>NC_090450.1:451344794-452577440 GCF_031143425.1 Pleurodeles waltl
TTTGTTGCACCTCTCAGATTCCAGAACGTTCTGTCAGCGAAATGTGATGAAAAACTGTTTTTTTTTGTCCAAATTGTGAGGTTTGCAAAGGATTCTGGGTAACACAACATGCTGAGAGCCCCACAAGTCACCCCATCTTAGATTTCCCTTGGCGTCTAATTTTCAAACATGCACAGTTTTGGTTGGTTTCCCTAGGTGCCAGCTGAACTAGAGGCCAAAATCCAAAGAAAAGCACCTTGCAAAAAACAACTCTGTTTTCTTTGTGAAAATGTGATGTGTCCACGCTGTGTTTTGGGGCATTTCTTGTAACGGGCACGAGGCCTACCCACACAACTGAGGTACCATTTTTATTGGGAAACTTCTAGGAACGCTGGGTGGAAGGAAATTGTGACTCATCTCAGATTCCAGAACTTTCTATCATCGAAATGTGGGGAAAAAGTGTTTTTTTTGCCACATTTTGAGGTTTGCAAAGGATTCTGGGTAACAGAATCTGGTAAAAGATCCACAAGTCACCCCATCTTGGATTCCCCTTGGTGTCTAGTTGTCAAAAATCCACAGGTTTGGTTGGTTTTCCTAGGTGCCGGCTGAGCTAGAGTTCAAAATCACAGCTAGGCACTTTGCAAAAAACAGCTCTGTTTTCTTTGGGAAAATATGATGTATCCACGCTGTGTTTTTGGGCATTTCCTGTTGCGGGCACTACACCTACCCACACATGTGAGGTATCATTTTTATCAGGAGATTTGGGAGGATGCTGGCTGGAAGGAAATTAGTGGCTCCTCTCAGATTCCAGAACTTTCTGTCACCGAAATGTGAGGAAAAGGTGTGTTTTTAAGCCAAATTATGAGGTTTGCAAAGGATTCTGGGTAACAGAACCTGGCGATAGCCCCACAAGTCACCCCATCTTGGATTGCTGTTAGTGTCTAGTTTTAAAAAATGCACAGGTTCGGTAGGTTTCCCCAGGTGCTGGCTGAGCTAGAGGCCAAAATCCACAGCTAGGCACTATACAAAAAACATTTCTTTTTTGGGGGGAAGGTATGTGATTTTTCCACGTTGTATTTAGGAGCATTTCCTGTGACGGGCAGTATGCCTACCCACACAAGTGAGGTACCATTTTTATCAGGAGACTTGGAGGAACGCTGGGTGGAAGGACATTTGTGGCTCCTCTCAGATTCCAGAACTTTCTGTCAGCAAAATGTGAGGAAGAATTGATTTTTTGCCAAATGTTGAGGTTTGCAAAGTACTCTGGGTAACAGAACCTGGTGAGAGCCCCACAAGTCACACCATCGTGGATTCCCCTTGGTGCCCCAAAACAAAACTTGGTGCCAGCTGAGCTAGAGGCCACAATCCACAGCTAGGCAGTTTGCAAAAAAAAACTCTGTTTTCTTTGGGAAAATGTGATGTGTCCACAGTGTGCTTTTGGGCATTTCCTGTCGTGAGCACTACGCCTACCCACACAAGTGAGGTATGATTTCATCAGGAGACTTAGGAGAATGCTGGGTGGAAGGACAAGTGTGGCTGCTCTCAGATTCCAGAACTTTCTGTAACCGAAATGTGAGGAAAAAGTGTTTTTTTGCCAAATTGTGAGGTTTGCAAGGGATTCTGGGTAACAGAACCTGGTGAGAGCCCCACAAGTCACCCCATCCTGGATTCCCCTAGGTGTCTAGTTTGGAAAAATAAACAGGTTTGGTAGGTTTCCCTAGGTGCCAGCTGTGCAAGAGGCCAAAATCCACAGCCAGGCATTTTGCAAAAAACAGGTCTGTTTTCTATGGGAAAATTAGATGTATCCACGTTGTGTTTTAGGGCATTTCCTGTCGCTGACACTAGGCCTACCAACACAAGTGAGGTATCATTTTTACTGGAAGGCTCGGGGGAATGATGGGTGGAAGGAAATGTGTTGCTCCTCTCAGATTCCAGAACTTTCTGTCAGCAAAATGTGATGAAAAACTGTTTTTTTTTGTCCAAATTGTGAGGTTTGCAAAGGATTCTGGGTAACACAACATGCTGAGAGCCCCACAAGTCACCCCATCTTAGATTTCCCCTGACATCTAATTTTCAAACATGCACAGGTTTGGTAGGTTTCCCTAGGTGCCGGCTGAGCTAGAGGCCAAAATCCACCGCTAGGCACTTTGCAAAAAACAGCTCTTTTTTGGGGGGGAAATGTGATGTGTCCACGTTGTGTTTGGGGTCATTTATTGTCACGGGCAGTATGCCTACCCTCAGAAGTGAGGTACTATTTTTATAAGGAGACTTGGGGAAATTCTGAGTGGAAGGAAATGTGTGGCTCTTCTCAGATTGCCAAAGTTTCTGTCACCAAAATGTGAGGAAGAAGTGTTTTTTTGGCCAAATTGTGAGATATGCAAAGGATTCTGGGTAATAGAACCTGGTGAGAGCCCAACAAGTCACCCCACCCTGGATTCCCCTAGGTGTCTAGTTTGAAAAAATAAACAGGTTTGGTAGGTTTCCCTAGGTGCCGGCCGTGCAAGAGGCCAAAATCCACAGCCAGGCATTTTGCAAAAAACAGGTCTGTTTTCTATGGGAAAATTTGATGTGTCCACGTGGTGTTTTGGGGCATTTCCTGTTGCGGGCACTAGGCCTACTCACACAAGTGAGGTACCATTTTTACTGGGAGGCTCGGGAGAATGATGGATGGAAGGAAATTTGTTGCACCTCTCAGATTCCAGAACGTTCTGTCAGCGAAATGTGATGAAAAACTGTTTTTTTGGTCCAAATTGTGAGGTTTGCAAAGGATTCTGGGTAACACAACATGCTGAGAGCCCCACAAGTCACCCCATCTTAGATTTCCCTTGGCGTCTAATTTTCAAACATGCACAGTTTTGGTAGGTTTCCCTAGGTGCCAGCTGAACTAGAGGCCAAAATCCAAAGAAAAGCACCTTACACAAAACAACTCTGTTTTCTTTGTGAAAATGTGATGTGTCCACGCTGTGTTTTGGGGCATTTCTTGTAACGGGCACGAGGCCTACCCACACAACTGAGGTACCATTTTTATTGGGAATCTTCTAGGAACGCTGGGTGGAAGGAAATTGTGGCTCATCTCAGATTCCAGAACTTTCTGTCATCGAAATGTGGGGAAAAAGTGTTTTTTTTGCCACATTTTGAGGTTTGCAAAGGATTCTGGGTAACAGAATCTGGTAAGAGATCCACAAGTCACCCCATCTTGGATTCCCCTTGGTGTCTAGTTGTCAAAAATCCACAGGTTTGGTTGGTTTTCCTATGTGCCGGCTGAGCTAGAGTTCAAAATCCACAGCTAGGCACTTTGCAAAAAACAGCTCTGTTTTCTTTGGGAAAATATGATGTATCCACGCTGTGTTTTTGGGCATTTCCTGTTGCGGGCACTACACCTACCCACACATGTGAGGTATCATTTTTATCAGGAGATTTGGGAGGATGCTGGCTGGAAGGAAATTAGTGGCTCCTCTCAGATTCCAGAACTTTCTGTCACCGAAATGTGAGGAAAAGGTGTGTTTTTAAGCCAAATTATGAGGTTTGCAAAGGATTCTGGATAACAGAACCTGGTGATAGCCCCACAAGTCACCCCATCTTGGATTGCTGTTAGTGTCTAGTTTTAAAAAATGCACAGGTTCGGTAGGTTTCCCCAGGTGCTGGCTGAGCTAGAGGCCAAAATCCACAGCTAGGCACTATGCAAAAAACATTTCTTTTTTGGGGGGAAGGTATGTGATTTTTCCACGTTGTATTTAGGAGCATTTCCTGTGACGGGCAGTATGCCTACCCACACAAGTGAGGTACCATTTTTATCAGGAGACTTGGAGGAACGCTGGGTGGAAGGAAATTTGTGGCTCCTCTCAGATTCCAGAACTTTCTGTCAGCAAAATGTGAGGAAGAATTGATTTTTTGCCAAATGTTGAGGTTTGCAAAGTACTCTGGGTAACAGAACCTGGTGAGAGCCCCACAAGTCACACCATCGTGGATTCCCCTTGGTGCCCCAAAACAAAACTTGGTGCCAGCTGAGCTAGAGGCCACAATCCACAGCTAGGCAGTTTGCAAAAAAAAACTCTGTTTTCTTTGGGAAAATGTGATGTGTCCACAGTGTGCTTTTGGGCATTTCCTGTCGTGAGCACTACGCCTACCCACACAAGTGAGGTATGATTTCATCAGGAGACTTAGGAGAATGCTGGGTGGAAGGACAAGTGTGGCTGCTCTCAGATTCCAGAACTTTCTGTAACCGAAATGTGAGGAAAAAGTGTTTTTTTGCCAAATTGTGAGGTTTGCAAGGGATTCTGGGTAACAGAACCTGGAGAGAGCCCCAAACGTCACCCCATCCTGGATTCCCCTAGGTGTCTAGTTTGGAAAAATAAACAGGTTTGGTAGGTTTCCCTAGGTGCCAGCTGTGCAAGAGGCCAAAATCCACAGCCAGGCATTTTGCAAAAAACAGGTCTGTTTTCTATGGGAAAATGAGATGTATCCACGTTGTGTTTTAGGGCATTTCCTGTCGCTGACACTAGGCCTACCCACACAAGTGAGGTATCATTTTTACTGGAAGGCTCAGGGGAATGATGGGTGGAAGGAAATGTGTTGCTCCTCTCAGATTCCAGAACTTTCTGTCAGCGAAATGTGATGAAAAACTGTTTTTTTTTGTCCAAATTGTGAGGTTTGCAGAGCATTCTGGGTAACACAACATGCTGAGAGCCCCACAAGTCACCCCATCTTAGATTTCCCTTGACGTCTAATTTTCAAACATGCACAGGTTTGGTAGGTTTCCCTAGGTGCCGGCTGAGCTAGAGGCCAAAATCCACCGCTAGGCACTTTGCAAAAAACAGTTCTTTTTTGGGGGGGAAATGTGATGTGTCCACATTGTGTTTGGGGTCATTTATTGTCACGGGCAGTATGCCTACCCTCAGAAGTGAGGTACTATTTTTATAAGGAGACTTGCGGAAATTCTGAGTGGAAGGAAATGTGTGGCTCTTCTCAGATTGCCAAAGTTTCTGTCACCGAAATGTGAGGAAGAAGTGTTCTTTTGGCCAAATTGTGAAATATGCAAAGGATTCTGGGTAATAGAACCTGGTGAGAGCCCCACAAGTCACCCCACCCTGGATTCCCCTAGGTGTCTAGTTTGAAAAAATAAACAGGTTTGGTAGGCTTCCCTAGGTGCCGGCCGTGCAAGAGGCCAAAATCCACAGCCAGGCATTTTGCAAAAAACAGGTCTGTTTTCTATGGGAAAATGTGATGTGTCCACGTTGTGTTTTGGGGCATTTCCTGTCGCGGGCACTAGGCCTACCCACACAAGTGAGGTACCATTTTTACTGGGAGGCTCGGGAGAATGATGGGTGGAAGGAAATTTGTTGCACCTCTCAGATTCCAGAACGTTCTGTCAGCGAAATGTGATGAAAAACTGTTTTTTTTTGTCCAAATTGTGAGGTTTGCAAAGGATTCTGGGTAACACAACATGCTGAGAGCCCCACAAGTCACCCCATCTTAGATTTCCCTTGGCGTCTAATTTTCAAACATGCACAGTTTTGGTTGGTTTCCCTAGGTGCCAGCTGAACTAGAGGCCAAAATCCAAAGAAAAGCACCTTGCAAAAAACAACTCTGTTTTCTTTGTGAAAATGTGATGTGTCCACGCTGTGTTTTGGGGCATTTCTTGTAACGGGCACGAGGCCTACCCACACAACTGAGGTACCATTTTTATTGGGAATCTTCTAGGAACGCTGCGTGGAAGGAAATTGTGGCTCATCTCAGATTCCAGAACTTTCTGTCATCGAAATGTGGGGAAAAAGTGTTTTTTTTGCCACATTTTGAGGTTTGCAAAGGATTCTGGGTAACAGAATCTGGTAAGAGATCCACAAGTCACCCCATCTTGGATTCCCCTTGGTGTCTAGTTGTCAAAAATCCACAGGTTTGGTTGGTTTTCCTATGTGCCGGCTGAGCTAGAGTTCAAAATCCACAGCTAGGCACTTTGCAAAAAACAGCTCTGTTTTCTTTGGGAAAATATGATGTATCCACGCTGTGTTTTTGGGCATTTCCTGTTGCGGGCACTACACCTACCCACACATGTGAGGTATCATTTTTATCAGGAGATTTGGGAGGATGCTGGCTGGAAGGAAATTAGTGGCTCCTCTCAGATTCCAGAACTTTCTGTCACCGAAATGTGAGGAAAAGGTGTGTTTTTAAGCCAAATTATGAGGTTTGCAAAGGATTCTGGGTAACAGAACCTGGTGATAGCCCCACAAGTCACCCCATCTTGGATTGCTGTTAGTGTCTAGTTTTAAAAAATGCACAGGTTCGGTAGGTTTCCCCAGGTGCTGGCTGAGCTAGAGGCCAAAATCCACAGCTAGGCACTATGCAAAAAACATTTCTTTTTTGGGGGGAAGGTATGTGATTTTTCCACGTTGTATTTAGGAGCATTTCCTGTGACGGGCAGTATGCCTACCCACACAAGTGAGGTACCATTTTTATCAGGAGACTTGGAGGAACGCTGGGTGGAAGGAAATTTGTGGCTCCTCTCAGATTCCAGAACTTTCTGTCAGCAAAATGTGAGGAAGAATTGATTTTTTGCCAAATGTTGAGGTTTGCAAAGTACTCTGGGTAACAGAACCTGGTGAGAGCCCCACAAGTCACACCATCGTGGATTCCCCTTGGTGCCCCAAAACAAAACTTGGTGCCAGCTGAGCTAGAGGCCACAATCCACAGCTAGGCAGTTTGCAAAAAAAAACTCTGTTTTCTTTGGGAAAATGTGATGTGTCCACAGTGTGCTTTTGGGCATTTCCTGTCGTGAGCACTACGCCTACCCACACAAGTGAGGTATGATTTCATCAGGAGACTTAGGAGAATGCTGGGTGGAAGGACAAGTGTGGCTGCTCTCAGATTCCAGAACTTTCTGTAACCGAAATGTGAGGAAAAAGTGTTTTTTTGCCAAATTGTGAGGTTTGCAAGGGATTCTGGGTAACAGAACCTGGTGAGAGCCCCACAAGTCACCCCATCCTGGATTCCCCTAGGTGTCTAGTTTGGAAAAATAAACAGGTTTGGTAGGTTTCCCTAGGTGCCAGCTGTGCAAGAGGCCAAAATCCACAGCCAGGCATTTTGCAAAAAACAGGTCTGTTTTCTATGGGAAAATTAGATGTATCCACGTTGTGTTTTAGGGCATTTCCTGTCGCTGACACTAGGCCTACCAACACAAGTGAGGTATCATTTTTACTGGAAGGCTCGGGGGAATGATGGGTGGAAGGAAATGTGTTGCTCCTCTCAGATTCCAGAACTTTCTGTCAGCAAAATGTGATGAAAAACTGTTTTTTTTTGTCCAAATTGTGAGGTTTGCAAAGGATTCTGGGTAACACAACATGCTGAGAGCCCCACAAGTCACCCCATCTTAGATTTCCCCTGACATCTAATTTTCAAACATGCACAGGTTTGGTAGGTTTCCCTAGGTGCCGGCTGAGCTAGAGGCCAAAATCCACCGCTAGGCACTTTGCAAAAAACAGCTCTTTTTTGGGGGGGAAATGTGATGTGTCCACGTTGTGTTTGGGGTCATTTATTGTCACGGGCAGTATGCCTACCCTCAGAAGTGAGGTACTATTTTTATAAGGAGACTTGGGGAAATTCTGAGTGGAAGGAAATGTGTGGCTCTTCTCAGATTGCCAAAGTTTCTGTCACCAAAATGTGAGGAAGAAGTGTTTTTTTGGCCAAATTGTGAGATATGCAAAGGATTCTGGGTAATAGAACCTGGTGAGAGCCCAACAAGTCACCCCACCCTGGATTCCCCTAGGTGTCTAGTTTGAAAAAATAAACAGGTTTGGTAGGTTTCCCTAGGTGCCGGCCGTGCAAGAGGCCAAAATCCACAGCCAGGCATTTTGCAAAAAACAGGTCTGTTTTCTATGGGAAAATTTGATGTGTCCACGTGGTGTTTTGGGGCATTTCCTGTTGCGGGCACTAGGCCTACTCACACAAGTGAGGTACCATTTTTACTGGGAGGCTCGGGAGAATGATGGATGGAAGGAAATTTGTTGCACCTCTCAGATTCCAGAACGTTCTGTCAGCGAAATGTGATGAAAAACTGTTTTTTTGGTCCAAATTGTGAGGTTTGCAAAGGATTCTGGGTAACACAACATGCTGAGAGCCCCACAAGTCACCCCATCTTAGATTTCCCTTGGCGTCTAATTTTCAAACATGCACAGTTTTGGTAGGTTTCCCTAGGTGCCAGCTGAACTAGAGGCCAAAATCCAAAGAAAAGCACCTTACACAAAACAACTCTGTTTTCTTTGTGAAAATGTGATGTGTCCACGCTGTGTTTTGGGGCATTTCTTGTAACGGGCACGAGGCCTACCCACACAACTGAGGTACCATTTTTATTGGGAATCTTCTAGGAACGCTGGGTGGAAGGAAATTGTGGCTCATCTCAGATTCCAGAACTTTCTGTCATCGAAATGTGGGGAAAAAGTGTTTTTTTTGCCACATTTTGAGGTTTGCAAAGGATTCTGGGTAACAGAATCTGGTAAGAGATCCACAAGTCACCCCATCTTGGATTCCCCTTGGTGTCTAGTTGTCAAAAATCCACAGGTTTGGTTGGTTTTCCTATGTGCCGGCTGAGCTAGAGTTCAAAATCCACAGCTAGGCACTTTGCAAAAAACAGCTCTGTTTTCTTTGGGAAAATATGATGTATCCACGCTGTGTTTTTGGGCATTTCCTGTTGCGGGCACTACACCTACCCACACATGTGAGGTATCATTTTTATCAGGAGATTTGGGAGGATGCTGGCTGGAAGGAAATTAGTGGCTCCTCTCAGATTCCAGAACTTTCTGTCACCGAAATGTGAGGAAAAGGTGTGTTTTTAAGCCAAATTATGAGGTTTGCAAAGGATTCTGGATAACAGAACCTGGTGATAGCCCCACAAGTCACCCCATCTTGGATTGCTGTTAGTGTCTAGTTTTAAAAAATGCACAGGTTCGGTAGGTTTCCCCAGGTGCTGGCTGAGCTAGAGGCCAAAATCCACAGCTAGGCACTATGCAAAAAACATTTCTTTTTTGGGGGGAAGGTATGTGATTTTTCCACGTTGTATTTAGGAGCATTTCCTGTGACGGGCAGTATGCCTACCCACACAAGTGAGGTACCATTTTTATCAGGAGACTTGGAGGAACGCTGGGTGGAAGGACATTTGTGGCTCCTCTCAGATTCCAGAACTTTCTGTCAGCAAAATGTGAGGAAGAATTGATTTTTTGCCAAATGTTGAGGTTTGCAAAGTACTCTGGGTAACAGAACCTGGTGAGAGCCCCACAAGTCACACCATCGTGGATTCCCCTTGGTGCCCCAAAACAAAACTTGGTGCCAGCTGAGCTAGAGGCCACAATCCACAGCTAGGCAGTTTGCAAAAAAAAACTCTGTTTTCTTTGGGAAAATGTGATGTGTCCACAGTGTGCTTTTGGGCATTTCCTGTCGTGAGCACTACGCCTACCCACACAAGTGAGGTATGATTTCATCAGGAGACTTAGGAGAATGCTGGGTGGAAGGACAAGTGTGGCTGCTCTCAGATTCCAGAACTTTCTGTAACCGAAATGTGAGGAAAAAGTGTTTTTTTGCCAAATTGTGAGGTTTGCAAGGGATTCTGGGTAACAGAACCTGGAGAGAGCCCCAAACATCACCCCATCCTGGATTCCCCTAGGTGTCTAGTTTGGAAAAATAAACAGGTTTGGTAGGTTTCCCTAGGTGCCAGCTGTGCAAGAGGCCAAAATCCACAGCCAGGCATTTTGCAAAAAACAGGTCTGTTTTCTATGGGAAAATGAGATGTATCCACGTTGTGTTTTAGGGCATTTCCTGTCGCTGACACTAGGCCTACCCACACAAGTGAGGTATCATTTTTACTGGAAGGCTCAGGGGAATGATGGGTGGAAGGAAATGTGTTGCTCCTCTCAGATTCCAGAACTTTCTGTCAGCGAAATGTGATGAAAAACTGTTTTTTTTTGTCCAAATTGTGAGGTTTGCAGAGCATTCTGGGTAACACAACATGCTGAGAGCCCCACAAGTCACCCCATCTTAGATTTCCCTTGACGTCTAATTTTCAAACATGCACAGGTTTGGTAGGTTTCCCTAGGTGCCGGCTGAGCTGGAGGCCAAAATCCACCGCTAGGCACTTTGCAAAAAACAGTTCTTTTTTGGGGGGGAAATGTGATGTGTCCACATTGTGTTTGGGGTCATTTATTGTCACGGGCAGTATGCCTACCCTCAGAAGTGAGGTACTATTTTTATAAGGAGACTTGCGGAAATTCTGAGTGGAAGGAAATGTGTGGCTCTTCTCAGATTGCCAAAGTTTCTGTCACCGAAATGTGAGGAAGAAGTGTTCTTTTGGCCAAATTGTGAAATATGCAAAGGATTCTGGGTAATAGAACCTGGTGAGAGCCCCACAAGTCACCCCACCCTGGATTCCCCTAGGTGTCTAGTTTGAAAAAATAAACAGGTTTGGTAGGCTTCCCTAGGTGCCGGCCGTGCAAGAGGCCAAAATCCACAGCCAGGCATTTAGCAAAAAACAGGTCTGTTTTCTATGGGAAAATGTGATGTGTCCACGTTGTGTTTTGGGGCATTTCCTGTCGCGGGCACTAGGCCTACCCACACAAGTGAGGTACCATTTTTACTGGGAGGCTCGGGAGAATGATGGGTGGAAGGAAATTTGTTGCACCTCTCAGATTCCAGAACGTTCTGTCAGCGAAATGTGATGAAAAACTGTTTTTTTTTGTCCAAATTGTGAGGTTTGCAAAGGATTCTGGGTAACACAACATGCTGAGAGCCCCACAAGTCACCCCATCTTAGATTTCCCTTGGCGTCTAATTTTCAAACATGCACAGTTTTGGTTGGTTTCCCTAGGTGCCAGCTGAACTAGAGGCCAAAATCCAAAGAAAAGCACCTTGCAAAAAACAACTCTGTTTTCTTTGTGAAAATGTGATGTGTCCACGCTGTGTTTTGGGGCATTTCTTGTAACGGGCACGAGGCCTACCCACACAACTGAGGTACCATTTTTATTGGGAAACTTCTAGGAACGCTGGGTGGAAGGAAATTGTGACTCATCTCAGATTCCAGAACTTTCTATCATCGAAATGTGGGGAAAAAGTGTTTTTTTTGCCACATTTTGAGGTTTGCAAAGGATTCTGGGTAACAGAATCTGTTAAAAGATCCACAAGTCACCCCATCTTGGATTCCCCTTGGTGTCTAGTTGTCAAAAATCCACAGGTTTGGTTGGTTTTCCTAGGTGCCGGCTGAGCTAGAGTTCAAAATCACAGCTAGGCACTTTGCAAAAAACAGCTCTGTTTTCTTTGGGAAAATATGATGTATCCACGCTGTGTTTTTGGGCATTTCCTGTTGCGGGCACTACACCTACCCACACATGTGAGGTATCATTTTTATCAGGAGATTTGGGAGGATGCTGGCTGGAAGGAAATTAGTGGCTCCTCTCAGATTCCAGAACTTTCTGTCACCGAAATGTGAGGAAAAGGTGTGTTTTTAAGCCAAATTATGAGGTTTGCAAAGGATTCTGGGTAACAGAACCTGGTGATAGCCCCACAAGTCACCCCATCTTGGATTGCTGTTAGTGTCTAGTTTTAAAAAATGCACAGGTTCGGTAGGTTTCCCCAGGTGCTGGCTGAGCTAGAGGCCAAAATCCACAGCTAGGCACTATGCAAAAAACATTTCTTTTTTGGGGGGAAGGTATGTGATTTTTCCACGTTGTATTTAGGAGCATTTCCTGTGACGGGCAGTATGCCTACCCACACAAGTGAGGTACCATTTTTATCAGGAGACTTGGAGGAACGCTGGGTGGAAGGAAATTTGTGGCTCCTCTCAGATTCCAGAACTTTCTGTCAGCAAAATGTGAGGAAGAATTGATTTTTTGCCAAATGTTGAGGTTTGCAAAGTACTCTGGGTAACAGAACCTGGTGAGAGCCCCACAAGTCACACCATCGTGGATTCCCCTTGGTGCCCCAAAACAAAACTTGGTGCCAGCTGAGCTAGAGGCCACAATCCACAGCTAGGCAGTTTGCAAAAAAAAACTCTGTTTTCTTTGGGAAAATGTGATGTGTCCACAGTGTGCTTTTGGGCATTTCCTGTCGTGAGCACTACGCCTACCCACACAAGTGAGGTATGATTTCATCAGGAGACTTAGGAGAATGCTGGGTGGAAGGACAAGTGTGGCTGCTCTCAGATTCCAGAACTTTCTGTAACCGAAATGTGAGGAAAAAGTGTTTTTTTGCCAAATTGTGAGGTTTGCAAGGGATTCTGGGTAACAGAACCTGGTGAGAGCCCCACAAGTCACCCCATCCTGGATTCCCCTAGGTGTCTAGTTTGGAAAAATAAACAGGTTTGGTAGGTTTCCCTAGGTGCCAGCTGTGCAAGAGGCCAAAATCCACAGCCAGGCATTTTGCAAAAAACAGGTCTGTTTTCTATGGGAAAATTAGATGTATCCACGTTGTGTTTTAGGGCATTTCCTGTCGCTGACACTAGGCCTACCAACACAAGTGAGGTATCATTTTTACTGGAAGGCTCGGGGGAATGATGGGTGGAAGGAAATGTGTTGCTCCTCTCAGATTCCAGAACTTTCTGTCAGCAAAATGTGATGAAAAACTGTTTTTTTTTGTCCAAATTGTGAGGTTTGCAAAGGATTCTGGGTAACACAACATGCTGAGAGCCCCACAAGTCACCCCATCTTAGATTTCCCCTGACATCTAATTTTCAAACATGCACAGGTTTGGTAGGTTTCCCTAGGTGCCGGCTGAGCTAGAGGCCAAAATCCACCGCTAGGCACTTTGCAAAAAACAGCTCTTTTTTGGGGGGGAAATGTGATGTGTCCACGTTGTGTTTGGGGTCATTTATTGTCACGGGCAGTATGCCTACCCTCAGAAGTGAGGTACTATTTTTATAAGGAGACTTGGGGAAATTCTGAGTGGAAGGAAATGTGTGGCTCTTCTCAGATTGCCAAAGTTTCTGTCACCAAAATGTGAGGAAGAAGTGTTTTTTTGGCCAAATTGTGAGATATGCAAAGGATTCTGGGTAATAGAACCTGGTGAGAGCCCAACAAGTCACCCCACCCTGGATTCCCCTAGGTGTCTAGTTTGAAAAAATAAACAGGTTTGGTAGGTTTCCCTAGGTGCCGGCCGTGCAAGAGGCCAAAATCCACAGCCAGGCATTTTGCAAAAAACAGGTCTGTTTTCTATGGGAAAATTTGATGTGTCCACGTGGTGTTTTGGGGCATTTCCTGTTGCGGGCACTAGGCCTACTCACACAAGTGAGGTACCATTTTTACTGGGAGGCTCGGGAGAATGATGGATGGAAGGAAATTTGTTGCACCTCTCAGATTCCAGAACGTTCTGTCAGCGAAATGTGATGAAAAACTGTTTTTTTGGTCCAAATTGTGAGGTTTGCAAAGGATTCTGGGTAACACAACATGCTGAGAGCCCCACAAGTCACCCCATCTTAGATTTCCCTTGGCGTCTAATTTTCAAACATGCACAGTTTTGGTAGGTTTCCCTAGGTGCCAGCTGAACTAGAGGCCAAAATCCAAAGAAAAGCACCTTACACAAAACAACTCTGTTTTCTTTGTGAAAATGTGATGTGTCCACGCTGTGTTTTGGGGCATTTCTTGTAACGGGCACGAGGCCTACCCACACAACTGAGGTACCATTTTTATTGGGAATCTTCTAGGAACGCTGGGTGGAAGGAAATTGTGGCTCATCTCAGATTCCAGAACTTTCTGTCATCGAAATGTGGGGAAAAAGTGTTTTTTTTGCCACATTTTGAGGTTTGCAAAGGATTCTGGGTAACAGAATCTGGTAAGAGATCCACAAGTCACCCCATCTTGGATTCCCCTTGGTGTCTAGTTGTCAAAAATCCACAGGTTTGGTTGGTTTTCCTATGTGCCGGCTGAGCTAGAGTTCAAAATCCACAGCTAGGCACTTTGCAAAAAACAGCTCTGTTTTCTTTGGGAAAATATGATGTATCCACGCTGTGTTTTTGGGCATTTCCTGTTGCGGGCACTACACCTACCCACACATGTGAGGTATCATTTTTATCAGGAGATTTGGGAGGATGCTGGCTGGAAGGAAATTAGTGGCTCCTCTCAGATTCCAGAACTTTCTGTCACCGAAATGTGAGGAAAAGGTGTGTTTTTAAGCCAAATTATGAGGTTTGCAAAGGATTCTGGATAACAGAACCTGGTGATAGCCCCACAAGTCACCCCATCTTGGATTGCTGTTAGTGTCTAGTTTTAAAAAATGCACAGGTTCGGTAGGTTTCCCCAGGTGCTGGCTGAGCTAGAGGCCAAAATCCACAGCTAGGCACTATGCAAAAAACATTTCTTTTTTGGGGGGAAGGTATGTGATTTTTCCACGTTGTATTTAGGAGCATTTCCTGTGACGGGCAGTATGCCTACCCACACAAGTGAGGTACCATTTTTATCAGGAGACTTGGAGGAACGCTGTGTGGAAGGAAATTTGTGGCTCCTCTCAGATTCCAGAACTTTCTGTCAGCAAAATGTGAGGAAGAATTGATTTTTTGCCAAATGTTGAGGTTTGCAAAGTACTCTGGGTAACAGAACCTGGTGAGAGCCCCACAAGTCACACCATCGTGGATTCCCCTTGGTGCCCCAAAACAAAACTTGGTGCCAGCTGAGCTAGAGGCCACAATCCACAGCTAGGCAGTTTGCAAAAAAAAACTCTGTTTTCTTTGGGAAAATGTGATGTGTCCACAGTGTGCTTTTGGGCATTTCCTGTCGTGAGCACTATGCCTACCCACACAAGTGAGGTATGATTTCATCAGGAGACTTAGGAGAATGCTGGGTGGAAGGACAAGTGTGGCTGCTCTCAGATTCCAGAACTTTCTGTAACCGAAATGTGAGGAAAAAGTGTTTTTTTGCCAAATTGTGAGGTTTGCAAGGGATTCTGGGTAACAGAACCTGGAGAGAGCCCCAAACGTCACCCCATCCTGGATTCCCCTAGGTGTCTAGTTTGGAAAAATAAACAGGTTTGGTAGGTTTCCCTAGGTGCCAGCTGTGCAAGAGGCCAAAATCCACAGCCAGGCATTTTGCAAAAAACAGGTCTGTTTTCTATGGGAAAATGAGATGTATCCACGTTGTGTTTTAGGGCATTTCCTGTCGCTGACACTAGGCCTACCCACACAAGTGAGGTATCATTTTTACTGGAAGGCTCAGGGGAATGATGGGTGGAAGGAAATGTGTTGCTCCTCTCAGATTCCAGAACTTTCTGTCAGCGAAATGTGATGAAAAACTGTTTTTTTTTGTCCAAATTGTGAGGTTTGCAGAGCATTCTGGGTAACACAACATGCTGAGAGCCCCACAAGTCACCCCATCTTAGATTTCCCTTGACGTCTAATTTTCAAACATGCACAGGTTTGGTAGGTTTCCCTAGGTGCCGGCTGAGCTAGAGGCCAAAATCCACCGCTAGGCACTTTGCAAAAAACAGTTCTTTTTTGGGGGGGAAATGTGATGTGTCCACATTGTGTTTGGGGTCATTTATTGTCACGGGCAGTATGCCTACCCTCAGAAGTGAGGTACTATTTTTATAAGGAGACTTGCGGAAATTCTGAGTGGAAGGAAATGTGTGGCTCTTCTCAGATTGCCAAAGTTTCTGTCACCGAAATGTGAGGAAGAAGTGTTCTTTTGGCCAAATTGTGAAATATGCAAAGGATTCTGGGTAATAGAACCTGGTGAGAGCCCCACAAGTCACCCCACCCTGGATTCCCCTAGGTGTCTAGTTTGAAAAAATAAACAGGTTTGGTAGGCTTCCCTAGGTGCCGGCCGTGCAAGAGGCCAAAATCCACAGCCAGGCATTTTGCAAAAAACAGGTCTGTTTTCTATGGGAAAATGTGATGTGTCCACGTTGTGTTTTGGGGCATTTCCTGTCGCGGGCACTAGGCCTACCCACACAAGTGAGGTACCATTTTTACTGGGAGGCTCGGGAGAATGATGGGTGGAAGGAAATTTGTTGCACCTCTCAGATTCCAGAACGTTCTGTCAGCGAAATGTGATGAAAAACTGTTTTTTTTTGTCCAAATTGTGAGGTTTGCAAAGGATTCTGGGTAACACAACATGCTGAGAGCCCCACAAGTCACCCCATCTTAGATTTCCCTTGGCGTCTAATTTTCAAACATGCACAGTTTTGGTTGGTTTCCCTAGGTGCCAGCTGAACTAGAGGCCAAAATCCAAAGAAAAGCACCTTGCAAAAAACAACTCTGTTTTCTTTGTGAAAATGTGATGTGTCCACGCTGTGTTTTGGGGCATTTCTTGTAACGGGCACGAGGCCTACCCACACAACTGAGGTACCATTTTTATTGGGAAACTTCTAGGAACGCTGGGTGGAAGGAAATTGTGACTCATCTCAGATTCCAGAACTTTCTATCATCGAAATGTGGGGAAAAAGTGTTTTTTTTGCCACATTTTGAGGTTTGCAAAGGATTCTGGGTAACAGAATCTGTTAAAAGATCCACAAGTCACCCCATCTTGGATTCCCCTTGGTGTCTAGTTGTCAAAAATCCACAGGTTTGGTTGGTTTTCCTAGGTGCCGGCTGAGCTAGAGTTCAAAATCACAGCTAGGCACTTTGCAAAAAACAGCTCTGTTTTCTTTGGGAAAATATGATGTATCCACGCTGTGTTTTTGGGCATTTCCTGTTGCGGGCACTACACCTACCCACACATGTGAGGTATCATTTTTATCAGGAGATTTGGGAGGATGCTGGCTGGAAGGAAATTAGTGGCTCCTCTCAGATTCCAGAACTTTCTGTCACCGAAATGTGAGGAAAAGGTGTGTTTTTAAGCCAAATTATGAGGTTTGCAAAGGATTCTGGGTAACAGAACCTGGTGATAGCCCCACAAGTCACCCCATCTTGGATTGCTGTTAGTGTCTAGTTTTAAAAAATGCACAGGTTCGGTAGGTTTCCCCAGGTGCTGGCTGAGCTAGAGGCCAAAATCCACAGCTAGGCACTATGCAAAAAACATTTCTTTTTTGGGGGGAAGGTATGTGATTTTTCCACGTTGTATTTAGGAGCATTTCCTGTGACGGGCAGTATGCCTACCCACACAAGTGAGGTACCATTTTTATCAGGAGACTTGGAGGAACGCTGGGTGGAAGGAAATTTGTGGCTCCTCTCAGATTCCAGAACTTTCTGTCAGCAAAATGTGAGGAAGAATTGATTTTTTGCCAAATGTTGAGGTTTGCAAAGTACTCTGGGTAACAGAACCTGGTGAGAGCCCCACAAGTCACACCATCGTGGATTCCCCTTGGTGCCCCAAAACAAAACTTGGTGCCAGCTGAGCTAGAGGCCACAATCCACAGCTAGGCAGTTTGCAAAAAAAAACTCTGTTTTCTTTGGGAAAATGTGATGTGTCCACAGTGTGCTTTTGGGCATTTCCTGTCGTGAGCACTACGCCTACCCACACAAGTGAGGTATGATTTCATCAGGAGACTTAGGAGAATGCTGGGTGGAAGGACAAGTGTGGCTGCTCTCAGATTCCAGAACTTTCTGTAACCGAAATGTGAGGAAAAAGTGTTTTTTTGCCAAATTGTGAGGTTTGCAAGGGATTCTGGGTAACAGAACCTGGTGAGAGCCCCACAAGTCACCCCATCCTGGATTCCCCTAGGTGTCTAGTTTGGAAAAATAAACAGGTTTGGTAGGTTTCCCTAGGTGCCAGCTGTGCAAGAGGCCAAAATCCACAGCCAGGCATTTTGCAAAAAACAGGTCTGTTTTCTATGGGAAAATTAGATGTATCCACGTTGTGTTTTAGGGCATTTCCTGTCGCTGACACTAGGCCTACCAACACAAGTGAGGTATCATTTTTACTGGAAGGCTCGGGGGAATGATGGGTGGAAGGAAATGTGTTGCTCCTCTCAGATTCCAGAACTTTCTGTCAGCAAAATGTGATGAAAAACTGTTTTTTTTTGTCCAAATTGTGAGGTTTGCAAAGGATTCTGGGTAACACAACATGCTGAGAGCCCCACAAGTCACCCCATCTTAGATTTCCCCTGACATCTAATTTTCAAACATGCACAGGTTTGGTAGGTTTCCCTAGGTGCCGGCTGAGCTAGAGGCCAAAATCCACCGCTAGGCACTTTGCAAAAAACAGCTCTTTTTTGGGGGGGAAATGTGATGTGTCCACGTTGTGTTTGGGGTCATTTATTGTCACGGGCAGTATGCCTACCCTCAGAAGTGAGGTACTATTTTTATAAGGAGACTTGGGGAAATTCTGAGTGGAAGGAAATGTGTGGCTCTTCTCAGATTGCCAAAGTTTCTGTCACCAAAATGTGAGGAAGAAGTGTTTTTTTGGCCAAATTGTGAGATATGCAAAGGATTCTGGGTAATAGAACCTGGTGAGAGCCCAACAAGTCACCCCACCCTGGATTCCCCTAGGTGTCTAGTTTGAAAAAATAAACAGGTTTGGTAGGTTTCCCTAGGTGCCGGCCGTGCAAGAGGCCAAAATCCACAGCCAGGCATTTTGCAAAAAACAGGTCTGTTTTCTATGGGAAAATTTGATGTGTTCACGTGGTGTTTTGGGGCATTTCCTGTTGCGGGCACTAGGCCTACTCACACAAGTGAGGTACCATTTTTACTGGGAGGCTCGGGAGAATGATGGATGGAAGGAAATTTGTTGCACCTCTCAGATTCCAGAACGTTCTGTCAGCGAAATGTGATGAAAAACTGTTTTTTTGGTCCAAATTGTGAGGTTTGCAAAGGATTCTGGGTAACACAACATGCTGAGAGCCCCACAAGTCACCCCATCTTAGATTTCCCTTGGCGTCTAATTTTCAAACATGCACAGTTTTGGTAGGTTTCCCTAGGTGCCAGCTGAACTAGAGGCCAAAATCCAAAGAAAAGCACCTTACACAAAACAACTCTGTTTTCTTTGTGAAAATGTGATGTGTCCACGCTGTGTTTTGGGGCATTTCTTGTAACGGGCACGAGGCCTACCCACACAACTGAGGTACCATTTTTATTGGGAATCTTCTAGGAACGCTGGGTGGAAGGAAATTGTGGCTCATCTCAGATTCCAGAACTTTCTGTCATCGAAATGTGGGGAAAAAGTGTTTTTTTTGCCACATTTTGAGGTTTGCAAAGGATTCTGGGTAACAGAATCTGGTAAGAGATCCACAAGTCACCCCATCTTGGATTCCCCTTGGTGTCTAGTTGTCAAAAATCCACAGGTTTGGTTGGTTTTCCTATGTGCCGGCTGAGCTAGAGTTCAAAATCCACAGCTAGGCACTTTGCAAAAAACAGCTCTGTTTTCTTTGGGAAAATATGATGTATCCACGCTGTGTTTTTGGGCATTTCCTGTTGCGGGCACTACACCTACCCACACATGTGAGGTATCATTTTTATCAGGAGATTTGGGAGGATGCTGGCTGGAAGGAAATTAGTGGCTCCTCTCAGATTCCAGAACTTTCTGTCACCGAAATGTGAGGAAAAGGTGTGTTTTTAAGCCAAATTATGAGGTTTGCAAAGGATTCTGGATAACAGAACCTGGTGATAGCCCCACAAGTCACCCCATCTTGGATTGCTGTTAGTGTCTAGTTTTAAAAAATGCACAGGTTCGGTAGGTTTCCCCAGGTGCTGGCTGAGCTAGAGGCCAAAATCCACAGCTAGGCACTATGCAAAAAACATTTCTTTTTTGGGGGGAAGGTATGTGATTTTTCCACGTTGTATTTAGGAGCATTTCCTGTGACGGGCAGTATGCCTACCCACACAAGTGAGGTACCATTTTTATCAGGAGACTTGGAGGAACGCTGTGTGGAAGGAAATTTGTGGCTCCTCTCAGATTCCAGAACTTTCTGTCAGCAAAATGTGAGGAAGAATTGATTTTTTGCCAAATGTTGAGGTTTGCAAAGTACTCTGGGTAACAGAACCTGGTGAGAGCCCCACAAGTCACACCATCGTGGATTCCCCTTGGTGCCCCAAAACAAAACTTGGTGCCAGCTGAGCTAGAGGCCACAATCCACAGCTAGGCAGTTTGCAAAAAAAAACTCTGTTTTCTTTGGGAAAATGTGATGTGTCCACAGTGTGCTTTTGGGCATTTCCTGTCGTGAGCACTACGCCTACCCACACAAGTGAGGTATGATTTCATCAGGAGACTTAGGAGAATGCTGGGTGGAAGGACAAGTGTGGCTGCTCTCAGATTCCAGAACTTTCTGTAACCGAAATGTGAGGAAAAAGTGTTTTTTTGCCAAATTGTGAGGTTTGCAAGGGATTCTGGGTAACAGAACCTGGAGAGAGCCCCAAACGTCACCCCATCCTGGATTCCCCTAGGTGTCTAGTTTGGAAAAATAAACAGGTTTGGTAGGTTTCCCTAGGTGCCAGCTGTGCAAGAGGCCAAAATCCACAGCCAGGCATTTTGCAAAAAACAGGTCTGTTTTCTATGGGAAAATGAGATGTATCCACGTTGTGTTTTAGGGCATTTCCTGTCGCTGACACTAGGCCTACCCACACAAGTGAGGTATCATTTTTACTGGAAGGCTCAGGGGAATGATGGGTGGAAGGAAATGTGTTGCTCCTCTCAGATTCCAGAACTTTCTGTCAGCGAAATGTGATGAAAAACTGTTTTTTTTTGTCCAAATTGTGAGGTTTGCAGAGCATTCTGGGTAACACAACATGCTGAGAGCCCCACAAGTCACCCCATCTTAGATTTCCCTTGACGTCTAATTTTCAAACATGCACAGGTTTGGTAGGTTTCCCTAGGTGCCGGCTGAGCTAGAGGCCAAAATCCACCGCTAGGCACTTTGCAAAAAACAGTTCTTTTTTGGGGGGGAAATGTGATGTGTCCACATTGTGTTTGGGGTCATTTATTGTCACGGGCAGTATGCCTACCCTCAGAAGTGAGGTACTATTTTTATAAGGAGACTTGCGGAAATTCTGAGTGGAAGGAAATGTGTGGCTCTTCTCAGATTGCCAAAGTTTCTGTCACCGAAATGTGAGGAAGAAGTGTTCTTTTGGCCAAATTGTGAAATATGCAAAGGATTCTGGGTAATAGAACCTGGTGAGAGCCCCACAAGTCACCCCACCCTGGATTCCCCTAGGTGTCTAGTTTGAAAAAATAAACAGGTTTGGTAGGCTTCCCTAGGTGCCGGCCGTGCAAGAGGCCAAAATCCACAGCCAGGCATTTTGCAAAAAACAGGTCTGTTTTCTATGGGAAAATGTGATGTGTCCACGTTGTGTTTTGGGGCATTTCCTGTCGCGGGCACTAGGCCTACCCACACAAGTGAGGTACCATTTTTACTGGGAGGCTCGGGAGAATGATGGGTGGAAGGAAATTTGTTGCACCTCTCAGATTCCAGAACGTTCTGTCAGCGAAATGTGATGAAAAACTGTTTTTTTTTGTCCAAATTGTGAGGTTTGCAAAGGATTCTGGGTAACACAACATGCTGAGAGCCCCACAAGTCACCCCATCTTAGATTTCCCTTGGCGTCTAATTTTCAAACATGCACAGTTTTGGTTGGTTTCCCTAGGTGCCAGCTGAACTAGAGGCCAAAATCCAAAGAAAAGCACCTTGCAAAAAACAACTCTGTTTTCTTTGTGAAAATGTGATGTGTCCACGCTGTGTTTTGGGGCATTTCTTGTAACGGGCACGAGGCCTACCCACACAACTGAGGTACCATTTTTATTGGGAAACTTCTAGGAACGCTGGGTGGAAGGAAATTGTGACTCATCTCAGATTCCAGAACTTTCTATCATCGAAATGTGGGGAAAAAGTGTTTTTTTTGCCACATTTTGAGGTTTGCAAAGGATTCTGGGTAACAGAATCTGTTAAAAGATCCACAAGTCACCCCATCTTGGATTCCCCTTGGTGTCTAGTTGTCAAAAATCCACAGGTTTGGTTGGTTTTCCTAGGTGCCGGCTGAGCTAGAGTTCAAAATCACAGCTAGGCACTTTGCAAAAAACAGCTCTGTTTTCTTTGGGAAAATATGATGTATCCACGCTGTGTTTTTGGGCATTTCCTGTTGCGGGCACTACACCTACCCACACAAGTGAGGTATCATTTTTATCAGGAGATTTGGGAGGATGCTGGCTGGAAGGAAATTAGTGGCTCCTCTCAGATTCCAGAACTTTCTGTCACCGAAATGTGAGGAAAAGGTGTGTTTTTAAGCCAAATTATGAGGTTTGCAAAGGATTCTGGGTAACACAACATGCTGAGAGCCCCACAAGTCACCCCATCTTAGATTTCCTTTGACGTCTAATTTTCTAACATGCACAGGTTTGGTAGGTTTCCCTAGGTGCCGGCTGAGCTAGAGGCCAAAATCCACAGCTAGGCACTTTGCAAAAAAAACGTTCTTTTTTGGGGGGGAAATGTGATGTGTCCACGTTGTGTTTGGGGTCATTTATTGTCATGGGCAGTATGCCTACCCTCAGAAGTGAGGTACTATTTTTATAAGGAGACTTGCGGAAATTCTGAGTGGAAGGAAATGTGTGGCTCTTCTCAGATTGCCAAAGTTTCTGTCACCAAAATGTGAGGAAGAAGTGTTTTTTTGGCCAAATTGTGAGATATGCAAAGGATTCTGGGTAATAGAACCTGGTGAGAACCCAACAAGTCACACCATCGTGGATTCTCCTTGGTGCCCCAAAACAAAACTTGGTGCCAGCTGAGCTAGAGGCCACAATCCACAGCTAGGCAGTTTGCAAAAAAAAACTCTGTTTTCTTTGGGAAAATGTGATGTGTCCACAGTGTGCTTTTGGGCATTTCCTGTCGTGAGCACTACGCCTACCCACACAAGTGAGGTATGATTTCATCAGGAGACTTAGGAGAATGCTGGGTGGAAGGACAAGTGTGGCTGCTCTCAGATTCCAGAACTTTCTGTAACCGAAATGTGAGGAAAAAGTGTTTTTTTGCCAAATTGTGAGGTTTGCAAGGGATTCTGGGTAACAGAACCTGGTGAGAGCCCCACAAGTCACCCCATCCTGGATTCCCCTAGGTGTCTAGTTTGGAAAAATAAACAGGTTTGGTAGGTTTCCCTAGGTGCCAGCTGTGCAAGAGGCCAAAATCCACAGCCAGGCATTTTGCAAAAAACAGGTCTGTTTTCTATGGGAAAATTAGATGTATCCACGTTGTGTTTTAGGGCATTTCCTGTCGCTGACACTAGGCCTACCAACACAAGTGAGGTATCATTTTTACTGGAAGGCTCGGGGGAATGATGGGTGGAAGGAAATGTGTTGCTCCTCTCAGATTCCAGAACTTTCTGTCAGCAAAATGTGATGAAAAACTGTTTTTTTTTGTCCAAATTGTGAGGTTTGCAAAGGATTCTGGGTAACACAACATGCTGAGAGCCCCACAAGTCACCCCATCTTAGATTTCCCCTGACATCTAATTTTCAAAAATGCACAGGTTTGGTAGGTTTCCCTAGGTGCCGGCTGAGCTAGAGGCCAAAATCCACCGCTAGGCACTTTGCAAAAAACAGCTCTTTTTTGGGGGGGAAATGTGATGTGTCCACGTTGTGTTTGGGGTCATTTATTGTCACGGGCAGTATGCCTACCCTCAGAAGTGAGGTACTATTTTTATAAGGAGACTTGGGGAAATTCTGAGTGGAAGGAAATGTGTGGCTCTTCTCAGATTGCCAAAGTTTCTGTCACCAAAATGTGAGGAAGAAGTGTTTTTTTGGCCAAATTGTGAGATATGCAAAGGATTCTGGGTAATAGAACCTGGTGAGAGCCCAACAAGTCACCCCACCCTGGATTCCCCTAGGTGTCTAGTTTGAAAAAATAAACAGGTTTGGTAGGTTTCCCTAGGTGCCGGCCGTGCAAGAGGCCAAAATCCACAGCCAGGCATTTTGCAAAAAACAGGTCTGTTTTCTATGGGAAAATTTGATGTGTTCACGTGGTGTTTTGGGGCATTTCCTGTTGCGGGCACTAGGCCTACTCACACAAGTGAGGTACCATTTTTACTGGGAGGCTCGGGAGAATGATGGATGGAAGGAAATTTGTTGCACCTCTCAGATTCCAGAACGTTCTGTCAGCGAAATGTGATGAAAAACTGTTTTTTTGGTCCAAATTGTGAGGTTTGCAAAGGATTCTGGGTAACACAACATGCTGAGAGCCCCACAAGTCACCCCATCTTAGATTTCCCTTGGCGTCTAATTTTCAAACATGCACAGTTTTGGTAGGTTTCCCTAGGTGCCAGCTGAACTAGAGGCCAAAATCCAAAGAAAAGCACCTTACACAAAACAACTCTGTTTTCTTTGTGAAAATGTGATGTGTCCACGCTGTGTTTTGGGGCATTTCTTGTAACGGGCACGAGGCCTACCCACACAACTGAGGTACCATTTTTATTGGGAATCTTCTAGGAACGCTGGGTGGAAGGAAATTGTGGCTCATCTCAGATTCCAGAACTTTCTGTCATCGAAATGTGGGGAAAAAGTGTTTTTTTTGCCACATTTTGAGGTTTGCAAAGGATTCTGGGTAACAGAATCTGGTAAGAGATCCACAAGTCACCCCATCTTGGATTCCCCTTGGTGTCTAGTTGTCAAAAATCCACAGGTTTGGTTGGTTTTCCTATGTGCCGGCTGAGCTAGAGTTCAAAATCCACAGCTAGGCACTTTGCAAAAAACAGCTCTGTTTTCTTTGGGAAAATATGATGTATCCACGCTGTGTTTTTGGGCATTTCCTGTTGCGGGCACTACACCTACCCACACATGTGAGGTATCATTTTTATCAGGAGATTTGGGAGGATGCTGGCTGGAAGGAAATTAGTGGCTCCTCTCAGATTCCAGAACTTTCTGTCACCGAAATGTGAGGAAAAGGTGTGTTTTTAAGCCAAATTATGAGGTTTGCAAAGGATTCTGGATAACAGAACCTGGTGATAGCCCCACAAGTCACCCCATCTTGGATTGCTGTTAGTGTCTAGTTTTAAAAAATGCACAGGTTCGGTAGGTTTCCCCAGGTGCTGGCTGAGCTAGAGGCCAAAATCCACAGCTAGGCACTATGCAAAAAACATTTCTTTTTTGGGGGGAAGGTATGTGATTTTTCCACGTTGTATTTAGGAGCATTTCCTGTGACGGGCAGTATGCCTACCCACACAAGTGAGGTACCATTTTTATCAGGAGACTTGGAGGAACGCTGTGTGGAAGGAAATTTGTGGCTCCTCTCAGATTCCAGAACTTTCTGTCAGCAAAATGTGAGGAAGAATTGATTTTTTGCCAAATGTTGAGGTTTGCAAAGTACTCTGGGTAACAGAACCTGGTGAGAGCCCCACAAGTCACACCATCGTGGATTCCCCTTGGTGCCCCAAAACAAAACTTGGTGCCAGCTGAGCTAGAGGCCACAATCCACAGCTAGGCAGTTTGCAAAAAAAAACTCTGTTTTCTTTGGGAAAATGTGATGTGTCCACAGTGTGCTTTTGGGCATTTCCTGTCGTGAGCACTACGCCTACCCACACAAGTGAGGTATGATTTCATCAGGAGACTTAGGAGAATGCTGGGTGGAAGGACAAGTGTGGCTGCTCTCAGATTCCAGAACTTTCTGTAACCGAAATGTGAGGAAAAAGTGTTTTTTTGCCAAATTGTGAGGTTTGCAAGGGATTCTGGGTAACAGAACCTGGAGAGAGCCCCAAACGTCACCCCATCCTGGATTCCCCTAGGTGTCTAGTTTGGAAAAATAAACAGGTTTGGTAGGTTTCCCTAGGTGCCAGCTGTGCAAGAGGCCAAAATCCACAGCCAGGCATTTTGCAAAAAACAGGTCTGTTTTCTATGGGAAAATGAGATGTATCCACGTTGTGTTTTAGGGCATTTCCTGTCGCTGACACTAGGCCTACCCACACAAGTGAGGTATCATTTTTACTGGAAGGCTCAGGGGAATGATGGGTGGAAGGAAATGTGTTGCTCCTCTCAGATTCCAGAACTTTCTGTCAGCGAAATGTGATGAAAAACTGTTTTTTTTTGTCCAAATTGTGAGGTTTGCAGAGCATTCTGGGTAACACAACATGCTGAGAGCCCCACAAGTCACCCCATCTTAGATTTCCCTTGACGTCTAATTTTCAAACATGCACAGGTTTGGTAGGTTTCCCTAGGTGCCGGCTGAGCTAGAGGCCAAAATCCACCGCTAGGCACTTTGCAAAAAACAGTTCTTTTTTGGGGGGGAAATGTGATGTGTCCACATTGTGTTTGGGGTCATTTATTGTCACGGGCAGTATGCCTACCCTCAGAAGTGAGGTACTATTTTTATAAGGAGACTTGCGGAAATTCTGAGTGGAAGGAAATGTGTGGCTCTTCTCAGATTGCCAAAGTTTCTGTCACCGAAATGTGAGGAAGAAGTGTTCTTTTGGCCAAATTGTGAAATATGCAAAGGATTCTGGGTAATAGAACCTGGTGAGAGCCCCACAAGTCACCCCACCCTGGATTCCCCTAGGTGTCTAGTTTGAAAAAATAAACAGGTTTGGTAGGCTTCCCTAGGTGCCGGCCGTGCAAGAGGCCAAAATCCACAGCCAGGCATTTTGCAAAAAACAGGTCTGTTTTCTATGGGAAAATGTGATGTGTCCACGTTGTGTTTTGGGGCATTTCCTGTCGCGGGCACTAGGCCTACCCACACAAGTGAGGTACCATTTTTACTGGGAGGCTCGGGAGAATGATGGGTGGAAGGAAATTTGTTGCACCTCTCAGATTCCAGAACGTTCTGTCAGCGAAATGTGATGAAAAACTGTTTTTTTTTGTCCAAATTGTGAGGTTTGCAAAGGATTCTGGGTAACACAACATGCTGAGAGCCCCACAAGTCACCCCATCTTAGATTTCCCTTGGCGTCTAATTTTCAAACATGCACAGTTTTGGTTGGTTTCCCTAGGTGCCAGCTGAACTAGAGGCCAAAATCCAAAGAAAAGCACCTTGCAAAAAACAACTCTGTTTTCTTTGTGAAAATGTGATGTGTCCACGCTGTGTTTTGGGGCATTTCTTGTAACGGGCACGAGGCCTACCCACACAACTGAGGTACCATTTTTATTGGGAAACTTCTAGGAACGCTGGGTGGAAGGAAATTGTGACTCATCTCAGATTCCAGAACTTTCTATCATCGAAATGTGGGGAAAAAGTGTTTTTTTTGCCACATTTTGAGGTTTGCAAAGGATTCTGGGTAACAGAATCTGTTAAAAGATCCACAAGTCACCCCATCTTGGATTCCCCTTGGTGTCTAGTTGTCAAAAATCCACAGGTTTGGTTGGTTTTCCTAGGTGCCGGCTGAGCTAGAGTTCAAAATCACAGCTAGGCACTTTGCAAAAAACAGCTCTGTTTTCTTTGGGAAAATATGATGTATCCACGCTGTGTTTTTGGGCATTTCCTGTTGCGGGCACTACACCTACCCACACAAGTGAGGTATCATTTTTATCAGGAGATTTGGGAGGATGCTGGCTGGAAGGAAATTAGTGGCTCCTCTCAGATTCCAGAACTTTCTGTCACCGAAATGTGAGGAAAAGGTGTGTTTTTAAGCCAAATTATGAGGTTTGCAAAGGATTCTGGGTAACACAACATGCTGAGAGCCCCACAAGTCACCCCATCTTAGATTTCCTTTGACGTCTAATTTTCTAACATGCACAGGTTTGGTAGGTTTCCCTAGGTGCCGGCTGAGCTAGAGGCCAAAATCCACAGCTAGGCACTTTGCAAAAAAAACGTTCTTTTTTGGGGGGGAAATGTGATGTGTCCACGTTGTGTTTGGGGTCATTTATTGTCATGGGCAGTATGCCTACCCTCAGAAGTGAGGTACTATTTTTATAAGGAGACTTGCGGAAATTCTGAGTGGAAGGAAATGTGTGGCTCTTCTCAGATTGCCAAAGTTTCTGTCACCAAAATGTGAGGAAGAAGTGTTTTTTTGGCCAAATTGTGAGATATGCAAAGGATTCTGGGTAATAGAACCTGGTGAGAACCCAACAAGTCACACCATCGTGGATTCTCCTTGGTGCCCCAAAACAAAACTTGGTGCCAGCTGAGCTAGAGGCCACAATCCACAGCTAGGCAGTTTGCAAAAAAAAACTCTGTTTTCTTTGGGAAAATGTGATGTGTCCACTGTGTGCTTTTGGGCATTTCCTGTCGTGAGCACTACGCCTACGCACACAAGTGAGGTATGATTTCATCTGGAGACTTAGGAGAATGCTGGGTGGAAGGACAAGTGTGGCTGCTCTCAGATTCCAGAACTTTCTGTAACCGAAATGTGAGGAAAAAGTGTTTTTTTGCCAAATTGTGAGGTTTGCAAGGGATTCTGGGTAACAGAACCTGGTGAGAGCCCCACAAGTCACCCCATCCTGGATTCCCCTAGGTGTCTAGTTTGGAAAAATAAACAGGTTTGGTAGGTTTCCCTAGGTGCCAGCTGTGCAAGAGGCCAAAATCCACAGCCAGGCATTTTGCAAAAAACAGGTCTGTTTTCTATGGGAAAATTAGATGTATCCACGTTGTGTTTTAGGGCATGTCCTGTCGCTGACACTAGGCCTACCAACACAAGTGAGGTATCATTTTTACTGGAAGGCTCGGGGGAATGATGGGTGGAAGGAAATGTGTTGCTCCTCTCAGATTCCAGAACTTTCTGTCAGCAAAATGTGATGAAAAACTGTTTTTTTTTGTCCAAATTGTGAGGTTTGCAAAGGATTCTGGGTAACACAACATGCTGAGAGCCCCACAAGTCACCCCATCTTAGATTTCCCCTGACGTCTAATTTTCAAACATGCACAGGTTTGGTAGGTTTCCCTAGGTGCCGGCTGAGCTAGAGGCCAAAATCCACCGCTAGGCACTTTGCAAAAAACAGTTCTTTTTTGGGGGGGAAATGTGATGTGTCCACGTTGTGTTTGGGGTCATTTATTGTCACGGGCAGTATGCCTACCCTCAGAAGTGAGGTACTATTTTTATAAGGAGACTTGGGGAAATTCTGAGTGGAAGGAAATGTGTGGCTCTTCTCAGATTGCCAAAGTTTCTGTCACCAAAATGTGAGGAAGAAGTGTTTTTTTGGCCAAATTGTGAGATATGCAAAGGATTCTGGGTAATAGAACCTGGTGAGAGCCCAACAAGTCACCCCACCCTGGATTCCCCTAGGTGTCTAGTTTGAAAAAATAAACAGGTTTGGTAGGTTTCCCTAGGTGCCGGCCGTGCAAGAGGCCAAAATCCACAGCCAGGCATTTTGCAAAAAACAGGTCTGTTTTCTATGGGAAAATTTGATGTGTCCACGTGGTGTTTTGGGGCATTTCCTGTCGCGGGCACTAGGCCTACCCACACAAGTGAGGTACCATTTTTACTGGGAGGCTCGGGAGAATGATGGATGGAAGGAAATTTGTTGCACCTCTCAGATTCCAGAACGTTCTGTCAGCGAAATGTGATGAAAAACTGTTTTTTTGGTCCAAATTGTGAGGTTTGCAAAGGATTCTGGGTAACACAACATGCTGAGAGCCCCACAAGTCACCCCATCTTAGATTTCCCTTGGCGTCTAATTTTCAAACATGCACAGTTTTGGTAGGTTTCCCTAGGTGCCAGCTGAACTAGAGGCCAAAATCCAAAGAAAAGCACCTTACACAAAACAACTCTGTTTTCTTTGTGAAAATGTGATGTGTCCACGCTGTGTTTTGGGGCATTTCTTGTAACGGGCACGAGGCCTACCCACACAACTGAGGTACCATTTTTATTGGGAATCTTCTAGGAACGCTGGGTGGAAGGAAATTGTGGCTCATCTCAGATTCCAGAACTTTCTGTCATCGAAATGTGGGGAAAAAGTGTTTTTTTTGTCACATTTTGAGGTTTGCAAAGGATTCTGGGTAACAGAATCTGGTAAGAGATCCACAAGTCACCCCATCTTGGATTCCCCTTGGTGTCTAGTTGTCAAAAATCCACAGGTTTGGTTGGTTTTCCTAGGTGCCGGCTGAGCTAGAGTTCAAAATCCACAGCTAGGCACTTTGCAAAAAACAGCTCTGTTTTCTTTGGGAAAATATGATGTATCCACGCTGTGTTTTTGGGCATTTCCTGTTGCGGGCACTACACCTACCCACACATGTGAGGTATCATTTTTATCAGGAGATTTGGGAGGATGCTGGCTGGAAGGAAATTAGTGGCTCCTCTCAGATTCCAGAACTTTCTGTCACCGAAATGTGAGGAAAAGGTGTGTTTTTAAGCCAAATTATGAGGTTTGCAAAGGATTCTGGGTAACAGAACCTGGTGATAGCCCCACAAGTCACCCCATCTTGGATTGCTGTTAGTGTCTAGTTTTAAAAAATGCACAGGTTCGGTAGGTTTCCCCAGGTGCTGGCTGAGCTAGAGGCCAAAATCCACAGCTAGGCACTATGCAAAAAACATTTCTTTTTTGGGGGGAAGGTATGTGATTTTTCCACGTTGTATTTAGGAGCATTTCCTGTGACGGGCAGTATGCCTACCCACACAAGTGAGGTACCATTTTTATCAGGAGACTTGGAGGAACGCTGGGTGGAAGGAAATTTGTGGCTCCTCTCAGATTCCAGAACTTTCTGTCAGCAAAATGTGAGGAAGAATTGATTTTTTGCCAAATGTTGAGGTTTGCAAAGTACTCTGGGTAACAGAACCTGGTGAGAGCCCCACAAGTCACACCATCGTGGATTCCCCTTGGTGCCCCAAAACAAAACTTGGTGCCAGCTGAGCTAGAGGCCACAATCCACAGCTAGGCAGTTTGCAAAAAAAAACTCTGTTTTCTTTGGGAAAATGTGATGTGTCCACAGTGTGCTTTTGGGCATTTCCTGTCGTGAGCACTACGCCTACCCACACAAGTGAGGTATGATTTCATCAGGAGACTTAGGAGAATGCTGGGTGGAAGGACAAGTGTGGCTGCTCTCAGATTCTAGAACTTTCTGTAACCGAAATGTGAGGAAAAAGTGTTTTTTTGCCAAATTGTGAGGTTTGCAAGGGATTCTGGGTAACAGAACCTGGAGAGAGCCCCAAACGTCACCCCATCCTGGATTCCCCTAGGTGTCTAGTTTGGAAAAATAAACAGGTTTGGTAGGTTTCCCTAGGTGCCAGCTGTGCAAGAGGCCAAAATCCACAGCCAGGTATTTTGCAAAAAACAGGTCTGTTTTCTATGGGAAAATGAGATGTATCCACGTTGTGTTTTAGGGCATTTCCTGTCGCTGACACTAGGCCTACCCACACAAGTGAGGTATCATTTTTACTGGAAGGCTCGGGGGAATGATGGGTGGAAGGAAATGTGTTGCTCCTCTCAGATTCCAGAACTTTCTGTCAGCGAAATGTGATGAAAAACTGTTTTTTTTTGTCCAAATTGTGAGGTTTGCAGAGCATTCTGGGTAACACAACATGCTGAGAGCCCCACAAGTCACCCCATCTTAGATTTCCCTTGACGTCTAATTTTCAAACATGCACAGGTTTGGTAGGTTTCCCTAGGTGCCGGCTGAGCTAGAGGCCAAAATCCACCGCTAGGCACTTTGCAAAAAACAGTTCTTTTTTGGGGGGGAAATGTGATGTGTCCACATTGTGTTTGGGGTCATTTATTGTCACGGGCAGTATGCCTACCCTCAGAAGTGAGGTACTATTTTTATAAGGAGACTTGCGGAAATTCTGAGTGGAAGGAAATGTGTGGCTCTTCTCAGATTGCCAAAGTTTCTGTCACCGAAATGTGAGGAAGAAGTGTTCTTTTGGCCAAATTGTGAAATATGCAAAGGATTCTGGGTAATAGAACCTGGTGAGAGCCCCACAAGTCACCCCACCCTGGATTCCCCTAGGTGTCTAGTTTGAAAAAATAAACAGGTTTGGTAGGCTTCCCTAGGTGCCGGCCGTGCAAGAGGCCAAAATCCACAGCCAGGCATTTTGCAAAAAACAGGTCTGTTTTCTATGGGAAAATGTGATGTGTCCACGTTGTGTTTTGGGGCATTTCCTGTCGCGGGCACTAGGCCTACCCACACAAGTGAGGTACCATTTTTACTGGGAGGCTCGGGAGAATGATGGGTGGAAGGAAATTTGTTGCACCTCTCAGATTCCAGAACGTTCTGTCAGCGAAATGTGATGAAAAACTGTTTTTTTTTGTCCAAATTGTGAGGTTTGCAAAGGATTCTGGGTAACACAACATGCTGAGAGCCCCACAAGTCACCCCATCTTAGATTTCCCTTGGCGTCTAATTTTCAAACATGCACAGTTTTGGTTGGTTTCCCTAGGTGCCAGCTGAACTAGAGGCCAAAATCCAAAGAAAAGCACCTTGCAAAAAACAACTCTGTTTTCTTTGTGAAAATGTGATGTGTCCACGCTGTGTTTTGGGGCATTTCTTGTAACGGGCACGAGGCCTACCCACACAACTGAGGTACCATTTTTATTGGGAAACTTCTAGGAACGCTGGGTGGAAGGAAATTGTGACTCATCTCAGATTCCAGAACTTTCTATCATCGAAATGTGGGGAAAAAGTGTTTTTTTTGCCACATTTTGAGGTTTGCAAAGGATTCTGGGTAACAGAATCTGTTAAAAGATCCACAAGTCACCCCATCTTGGATTCCCCTTGGTGTCTAGTTGTCAAAAATCCACAGGTTTGGTTGGTTTTCCTAGGTGCCGGCTGAGCTAGAGTTCAAAATCACAGCTAGGCACTTTGCAAAAAACAGCTCTGTTTTCTTTCGGGAAAATATGATGTATCCACGCTGTGTTTTTGGGCATTTCCTGTTGCGGGCACTACACCTACCCACACAAGTGAGGTATAATTTTTATCAGGAGATTTGGGAGGATGCTGGCTGGAAGGAAATTAGTGGCTCCTCTCTGATTCCAGAACTTTCTGTCACCGAAATGTGAGGAAAAGGTGTGTTTTTAAGCCAAATTATGAGGTTTGCAAAGGATTCTGGGTAACACAACATGCTGAGAGCCCCACAAGTCACCCCATCTTAGATTTCCTTTGACGTCTAATTTTCTAACATGCACAGGTTTGGTAGGTTTCCCTAGGTGCCGGCTGAGCTAGAGGCCAAAATCCACAGCTAGGCACTTTGCAAAAAAAACGTTCTTTTTGGGGGGGGAAATGTGATGTGTCCACGTTGTGTTTGGGGTCATTTATTGTCATGGGCAGTATGCCTACCCTCAGAAGTGAGGTACTATTTTTATAAGGAGACTTGCGGAAATTCTGAGTGGAAGGAAATGTGTGGCTCTTCTCAGATTGCCAAAGTTTCAGTCACCAAAATGTGAGGAAGAAGTGTTTTTTTGGCCAAATTGTGAGATATGCAAAGGATTCTGGGTAATAGAACCTGGTGAGAGCCCCACAAGTCACCCCACCCTGGATTCCCCTAGGTGTCTAGTTTGGAAAAATAAACAGGTTTGGTAGGTTTCCCTAGGTGCCGGCCGTGCAAGAGGCCAAAATCCACAGCCAGGCATTTTGCAAAAAACAGGTCTGTTTTCTATGGGAAAATTTGATGTGTCCACGTGGTGTTTTGGGGCATTTCCTGTCGCGGGCACTAGGCCTACCCACACAAGTGAGGTACCATTTTTACTGGGAGGCTCGGGAGAATGATGGGTGGAAGGAAATTTGTTGCACCTCTCAGATTCCAGAACGTCTGTCAGCGAAATGTGATGAAAAACTGTTTTTTGGTCCAAATTGTGAGGTTTGCAAAGGATTCTGGGTAACACAAAATGCTGAGAGCCCCACAAGTCACCCCATCTTAGATTTCCCTTGGCGTCTAATTTTCAAACATGCACAGTTTTGGTAGGTTTCCCTAGGTGCCAGCTGAACTAGAGGCCAAAATCCAAAGAAAAGCACCTTGCACAAAACAACTCTGTTTTCTTTGTGAAAATGTGATGTGTCCACGCTGTGTTTTGGGGCATTTCTTGTCACGGGCACGAGGCCTACCCACACAACTGAGGTACCATTTTTATTGGGAAACTTCTAGGAACGCTGGGTGGAAGGAAATTGTGGCTCATCTCAGATTCCAGAACTTTCTGTCATCGAAATGTGGGGAAAAAGTGTTTTTTTTGCCACATTTTGAGGTTTGCAAAGGATTCTGGGTAACAGAATCTGGTAAGAGATCCACAAGTCACCCCATCTTGGATTCCCCTTGGTGTCTAGTTGTCAAAAATCCACAGGTTTGGTTGGTTTTCCTAGGTGCCGGCTGAGCTAGAGTTCAAAATCCACAGCTAGGCACTTTGCAAAAAACAGCTCTGTTTTCTTTGGGAAAATATGATGTATCCACGCTGTGTTTTGGGGCATTTCCTGTTGCGGGCACTACACCTACCCACACAAGTGAGGTATCATTTTTATCAGGAGATTTGGGAGGATGCTGGCTGGAAGGAAATTAGTGGCTCCTCTCAGATTCCAGAACTTTCTGTCACCGAAATGTGAGGAAAAGGTGTGTTTTTAAGCCAAATTATGAGGTTTGCAAAGGATTCTGGGTAACAGAACCTGGTGATAGCCCCACAAGTCACCCCATCTTGGATTGCTGTTAGTGTCTAGTTTTAAAAAATGCACAGGTTTGGTAGGTTTCCCCAGGTGCTGGCTGAGCTAGAGGCCAAAATCCACAGCTAGGCACTATGCAAAAAACAGTTCTTTTTTTTTGGGGGGGGGGGGAATGTGATTTGCCCACGTTGTATTTAGGGACATTTCCTGTCACGGGCAGTATGCCTACCCACACAGGTGAGGTACCATTTTTATCAGGAGACTTGGAGGAACGCTGGGTGGAAGGAAATTTGTTGCTCCTCTCAGATTCCAGAACTTTCTGTCAGCAAAATGTGAGGAAGAAGTGATTTTTTGCCAAATGTTGAGGTTTGCAAAGTACTCTGGGTAACAGAACCTGCTGAGAGCCCCACAAGTCACACCATCGTGGATTCCCCTTGGTGTCTAGTTTTAAAAAATGCACAGGTTTATTTTGTTTCCCTAGATGCCAGCTGAGCTAGAGGCCACAATCAACAGCTAGGCAGTTTGCAAAAAAAACCTCTGTTTTCTTTGGGAAAATGTGATGTGTCCACAGTGTGCTTTTGGGCATTTCCTGTCGTGAGCACTACGCCTACCCACACAAGTGAGGTATGATTTCATCAGGAGACTTAGGAGAATGCTGGGTGGAAGGACAAGTGTGGCTGCTCTCAGATTCCAGAACTTTCTGTAACCGAAATGTGAGGAAAAAGTGTTTTTTTGCCAAATTGTGAGGTTTGCAAGGGATTCGGGGTAACAGAACCTGGTGAGAGCCCCACAAGTCACCCCATCCTGGATTCCCCTAGGTGTCTAGTTTGGAAAAATAAACAAGTTTGGTAGGTTTCTCTAGGTGCCAGCTGTGCAAGAGGCCAAAATCCACAGCCAGGCATTTTGCAAAAAACAGGTCTGTTTTCTATGGGAAAATTAGATGTATCCACGTTGTGTTTTAGGGCATTTCCTGTCGCTGACACTAGGCCTACCCACACAAGTGAGGTATCATTTTTACTGGAAGGCTCGGGGGAATGATGGGTGGAAGGAAATGTGTTGCTCCTCTCAGATTCCAGAACTTTCTGTCAGCGAAATGTGATGAAAAACTGTTTTTTTTTGTCCAAATTGTGAGGTTTGCAAAGGATTCTGGGTAACACAACATGCTGCGAGCCCCACAAGTCACCCCATCTTAGATTTCCCTTGACGTCTAATTTTCAAACATGCACAGGTTTGGTAGGTTTCCCTAGGTGCCGGCTGAGCTAGAGGCCAAAATCCACCGCTAGGCACTTTGCAAAAAACAGTTCTTTTTTGGGGGGGAAATGTGATGTGTCCACGTTGTGTTTGGGGTCATTTATTGTCACGGGCAGTATGCCTACCCTCAGAAGTGAGGTACTATTTTTATAAGGAGACTTGGGGAAATTCTGAGTGGAAGGAAATGTGTGGCTCTTCTCAGATTGCCAAAGTTTCTGTCACCAAAATGTGAGGAAGAAGTGTTTTTTTGGCCAAATTGTGAGATATGGAAAGGATTCTGGGTAATAGAACCTGGTGAGAGCCCCACAAGTCACCCCACCTTGGATTCCCCTAGGTGTCTAGTTTGAAAAAATAAACAGGTTTGGTAGGTTTCCCTAGGTGCTGGCCGTGCAAGAGGCCAAAATCCACAGCCAGGCATTTTGCAAAAAACAGGTCTGTTTTCTATGGGAAAATTTGATGTGTCCACGTGGTGTTTTGGGGCATTTCCTGTCGCGGGCACTAGGCCTACCCACACAAGTGAGGTACCATTTTTACTGGGAGGCTCGGGAGAATGATGGATGGAAGGAAATTTGTTGCACCTCTCAGATTCCAGAACGTTCTGTCAGCAAAATGTGATGAAAAACTGTTTTTTTGGTCCAAATTGTGAGGTTTGCAAAGGATTCTGGGTAACACAACATGCTGAGAGCCCCACAAGTCACCCCATCTTAGATTTCCCTTGGCGTCTAATTTTCAAACATGCACAGTTTTGGTAGGTTTCCCTAGGTGCCAGCTGAACTAGAGGCCAAAATCCAAAGAAAAGCACCTTACACAAAACAACTCTGTTTTCTTTGTGAAAATGTGATGTGTCCACGCTGTGTTTTGGGGCATTTCTTGTAACGGGCACGAGGCCTACCCACACAACTGAGGTACCATTTTTATTGGGAAACTTCTAGGAACGCTGGGTGGAAGGAAATTGTGGCTCATCTCAGATTCCAGAACTTTCTGTCATCGAAATGTGGGGAAAAGGTGTTTTTTTTGCCACATTTTGAGGTTTGCAAAGGATTCTGGGTAACAGAATCTGGTAAGAGATCCACAAGTCACCCCATCTTGGATTCCCCTTGGTGTCTAGTTGTCAAAAATCCACAGGTTTGGTTGGTTTTCCTAGGTGCCGGCTGAGCTAGAGTTCAAAATCCACAGCTAGGCACTTTGCAAAAAACAGCTCTGTTTTCTTTGGGAAAATATGATGTATCCACGCTGTGTTTTTGGGCATTTCCTGTTGCGGGCACTACACCTACCCACACAAGTGAGGTATCATTTTTATCAGGAGATTTGGGAGGATGCTGGCTGGAAGGAAATTAGTGGCTCCTCTCAGATTCCAGAACTTTCTGTCACCGAAATGTGAGGAAAAGGTGTGTTTTTAAGCCAAATTATGAGGTTTGCAAAGGATTCTGGGTAACAGAACCTGGTGATAGCCCCACAAGTCACCCCATCTTGGATTGCTGTTAGTGTCTAGTTTTAAAAAATGCACATGTTTGGTAGGTTTCCATAGGTGCTGGCTGAGCTAGAGGCCAAAATCCACAGCTAGGCACTATGCAAAAAACAATTCTTTTTTTTTGGGGGGGGGGGGGAATGTGATTTGTCCACGTTGTATTTAGGGGCATTTCCTGTCACGGGCAGTATGCCTACCCACACAGGTGAGGTACCATTTTTATCAGGAGACTTGGAGGAACGCTGGGTGGAAGGAAATTTGTGGCTCCTCTCAGATTCCAGAACTTTCTGTCAGCAAAATGTGAGGAAGAAGTGATTTTTTGCCAAATGTTGAGGTTTGCAAAGTACTCTGGGTAACAGAACCTGCTGAGAGCCCCACAAGTCACACCATCGTGGATTCCCCTTGGTGTCTAGTTTTAAAAAATGCACAGGTTTATTTTGTTTCCCTAGATGCCAGCTGAGCTAGAGGCCACAATCAACAGCTAGGCAGTTTGCAAAAAAAAACTCTGTTTTCTTTGGGAAAATGTGATGTGTCCACAGTGTGCTTTTGGGCATTTCCTGTCGTGAGCACTACGCCTACCCACACAAGTGAGGTATGATTTCATCAGGAGACTTAGGAGAATGCTGGGTGGAAGGACAAGTGTGGCTGCTCTCAGATTCCAGAACTTTCTGTAACCGAAATGTGAGGAAAAAGTGTTTTTTTTGCCAAATTGTGAGGTTTGCAAGGGATTCGGGGTAACAGAACCTGGTGAGAGCCCCACAAGTCACCCCATCCTGGATTCCTCTAGGTGTCTAGTTTGGAAAAATAAACAAGTTTGGTAGGTTTCCCTAGGTGCCAGCTGTGCAAGAGGCCAAAATCCACAGCCAGGCATTTTGCAAAAAACAGGTCTGTTTTCTATGGGAAAATTAGATGTATCCACGTTGTGTTTTAGGGCATTTCCTGTTGCTGACACTAGGCCTACCCACACAAGTGAGGTATCATTTTTACTGGAAGGCTCGGAGGAATGATGGGTGGAAGGAAATGTGTTGCTCCTCTCAGATTCCAGAACTTTCTGTCAGCGAAATGTGATGAAAAACTGTTTTTTTTTGTCCAAATTGTGAGGTTTGCAAAGGATTCTGGGTAACACAACATGCTGCGAGCCCCACAAGTCACCCCATCTTAGATTTCCCTTGACGTCTAATTTTCAAACATGCACAGGTTTGGTAGGTTTCCCTAGGTGCCGGCTGAGCTAGAGGCCAAAATCCACCGCTAGGCACTTTGCAAAAAACAGTTCTTTTTTGGGGGGGAAATGTGATGTGTCCACGTTGTGTTTGGGGTCATTTATTGTCACGGGCAGTATGCCTACCCTCAGAAGTGAGGTACTATTTTTATAAGGAGACTTGGGGAAATTCTGAGTGGAAGGAAATGTGTGGCTCTTCTCAGATTGCCAAAGTTTCTGTCACCAAAATGTGAGGAAGAAGTGTTTTTTTGGCCAAATTGTGAGATATGCAAAGGATTCTGGGTAATAGAACCTGGTGAGAGCCCCACAAGTCACCCCACCCTGGATTCCCCTAGGTGTCTAGTTTGAAAAAATAAACAGGTTTGGTAGGTTTCCCTAGGTGCTGGCCGTGCAAGAGGCCAAAATCCACAGCCAGGCATTTTGCAAAAAACAGGTCTGTTTTCTATGGGAAAATTTGATGTGTCCACGTGGTGTTTTGGGGCATTTCCTGTCGCGGGCACTAGGCCTACCCACACAAGTGAGGTACCATTTTTACTGGGAGGCTCGGGAGAATGATGGATGGAAGGAAATTTGTTGCACCTCTCAGATTCCAGAACGTTCTGTCAGCGAAATGTGATGAAAAACTGTTTTTTTGGTCCAAATTGTGAGGTTTGCAAAGGATTCTGGGTAACACAACATGCTGAGAGCCCCACAAGTCACCCCATCTTAGATTTCCCTTGGCGTCTAATTTTCAAACATGCACAGTTTTGGTAGGTTTCCCTAGGTGCCAGCTGAACTAGAGGCCAAAATCCAAAGAAAAGCACCTTACACAAAACAACTCTGTTTTCTTTGTGAAAATGTGATGTGTCCACGCTGTGTTTTGGGGCATTTCTTGTAACGGGCACGAGGCCTACCCACACAACTGAGGTACCATTTTTATTGGGAAACTTCTAGGAACGCTGGGTGGAAGGAAATTGTGGCTCATCTCAGATTCCAGAACTTTCTGTCATCGAAATGTGGGGAAAAGTGTTTTTTTTGCCACATTTTGAGGTTTGCAAAGGATTCTGGGTAACAGAATCTGGTAAGAGATCCACAAGTCACCCCATCTTGGATTCCCCTTGGTGTCTAGTTGTCAAAAATCCACAGGTTTGGTTGGTTTTCCTAGGTGCCGGCTGAGCTAGAGTTCAAAATCCACAGCTAGGCACTTTGCAAAAAACAGCTCTGTTTTCTTTGGGAAAATATGATGTATCCACGCTGAGTTTTTGGGCATTTCCTGTTGCGGGCACTACACCTACCCACACAAGTGAGGTATCATTGTTATCAGGAGATTTGGGAGGATGCTGGCTGGAAGGAAATTAGTGGCTCCTCTCAGATTCCAGAACTTTCTGTCACCGAAATGTGAGGAAAAGGTGTGTTTTTAAGCCAAATTATGAGGTTTGCAAAGGATTCTGGGTAACAGAACCTGGTGATAGCCCCACAAGTCACCCCATCTTGGATTGCTGTTAGTGTCTAGTTTTAAAAAATGCACAGGTTTGGTAGGTTTCCCCAGGTGCTGGCTGAGCTAGAGGCCAAAATCCACAGCTAGGCACTATGCAAAAAACAGTTCTTTTTTTTTGGGGGGGGGGGAATGTGATTTGTCCACGTTGTATTTAGGGACATTTCCTGTCACGGGCAGTATGCCTACCCACACAGGTGAGGTACCATTTTTATCAGGAGACTTGGAGGAACGCTGGGTGGAAGGAAATTTGTGGCTCCTCTCAGATTCCAGAACTTTCTGTCAGCAAAATGTGAGGAAGAAGTGATTTTTTGCCAAATGTTGAGGTTTGCAAAGTACTCTGGGTAACAGAACCTGCTGAGAGCCCCTCAAGTCACACCATCGTGGATTCCCCTTGGTGTCTAGTTTTCAAAAATGCACAGGTTTATTTTGTTTCCCTAGATGCCAGCTGAGCTAGAGGCCACAATCAACAGCTAGGCAGTTTGCAAAAAAAACCTCTGTTTTCTTTGGGAAAATGTGATGTGTCCACAGTGTGCTTTTGGGCATTTCCTCTTCGTGAGCACTACGCCTACCCACACAAGTGAGGTATGATTTCATCAGGAGACTTAGGAGAATGCTGGGTGGAAGGACAAGTGTGGCTGCTCTCAGATTCCAGAACTTTCTGTAACCGAAATGTGAGGAAAAAGTGTTTTTTTGCCAAATTGTGAGGTTTGCAAGGGATTCGGGGTAACAGAACTTGGTGAGAGCCCCACAAGTCACCCCATCCTGGATTCCCCTAGGTGTCTAGTTTGGAAAAATAAACAGGTTTGGTAGGTTTCCCTAGGTGCCAGCTGTGCAAGAGGCCAAAATCCACAGCCAGGCATTTTGCAAAAAACAGGGCTGTTTTCTATGGGAAAATGAGATGTATCCACGTTGTGTTTTAGGGCATTTCCTGTCGCTGACACTAGGCCTACCAACACAAGTGAGGTATCATTTTTACTGGAAGGCTCGGGGGAATGATGGGTGGAAGGAAATGTGTTGCTCCTCTCAGATTCCAGAACTTTCTGTCAGCGAAATGTGATGAAAAACTGTTTTTTTTTGTCCAAATTGTGAGGTTTGCAAAGGATTCTGGGTAACACAACATGCTGAGAGCCCCACAAGTCACCCCATCTTAGATTTCCCCTGACGTCTAATTTTCAAACATGCACAGGTTTGGTAGGTTTCCCTAGGTGCCGGCTGAGCTAGAGGCCAAAATCCACCGCTAGGCACTTTGCAAAAAACAGTTCTTTTTTTGGGGGGAAATGTGATGTGTCCACGTTGTGTTTGGGGTCATTTATTGTCACGGGCAGTATGCCTACCCTCAGAAGTGAGGTACTATTTTTATAAGGAGACTTGGGGAAATTATGAGTGGAAGGAAATGTGTGGCTCTTCTCAGATTGCCAAAGTTTCTGTCACCAAAATGTGAGGAAGAAGTGTTTTTTTGGAAAATTGTGAGATATGCAAAGGATTCTGGGTAATAGAACCTGGTGAGAACCCAACAAGTCACCCCACCCTGGATTCCCCTAGGTGTCTAGTTTGAAAAAATAAACAGGTTTGGTAGGTTTCCCTAGGTGCCGGCCGTGCAAGAGGCCAAAATCCACAGCCAGGCATTTTGCAAAAAACAGGTCTGTTTTCTATGGGAAAATTTGATGTGTCCACGTGGTGTTTTGGGGCATTTCCTGTCGCGGGCACTAGGCCTACCCACACAAGTGAGGTACCATTTTTACTGGGAGGCTCGGGAGAATGATGGATGGAAGGAAATTTGTTGCACCTCTCAGATTCCAGAACGTTCTGTCAGCGAAATGTGATGAAAAACTGTTTTTTTGGTCCAAATTGTGAGGTTTGCAAAGGATTCTGGGTAACACAACATGCTGAGAGCCCCACAAGTCACCCCATCTTAGATTTCCCTTGGCGTCTAATTTTCAAACATGCACAGTTTTGGTAGGTTTCCCTAGGTGCCAGCTGAACTAGAGGCCAAAATCCAAAGAAAAGCACCTTACACAAAACAACTCTGTTTTCTTTGTGAAAATGTGATGTGTCCACGCTGTGTTTTGGAGCATTTCTTGTAACGGGCACGAGGCCTACCCACACAACTGAGGTACCATTTTTATTGGGAATCTTCTAGGAACGCTGGGTGGAAGGAAATTGTGGCTCATCTCAGATTCCAGAACTTTCTGTCATCGAAATGTGGGGAAAAAGTGTTTTTTTTGCCACATTTTGAGGTTTGCAAAGGATTCTGGGTAACAGAATCTGGTAAGAGATCCACAAGTCACCCCATCTTGGATTCCCCTTGGTGTCTAGTTGTCAAAAATCCACAGGTTTGGTTGGTTTTCCTAGGTGCCGGCTGAGCTAGAGTTCAAAATCCACAGCTAGGCACTTTGCAAAAAACAGCTCTGTTTTCTTTGGGAAAATATGATGTATCCACGCTGTGTTTTTGGGCATTTCCTGTTGCGGGCACTACACCTACCCACACATGTGAGGTATCATTTTTATCAGGAGATTTGGGAGGATGCTGGCTGGAAGGAAATTAGTGGCTCCTCTCAGATTCCAGAACTTTCTGTCACCGAAATGTGAGGAAAAGGTGTGTTTTTAAGCCAAATTATGAGGTTTGCAAAGGATTCTGGGTAACAGAACCTGGTGATAGCCCCACAAGTCACCCCATCTTGGATTGCTGTTAGTGTCTAGTTTTAAAAAATGCACAGGTTCGGTAGGTTTCCCCAGGTGCTGGCTGAGCTAGAGGCCAAAATCCACAGCTAGGCACTATGCAAAAAACATTTCTTTTTTGGGGGGAAGGTATGTGATTTTTCCACGTTGTATTTAGGAGCATTTCCTGTGACGGGCAGTATGCCTACCCACACAAGTGAGGTACCATTTTTATCAGGAGACTTGGAGGAACGCTGGGTGGAAGGAAATTTGTGGCTCCTCTCAGATTCCAGAACTTTCTGTCAGCAAAATGTGAGGAAGAATTGATTTTTTGCCAAATGTTGAGGTTTGCAAAGTACTCTGGGTAACAGAACCTGGTGAGAGCCCCACAAGTCACACCATCGTGGATTCCCCTTGGTGCCCCAAAACAAAACTTGGTGCCAGCTGAGCTAGAGGCCACAATCCACAGCTAGGCAGTTTGCAAAAAAAAACTCTGTTTTCTTTGGGAAAATGTGATGTGTCCACAGTGTGCTTTTGGGCATTTCCTGTCGTGAGCACTACGCCTACCCACACAAGTGAGGTATGATTTCATCAGGAGACTTAGGAGAATGCTGGGTGGAAGGACAAGTGTGGCTGCTCTCAGATTCCAGAACTTTCTGTAACCGAAATGTGAGGAAAAAGTGTTTTTTTTGCCAAATTGTGAGGTTTGCAAGGGATTCTGGGTAACAGAACCTGGAGAGAGCCCCAAACGTCACCCCATCCTGGATTCCCCTAGGTGTCTAGTTTGGAAAAATAAACAGGTTTGGTAGGTTTCCCTAGGTGCCAGCTGTGCAAGAGGCCAAAATCCACAGCCAGGCATTTTGCAAAAAACAGGTCTGTTTTCTATGGGAAAATGAGATGTATCCACGTTGTGTTTTAGGGCATTTCCTGTCGCTGACACTAGGCCTACCCACACAAGTGAGGTATCATTTTTACTGGAAGGCTCAGGGGAATGATGGGTGGAAGGAAATGTGTTGCTCCTCTCAGATTCCAGAACTTTCTGTCAGCGAAATGTGATGAAAAACTGTTTTTTTTTGTCCAAATTGTGAGGTTTGCAGAGCATTCTGGGTAACACAACATGCTGAGAGCCCCACAAGTCACCCCATCTTAGATTTCCCTTGACGTCTAATTTTCAAACATGCACAGGTTTGGTAGGTTTCCCTAGGTGCCGGCTGAGCTAGAGGCCAAAATCCACCGCTAGGCACTTTGCAAAAAACAGTTCTTTTTTGGGGGGGAAATGTGATGTGTCCACATTGTGTTTGGGGTCATTTATTGTCACGGGCAGTATGCCTACCCTCAGAAGTGAGGTACTATTTTTATAAGGAGACTTGCGGAAATTCTGAGTGGAAGGAAATGTGTGGCTCTTCTCAGATTGCCAAAGTTTCTGTCACCGAAATGTGAGGAAGAAGTGTTCTTTTGGCCAAATTGTGAAATATGCAAAGGATTCTGGGTAATAGAACCTGGTGAGAGCCCCACAAGTCACCCCACCCTGGATTCCCCTAGGTGTCTAGTTTGAAAAAATAAACAGGTTTGGTAGGCTTCCCTAGGTGCCGGCCGTGCAAGAGGCCAAAATCCACAGCCAGGCATTTTGCAAAAAACAGGTCTGTTTTCTATGGGAAAATGTGATGTGTCCACGTTGTGTTTTGGGGCATTTCCTGTCGCGGGCACTAGGCCTACCCACACAAGTGAGGTACCATTTTTACTGGGAGGCTCGGGAGAATGATGGGTGGAAGGAAATTTGTTGCACCTCTCAGATTCCAGAACGTTCTGTCAGCGAAATGTGATGAAAAACTGTTTTTTTTTGTCCAAATTGTGAGGTTTGCAAAGGATTCTGGGTAACACAACATGCTGAGAGCCCCACAAGTCACCCCATCTTAGATTTCCCTTGGCGTCTAATTTTCAAACATGCACAGTTTTGGTTGGTTTCCCTAGGTGCCAGCTGAACTAGAGGCCAAAATCCAAAGAAAAGCACCTTGCAAAAAACAACTCTGTTTTCTTTGTGAAAATGTGATGTGTCCACGCTGTGTTTTGGGGCATTTCTTGTAACGGGCACGAGGCCTACCCACACAACTGAGGTACCATTTTTATTGGGAAACTTCTAGGAACGCTGGGTGGAAGGAAATTGTGACTCATCTCAGATTCCAGAACTTTCTATCATCGAAATGTGGGGAAAAAGTGTTTTTTTTGCCACATTTTGAGGTTTGCAAAGGATTCTGGGTAACAGAATCTGTTAAAAGATCCACAAGTCACCCCATCTTGGATTCCCCTTGGTGTCTAGTTGTCAAAAATCCACAGGTTTGGTTGGTTTTCCTAGGTGCCGGCTGAGCTAGAGTTCAAAATCACAGCTAGGCACTTTGCAAAAAACAGCTCTGTTTTCTTTGGGAAAATATGATGTATCCACGCTGTGTTTTTGGGCATTTCCTGTTGCGGGCACTACACCTACCCACACAAGTGAGGTATCATTTTTATCAGGAGATTTGGGAGGATGCTGGCTGGAAGGAAATTAGTGGCTCCTCTCAGATTCCAGAACTTTCTGTCACCGAAATGTGAGGAAAAGGTGTGTTTTTAAGCCAAATTATGAGGTTTGCAAAGGATTCTGGGTAACACAACATGCTGAGAGCCCCACAAGTCACCCCATCTTAGATTTCCTTTGACGTCTAATTTTCTAACATGCACAGGTTTGGTAGGTTTCCCTAGGTGCCGGCTGAGCTAGAGGCCAAAATCCACAGCTAGGCACTTTGCAAAAAAAACGTTCTTTTTTGGGGGGGAAATGTGATGTGTCCACGTTGTGTTTGGGGTCATTTATTGTCATGGGCAGTATGCCTACCCTCAGAAGTGAGGTACTATTTTTATAAGGAGACTTGCGGAAATTCTGAGTGGAAGGAAATGTGTGGCTCTTCTCAGATTGCCAAAGTTTCTGTCACCAAAATGTGAGGAAGAAGTGTTTTTTTGGCCAAATTGTGAGATATGCAAAGGATTCTGGGTAATAGAACCTGGTGAGAACCCAACAAGTCACACCATCGTGGATTCTCCTTGGTGCCCCAAAACAAAACTTGGTGCCAGCTGAGCTAGAGGCCACAATCCACAGCTAGGCAGTTTGCAAAAAAAAACTCTGTTTTCTTTGGGAAAATGTGATGTGTCCACTGTGTGCTTTTGGGCATTTCCTGTCGTGAGCACTACGCCTACGCACACAAGTGAGGTATGATTTCATCTGGAGACTTAGGAGAATGCTGGGTGGAAGGACAAGTGTGGCTGCTCTCAGATTCCAGAACTTTCTGTAACCGAAATGTGAGGAAAAAGTGTTTTTTTGCCAAATTGTGAGGTTTGCAAGGGATTCTGGGTAACAGAACCTGGTGAGAGCCCCACAAGTCACCCCATCCTGGATTCCCCTAGGTGTCTAGTTTGGAAAAATAAACAGGTTTGGTAGGTTTCCCTAGGTGCCAGCTGTGCAAGAGGCCAAAATCCACAGCCAGGCATTTTGCAAAAAACAGGTCTGTTTTCTATGGGAAAATTAGATGTATCCACGTTGTGTTTTAGGGCATGTCCTGTCGCTGACACTAGGCCTACCAACACAAGTGAGGTATCATTTTTACTGGAAGGCTCGGGGGAATGATGGGTGGAAGGAAATGTGTTGCTCCTCTCAGATTCCAGAACTTTCTGTCAGCAAAATGTGATGAAAAACTGTTTTTTTTTGTCCAAATTGTGAGGTTTGCAAAGGATTCTGGGTAACACAACATGCTGAGAGCCCCACAAGTCACCCCATCTTAGATTTCCCCTGACGTCTAATTTTCAAACATGCACAGGTTTGGTAGGTTTCCCTAGGTGCCGGCTGAGCTAGAGGCCAAAATCCACCGCTAGGCACTTTGCAAAAAACAGTTCTTTTTTGGGGGGGAAATGTGATGTGTCCACGTTGTGTTTGGGGTCATTTATTGTCACGGGCAGTATGCCTACCCTCAGAAGTGAGGTACTATTTTTATAAGGAGACTTGGGGAAATTCTGAGTGGAAGGAAATGTGTGGCTCTTCTCAGATTGCCAAAGTTTCTGTCACCAAAATGTGAGGAAGAAGTGTTTTTTTGGCCAAATTGTGAGATATGCAAAGGATTCTGGGTAATAGAACCTGGTGAGAGCCCAACAAGTCACCCCACCCTGGATTCCCCTAGGTGTCTAGTTTGAAAAAATAAACAGGTTTGGTAGGTTTCCCTAGGTGCCGGCCGTGCAAGAGGCCAAAATCCACAGCCAGGCATTTTGCAAAAAACAGGTCTGTTTTCTATGGGAAAATTTGATGTGTCCACGTGGTGTTTTGGGGCATTTCCTGTCGCGGGCACTAGGCCTACCCACACAAGTGAGGTACCATTTTTACTGGGAGGCTCGGGAGAATGATGGATGGAAGGAAATTTGTTGCACCTCTCAGATTCCAGAACGTTCTGTCAGCGAAATGTGATGAAAAACTGTTTTTTTGGTCCAAATTGTGAGGTTTGCAAAGGATTCTGGGTAACACAACATGCTGAGAGCCCCACAAGTCACCCCATCTTAGATTTCCCTTGGCGTCTAATTTTCAAACATGCACAGTTTTGGTAGGTTTCCCTAGGTGCCAGCTGAACTAGAGGCCAAAATCCAAAGAAAAGCACCTTACACAAAACAACTCTGTTTTCTTTGTGAAAATGTGATGTGTCCACGCTGTGTTTTGGGGCATTTCTTGTAACGGGCACGAGGCCTACCCACACAACTGAGGTACCATTTTTATTGGGAATCTTCTAGGAACGCTGGGTGGAAGGAAATTGTGGCTCATCTCAGATTCCAGAACTTTCTGTCATCGAAATGTGGGGAAAAAGTGTTTTTTTTGTCACATTTTGAGGTTTGCAAAGGATTCTGGGTAACAGAATCTGGTAAGAGATCCACAAGTCACCCCATCTTGGATTCCCCTTGGTGTCTAGTTGTCAAAAATCCACAGGTTTGGTTGGTTTTCCTAGGTGCCGGCTGAGCTAGAGTTCAAAATCCACAGCTAGGCACTTTGCAAAAAACAGCTCTGTTTTCTTTGGGAAAATATGATGTATCCACGCTGTGTTTTTGGGCATTTCCTGTTGCGGGCACTACACCTACCCACACATGTGAGGTATCATTTTTATCAGGAGATTTGGGAGGATGCTGGCTGGAAGGAAATTAGTGGCTCCTCTCAGATTCCAGAACTTTCTGTCACCGAAATGTGAGGAAAAGGTGTGTTTTTAAGCCAAATTATGAGGTTTGCAAAGGATTCTGGGTAACAGAACCTGGTGATAGCCCCACAAGTCACCCCATCTTGGATTGCTGTTAGTGTCTAGTTTTAAAAAATGCACAGGTTCGGTAGGTTTCCCCAGGTGCTGGCTGAGCTAGAGGCCAAAATCCACAGCTAGGCACTATGCAAAAAACATTTCTTTTTTGGGGGGAAGGTATGTGATTTTTCCACGTTGTATTTAGGAGCATTTCCTGTGACGGGCAGTATGCCTACCCACACAAGTGAGGTACCATTTTTATCAGGAGACTTGGAGGAACGCTGGGTGGAAGGAAATTTGTGGCTCCTCTCAGATTCCAGAACTTTCTGTCAGCAAAATGTGAGGAAGAATTGATTTTTTGCCAAATGTTGAGGTTTGCAAAGTACTCTGGGTAACAGAACCTGGTGAGAGCCCCACAAGTCACACCATCGTGGATTCCCCTTGGTGCCCCAAAACAAAACTTGGTGCCAGCTGAGCTAGAGGCCACAATCCACAGCTAGGCAGTTTGCAAAAAAAAACTCTGTTTTCTTTGGGAAAATGTGATGTGTCCACAGTGTGCTTTTGGGCATTTCCTGTCGTGAGCACTACGCCTACCCACACAAGTGAGGTATGATTTCATCAGGAGACTTAGGAGAATGCTGGGTGGAAGGACAAGTGTGGCTGCTCTCAGATTCTAGAACTTTCTGTAACCGAAATGTGAGGAAAAAGTGTTTTTTTGCCAAATTGTGAGGTTTGCAAGGGATTCTGGGTAACAGAACCTGGAGAGAGCCCCAAACGTCACCCCATCCTGGATTCCCCTAGGTGTCTAGTTTGGAAAAATAAACAGGTTTGGTAGGTTTCCCTAGGTGCCAGCTGTGCAAGAGGCCAAAATCCACAGCCAGGTATTTTGCAAAAAACAGGTCTGTTTTCTATGGGAAAATGAGATGTATCCACGTTGTGTTTTAGGGCATTTCCTGTCGCTGACACTAGGCCTACCCACACAAGTGAGGTATCATTTTTACTGGAAGGCTCGGGGGAATGATGGGTGGAAGGAAATGTGTTGCTCCTCTCAGATTCCAGAACTTTCTGTCAGCGAAATGTGATGAAAAACTGTTTTTTTTTGTCCAAATTGTGAGGTTTGCAGAGCATTCTGGGTAACACAACATGCTGAGAGCCCCACAAGTCACCCCATCTTAGATTTCCCTTGACGTCTAATTTTCAAACATGCACAGGTTTGGTAGGTTTCCCTAGGTGCCGGCTGAGCTAGAGGCCAAAATCCACCGCTAGGCACTTTGCAAAAAACAGTTCTTTTTTGGGGGGGAAATGTGATGTGTCCACATTGTGTTTGGGGTCATTTATTGTCACGGGCAGTATGCCTACCCTCAGAAGTGAGGTACTATTTTTATAAGGAGACTTGCGGAAATTCTGAGTGGAAGGAAATGTGTGGCTCTTCTCAGATTGCCAAAGTTTCTGTCACCGAAATGTGAGGAAGAAGTGTTCTTTTGGCCAAATTGTGAAATATGCAAAGGATTCTGGGTAATAGAACCTGGTGAGAGCCCCACAAGTCACCCCACCCTGGATTCCCCTAGGTGTCTAGTTTGAAAAAATAAACAGGTTTGGTAGGCTTCCCTAGGTGCCGGCCGTGCAAGAGGCCAAAATCCACAGCCAGGCATTTTGCAAAAAACAGGTCTGTTTTCTATGGGAAAATGTGATGTGTCCACGTTGTGTTTTGGGGCATTTCCTGTCGCGGGCACTAGGCCTACCCACACAAGTGAGGTACCATTTTTACTGGGAGGCTCGGGAGAATGATGGGTGGAAGGAAATTTGTTGCACCTCTCAGATTCCAGAACGTTCTGTCAGCGAAATGTGATGAAAAACTGTTTTTTTTTGTCCAAATTGTGAGGTTTGCAAAGGATTCTGGGTAACACAACATGCTGAGAGCCCCACAAGTCACCCCATCTTAGATTTCCCTTGGCGTCTAATTTTCAAACATGCACAGTTTTGGTTGGTTTCCCTAGGTGCCAGCTGAACTAGAGGCCAAAATCCAAAGAAAAGCACCTTGCAAAAAACAACTCTGTTTTCTTTGTGAAAATGTGATGTGTCCACGCTGTGTTTTGGGGCATTTCTTGTAACGGGCACGAGGCCTACCCACACAACTGAGGTACCATTTTTATTGGGAAACTTCTAGGAACGCTGGGTGGAAGGAAATTGTGACTCATCTCAGATTCCAGAACTTTCTATCATCGAAATGTGGGGAAAAAGTGTTTTTTTTGCCACATTTTGAGGTTTGCAAAGGATTCTGGGTAACAGAATCTGTTAAAAGATCCACAAGTCACCCCATCTTGGATTCCCCTTGGTGTCTAGTTGTCAAAAATCCACAGGTTTGGTTGGTTTTCCTAGGTGCCGGCTGAGCTAGAGTTCAAAATCACAGCTAGGCACTTTGCAAAAAACAGCTCTGTTTTCTTTCGGGAAAATATGATGTATCCACGCTGTGTTTTTGGGCATTTCCTGTTGCGGGCACTACACCTACCCACACAAGTGAGGTATCATTTTTATCAGGAGATTTGGGAGGATGCTGGCTGGAAGGAAATTAGTGGCTCCTCTCTGATTCCAGAACTTTCTGTCACCGAAATGTGAGGAAAAGGTGTGTTTTTAAGCCAAATTATGAGGTTTGCAAAGGATTCTGGGTAACACAACATGCTGAGAGCCCCACAAGTCACCCCATCTTAGATTTCCTTTGACGTCTAATTTTCTAACATGCACAGGTTTGGTAGGTTTCCCTAGGTGCCGGCTGAGCTAGAGGCCAAAATCCACAGCTAGGCACTTTGCAAAAAAAACGTTCTTTTTGGGGGGGGAAATGTGATGTGTCCACGTTGTGTTTGGGGTCATTTATTGTCATGGGCAGTATGCCTACCCTCAGAAGTGAGGTACTATTTTTATAAGGAGACTTGCGGAAATTCTGAGTGGAAGGAAATGTGTGGCTCTTCTCAGATTGCCAAAGTTTCAGTCACCAAAATGTGAGGAAGAAGTGTTTTTTTGGCCAAATTGTGAGATATGCAAAGGATTCTGGGTAATAGAACCTGGTGAGAGCCCCACAAGTCACCCCACCCTGGATTCCCCTAGGTGTCTAGTTTGGAAAAATAAACAGGTTTGGTAGGTTTCCCTAGGTGCCGGCCGTGCAAGAGGCCAAAATCCACAGCCAGGCATTTTGCAAAAAACAGGTCTGTTTTCTATGGGAAAATTTGATGTGTCCACGTGGTGTTTTGGGGCATTTCCTGTCGCGGGCACTAGGCCTACCCACACAAGTGAGGTACCATTTTTACTGGGAGGCTCGGGAGAATGATGGGTGGAAGGAAATTTGTTGCACCTCTCAGATTCCAGAACGTCTGTCAGCGAAATGTGATGAAAAACTGTTTTTTGGTCCAAATTGTGAGGTTTGCAAAGGATTCTGGGTAACACAAAATGCTGAGAGCCCCACAAGTCACCCCATCTTAGATTTCCCTTGGCGTCTAATTTTCAAACATGCACAGTTTTGGTAGGTTTCCCTAGGTGCCAGCTGAACTAGAGGCCAAAATCCAAAGAAAAGCACCTTGCACAAAACAACTCTGTTTTCTTTGTGAAAATGTGATGTGTCCACGCTGTGTTTTGGGGCATTTCTTGTCACGGGCACGAGGCCTACCCACACAACTGAGGTACCATTTTTATTGGGAAACTTCTAGGAACGCTGGGTGGAAGGAAATTGTGGCTCATCTCAGATTCCAGAACTTTCTGTCATCGAAATGTGGGGAAAAAGTGTTTTTTTTGCCACATTTTGAGGTTTGCAAAGGATTCTGGGTAACAGAATCTGGTAAGAGATCCACAAGTCACCCCATCTTGGATTCCCCTTGGTGTCTAGTTGTCAAAAATCCACAGGTTTGGTTGGTTTTCCTAGGTGCCGGCTGAGCTAGAGTTCAAAATCCACAGCTAGGCACTTTGCAAAAAACAGCTCTGTTTTCTTTGGGAAAATATGATGTATCCACGCTGTGTTTTGGGGCATTTCCTGTTGCGGGCACTACACCTACCCACACAAGTGAGGTATCATTTTTATCAGGAGATTTGGGAGGATGCTGGCTGGAAGGAAATTAGTGGCTCCTCTCAGATTCCAGAACTTTCTGTCACCGAAATGTGAGGAAAAGGTGTGTTTTTAAGCCAAATTATGAGGTTTGCAAAGGATTCTGGGTAACAGAACCTGGTGATAGCCCCACAAGTCACCCCATCTTGGATTGCTGTTAGTGTCTAGTTTTAAAAAATGCACAGGTTTGGTAGGTTTCCCCAGGTGCTGGCTGAGCTAGAGGCCAAAATCCACAGCTAGGCACTATGCAAAAAACAGTTCTTTTTTTTTGGGGGGGGGGGAATGTGATTTGCCCACGTTGTATTTAGGGACATTTCCTGTCACGGGCAGTATGCCTACCCACACAGGTGAGGTACCATTTTTATCAGGAGACTTGGAGGAACGCTGGGTGGAAGGAAATTTGTTGCTCCTCTCAGATTCCAGAACTTTCTGTCAGCAAAATGTGAGGAAGAAGTGATTTTTTGCCAAATGTTGAGGTTTGCAAAGTACTCTGGGTAACAGAACCTGCTGAGAGCCCCACAAGTCACACCATCGTGGATTCCCCTTGGTGTCTAGTTTTAAAAAATGCACAGGTTTATTTTGTTTCCCTAGATGCCAGCTGAGCTAGAGGCCACAATCAACAGCTAGGCAGTTTGCAAAAAAAACCTCTGTTTTCTTTGGGAAAATGTGATGTGTCCACAGTGTGCTTTTGGGCATTTCCTGTCGTGAGCACTACGCCTACCCACACAAGTGAGGTATGATTTCATCAGGAGACTTAGGAGAATGCTGGGTGGAAGGACAAGTGTGGCTGCTCTCAGATTCCAGAACTTTCTGTAACCGAAATGTGAGGAAAAAGTGTTTTTTTGCCAAATTGTGAGGTTTGCAAGGGATTCGGGGTAACAGAACCTGGTGAGAGCCCCACAAGTCACCCCATCCTGGATTCCCCTAGGTGTCTAGTTTGGAAAAATAAACAAGTTTGGTAGGTTTCTCTAGGTGCCAGCTGTGCAAGAGGCCAAAATCCACAGCCAGGCATTTTGCAAAAAACAGGTCTGTTTTCTATGGGAAAATTAGATGTATCCACGTTGTGTTTTAGGGCATTTCCTGTCGCTGACACTAGGCCTACCCACACAAGTGAGGTATCATTTTTACTGGAAGGCTCGGGGGAATGATGGGTGGAAGGAAATGTGTTGCTCCTCTCAGATTCCAGAACTTTCTGTCAGCGAAATGTGATGAAAAACTGTTTTTTTTTGTCCAAATTGTGAGGTTTGCAAAGGATTCTGGGTAACACAACATGCTGCGAGCCCCACAAGTCACCCCATCTTAGATTTCCCTTGACGTCTAATTTTCAAACATGCACAGGTTTGGTAGGTTTCCCTAGGTGCCGGCTGAGCTAGAGGCCAAAATCCACCGCTAGGCACTTTGCAAAAAACAGTTCTTTTTTGGGGGGGAAATGTGATGTGTCCACGTTGTGTTTGGGGTCATTTATTGTCACGGGCAGTATGCCTACCCTCAGAAGTGAGGTACTATTTTTATAAGGAGACTTGGGGAAATTCTGAGTGGAAGGAAATGTGTGGCTCTTCTCAGATTGCCAAAGTTTCTGTCACCAAAATGTGAGGAAGAAGTGTTTTTTTTGGCCAAATTGTGAGATATGGAAAGGATTCTGGGTAATAGAACCTGGTGAGAGCCCCACAAGTCACCCCACCTTGGATTCCCCTAGGTGTCTAGTTTGAAAAAATAAACAGGTTTGGTAGGTTTCCCTAGGTGCTGGCCGTGCAAGAGGCCAAAATCCACAGCCAGGCATTTTGCAAAAAACAGGTCTGTTTTCTATGGGAAAATTTGATGTGTCCACGTGGTGTTTTGGGGCATTTCCTGTCGCGGGCACTAGGCCTACCCACACAAGTGAGGTACCATTTTTACTGGGAGGCTCGGGAGAATGATGGATGGAAGGAAATTTGTTGCACCTCTCAGATTCCAGAACGTTCTGTCAGCAAAATGTGATGAAAAACTGTTTTTTTGGTCCAAATTGTGAGGTTTGCAAAGGATTCTGGGTAACACAACATGCTGAGAGCCCCACAAGTCACCCCATCTTAGATTTCCCTTGGCGTCTAATTTTCAAACATGCACAGTTTTGGTAGGTTTCCCTAGGTGCCAGCTGAACTAGAGGCCAAAATCCAAAGAAAAGCACCTTACACAAAACAACTCTGTTTTCTTTGTGAAAATGTGATGTGTCCACGCTGTGTTTTGGGGCATTTCTTGTAACGGGCACGAGGCCTACCCACACAACTGAGGTACCATTTTTATTGGGAAACTTCTAGGAACGCTGGGTGGAAGGAAATTGTGGCTCATCTCAGATTCCAGAACTTTCTGTCATCGAAATGTGGGGAAAAGGTGTTTTTTTTGCCACATTTTGAGGTTTGCAAAGGATTCTGGGTAACAGAATCTGGTAAGAGATCCACAAGTCACCCCATCTTGGATTCCCCTTGGTGTCTAGTTGTCAAAAATCCACAGGTTTGGTTGGTTTTCCTAGGTGCCGGCTGAGCTAGAGTTCAAAATCCACAGCTAGGCACTTTGCAAAAAACAGCTCTGTTTTCTTTGGGAAAATATGATGTATCCACGCTGTGTTTTTGGGCATTTCCTGTTGCGGGCACTACACCTACCCACACAAGTGAGGTATCATTTTTATCAGGAGATTTGGGAGGATGCTGGCTGGAAGGAAATTAGTGGCTCCTCTCAGATTCCAGAACTTTCTGTCACCGAAATGTGAGGAAAAGGTGTGTTTTTAAGCCAAATTATGAGGTTTGCAAAGGATTCTGGGTAACAGAACCTGGTGATAGCCCCACAAGTCACCCCATCTTGGATTGCTGTTAGTGTCTAGTTTTAAAAAATGCACATGTTTGGTAGGTTTCCATAGGTGCTGGCTGAGCTAGAGGCCAAAATCCACAGCTAGGCACTATGCAAAAAACAATTCTTTTTTTTTGGGGGGGGGGGGGAATGTGATTTGTCCACGTTGTATTTAGGGGCATTTCCTGTCACGGGCAGTATGCCTACCCACACAGGTGAGGTACCATTTTTATCAGGAGACTTGGAGGAACGCTGGGTGGAAGGAAATTTGTGGCTCCTCTCAGATTCCAGAACTTTCTGTCAGCAAAATGTGAGGAAGAAGTGATTTTTTGCCAAATGTTGAGGTTTGCAAAGTACTCTGGGTAACAGAACCTGCTGAGAGCCCCACAAGTCACACCATCGTGGATTCCCCTTGGTGTCTAGTTTTAAAAAATGCACAGGTTTATTTTGTTTCCCTAGATGCCAGCTGAGCTAGAGGCCACAATCAACAGCTAGGCAGTTTGCAAAAAAAAACTCTGTTTTCTTTGGGAAAATGTGATGTGTCCACAGTGTGCTTTTGGGCATTTCCTGTCGTGAGCACTACGCCTACCCACACAAGTGAGGTATGATTTCATCAGGAGACTTAGGAGAATGCTGGGTGGAAGGACAAGTGTGGCTGCTCTCAGATTCCAGAACTTTCTGTAACCGAAATGTGAGGAAAAAGTGTTTTTTTGCCAAATTGTGAGGTTTGCAAGGGATTCGGGGTAACAGAACCTGGTGAGAGCCCCACAAGTCACCCCATCCTGGATTCCTCTAGGTGTCTAGTTTGGAAAAATAAACAAGTTTGGTAGGTTTCCCTAGGTGCCAGCTGTGCAAGAGGCCAAAATCCACAGCCAGGCATTTTGCAAAAAACAGGTCTGTTTTCTATGGGAAAATTAGATGTATCCACGTTGTGTTTTAGGGCATTTCCTGTTGCTGACACTAGGCCTACCCACACAAGTGAGGTATCATTTTTACTGGAAGGCTCGGAGGAATGATGGGTGGAAGGAAATGTGTTGCTCCTCTCAGATTCCAGAACTTTCTGTCAGCGAAATGTGATGAAAAACTGTTTTTTTTTGTCCAAATTGTGAGGTTTGCAAAGGATTCTGGGTAACACAACATGCTGCGAGCCCCACAAGTCACCCCATCTTAGATTTCCCTTGACGTCTAATTTTCAAACATGCACAGGTTTGGTAGGTTTCCCTAGGTGCCGGCTGAGCTAGAGGCCAAAATCCACCGCTAGGCACTTTGCAAAAAACAGTTCTTTTTTGGGGGGGAAATGTGATGTGTCCACGTTGTGTTTGGGGTCATTTATTGTCACGGGCAGTATGCCTACCCTCAGAAGTGAGGTACTATTTTTATAAGGAGACTTGGGGAAATTCTGAGTGGAAGGAAATGTGTGGCTCTTCTCAGATTGCCAAAGTTTCTGTCACCAAAATGTGAGGAAGAAGTGTTTTTTTTGGCCAAATTGTGAGATATGCAAAGGATTCTGGGTAATAGAACCTGGTGAGAGCCCCACAAGTCACCCCACCCTGGATTCCCCTAGGTGTCTAGTTTGAAAAAATAAACAGGTTTGGTAGGTTTCCCTAGGTGCTGGCCGTGCAAGAGGCCAAAATCCACAGCCAGGCATTTTGCAAAAAACAGGTCTGTTTTCTATGGGAAAATTTGATGTGTCCACGTGGTGTTTTGGGGCATTTCCTGTCGCGGGCACTAGGCCTACCCACACAAGTGAGGTACCATTTTTACTGGGAGGCTCGGGAGAATGATGGATGGAAGGAAATTTGTTGCACCTCTCAGATTCCAGAACGTTCTGTCAGCGAAATGTGATGAAAAACTGTTTTTTTTGGTCCAAATTGTGAGGTTTGCAAAGGATTCTGGGTAACACAACATGCTGAGAGCCCCACAAGTCACCCCATCTTAGATTTCCCTTGGCGTCTAATTTTCAAACATGCACAGTTTTGGTAGGTTTCCCTAGGTGCCAGCTGAACTAGAGGCCAAAATCCAAAGAAAAGCACCTTACACAAAACAACTCTGTTTTCTTTGTGAAAATGTGATGTGTCCACGCTGTGTTTTGGGGCATTTCTTGTAACGGGCACGAGGCCTACCCACACAACTGAGGTACCATTTTTATTGGGAAACTTCTAGGAACGCTGGGTGGAAGGAAATTGTGGCTCATCTCAGATTCCAGAACTTTCTGTCATCGAAATGTGGGGAAAAGTGTTTTTTTTGCCACATTTTGAGGTTTGCAAAGGATTCTGGGTAACAGAATCTGGTAAGAGATCCACAAGTCACCCCATCTTGGATTCCCCTTGGTGTCTAGTTGTCAAAAATCCACAGGTTTGGTTGGTTTTCCTAGGTGCCGGCTGAGCTAGAGTTCAAAATCCACAGCTAGGCACTTTGCAAAAAACAGCTCTGTTTTCTTTGGGAAAATATGATGTATCCACGCTGAGTTTTTGGGCATTTCCTGTTGCGGGCACTACACCTACCCACACAAGTGAGGTATCATTGTTATCAGGAGATTTGGGAGGATGCTGGCTGGAAGGAAATTAGTGGCTCCTCTCAGATTCCAGAACTTTCTGTCACCGAAATGTGAGGAAAAGGTGTGTTTTTAAGCCAAATTATGAGGTTTGCAAAGGATTCTGGGTAACAGAACCTGGTGATAGCCCCACAAGTCACCCCATCTTGGATTGCTGTTAGTGTCTAGTTTTAAAAAATGCACAGGTTTGGTAGGTTTCCCCAGGTGCTGGCTGAGCTAGAGGCCAAAATCCACAGCTAGGCACTATGCAAAAAACAGTTCTTTTTTTTGGGGGGGGGGGAATGTGATTTGTCCACGTTGTATTTAGGGACATTTCCTGTCACGGGCAGTATGCCTACCCACACAGGTGAGGTACCATTTTTATCAGGAGACTTGGAGGAACGCTGGGTGGAAGGAAATTTGTGGCTCCTCTCAGATTCCAGAACTTTCTGTCAGCAAAATGTGAGGAAGAAGTGATTTTTTGCCAAATGTTGAGGTTTGCAAAGTACTCTGGGTAACAGAACCTGCTGAGAGCCCCTCAAGTCACACCATCGTGGATTCCCCTTGGTGTCTAGTTTTCAAAAATGCACAGGTTTATTTTGTTTCCCTAGATGCCAGCTGAGCTAGAGGCCACAATCAACAGCTAGGCAGTTTGCAAAAAAAACCTCTGTTTTCTTTGGGAAAATGTGATGTGTCCACAGTGTGCTTTTGGGCATTTCCTCTTCGTGAGCACTACGCCTACCCACACAAGTGAGGTATGATTTCATCAGGAGACTTAGGAGAATGCTGGGTGGAAGGACAAGTGTGGCTGCTCTCAGATTCCAGAACTTTCTGTAACCGAAATGTGAGGAAAAAGTGTTTTTTTGCCAAATTGTGAGGTTTGCAAGGGATTCGGGGTAACAGAACTTGGTGAGAGCCCCACAAGTCACCCCATCCTGGATTCCCCTAGGTGTCTAGTTTGGAAAAATAAACAGGTTTGGTAGGTTTCCCTAGGTGCCAGCTGTGCAAGAGGCCAAAATCCACAGCCAGGCATTTTGCAAAAAACAGGGCTGTTTTCTATGGGAAAATGAGATGTATCCACGTTGTGTTTTAGGGCATTTCCTGTCGCTGACACTAGGCCTACCAACACAAGTGAGGTATCATTTTTACTGGAAGGCTCGGGGGAATGATGGGTGGAAGGAAATGTGTTGCTCCTCTCAGATTCCAGAACTTTCTGTCAGCGAAATGTGATGAAAAACTGTTTTTTTTTGTCCAAATTGTGAGGTTTGCAAAGGATTCTGGGTAACACAACATGCTGAGAGCCCCACAAGTCACCCCATCTTAGATTTCCCCTGACGTCTAATTTTCAAACATGCACAGGTTTGGTAGGTTTCCCTAGGTGCCGGCTGAGCTAGAGGCCAAAATCCACCGCTAGGCACTTTGCAAAAAACAGTTCTTTTTTTGGGGGGAAATGTGATGTGTCCACGTTGTGTTTGGGGTCATTTATTGTCACGGGCAGTATGCCTACCCTCAGAAGTGAGGTACTATTTTTATAAGGAGACTTGGGGAAATTATGAGTGGAAGGAAATGTGTGGCTCTTCTCAGATTGCCAAAGTTTCTGTCACCAAAATGTGAGGAAGAAGTGTTTTTTTGGCCAAATTGTGAGATATGCAAAGGATTCTGGGTAATAGAACCTGGTGAGAACCCAACAAGTCACCCCACCCTGGATTCCCCTAGGTGTCTAGTTTGAAAAAATAAACAGGTTTGGTAGGTTTCCCTAGGTGCCGGCCGTGCAAGAGGCCAAAATCCACAGCCAGGCATTTTGCAAAAAACAGGTCTGTTTTCTATGGGAAAATTTGATGTGTCCACGTGGTGTTTTGGGGCATTTCCTGTCGCGGGCACTAGGCCTACCCACACAAGTGAGGTACCATTTTTACTGGGAGGCTCGGGAGAATGATGGATGGAAGGAAATTTGTTGCACCTCTCAGATTCCAGAACGTTCTGTCAGCGAAATGTGATGAAAAACTGTTTTTTTGGTCCAAATTGTGAGGTTTGCAAAGGATTCTGGGTAACACAACATGCTGAGAGCCCCACAAGTCACCCCATCTTAGATTTCCCTTGGCGTCTAATTTTCAAACATGCACAGTTTTGGTAGGTTTCCCTAGGTGCCAGCTGAACTAGAGGCCAAAATCCAAAGAAAAGCACCTTACACAAAACAACTCTGTTTTCTTTGTGAAAATGTGATGTGTCCACGCTGTGTTTTGGAGCATTTCTTGTAACGGGCACGAGGCCTACCCACACAACTGAGGTACCATTTTTATTGGGAATCTTCTAGGAACGCTGGGTGGAAGGAAATTGTGGCTCATCTCAGATTCCAGAACTTTCTGTCATCGAAATGTGGGGAAAAAGTGTTTTTTTTGCCACATTTTGAGGTTTGCAAAGGATTCTGGGTAACAGAATCTGGTAAGAGATCCACAAGTCACCCCATCTTGGATTCCCCTTGGTGTCTAGTTGTCAAAAATCCACAGGTTTGGTTGGTTTTCCTAGGTGCCGGCTGAGCTAGAGTTCAAAATCCACAGCTAGGCACTTTGCAAAAAACAGCTCTGTTTTCTTTGGGAAAATATGATGTATCCACGCTGTGTTTTTGGGCATTTCCTGTTGCGGGCACTACACCTACCCACACATGTGAGGTATCATTTTTATCAGGAGATTTGGGAGGATGCTGGCTGGAAGGAAATTAGTGGCTCCTCTCAGATTCCAGAACTTTCTGTCACCGAAATGTGAGGAAAAGGTGTGTTTTTAAGCCAAATTATGAGGTTTGCAAAGGATTCTGGGTAACAGAACCTGGTGATAGCCCCACAAGTCACCCCATCTTGGATTGCTGTTAGTGTCTAGTTTTAAAAAATGCACAGGTTCGGTAGGTTTCCCCAGGTGCTGGCTGAGCTAGAGGCCAAAATCCACAGCTAGGCACTATGCAAAAAACATTTCTTTTTTGGGGGGAAGGTATGTGATTTTTCCACGTTGTATTTAGGAGCATTTCCTGTGACGGGCAGTATGCCTACCCACACAAGTGAGGTACCATTTTTATCAGGAGACTTGGAGGAACGCTGGGTGGAAGGAAATTTGTGGCTCCTCTCAGATTCCAGAACTTTCTGTCAGCAAAATGTGAGGAAGAATTGATTTTTTGCCAAATGTTGAGGTTTGCAAAGTACTCTGGGTAACAGAACCTGGTGAGAGCCCCACAAGTCACACCATCGTGGATTCCCCTTGGTGCCCCAAAACAAAACTTGGTGCCAGCTGAGCTAGAGGCCACAATCCACAGCTAGGCAGTTTGCAAAAAAAACCTCTGTTTTCTTTTGGAAAATGTGATGTGTCCACAGTGTGCTTTTGGGCATTTCCTGTCGCGAGCACTACGCCTACCCACACAAGTGAGGTATGATTTCATCAGGAGACTTAGGAGAATGCTGGGTGGAAGGACAAGTGTGGCTGCTCTCAGATTCCAGAACTTTCTGTAACCGAAATGTGAGGAAAAAGTGTTTTTTTGCCAAATTGTGAGGTTTGCAAGGGATTCTGGGTAACAGAACCAGGAGAGAGCCCCAAAAGTCACCCCGTCCTGGATTCCCCTAGGTGTCTAGTTTGGAAAAATAAACAGGTTTGGTAGGTTTCCCTAGGTGCCAGCTGTGCAAGAGGCCAAAATCCACAGCCAGGCATTTTGCAAAAAACAGGTCTGTTTTCTATGGGAAAATGAGATGTATCCACGTTGTGTTTTAGGGCATTTCCTGTCGCTGACACTTGGCCTACCCACACAAGTGAGGTATCATTTTTACTTGAAGGCTCGGGGGAATGATGTGTGGAAGGAAATGTGTTGCTCCTCTCAGATTCCAGAACTTTCTGTCAGCGAAATGTGATGAAAAACTGTTTTTTTTTGTCCAAATTGTGAGGTTTGCAAAGGATTGTGGGTAACACAACATGCTGAGAGCCCCACAAGTCACCCCATCTTAGATTTCCCTTGACGTCTAATTTTCAAACATGCACAGGTTTGGTAGGTTTCCCTAGGTGCCGGCTGAGCTAGAGGCCAAAATCCACAGCTAGGCACTTTGCAAAAAACAGTTCTTTTTTGGGGGGGAAATGTGATGTGTCCACGTTTTGTTTGGGGTCATTTATTTTCACGGGCAGTATGCCTACCCTCAGAAGTGAGGTACTATTTTTATAAGGAGACTTGGGGAAATTCTGAGTGGAAGGAAATGTGTGGCTCTTCTCAGATTGCCAAAGTTTCTGTCACCGAAATGTGAGGAAGAAGTGTTTTTTTGGCCAAATTGTGAGATATGCAAAGGATTCTGGGTAATAGAACCTGGTGAGAGCCCCACAAGTCACCCCACCCTGGATTCCCCTAGGTGTCTAGTTTGAAAAAATAAACAGGTTTGGTAGGTTTCCCTAGGTGCCGGCCGTGCAAGAGGCCAAAATCCACAGCCAGTCATTTTGTAAAAAACAGGTCTGTTTTCTATGGGAAAATGTGATGTGTCCACTTTGTGTTTTGGGGCATTTCCTGTCGCGGGCACTAGGCCTACCCACACAAGTGAGGTACCATTTTTACTGGGAGGCTCGGGAGAATGATGGGTGGAAGGAAATTTGTTGCACCTCTCAGGTTCCAGAACGTTCTGTCAGCGAAATGTGATGAAAAACTGTTTTTTTTGTCCAAATTGTGAGGTTTGCAAAGGATTCTGGGTAACACAACATGCTGAGAGCCCCACAAGTCACCCCATCTTAGATTTCCCTTGGCGTCTAATTTTCAAACATGCACAGTTTTGGTAGGTTTTCCTAGGTGCCAGCTGAACTAGAGGCCAAAATCCAAAGAAAAGCACCTTGCAAAAAACAACTCTGTTTTCTTTGTGAAAATGTGATGTGTCCACGCTGTGTTTTGGGGCATTTCTTGTCACAGGCACGAGGCCTACCCACACAACTGAAGTACCATTTTTATTGGGAATCTTCTAGGAACGCTGGGTGGAAGGAAATTGTGGCTCATCTCAGATTCCAGAACTTTCTGTCATCGAAATGTGGGGAAAAAGTGTTTTTTTTGCCACATTTTGAGGTTTGCAAAGGATTCTGGGTAACAGAATCTGGTAAGAGATCCACAAGTCACCCCATCTTGGATTCCCCTTGGTGTCTAGTTGTCAAAAATCCTCACGTTTGGTTGGTTTTCCTAGGTGCCAGCTGAGCTAGAGTTCAAAATCCACAGCTAGGCACTTTGCAAAAAACAGCTCTGTTTTCTTTGGGAAAATATGATGTATCCACGCTGTGTTTTTGGGCATTTCCTGTTGCGGGCCCTACACCTACCCACACAAGTGAGGTATCATTTTTATCAGGAGATTTGGGAGGATGCTGGCTGGAAGGAAATTAGTGGCTCCTCTTAGATTCCAGAACTTTCTGTCACCGAAATGTGAGGAAAAGGTGTGTTTTTAAGCCAAATTATGAGGTTTGCAAAGGATTCTGGGTAACAGAACCTGGTGATAGCCCCACAAGTCACCCCATCTTGGATTGCTGTTAGTGTCTAGTTTTAAAAGATGCACAGGTTTGGTAGGTTTCCCCAGGTGCTGGCTGAGCTAGAGGCCAAAATCTACAGCTAGGCACTATGCAAAAAACAGTTATTTTTTTTGGGGGGGGGGGGATGTGATTTGTCCACGTTGTATTTAGGGGCATTTCCTGTCACGAGCAGTATGCCTACCCACACAAGTGAGGTACCATTTTTATCAGGAGACTTGGAGGAACGCTGGGTGGAAGGAAATTTGTGGCTCCTCTCAGATTTCAGAACTTTCTGTCAGCAAAATGTGAGGAAGAAGTGATTTTTTGCCAAATGTTGAGGTTTGCAAAGTACTCTGGGTAACAGAACCTGGTGAGAGCCCCACAAGTCACACCATCGTGGATTCCCCTTGGTGCCCCAAAACAAAACTTGGTGCCAGCTGAGCTAGAGGACACAATCCACAGCTTGGCAGTTTGGAAAAAAAAAACTCGGTTCTCTTTGGGAAAATGTGATGTGTCCACAGTGTGCTTTTGGGCATTTCCTGTCGTGAGCACTACGCCTACCCACACAAGTGAGGTATGATTTCATCAGGAGACTTAGGAGAATGCTGGGTGGAAGGACAAGTGTGGCTGCTCTCAGATTCCAGAACTTTCTGTAACCGAAATGTGAGGAAAAAGTGTTTTTTTGCCAAATTGTGAGGTTTGCAAGGGATTCTGGGTAACAGAACCTGGTGAGAGCCCCACAAGTCACCCCATCCTGGATTCCCCTAGGTGTCTAGTTTGGAAAAATAAACAGGTTTGGTAGGTTTCCCTAGGTGCCAGCTGTGCAAGAGGCCAAAATCCACAGCCAGGCATTTTGCAAAAAACAGGTCTGTTTTCTATGGGAAAATGAGATGTATCCACGTTGTGTTTTAGGGCATTTCCTGTCGCTGACACTAGGCCTACCCACACAAGTGAGGTATCATTTTTACTGGAAGGCTCGGGGGAATGATGGGTGGAAGGAAATGTGTTGCTCCTCTCAGATTCCAGAACTTTCTGTCAGCGAAATGTGATGAAAAACTGTTTTTTTTTTGTCCAAATTGTGAGGTTTGCAGAGCATTCTGGGTAACACAACATGCTGAGAGCCCCACAAGTCACCCCATCTTAGATTTCCCTTGACGTCTAATTTTCAAACATGCACAGGTTTGGTAGGTTTCCCTAGGTGCCGGCTGAGCTAGAGGCCAAAATCCACCGCTAGGCACTTTGCAAAAAACAGTTCTTTTTTGGGGGGGAAATGTGATGTGTCCACATTGTGTTTGGGGTCATTTATTGTCACGGGCAGTATGCCTACCCTCAGAAGTGAAGTACTATTTTTATAAGGAGACTTGCGGAAATTCTGAGTGGAAGGAAATGTGTGGCTCTTCTCAGATTGCCAAAGTTTCTGTCACCGAAATGTGAGGAAGAAGTGTTCTTTTGGCCAAATTGTGAAATATGCAAAGTATTCTGGGTAATAGAACCTGGTGAGAGCCCCACAAGTCACCCCACCCTGGATTCCCCTAGGTGTCTAGTTTGAAAAAATAAACAGGTTTGGTAGGTTTCCCTAGGTGCCGGCCGTGCAAGAGGCCAAAATCCACAGCCAGGCATTTTGCAAAAAACAGGTCTGTTTTCTATGGAAAAATGTGATGTGTCCACGTTGTGTTTTGGGGCATTTCCTGTCGCGGGCACTAGGCCTACCCACACAAGTGAGGTACCATTTTTACTGGGAGGCTCGGGAGAATGATGGGTGGAAGGAAATTTGTTGCACCTCTCAGATTCCAGAACGTTCTGGCAGCGAAATGTGATGAAAAACTGTTTTTTTTGGTCCAAATTGTGAGGTTTGCAAAGGATTCTGGGTAACACAACATGCTGAGAGCCCCACAAGTCACCCCATCTTAGATTTCCCTTGGCGTCTAATTTTCAAACATGCACAGTTTTGGTAGGTTTCCCTAGGTGCCAGCTGAACTAGAGGCCAAAATCCAAAGAAAAGCACCATGCAAAAAACAACTCTGTTTTCTTTGTGAAAATGTGATGTGTCCACGCTGTGTTTTGGGGCATTTCTTGTCACGGGCGCAAGGCCTACCCACACAACTGAGGTACGATTTTTATTGGTAAACTTCTAGGAACGCTGGGTGGAAGGAAATTGTGACTCATCTCAGATTCCTGAACTTTCTATCATCGAAATGTGGGGAAAAAGTGTTTTTTTTGCCACATTTTGAGGTTTGCAAAGGATTCTGGGTAACAGAATCTGGTAAGAGATCCACAAGTCACCCCATCTTGGATTCCCCTTGGTGTCTAGTTGTCAAAAATCCACAGGTTTGGTTGGTTTTCCTAGGTGCCGGCTGGGCTAGAGTTCAAAATCCACAGCTAGGCACTTTGCAAAAAACAGCTCTGTTTTCTTTTGGAAAATATGATGTATCCACGCTGTGTTTTTGGGCATTTCCTGTTGCGGGCACTACACCTACCCACACAAGTGAGGTATCATTTTTATCAGGAGAGTTGGGAGGATGCTGGCTGGAAGGAAATTAGTGGCTCCTCTCAGATTCCAGAACTTTCTGTCACCGAAATGTGACGAAAAGGTGTGTTTTTAAGCCAAATTATGAGGTTTGCAAAGGATTCTGGGTAACAGAACCTGGTGATAGCCCCACAAGTCACCCCATCTTGGATTGCTGTTAGTGTCTAGTTTTAAAAAATGCACAGGTTTGGTAGGTTTCCCCATGTGCTGGCTGAGCTAAAGGCCAAAATCCACAGCTAGGCACTATGCAAAAAACAGTTCTTTTTTTGGGGGGGGGGGGGAATGTGATTTGTCCACGTTGTATTTAGGGGCATTTCCTGTGACGGGCAGTATGTCTACCCACACAAGTGACGTACCATTTTTATCAGGAGACTTGGAGGAACGCTGGGTGGAAGGACATTTGTGGCTCCTCTCAGATTCCAGAACTTTCTGTCAGCAAAATGTGAGGAAAAAGTGATTTTTTGCCAAATGTTGAGGTTTGCAAAGTACTCTGGGTAACAGAACCTGGTGAGAGCCCCACAAGTCACACCATCGTGGATTCCCCTTGGTGTCTAGTTTTCAAAAATGCACAGGTTTATTTTGTTTCCCAAGGTGCCAGCTTAGCTACAGGCCAAAATCCACAGCTAGGCATTTTGCAAAAAAGAGGTCTGTTTTCTTTGGGAAAATGTGATGTGTCCATGTTGTGTTTTGGGTCATTTCCTGTCACGGGCACTTGGTCTACCCACACAATTGAGGTAGCATTCATATTGGGAGACTCGGGGGAATGATGGGTGGAAGGAAAATTGTTGCTCCTCTCAGATTCCAGAACTTTCTGTCACTGAAATGTGAGGAAAAAGTGTTTTTTATGCCAAATTTTGAGGTTTGCAAAGGATTCTGGGTAACAGAACCTGGAGAGAGCCTCATAATTAACCCTATCTTGGATTCCCCTTGATGTCTAGTTGTTACAATTCACGGCTGAGCTAGCGGCCAAAATCCACTGCTAGGCACTTTGCAAAAAACAGCAGTTTTTTCTTTGGGAAAATGTGATGTGTCCACGCTGTGTTTTGGGGAATTTCCTGTCGCGGGCACTACGTCTACCAACACAAGTGAGGTACCATTTCTATCAGGAGACTTCGGAGAATGCTGGGTGGAAAGAAATTTGTGGCTCCTCTCTGATTTCAGAATTTTCTGTCAACAAAAAGTGAGGAAAAGGTGTTTTTTTACCTAAACTTTGGGGTTTGCAAAGGATTCTGGGTAACAGAACCTGGTGATAGCCCCACAAGTTACCCCATCTTGGATTTCCGTTGGTGTCTATTTTAAAAAAATGCAGAAGTTTGGTAGGTGTCCCCAGGTGCCGGCTGAGCTAGAGGCCAAAATCCACAGCTAGGCACTCTGTAAAAAACTGTTCTTTTTTGTGGGGAAATGTGATGTGTCCACGTTGTGTTCGCGGGCATTTCCTGTCACGGGCACTACGCCTACCCACACAGGTGAGGTACCATTTTTATCAGGAGACTTGGAGGAACGCTGGGTGGAAGGAAATTAGTGGCTCCTCTCAGATTCCAGAACTTTCTGTCAGCAAAATGTGAGGAAGAAGTGATTTTTTGCCAAATGTTGAGGTTTGCAAAGTATTCTGGGTAACAGAACCTGGTGAGAGCCCCACAAGTCACACCATTGTGAATTCCCCTTGGTGTCTAGTTTTCAAAAATGCACAGGTTTATTTTGTTTCCCTAGGTGCCAGCTGAGCTACAGGCCAAAATCCACAGCTAGGCATTTTGCAAAAAAGAGGTCTGTTTTCTTTGGGAAAATGTGATGTGTCCATGTTGTGTTTTGGGGCATTTCCTGTCACGGGCACTTGGTCTACCCACACAAGTGAGGTAGCATTTTTATTGGGAGACTCTGGGGAATGATGGGTGGAAGGAAAATTGTTGCTCCTCTCAGATTCCAGAACTTTCTGTCAGCGAAATGTGATGACAAAGTATTTTATTTGCCAATTTTGAGGTTTGGAAAGGATTCTGGGTAACACAACATGCTGAGAGCCCCACGAGTCACCCCATCTTAGATTCCCCTTGGCGTCTAGTTTTTAAACATGCACAGGTTTGGTAGGTTTCCCTAGGTGCCGCCTGAGCTAAAGGCCAAAATCCACAGCTAAGCTCTTTGCAAAAAAAAAACCCTGTTTTCTTTGTAAAAATGTAATGTGTCCACACTGTGTTTTGGGGCATTTCTTGTGGCAGACACTAGGCCTACCCACACAAGGGAGGTAACATTTTTATTGGGAGACTTCTAGGAATGCTAGGTGGAAGGACATTTGTGGCTCCTCTCTGATTCTGGAACTTTTGTTCACCGAAATGTGAGGAAAAAGTGTTTTTTTTGCCAAAGGATGAGGTTTGCAAAAGAATTCTGGGTAACAGAACCTGGTGAGAGCCCCATAAGTCACCCCATCCCGGATTCCCCTGGGTGTCTAGTTTTAAAAAATAAACAGGATTGGTAGGTTTCTCTAGGTGCCGGCTGAGCAAGAGTCCAAAATCCACAGCTAGGCACTTTGCAAAAAAAAGCTCTGTTTCCTTTGGGAAAATGTGATGTGTCCATGCTGTGTTTTGGGGCATGTCCTGTCACGGGCACTAGGCATACCCACACATGTGAGGTATCATTTGTATTGGGAGACTCGAGGGAATGATGGGTGGAAGGAAATTTGTTGCTCCTCTCAGATTCCAGAACTTTCTGTCAGCCAAATGTGATGAAAAACTGTTTTCTTTTCCCAAATTGAGAGGTTTGCAAGAAATTCTGGGTAACACAACATGCTGAGAGCCCCACAAGTCATCCCATCTCGGATTCCCCTTGGTGTCTAGTTTGAAAAAATAAACAGGTTTGGTAGGTTGCCCTAGGTGCCGGCTGGGCAAGAGTCCAAAATCCACAGCTAGGCACTTTGCAAAAAAAAGATCTGTTTCCTTTGGGAAAATGTGATGTGTCCATGCTGTGTTTTGGGGCATTTCCTGTCACGGGCACAAGGCCTACCCACACATGTGAGGTAGAATTTTTATTGGGAGGCTCGAGGGAATGATGGGTGGAAGGAAATTTGTTGCTCCTCTCAGATTCCAGAACTTTCTGTCAGCCAAATGTGATGAAAAACTGTTTTCTTTTCCCAAATTGAGAGGTTTGCAAGAAATTCTGGGTAACACAACATGATAAGAGCCCCACAAGTCATCCCATCTCGGATTCCCCTTGGTGTCTAGTTTGAAAAAATAAACAGGTTTGGTAGGTTTCCCTAGGTGCCGGCTGGGCAAGAGTCCAAAATCCACAGCTAGGCACTTTGCAAAAAAAAGATCTGTTTCCTTTGGGAAAATGTGATGTGTCCATGCTGTGTTTTGGGGCATTTCCTGTCACGGGCACTAGGCCTACCCACACATGTCAGGTATCATTTTTATTGGGAGACTCGAGGGAATGATGGGTGGAAGGAAATTTGTTGCTCCTCTCAGATTCCAGTACTTTCTATCAGCCAAATGTGATGAAAAACTGTTTTTTTTTCTACAAATTGACAGGTTTGCAAGAAATTCTGGGTAACACAACATGCTGAGAGCCCCACAAGTCATCCCATCTCAGATTCCCCTTGGTGTCTAGTTTGAAAAAATAAACAGGTTTGGTAGGTTTCCCTAGGTGCCGGCTGGGCAAGAGTCCAAAATCCACAGCTAGGCACTTTGCAAAAAAAAGATCTGTTTCCTTTGGGAAAATGTGATGTATCAACGCTGTGTTTTGGGGCATTTCTTGGCGTGGGCACCAGGCCTATCCAAACAATTGAGGTACCTTTTTTAATGGGAGACTTCTAGGAACGCTGGGTGGAAGGAAATATGTGGCTCCTCTCAGATTCCAGAACTTTCTGTCACTGAAATGTGAGGAAGAAGTGTTTTTTCTGCCACATTTTGAGGTTTGTAAAGGATTCTGGGTAACAGAACCTGGAGAGAGCCTCATAAGTCACCCTATCTTGGATTCCCCTTGATGTCTAGTTGTCACAATTCCACAGGTTTCGTTGGCTTCCCTAGGTGACGGCTGAGCTAGAGGCCAAAATCCACTGCTAGGCACTTTGCAAAAAACAGCTGTTTTTTCTTTGGGAAAATGTGATGTGTCCACGCTGTGTTTTTGGGAATTTCCTGTCACGGGCACTACGTCTACCCACACAAGTGAGGTACCATTTCTATAATGAGACTTGGGAGAATGCTGGGTGGAAGGAAATTTGTGGCTCCTCTCTGATTCCAGAACGTTCTGTCACCAAAATGTGAGGTAAAGGTGTATTTTTACCTAAATTTTGAGGTTTGCAAAGGATTCTGGGTAACAGAACCTGGTAATAGCCCCACAAGTCACCCCATCTTGGATTCCCATTGTTGTCTAGTTTTAAAAAATGCAGAAGTTTGGTAGGTGTCCCTAGGTGCCGGCTGACCTAGAGGCCAAAATCCACAGCTAGGCACTCTGTAAAAACAGTTCTTTTTTGGGAGGAAATGTGATGTGTTGACGTTGTGTTGAGGGGCATTTCCTGTCATGGGCACTACGCCTACCCACACAAGTGAGGTACCATTTTTATCAGGAGACTGGGAGGAATGCTGGGTGAAAGGAAATTTGTGGCTCCTCTCAGATTCTAGAACATTCTGTCAGCAAAATGTGAGGAAGAAGTTTTTTTTTGCCAAATGTTGAGGTTTGTAAAGGATTCTGGGTAACAGAACCTGGCGAAAGCCCCACAAGTCACGCCATCTTGGATTCCCCTTGGTGTCTAGTTTTACAAAATACACAGGTTTTGTAGGTTTCCGTCAGTGCCGGCTGAGCTAGAGGCCAAAATCCACAGCTAAGCACTTTGCAAAAAACAACTCTGTTATCTTTGTGAAAATGTGATGTGTCCACACTGTGTTTTGGGGCAATTCTTGTCGTGGTACTAGGCCTACCCACACAAGTTATGTACCATGTTTTTCAGGAGACTTGGGAGAATGCTGGGTGGAAAGAAATTTGTGGCTCCTCTCAGATTCCAGAACTTTCTGTATCGAAATGTGAGGAAAATGTGTTTATTTTGCCAAACTTTGAGGTTTGCAAAGGATTCTGGGTAACAGAACCTGGTGAGAGCCCCATAAGTCACCCCATCCTGGATTCCCCTAGGTGTCTAGTTTTAAAAAATGCACAGGTTTTTTAGGTTTCCCTAGGTGCTGGCTGCGCAAGAGGCCAAAATCCACAGCTAGGCATTTTGCAAAAAACAGGTCTGTTTTCTTTGGGAAAATGTGATGTGTCCATGTTGTGTTTTGGGGCATTTCCTGTCACGGGCACTTGGCCTAACCATGCAAGTGAGGTACCATTTTTATTGGGCGACTCGGGGGAATGATGGGTGGAAGGAAAATTGTTGCTCCTCTCAGACTCCAGAACTTTCTGTCAGCGAAATGTGATGACAAAGTATTTTTTTGCCAAATTTTGAGGTTTGCAAAGGATTCTGGGTAACATAACATGCTGAGAGCCCCACAGGTCACCCCATCTTGGATTCCCCTTGGTGTCTAGTTGTGAAAAATCCACAGGTTTGGTTGGTTTTCCTAGGTGCCGGCTGAGCTAGAGTTAAAAAATCCACAGCTAGGCACTTTGCAAAAAACAGCTCTGTTTTCTTTGGGAAAATGTGATGTATCCACGCTGTGTTTTTGGGCATTTCCTGTTGCGGGCACTACACCTACCCACACAAGTGAGGTATCATTTTCATCAGGAGATTTGGGAGGATGCTGGGTGGAAGTCAATTAGTGGCTCCTCTCAGATTCCAGAACTTTCAGTCACCGAAATGTGAGGAAAAGGTGTGGTTTTAAGCCAAATTATGAGGTTGGCAAAGGATTCTGGGTAACAGAACCTGGTGATAGCCCCACAAGTCACCTCATCTTGGATTGCTGTTAGTTTCTAGTTTAAAAAAATGCACAGGTTTGGTAGGTTTCCCTAGGTGCTGGCTGAGCTAGAGGCCAGAATCCACAGCTAGGCACTATGCAAAAAACAGTCCTTTTGTTTGGGGCGGCGAATGTGATTTGTCCACGTTGTATTTAGGGGCATTTCCTGTCACGGGCAGTATGCCTACCCACACAAGTGAGGTACCATTTCTATCAATAGACTGGGAGGAATGCTGGGTGGAAGGAAATTTGTGGCTCCTCTCAGATTCCAGAACTTTCTGTCAGCTAAATGTGAGGAAGAAGTGATTTTTTGCCAAATGTTGAGGTTTGCAAAGTATTCTGGGTAACAGAACCTGGTGAGAGCCCCACAAGTCACACCATTGTGGATTCCCCTTGGTGTCTAGTTTTCAAAAATGCACAGGTTTATTTTGTTTCCCTAGGTGCCAGCTGAGCTAGAGGCCAAAATCCACAGCTAGGCAGTTTGCAAAAAAACCCTATGTTTTCCTTGGGAAAATATGATGTGTCAACGGTGTGCTTTTGGGCATTTCCTATCGCGAGCACTACGCCTACCCACACAAGTGAGGTATTATTTTCATCAGGAGACTAAGGAGAATGCTGGGTGGAAGGACATTTGTGGCTGCGCTCAGATTCCAGAACTTTCTGTCAACGAAATGTGAGGAACAAGTTTTTTTTTGCCAAATTGTGAGGTTTGCAAGGGATTCTGGGTAACAGAACCTGGTGAGAGCCCCACAAGTCATCCCATCCTGGATTCCCCCAGGTGTCTAGTTTGAAAAAATAAACAGGTTTGGTAGGTTTCCCTAGGTGCCAGCTGTGCAAGAGGCCAAAATCCAAAGCCAGGCATTTTGCAAAAAACAGGTCTGTTTTCTATGGGAAAATGAGATGTGTCCACATTGTGTTTTAGGGCATTTCCTGTCGCGGACACTAGTCCTACCCACACAAGTAAGGTATCGTTTTTACTGGAAGGCTCGAATGATGGGTGGAAGGAAATGTGTTGCTCCTCTCTGATTCCAGAACTTTCTGTCAGCGTATTGTGATAAAAAACTGTTTTTTTTGTCCAAATTGTGAGGTTTGCAAAGGATTCTGGGTAACACAACATGCTGAGAGCCCCACAAGTCACCCCATCTTAGATTTCCCTTGACGTCTAATTTTCAAACATGCACAGGTTTGGTAGGTTTCCCTGGGTGCCGGCTGAGCTAGAGGCCAAAATCCACAGCTAGACACTTTGCAAAAAACAGTTCTTTTTTGGGGGGGAAATGTGATGTGTCCAAGTTGTGTTTGGGTTCATTTCTTGTCACGGGCAGTATGCCTACCCTCAAAAGTGAGGTACTATTTTTATAAGGAGACTTGGGGAAATGCTGAGTGGAAGGAAATGTGTGGCTCTTCTCAGATTGCCGAAGTTTCTGTCACCGAGATTTTAGGAAGAAGTGTTTTTTTTGCCAAATCGTGTGGTATGCAAAGGATTCTGGGTAATAGAACCTGGTGAGAGCCCCACAAGTCACCCCGCCCTGGATTCCCCTAGGTGTCTAGTTTGAAAAAATAAGCAGGTTTGGTAGGTTTCCCCAGGTGCCAGCTGTCCAAGAGGCCGAAATCCACAGCCAGGCATTTTGCAAAAAACAGGTCTGTTTTCTATTGGAAAATGTGATGTGTCCACGTTGTGTTTTGGGGCATTTCCTGTCGCAGGCACTAGGCCTACCCACAAAAGTGAGGTACCATTTTTACTGGGAGGCTCGGGGGAATGATGGGTGGAAGGAAATTTGTTGCTCTTCTCAGATTCCAGAACTTTCTGTCAGCGAAATGTGATGAAAAATTGTTTTTTGTGTCCACATTGTGAGGTTTGCAAAAGATTCTGGGTAACACAACATGCTGAAAGCCCCACAAGTCACCCCATCGTAGATTTCCCTTGGCATCTAATTTTCAAACATGCACAGGTTTGGTAGGTTTCCCTAGGTGTCAGCTGAACTTGAGGCCAAAATATACAGAAAAGCACCTTGCAAAAAACAACTCTGTTTTCTTTGTGAAAATGTGATGTGTTCACGCTGTGTTTTGGGGCATTTCTTGTAACGGGCACAAGGCCTACCCACACCACTGAGGTACCATTTTTATTGGGAAACTTCTAGGAACGCTGGGTGGAAGGAAATTTGTGGCTCCTCTCAGATTCCAGAACTTTCTGTCATCGAAATGTGAGGAAAAAGGGTTTCTTTTGCCACATTTTGAGGTTTGCAAAGGATTCTGGGTAACAGAATCTGGTAAGAGCCCCACAAGTCACCCCATCTTGGATTCCCCTTGGTGTCTAGTAGTCACAAATCCACAGGTTTGGTTGGTTTCCCTAGGTGACGGCAGAGTAAGAGGCCAAAATCCACAGCTAGGCACGTTGCAAAAAACAGCTCTGTTTTCTTGGAGAAAATGTGATGTGTCCACGCTGTGTTTGTGGGCATTTCCTGTCACGGGCACTAGGCCTACCCACACAAGTGAGGTACCAGTCTTATCACGTGACTTGGCAGAATGCTGGGTGGAAGGAAATTTGTGGCTCCTCTCAGATTCCAGAACTGTGAGGAAAAGGTGTATTTTTACCTAAATTTTGAGGTTTGCAAAGGATTCTGGGTAACATAACCTGGTGATAGCCCCACAAGTCACCCCATCTTGGATTCCCGTTGGTGTCTAGTTTTAAAAATGCAGAAGTTTGGTAGGTGTCCCTAGGTGCCGGCTGAGCTAGAGGCCAAAATCCACAGCTAGGCACTCTGTAAAAAACAGTTCTTTTTTGGGGCGAAATGTGATGTGTCCACTTTGTGTTCAGGGGCATTTCCTGTCACGGGCACTACGCCTACCCACACAAGTGAGGTACCGTTTTTATCAGGAGACTGGGAGGAATGCTGGGTGAAAGGAAATTTGTGGGTCCTCTCAGATTCCAGAACAATCTGTCAGCAAAATGTGAGGAAGAAGTTTTTTTTGGACAAATGTTGAGGTTTGCAAAGGATTCTGGGTAACCTGATGAGAGCCCCACAAGTCACCCCATCCTGGATTCCCCTAGGTGTCTAGTTTAAAAAAATAAACAGGTTTGGTAGGTTTCCCTAGGTGCCGGCTGAGCAAGAGGCCAAAATCCACAGCTAGGCATTTTGCAAAAAACAATTCTTCCTTCTTTGTGAAAATGTGATGGGTCCACGCTGTGTGTTTGGGGCATTTTTTGTTGCGGGCACTAGGCCTACCCACACAAGTGAGGCAACATTTTTAAAGGGAGACTGCTAGGAACGCTGGGTGGAAGGAGATTTGTGGATCCTCTCAGATTCCAGAACTTTCTGCCACCGAAATGTGATAAAAAAGTGTTTTCTTTGCCAAATTTGAGGTTTGCAAAGGATTCTGGGTAACAAAACCTGGTGAGAGCCCCTCAAGTCACCCCATCTTGGATTCCCCTAGGTGTCTAGTTGTCACAAATCCACAGGTTTGGTTGGTTTCTTTAGATGTCGGCTGAGCTAGAGGCCAAACTCCACAGCTAAGCCCTTTGCAAAAAACAGCTCTCTTTTCATTGGTAAAATGTGATGTGTCCATGCTGTTTTTTTGGGCATTTCCTGTGGCGGGCACTAGGCCTACCCACACAAGTGAGGTACCATGTTTATTCAGAGACTTGGGAGAGTGCTGGGTAGAAGAACATTTGTGGCTCCTCTCAGATTCAAGAAATTTCTGTCACCGAAATGTGAGGAAAATGTGTTTTTTTAGCCAAATTTTGAGGTTTGCAAAGGATTCTGGCTAACAGAACCTGGTGATAGCCCCACAGGTCAGGCCATCTTAGATTCCCTTTGGTGTCTAGTTTTAAAAAATGCACAGGTTTTGTAGGTTTTCCTAGGTGCTGACCGAGCTAGAGATCAAAATCCACAGCTAGCCAATTTCCAAAAAACACATCAGTTGTCAATGTAAAAATGTGATGTGTCCATGTTGAGTTTCCTGTCGCAGGCATTAGGCCTAGCCACGCAAGTGAGGTACCATTTTTATGGGGAGACTAGGTGGTACACAGAATAGCAGAACCAGTGTTATTGCCTCTTGTATTTCTCTGCATTTTGTCCTTCCAGATGTAAGACAGTGTGTAAAAAATGTAAAAAAGACGTCTATTTGAGAAATGCCCTGTAATTCACATGCTAGGATGGGGACCCCAGAATTCAGAGATGTGCAAATAACAACTGAATCTCAACACCTTATCTTGTGCCTATTTTAGAAATACAAAGGTTTCCTCAATAGGTATGTTTCAGTCTTTATATTTCACCAAATAAATTGCTGTATACCCGGTATACCTCAATTTCAATATTTTTTTGTTTCAGCTGTTATTGTCTGTAGGAAAACCTTGTAGGATCTACACAAATGACCCCTTGGTGAATTCAGAATGTTGTCTACCTTTTAGAAATGTTTAGATTTCCAGGATAAAGCATTGGTTTCACACCAATTTCTGTCACTAACTGGAAGGAGGCTAAAAGAACGAAAAATAGCAAAAATGGGGTATGTCCTAATAAAATGCAAAAATTGTGTTGAAAAATGTGATTTTATGATTCAAGTCCACCTGTTCCTAAAAGCTGGGCAGATGGTGACTTTAGCACCGCAAACCCTTTTTAGATGCCGTTTTCAGGGAAAAAACACAAGCCTTCTTCTGCAGCCCTTTTTTCCCATTTTGTTTTTTTTTTAAAATGAAATTTTCACTGTATTTTGGCTAATTTCTCGGTCTCCTTCAGAGGAACCTACAAACTCTGGGTACCTCTAGAGTCCCTAGGATGTTGAAAAAAAGGACACAAATTTAGCATGGATAGCTTATGTGGACAAAAAGTTATGAGGGTCTAAGCGCTAACTGCCCCAAATAGTCAAAAAAAGGCCTGGCACCTGAGGGGGAAAAGGCCTGGCAATGTAGGGGTTAAGCCTTTGTATGTATGGTACATTGTACAGTACACATACGTTGAAGAAACAGTCTTAAAGGATAACAGTAGTAATGGAAGGAAGTCATTCCTGCACAAAAGCTATCTTGAGCTCAGCTCAGAGACTGTTGCAGTACAGGATTAGGATGCCTGTGTTAGAAGAAGCAAGCTCAAAGTGAATCACCGCATTGGGACGGCACATCAGTAATATTTCTTTGTAGATGCACACAATTTCCAAAGGGGGAGGGGGCTCTGCATAGTAGAGGCAGGCCCATATCACAGGGTGTATGTGACTGGAGGAAGTGGGCTCTTCATGAAGAGGTGTGGATAGGCCAAAGACTGAGCATTGTAGGTGCTTTATCACCTAATGGGGCTGGTGTAACTGGAGGGACTGGTCAGTTTCTCAGGAGGTGTGAACAATGAAATGTTTATCATAGTAAGGTCTTAAACACCCAGGCCCATATTTATACTTTTTTAGCGCTGCATTTGCATTATTTATTTAAGCAAAAGCGGCACAAACTTGCATAATACAATTGTATTTTGTAAGTTTGCGCTGTTTCTGTGTAAAAAAGTGGCACAAATGCGATGCTAAAAAAGTATAAATATGGTCCCTAGTGTACACTCTGTGAAGAACTGTGCACAGGGTGACACTTCTGCATAGTATTGCTATACTACCTTAAAAGAAGTGGTTTCTTTGTAAACACCCATGCACAAGATGAGGACTGTCCATATTTAGGTAGTAAATACATAAGTGTGCTTAAGTGTTTGAAGGTGGTGTTGGAGGGGGCAGGCTGTCAGTAAGCAGTTGGGAAGAGAGAAATGTCTGTGTTGAGTAATGGTTTAGTCATCTAAGGGATCTTAAGTGTTTTGAATGACTGAACTGTTCATGCAAACATCCACACCTACAAGCTCAAGAAATGTGACCACTGAACAAAACATGTATAACCAAACCCCCAATGCACATGATCTTGGGCTGTGTGGCAGAGAGTTGGCCCTCTGGACACCCACATCCACCACAGGCAGCCCTGACAAAGACCCTGCGTCCAAGCCCACGCTGGCAGTTTCTCTGTGCAGTCTACCACTGCTGACCAGTGCTAAAGTCCATGTGCTCTCTCTCCTAAACATGGTAACATTGCCTCCTACATAATTGGCATATTTATTTTACCTGTAAGTCCCTAGTAAAGTGAACTACATGTGTCCATGGCCTGTAAATTAAATGCTACTAGTGAGCCTGCCGCATTGATTGTTCCACCCATATAATTAGCCCCTTATCCCTGTCTCAGGCTTGACATTTCAAGGCATTTGTGTGCAGTATCAATGCCACTTCAAATTAGCATTTAATCCTATTTCCCAAGCCTTAAACTCCCATTTTTCTACATATATGTCAGCCGTACGGTAGGCCCTAGGTAACCAATAGGGCATGGTGATATGTAAGTAAAAGGCAGGACATGTACTTAAGTGTCCTGGTACTGAAAAACTCACAAATTCATTTCTCACTACTGTGAGGCCTGCTTCTCTCATAGGCCAGAACTAGAACTGCCCTTATATACTTTTAAGTGGGTGATTCTGATCTGAAAAGAGTAGCCCTATCACATTTATTATGGCCAGAAGGAGAAAGGACAATCCTCCTCACTGGTGAAGTTGGATTTAATATTACTATTTTAGAAATGCCCCTTTTGGAAAGTAGACATTTCTCTGCACTTACTGCCTTCTGTGTCTTACAGCCTGTCTTAAAGCCATGTCTGGGCTGTGCAGGTTGACAGCTACCCTTGTCCATTCTACCCAGACAGCCAGAAACCCAGGATACTCAGCCACATCTGCATTCATCTGCATTCTGAATGGGTCTCCCTGGGAAGAGTGGAGGGGATCTCTCACTTACACGTCAAGGGCCAGTGGCCTGACCCCCACAAAGGACTGATATCCCTCCACAGGGAGACAACAGACAGGGCTAGGATGAAAGGGGCCTTGTGCACTTCAAAACCACTCTTTGAAGTTTCCCCCACTTCAAAGACACTTTTGAGTATACATACTGGGTCTTTGACCCCACCAAATCAGACACTTCTAGATCTACAACTAGACTCTGTCCGAGGGACTGACTGACTGCCCAAGGCCTCATTTGGACTGCTTTGCTGGAAGAACTTCTGCCCTGCTTGTTGCCCTGCTGCCTGCTGGCTCCTGACTCTGCTGGAAGGACTGCCTTTCCTAAAAGTACTCTCCAAGGGCTTGGATTGAGCTTGTCTTCTGTTCTGAAGTCTCAAGGCCAATAAAGACTTCATCTACTAGCTCCCAGATAGTTTTCCGACTTCAGCGACTCCAGAACAGGTGCCACTGTCCGATGCCACACCAGTGCCTGCTCCATGATCCTCACTGAATGTAACTACCTCTTCCTGCAACATAAGGCCGACATTGCTGCGATACCCGCCATTGACGCCACATCAGCTCCCCTGCAAATAAACAGATCCGATGTCTCACCTCCCCGGCCTCGTGGTAAGGAACCGATGCCTCACCTCCCCAGTATGCTTGAGGAACTAACTCTGCACCGGATACAGCAACGCCTCACCTCCCTGACTCCATGCAACGTCTTTGTTTCATAGTTTTCAAAGGTGCTGCACCTGGGTGTCCATACGACTCCATGACTGGCGTCGCACTCCCTCGCGAATGGTGTTGGACTGTTGGGAATTACCCCGATGGCGATGTTGTGAGAGCCCCAGTTGAAGGTATTGTGTTTCTAAGTTCTATAAAAGGATTTAATCTTGAAAAATTCATAACTTTACTTGTGTACATTGGATACCTGACTTACCCTGACTAGGATTGTGGTACCTACGTGGACAAGGGTGTAAACCTCTGCCAACTAGAAACCAAGGGGCATATTTATACTTGTTTTGCGCCAAATTTGCATAATTTTTTTAATGCAAATTCAGTGCAAACTCCATATTTATACTTTGGCGCTTGACCCGTCTAGCACCAAATTTATGGAGTTAAAGTCATTCATTGGTCAATGAGATGCAACATAGGTGTTCCCATGCAAAAAATGACTCTATGGCCTTAGTGCCATATTTATCTCCCGTGCTAAAATCATACACGGGGGAGAAGGGGTCAAATAATGCCTGGGTCAGGGCAGGCATTAGGGGACCTGTGGGCTTATTTCCATTGTGAAACACCATGGAATAAGCCTACAGGTGCCCCAGGCTCCAGGGACACTCCCACCCACACCAGAGAGACAGCGGAGGATGGGGGATCCCATCCAAGGTAAGTATAGGTAAGTACAGGTAATTTCTTTTTTTTTAAAGTGCCATTGGGGGCTGTGAAATGGTCCCCCCTACATGGCAGTGGGTGTAATGGCCATGCCCAGGGGACTTTGGTCCCCTGTGCTGGCCATTAGGGGTGGTGAGCATGACTCCTGTCTTTTCTAAGACAGGAGTCATGTGGTATGGATGGTTTTGCGTCAGAAAATGACACTAGGCTGGTTAGAGTCTTTTTTTTTTTACTCTAACCTGCCTAATGTCATTTTTTGCTGCAAAACCCACTTCTCCCATATCGCCACCCCCGCCCAGCTAAGGTCATTTTTTTACTCTAGCCTACCCTTTGCGCCGGCTTGCAGCATTCCATAAATATGGTGCCTGGCTGGAACTCAAGAATGGTGCAAGTCGGTGCATAACTTTTTGATACAAAGCTGCGTTAGTGGAGTTTTGCCCCAAAAAGTATAAATATGACCCCCAGTTTCTAACTTTTTCTCATTAGAATTTTATTTGTCTATTAACATGAATAATGTTGCATATGAAATGATAATGCTGTAATATATAGAACTATGACTTCGTGGCAAGATCCAAGCTTAGATGCAAGGCCTTTCTTAGATGCCAACTTCATCTTATTTTTTGGAGCATCCATAATGTTCATTGTGTGTTTATATTTCTCATTGGCAAAGCACACAGTAAAATGTGAACTGAAGTTTTGTGATGACATTATTCTCGAAGAACTCTGGAGAATGCCATTAAGTACTTTCCAAGGCCCTTCCTGTGCCCTTACTCTCGGCCATTCATTCACAAAACATTTAATTGTTTACATAACTAGATTTATTCTAACACTTCCAATGACATCAGGTCAGAGGGGAGCTTGTTATCATTCATTTAGGGCGATAGGGCTAGGATGGTGGCATTATATATCGCTTAATATAACTGTACTGTGATTTAGCAATGTGTTGATACATTTGCTCACCCAATACTGAAAGTGCAACTGTCATTCCTTTCCATTGTAAAATGTATTATAAAAAGCCCTAATTTTGGGGGTGAGACAAGATGTTTAATTTGTTAAGGTGTCTTCTGAGGATTCTGCCCGTTTCTCTAAAGATTTACTGCACCCCCTAGGCTTTGTCTATTTCTCGTTTTTGCCCAATGCTGAATAAATCTAACCGTTAAGAGCCTTTATGACAATGTATTTCTGGGCACTAGGACTGATCTATTGATGAAAAAATATTACTGCCTTCTGTATTGCACCTGAATATTTCTAATGAACCTTCAAGATGTTCTAATATACCGATCTCGAGCCTTTTTGAGCCAGTCCTTATTTATTGACTGTGATTGAAATTCTGATTTAAATCTTTTCTTTAGTGACACATTTCCCAATCTATTATTACTGACAACACCGACCCTGACACACATAGGCGCTACTACGATCATAGCGACAACAAAACTGATGACAACAATGTGTAACACTTGTTTTTATTTTCTAATATCTTTGACTTTCTTTTATTACAAACATTGCTAATACAAATTCAGTTTTACTATCTCATGTTCTTAATTCTTAATTCAGCCAATCTCTTACAATGTATAGTTTGCCTTACACTTTTAATTCTCACAAGTAGGTTTTACACTGTACTTCGGGATTTCTTTGATACTGCTCCATAAATGCATTCATATTACTTTCAGTTTTTTTCTGCTTACCTTTTATACTTACAAATCAGTAGCATGGTGCCGATTTAGAAACACTTAATACAACTCCTTAGTACTGATTCTTAGTCTTGTGTATATTCTTTTTAAGTTCTTGATAAATTCTTAAACACTTGATAAATAGCATGTACAGACATCCACAGTATTGTCTCTTTTCCTCTTGAAGATGTTGTGCGAAAAAGTGCCTTTTTGCAGTGTCCTCCAATTGTTGCCCCCATTTGTGACTGACACTGGTGTTTTTCTGACTCTGATTGTGCCCTGGACTCTGCTTACTGGGTCCTGGGCCAGTGGGCCAGTGCTCTGTTTAAAAAGTATGTAGTTATTTGGTGTAATTACAATTGGTCCTGCTACCTAACTGTAAGTCCCTAGTATATGGTAAGGCATGTAGGTTTAGAGGCCCTGTAGATTTAATGCACTTAAGAGTGCACTGCTGTGGTGCCTGCTGGTATTTTAAAAGCCAGTCCATCCTTGCAGGCTGCTTTTAGAATAAAACGATGTCCACATTTTCTTTCGGAATTAAAGGTACTTCCAAAGTGTTAAACTACTTTGTTTTTACATATAAGGCACCCCTAAGGTCTACCCTAGGTGTCCCAAGTGTAAGGTCCATCGTAATATTAAGCAGGGCATTATAAAAGCTGTTTTATATGCCCTGGTGAGGGGAACAACTGCTAATTTCATTTTCCCAATTGTAGTACATTAGCTCTATAGGCTAACTTAGGAAGGCTTTATCTGACACTAATAAAGTATATCTTTTGACGGAAGTGAGCTACAATCCTAATTCAAGGTGTCAAAATAATAGTTACAATAAATCCAACAACTTGCCAAGGTTAGACTTATTATAACTATTGCAGGAAAGTAGTTTTAGAACTTCTTTCTTAAAGTTACCTAAAATCAGCCCTGTAGCAGCCTTAAGGAAGTATGAAGTGGCCTGGGCTGTAACAAGGAGACCATCTGGTGGGAGGAGACCTGCTGTTGCAGGTATCAGGATAGGAAGGGGGCTGTGTAGCCTAACTGGTCTTTAAAGCGAGGAAGAAAGATAGTGCAGGACCAGGGCCCGCCCCCACGCCCTATCCCCCCCCCCATGCCAGATTGAGTGCCCCTGTAATTGAATTAGGAGAGGGGCTGGAAGGGGAGCATTTGGAAAAGGTAACCACACTTTTGTATTGGGTTAGGCAGAGCTGAACTGCCAGGAGAGCTTCTCCATTTTGGATTTTTGTGACACGGTGCTTTCTGGTTCAAAAATATGCCACACTTATAAGGAATTTGTCATCACAAAGGGAGACACCCTGTACCCCATTTGCCAGGAGTGCTCCCTGCTTGCCAGCTCAGAAACCTGGAGAAATATGGGAGAGCTGACCTGCAACCCATATTCCTGCCTGGAAACATCAAGAGAAGGAGGACTGCCCTGCTGAACCCCTGGTCTATACCACAAGAGGACTGCACTTACAAGGACTGCACCTGTACACCATGGGCTTCACAAAAGAGGGCTTTGCTTTGCTACAAAGTATAAGGAGTAGACTTCCTGAAAGCAACAGGGAGAAAAGAGCTACAAGGAGTCACTTGCATCAACAACTGCAGCTCCCGCAAGAAGGGACAGGCTGGCCAGCGTCCAATGGACTTTTAAGGAGTTGACCAGGTGCATGGTGGGAATTGGCGTCCCAGCTCTCCAAGGAGCAACTCACAGCTTCTGGAATGCTGGCTGGTGTTGTGGACCCTTCAAGTGCAGCCCAAAAAGATCTTCTAGAAGTAGCTCCAGATGTTTGGAATCCTTTTTTGGTAAAAAGCTCCATAAGTTGACAGATCGGTTGTAAAGTGTCAGGCCAGCAACATCGAACTACGACTCACCCTGAAATTCATGTTTGCCTCACTGAAGCTCCAGAGCCATTGACGACGGGGACCACGACCTCAGTAATCCCTGAGGCCTCAAATTGAAGCAAGCTGCCATTCTCGAACTGCAACTCGGCCTGCCGAGGAGACTCACTCAATGTCAACAGAAAAAGAAGTCTGGCTTGAGCTTCTTATGTGCTGCATGTTTTACTCTTCCATGTCTTTAAGCCTTTGCTACTCATATCTCTTTTTGGCTCCACAAAACTTATTTCCATTCATATTTCAGATTACATCTAGTCAGTATGTGTATCCTATTTCACAGACCACAACTCAGGAGGACCAACCTGCTTGTCTACCCGTCCAAGGTGCATCACCTGTTGGTCTGTCTTTGTGGCAGCTCCCGCTACGTTCTTCTCCACATCAGCAAATCCTGTTTAGTGGTCCTTCCCCAAAAGGGTAGCCGGCCTCGTGGAACTCTTGTCTTCTAAGGCACCAGTTTCATCCCTCTGGAGATTTTGAACTTCTAAAAAAGAGACTAAGGGCCAGATTTAGATGTTGGCAGAGGGGAATACTCTGTCACAAATGTGACAGATATCCCGTCCGCGGTATTACGATCCCATTATGTCCTACGGAGTTCATAATGCAGCGGACAGGATATCTGTCACATTTGTAGCAGAGTATTCCATCCGCCAAAATCTAAATCAGGGCCTAAATTTTAATGTGAAAATGTTCACAGCTACTTTGCCCAGCCACTCCCTGAGGATGACGCCTCCTCTGCAGACACCACCTGCAGCCTTGCCCAATAACTTCTCAGACAACTTTTTGCTGAATGTCTTCTAAGCCCGAAGGTAAGATCCGGACAGGCCCAATCTACTTCTTGTATCCAACTTGCGCTCCATCACATGCGTCCACATTTTTTTACCTTGACCCGGACTCACACGACTTAGGCCCATATTTATACTTTTTGACGCAAAACTGCGCCAACGCAGTTTTGCGTCAAAAAAATTAGCGCCGGCTAACGCCATTCTGAAGCGCCATGCGGGCGCCGTATTTATAGAATGACGTTAGCCGGCGTTAGCCGACCGGCGCTGCCTGGTGTGCGTGGAAAAAAACCACGTACACCAGGCAGCGCCGGCGTTGGGGAAAATGGCGTATGGGCGTCTTAAAATGGGGCAAGTCAGGTTGAGTCAAAAAAATCGACTTAACCTGATTTGCGCCATTTTTTTACAACGCCCAGACGCCATTAACATGACTCCTGTCTTAGTAAAGACAGGAGTCATGCCCCTTGCCCAATGGCCATGCCCAGGGGACTTCTGTCCCCTGGGCATGGTCATTGGGCATTGTGGCATGTAGGGGGGCACAAATCAGGCCCCCCTATGCCAAAAAAAATATTTAAAAAAAATATATATACTTACCTGAACTTACCTGAATGTCCCTGGGATGGGTCCCTCCATCCTTGGGTGTCCTCCTGGGGTGGGCAAGTGTGGCAGGGGGGGTCCCTGGGGGCATGGGAGGGCAGCTGTGGGCTCATTTTGAGCCCACAGGTCCCTTAACGCCTGCCCTGACCCAGGCGTTAAATTCAGGCGCAAATGCGGTTTTTTTTGCCCCGCCCACTCCCGGGCGTGATTTTTGCCCGGGAGTATAAATACCACGCACATGCCTGGGAGTCATTTTTTTAGACGGGAACGCCTCCCTTGCATATCATTAACGCAAGGAAGGTGTTCACGCCAAAAAATTACGCTAACTCCATGAACTTTGGCGCTAGACGCGTCTAACGCCAAAGTATAAATATGGAGTTAGTTTTGCGTCGAAATTGCGTCGAAAAAAACGACGCAATTTCGGCGCAAACGGAGTATAAATATGCCCCTTAATGTCTGTGATTGGCACTTTGATCATTTACTTGGTACACCTAAAGGGATAAGCTTGTATAACCCCATAGAGCCTAGGCTATATTACAAACACATATTGCAAAAGGAAGCTCTAGCAGGATGGATTCATCACCACAGTCACACAATAACTCATTAATTGTTATTAGGGAAAAAAAGAACATTTAGACTCATTGCTTAAACATTTTTCATGCATTGATATGTTTGTGTATTATTTGTTAACCAGGACATCACTACTATGCAGAGCAAAACAAGTACCACAGGGAACAGAATTAAGCATTTGTTATTGACTCAAGTTCAATACAAAGAGATACACATATACTATATGTGCAAAACCATGCTTTAAAAAAAAAACATATGAATTTATATCAGGCACAATGCTTGCTGACGATACAATGTGCTATGGTAGACTGTCTGATACGGTTGTTGGGAATATAAGTACTGTCTCCAGATACAACGCCTAGGATGAGAAAAACAAGATAAGGACCTGCTCTTAGAGACAATGATTCAAAATGTCTCTGTAGTTCGAGCAATGGTCTATCAGGGAAAAAATTGCTCACTTTGATTTGAATATCTTGTGAGGCGAACGCCTGGTGTCAAGGGTTGACGCGTTTCGGCCTTGTGATTCTAGGTCTCTTTAGGACTATATTTCCCAAAATATTGAGGAGTTCTGGGAATTTGTGGAAGTGTTTCATAATGCACACTTTTAACAGTGACTGCTCCATGAAAATGGCCTTCACGTTAAGGCCCATATTTATACTTTTTGACGCAGGTTTGCATATTAAAGTATAGCACCGGCTAACGCCATTTCAGGACACCAGCCGGGTGCCATACTTAAGGAATGGTGCAAGCCGGTGCTAAGGCCCAGTTAGCATCAAAATACATGACGCTAACTGGGTAGGGGAGGCATAGGGAGAACTGGAGGTTGTGTGGGAAAGAATGGCTCTAGTCAGGTTAGAGTAAAAAAAAGGACTCTAACCTGACTAGCGTACTTTTTTTGATGCACAGCCCCCATGGACATGACTCCTGTCTTAGAAAAGACAGGAGTCATGCCCCCCAGCCCAATGGCCATGCCCAAGGGACATGGCCTTGGGCACAGTGCCATGCAGGGGGGCCCAAGTTAGGCCTCCCTATGGCACTTTGAAAAAAACGTCAAAAAACTCACCTGGACTTACCTGGGATGGGTTCCCCCATCCCTAGATGTCCTCCAGATGTGGTTGCTGGTGGGTTGGGGTGTACCTGGGGGCAGGAAAAGGCACTGTGGGCTGTTTTCATGGTCCCCTAATGCCTGCCCTGACCCAGGCGTTAAATCCTGTGAGTGATCTTTGCACAGGAGGATAAATAAGGTGCTAGGGCCTTTGAGTCATTTTTTGCCCAGGAACATCTACCTTGCATCTCAAGCATGTTTTCCACAGGCAAAAAATTACTTTAACTCCAATATTTTGGCGCTAGACATGTCTGGCCACAAAATATAAATATGGAGTTAAGTTTGCACTGGATTTGCATTAAAAAAATTACGCTAATCTGACACAAACAGAGTATAAATATGCCCCTAAGTACCAGCCTCTCACCTAGGGCCTGATTGTGACTTCTGAGAAAAGAATTCCATATTGGAATCTTCTCCGTGAACAAAAATGAGATACTTTCTGGGTGTAGGAACACTGGTTGGGATTTTATCAACCGAGAATATCCACTGGTAAAATTGTATTGAAAAAGGGCTGTGTCAGACTCAGTTCGGGTGGTCACTGGGCAAGCAGGGACTATTGGGCCACAGCGGTGGAGACTAGCCATTTGGCTCTGATATGTGCGATACTCTGGTGCGGCAAACTAGGCCATGTACAACCAATTCAGCACTTGACTTAGTGGTAGCAATGACAAGCAGTCACAGAATTCTGAGAGACAGTACTGTGGAGGTATAAAATCATCAGCACTCAATAGACACCCTACAATGCAATTACATGACAATACTTTACAGTGCTTCTCTTTGATAGAAGAAAATCACTTTACTACATACTAAAACTCAACACTGCACACCACACAAACAGGTCATATATCTGGGGTCAAGGTGCAAGGTCAAAAAGTAAGGTTGTTCCACTCCTTACGCTCCACCCATCCACACCCCTTACCTTATGTTAAGGCTCATTGGTGTGTTTAGTAGGGCAGGTGTTGTGAAGTTCCCCCTGTTTACCAGTCTTTAGGCAGTAATAGCATTCAGTCTCTGACTATTATTCAGGGATCACAGTAGACCTTGCGCTGGCCTCCTTCACTTCAGTCCATGATCCTCTTTCACTGGGGAGCAGATGCTCTACTCCAAGCAAGTAGGCATGGGCCGCACAGCAGTGTCCTGAAGGCAGTGGCAGCATGTGGCTGTCTTAAAAAATCAACACTCTTCAGCTTTGAAGGTGTTGGAAGTAGTTTGTTACTTCAGTAAGTGGAGAAGTGTCAGTGGAGAAGTGTGGCACAATGGTTAGAGCGGCAGACCCTGCAGCAGAGATCTGGCTCAAGACCAGGGTTCAAGTTCCGCTTTGGCAGGTCTTGGGCTCAATTACCTTGGACCAGATAATTCTCGCCTCAGTGCTTAATCTAATTAATGGGTCCCACTCTGCAACTCTGGGCAATAGCTTGCTAAATCTCCACAATGGCCCCACCAGTGCTTGGATGCCTGGCTTCACCCTGGGGGTGCCCAGGAGTGGGCCCCTCACAGGGAAAAGCCAGGAGGGGTTCCATAGCAGTATGAGTACAGCACCTTGAGACCCTAACGGGTTAGTAGTGAGCTATACAAGTGCAAAGTTTACAGTCATACTCTGGCATCCTCCATCAGGATGGGTGAGTCTTGTGGTTAGTTATTTATGCTTCCCTGGGGCGAAGCATTGATACATTTCATTTCCAGTTGCAGGTTTAGGATTGGCAACTTAATGACTTTGAAAGCCTTCTAGGCAGCAGTGGCTGCATCTAATTGTGCACACTTGGGGATGCTAGCAAGTGCCTTGAAGTAGCAGTTTTCACTTTCAGTGTCATGGTCCACGTGGACACATAATTGGCAAGTGCCTGATACTATTTAGAGAATCAGTCCATTAAATAAGAAAGAGAGACAAAAGTCTGTCCCATTCTGGAGTACCTTTCACACTGTGACAACAGCAACTGTAATCCCACTCTTCACCGTTGCCATCTACCAAGCAGCAATTTCAGCAAGATTAATCAGCAGCCCTCGCTGTCAGAAGGACTTGAATTTCTAAGGGAAGCCTATCTCCTCTTTCCTCACTTCATTGTCTAAGGGGGTTATTCCAACTTTGGAGGAGTGTTAATCCGTCCCAAAAGTGACGGTAAAGTGACGGATATACCACCAGCCGTATTACGAGTTCCATAGGATATAATGGAGTCGTAATACGGCTGGTGGTAAATCCGTCACTTTTCCGTCACTTTTGGGACGGAATAACACCTCCTCCAAAGCTGGAATAACCCCCTAAGTTTCCTTCCTCTAGTCCCAGGATGGTCAGACATACACCTCCACTTTCTGAAAAAGTAACCTCATTTCCATCGTCTATTCATGAACAGGCTTCCAAAATGGAAGTTGCTGGCCTGCACCACTGTGGTTTGCCAAGACAATTGTTTGATGTGTAATGTAATTATTGCACGCATGCATCCAGGTCCTTGGGATCTCAGTGCAAAGATCTAGGTTTGTCTATTGTTGCAGGACTTTACATGAGTACGCCAATATGCCTATACTGTCATGATACCAATTAAAAAGGTCTAGTCACGATATGATCTCTAAAAACATAGGATGCTTGCACCACCGGGCTACACGTGTGAACTCTTGACAGGAACAATAGTCCTTTTCCGCTATGGAGGATACTCTTGGTACTCTCCTCCACATCCAGGACTTGAGTCAAAGAGCAGGGCTAGGCCTTTATCCACACGCAGGATTATTGCGAGGTGTGACCAGATTTTAACAAATTGGTTACCGGATACTCGCAGTTTGGCAAACAGGGCAGAGTACACAAAAGCATGACAAACAGAGAGCAATGCAGCCCAGACCCATGTCCTGGCTCCAGACTCTCATTCAAGTCACAAGATGAGCATGCCAAGAAACAGTTTACATCCCCACTTACCTTTTAGTGCATGCAAGGTAGCCCACTCACAAATTTGTAACAGGTGGTAAATGTGTGTGTTAAACCCCAAAGAACTGGAATTCCGTGCAACATACCGCTTAGCAATTCCAGGTCTGCTTAATTATTTTCCATTCCGTGAAGTTGTTTGCAGAGATACCGGTTAGAACTGGTAATTCCGCCCACCAAAAACCTCTCTACATAAGTACTACTAGTTGGGGCCCTAGTGAAGAAAAAACCTCTTGCACTTCTGTTCTCAATAGAAGTCTTCCCAAGTTATCCTTAACAAGTCTAGGGTTGCCCACTGATACACCCATTACCATCAATATCAATTTGTTGTGGGCAATTACAATGGACATATTAATACCGCCATAGTTTCAAATATTTGCTACATACAGGGTGATGTCCACTGTATCTGATATGTTTAGGATCTCATTAAAATTGATCATGATTCTCGATCACGCAGGTAACAGAAGTTGCCGGCCCAATCGGGGCAACGAATAATATGGGTAATACTTCGCATGGCTAACAACAACCTAAATGTCAGGGTAACAATCTGAATGCCAGGTGAGAAAAACAAACAGGAGCCATCATGGAGAGTACAATTCTAGCATGTCCGCATTCCCCATGCATTACCCAACTCTGGCACACTGAGTCAAAATCTGATACACTCATAAGGGGCCCATCGGATGGTTTATCTAGTCACTATTTTCTTATCTGTGGGAATGCACTAATGTCAGTCCACGAGCACATATACAAGTTATTAGATATTAGCCTTTCCACTCTTGGTAGTATTTATTTTACCATCTTCTACAGCATTCAAGGCTTAGTTGGCTCCATGCAGAAGGTGGCTCATTGCGGCTCACGCATTAACCAAACCAGTTGAAATGTTGACTATTTAATGTGGATTATTTCTTAGAAAGAATTTCAAGAACATCTCACCCTGAATGGTAATGGACTGCTTTAAAAAAACATACAAAAGCAGTAAAACATCAATTATAATTATGCACTTCACTGACAAACAGATGCAAATTAGGAATGCAAAAGCAATTGTAGAGCTGTCATTGTAACTATTCTTTCAACCAAGAGCATTGTTATATTTTGTTATTTTTTAAAGATCAAAAACTCAGGAGATATTCTTACAGAGGATGAACTACTACTTTAGTGTAGGCAGAGAAAATTATACTTCTAGGATTGTTGATACCATGCCTTTTTTTAAAGATATAGTCCAGGTCCTTACCAGGAGCTTTGATTATAAAAAGAGCCGGCTTTATCGCCGGTGGTGCCCCGTGCAAAAATCTTTTTTGGTGCCCCTCTCCATCCCCTCCTCCTCAGATTCTCTCACTAGAACCCTGCAAAAGTGCCCCTCATTTCTCCATAGCCCTCTTATCAAATACATTTAATTTGCTTTAAAACGCTGGTAAAAGCTGGTTTTGCTGATCCACTCAGCAATCCACATAAAATACTGATCTGTTTATGCAGCAGGCATATTAACCTTCTGCTCCACTTTGTGCACGCCAAAACTACCAATAGACAAAATTGTGATCTCTATCGTTAGCAAAAAAAAAATGAATTGCAAGAGTTATCTTCACATATTGCTGCCTGAAAACTGGATGCACAATGAAGTCTGCAGCAGGTGCTTTTAAATTGTAAGTTATTGCTCAACACAGTGCCTCCTCTCCAGGACAGCGCCCAGTGCGGCCACACCTGTCTAACCGCCCTCAAACTGCCCTTGATTATGAGTTAGGTGGAATACAGTTTCCTTCTGGAATTCCGATCCCTCCGATTCAGAATTGGCAGGTGTTCCTGCACTCTGTTTTCCTAGGTGTAGGAACACTAGAATCAGGGCTGGCTTTAACATTGGTGGTGCCCAGTGCGACAATCATTTTTGTCACCCCTCCAGGCCTCAGTGACATTTTTCTTCAAGGATTCCCTCACTACCATCCCTCAATAGTACCCTTCATCTCTCCAATGCACGTACCCTTGCAACATAGTGCAAGGGTGTACATATGATATTAAGCATAGGTTTTGTACTGGAAGGATACCCTTCGGTTTTATGCAGGAAGGATACGCTTCCAGTACAAAATTGTTAGACCTGACAGCCTTAGGGTAGTCACCCCTAACTTCTTGCCTGCCTCCCCCCACTTTTGAGATACTGTTTTTGCTGATTTTTAGACTCTGCGCACTTTACCCCTGCTAGCCAGTGCTGAAGTGCGTATGCTCTCTCCCTTTAAACATTGCCCTACCAACTCAGACACTTCCTGGAGAAGAAACCTGAACCAGAACCTACAACCTGACAAGAAGAACTGCCTGGCTGCCTAAAGGACTCACTTGACTGCTTTCTGAAGAGAACTGCTGCCTTGCTGTTGCCCTGCTGTCTTGCTGCTCTCTTGCTTTGCTGCAGAAGTGCCCTCCAAGGGCTTGGATGAGCTTGCCTCTTGTTCCCTGAAGTCTCAGGGCCCAAAAGACTTCTCTCCTGCATCTGAAATCCCCGTGCAGCGAACATTCGGTGCACCGCCTGCCAAGAACAACGCACAGCCTGCTCGCGGTGAAAATGTCACTGCATGCAGAGTCTGGAACGACGCAGCCCAAATTCGCCACAGAAGATCGACGCAGCACCAGAGACGCGCCTGGAACTTCAACGCACAGCCCTACTGGATCGACGCAAGCCGACTCAGAATGCCGCCGCAGAGGAATCAACGCAGCACATGCCGTGCAGAAGAAAATTCCCTGCATCGCCTACTGGAATCGACACAGCCGCTGTGACTTTGCTCTGCAAGCCCAGGATTCCACGCATCATCCCCGGGGCGTCTGAAAACCCAGCAACCTGAAGAGGATCCAAGTCCGCATGCGAGAAATCAACGCAACATCTTCCCCGCATGGAAAATAACAATGCAAGTCCATGTGCGAAGGGGCGAAACTGACGCACACTCACGTTTGTTTCATGCATCTCCTCCTCTGAGGTCGCTTGCTAGGATTTTTCAACGCAAACTAGGTACTTTGCCCTGCAAGAGAACCTTGTTGTTTCTAGGAGAACTTATGATACTTTTTATTGGTTTTACAGTAATCTTTTAAACTCTAAAGACACTTGATATCACTTTCAGTGGTATCGCTACATTTGCTTATTTCATCTTTAATCGTTTTGACCTGCATTTATTCAGATAAATATTATATATTTTTCTAAACACTGTGTAGTGTATTTTTGTGGTGTTATATTGTGGCATTGTATGATTTATTTCACAAATACTTTACACATTGCCTTCTAAGTTAAGCCTGACTGCTCAGTGCCAAGCTACCAGAGGGTGGGTACAGGATAATTTGGATTGTGTGTGACTTACCCTGACTAGAGTGAGGGTCCTTGCTTGGACAGGGGGTAACCTGACTGCCAACCAAAGACCCCATTTCTAACAAAAATCACATGCTTTGGCAAGGTTTAACCCTTTGACACTCTTTATTTGTATGCGTACGAAATGATAAACCTTCTTCATGGGGGTTTAATTTCTTTGGCACTAATTCGTTTCTTCCAATGATATTAGATAGGGATTAGCATCAAAATCCATGACTGGTTGCACTGCAATGTCCAAGTACCATCCATGGTAATTCCAAAGTAGCGCTAAGCAGGACATATTGCTACTTCACGTCACTTGAGGACTACTTTCCACCACATTTCAGGTTTTTCGCTGGAAGTAAATCCCAAAACAGTCCATCCGCAAGAGCACTTTTATTTGTGTTATTGGGTTTATCTATATTAAGAACAATGTATTACTATCCAAAGGAATCCTCTTTAGTAACCTCAGAATGAGAAAAGATTGAGAAAAAAGGTTCTCAGAGTATGCTTTGCACTTTGGTGACAATCCATAGCTCACTGTACTCTCTTAGAAGAATATTAACAAATTGCAAATAACAGAATGATCTCTGTGACAAAAGCAGTCACCGACTGAGCTATCTACAGAAAATATAAATCTTCTAATCATTGTGCTTTACAACAGATACATTAACACTCTATGCTACTTTGCATGAGTCAGAACTACGACACTAGGCAAATAACAGATGTCACCATCAAGTTTATTAATCACTAGAGTTAGCATGATGTTGTTATTAGCCCTTGAAAAAATGCTGCTCATACAAAGATCTCTGCTGGTTGCTCACATCACTCCTCTGCCTCTGATTCAAATGGCACCGCTTCAACCTTGGTGTTCAGTGTCATGGCACCGGTCGCACCGCTCTAAGAGCCAGATGTAGCAAGCATTTTGCATGTCGCAAACAGCAAATTTTGCTGTTTGCGAAGTGCAAAAAGCACATTGCAATGCACAAACCTCGTTTTGCGATTCGGTAACCTGGCAAATGGGTTTGCGAGTGGCAATTAGGAAGGGGTGTTCCATTCCTAATTGTGAGTCACAGTGTAATGCAGAATTGGTTTGTGACCACAAACGCTGTCGCAAACCAATCGCATTTTGCACCCTTTTGAAATGGGTGGTAACCCATTCGCAAAAGGGAAGGGGTCCCCATGGGACCCCTTTCCTATTGAGAATGGCACTGCAAACATTTTTTCAGAGCAGGCAGTGGTCCTGGGACCACTGACTGCTCTGAAAAAATGAAACAAAACGTTTCATTTTTTTGTTTTTGTTTTTGTAATGCATCTGGTTTTCCTTTAAGGAAAACGGGCTGCATTACAAAAAAAAAAACGCTTTCTTAAAAAGCAGTCACAAACATGGTGGTCTGCTGTCCGCAGCAAGCCACCATCCCTGTGAGGGCCGCCATTCACAAGGGGGTCGCAAATTGCGACCCACCTCATGATTATTCAGAAGGTGGGCATTTGCGCCCCCCTTGCGAATCACAGGTGGTGTCAGGGACACCATCCAACATTCAGAATTGCGACTCGCAATTTGCAGGTCACAATTTTAAATGTTGCTACATCTGGCCCTTAATCTGGTACTGACCAGGATACATTTTTCTGGATAGTGAATTCACTTGAAAAATTAAATTGGAAATTTTGCTGCAATAGCCTTGCCTCATTCTCCATTTTGTATTTTTGCTATGGGGAGCATATTGTGCTCCCCCCTGTCAGAACCTACCTTTCCCTTCCCTCTCCTACTTCCAGTGCTTAATTTGTAAGATTAAAAATAAGTACCAAGGCCCTCGTCGGGAGGCAATTGCAGCTTGAACCACCCATTCCCCTGCGGGCTCTACCAACTACACGACTATTAACCACCACCCTCCTTCAAGTTGGACAATTCAGGCTATTGCAGCTCCCCAAAGCTGGAGGAAACTCTTGGGATGCAGGAATTAGGTGTTTTAATACATAATGTATATTTAGCAACTGTTGTTCTGCTCATCTTTCAATTCCTCAAAACAGTGCCATCATGTGGAAGACTATCCTACGAGCCGGTGATGAACGCTAAGTGCCGGTGCTGAGCACTGGAAACCACCAGCTCAAATTAAGCACTGTCTATTCCCCATATCGCCTGTTATGTCTCCACTGCACACTGTGGGAGACGCATGCATTTACCACCTATTTAGTGCACATGGTAAACATATGTGTTAAACCCCCACACAATTGAGACTTCTACATCATTTTGTGACCAGTAAATGCAGTATCACATGGTAATTTCCCATTCTATGAGGCTTAACTTGTAATTTCATGTTACTGGCATGGATTTACCACTCTATAATGATAGATTTGCAAGCAACTTTACGCCCCTAGAGAGTATTATGTAACTCAGACTTAGTGGATCAGATGGGAACAAATGCAAACCCGACAATGTTTGGGCTACTGAGGCCTAATCACTGAGGTATGGATTGAGGCACAAGAAGCAGAGGAAGCATGTGTGGGAATATGTACGCATGAGTGTGTGTACTGTACTAAGCCGCAAATGTCCTGCACTTCTAAAGCAGTTGCTCCAGATATATGCAACCCTATATGCATGGAATTTCTAATAGCCAATACACAAACGACACAAGCACTATGACACAAAACTGAAGTTGCATGCTCGAGTTTCAACATGAACTTGTAAAAATTATGTATTGTTCTAAAGCAGGCACATGGATAAAGGCAGAATTTTAAGGTAACACTAACGTACATTTTTGTGAGAGATGATTCAAGCAGTAAACCAAGCCAAGTTGCAGGCACGTTCAAATGTAGTTTCAATTCCTGAACAAGTAAATTACTGTTCCCAGATCAAAAAATATTTTCCTCCTCAAAAGTAATATTATCAAGTATTCCTTCTTGGCCATTTAGCTCCAACACACAATTGCCTAATTTCAGTAAGCTAGTTTGAAAGACGATCTACCAACATGTGACTGATGGAGATCTATTGGTGACTTGGATTGAGCTCCCACAATATCTGTTCAAAGAAAACTATCCAGAATCAAACCAAAGAGCTACTTGTACGATACTTATATCACTTACCAATAGTATGTCCTAACCCCAAGACTTGCTGGGAGTAGGATGCTGGGTTGGACCATATAGCCCTAGCACAAAATAATGGAGCTAAAAAGAAATCTGTGAATTGTCTAAAACCAATACAATAAAAAGGGAAAACTTTAGCTGGCCACCACAAAAGAGTGAGGAAAGAAGAAAGAATGGAATAAAACATTTGTTTAATTTGTTTTAATGTAAGTCAAGAGTATTAGTTTTAAAATGGAGTCTTGTAGAAACCAATGCTATCTAAATGAAAAGGGTGAAAATGTCCTCCAGTTCATATTTTTATGGCCCTAAGTTAAAATAGGGGGTGACTTCTGAGTGCCTTAGTTTGCATAGGGGTTGAAACCTTGCCCTACTGTACAGTGCTAGGTGCACCGTCCCTCCTTCTATATCTCACATACTTTTAGCTGGAACCTCAGTATGGATCTTCATCTGAGAGCGGCTGAAGAAATTCTTCAGCGGCAATAACAATCAGTTAGTTAACAATTTAGTTCCTTTAGAGTCTCCATCCCACAATTGTAGTACGTCTACATTATATGTCTCCTAATCGGGGAAAGTTAGAAAAGAACATTCACTCTGCTACATCAAACAAGATTCTCACAGTTATCTGTCTCATGCACTTGCAGCTATCAAACTATTCTGAAACAATGTATCAACTCTCTCTAAGACCCAATAGAATCTGTGCAGTAATAACTCTGTTGCATCTAGCAGCTCAGTAATTAGACAGTTCCCAAGACTCTTTCTAAACTTAATCCTATTTTCCTAAACTAATAAACTCAGTATGGTCTCTCAAAAATCTAACCTTATACCCTGTATATTGTTCAGATAGTGCTTACTAGTCACCCATAAATCTCAGCTCCCAATGAGAACAGCATCAAGAGTTAATGGTCAAGGCACAGTGGTCATCTCTCAGTCTCTCTCAATCAGTCAATCAGTGGTCTCTCTGATCACGTTTCTGAAGAAGATATGTCATCTGCTCCCTTCCCTCTTTCCCTAGGAGGCGATTTATAATTAATTTGGTTGATACAATTGCTAACAATGTTATGGAATTCATGAGATAATGCCACAGTAGACAATGCATTGTCTTGTTAGATGGCAAGGATTGGATACATATGCTTCCTTTCCCATACTATTTTCACTTCTTCAAGAACAATTTTGCAAACATAACTATAACACCCACTCACTTCTCATCATTCATGTAATGTTAATGTTTCAAATGCACAAGCAGTTTTTAGTTTTAATACATTCAGCGCTTTCCAAAGCAGTTTAGTAGGTGGATTAGGGTGAAAGTAATACTGGTTCTATTGTTTTAAAGAAAGTTGTGTCATTTCACAAGTCAAGAAGAGGTTATTCAGGAAACATTTTTAAACAATTGTGCCAGCCAAGCAAGTTTCACAAATCATGCAGCACAGTTTAGAGAGAGTTCAGAGCATGCTTTTAAACGTTCAAGCAACAACAGTTTTGGGCCTAGCAATTCATTCTCCTGTTAGTAATTAGTATTATGATTCTTAATTTTCTAATTTTCTATTGGGGCTTTATTAATCCCCTGTGATGGTTTGAAACTATCATAAACCTACTTCAATAAATATTCTTCATTTATTTCAGATTCTCGTCTTTTTTGTTTTAGTTCTTTTTCTTTTAACTTCTTATATTTTTCACTCACTCATTTCTATATCCTTTTTCATTCTTCTTTTTAATTTGTTTTATCTGTGTTTGTTCATTAGTAATCTTACTATTGCATAGAAACAACAAAAAGCAAAAACACATATTTTCACCACTGTAATAGGGATTACTATGTAACTAAGGAGTCCTGATCCAAGATCTTTTAACCATGTTTCTGCTTTAGATATACTTTTAGCTATATTTGGAGTCTACAAAGGTTTTAAAACTAGCTTTTCCAATCAGTAATGTTGCTTGCATATGCTTTTATCTTTTACTTTCATCCGGGATATAACTGCAGCACTTTTCAATTCTTAACATTTTACAGAATCCACCATTTTCAGCTAAAAGAATGTCTAAAACATTTCGATTTTGTAAAAGCACTGATCCAACAGCAATAAGCTCAGAGTTTTCTAATAATTTAGCTCCAGGTGTACTTGTTGCTAATCTAGCCACAACTCTGGATAATTTTCTTATTTTCTCATCATTCAATACCACTCCCATAGCTGGAATAACTGCTCCAAATATATCTCCCACCATTTGTGTCTCTTCATTCACACTTCTTGTGTATCTCTTAATTGCTGGTGTCATTGTTAGTATCCACATGATACAGTTTGGGAAAGATTAGTCCCAAATGGCATAAATGCAGGCAATTTGAAATAAGCATTCAATCCACAAAGAAAATACACTTCTAGTCTAGTTGGACAATCTTCTTGCAATATTTGCCATTCACCACCTGATAATCCAAAAGTCTGTTTACACCTACTATTCTCCAATAATATTTTCTTTACTTGTGTTCATCGTTTATATACACATCTCTTTCCAATCAATCTCTCATTGAACCTTAATTTAGGTACAGTTATCTTTTTCCTGCATTCATCTTCTTCTCTTTTTCACACATTCCTTTGTACATCATTTTTATTATTCCAAGCCTTTGAAAGACTTTTATTTATTTCTTCTAACGTTTGTATAAAAACGTTATCTTGTTTATTCCTTTACATGTTACATTTCTCTTGTGTGCCTTAACAATATTTATGAGAAAATAAGGTCTAAAATAGTGCTAAGCTGTCTCCATTTATTTGGCTTTTAGGTGCAGATTCATATTTTTCATTAATGGTAATTTTTAAAGCACCATTTCATAAATTGAAAAATAATTTTCAAAATGTCACAGTCTATATACTAGGATAAGCAATATACTGCAAGAAGCAGCGTAAGTGAGTGGTATGTTATGATATGAGACTTGTTCATCTTCTGAAGAAGGCATGTGTGCACAAATGCAGCAATACTTATCATCTAAAGCTCTAGTGTATTTGTGCACTAATCTTAAATAAACATTAATTGCATAATCATCCTTCATATAGTCCACAAAGAATGATTTCAATCTGTCTTCGTCTTTTGTGAAATTATGTGTTGCATTCTGCAATAAAGATATTGGCCCTCATTATGACATTGACGGTAAATGCCGCTTACCGCCACAGTGACGGCCGCCAACATACCGCTGCGGTGGTGAAAATCCGTTCGCCATATTATGACACACACAAACACACAGCAATACGACAGAATACAGCCACATACACAAATCCGCCAGCCCAAAGATCATTGGAAAAGTGTCAGTCCCAACACCCATACCGTTACGCCAACAAAACAACGCTCATCACATTATGACCCACGAATCACCACGGCGGACATTTAGCGGCGGTAAGCCATTAGAGGTACATACCGCGGCACTCAGAATGGACACCCACAAACAAAACAACACTACATTGCCCAATACGAAAAACACACACCTGACATTTATACACGCACCACTCCCATACACCCACGCCACTATAAAACACACACCCACATTACCCACAACCCTTTACAAATACAAATCATTGCTACAAGACTGACACCAAGACCACTGCAAAAACTAGACACACCCATACATCCCTCATGCACCCCATATCACACACCCCACCACATAACTCAACACACTTTCACCAACACACACCACACAACTCCCATGTCCTCACAAAGGCACCCCTGTTTCACTTAGGAGGAGTTAAGGGTCATGGTAGAGGAAATTTCCAGGGTAGAACCACAGCTCTTTGGAGCACAGGTACAATAGATATCCATTGTAAGGCAGATGGAGCTATGGCAGAGAATCGTGGACAGGGTGAACGCCTTGGGACAGCACCCAAGAACAAGGGACGACATAAGGAAGAGGTGGAACAACCTACGTGGGAAGGTATGTTTCATAGCAGCAAGGCACCAGCTTGCCATACAGAGGACTGGCGGTGAACCCCCACCTTCTCCCCAACAGCTCGCAGCATGGGAGGAGCAAGTCTTGGCATTACTGCCTCCTGAGGGACTCACTGGAGTAGCCGGAGGACTAGACACTGGTAAGTCAACATTTAACTTATCACCTCCCATACCTGCATACCATCGCACACCCTCACCCTCACTCCCATCACTCCACTGCATCACACATACTGCATCAACGCAGATGACTAACCCCAATGCCAAGCCCTGCATGCTATAGCAATGCAGAGACAGCCCTCCCAGCCCTGCATGAACACCCATCACCAAAGCATGCACAGCATAGGGAAACTAACAATCCCAGAATACATCACCATACACAAGCAAAAGGTGGCAGGGCAACACCAACGATAGAGGGGAAGCCAGGGGTGTACAATATGTTACACACATGAAGCATAATACATCACTTACATCCCCACAGCCAATGTCAGCAGAGAGGAGGTGCAACGCCTATCCAGTCCCCCAACAGAAGATGCCCCCAGTGATGACAGTAACGCTGGACTTCTGGATTTGGATGACCTACCTGGCCCATCAGGGACCACTGGACAGCTGGTCACCCAAGCCCACTCATAGTCCACCACAGAGCCTCCACCTTCAGTATCCAACACCACAGCACCCATCCAGCGTACCCACACCTCTGTCCCCAGGACACGTCAATCAGCAGTGTGTCCACCTATACAGGAACCCAAGATAATCAGGGACCTGGGGTCAGTGGCAGTGGGCATACCGTTCGAAGGACGGAGGCACAGGCCATAAGGGACCCTGGGAGGACTGCTCTGTGCCAGGGGGAGGACAGGACCAGGGAACCGACTCTCCAGGAGGCACTCTTCGAGATCCTGGGAGCCTACCAACATTCCCAGGACACAATGGGCCAGATCCTTGACAATGTGCAGAAGAACAGTTGGCAGCACGAGGGACAGTATCAGGGAGGACTTGCAGGCCATTACCACCACCCTGATCTCCGTAGCAGAGGCGCTGGCAGACATGGCCACCATCATGAGGTAGGCAACAGCACACCAACTGCCCCCTACCACTAGCCAATCCATTGACCAGCCCTCCACTTCTGCTGCAGCAAGTGGCCAGAAAGCCCTGCCACAGGACCCACAGGCCACCAGCTCCCCTCCCTCTGCAGAAGGTGAACCACCCCGCAAACTTTCCCTGTGACCCAGACAGAAGCCAGAGACACTTGCTAAGACTCCCGCTAGGAAATGAGACTCTCCTGATTGTTCCCCTTGTGTCCCACTCAGTCACCTTGTCCACTTTGAACTTCCATTGCTCCCCTTCCTATGGCCCTTTGGACACTGCACCTGTGCTAAAACAGACTGGAACAATGCCCTGGACTTTCCTCCATCATCACCCCATCCCATTGCACATTCCCCTCAATTTCTGAGCACTAAAAATAAACACCCTTGAACACAACTTGACTAGTACTATTTTATGTATTGAAAATGTGTATTTGTGGAAACAGTCACATCCATTGCAAATGAACTGTATACAGTGAGAGCACAGAAATAATAACCTGTAGCTGTCTGTAGTCAGCACGTCAGTACAGAGTTGTTATATAACCAACATCTGTAAAATGACAAACCATAGGTGACAGAAAGTTTAGATAAAAAGGAAGTTAATGCTATCATTCTACAGCCATACAGAATACATCAATAGTCATCAAAATGTAAAGTTGCACTGTCTCACCTGTGTGTCATTGGAAGTACTGACGGATAACTGATGTTCTGTTGTCCTCATCCTCATCCTCAGCCTCTTCATCCTCACTGTTATCAGGGTCTACTGCTGCCACAGGGGCATCTCCAGTCTCCTCCTCCTGCAGAAAAGGTCCATGGCGTCTGAGGGCCAGGTTGTACAACATGCAGCATGCCCGTACTATCTGGCAGACCTTCTCAGGTGAGTAGCACAGGGATCCACCTGTCAGATGGAGGCACCTGAACTTGGCCTTCAGGAGGCCGATGGTCCTCTTATTGATCAGTCTGGTTCACCCATGTGCCTCATTATAACGTTCCTCAGCCCCTGTCCTGGCATTCCTCACAGGGGTTAGCAGCCACGATAAGTATGGGTAGCAAGAGTCACCTGCAAATATTGAGGGAGCACATTTAGCCTCACACAATCCTATGGGGTTAACATCAGAAGACATACATTAACATACAGTTGGAGGGGACCAATGCTCTCCTATTAGCCACATCCTGTGCCTCTGTAGTTGGGCCATCACATATGAGATGCTGCAATTTCTCAGAACAAAGGCATCATGCACCGACCCAGGTTACTTAGCATTGACGTGGGAGATGTACTTGTCCGCCAGGCACACCATCTGCACATTCAGTGAGTGGAAACTCTTATGATTCCTGAATACCTGTTCATTCTGGCGGGGGGGGGACAAACGCAATATGTGTATCGTCAATCGCCCCAACAATATTGGGAATATATGTCCCATTGCATAGAATCCGGCCTTCACAGTGGCCAATTCTTCCTCCTGGGGAAAAGAAATATAGCTGCACATGTGTTTTACCAGGAAAGACAACACTCTTGCCAGCACTGTTGATAACATTGACTGTGACATTCCTGCTGCTAAGCCCACTGTCACTTGAAAAGAACCAGTTGCCAGGAAATGGAGCACTGATAGAACTTGCACAAGAGGGGGGATCCCAGTCGGATGACGGATAGATGAGATCAGGTCTGGCTCCAAGTGGGCACACAGCTCTGTGATTGTGGCCCTGTCCAGTCTATAGGTGAGGATAATGTGCCTGTCCTCCAGTGTAGCTAAGTCCACCAGGGGTCTGTACATGGGGGTATGTCTCCACCTTCTATTCATCTACAGGGCTAGGTATCAAAGGGACACAAGAGTGAGTAGGCTGTCAGAATTTGAACAATGGAACAACAACTGCAGTCTACATGGTGCACTTATATAATGGGACAGTGTTAATGGCGATGTATGTGCCAATCTAATCTGTGACACAATTAATGCTGATATGACTGTTTCACCCCCTCCTGAAATGGCGACCGCTTGTCCTGTATGTAGGGACAGGTGGAAGTGAGCTATATCCGCCGACGTTGGGTGTCGTGGTAGAAGGCGGTCTTGCATTGCCATGCAATTCCTCATTGGATAATATGGGGCTCTATGGAGTACAGTGGCCAATGGGGATCTGTGCCGGCGGTGACGGTGTACACTGCCCCGGACGTGACCTCCATTTTCTATCTGATTCCTCACTTGTTCCCTGACCTTCAACAATAGAACATCTACACTGCGTATGCTGCTGTGACCTGTGTCTTGAACCTACCATGGCCCGTGTGACCGGGAAAAGGGCCCCTGCCTGCACTTCGGAGGAGTTGAAGCAACTGATGGATGGGGTCCTTCCCCAGTACGGACTGCTGTATGGGCCTCCAGATCAATAGGTGAGTAAACTTTTGGCACAATGCATGTGGGAAGGATGCATGGAGATGTGTGCAAGCATTGTGTAAGGTGGGGTGGGGGAATGTCTTGTGGCGGCATACAAGGTGTGCCCTGGGCATGTGTCTGCCAATGGTGATGGAAACGGGTATGGTGGGCCAATTGTGTGACAGGCTGGACTGTTTGTTTAATGGTGTGCTCCTGTCTGTATTGCCTCTGCAGGTCGGTGCCCATCAAAAGAAGGGAATATGGCGTGCCATCTCCAAGGACGTGTGGACCTTGGGGGTCTATGGCAGGCGGAGCACCCACTATCAGAAACAGTAGGAGGACTTGAGACTCTGGGCACGGAAGACTGCGGAGGTCCAGCTGGGGATGGCCTCCCAACGAGGGAGGGGTGCCTGTCGGACCTTGTCCCCCCTGATGGCCCGCATACTGGCGGTGGCCTACCCTGAGCTGGATGGGTGCTTGAGGGAATCACAGCAGCCACAAGGGGGTGAGTACAGTGGGTATGATTACATATTTTGGCAGGTGGAGAGGGATCCGGTTGGTGGATGTGTTTTAGTGGGTGTCCCCAAGGCCAGGCCAGACATTGCAGCTTGGGTCATCTCTAAGGTAATGGGTGTATGGCAAATACAGGTAACCTAGCTTGTTAGCAATCCATTTCAGGCAGGGCATCATGGGTCCCAGGAGTGCTGCAGTTGGTGGTGTGTGGCCCTCATCTTGCCTTAGCATCTAGCCCTATCACTGGTAGTGCAGTGCATAGTGCTTAAGCCTGGTCCCTGTGTGTGACGGTGCTGTGTATGCCAACTGTGGTGTTGGTGCAGTCATTGACCCAGTGTTTCCTTTTTCTCTCTCCCCCCTTTTGTGTTCTGTCATCCTATCCTTGTGTGCATTAGCATCATCTGGTGGAGGAGCAGGGAAACCGGCGACTGAGGGAGCTGCATCCCACAGGACCCAGGAGGCAGAGTCCACCGACGCCTAGGGAACCAGTGGGATGGAGGGCGAGGGGAGCACCACGGCAGAGACAGAAGGTGACAACACTGACTCAGATACCTCCTCTGATGGAAGCTCCCTGGTGGTGGCAGACACCTCTGTGACCACCCCAGCTGCAGGTACAGCCACCACCCCGTACCAGCACCTTAGCGAGTTGCCCGTGCCCACTCACCCAGGAGGGTGGGCATCTCCTTTGCCCCAGGCACCCCAGGCCCTGCCCCAGTTAGCCCTCCTGCCATGAGTGAGGAGGCTATTGATCTCCTGACATCCATCTGTGTAGGGGAATCAGCCATTGTGAATGCTATCTAGGGCCTGGTATCCCAGATGCAGCAATGCAATGTATCCCTGGAGGGCATTCACTGTGGATAGGTGGCCCAACAGAGATCGATTCAGGCTCTGGTCTCCTCTCTGATGGCAGCCACTGTCCGTGTTTCTACCATCCCCCCTCCAACTACCACTTCCCAGTCTCATTCTCCTCAACCCCAACCCATCCCAGGCACACATACAGACGAGCATGCACACAAGACAACGTCCAAGAGTGGCAAAGACAAACACAAGCACCACACTTCATCCCACGAGCACTCACGCAAACAAGCAATTGCAGACACGACAACATCCACTGCCTCCACTGTCTTCCCCTCCTCCTCCCCCTTCACCTCCCTCCCAGTCATGACAACACTCACACCTCACTAGCAGACACCTCCACAACATCCAATGACACGTCCCCTCTATCCTCTCCCACCCTGTCTGTCCCCCCTCCTAAAGGACACAAAGGCAAACACTCACACACCCAACTGCCATCCACCTCACATCAGCATACAGCCCATGCACCAGCACACAAATCCAGCAGACATACACCGCCTACAACCACTTCCTCTACCTCCAATCCCATCACTCCACCCTCCTCCCGTCCCACCGTCCCTAAAAAGCTTTTCCTTGCCCAACTTGAACTCTTCCCCTCTGTCCTTCCCGTAAGAGCAGGGTACTGAAGACCCAGCCCAGCACCTCAGCCATACAGTCCATGGGGACAGGGTGGCACCACCTACTCGTGGTGGTAAGGATACCACAACTCCAGGCAAGAAGGGAAAGGAGCCTGAACCTCCAGGCAAGACCTGGAAGGAGCCTGCACCTCTAGGCAAGAAGGGGAAGGAGCCTGCACCTCCATCCAAGAAGGGGAATAAGCCATCATCCCCAGCCAGGAAGGGTAAGGAATCCATGTCCTATGTCATGGAGGGGATGAAGCCCCCTACTCCAACGGAGGCTGTCAGGGTGACACCTCCACCACCAGCGGTCATGGGCCCCCACGCCAGCTGAGCAAGTGCAGCCATCACCACCTTCAGAGGCTGCCCAGGAGGCACCTCCATCCTCCACCATACTGCAGCCATCACCAACTGCAGAGGCTGCCTGGAGGCACCTCTATCTGTCACCATATTGCAGCCATCACCAACTGCAGAGGCTGCCCAGGAGGAATCTCCTTTCGCCAACCACACTGCAGCCATCACCAACTGCAGAGGCTGCCCAGGAGGCACCTCCATCCGCCACCACACTGCAGCCATCACCAACTGCAGAGGCTGCCCAGGAGGCACCTCCATCTGCCACCAACATGCAGCCATCACCACCAGCAGACGCCATGTAGGCCATCCTCCAGGGGCTGCTGTACGAGGCACCCCCTCCAGAACCAGTGGGCACGTCAGAGACAGGTGGCCTTGCAGTCCCCAGGACAGAGCAATGGGCATGTTGCCCCATCCAGAACCAGTGGGAAAGTCACCCACCTGAGAGACTGTGGCCTTGCATTCTCCAGGATAGAGCAATGGGCATGTTGCTGCACCAAAAACCAATGGTAAAGTCACCCACCTGAGAGACTGTGGCCCTGCACTCCCCAGGACAGAGCAATGAGCATGTTGCCCCCTCCAGAAACAGTGGGAAAGTCACCCACTTGAGAGACTGTGGCCTTGCACTCCCCAGGATAGAGCAATGGGCATGTTGCCCCACCCAGAACCAGTGGTAAAGTCACCCACCTGAGAGACTGTGGCCCTGCACTCCCCAGGACAGAGCAATGAGCACGTTGCCCCCTCCAGAAACAGTGGGAAAGTCAGCCACCTGAGAGACTGTGGCCTTGCACTCCCCAGGACAGAGCAATGGGCACATTGCCCCATCCAGAACCAGTGGGAAAGTCACCCACCTGAGAGACTGTGGCCTTGCACTCCCTAGGATAGAGCAATGGGCATGTTGCCCCATCCAGAACCAGTGGGAAAGTCACCCACATGAGAGACTGTGGCCTTGCACTCCCCAGGACAGAGCAATGGGCATGTTGCCCCAGAACCAGTGGGAAAGTCACCCACCTGGGAGACTGTGGCCTTGCACTCCCCAGGACAGAGCAATGGGCATGTTGCCCCAGAAGCAGTGGGTATGTCACCCACCTGGGAGACTGTGGCTTTGCACTCCCCAGGATAGAGCAATGGGCACATTGCCCCATCCAGAAACAGTGGGAAAGTCACCCACCTGAGAGACTGTGGCCTTGCACTCCCCAGGATAGAGGAATGGGCATGTTGCCCCTTCCAGAACCAGTGGGAAAGTCACCCACCTGAGAGACTGGGGCCTTGCACTCCCCAGGACAGCGCAATGAGCACGTTGCCCCCTCCAGAAACAGTGGGAAAGTCACCCACTTGAGAGACTGTGGCATGGCGCTCCCCAGGATAGAGCAATGGGCATGTTGCCCCATCCAGAACCAGTGGGAAAGTCACCCACCTGAGAGACTGGGGCCTTGCACTCCCCAGGACAGAGCAATGAGCACTTTGCCCCCTCCAGAAACAGTGGGAAAGTCACCCACTTGAGAGACTGTGGCCTTGCGCTCCCCAGGATAGAGCAATGGGCATGTTGCCCCACCCAGAACCAGTGGTAAAGTCACCCACCTGAGAGACTGTGGCCCTGCACTCCCCAGGACAGAGCAATGAGCACGTTGCCCCACCCAGAACCAGTGGGAAAGTCACCCACCTGAGAGACTGTGACCTTGAACTCCCCAGGACAGAGCAATGGGCTACGTTGCTCCCTCCAGAACCAGTGGGAAAGTCAGCCACCTGAGAGACTGTGGCCTTGCACTCCAAAGGACAGAGCAATGGGCACGTTGCCCAATCCAGAACCAGTGGGAAAGTCACCCACCTGAGAGACTGTGGCTTTGCACTCCCCAGGACAGAGCAATGGGCACATTGCCCCATCCAGAACCAGTGGGAAAGTCACCCACCTGAGAGACTGTGGCCTTTCACTCCCCAGGATAGAGCAATGGGCATGTTGCCCCACCCAGAACCAGTGGTAAAGTCACCCACCTGAGAGACTGTGGCCCTGCACTCCCCAGGACAGACCAATGAGCACGTTGCCCCCTCCAGAAACAGTGGGAAAGTCACCCACTGGAGAGACTGTGGCCTTGCACTCCCCAGGACAGAGCAATGGGCACGTTGCCCCACCCAGAACCAGTGGGAAAGTCACCCACCTGAGAGACTGTGACCTTGAACTCCCCAGGACAGAGCAATGGGCACGTTGGCCCCTCCAGAACCAGTGGGAAAATCACCCACCTGAGACACTGTGGCCTTGCACTCCCCAGGACAGAGCGTTTCGGCCAGGCTTTTGATGGCGTTGGTACCGTCCCGGAAAAGGTGGCGGTTGCAGTGTCATAATCTGGTGGGCGGTACTTTGTCTCCCACCTGGCTATTGGCGGCTACCACCGTGGTGAGTGTTGTTTCCGCCCTGGCGGTTTGGTGTGGTACATTACCTGTCTATGGAGTTATCACCACCATGGTCATAACTTGGCGGTAGTTACCGCCAACCTGTTGGCGGTATTACTGCCACTTTGTCACTCTTTACCAGGGTCGTAATGAGGGCCATTGTCTTCTTGGTCTCTGGTGTAAAACAGATCACTAGGAAAATTGCTTCAGCTATTAATGCTATTAATATAAAGAGAGTCCGTAGACATATATCTTAACTCTAGCCCTAGTTACAGTACACATTTTCTCTACAATCAGATGTACTACCAAAGTAATCTGTTAATAACAGCAATGAGGAAAATAATTATTTTTCTAGTTCTTTGTTATTGAATCTTTGTTAGATAATCCCTAACCCTAATTAGCGTTCTTCTCATTTTTTATCCCTAATTTTTTCTTCTTAATCTCAGCTTTAGGTAAAATGCTTCTTCTTTTTTCTTATTTATCCTTTCATCATTGAATGTCTTTTGCCATTTGAAGTTTCTCTCTCTCTGTAGATTCCTTTCTTTTCAAGGAGGTTTGGGCTATTCTGTGCTCCATTCAATTATGTCAGGGATTGGTATGCTCAGTATTTGTCCTATATAGTACGTCCATTTGGGCGATGAACACCTCGGACAAGGTACTCATGTTTTTTTTTACCTTCTGAGTGTGTCTGATGACTCAATCTTTGCTTCTTTCTGGCCCTCCACTGCCAGATCTCAGTCACTATTCTTTCGTTATTTTGGCTGTTACCGGAACTTGTAACTTCTCCTGGGTCCTCAAGTTCCCTTGGTGCTTCTGTGTTTCCTTCTGAATCTTGAGTTCTGATAATTACAGTTTGCACCTCATAGTGTCTTAGTTCTGTGAGATGTCTGACATTTGGACCACATCACCAGTTAGAGCTTCTTCACCCCATTTTTCTTTTTGCTGATTCTTACCACTGATTTCCTCCCGTGCAACGGTCAGTGGTACGTAACCAAAGCACTATGCTCTGTATCTTCTTCTGGAATTGTTGCCTTTTGAATCTGTGAGGCATGAACCCAATATGGAAATCCAGCACACTTTACCGCAGTGTTGGTGATCAGAATTACCTGAAAAGGGCCTTTCCAACAAGGCTCTATACATGACTTTCCCACGTGCTTCTTAATGTAAATGCAGTTTCAACCTGACGAGAAACAGAACGTACCACTTCTGCCAGATCATTGAAGTAATCGAGTATCATGTCATCTCTTATGTTCACATGCACATTTGCTGGGACTTTAGGCAATCTCATGGCTCTCCCCATCAACATCTTGTGGGGAGACAGCCCATTTTTTTAAATCTAACTTATTTCATAAGATCATCAGACTAGGGGTAAAGCATCTGCCCAATTTAATGATGTTGCGGTACGGACTTTAGACAATCTTCATTTAATAATCCCATTGCTTTTTACAAAGATTCCAGAAGCTTCTGGGCGGTAACTGCAATGAAGTTTCTGCTCAATCCTCAATGCTGCACACAACATTTCTATAATCTCACTATTAAAGTGAGCACCCCAATCTGATTCCAGAGAAACAGGCCTACCTTGGCATTAGCTTTCTAAAAAGTAATTTAGCTACTGTTAGACTGCCATTCCTTCTTGATGGATGAGCCTCCACCAACAGAGAAAAGATGCAGACAATCCCCAAAATATACCTCAGCCTATTGCAAGGTGGCATTTCAATAACATCCATCTGCATTCTGATGAAAGGCTCTTGTGATTTACCTACATGACTAAGTATAACATGTGTCCTTTTTTCCCACATTTGCTGATATTCAACGCATCTGTTGCAAACCCCTTCTGCTTGCACTCTAAATCATGGAATGCACCAGTAATGTTTGTGTATTATAATCATGGCAATTCTACCTAAATATGCATGACCATGTAGATGTTGTGTCACTGGAATCAGTAAGCTGTCTGGTAATATTGGTTGTCCTTTTATTGAAACCCACACATTATTGTCATCAATTCCATATCCTGACTTGATCCACCCTTGCTTTTCTTCAGTCGATACATTCTCTTGCATCCGTCTCAATTCATCCCATTTGTCTGCAGTTTCCAGAATCATTGCAAAAAGCCTCATTTCCTGATTTCCAGTCATGTATGATCTATCATAAACCCATGACATAGTCGCACAATAACGTGTCATTTCTTCAGCATACCTGTTGCCAATTGTGACATAGCTACAGTCACTCCTATGTGCTGCACATTTTACAATGACTATTTCAATGGGTTCTTGTAAAGCTTACAATAGATCTTATCCTTGTTGCCTATTTCTAATAGGTGTTCCCGCAGAGGTCATGAAACCTCACTCTGACCACAATTGCCCATAGTCATGGACAACACCAAACCCATATTAACAGTCTGTGAAAATCATCACTCTTACTCCGTTGGATTGTTTGCAGTCTCTAGTAAGAGTAATCATTTCTGCAACCTGAGCAGATGTAATTCCCTGTAACCAAGATGCTTCAAGTACTTCGTGTATCGTGCAGACTGCATATGTCACTCTTAAGCATCACTCATTTGCTTTTAAGAATGAGTCATTGACAGAAAGCACATAGAGGGTCATTCTGACCCTGGCGGGCGGCGGGTGCCGCCCGCCTGGCGGGAACCGCCGAATGCATAGCAGACAGTGAAAATCTTTGTGGGGCCCTGTTAGGGGGCCCCTGCACTGCCCATGCCAGTGGCATGGGCAGTGCAGGGGCCCCCAGGGGCCCCACGACACCCATTCCCGCCATCCTGTTCCTGGCGGTAAAAACCGCCAGAAACAGGGTGGCGGGAAGGGGGTCGGAATCCCCATGGCGGCGCTGCAAGCAGCGCCGCCATGGAGGATTCCCTGGGCCAGGGGAAAACCGGCGGGAAACCGCCGGTTCCCCTTTTCTGACCGCGGCTTTACCGCCGCAGTCAGAATGGCCCAGGAAGCACCGCCAGTCTGTTGGCGGTGCTTCCGTGGTCGTTGACCCTGGCGGTCATGACCACCAGGGTCAGAATGACCCCCATAATCTGGATTAAGCAAAGGCTCATTTTTTATGTCCGGTGTGGGTTTGGAGCACAAATCTGTGACATCAAGGTGATTATGTTCATAATGATCAGATTCACTTTGCTCAGGTATTGACAACAGAGAACCTGGGTTTAATACATGGCATCTTTTTAGGACCACATTTTTTCCAGACAATATCGGTTGCTCATATTTAGTAAGTTGTAAATTTGTGAGGTACTGTGTTAGTTTTGGTTAATAACACCTCAACCCAATGCAGGGACCATAACAGTGAAGGGAAATCCCATCACAATGTTTTTGCATTTTTTGAGTCTAGCACTTACTGCAGCTACTGCTTTCAAACAACCAGGTCAACCGAATCAACAGAATCAAGAGTCACAGAGAAGTATGCAATTGGTCTTTTGTAATTTTTGTGAATGTGGGTTAGCACGGAGAAAGTGCACCTTCCCTTTCACTGCAGAACAGAATGAACTCTTTAATATAATCAAGCAATCCCAAGGCAGGACAGTGTCAGAGACTTTCTCTCAATTGGGGGACCCATTTCTATAATGAGGTCCTGAAAATGTTGTGTGCTGCTTTACAAGTGGAGTAAAGATTGCATTGCAGTTATTGGACAGTGACTTCTGGCATCGTGGAGCAGGTGAATGTAATGTTGAAAGCCAGATTGACCAAAATTAGTGCATAAACATCTCTGAAGTGGCCAGATGCTTTGCCCTTGTGCTGATGAGTGTTTGTAGTGAGATTGTTCCTTCATGGGATAATCATGGGGAGAGCAATGAGACTGCCTGCCGAGCCTGCAAATGTGTTTCTGAACATTAAGGATGACATGGTTCTTGACTATTGCAAAGGGCTAGCTGTTGTGGTCTGTTCTCTGTCACGCCAGGTTGAAGCTGATGCCTCCTGTCAAAGTCTGGAGCAGTGCCATGACCTCAGTCCTGGCGACTTGGTCTTGGTGAAGAAACACGTTTAGAAAACATGTCTGGAGCATAGGTTCCTGGACCATACCACGTCATCCTAATTACAAATACTACTGTTAAATGTAGGGGCTTCCCAACTAGATTCATGCAGCCCACACTGGAAGAGTGGAGTGTCCTCTTTCTGATATGACAGTACCTTTCTCTGAAGTGGACCCACAATTGAGAGACAGCACGAAGAGAGTGCACAGAGTACTGAGACTCAGCAAGAGCCCGTGACAGCACATCCTCAGCCTGAGGAGGGTCTTGATGAACTGTCAGTTGAGGAGTCTTGACTTGAACCAGTAACTGAGCCAGACTCAGATCCTAACAAAGGGCCTAGTGCTGTCTCACGCTAATTAGAAACTGAGGACTGTTGGCTGAGAAGGCAAGAAAGACAGAGATTAAGATTGCCTACGGAACAAGAACTAAATAGTGTCCTGAAGGCTACTGAGGATTCTGGCCTGATTGGCAGGGAAAGTGAACAGCTTGTACTCAGGAGATCAAAAAGAGCTAGAGTGCCATGTAGAAGATAATCATCTCCTGAATGCTGAATGGACATGTTTTGCTGGTAACAATTGTGAAGGGCAAGTCTGTTATTTGGGGGACAAGAGTGAGATCCCAGTTGAACCTCCATGTGCTTGAGTTACAACCTGAACTGAGTTTGAACCTGTACTCTCAATGAATGTCCTGATTTGAAATACTGTTAATGTGATCACCTGAACTAAACTTTGATTTGCAAACAATAAAGAGAGCATTGCATGAAAAGAAGTATAAAGATTTCCCAGGACCAAGGAAGCAGAAGGTGCGTAAGAGCAAAATGTAGAGGAAGACAGAGTAGCGCTATCATCATCTCATGAAGATTCTGGAAATAATTTCATTGCACATAGTTTGAACATCATTTGAACTTTGGTTTGCCATTTGCAAAACTAGAGACAAACAGGGGAGACCCTGTTTCTGCTAATCGCTGCTCAATGGGCTGATTCTAGAGGAGTAATGAAAATCAATAACACAAATATATGTATATGTGTATATATATATATATATATATGTATATATATATATATATATATATATATATGTTAGTAGGGGTTTTGTTTGTCATTGTTGAAGTACTAATTGTTCTTCTGGTAGGATTGTGTTACCCCTAAGACCCCCTAGTCTTACACACAATAGTTTGCACACACTACATTTTAAAGCTTTGCATCTTGATTCAACTAGAGGAGATTATTCTTCAAATGTCTATTTTAAATTGCTTTATGAATACGTTGACACTATGGATGCAAAGGACTGTTATGTCTCTATGCAGTTACCTGTGTCATCATCACAGGGAATTACCTATCACGATATTCTTCATACATATGGTGTTACGTGTAGTGATGAATGAACAAGTGGGTCAGCTTTAGCTTGTGTAATCTGCAGTTTGACATTTGTTGGACCTGGCCCTTTTTACATGGTCATTCCCCAAACTTTTTGCCTTCTCCTCCTAATTTGTCTGACCTTTTTTGGCTAACATTATGACTCTGGGCACTTTACTACTGCTAACCACGGCTAAAGTGCATGTGCTCTCCCTTGTAAACTTGGTATGATTGGCTTATACCTAATGGGTGTAGTTAATTCACCTGAAAGTCCCTTGTAAAGCGGTATCTCTATACCATGGGCCTGTAAATTAAATGCTACTAGTGACCCTGCAGCGCTGCTTGCACCACCCACAGAAGTTTCCTTTCAAATCTGTCTCAAGCCTGCTAGCGCAGGGGCTGCATGCGCAGTGTTCTGCCAGAGGGACCTAGCATCTAAATTTACTTTCCAGGCCCAGAACTCCCCTTTTACTACATGTAAGTCACCCCTACGGTAGGCACTAGATAGCCCTTTGGGCAGGGGGCTATGTATGTAGAAGGCAGGACATGTGCCTAGTTTCATGCCCTGTCTTGGTAGTGACAAAGTGCCTATTTGGTTTCTCACTGCTGTGAGTGCTGCCTTCTCATAGGATTGCATTGGAAATGCCCTGCCTTATGTCTAGGGGGTATTGTCTGATTTATGCGGGGTAGCGTTGGTATGATTGTAATGGTAGTGAGAAATGTTGCTTACTGGTGTAGGTGGATTTTTTTATTATCATTACAGAAATGCCATTTCTAGAACATGAACTCTGGTATTTTGCAGCTTGACTGCAATCCACATCTGGGCAGAGTGACAGTTGGCCTTTGTCATGCTTTTCAGACAGCCTGTACATAGGGAGAGTGGAGGTGTCACAGAGGTGCATCTGCATACTGAATAGTCTTCCTGGGCAGAGAGAAGGGACAGGCAGGGCACTCCTGCATTTGTAAAGGCTGTGCACTGGCCTCACACAAAAGGGTTGTTTACCCCAACTGATTTTTGGAGCCTGTGCTGGAGGAGAGAGGGGGCACTCCCAGAACCAGTTGTAACTGGTTGGAACTACCTCTCCCCTTTCTTTGTGAACACACTGTAAAACTGAGTATAATTACAGGAGATTTTCCCCACAATTGAGACATTCTTGGGACACCAGAGATACATCTGGAACTGTACACATAACACTGCTGAATGGATTTACCAGGACCCACCTTGGACTACTGCTACTGTGCTGACCTGTGCTCCACTAGGAGGATCTGCCACCACCTGCATCCCCTGTGCTGGCCTGTTTTTGGGACTGCTAGCCCTGTGCCCCCCGCTCTCTCCTGTCTCCAGGGGCATGGTGCAGTGGCCCCTGACCCCTGCAACTATCCAATATGAGGAGTGCTGCTTTTCTACATACATAACACCTGAAGAGCGATTTTTCGTGCCCCCGTGCTACTTAGCGCAGTGCCATGAAGGAGATTCACTGCTGCAACCAAGGCTCATTGAAGTTGTCTCAGTGCTTGTAAGCGCATTTCAGAATCCTGAAATCACCGCCCGACCCGGGCTCTCTGCATGTCCGAGTGTGTCTGCCCTTGGAACACGGGGCACCCTCGAATTCAGGAAAAGAGCGAGCGCGCTCCTACTGTGTCCACGTGGTGAAGCGAGCACAAGCAGGCACCTACTTTGGTGCCTGCCCCCTACAGCGGCCCGGGCGAGCTGTGGTGTGTTGCCGGGAAGCTGGGTGTTTCACTGTGTCTCACTGTGTTGATGAATGAGCAGGGGGAAGGAAGCCCCACCGTGCCCTGACAGAGCCCCCATTGCCCTGTGCCAGGATGCGGGCAGAGCGAATCCTCAATTGAGGCTCCCCATACCGCCGGGCTCCTTTTATGCACCCGAGCCCCACACTGCATGGTCTCTCTATTTCCCCCACTTTGTGATTTTGATTCTGCCCTCCCCCTTCGTTGAAGGGCCCGTAGTGGGCTAGGGAGGGGAAACCAAGTGCATGCGGTTCCCTGGATGGGTCCCACTAAAAAGCAACGGAGAAGGTGCGTGCCGCCCCCTCCCCCTGATACAAAGGCCCCCCGTTTGCACCTGGGCCCCCTACATCAAGCATCTCCGCACTAAGACTACCTTTTCATCATAGTACAGGTACTGTGCGTACATACTCGTTCTTATGTTCCTGATGGGGACAGTATAGAGTGTTATGTTAACCTGCTGAGTTTATGATGTACTACATATATGTTTGCTGATATTCCTTTTATGGGCATAACATGCTTATATGTTTTCTTGACTTGCCATATGATTTATAATGCCCTTGGTGCAAGCATTTATGATACTCTGTTGACAAGTAAATTTCTTTAATAATCTGATACATGACTACTGCTCATGTTGCAGAATTCTGGGTACTTATGTATTCTAGTGTGACTACTGTTTATTCTTGCAGAGTATTAGTAACCTGTGTAACATTCTGACAACTGCTAAGGTAGCAGGGTATTACTGACAAGTAATATTTCGTCTAATAACTATGTTGTGTAAATTACAGGTTATTTTTATATAACTTGGTGTTGTGTTCCCTTGTGGTGTATTTATAGTGTCACGTTTGTTGTTTGTGTTGTGCAAACACTTTACACATTCCGTCCGGGTTAGGCCTGACTGCTCGTGCCAAGCTATCAAGGGGGTCAACAGTGGTTTTCTTGGACGTGCAACTCCATTGCCCTGAGTAAAGTGGGTGGGTTCTGTCTGGCTTAGGTTCATACCCTATCCAACCAGAAACCCCATTTCTAACATTGGTTGTCAGCGGTGAGGATAGGACTTGCGCTTGCACAATACTATTGTGACTCATTGTTGCACAAAAAATTGCACTTAGACCACTATATATTCTAATTATCTTTTTTTTTAAACTTATTCTCCTGTTCTCTCGAACCAGTCATTTATTTTTATCACTCATGTGTCATATACTTGCACTTGGGACTCTTGTTGTTGTACACCTGTGTTGCATTAATCAAAATGGAATCCACCTTTGACAGGGATGAGTTGTGGTTATACACTCCAGAAGAGTTAGAGGGATTCTGCAGGGAAATCGGTATAGCCACATGTCGAGAATCCAATATAATGGTCCTCAGGAGAGCCCTGTATTATTTTGAGCAGGCTCAGAGGGTAGCAACAGTAAAGGAGGCCCGGGGGGGGAGATGGTTCTGAGGGTGACCCTGAAGAGAACCACAAGAGTAGTGAGGACTCTGAGTGGGAGGGTCCCCAGTCTACGCCCCAGTGGGACAGTGACCCCAGAGAGTTAGACATTGAGGGAAAAGATGACTGGCCAGGGATGCCAATAGAGAGAGAGGACCCCATAGATAGGGAGTCCCTTACTGGGTCCTTGCCTAGCAGCAGTGCCACTTCCCATTCCCTGTCACTTGAGGAGTTCAGAGATAAGCGAAAAGAGAGGGACCTGAGGCTTCAGCTAGCCATACTGGCTGTAGAAGAGAGGCTGGCTGAGGTAGAGAAGGCCTTAGCCTAGGAGAGGATGACAGAGGCTGAAAGCGCCTTTGCCAGGGAAAGACTCCCTCCAGAGTGCAGTCTGAAAAATCTGGACTCACCACCACTGCAGGTATAGTTCAGTGGTGGCAGCATCGATTGTAGTGATAAGCACAATCCCTACATACCCACAGACTTAGTGCCTGGGTTCAAGATGGGGGACGACATATGCCAGTGGCTGAGGGAGTATGAGGAAGCTCTAGTTGAGCGCAGGAACCCTGAGAAGGACTGGGGAACTGTCCTAGGGAACTATATTCCTGAGGTGGGAAGGGACGCCGTACTGGCCCCAGAAGGAAGTGACAGGAAGGAGTATCCCCTCATCAGAAAGGCCCAGATAGACAGGTATGGTCTCACCTCTGAAGACTGTAGGTTGAGGTTCAGATGCAGTAGGAAGCGGTCTCACCAGTCTTGGGAGGATTTTATGGGGAATTGTTGCAAAGCACTAGAAGGATGGGTGGAATGTAACACAGCAACCACTTATGAAGTGATGTTCAGACTTATTTTAAGGGAGCACATGTTCCGTTGCTGTTTTCCAGGGCTTCGCCAACACCTGTCACAGAGTAAGTTCTTTGACCCCAGAGAGCTTGCAAAGGAGGCCGACTTCTGGCTGAGTGCTAGAAGAACTGGTAAGGCATTGGGGAGTGACCTGAAAAGAATGACTTAGGTTCACCCCAGGAAAGGGTGGGGAAAGTTCTGGGTAAACAAGGCCATGATCTGGGAGGGGAGGGTGCAGAGTCTAGATGGGCCTGTACCCCAACGCTGGTCTTGGACGGCACCCAAGGGGGGGCCCCAGGGCAGAAACGTAACTGACACCGACGAGGTTCTGAGAGGGGAAGGTGCAGGTCCTAGATGGTCTGGTACCCCACCACAGGTCTTGGATGGCACCCACATTGCCTCCGAGTTAGGCCTGACTGCTGGTGCCAAGCTACCAAGGGGGTGAGCAGGGTTTATCTTGGAGGGGTAACTCCCTTGCCCTGACTAGAGTGGGTGGGTTATGCTTGGCTCAGGTGCATACCATAGCCAACCAGAAACCCCATTTCTAACAGCATTCATAAGTGAAGCACAGTCTGATGTATTTTGGGAAGTGGGGTTTCAAGTCACTATGCATACCCTTACCTTGTAAATTATATATTGCTAATGTGACTTTAGCACTTGTTTTTCCACCTACTACAATGACAATTTAAAACATGTCCCAGGCTTGCCATGTAGCATGTAGTGTAGTTTTAAACTACCAATTCGACTTGGCAAATATCTTTTGCCATGCCATACCTTCATTTTTTACTACATATAAATCACCCCTAGGGTAGGTCCTGAAAGCCCATACAGCAGGGGGAATTGTATGTGAAAAGTAGGGGTTTTAAATTTCATGCCCTGTTAGTTTATAACTACTAAATTTGTTTTCACTACTATAAGGCCTCACTCTCGTTGGATAACACTGGGTAATCTTATTAGATTTAATAAGTGCTATTTAGTAAGTGCTGATGTTTCCTCTTTAATGATAAAGTCTGATTTTAAGTAGTCCTGGGCGGAGTTCAGGGAGTCCAACTCCACAGAATTCCATGGAGTTGAAAAAAAAACTCCATGGAATTCCACAGAGGGTGAGTTCCGTGACTCGCGGAGTCATGAATGCACTTGATTTCGGAAGTGCTAAGCAGGGTTGGGCTTGGTCAGCCAGGCCCAACCCTGCTTAGTGCTTCTGAGATCGGGCTCATTCAGGAGAGGGCCATTGGCAGTGAAAGCTGCCGTTTCAGGCCTCTTGTCCACTGGTCTGTCCTGTGTGCAGTGCACATGGGGCAGGCTGGTGAACAAGAGATCTGAAATGGCAGATTTCTTTCACTGTCTACAGCTCTGGCCTGAATTCTGGCCAGGGCCGTAGGCAGTGAAAACCACCAGGCCTGTTGTGCACTAGCCTACCCCCTGTGCAGTGCACACAAGACAGGCCGTGTGCACAGAGGCCTGAAACGTCAGCTTTCAATGCCTGCAGCCCTGGCCTGAATTCAAGCCAGGGCTGTAGGCAGCAAAAGCTTCCAGGCCTGTTGTGCACCGGCCTGCCACATGTGCAATACACACGGGACAGGCCGGTGCACAAGAGGATTGAAACACAGCTTTCACTACCTATGGCCCTGGCCTATATTCAGGACAGGACATTTGGGAGCGACAGCTGCTGTTTCAGTTATTGTTTGTGCACCAGTGTGCACAAATAATGACAAAAGAAATTAGGACTTAACTTGGTCTTCACCGTAGTCCTCCTTTTCTTGTGATCTGACGGTGATGAGTCTCTCCCTGCAGCAGCTGCCTCCCTCTGTGCTCTGGTGTGTGTTGCAGCCCAGTTATGAATGAGCTCCGCTGGTGGGGCTGGCAGAGTTTTTGGACTTACTCTGTGCTCCAAGTGGAGTGCGGAGTACCAAACATTCTGTTGGCTCCACCAGCAGAGCGTAGCTCCCCACACACCCCTTATTTTAAGCCACAGTTCTAAAAATGCCACTTTTCGCTAGTTGACATTTTCTTGCCCTAACCATTTGGTGCCTGCTGTCAGTGTCCTGGGTCAAAGTGAACAGCTTAGCTGTTCGGCTTTCTGTATTCCTCTCAGACAGTGAGACAAAGGGGGACTAGGCATTGGCAACATGGGCCATCCTGCCAGGATGTTTGGGGGGAGATATTCTCTACACTTTCAAAGACTTGTCTCTAACACACACAAAGTAAACTGACACTAATATTTTGCCACTCAGACTTATTTAAGCCTTGGCAGGGGAAGGGAAAAACTTCCCAGAACCAGATGGGGAGGTAGCCAGAACGTCCTCCCACTTCAAAGGCTAGCACCAGGTATCAATAATGGACCCTCAAGGCAACCTTTCAGTGCACTCCTGGACCTGTGGAAAACTTCAGAGGATTGCCCTTCTGCTTGAGGTCTTGGCTAAGTTCAAAAGTAAAATCTTCACTGGTGATGACAACAACATCCTCTTTGGCCCGGATATCCAGATTCTTATGCCATCGTGGATGGATACACCAAGTTTAGGAGGCTGGCCTGGTTTGTAGTGAGTACCTTGGGTACTTACACCTTATACCAGGTCCAATTATCCCTTATTAGTGAAGTAGTAGTGTTTTGGCCGTATAGGCTGACAGAGGTAGCTATAGCAGGGCAGCTTAGGCTGAACTTGGAGACATGCAAAGCTCATGCAATATCACTTATAGTTACACAGTACTTATACACAAGTGAAGACAATACTCAATGTTACCAAAACTATAGGTATTTTTTTGGGGTGACACAGTACTAAAAATATCTTAGAGGAAAACTCCTTCTGGAGGTAAGTATTACACACAATGTATACACTAGACACCAAAATAAGGTAAGTAATTAGACATAGGATAGTGCACACAATAGGAAATGCTATAGAATGCAATGGTAGAAAATAGGTCTAGGGGCAACACAAATTCCCCCCTAGACAAGTGTAGTGTGTGCAGAATCGCTGGGAGAGTAAGAATACAGTAAAGATAAGTAAATTACCCCACCCCAGAGCCCAGAAAAGCAGGAGTAAAGTATTGCAAGTTTCCTTAGGACACACTACACGTCGTGATTGGGATTTTGAAGTAACCAACCAAGTCTGCAAACAACGATCCCTTGATTCCTGGACCTGAAGACCTGCAAAAGAAGGGGACCAAGTCCAGAAGTCAAAAGAAGTTCTAGGAAGGGCAGGAGCCCCCTGCAACTCAGAAGAGAATGCAAAAGAAGAGTCCCTGGTTGGACGAAGACTGTAGGAATGCACCCTAGGAAGATGCCAGTGGGATCCTGCATGATGCAAAGGATGTCTGACGACGTGAAGATGGATGCAGAAGTCCGTTTTGTGTCAAAATGGCACTGGCAGGACCGAGGAGGGACCTGAGGGCCTCAACTCTGTGTGAGGAGGAAAAGTGGGCTCTCAGCACTTTAGAGAGCCCTCAGGATGCCAGACAGCACCCATGGGAGTCCCAGGACACGGGGACAAAGGAGGTGCTAAATGCGGTTGGTGCAGCTCAACAAAGGAAGGTCCCACATTGCTGGAGAACAACTCAGTGATCTTACACATGTTACATGGCCATATTGGGAGTTACCATTTTGAAGCTACATATAGGTATTGGCCTATATGTAGTGCACAAGTGTAATGGCGTCCCAACAGTCACAAAGTCCCGGGAAATGGCCCAGAACTGTGTGCAAAGGTGCCCTCACACTTAGTAACTTTGCACCTAACCATCAGCAAGTGAAGGTTAGGCACATAGGTGACTTACAAGTTGCTTAAGTGCAGTGAAAATGGCTGTGAAATAACGTGTGCGTTATTTCACTCAGGCTGCAGTGGCAGGCCTGTGCAAGGGATTGTCTGAGTTCCCTATGGGTGGCAAAAGAAATGCTGCATCCCATATGGATCTCCTGTAACCCCAATGCCCTGGGTACCTAGGTACCATATACTAGGGACTTATATGGGGGGTCCAGTGTGCCAATTGAAATATAAAAGCAGAGAGAGCATAAGCACTTAGGTTCTGGTTAGCAGAGCCTCAGTGACACAGTCAAGCACTATACAGACACACACATTAGGCCGTAAACTCTTAGCTCTGACCAGCAGGATCCCAGTGAGACAGGCAAAAACATACTGACATACAGGTACAAATGGGGGTAACATGCCAAGGAAGATGGTACTTTCCTATACCAAGAACTTATCCAGCACTCCCTGGCAACTCCCCGCTACTCCTCAGACAAAGCCTGCTGCCTTGCCCTGTTGTACTCTTCCTTCACTTGGACAATTTTTTTCAGATATTTTCTAAAGCCAAAGGGAAGCCGAGACCGGGCCCAATCCACCATGTGTATGTGACCCATGGTCCATCGCAGGCAACCTTAACGGTCCCACACAACCAGATACCAGCGGTTGGTTCTTTGATCTTTTGGGTGTTAGATTTCACTCAAAACCTTTAAAAAGTCATAACTCTGTTTCTACTGATTGGATGTAATTTATTTTGGTGCTGTTTCATTCATTACATTTTTCTCCATTTTTCTATATAATTGTGTTGGTTTCTTGTGTTGTGTTTTCACTTTATTAACTGTTTGTGTGCGCATAAATACCTTACACATAGCCTGTGAACTACAGCTGATTGTTTCTGTGCCCAGCTACCAGAGGGTTAAGCACACATTAATTTAGTGACTTTTGTGGACAAGAATTTCAGTTGTAGCTTTAGTGGGTCTCCGCCCTGTCAACCAATAACTCAATTTCTTACATTTGGTCTTTGTAAAAAACGTTAGTTTCATAGCTCATGAGTGTATCCTATGTGCTTCATGTATTTCTTTGCTTTGCTTTACTCCTAGTATTTGCCTTCTTGATTTTCCACCTAACAATTTCAATGACAGAATTGTTTTAAGACTTTAAAGATTCTAAAGAATCCATGCAATTGAACGAATAATTTACAGTGTTTCTCCAAACCTGTGCATATCCTGAGTACTTACTGTTTTCTTTCTCTGTTTTTTTTTTATTTGGTGCTGCACCTATCTCTGTCCAAGCAAGCCCCTCCCTCACGTCTTCCTATACTCTCCCTTTCAAGCCTCTCCAGGGGATCTCAACAGCTAGTATGTATCCAGCTGTCAGGAAGACAGCTTCCCTGAAAGAGAAATAAAAAAAGAGACAGAAAGCAATAGTGATTAGCATACAACTAAAACAGTTCATAGCCGTACTTGTGTTATTTTATGCAAAATGATCCAAACAAATCAGACTAAGCATTAGTATACCCAAGAAAGAGCAGTGAAGTGAATCACTGAGCAACATCAGTGCGCCGTTCAGGAAATGTCAATTCAATCTACATCAATTCAATCATCAATCAGTGAGTGGCATTATCACTTTTATTCACAGCTCAAGAATAGCATATTTCTACCAGTCTCTGTACGCAGCGATTTCAGACAAGCAGAAGTAAACATTGTCATTTAATCAACTGTGTGGCTTTGCGGGTCTCGAACCATCTATTCCACTTCCAGAATTTTTCTAAGGGTCGTTTTAGCTAAGTCAAGTCACACAATTATTGAATGTCATCCCCATAAATTGTTTTGTTCTGTTATGAGGGACAATGTAACTTCTGCCTCACATACCTTTTCTTAACAAAAACTCTGTAACTCGGGGCAAGACCACTGAAATTTGTTTAATTGACAGTTTAGTAGTTTACAGAGAAATAATGTTTGTCTACGCTAATGTATGAATTTGGCAAAAGTAGCCAGAGTAGGAGTTTCACTTTGAGGTCCTTTATGGGTACTGAGGTTGACGGGCATTTTGTAACGATTTCGAAAGGCCAGTAACGAAATGGAGACTACTAGTAGTGCCCCTGTGGGATGCAGCACAATTCAGCGAGGCTTCGCAGCAGTGTCTGGATAGCTGCTGGATCCTCATAAAATAAAATAAATAAATATATGATTAAATGGACTTTTGTAAAAGATGACCTTTTGGAAAATCAGTGCCTGGCATAGGAGAAGACAATTTGTCTACAGAAGTGTAGGTTGGCCAAGGCACAGTGCCATTCCTCATAGTAAGGGGAGTCAGTGGCTGAAGTGGGCTGACTCATTGTCCTGTGCTGTATGTTGTGATGAGGGGAAGCAAAATGCAAACTGCACCACAATGGAGCAATGGATGAAGTTGGCTGGCATTTATATGCGTGTGTTGTTTTGGAGAAGCGGCTTTTCTAAATGCCTGAACAAAAAAGGGTGTCTGTTCACCCCCTAGCATTTAGAAGGCTTCGTCCAATTTTTACTCTTCTCAGAGTCTTTGAGAGTATTAGAGTAATTGCATCATTATATCATGACGCAACTACTACCCGCTGCCATGTTATCTACGCGGTTTTAAACCTTTGTGTCTGACGGCGAAGTGCTAAAATCATCAAATACTGAAATAATTAAGAACAGGAAATACCAGCGTCTGATTAAAATCAAGGTACACCGACGTGCATGCCTCTCAGCAAATTCCTGGCTGATTTGAAATGCAGTTCGTTACATGATTAAATCTATGTAAAGTAGCTCCTGATAGAGCGTTCCGTCCTAATAAATTACCTGTATTTGGACGCTCTTGGGTCGATGAATCTTTTGACCAAGTGGGGCTCTCTTCACCCGAGATTAGTCAATTTAATCAAATCAATAATCAATAACAAACATAAGCAATGCCCTGATCAACATAACACTTCACAATTAATCCAGAAAACATTTCGGCGAACCATGACCTTTCGGCCATGAATAACCACACCAGTTCATTCAAAGTTAATTAATTTATTTCCCTATATTAACAAAGCTAGCACGATATAAATGTGTCTCAACACCAAATGGTATATGTAAATGAACATTAATAGCTGTCCATAACGGCGAAAAAGATGCAATCTATGCAGCATTTGAATAACGATGCATTCGATAATAGCAACGCAAACCACTAAAACTATAATCTGTAATGGGCTAATTGCACACATTAGTCAGCATAACAAGGTCTCAAATTGCATCGTGCAACAAATGAATCCTCATCTAACCTCAAATTAGCATCTGCATGTAGGATTTCATGCAAAAAACAATTTAGCAACATTGATTTGGAAAACTCCTAACTAGGGCTCTTATCAAAAATCAGCAGTTGGTTACCTAAAAAAAAACACAATGCAATTGTACATTTTCCTTTCATATTTACCAAATTCAATCAGCATTCAAGGAAGTCTTCGTCTCACAGGTACCGGTTTCGATCAGCATGGGACGGGGGCAAAGGGGGCAGGGTGGACGGGGCAATTGCCTCACAGCGGCAAGATAAAAGGACAAAACTACTACTTTATGCAAAGGGGCAAATCAAAGTTAAAGTCTCTAGGGTGAGAATTACTTAAAGTCTCTTTCTCTCGATTAGAGAAAGCATCAAAGTCTCATTCAAAATGGCGTCGAACATCAATTGGCATCGTAGAAGATGGCAAAATGACGAGGTCGGCAAGATGGGCCATAATGGCTGCAATGGGCAATAATGTCCGTTTTCTTCTTGTGCACCAGGTTTTTATAAACAACAGTTCAAATCCAGTAGGGTCTTCCATTGGAGGGTTCATAGGTTGGCTTCAAATTGTCCAATCAAAAACAACAATTCACAAGCTTCTACCTAGGCATACATTATCCTTGGAGTCGGGAACGTAAGTTGCAACATATTTTACCAATTAACTCACTTTCAGAGCTTCCATTGTCTGCACCTGCAGATTGACCTTGGAGCAAAGAAGAAGATGCCAGGCTGGCACGAAACCTTAAAGATAAGCATGTGAACCGATCTCACTGGAAAAGTACAGCTTCAAGCAAGAATACACGTTTTATTAGCACATTAGAAAAACACGAGCATCTAAACCGTGAGACAAGGCAACTAGGCCGAAGCCTCCACTAAAGTTATGCTAAGTTAAAACATTTCAAACAAGCAAATCATGGCACACGTTTACGGTTATGTCAGATTAGTACAATTCTAATACATCACGTTATATAAAGCACGCTTATAAATGTTGGCGAACTACTCTGAGGGCACATTTGTCCCCGTACAATCTTTATTAGTTCGGTTAAAGTCACACTTGATTATTGCGGCACTACGTTTATGCGCTAATAAATGTAAAACCTTCGTTTCTGCGTCATCACTCCTTGTCTCAACTAACTGAGCTGGGAATGGGGTTTCCATACCAGACTACCTTAATATAAAGATTGCCATAAGGAACGGTGGAGCAAAGGAGAAACAACATCATGTTAATGTGGCCCAACAAGACCAAAATCCTTGCGCTACATTATGCCTGCACCAGGCATAATGTATGCAAAAGGGGCGTTCCCCTCTTAGGAGAGCCAGAAAAATGGCGTAAGGAAATCTATGAGATTTCCTCACGCCCTTTTTTACCGCACTTTTGATGCCTGCTCAAGAGCAAGTGTTAAAAGGGGCCTTCCATTCTTTATAATGAGGCCCTATGTACTCTGCAGGAGTAGCGCCAATATTTTGGCACTACTCCTGCAGAGTACATCAATAGCGTCATGAAAGATGACGCTATTGCCCCCTACCTTGCACCATGGTGCACTGTATTTTAAATACGGCGCACACATGATAGCGGTAAGGGGGTGCTAAGGGGCGCAGGGAAAGTGGCGCTGCACTCAGTGCAGCGCTATTTGTCATTAATCTGCCCCTCAATTTTCTGTTTACTCAGCCTGTGCAGTGGTTAGTCTTAATTGCTTGAAGAGGAAGGTAGTGTTAATTGCATAATATGCACTCTGAGATCAAAAGGCGCAATTTTAATTTTCTGTGTGACATGGGTTTTTATGATTAAAATGTTAGCTGTGGAAGCAGGAGACCTGATTTATCCAACTGCCTAAATTGAACCTTTCAAATTACTCCTATTAAACACCAGCTAAATGCAAGGTACTCTGCAACTCTCCTTTGCTCTTTTCAAAAGCACCTCCCAGTCCAGAATGGAGTACAATCTCACATACTATTGGTCCATTCTATGAAGTGTGCAAATGAAAGACATTTTCAAGGGAAAAAATCCAGTGCCCATTCACAGAATCATAATGTACACCTGCTAAAATCCTCTCATTGCTACATATTTGCTCTCATAAGCAGGGCAAAGCAAATCAGTGGCTATACTAGGGCCGGACACCACCGATCTGAATTGGTCCTCACAGAAAGGAAGTCCCACGCTCACTCTCTTTAATAATGTCCTCCACATGGCACGCTAGACCAGGTGCTCTGAAGAGGACTGACCTGTTTATATCTGTTAGTTACCCTGTATGTTTCTCCCACTAATTGCAATTACAGGTTCTCTCACTGCAACATACTGTAATGTCACTTAGGGGCATTTTTATACTCTGTTTGCACCGAATGTGCGTCAAAAATGTTGACGCACATTTGGCGCAAACCGTGCACCATATTTAAACTTTGACGCCTGCCAACGCCGAAATTCCGCCATGTGCGTAATTTTCTGGATGCGGTAAACCCCCTTGCGTTAATGACATGCAAGGTAGGCGTTCCCGTACAAAAAATGACTTAAACACCCGTGCGCCTTATTTATCCAATTGCACAAAAATCCCGGACGGATGGGAGGTGGAGTTGGAAAATGACGCACAGCCCGATTTGCATAAAAAAATAACACCTGGGTCAGGGCAGGCGTTAAAATGGGGCAAACACACCAGTACTTAATGAAAACACACAGAAGCAGTAGCAGAGCTCCAAAAGGAAGACTTGGAGGTGCTTTTCATCCACAATGCATGCAGACGCAGAGCACAGGACCAACACCAACAGCTTCCACAACACCAGCAGGGACCCCGAAGGCAACTCAGAAGACAGGAGAGAATATTCCGCCCTAGGACAACCCTTCTGGGACTCTGCCAACAAGAGATGATCCAAAGGTACAGGCTTAACTGGCAAGCCATTCAGCAGCTGCTGCGCAACATTGAGCCACAGTTGGCACCCTGCTTGCAGACACCCCGCACCATTCCACCAGAAACCAAGCTGCTAGCTGTACTCCAAATGTTGGCAAGTGGCTCCTTCCAAACCACTGGTGCCCTGGTTGCCGGGACCTCATAGTCCTCATTCTCCGCCTTCCTACCCAAGGTATTGTATGCCATCATCTCCCTCACACCCCGCCACATCAGCTTCCCAAACACACAGCAGAATCAGCAGGAGACCAAACAGGGCTTCTACCAAATCAACGGCTTCCCACACGTCCTTGGTGCCATTGACTGCACACATGTACGCATTGTGCCACCTGCTGCAACCGAGCATCCATACCTCAACAGGAAGCACACACACTCCATCAATGTGCAGGCCATTGTCGATCACCGGGGTTTGATCACCAACATCGTGGCAAAGTATCCTGGGAGTGTACGATTTATTCATCTTCTGTCACTACACCATCAATCAACACTTCCAGGATGGACGATATGGAAATGGCCTACCTGTTGGTAAGTACAGAACCCTACTTATATACACTCAGCACAGCAACCCTCTAGGACACACAACACATACACCATGACATCGACACGTGGCCAGGAAGAGAATGAGGTTGTGACACTGCTAGGCATGGGTGATATCCTGACCCATTTGGATATACACCTATGGACAAATGACAGTACCAAATAACAACAGATGCCACTCCATACACACAAGGGAGCAATTTAAAACAACACAATGACAATGACATGGCCTCAACTGGCAGTACAACTTGGAAGATTAATCTTTCAATATCACATCAATAACACTCAATCAAACACCCTTCCAACCAATACGTACTGTGTAAGGGGTGGGTATTGTGTTATGCTGCAGGTCAAACACCATGACGCACACCATGAATGATGATGACTATAATGAAGGTGACATGGAATCATTGAGGCTGTACCAATATTTCACATCATTCCTGCTCTGACATTGCCCACTACCAATAAGCAAGTGGACTGTGCGAAGAACACATATTGATGTGACAATATTGAAAGTGCGCATTCCTACACATACGGATTGAGACAATTTCACACACACACAACAGATGTACAGGCATACGGACCTTCTGACACTCAAAATGACAACCTCACAACCAAGTTAGCCAGCTGAACTAGAATATGTTCAGATGTGTAGGTACACGTTACAACCTGAGTCGACTTGGCAAGGGCAGAGAAATAGGTCTGCAGAGAACTTGTCACACGTGGGATATTTGTGCCAACAACATACGGAGATGTGTTGTACATGGTCACCTTGCCAAATCTAAGGGTCTCACTGATGTTTAAATAATTCTATTGCATATGTGAAATTGGATGGGATGTCCAGGGTATATAGATGCAACCGTGTTATCACCACTGTGGAATTGATTCTGTGTATGGCAGTATCATGTCACCCCCAGTTAAGACACATGGACACCTCGTTCACAGTACATAATGCAAGGGAGTACACAATATACTGCAACTCTACAAAAAAACTGCTGACATCCGGTCAATCAGCCAAACACCCGTTCAGATAAGGAAACAACCCAATGCTGATGGTACTTCCTAGAAGCCTAGGATTGCACACAATAACACAAACCCTGATGAGTCACAGACAACACAAGAGAGCAACTGCCATGCAAAGTGACAATCATGGAGCAAGCTACATCAACATGTTCTCACTTATTTTCTCTTTCAGCTGATCAGGGGTATGGGATCCAGCCATGGATCATGACCTCATTTGCAAACCCAAGCACTGCGGCAGAGTGTGCCTATAATGAGGCACACCGGAGGACACGCACCATAGTTGAGGGGACCTTTGGCATCCTGAAGTCAAGATTCAGGTGCCTCGACATCACCGGAGGCAGCCTCCTATACTCACCTGAAATGGTGTGCAAAATCATTTGACCTGTGCCATCCTGCACAACATATGTGTAAGAAGGAACATTTCCCTATATGAACCCGACCCACAAATGCCTGAAGAGGAGGAAGAGGAGGATGCTGTCCATCAACATGAGGGGACCATCCAAACACAGCTGCAGGATTGCGTCGGAGACAAAATGTTGTCCAAAATGTCTTTTAACTCTACTCATCCATCACCACTGGCTTACCATATGTCAATAAACACCTATTCTAATCACTATATCATGGTCTGGATAATCATTTTTGCATAACATTATCCCTAACTATCAGTATCAGAGTGTAGCCTCATGGAGCATTGCAGAAATACAGATTAGGATACAGAAAAATCCACATCAAATTTGATGCGTATGAATGTACAGCCAAATTCACACACACTGTAAATGACATATATCCTGTATATTTCAGATTTGAAGGGCAATAGCAGAGGACCACAGCTATTTCACTCATACATGTTGGCAACATGGTTCATCACAGCATATAGCACCCAACTAAGACACCATAAGTCAATAAGTTAAATAAATGCCTCATACATGAGGCAGTGGATGTGCTATTGCATTGGTAACAAGAAGGAATGACCAGACCCTTGGCAGCAGTAAGTGTTACATCAGCTATCTTTGCAAGGACTATGTGTGACAAGGATTCCATATAAGCAGCAAATGGATAGCACAAGTGCCCCAGGTATGACTAGCATTGCTCACAAGACATCCCCTGCACATGGCAGGCCAGGTCTTAAGTCCTGCCACACCCATGTTCCCTGTCTCACCCCACCCTTCTTCAGAGGTCCCTGGAAAGGGAATATGTGTACCCAGATAATCCCTCCTTTACACACAACCAGACTCACATTGTGAATCCATTGTGCTTCCCTCTTCTGTATGGTATGCCACAGTCATTGTACTTCTGTCTGCATGGACTTCTGGTTAAATAATGCACTGCCTTGTAGTCTGTAGGACCTGTAATCACCTGTACATTGCTTCCCATGTGAAAGGTACTGTTGGCCCTTTTAACTTGATTCTCACCTGCATGACTTGTGAGAGACTGAAGCTGCACACACCTGTGAGCACCTCCATGCAGACCAGCCATTTGAACATGCTTTGCCCTTGCAGCTGCCTGGAACAGCATAGGAGCTGCCATTATATGTATAGCACTGTTATGCATTGCTGTATAAATCACTTGTGTAACACAGCCCTTGGGTTATTGTTTTACGTTCCAACACACAGGAAAAACACAGTTTTCATGTTCCACAATGTTGTTCCACCCTTGACCAGTCCCAGTCTGCTCACTGTGTATTTGCCTTGTTAAATTTTTGGATCCTGATTGACCCTGCATCCTGTTAGCCTGACTGGTTCCTGTCTTTGCGTTACCATAAAGGTTCCCTGTGGCTATATTTGTATCATAGTTGCTTTCCCAGCACTCACTTTCCTCCTGGGGTATTGTGTCAGGTGGGTCTACAATGAATACTAAAATACATTGTACAGCATAATCAGTTTATTTATTGTACCATGGGGTGGAACTTGTCTCCAAATAGCCTAATCATGCCCCATCCCTTGTCTGGGTTTTATGTATGCATGAGTGACAAATAGTGACAGTGTACCATGGCTGTATGCATGGATTGGGTATGGTGCCTCTAGCACAACAAACAACGTCAGATAATGTGCATGAAATGTCAACACGTTAGGGCCCTGACAGTCCACATGCTGATTCACATTGCCCCCACATATTGATGGGGCTTGCGTGGTGAATAGCTGTGAGATTAATTAGCACAGAGGCACTGATGTTCCCGGATGCAGTGGGAATTTTAGAGGCCAATGTGTGTACAAATGTTGTGAGGAAACCTGCCGGTTTAAAATTCCTGATCCATTAACTTTGTCAGCAGACCAAGGTTGCCCTGTTGTCAGTCTCATAACAGGTCTGCAGTGACAGAGCTCGACTACCCCATGTGTGTTCTCAATTCCTCATTGGCTTTCCTTGAATTCAGCTGTGAAGGATACTTTGTAGATGCAGGAAATGGCTTCACAGACTCATGACTAGACCTGCATGTAACTGTGACAACATGGACCCCAATAATGATACAGGCTAAACATTGGCCCACAAACTTGAACTGGACACCTTTGTGCATTTTACCACTGGAAATATGTGAACACGTGCTACTTGGTCTGCTGGTCCTCCACTGCCACAGGAGAGACATGGCACATTTATATGGCTCCAACTGTGGCGTGACATGACAGTTGTGGATTGTATTTGGGACTCGGTGTCACAAACACCGTACCCACATAGCATTATCCCATGCCTGACTCATGGGGAGTAAACAAACAAGTGCCTAGGAAGTAGTATCCAACATTCAAGGACATGTGATGGCTTAGTTTTGGAACATTGCCATGATCAACCATCTGCTATTTATCCTGTGCTTGCTTTGTCATTGGTGGTGCTTATTTTCCCAAAAACCTAGGAAGTGCGCATGACATTTGTTGCTACGTGTATGACAAACACATTTCCTCTCTCATTTCCACACTGAATAGCATCTGACAGTTGGACACATTGACTCCACATGCATTCCAGCAGATTTGCAAAAATGTGTCTTGTGATGTTCACACAGTGGGACAACTACAATAGTAAGAGCCAAATTACACACATTGACCCATAGGCATTGAGTTACTGTATTGAGATGCGTGGCCTTGCTATCCTCTCTTGACGCAAAACATGCCCAAACTGGGTAATACCTAATTGTATTCCACACGTTTGGCCATCTATTGCGTCAGTGAAGAGTGCAAATCCGGTACAACAAGTAGAGGATCATGGTCCGCAGTAGTATGATCTGTCATATGGGCCCATACACGGGAATGCACAATGTTGGTGCAATCAGCCTATCTCTGTATTGTAACACCTGTTGTGTACTATTACAAATGAGAAATGACCCAAAGCCAGTCAAAGACAGAAATTTTAACGCATACGCGTAAAAAAAGACACACATGCGTCCAAAAATTATGCATATGCGCCGAAATATGACGCTCATTGCCATGAAACATCCATTGGCCCTAAGCGGTAATTTCCACACTGTACCCCCTGAAATTGGTTAAGTATGCAACATATTTCAAAATATGGATGCAGGGTTATTATTAAGCATGTGCATCAAATACAATGACGCACAGACTGTAAGCGTTATAATATTTTGACGCAAAAGATTAAAAACGCACCGCATTTGAGGCAGGAAGTGATGTAATAGGATATCCTGTTTACTGAATTGGTACTGTGGGTGTACAGTACTTTCACTTTGCAGTCTGTGATATTTCCTGACTGTGTTTTGACTTGTCTCTCTGTGCATTTTGTGAATTTATCTCCAGTGTGCTCTTTAAATTGTCTTTTTGTGTTTCCTAAGTGTCTGTGGTATCCTGTGTTAGTATTTTTTTGGTCATTTCTGGTGTCTAAATTTGTCTTTGTACTGTTGGGAATCTATTGTGGGTAGTGTTAGTTTGGGGATAGTTGGGCTGTGTTCTGTTAATTTTTTTTCATTTCCCTCTCCTACTTTCCCTCCATTCTCCTCTGTTTCCCTTTATTCCCTTTTTTGGTGCAAGCATGTTGGGTAGGCCTCGTCCTGGCAGGATGGGAGAGGTGGTGCTGGGTGGCTTTATTTGGCTGGTGTACCACTTCCTACCCTTAATGGTCGATCAGGTGGGCGTGTGATACAGGGGTATCACACAAAGGCAAGGCGGATCTGGTGGGCAAAGGTCCTGTACCATCTACAGTGAATCTACAACACACAACTCAACGACCACCAGCTGAAACACCGCTGGGCTGACCTGGATGCCCAGGAGCAAGACCTGCTGGACCATCTGGGGATTGTGATTGGTGGCCCTGTTTGTGAGTACAAATCAGAGTAATGTGAACATTTACAAAGCTCTGTAGTGACAGTAGCAGATTTGTTCATATGCTGCAGGCAATGTTTTTGAACATGTGGATTGCAAGTTAAACATACAGGCCCATATTTATACTTTATTAGCACTGCATTTGCGTAATTTTTTTAAGCAAAAGCGGCACAAACTTACAAAATACAATTGTATTTTGTAAGTTTGCGCTGCTTTTGCGTCAAAAAGCGTCGTACATGCAGCGCTAAAATAGTATAAATATGGGCCACAGTTGCCTGTGAGATATACAATAATTCCTACACATTACCGTCATTTGTTGACGCAACAGCTAGACTAACTTACAAAACACAACAGGAGCCAGTAAATTAGTGCTGCCTTCACGTCAATAGATGATGCAAATGTGGCTCTAACATATGTTTCATGCATGGTCTGTGAGTGTACCAGGAAACACGTTTTAAATCCAGATTTTTACAAGAAATATTGTGTCTAACTACTGTCCCTGGCCCTCTGTACATTGCACCTGTGTGTTTTAAATTGGTCAGAGTCACAATAGCTGGGTGACTGGCATTGCAGTCCTCCCGGAAAGTGGCTTTGCATTTCTCTCATGGATACACATGATGAGAGGAATACACTCCATGAAATAGTCTGCTAACTAATGATGGAGCATGTTTGCCACCACATGATAGTTAGGGCCACTGCATGTGTGCAGATATGTGTGTATCACTCACTGGAGTCCCCGGGTCTGTACATGTTTGCAGTGGTATGTCGGATGCAGTATTATCATGTCTGAGAGCTTGACTTTCTGATTTAATATTACACATAGTATTTGTATTTGGAAGTGTTGTACAGTGCACAGACATTTAGCACATTTTTCCCTTTCATGCCTTACAGGTGGACCTGCCCCCTACAATATCGGAGAGGTGGCTCGATTTGCAGACCCAGACATCTCCAGTAAGTGTTGATATTTTTGTTCTGTGTTGTGTTTGCTGATGTTGTGTGATTGACTCCTGTGTCTTGGACACGTAGCAAGGTGTGATGCGCTGGTCAATGATCGGATATGTTCCTTGAGTGGAGTATCATTTTTTCCCCATCTTTGAGTTGGCCAATCATTAGCGTATTGTCATAATTTGGGATTGTAGGTCAGTCCTGTAGGCACGGCCATGTGAATAGGGATGAGTTATGTGGATAAAACTTAAAATCAGAAAATGTTGCAGGGGACCATATTTGTGATATAGTCAGCAAGTCACACCCTGATTCTCACAGAATAGGGATGCCAAATTCTTACCCACAGACTTGAGCTTCCCTATTCACTAATGAACATGTTTGACTGTATGTATGACTTACTAGCAGCATGTAGCTCCACATTTTGTGCTACGAGTATGAGGCACTTGAGTACAATGGCCTAGGTGTGCATGCAGCTCATGGGCAGATGTGTGCTTGCATCTATCTGCTTGTTGTAAGTCATGTGTTACTGGTAGAAAATGATGTTGACAATTGTCTGCATTTCCAAACATAAGTGTGGAGGGGATTGTCCAAGGTTTGGCTGTGTCCTAGTTGGACTTCCTCCTTACCTTTGGTGGTATGCCCAAACCCATGTACAGCTGTCCAAGGCTTCCTGGGTGTCCTTGTTGTTTGAAAGTATTTGTTGCCTACCCCACCCCCCCGGCACAGGCGTAGGGTTGTGAAAAGTGTACATAGGACTGATGATCCAAGTTTAGTACACAGACATGTAAATCTGTAAGTGACTTGTCCAAACCTAGGATACCCACTCATGATTAGCAACTGCATTCTATCCTGGCAATTCCATTTACAACTCGCAGATCTTGTGGCCCTTGATTGTCATCAAGAACATAGTCATTAGTTGGCCTGTCAGTGGTGGAGGACTTGCAGCATTTCTTTTACCTGACAAATGGCTGAGCAATGATGCATAAGTTATTCAAGTTGTTCCCACCTTTTAGAGTATTGCTGTTTTGTTTGATAGGACATGTGTAGGCTGCATTGGCTTGTACTTCCTCAGGGACAATCAGTGATCTGTATGATGGAATGGCCTGTTTCTGGTACATTAGATGTATTGTCTGGTTTACTTCTGGAGTCATATCACACAATGAAGTACCTAATGTTTGGGTTTCTATTTGTTTTAACAGCTGCAAATATGAATCCACTCCAGATTCGGGAGTTTCAGCGCAGGGCAATGCGTTACCGCCACGTTCTGGATGTGGAGACGGGGTTCGGCAACATGGCAAGGCGTAACAGCCATGAAAGAGCCTCCGGAGTGTGGAGGGCATTTGCCCAAGGGGACCCTTCGGTGTCCACCACAGCCACCACCACCAGCACCACCCCTAACACCCAGGTGGCACCAACCTTAGCAGGCACCTTTGCTGGACGGTCAACCTCCACTGCTCCAGGACCTGTCACAGCACCACCTGCACCTCCTCCTACAGACATGGCACCGACAAGGGCACTTACTTCCTCAACTGGCACCCAGACCACCCCTGCTGCAGTCATAGACCCAGCAGCTTTTCAACAGATGCAACAGAACTTGGACCGTATGTTGCAGAAAATGACCAGGCTGCAGCAGGAGGTGGCACAAGTAAATCGGAGGGTGCGTGCCATAAAAAAGACCCTCCGGAGGGCAAACTTGTAGACAATATAGCCTCAGCCATGATTCCCTCCCCTCCCTCCTCTTTCCTGGTTCTTTTAATTAGGGGTTAGGGGGGCTTAGTGTTAGGTTAGTATAGGCTGTTAGTTTAGTTAGTAGTAGTGGGTGGGGGTATGATACTTTTAATATCTGTTTTTATTATGTGTGTTGGATGATGTTGGGGTTTTGGTGTTTTTCCCCAAAAAATAATAATAAAAGAAAATGAATAAGAAAACAAAATACAAAAAAATAGATATTTGTTTAGTATAAGATAGTATGTGTTTAGGTTAGTATATGTTGTCCTCCATGTGTCCCGTCTTATAAGGGGGGTGGGGGGTTGATGTTTAGATCATTTTGTTAAATGTGATATGTAAGTTTAGCTTAGGCTATTTAGGGCAGTTGTGGGTAATGTGTAGTTAGGATGGGTTAGGTTAGGTAAGGTATTTCCCCTGGTTTTAGCTTCTGTTTTTACTGTTTAATAAATATTTTGGTAACCCTTTACAGTATGTCTCACATGCTTGGAGATCAGGGCCTTGGCATGAGTGAACAGTGTCTCTTTTGTATTAACTTTTGTGACCCATGCTGCAACCAAATTTCAACTGAGCTGTTACATTGGCAGCTACACCAAAGCTACTTTGCAAAGATTCTGCCATCCATTGCACCCACCACTCACGGTTACTATAGATCCCAAAGTGTGGTTAATTTTTTATTTATGTTTGAATGTCACATACTTTGCTAACAGAATTGGTACTGAGGACACTGTGTTAAATCTGCCTGCAGCCTGATGTCCAAGCGAATCCTTGTAAGGTGAGTGGTAGTATGCTCTCCTGTATTATGGTAAACATAACTCACACCTATCATTTGTTATGCCCGGTGACATCTTTGTATGTAAACTCATACACATTCATACATGCAGTATGGTGTGTGTTAGTTAAAATTTGGGTCAAAAGTCACATTCGTAAGTTTTGGCTTGAAGAAAAAATTGAAGGCAATATTTTTTGGCTTAGACATCCCTTGAGGAAGCGTTATTCTGTCCAACACAGCATTTATGGTGTATAGTTTCTAATTTCTTCTGTAATAACCCTCAGTAAGGGCAGATGACGGTACAGTCCAGACCACTGTGCAGTTATCAGCCAACATTCTTTCAGTTCAGGTGTATTGACAATCTATAATCACTGACCTGAGGTAAACATCACTGATCTACCTCATGGTTAACGTGTCACAATACACAGAGACAAAGTTATTGTGCAAGTGCTATTTATTTTAAAGTGCTGTAGTACTATATGTACCTTGTCCATGATTGTGAGTCCATTAGTGTGAGACCTTCCATTGTAATCCTACACAAGTGCAAAAGGGCATGTCGTTGGACATGCTGGGGTGAAGTGTCAGACAGTGCAGAGGAACAGGATTTGCCAATGAGTTAGAGAAAGACAATCACAGGGCAGGGTGACAAGATAAACAGTGGGCTGAAGAACAGTGATTGAGTACAGTTGTTGCAAGACTGGCATGTTACAAAGCACAAGACCTTGGTAATAGGTGGCCATGTGGCAGGGACTAGTGCTACCGAGTACTCTTACGGGTGAAGGTGATCTGTTCCACGTCTTCATCTTCTGATATGTGTGTTGTCTCCTCTGCCCTTGGTGGTGGAGGTTGTGAAAGGGCAACACACACCTCAGTGTTTGAAAACGTGGAGTCAGACATCCCCGTAGCTGCCAACTGTGGGGCTACTAAGGGCAGTACTGCAGCAAGGAGGAGCTGCTGGTTCTTAAGAATAGCAGCCACATCACTGTGGTAGGCAGCCAGGTCGGCCCTGAGAGGTTCAATATTGCATTTGTGTCCGCGTTGACAGGATTGTTGTTATAGGTGTTGGGCCAATTCTCTTACAGCTGTGCTGATATCCTTCAACCTTATTTCAAGTTCCTGCAAGATTGTTGTTCACCCTTGCATGGCTGCTGCCCGTTCTTCAGTTTACATCATGCACGAACGCACCCTCTCTAGGCTAGCTGCCATATTTTCTATCCCCACCCGCACCTCCTTGGCCAGCTCCCGCTGTACTCCAACTACAGTTCTCTCAAAGCTGGTGCCAGTGTTGTCAAAGTTCCCAGCTGTATTGGAGCTGGCAGGTCGTACAATTGGGGTGGTGGGTGTGTCCTCTGTGATGGCTGCTAGTTCTGTGCTCCTCCTTGTGACTGAAGGTGGGGTCTGGAGGGTTCCAAGGACATCTTGGAGGGTCTGCTGCCATGTTTGTCAGTTTGTCATCCATGTCATCAGGGTAGTCCTGGACAGGCACATCCGCAGGAGAGCCATCATCCTCTGCAATGAGATATGGTACAATTAGTGTGTCTGTGTTGTGGAATTTGTAATGTGACGTGCCTGCCTTCCTATTATTTTCACATTGTGATCTTGGTTCCTGTTCATTGTTCCTGTCTTTCATATTAGCATTCTCGCAGGCCTATGCCCCACCTGCATGTCACATGTATTGTGGTCAGTTTGTGGACTTGTCAACATCACATCCTCTAGGTGTTGGTTCTGGCCAAATTGTGAATTGCCACCTTCTTGTCCTACTCAACCCTCCGTCTACTTTTATTCTCACGGTGAGGCCTTTCACTGGCTGTGGGTGTTCTGATGGCACACTAGCACCACACTTAACATTCTGGAACTGCCCCAGGCTCTGATATTTCATATCCACCTATATGTTGCTCAGATCTAGCATATACTATGTATAGCATTGGTATGGCACAATATGGATGTCAGCATTGGTAATGTGTACTGCTGATGATGGGAAATGTGTGCTACATTGGATTGCACTGATGGTCCTAGCAGTGTTCCATTTACTCCTCTGACTATGCGGGTGTATTTCTGTAACCAGTTACATAAGTCCTCTCCCTCAATACTGTTGTCTGAGCAGTATGAGATTTGGGATGTTGCATTGTGACCCAGGCACAGGGTGGACCCTGACATATGCAGCATGGGTATGACATTAGTGCTGTGTACCTCATAATGTTTATGACAATAGCCGATGTTTGTAGCAACTATGGACAATCACATTTGACAGGATTGGAATATTTGTATTGATTTCAGGGGATTGATAATGTTGTCATCCTGAACCCTCTAATTTGGGTGTTTTTGATCCATGGGGATGTTCCTGCCATTAGCTACTTGCCCTGCACACACAGCAGAAGTGGTAATGGCAACTGTTCTCAATGTTAAATTCCACTTGCAGATATGGCCAGAGGTTGTTAATTGGGCCCTAGTTCATGTAGGGAGAATACTGGCTGACGTGTGACAGCATGCCAGTTTTACGTTGTACCCTACCCTCCTGGCCTGGCTTTACCTTTCCAACATCCTTGGCATGGCGGCATACCCCCATGCAAAGGTTATTGGTGTAGTGTAGTACTGTGCCCCAGGTTTTCTCTAAACGGGCCATGCCCACGTACTGTGCTCCTTTAACCATGCTACTCCCTGAATATCATGACTTCCATGCATTGTGTATTGGGTATGTTTCCCCCCACCGGTTGCAGTTAACAATTAGGCATTTTAGTTCCCCATGCAACTTACCCTGCATCTGTGTTGTCTCCTGGTAGTCTGCGCTGTCCTGTCATTGAATTCCTGTGACGATCTCCTCAGGGATGATGGCTGCCACGATCTCCTCCATGTGGTCCAGGGCCTCCTGCAGTGCTGGGCTCCCACCTCCAGTTTGCAGTGCTGCCTTCCTATTCCTGGCCATCTTTTCCTTGGTCCTGCGCTTGCAATCATGCCAGCGTTTCTTGCACTCAATTACTGTTCTCCGTACTTCTGCCACACTGTTGATCTTGTCAACAATTTGTTGCCATATTGCCTCTCTCCTACTAATTGGCAACTTTGAGGTGACAAACAGTTGGTGCTGGTGTTCCGTCACCTCTTTCACCTGAATTTCCTGCTCCTCTGCACTGAAGCGACACTTTCTTTTCTTCTTCTCCCTGTCCTGGGTCTTGTGTGGGTCCTCCTGGCTGGTTTCTCGTCTGTTGTCATCTTTCTGTGGTCTGTGCAAGCATCTGGGATCCATTTTGGCTCTCCTTAGCAGATTTTGCTGTGTTTTGCTGCTTTTTGACCTTTATTGCATTTTAAAAACGGCGGATTTCCGGTTTGTGACGTCGTTAACCGGCTCATAGTCATTTTCGGCGTGTTAACGTTTTGCGTAACGCATTGGTTTGAGTAAAAAAAATGAGTCACACCTGTGGTTTGCGCTGCCGTGCATCAAAGTATAAATTTGACACCCGCACGGCTCAAAGAAATGGCGTTAGCCGGCGGTAAAAGTTTTGACTCAAAACTGCATCAGCGCAGTTTTGCGTCAAAAAGTATAAATATGGGCCTTAATGTTTCAGAAAAACCTTCACTTAAATGCCCATTAAATGTTTAATCACAATTTTGGCTCAGCAGGAAACAGAGGTCTCCAATCCAACACCTACCTCTCACTCATCTTCATTGGAACATCATTCTGTTTATCTCATTGCCCCATATAAAGTAAATGTTGTGATGCTACTGGTCATTTTTTCAATTAATCACTTAAATCATATGTATTTGTTTATTTGTTTTCTAAAACGAGAACATGGCCAAAGGGTATCGGAGCACTGTGCAGGACAAAAATACACACAGAATATAAAAATAGTAATAGTAAACCAATATTAAGATAAAGTAGAGCAATAATACAGTATATGGTAGAAATGTTTGCTTTTGGGAAGACTGGAAATTAACACAGCAAAAGTCGTTGCAAGGACAGACAAGAAATCTACAAACTTACAAACAAAAGTGCACTTGAGTAGACCACCAAGCCTACTTCTGTGGTACTGACTATCAGAAGGGAGGAGGTACAAAAATCAATAGTACCTTCTGTGGTTTCTAGGGAGTATGGTGATAATAGGGCCAACAGCAGACAGGGAAGGCCTTGTAAGAGACCGAGATTCTAAGGGGCATATTTACAAGCCCCTTGCTTCTCCTTGCGCAGTCCTAGCATAATTATGAACGCATTGTGCCAGTTTGAAACCCCTTGTACCATGTTATAACTGTGCCAGGTATAATGTATGCAAGGGGGGCGTTACCATGCAGGGAGGCCCAAAAAAGTGGTGCAGTGAAATTTACAAGATTTCACTGTGCTATTTTTTCTGGCACTTTTAACGCCTGCTCAAGGCAGGCGTTAAAGTGATGCTCCCATAATAACCTACGGTCCTCCCTACGCTTTGCTGGACTAGCGCCATAATTTATGGCATTAATCCAGCAAACCGCCGCACTAGCGTCATAAATGATGACGCTATTATGCTAACGTGTGCCATGGTGCACTGTATAGTAAATACCATGGTGACGTTAGGGGGGTGCAGGGCAATGTAAGAAAAGTGGAGCATCAGAGCTGATGCACCACTTTCTTGTAAATATGTCTTTAAGTGAGAAGAATCTGTTCATCAAAATTGCTTTAGCCTCCCTATTGTACGTAACAGCAGGTGTGCAAGTGCGAATCTCAGGTAGAACGGAGTACCATGTTTTGGGGCCTGACCTGGAGAAGGTGCAAGAGTAGCTAATACTTATCTTAAATCTTGGAGGTTCCAGAAAAAGGGAGTTGGAAGTCGGTAGAGAACAGCTCTCTCCAGAGATGGTGAGACTGCTCACTAGGTATTTAGGTATACCATAGTGTGAGGCTTTGTGACTCAGACAAGCTACCTTGAACATGTTTCTAGCTTTGATGGAAAATCACTGAAGCGACATGAGAGAGGGTTGTCTTGAGAGGAGAATAGTGAGCTTTCAGTGTTCCAGTTAGAGTAGGAATTCCATGTTTTAGTCTGCAAAAGACCATGGCTTGCACTACATTCTTGAGGCCTGATAGAGGGATGAACAGTTTGACATAATTGAGGTGAATAAGCTGGATAAGAGGACTGTGTGTGGATGCACTGATGTGGGCTTGCATATTCGAGTTTTTGTCTTGGGTGATCGCTAGGGATTTGGTGAAAATGATGATCCTACTTCTACTTGATTGTGTAATAGTGCCTTTAGTGGTTGTGAATCCATGTGCCACTGATTAGACCCCCACTTGATATACACCTTGGTTGTTAAAGAGTGCCTCCAAGGGTTGGATCTCTGCTGCTTCTTGGTTTACTAAATTTACCACACACCGCGCTTGACTCCACCTATCCACAAGCTGTGTAACCTATGTTGGTCCCAAACTCCTGAAATGGTAGGTATGTGCCGCAACATCTTTTTTCACACTGCCCAACACCTCATGTTTATGGACAGTGATGTTTCCCGATCCACACACTTCTCCCAATTACTACAACATAGAACAAGCCAGAGATCCTCACTCTGTCAACTATGTACTCCAAAAGGGCGCCAGTAACCACAAGCAAATTTGAGTGTTTAGTTACCATGTCAGGAGTATGAAGAACTACAGAAGTGTTACAATACATCACTGAACAATACTAGGAGATTTCAACGTACACCTTAACAATTAGAGAAAGCACTGATCTCCCAGCCCTGTCAGATATCTTTCTAATCATTGCTGAAAGCAGGGTGTTTTCTTTTGCTTGTTTGCTTTTGCTTGGAGGTAAAAGCACCTCTGGAGGTAGCAGGAGCTGGCTCTGGGGGGTGACAGTCCCCAGAGCCACGTATGGCTCCAAGAGAGGAGCCACGTGGCTCCCTCCTTAAATTCCATTTGCCCCAGGGAAGTAGAAGTCCCCAGGGCGTGGGGTTGTAAATGCACTCTTTATTCATTGCTTCAGGGAAGTGACGGGTCACAGGGCACAGGGGGGTCTGCAAGACCTCCTCCATTATTATAATGTTATCTTGCTCCTGGGAAGTGGTGATCCCTGGGGCCCCCACATATTTTTTAATCATAGCCTCTGGGAGGTGGTGGTCCCTGGGGCTACTAAAAGCCCTAGAACGGGGGCCCCATTTGCCCCCCTCCTTTGATAAGCCCATAATGGACCCAGGACCTGGCCCACCCAGGGGCCAAAGCATTCAGTCTGCATGTTTTTTTTAAATAACTGAGAAATCCACAGATCCAGCTGCAGATTTCTCAATTCTTTTTTTAAAATGCTTTTAGCCTGGGTGAAGTCCCAAGGGAACCCCTGGACCACGGCTAGTAGGGTAGGGTGAACATACTTTTTCTTTTTTTTTAATTGTTTTTTGGGACTCGACTGAAGCCAAAATGCCTGGTAACACTTTTTGTTTGAAGTGTTGGCAGCCAATCAGAACTCAGCAGGAGAGCTCCTTGAATGTGTGGCTCTAGATATACACATTTCTTTTCCCTTTAATATCTCTAAAACTACTGAATGGATATACACCAAATTAATAAAAAGATGATCTGCAAACCAAAAGCTAACATTTTTCCAGATTTGGTATAATTCCGTCCAGCGGTTTGGGCTGCAGGTGTATCTAAAGAGTCTGTTTGAATTAACATGGAAAACACACTTTTTTCACCCCCCTTTTTTTTTGGGCCCGCAATAGATGGAACATCCCGAAACTTTCTACACACAAGATCTTTGGGCACAATTTTTGGGGAAAATTTGTGAATATTTGTCAAATGGTACAAAAAATAAAAAAAAACAGTTTTCAATGGAAACTAGGTCCTAACTATAAATACCAAAATACCTACTGGCACATCCAGTGGCGGTTTAAAGGAGAGGGGGAGCCTGTTCAGACCCTAGGGTCCCCATCCCCCAGAGCCTTATATATTTTTTAAAAAGAGAGGGGCCTGATTCTTTCCTCCCTGAGTAAATATTGGCCCCTGAGCTTGATACTTTACAGTATTGCCAGGGAGCTCACACTTGGGAAACTGTGGTTTCCACCCCATAAGAGTGCGGGCACATCCATGTGCCTATTTTCCCCAGCAGGGAACGGAACATTTCTCCCTCCCATCGGGAGCAGTGAAAATGCTGTTCCTGTCCTGGTGGGAGAAAGGGAAAGGTGCTCGCTCCGGCCATCACCCAGTATGGCCTGGGCTGGGGAGCCAGCTGAGGCTTATTGTTGGCCCCCAAAAATGTCAAGATCATGGGTGCCCTGTGAGGGCACCCACTAAAAATTTAAAATATTGCAGGCTTCTACCAAGAGAACTGGGAGGGGCATCGGGGTCCTGGGGCTCCAAATGGGGCCCCAAACTGGGCCCCAGCCTCCAAACATGAGGGCTGGATGCCCAGGTGGGGGCGGGGTGATGGGGCACCTTCTTGAAAAAGTGTCTTTGGGTGCTGCTAGACCTGACAGCCTAAGAGTGGTCTTCCCCCAAACATATTGCCTGCTTGCCTCACATTTTTTCTGGTTTCTTTTTGTTGGCCTTATGTGCACTCTCCCTAAAACAAGGCTTAATTGGTATATATCTAATTGGCATGTGTAATTCACACATAAAACCCTAGAAAAGTGCACCCATGGCCTGTAAATTAAATGCTGCTAGTGAGCCTGCAGCACTACTTCTGCCACTCACTTAAGTAGCACTTTAAAACATGTCATCTTGATTTGTCATTTAAAACCCCTTACCAAGCCTTGAACTCCCCTTTTATTACATATACATAACCCTTAAAATAGGACCTAGGTAGCCCATAGGGCAGTGTGCTATGTAATTAAATACTTTTGAGTTTTACATGTCCTGGTAGTGAAAAACATTCAAATTTGTTTTTCACTACTATAAGACCTACGATAACTGGCATTTTTGATCTTTCCAAATTTCATTCTCTCTCAGCGTGCTGTTGGATCTGTGGTTTCACCTGCAAAGGTGGAATTTGAGCTGGGCAAACTAGAGAGCTACACAGTGGCCCAGCTCAAGGAGTTTTTTCAGGAGAAGGGACTGCCTGTCAAGAGGAGCATCAAAAAAGCTGAGCTCCAAAAAGCTGTATAGGCATTGGCAGAGGTCCATCAAGCCTCCACAGGCAATGAGGAAGAGCAGCTGGATAAAGAGTAGGAATTGCCCCAGTATTCATAGGAGGGTCTTAGACTGCTCCCCGCAGAGGAGGGGAGCAAAATCCTTCCAGGATTAGAGATTCTTTCCAGGACAAGGAGCAGTGTATCATCAAGAGGCCTGTCCCCAGAACAGCTGGAGGACAGAGGGTAGTAAAAAAAAATCAAGTTGGAGCTTACTAGATTGGAGAAGGAGCAAGCTCTGTGGGAAAGGAGGCTGGCCATGGAGGAAAAGCAAATTGTCCAGTGAGTTAAGCCTCAGACAGCTGGACATCAAAGCCATTCACGTGGAGTCCAGCAGCAATACTGGCAGTGTACTTGCAGTGTCTACTGTAGAAGTGAAAGTTTGAACCCTAAAGGATTTGGCTCCCAGGTGTGTGGTGGGGAATGACATTGATAAGTGGTTCTCAGCCTATGAGGTGATTCTGAGGGTGCACACAGTTCCTGATGAGTAATGAGGGGGTAGCTTGTGGAGGTTTATGTCCACAGTGAGGAGAGACATGCTCCATAAACCGGAAGTAGAGGACCAGACACAGTACACTCCCAAGGATGCCAGACTTAACAATATGTTTGGGTTAACCCTTGAGAATTATAGGTTCAGGGGACGCCACAAACTTTCCCTTGAGATCTCGGTGGACTTCCTAGATTATTCCAGCAAGGCACTGAAGGGCTGGGTGAAGAACAGCAAGGTAGATGATTTCACTGGGCTGTACAACCTCATTTTGAGGGCTCACATGTTGGATATCCCTTTTCCAGAGTTGCGCTGACATCTTGCTGATACCCAGCTGACCGACCTCGGCAAGCCTGCTAAAGAGATGGACTTCTGGGTCAGCACCAGAGTGTCCAAGAAGGCATCTGGGGGGACTTCCATAAGGGTGATCAGTGTTCCCACCAGAAGAAAGAAGGGGGAGATAAAAAGAAAGAGTTCTGGTAAGGTCCCAAAATCAACTCACAAGGGAGAGGGTCCCATTCCCAATCTGGCTACCAAAGAAATAGCTTCCCTTACAAGAGTGAGAACAAGACACCCAAGTGCTACCAGTGCTATGAGTACGGGCATTACAAGGGTGATGCGAAGTGTCCCAAGAGGTCACAATCTCCCACTGTAGGAAAGACACCAATGGTGGTGAGTGTATGCTTGGGGAAGAGTTTGTCCCGGCCAATGGGGGAGAAAGTCAGTGAGGTCAGCCTGGTGCCCGTGGGTGATGTGGAGATTGTGCATAAAGCCCATGTGCCCTCCAATACTGAAAAGCTTGGGTAGTGGATCATCATCAATGGGCAAGATGATGAGGCTCTAAGATACAGGCCAGCAAGGCTATGGTAAGGAGTCAGTTGGTGGCCCCAGAGTAGACTGTCCCCAATACATTCCACCAGGTTGTAGTAGCTGACAACTGTGAGGGTCGCTACCCACTGGTCCTTCTTCCATTTGAGTGGGAGGGACTGGTAGTCAGGGAATGACCTGGAGTACACTAGCTGGAAGGAAAAGGAGCTTAGGTCACATCTGGAAATGTTAGAGTTGCCTGAGTGTGTTTGTGGAACCACCAGGTCCATGGCTACCCGGGAAGGGAGTCAAAGCAGTCTGTGCCTGGAAAAGAAAGTGGCCCAGGCAACAGCAAAGAGAGGAAAGGGCAAGGGGTATGGGAAGCCAGCCGAAAGTGTCTCCCAGCTGAGGTGGATGGGGCACCAGATGAGGTCGCCCAAAGCCCACTGAGGAGGGCATTGCCTCCTTTGGTGACCTGCCTGAACCTACTGAATGGCAAAAAGAAGGGGGGCACTTCTGTCAAACACAGAGAGAGAGCCCAATCCTGGAAGGCATTAGCTAATAGGGGGAAGCCCAGGCAGCTGGTGAAGCCTCAGGGAATCACTGCACCTATTGGGAGGATGGCCTATTTAGTCAGCCTAAGGTACCTGTGCATGGGGCAACAAGGGCCCTGGTGGTCCACCAGTGCTACAGGGGCTTCCTACTGGGGCTGGCTCATGAGTTACCCCTGGCGGGACATCTGGACCAGGACAAGACCTTTGCCAGGCTTGCCCCCCCCCATACTGGCCTCAGATGATGGTTTCTTCACATGCTTTTGGTAGGATCTGCTTGACCTACAGGCCAGTGGGAAGAAAGGGAAGAAGCTAAAAGCTCCCCCGAAGCACTTACCTGTCGTTGGCAACCTCTTTGAAAGGGTGGGCATCGACATTGCTGGGCCACTGGATCATTGACCACCTCTAGCCACAGATTTATCTTGGTTCTGGTGGACCATGCCACACGGTATCCTGAGGCTATATCCCTGAGTTTGACAACTGCCCCACCATGGCTAAGGCCCTAATGGGGATTTTTACTAGAGTGTGTTTCCCCAAGGAAGTGGTGTCTGACAGGAGCACCAACTTTATGTCTGCTTACATGCAGACAATGTGGAAGGAGTTACTTATAAGTTTTCCACACTCTAATATCCACAATCCAGTGGGCTTGTTGAGAGATTTAACAAGACCCTCAAAGACATGATCAAGTGCCTACCAGAGCCCATGAGGCATAAATGGGATCCTCTTACCATGATGCTCTTCACTTAGAGAGAGGTGCCATGGAAAGGGGTTGCTTTTAGCTCCTCTGAATTGCTGTATAGGCACCCTGTATGGGTCTCTCAGTCTGATTAGGGAGGAGTGGGAGCAAGCTCCCGGGGCCAGATGGTCAAGTTTTAGCAGCAAGCTTCTTAAAACTTGGAGGCAATTCAGGAGGTAAGGAAGGAGTGGTACTACAAGACGCCTACCCCTATGGAATTCCAACCCAGACAAAAAGCGTGGGTATGGAGCCAATAAAGATAAAGCCAAGGACCCTCCAGGATCACTGAACTGGGCTCTATGAGGTTATTTAGGTGACTGAGGCCACCTACTTGGTGGGCCTCAAGTCCCACAAAACACCCCTTGAGGGTCCTCCACATCAACCACCTCAAAACCCCCATGAGAGATCTGAGGTCACCATCACACAGGTGATATGATGGGAGGAAGAGGAGAGTGAACCTCTTCCTGACCTCCTAGCCTCCAAAGCAAAAAATGATTCAGTGGAAGGTGTAAACCTCTCCCCTACACTGACTTCAGAACAGTATAGGGACTGTTACCAGTTGCTGGGACATTTCCCCTCTTGTTTTCCTCACTCCTGGGATTACTCACCTGTGTTCTCATGATATTGACACAGAAGACATCACCCTTATCAAGAATAACATCTACAGGCAGTCTGACAATGTGAGGGCCAGGATCAAAGAAATGGTTTCTAAGCTGCTGGAGGTGGGGTGACTGAACACTCCACTAGTCCCTGGTCCAGCCCTGTGGTGCTGGTACCAAAAGCTGCCCCATTGGGAACTACACCAGAACTCAGGTTCTGTGTAGATGACAGGGAGCTTAATTCAGTCACCAACACAGATGTTCATCCCATTACCTGGGCTGATGAGCTAATTGACAGATTACAGGCTGCCCAGTTCCTGAGTACTTTTGACCTTGCTTCAGGACACTGGCAGATTGCCCAAGTGGAAGAAGCCAATGAAAGGTCATCCTTTTCCATTCCAGAGGGCCATTACCAGGCCAAGGGGATGCTCTTTGGACTCAAGAATGCCCCTGCCCCTTCCCGACGACTGGTGAACCAAGTATTGGCTGATGCGGAGGCCTTCACTGCTACTTACTTGGATATCATAGCTGTCTTTAGTAGCAGCTGGAAGGACCACCTGTTTCACCCGCAGGAAGAGCTTCAGGCTCTGAGGAATACAGGCCTGACTATGAAGGCCAGTAAGTGCCAGATATAGTTGGGGTCTGTGGTGTACTTGGGACACCTGGTGGGAGGGGGTAAGGTGCAGCCCCTCCAGGCTAAGGTAGAGACTATCATGGCTTGGGAGTACCCCAAAACCCAAACTGAGGTCAGGGCCTTCCTGGGCCTCACTGGGCACTATAGGATGTTTGCCAAGGGATAATGCACCATTATTGCCCCCTTCACTGAGCTGACTTCCAAGAACCAGCCCAGAAATGTGATTTGGATTGAGGCTTGTCAGAAAGCATTTGACTCCTTAAACAAGCCGTGTGCACAACCCTTGTGCTCAAGCCCCCTGACTTTTCCAGGGAATTCATTGTCCAAACTGATACCTCAGAGCATGGCATAGGGGTAGTACTTTCACAGCTTCATGATGAGGGCCTAGAACAACCTGTGGCTTTCATCTCTAGAAGGCTACTTCCCAGAGAGCAGAGGTGGAGTGCAATTGAGAGGAAAGCTTTTGCTGTGGTCTGGGCACTGAAGAAGTTGAAAACATACCTGTTTGGGGCTCACTTCCGGATTCAGACAGACCACAGGCCCCCCAGGTGGCTAATGCAAATGAGGAGTGAGAATCCAACATAGTTGAGGTGGTCCATCTCCCTACAGGGAATGGAGTTTATGGTGGAACACAGACCTGGGTCAGAACACACCAATGCTGATGGTCTCTTTAGGTTTCTCCACCTTAGCAATGAAAACTCCCAGGAGGATGGGTACTTTTCACCACTTTCAACTGGGATACACATGGGTCAGACCTAGCAGCCTTAGGGTGGTCTTCCCACAGACCTGGTGCCTGCTAACTTCACATTTTTGCTGGTTTCTTTTCATTGGCCTTATGACTCTGAGCACTTTACCACTGCTGACTAGTACTAAAGTGCATGTACTCTCTTCTTAAAACATGGTTTAATTGGTATATACCTAAGTAGTATATTAAATGTACTTATATGTCTGGACATACCCCACTTCTGGGCATACCCTTCCCACTTAGGGCAACTTCAGCAACACAAAAGGAAGATGGATGGAGTGCTGAAGCTTTTCAAACACTCACTCCCAGCCACAGATCTGGGTTTAATCCATTGTTCTTTTGCTTACCATGCCACCCAAAGGTGATACCCTGAAACCGGTCCCAGGATGCTTGTTTCCGTACCAGGGAGGACCTGGTCATATGGCTGGGTCTAAATTGGGGCATCATGGTGAGCAAAAGAAAGATGGATTAAACCCAGATCTGTGACTGGGAGTGAGTGCTTGAAATGTTTCAGCACTCTGTCCATCATCCTTTTGTAAGGCTAAAGTTACCCTGAGTGGGAATTGTATGCCCAGACAGGGGTCCTGTGCTCACTGTGCCACTGGATTCAAGCTAGCCTGGCTGATGAATGGTGATACCATGACTTTGGGTGAGTGTTTGTAATGTTTCACTACTCCATCCATCATACTTTTGTGTTGCTGAAGTCTCAGTAAGTTGGCCAGGGTATGCCCAGAAATGGGCCTATTGATTGCTGTGCCACTGGATTCAAGCTAACCTGGCTGATGAGGGGTGATACCCCGAAAAACGGTCCCAAGATGCTTGTTTCCAGGCCAGGGATGACCTGGCCTGGCAGTTCGGGCTGGACTGTCCCAGTGGGGAGCAGGGTCCACACTGATTTGCATATGGCAGGGTCCAATCTTGAGGGTCATGGTTAGCAAAAGAATGATGGATTAAACCAAGATCTGTTACTGGTGTGAGTGCATGGAAAGTTTCAGCACTCTGTCCATCATCCTTTTGTGTTGCTAAAGTTGCCCTAAGTGGGAAGGATATGCCTAGACATGTGTCCCTTGCTCACTGTATCACTGGTTTCAAGCTAGCCTTGCTGATAAAGGCTGATACCCTGACACTGGTCTCAGATGCTTGTTTCCAGTCCAGGGAAGACCTAGCCTGGCAGTTCAGGCTGGACTGTCCCAGTGGGGAGCAGGGTCCACACTGATTTGCATATGGCAGGGTCCAATCTTGAGGGGCATGGTGAGCAAAAGAACGATGGATTAAACCAAGATATGTTACTGGTGTGAGTGTATGGAAAGTTTCAGCACTCTGTCCATCATCCTTTTGTGTTGCTAAAGTTGCCCTAAGTGGGAAGGATGTGCCCAGATGTGTATCCCTTGCTCACTGTATCACTGGTTTCAAGCTAGCCTTGCTGATAAAGGCTGATACCCTGAAACTGGTCTCAGAATGCTTGTTTCCAGTCCAGGGAAGACCGAGCCTGGCAGTTCAGGCTGGACTTTTTGTCATGGGGAACAGGGTCAAGACTGATTTGCATATGGCTGGGTTCAAACTCAGTTCAAACGGGGGTGGCATGGTGAGCAAAAGAATGGAGTGCTTGGTACAGGGAGGTGCCGCAACGGAAAGGTGACATGAGCCCAGTGTGTAAAATCCACAGCACTTAAGGTACAAGATGGAGTTGGGATAGTTCACCTCCCGCCACAAAGAACGACCTACCGGGCATGGTTTCTCAGGGTGGCAGGCATGAAATGAATGACCCAGGCGAGAAGCATGAACATTACCAGCTGGTTCCCATGAGTCTTCCTCAGAACCAAACCTTTTCCATGCAATTTGGTAAAACCAACAACCCTTAACACGATTTGAATATAGATTACTTTGGACTTCAAATTCTAGCTGACCATCCAGGGTTATAGGTGGAGGAGGAGCAGAATGGGTTTGGGCATGATATGGTGTGAGGAGAGAAACACAGAACACAGGGTAAACAGACAAATCATCTGACAGCTGGAGCTGGACTGCTACGAGATTAATAACCTTTTCAATTGGAAAAGGACCAATAAATCAAGGTGTGTGAGGACATGTAGTTGTAAGTTTTTTGTGGCAAGCCAAACATAATCTTTGCTTTTTTGTACTCTGGTGGTGGTTGATGTCCATGTTCACTTTAGCCTGTTGTAAGTGCTGTAACATTTCTTGGTGGAAGTCAGAGAGGTGCTTTACAAAGTCTTGTATTGCAGGTACACTTTTGGATGATTTAACAATATTTTCAGGTAACATTTGTGGATTAGTGCCTGTTACACAATGGAAAGGCGTTAACCTAGTGGCAAAATGCTGTGGATTGTTATATGCAAACTCTAAAAATGTAAAAAGGACTCCCACTCTTTAGGAATTGAGGTTAAAAGACATCACAGTGTCTGTTCCAGTACCTGATTTACTCGTTCTGTCTGCCCATTGTTTGTGGGTAATAAGCAGCCAAGGGTCAAGCATCAATGCCCAATGATGTACAATAACTGCAGCAAAACAAGAAAACAAATTATGGACCTCTATTGAAAATAATGACGGAGGACAGGCCATGTAACCATAGGATATGATGCACAAACAGGTGGAAAGAGTCTTGGCATTGGGTATTGTTCTAATGCAATGAAGTGTGCCATCTTAGAAAAAAAGGAAACACCTACCCAAGTAGTTATACCCATTGTAGCAGGGCAATTCTGTGATAAAATCCATACTTATAGTATGCCAAGGATGAGGGGTTATAGGCAAGGTTCTTATAGACCACAGGGGCAGTGTGAGAATTCTTGTTCTGAGAACATATGGGACGGATCTGAACATAATCATGCACATCCTTGGATAATGTTGACCACCAAAGCCATTGCTGACAATTGTCTAGAGTCTTGTGAATTCCAGGGTGACCAGCTAGAGGAGTGTCATGACACCAAGATAACGCTTGTTGTCTTAATTCCTTAGTGGGAATAAATAAAGTGGTATTACGAACGAATATTAATATGAACATGATTATCTTTTCAGGTGCCCAAGAATATAAGTCCTCCGCACTCATGCTTTGTCTAATCCTGTTAAAAAATTACATTTGTTCCCAAAGACCGACTATGGGGCATATTTCTGAAAAGTGGCACTGCATCTAATGCAACTCCACTTTTCTTGCGCCCTTTTTTCGCTCCCCTAACACCACCATGGTAGCGCCATATTTGCGGTAGTTAGGGTGACTAGTGTCATCATTTTTTATGCTAGTCCGGCTCTTTGCAGGACTAGAGTCAAACATGATTATGCTAATCCTGCAAAGCACCCAGAGGCCCATTGTAATCAATGGGAGCCACTTTTTAGGGCCTGCACTTAGCAGGTGTTAAAAAAAGCTGATCAAAATGGCGCAAAGGAATCTCATAGACTTCTTTGCGCAATTTTTACAGCCCCACCAGTGCCGGAACACCCCCCTTACATACATTATGCCTGGCGCAGGCATAATGTGGCACAAGGGGTTACAAAGTGGCACAATGCAAGCATTGCACCACCTTGTAAATATGGCGCGTGGGAAATGCCACCTTAACACCACATTTGCATCAAAATAAATGCTGCAAATGTGGCAGAAGGTGGCGCTAGAGGCTCATAAATATGCCCCTATGTGTTCAGGGGCTATGGTGTTCTGTGGTGCCTGTTGCTGAGAAATATGATGCGAGTAACCCCACTTGGACAGCAGGTCTGCCTTAGTCTGTTGTGTACCTGGATGATAGATAATGATGAAATTGTATTCATTGAAGAACTACAACCACCTTACTTGTCTAGGAGTCAATGCTTTTAAAGATTGCAAGAATTGGAGATTCTTATGATCAGTGTATATTGTAATGATACGTTGAGCCCCTAACAGGAATTTCTGCCATTTTTGGAAACAGAATGTATCTGTAAATAGTTCTTGTTTGGCAACTGTATAGCTCTCTTCAGCTGGCAGCAACTTATCAGAAAAGAATGCTACCGGATGCATGTGTCTCATGGTACTGCCACTTGTTGACAGAATACCACCTACTGCAACATGAGAGGCATCTGCCTCTACAAAGTACGGTAAGTTGAGATCTAGATGTCTGAGTAAGAGAGCTGTGGTGAATTTCTCTTTGAGTAATTTGAATGTATCATTGGGCTCCTAGAACCAGATAAAATGTACCTTTTTTCGTTAAAGTCTGGTAATTGGGTTTACTATGTCAGGGAAATGAGTGATAAATCATCGATAAAAGTTTGAAAATGCCATGAAACTTTGTATGTCTTTTACTGTGGTTGGTGCTTTCCAATCCAGTATCGCCTGCACCTTTTTCTGATCCATGGCAACACCTTCTGTGGATAGGAAATATCCCAGGAATTCACCAGATTCAGTGTGAAAAGTACATTTGTCCAGTTTAACAAAAGGGTCATTTTCTCTGAGTTGTTGCAGGACATTCCTGACATGCTCTATGTGTTGTGGCATGCTTTGGTATTAAATGAGGATGTCTTCTATGTAGTCTACCACACAAACATCCATTAGATCTTGCAAAACCTCTTTTACAAAATACTAGAGAACTGCATGGGCATTACACAACCCACATGGCATGACTGTTTACTCAAATAACCCATATTTAGGCCCTCATTCTGAACATGGGGGTAAACACCGCACCGCCAGCTGTTACAACCACCAACAGACGTGCGGTCCGAACCGTCAAATAATGAACCAACTGAAACACAGGCATCCTGAAAACCACTTACCGCCAGCAGAGGAGTGCCAACAATGATGGCAGAGCCCGCCCACAGGCCGATGGAAAGGCCCAACCCGCCCCTCAAATAATGGAGCACTAGATCTCCATCAGTTCCGGGGCGGAAACCACCGTGACGCAAAGCCAGGCAGAAACAAACCAAATATAAGAAAACACTCACCGGAGGCTTACACAACACACCGAAGCAGACATGGATAGAGAGCTGCAGATCATGCCAGCCCTGCTCCTTGCCATATACCTCCATGACTGAGATGGACGACGCTGGTAAGTACTGCAACCTACTAAACAAAGGAAGAAAGGGCACAGTTACATACCCACTGTTAGACTTTTCATCCTTGGCGTGGTCTTCTTTAACTTTTTGCCTCTGTTCCCCAGGTTGTTAATGTGTGCTGGACTCTGATATTGCTGTTTTTGTTACTCTGGGCACTTTACCACTGCTAACCAGTGCTAAACTGCAGGTGCTCCTTTACAAAATGTGTATGTAATTGGTTTATCCTTGATTGGCATATTTGGTTTACTAGTAAGTCCATAGTAAAGTGCACTAGAAGTGCCAGAACCTGTAAATCAAATGCTACTAGTGGGCCTGAAGCACTGGTTGTGCCACCCACATAAGTAGCTCTGTAGTCATGTCTCAGACCTGCCACTGCAGTGTATGTTTGTGCAGTTTTAACTGTAATTTCGACTTGGTAAGTGTACCCACATGCCAGGCCTAAACCTTCCCTTTTCTTACATTTAAGGCACACCTAAGGTAGGCCCTAGGTAGCCCCAAGGGCAGGGTGCAGTGTATGGTTAAGGTAGGACATATAGTAATGTGTTTTATATGTTCTGACAGTGAAATATTGCTAAATATGTTTTTTACTGTTACAAGGCCTGTCCCTCTCATAGGTTAACACAGGGCTACCTTTAAATCTGATTAAAGTGTAGATTCCCTTTGGGAGTGGATGGACATGTGGAGTTTGGGGTCTCTGAGCTCACAATTTAAAAATACATCTTTTAGTAAAGCTGATTTTAAGACTGTGTGTTTGAAAATGCCACTTTTAGAAAGTGAGCATTTTCTTGCTTATACCATTTTTGTGACTCTGCCTGTTTGTGGATTCCCTGTCTGGGTCAGTTTAATAGTTGGGCTGGTTGCATCTCACACTAGACAGTGACACAAAGGGAGCCGGGGTGTAGCCTGCATATCCTGATGAGCAATCGGTGCTAGGAGGGAGGGGAGGAGCGTTCACTTACACCTGAAAGGGCTGTGCCTGTCCTCACACAATGCAGTCTCCGACCCCCTGGTGAGTGTCTGGGGCCTGGCCTGGGCAAGGCAGGATTTCACATTCAAAAGAGACTTTACTTTGAAGTAGGCCTACTTCAAAGGGGAAATTGGGTATAAGAAGGGCATTCAAAACCACAGACTTTAGAAACCCTTCTGGAAACAAGAAGAACCTCTGCCTGGAGAAGAGCTGAAGACTAGGGAAGAAGAGCTGCCCTGCCTGTGACTGAGCTTTGTGGAGCTATCCTGCAGTTGCTGCTTCTGCCAGAGTAAGAGGGCAAAGACTAGACTTTGTGTGCCTTCCATCTTGAGAAGAAATCTCCAAAGGCTTGATTTAGAGGTTGCCTCCTGTTGTTTGAAGTCGCAGAGACAGCAAAGACTTCTCTCTGCCAGCACCTGGAGTATCTCGAGAGACTCCTACTCTGCCCTGTGGTGCCCATCCAGGACCTGGGACCCTGAAAGGAGAAGCTGGCAGCCTAAAGACAAGGAAATGCACGCACAGAGCGCTGTGCGGGGAAAAGATCGATGCAACTCCGATCTGCGGCTGAAGAAACAACGCACTGCCGGCTCCGCAGCTGAGAAATGACGCTCTCAGGAAACGTGACCGAAGAATCAATGCACGGAACAGGAGAAACGATGTGCAGCATCGCTGACAGAGGCTGGGAGATCACAACCAGCGCTGCAGGGTTTTCGGCTAATCGTGTGGCTGGATTTCTGACTCAAGTACTGCTGTGCGTCGAAAAACAACTCAAGACCTTCCCGGACCCGAGAGTGCTGACAGGATCAACGCATCACTCTCCTGCGGAGAGAAGAAATGATGCACCCCAACCAGGTGAAAGAAGAAACGATGCACGGTCCCGCTCTTGAGTGGAATCAATGCATCGCAAGCCCTTTTTGATGAGCACTCACCCATGCACGGTTATTTTCTATGCACCCTAGGTACATTTTCACGCTGACAGCGTTAGTGTGTGTTTAAAACCACTTAAAGACTCTTTTTGCATTTTTATTGATAACTTGACTTGTGTATTGTGGATTTTAGTTGTTTTGGTCTTGTTTTGTTTAGATAAATATTTCCTATTTTTCTAAACCCGTGTTGTGTCATTTTGTAGTGTTTTCATTGAGTTTCTGTGTGTGTTGGTACAAATACTTTCCACCTAGCACTCTGAAGTTAAGCCTACTGCTCTGCCAAGCTGCCAAGGGGGCAAGCAGGGGTTAGCTGACAGTGATTCTCTTTTACCCTGACTAGAGTGAGGGTCCTTGCTTGAACGGGGGTAACCTGACTGTCAACCAAAGACCCCATTTCTAACACCCACCCACCCTGCAACACCCCCACAACCCTTCACAGCAGCACAAGCCATACACCCCACAGCAAGAGGTACTTACCCAACACAAGGCAAATCCAACCTGACCAAAGTACACACATGTGCCCCACGTCCACAAACAATGAAACGAGAGACCACTGCTCCAGAATGTGCCTCCATAAACACAGGCCACACATTAACCTTTATTATGCTCACTGAGCAACCAAAGTGCATATAAGGCAATGGGGCATCCAGGCACTTCAGGGAACAGGGGCGGGGTGGGGATTTACGATGGGGGTGGGGCTTAGATTTGCATTCAGAAGGTGGAGGGGGTTTGCCCTTGGAAGGTGGGGGAGTGGGCTTGGACCGGGGGGTGACAGATGGAACAGGTTCAGATTGGGGCTTCTTCCTCTCTGGGGAAGGGGCACGGGAATGTGTAGGGCGGACAGGGGCGGGCTGTGACGTGGAAGGAGTAGGCAGGGCAAGGAGGTGAGCACATTTAGGAACGAGATGGGGTGGGCCAGTGGATTGGAAGATGTCAACACAAGAGAGGAAACGTTTCTTAGGTGCAATTGGGGTGGACCTGGAGGAAGGCGTAGGAGTGGAGGTAGAGGGAGTGGTCGTAAGTGGTGTAGGTGTGCGTGATGTGGGTGTAGGTGACTGGACAGTAAGCTGAGGTGTGGTGATTGTGTGATTGGTGGGTGTTTTGGTACGTTTGAGTGTCTTGGAAGAAGGGGGGTGGACACAGTGGGACAAGACAGGCTGCCAGTGTGAATGTATGTTGTCTGGGTGTCTGCAAGTCTGGTGAGTGTGCTGCATGTGTCAACAAAAGAATGTTGTGGTGAGTGCAGGTGTGGTGTCTGGGGTGCATGAATGGATGTGTGCTATTGATGTGGAATAGGGTCTGCAATAGTGAATGGAGGTGCAGTGCCTGGGGGTGTGCATGTACTGGGGACAGACAGGGAGGCAGAAGAGGTAGACACACTGGGGGAAGTGGATGTTGCTGTGTGTGCATGTGTATGTTGGTAGTGTGTATGCTTGTGGTGGGAGGTGTGGTGCTTGTGTTTTGAAGTGTGCTTCTTGTGTGTTGAGGTGTGTGCCTGCGTGTCAGAATGTGTGCTTTGGACGGGTGAAGGGAGTGGGGTGCTGGAAGGGGTAGAGGAGGTTGTAGGGAGGGACAGAATGACCAGGGACCATCAAAAAGGAGGCCAGAGCCTGAAAAGATCTCTGTAGGCCAGACACAGCACCATGAATGCCATCCAGATAGGCATTGGTCTGCTGCATCTCTGATGCTAGCCCCTGGATGGCATTGATGATGGTTGTCTGCCCTACAGAGATAGTTCTCAGGACGTCAATAGCCTCCTCCGTGAGGGCAGCAGGGCTGACTGGGGCAGGGGAGGAGGTGCCTGGGGCGAAGGAGACACCTACCCTTCTGGGTGGGCGGGCACGGGCAACTCGGTGGGGAGCAAATGGGAGAGCGGTGATAGTATGGGGGGTGGCGGAAGATGACACATTAGGTGTGTGCCCACTAAGGTACGCCACCGCCAGGGTGCTCCCATCGGAGGAGGTATTGGAGTCACTACCTCCTGTGTTAGTTGCCTACCTCATGGTACTCCCCTTGCCCTCCAACCCACTGGCCCCCTTGGCGTCAGACGACTCTGCCTCCGAGGATCCGTGGGCCGCTGCATCCCCCCTCGTCGGTGCCTCAGCTCCCACGCCAGATGATGCTGATGTACACAGACAACACAAGGGAACAGGGATGGGGGACAAAACAGGAGAGTTTTTGTAAATAGCTGAATGGAGGTACAATAGTGGTTCACACATACACCCACCCAGAAAACCCTCCAACATGAAGCACCTACCGCTATACCCATGGCTATGCCCCTGACTAATGGCCAGAACCCTGCTCTACAGCCATTCCCCAAATAACTGAAGGACCTGACATGTAGTAGACCTGACCAAAACACCCCTACTCCCCAAGGGGGCCATGATGCAGATAGACATCACTCATAGTCCCTGCAACAAGGCAGCATAAATCTGAATGCACACACACACATCCATCAAGGGTCACAAATATGGTATGTGTACTCACCCCCATGTGACTGCTGTGCAGCCTTCAAGCGCCCATCCATGTCCGGGTACGCCACCGCCATTATGCGTTGCATAAGGGGCTCAGTGCCTGACGGGCACCCCTTCCCCGTTGGGAGGACTTAGCCCAGCTGGGCCTCTCAGATCTTTCGCGCCCAGCACCGCAGGTCCTCCCACCTCTTCCTGCAGTGGGTTCTCTGCCAGTTGTAGACCCCAGGGTCCGCCCTTGCTTGGCAATGGCATGCCAACGTCCCCTCTTCTGGAGGGCGCTTACCTATAAGGGACACACAGAAATGTAACACATAGGTCAGACACTGGCCAATCATATACAGCTGGCTATACGTCCACTATGGGACGGCAGTTCAAACCGACTAACAGCACACACACTCGCAGCATGTCAGGAACCCAGGACCATCCAGTGTCAGAGGTCCACACATGTATGCAGCCAACACCAACCACTACACACATCCATGGCCCCCAATCCTCCTACTCTCCTGTACCTCTGGCCGTCCGTAGAGCTTGGCTTGCAGGGGCAGGACCCCGTCCACAAGCCTCTCCAATTCCTCTTGGGTGAAGGCCAGGGCCCTTTCCCTTGCAACATGTGTCACTTCCATGACCAGAGGCAGGACACAGCAGTACACTCAGTGGAGTACCTGCTTGCACGAGATCAGGGAGTCAAGTGAAGTTGGGGTGACGAGTTCAGGTACGCACCGCGGCGTTGTGCACTGTCACCGCCGACGGCGATCATGATACGCTAGGATTCCCCATTGCCATCCATGTTAACAAATGAATTTGCGCACGGCAGTAAACACCGCCTTATGCTGTTACGTCAACCGCTAGTGGTATGAGGTTACTTCTACAACAACAGTTCTAGATTACAGGGGGCAGATATTTTGGCCAAAACTACACATTTCTAAAACTCTCATCTGCACAATGCAGGCCCTATTGTTCCCCAAACACCCATAGGCATGTGACAAATAACATTATCTCACCTAACCAGCCCTGATCTATCATTGTGGTCATGTTGCTGTAATGTCACACACACTATGCATTAGTGTCGACGACAATCATGCCAACAGTTCTAAATGAATAACAATGTGTGCAGATGTATGTGTGTTCCTCACATCTGTTTTCAACTCCTCGTAGGTACAGACCCTTGTGGCGAGGAAGGGCCCCATCAGTTGACAGACCACTTGTTGATTTGCGGACCATGGTGGAGCGTCACATCATTATCAATTACAGACTCACTCGTGCCACTATTCTTGAACTTTGTGCATTACTGGATCCTGCAGTGACACCGGCAAATCATAATCAGCATGCCATCCCTACTGAAGTGCTGGTGCTCTCTGCACTCCATTCCCTGGCCACGGGCTCATTTCAAGTGATAGTGGGCATGGGTGCAGGTTTTTCACAGCCAATGCTTAGCATTATACTGTCAAGATTCCTGAATGCATTTGCGCGACACCTGCAGTCCTATGTGAGGTTCCCCAAAGTGCTGACCTGCCTGCCATCAAGTCGGACTTCTATGTCTTTGCCAACATACCCCATGTATTAGGTGCCATCGATGGCACCCACATACCTATCATCCCCCCAAGAGTCAGTGAACAGGTGTACAGAAACAGTAAGAATTTGCATTCCATGAACATTCAATTGGTGTGTACTGCAGACCAGTACATCACACATGTTAATGCCATGTTTGCTGGTTCAGTCCATTATTCATTTGTGCTGAGGAACAGTAATGTGCCACACAAGATGGAACAACTACAAGAGGACAGAGGGTGGATCATAGGTAGGTGTTTCTGTCACTTATTGCCATATAGCAGACAGCCAGGCTGTCTGCCTCTGAGGCTTGTCAATCATAGTTCTGTTTTGCACATTTTTCTAGGTGATTCTGGCTATCCAAACTTGCATTGGCTCCTGACACCAGTGAGGAATCCTTGAACAGATGCAGAGAGGAATTACAATGAGGCCCATGGACATACTAGGAGGGTGATAGAGTGCACAATAGGTCTCCTGAAAGCTAGAGTTTGCTGTCTACATATCTCTGGTGGTTCCCTGGCCCATGGGCCTGAAAAGGTGTGTAGAATAACGGTGGCCTGCTGCATGCTGCTCGTGAAGGAGGAGGATGCGGTATATCCAGACCAGCTTCCTCAGAGAGGGGATGAGAGTGATGGTGATGATGAGGAAGGGGAAGATGTAAATTCCAGGACCCAACTGATACAACTCTATTTCCAGTAACTATGTGGGACAACTGGATGAAATTGGTGTCTGTGCATCATACTGTCAGTGTGCCTTGTCATCTAGGGGGGTGTTGGGTCAATACTAATTGCCACTGTGACCAGGTCTGCATAGGACAGATTACAATTTAGTCTAATATTCAACACATATGTTGGCACAACAACATGTAAGGCGTGTGGTGCTTTTCATGCTACTCAGAGACCAATGAAGGAGTGCTCAACAAATGCATCCATACTTCACTTTGCTAAAACTTAATGACAGGGGAAATTGTAACGGGTAAAAAGGTGTTTTATTTGGTGCAGGGATTAAATTGCGCAGATTACAGTGATGGGAGTGGGCTAATGGTGGTTGTCCAATATGGCAACATGGTTGCAGCATTGTTGGCAGTAGTGGTAGGTCCATCCAGGCTTACATAAGTTAGTAGTATTTGTAGCACTGTTTGGTGGTGGATTAAGTGGGACACTTGAAGGATAGTTTTTGGCATGGTCACTTCTTAGAGGGGGGCTTGTTCTTGGCAGGTGTTCCTGTGCCATATCTTGGCCTGAGAGTCCGTTTGGGCGCCTGTTGTTGGCCTGTAGGTGTTGAGTTGGATGTTCCCTCTGTGTCCTCAGGGGGTGGTTCATGTGAAGTTGCTGCTAATGCACTTGTTGTCTTGTCTGTATCCTTGCTGTTGTAGGGGCTTCCTGTTCTGTGTGGGCCTCAGGCTATGTGTGGACAAGCTGCGGCAGTGCACCTGCCATGCTGGCCATTGTGACATTGTGCAGTTTCCACTGCTCAATGGCCTCTTGGTGGTGTGCTTGCTGCATCCTCTGACTCTGCTCCAGCATGGATACTATCTGGGCCAATCTGTCCTGGGAAAGGTGATATGCTCCCAGGACCTCCGAAATCACATCCTGGGCTGCAGAATCCATCCTGTGGCCTCCCCCCTGGAACACTGATGCCCTCCCACTGGGCCTAGCCCCCTGTGCCTGTGTCCCTGCACAGGTCTGTGGTACCACTTGTACTGGGGCCATTGTATTCCTGCCTGTTGGTAGGGGGTGACTGTGGCCTCTGTACTTGTGTTCCACTAGTCTGTGGCCTGGATACACAGGTGTGTGGACAGTTGCCCTGGGCTGATGTTATTGCCTGGGTGGTAGGGGTGCCAGTGGTATCCTGGGTGGGGCTGCTGGTTGGTGACAGTCCAGGACTGTGTGAGGGACCAGGCTGATCGTCAGTGTCCAGGGTTCCATCCCCAGTGTCCTGGAAGGTGCCTCTGTCTCCTTGTGGGGCACTGCCACTCCTTGTCCTGTCCGTCAAGGAGGCATGGGTGGTGGTGTCTGTTGGGAGGAATGGACCTGTCTGTTACATTAGCATGGTCGGATGGGGTGCAGAGGCCTGGGCGGGTTTGTGCAGGTTACACACTTTGGGGCCATGCAGGATGCTTTGTTGAGGTTAGCATTGCTTTTAGCTTGGGATGTGGAGGTGCACTGTGGGTGTTGTAGGCCACTGTGTCTCCTTGCAGAGGTGGGGGCTGTGCACAGGGGGAGGGATGTGGGCCTGTTAGTGGGTTAGTGGGCATGCAGGGGGACTGGATTAAGTGCTTGTGGGCTGGGTGGGGTAGTGGTCCTGGTGGGTGTTGGAGGGGTGGGTGGTGATGCATTACAGGTGTGATGGATATGGGGTAATTATAAACAACTTACCCGAGTCCATCCCTCCAGTGACTCCAGTGAGGCCCTCAGGGTGCAGGATGGCCAATACCTTTTCCTCCCAGTCAGTGTAGTCGGTGGTGTTGGTGGAGGTCCTCCCCCATTCTTCTGGACTGCAATGTGGTGCCTGGATGCCATGGCCCTGACCTTCCCACACAGGTCATTCAATCTCTTGCGGATGTCGTCCCTGGTGCGTGGATGGTATCCCACTACATTGAACTTGTTGACTATGGTCTGCCATAGCTCCATCTTCCTGACGATGGGTGTGTGCTGCACCTGTGCCCCGAATAGTTGTGGCTCGACCTTCAGGATCTCATCCACCATGGTCCTTACTCCCTTTCTGTGAAGTTTGGGTGCTTGGGGGGTGCCATGGTGATTGTTGTGAATGGTGTCTTGTGTGGATCTAGGTGAGGGTGCTCTTGTTTGGTTGGGTGTAAGTATCGTGGATTGTGACATTTGCTGTCTGCTTCTGGTTTTCTCTGTATTCGTTGGCCTTTTTTTGTTGCAAAGGATTGTGGGGTGTGTTTGTAAGTGTTTTATAGTGTTGTGAATGTGTGTCAGGTGTGTGGGTTTCTAACTTATCAAAGTGTGCACTTCTTACTGCTGGGTCCACTTGCCACCCGTGGTGGTCTGCACCGCCAATGGTCGTTCGGCTTCCACTGACCGCCGCAGTGATTTCTGCTTCATTATTTGATGGGCGGGGTGTTGGTGCGCTCGGTGGTGGTGGGGTGGGAGGCCCAGCATTTCTGCCGACAAGGTTCTGGCGGTGACTGGTGGCAGGGTGATTTTTGTCTGATTCAGATTTTTTCAGCATTATATGGCGGGTTTCCGTTCACCGCCAATGGCGGTCATCTGTTCGCCGTTGCCACGACGGTCAACGGTGTTTACCGCCGTGTTCATAATGAGGGCCTTAGTTTGGAAGGCTGTTTCCCACTTATCGCCTTCTTTAACTTTAACATGGATGAGATGGTATGTCCCCCGCAGATCTAGTTTAGTTGACATGGTGGACTTCTGAACCTGATTGAGCAAGACTGGAATCAAGGGCAGTGGATATCTGTTCTTAACAGTAACCTTATTCAAGGCCCTATATTCTATGCATGCCCTTTACTTGCCATTCTTCTTTGGTACAAAAAAAGAGTGATGAAAAGGCAGGGGAGGTGGAGGAATGGATGAAATCCGGGGCTAATAGCTCATCCAGGTATTTTTATACGTTTATTCTCAGGTTCACAGAGAGCGTAGACACGACTGAAGGATGCAATGTGTCTGGGATTAAGTCTATTAGGTAATCATATTCCCTGTGGGGAGATAATTGTGTAGCCTTTTGTTTGTCAAAAACATCTAAAGAATCCTGATATTCTGCAGGAAATTGAATTGTGCATTCTTGTTTTAGTGCCACACATGTCAGTGGAGTTATATTTTCCTGTGGCTCTTTATAGCAATGGTTTCAACAAAAGTGGGAAAAAGGGGTGACAAGGCGACAGGACCAATCAATGAGTGGATTGTGAAGTTGAAGACAGGGGACCCCTAATGTAGCACTAAATGTGAGTATGCCTATGACATCAAAGGGCAAGATCTCCATATGTCCTTTCTCACATATTAGAGTAATAGGAACAGTTTTATATGTAATAATTCCGGAAGACAACTCAGAGCCATCCACAGGTCTAACTGGTTCTGGTTCTCTTTTCCCAATACAAGGTGAAGGCCAGTAAAGGCCTGGTCAAAGCTAGATTAGAAACATTTCCTGCAGCCCCCAGAATCTAAGAGTAGAGGTACTACCTTCCATTGTTGATTTGAAAGTATTAAAGTAACGAATATAGTAAAATGTCATGCGTCTTTCCGTGAAATTGGAGATTCTGCACTAGGACCATACTCAACTGGTTTCCCCCTTCACCAGCCAGGCTCTCTGGTTTTCCTGCATCGAACCGGACATTACAGCAACATTCTTTTAAATCCCTTTAGGTTTGACAGTACACTTGTGGTCGAAGTACCCTGCCTTACTACAATACAAACATAGATTTAACCTTTTTCTTCAATCTTTTTCTTCTGTAGTTAATGGACCACGTCAACCCCCTATCTGTATGGGTTCTGCGTTATCCTCATTCCTGCAGTCTCTCTCTGTGCTTTAGCCATATAACTAAAAGTCTAGCGGGCATATTTATACTTGTTTTGCACAGAATTTGCATCATTTTTCTGATGCAAATTCAGTGGAAAACCAACTCCATATTTATACTTTGGCGCTAGACCCGTCTAACGCCAAATTTATGGAGTTATAGTCATTTTTTGGACGTGGAAACCTACTTTGCATCAATGAGATGCAAAGTAGGCGTTCCTGTGCAAAAAATGACTCTATGGCCTCAGCGCCATATTTATCCCCTGTGCTAAAATCGCACACGGGGATAGGAGGGGTCAAATAATGTTGCAAAGCTTACTTTGTACCATTATTTACCGCCTTGGTCAGGGCAGGCGTTAGGGGACCTGTGGGCCTATTTCCATTTGGAACACCATGGAATAAGCCCACAAGTGCCCTCCCCAGGCACCAGGGATACCCCCACCCACACCAGAGGGACGACAGGATATGGGGGACGCAATCCCAGGTAGGTATAGATAAGAACAGGTTAAGTATATTTTTAAGTGTCTTTGGGGGCCCTGAAGTGGGCCCCCTACATGCACTGAGTGCAATGGCAATGCCCAGGGGACCCTGGTCCCCTGTGCTGGCCTTTGGGGTGGTGGGCATGACTCCTTTCTTTTCTAAGACAGTAGTCATGTGGTATGGATGGTTTTGTGTCAGAAAATTACACTAGTCTGGTTAGAGTCATGTTTTTTTACTCTAACCTGCCTAACGTCACTTTTTGGTGCAAAACCCCCTTCTTCCACACCGTCAGCCCCACCCAGCTAACATCATTATTTTTTACGCTGCCCTAACCTTTGCACCGGCTTGTATCCATTCCATAAATATGGTACCCGGCTAGTGCTCAGAAATGGTGCAACCCAGTGCTAAACCTTTTGCTGCAAAACTGCATTGGTGCAGTTTTGCACAAAAAGTATAAATCAGGGCCTAGGCTCCCATTGCAGGTTTTATCCTTTATGTTCAGTTAACCTATGGTCTAACCGGACAACTAAATTAATACACCATGAATAGTCTGATGGGATATTCACAATGTGTACTAAATATCCTTTCAAGTTATCTCTCAGACCTCTATAAAAGAGGGAGCTTGCTTCTTATCTGGCCATTCGGTTTCAATAACCAGTCTACAATAGGTTGTAATATACTTCAGAAGATCCTTACTACCCTGATGTAGGTTCAATAGCTCATTATCACTAGCCTGAACAAAGGTGTGCTTGGCAAAGAGACGATGCATCACCTCTTTAAATCTTCCAACATTTTGGTAACACTGGGCCATTATTTTCAATGAGTGGAATAGTCGAGTTAGCAGCTTTTTCCCCAACAAAGCACATAATGAAGGCATCTTAACAGTGTTTAAAGGAAATTGATTCCAAATGGCATTAAATGTATTATTAATTTCCCCAAAAGACCTTTCCAGCGGGGCCAGAGGCACAGGGGTGGCAGTGGTTCCAGTGACGTGCACAGGACTAACATTTCCATTGGAAGGTGTACTGCTGTTTCACCTAAGTGTGCAGGTTGTAGAACAGGCTGCAAGTGTTTAGGAGTTGCCCCTGCCCCTGCATCAGCTAACCAGGGTGATAGGTGTGGGTGTTATCTAACTAATTCATCCTTCAGCAACAGATTTTCCTGTCAAAAGGATTGAATGTTGAGTTAAATCGTCAACATGTAATTGGTTGCCTATATTGTCTGAGCAGTGGAAAGTGCAAGACTTGGCCTTCCGTCATACACTCACCTGACTCCAACCACGGAGACAATGCTGGACCGCCAATTACAGCTGGGGCAGCTAGTGAAACAAGTAATAACTGTCTAGTTCCATCAACTGCCCTCAGATGGGGAAGGGGGGTGGGACATAATAAGAAAAAATTAACTTGCACCACTGAGGGGACAGCTCTGCCGTCTTGTGCACTGCCTAGTAGGATCATGACTCCCTGGACCTCATAATCCTTCCACAGGTGTGGAACAAGACATCATCATAAATCATGCATGAGAGAGAGCAGAAACTATTTCAAGAATAAACTGGGGATTTTCTGGCACTCCGGAACATATGAAGTTCAGATTCAAATATGAACACAACTTCAAGCTCTTGAAGTTTCTCCCAAAATACTAGATAAAACTTGTCACGAATATGGTGGCAAACTTTCAGTTTGGGTACAATAAAGTTAAGAGTGCTTCAACGCAAGAGTCCAGAGCGCTGGGCATTATGTGGGTTAATACTCAAACAATGTTAGAAAAAGTGCTCACTCCTTTATAGGAATTAGGGGCATATTTATGCTCTGTTTGCACCAAATTAGTGTCATTTTTTTAACGCTAATTTGGTACAAAACTAACTCCATATTTATAATTTGGTGCTAGACCTTTCTAGCGCCAAATTTATGGAGTTATAGTCATTTTTGGGAAGTGGAAACCTACCTTGCCTTAATGAGATGCAAGGTATGCGTTCCCATGCAAAAAAAATGACTCTATGGCCTTAACGCCATATTTATACTCCCATGCAAAAATGGTGCACGGGAGGGAGGAGGGATCAAAATATGGTGCAAAGGTTGCTTTGCCCCATGTTTGTAACACCTGGGTAAGGGCAGGCGTTAGGGGACCTATGGGCCTATTTCCATGGTGGAACACCATGGAATAAGCCCAAAGGTGCCCTCCCTAGCCCCCAGGGACACCCCCCCACACCAGAGGGACAGAGGAGGATGGGGAACCCATCCCTGGTAGGTATAGGTAAGTACAGATAAGTATTTTTTTTAAAGTGCCATTGGGGGCCCCAAAATGGGCCCCTACATGGCACTTGGTGCAATGGCCATGCTCAGGGGACCCTGGTCCCCTGGGTTGGCCATTGGGGTGGTGGGCATGACTCCTCTCTTTTCTAAGACAGGAGTCATGGTATGGATGGTTTTGCGTCAGAAAATGACTCAGGTTAGAGTCACTTTCTTTTACTCTAATCTGCCTAACGTCATTTTTTGATGCACAACCCCCTTCTTCCATACAGCCAGCCCCAGCGACTAACGTAATTTGTTTTTACGCTAGCTTACCCTTTGCACCGGCTGGCACCATTCCATCAATATGGTGCCCGGCTCGTGCACAGAAATGGTGCAAGCCGGTGCTAAACTTTTTGGTGCAAAACTGCGTTAGTGCAGTTTTGCACCAAAAAGTATAAGTCAGGTCCTTAGTCTTTGAAATATTTGCTAACCTATGGATTAGTGTGCACTAACCTGATGGGAAAGTACTTAGGGGCAGATTTATGGAAAGTGTCGCTGCACCGAGTGCAGCACCACTGTCCCTGCTCCCCTCAGCACCCCCGTACTGCCACCATGTGTACACCGTATTTAAAATACGGCACTCCATAGTGCAGGGCAGGGCTCAATAGCGTCATTCCTCATGAGGCTAATGATGTACTCTGCAGAGGTAGCACCAAAATATTAGCACTACTCTTGCAGAGGTCATAGGGCCCCATTCTAAAGAATGGAAGCCCCCTTTCAACGCCTGCGCCTTGAGCAGGCATTAAAAGTGCAGTAAAATGGCACAAGGAAATCTCATAGATTTCCTTACACTATTTTTTCCTGCTCTCCTAATGGAGGGAATGCCCCTGTTGCATACACTATGCCTGGCGCAGGCATAGTGTAGCTCAAAGGGTTATCGAGTGGCACAATGCATGCATTGTGTCACCCTGTAACTATGGCACAGGGATTTCGGCCTCGTTGGGCCACATAAATGTACAAAAAAATAATGTTACTGTGGTGCAAGGTGGCGCTATGGCATTATAAATATGCCCCTTATCCTTGTCTAGCACTATTACTGGAATCAGAAGATGATGGGAGGCTCACTGCAAGAAGCTCAGGAGAAGGCTGAGTTATAGATCATGAAGGAAGACACTGAAAGCATTGCGGAAGCCAGGATCACAGCATCATCAGGAAGGCTTGGAATACTAGAGCTCTGGACTCAGGAACAGAATGTTCCAGAAGGCACATGTCCCACGTAGTAGCGTGAAATTTTCCAATGAACCGGGGAAAATCATGTCCTACATGCAACAGATATGAGGCCTTGCAGGTGGCAGGTGTAACGTAATTAGAAACAATTAACAAATATGATGGAACCCCAAGTGCACAATTCAATGGGTCACAGTGGATATCCTAAATTGTCCTAATTGACATGTGATAATATGTAGGTGCAAAACAGACTAAACTTGCTTAGCAACAGAACAGGAGGTTTTATGGTTCAAGCTTCCTGGGAGGGGGGCCATGGAGTGCTTGAGATTGGAAGGCGCCACTAGGAAGTATGACATGAGCCCGGCGATTAAAATCCACAGCACATAGGGCACAAGATGGAGCCATGACAGCTGTGAAATGGGTTGGTTATTGATGAACTTTCAGGCTGATTTTGGTTGATGGAGGGAACTCTCTTTCTTTGATGGGGTGAGCAACACTTTTCAAGATGATCATAATTCCCAAACCATTGTATGCACTATTAAACACATATTATCGAATCTCTCTGATGGTATTCACCAAGGTTAATGGGAAACTGAGGACTTTGTTATGGGAGGGGGACACCCTAGAATTTCCCTTAGAATGCTACAGCATAACCAGTATAGTAGTGGGCTGGTGCTCCCGGATATTAAAGGATATTACTGGGCGGGCCACCTGATAAACAGTAACAACTGGATCTATGCGAATGGGGATCACCTGACATTCAAGCTAGAGCTGGCATTATTTGAACAGAAAACCTACCTACACTGTCTATATGGAGGAATGGGGTCCCAGAGCCCGCCGCTGGCAACCCAGGTTTCTTTGGTGTCCTAGGACAAGGCTACAAAGACAATGGGATGGGCACACAGGATCACAAGGGCCAAACCCCTCTGAAAGTGGATATGGCTGGGTTAGATAGTGAAATTGTGGGGATTTGAGAAGTGAGACAAAATAAGCATATCTATAGTGAGTGAGGTCCTCAAACAAGGGGACTTAATGTCTCCTTATTACACTATACAAATTACATCTGAATCAATTTTTAAAATACGCTCAACTGTGATAAGTGTCTCGGGCTTACGTGTTGGAGGGGATAGAGACCCCTGAATACTACCCCTTTGAGAGGAGCCTATTACTGGACAAACTGGGAAGTGGAACAGACTCCCATAAATCTAGAACAATTAACAACAACACGCTTGGCACATTGGGCCAGCTTAGAGAAAAATGAGTTTGGGATGTGGGTGACATCGAAAATGTAGACTTTGGGCGTCAGTAATGCATCAGCAGGAGGTTGCAATCAAGTCACACCTCCACCTGCTCCAATTCAAAATTCTCCACAGAGTCTACTACAACAGATGCAGCTTACACACTATTAGGAGAGCACCTTAACCCCACTGTTTACGATGTGAGGTAGCAAATACACACATAGTGGTGCATCATCAACCATGAACTCTCCGCAGTACTAGAGGTCTCCCTCCCATTAGATGTGACATATTTTCTATTAGGAATTGTGAATGACATTGATGTTCTGTGATCCAAGCTTCTCTTCAGTGCCCTGGGCCTAGTGGTTGCAAAGAGGAATGTGGCAGGATACTGGGATGTGCCAGAGGTACCTGCTTTTCACAAGTGGAGAAAAGGGATGGACATCTACATGGTAAAAGAGAAAGTCATATACCTAAGCAGAGGCTGTCCCCGCAAGATCTGAGGGTGGTGGAGGACTTACTGTGTACTGGAAATAACAGATGTTGACTGTGAGACATCATCTGGCCCTATTGTCTGATGGCTTCAAGACTAATGGAGTATTATGATACAACGGTTTGATTGTTCTGTAGCATATTAGCGAAACGTCTCTGTGTCTTCAGGTGTGCAATGTATATTTCATTTAATATTCAGTGCACTTTCATCATGTGTCTCTGGGTGATAGTAATTGTTGTGTTAAGCATTTGGTTTATGTTTACACATAAGATACAAATACAGTAATTAAAAGAGAATTGGATTTCTGAAATTGCCAACTCAGTACACTTCTGAACCTGTGGCTACCCTGCCAGGTAGAAGAACTGATGTGCTCCTCCAACAACTGCTATACTAATACTCTGGAACATCTTCTTTCTTGCTGTGCGGATCTGCTACCTGCTGCCTTCCCTGACTGGGTAAGAAGTATTGGACCCACAACAACTGAACCCAGAACCAGAGAGACTCCAAGATCTTACTGGCTTGCCTACTGCTCTTTTGAAGTCTCAGGAATACAAAAGGCATCCACCTCTTCACCAACCACACCTGGACCTTGCTTGCTGCAAGACTTGCCCTACCAAGTGGTGCTAATCTAGTCCTGGACCCTTGATATGAAGTGCTTCTTCATTCCAAAATCCATGCATTGACGCTGTTGTGCCACTCGGGACAGGTGCACCGCCATCCACGCAGATAGATTGCCACTGCTGTGAGGAACGTGGATACAATATCAATAGCCAGCGCTGCCAGCATATCGCTGCAGGGATTCGTAACACAGCTTTGCCAACAGCACAAGACATCGCCTCCTTTCCAGATGCATCTTCAAGTCTGGGAGGCTTGAAGCCAACACATCGTCTACATCTTTGGGGTCAACGCCTGGGCATCGCCTCCTTTGCTCCATGCATCTTGCCCTTGAAGCCTCTCCAAACCAAAGTTTTAACGGTCCAAGGCTGGTCCCTGTATTTGACCCATACTCCATTGCAGCCAGCCTGACTTTCCAAATTTGACCCGGTATAGCGCAACCACAAAGGCCCGGTTGGCGCTTTCTTCTTTTAAGCAGTACAAGTAAGTTTATTCTAACAATTCATATCTCAAGTTCTACTAATTAGTTTTTTGTTGGTTTGGTGTTGTTTTGTTCATTAAATTAGGATCTCTTTTTCTAACCTAGTGTGGTATCTTTTTGTTTCATGTTTTAACTGTTTTACTTTTTGAAGTGCTGCAGAAATACTTTACACATTGCCTCATAAGTTACGCTTGACTGCTCTGTGCCAAGCTGCCAGAGGTTGAGCACAGGTTAATTCAGAGTGTGTATTTGACTTACCCTCACTAGAATTGTGGTTACTGCTTAGACAGGGTGCATGCCTCTGTCAACCAGAAGCAATTTTCTAACATTAATCACATCACAACATTAAAATTTGGGTGTCCCAGGTGGGCACTGGGACACCCACAAATTTCAAGATGGAACTGCATGGGGACAGTTGGATCCGAGAGGATCCGCATCCCTAGATATCTATATTTTTTTAAAGTTCAATTTCACAAAACCACTGAACGGATTCACACCAAATGACAAAAAGCATGCTTTCTGGAGCAATTGCTGGCGTACTGGCAAATTTGGTGTAATTCTGTCCAGCTGTTCAGTCTGTAGTTGTGTTCAAAATTCCTATGGAAAAATGCATGGGGAAAATGTGTTTTGGGAGCCCCCCCATATTTTGGGCCCCGCTTGACAGATCACTTCAAAACTTGCAAAAAAGTGGCTAAGCTGTGCAAATTATAAGTTTTGAAACTTTTGTGAAGATTTGTCAAGTGGCACCAAAGTTATTGGCAAAATACTCTTCCTATGGAAACTAGGTCCTAACTATAACTACCTACTAACTACCTACTGGCAACCACCATATATCTATATATGCAACCACTATATACATATATATATGTGTGTGTGTGTGTGTATTTATATATATATATATAAAATGTATATACATATATATATATATATATATATATATATATATATATATATATATATATATATGGAAATCAAAGGTTAAAGTTAGATAGTTACGTAAAATGAGATTTAAAAAAAATGAAAAAAACAAAACAGAAATGATATTCAATGTGTTTAGTGAACTAACTACAACTCACACCCCAGTCATGCACTGCTTGTAACCTCACATAGAAGATCTCTCAGGGCACGTGAAAAGACATGATTTTTGACATCTCATGTGCCATTATTGATGACATCACTGATGGCACCATCCTGAAGGATGTGCGGGCTTGAAGAAATTCAAAAAGCTACACCTGTGTTAAATTTTCGAATGTTTCTGTCCAGTGAAAATCATTTGCAATTATGTGGTTTAGAACTGATATTTTGATTGGTTTACTACGCACGAAACATTTTAGCATCACCTTTTTACCTGATGCTCCTCATTCTTTACCTAGATCATTAGGAATGATTTATAAATATTATGTCATTTAGGAGAGAAAGAGAGGCTGCTTGAAATTTATAGAGAGCTAGTCAGTAAACATTCACTTCTTTCAGGTATTTTAGGCTTTAGACATCTTTACATTGCACATTTAAAAGCGCTGCTTGTTTCTGTAGAGAGGCTTTACTTATTTTGATTCTGTTTGGACATTAGACATGTTGCTTGACATCTTCCCTGCTTGCAAACATTGTCCTTTCGTATTTGATGCTTATTATAATTATTGATTATTTGCTAGCGCGTGTGGAGAATGCCGTTTAGGGGACAGTCATAGAAATGAAACAATATCCAGGTAGAAATGCCCATAGGAAACTTCAATATAAAGGATACTTTGGAAATGTATAGCAAGTGGTTTGTTGTACCTTGAATGCAGGTGAAGTGACAGCCTCTTTTGAAAGACCAAAACATGTTGATGTAGTTTGGTTTAGAATGTTTATATCACATGCATTAATTTCCCGTTACAGTCATAGTTCTGGTCTGTGTGCTAGCTTTAAGTGTTGCTTTTAGTACAACTGTTGCTGACATTATTGATAAATAAAACAGCATCAATTGCTTGACCAATACTCCTTTAATAGTATAATCATTTTGTATTTCTTTGTACTAAGAAATCCGCAAACAATTATTAACCCCTTTATCACTACCACACAAAGTAGTCAAAAGAAAAATTCGTTTTCATCTTCTTTTTCCTGATGATGGGGGACCCTAACAGTTGCACTAATAGTAGCACCCATGCAATGCTAGAGCGTGGTGATCCCATAATTTACCACCATTCTAAAATGAATAACAAATTACTGTACAGACACTCTCTAGCACAACAAACCTTAAGGGCCTCATTTACAAAGCTCTAGTGGCCCACTGCACCACCAGGGCGTTATTTTTCTTTTACGCTCTGTTGGCGCATTGTGCTGCCTTGCGTGGCTTTTCACGGCCTTGTAACTATCGACCCTTTTCATGCATAACACTGCGTGAAAGGGGCGTTCCGTGGGTGTTGCTCTCGGTGTTCTCTCAGCAATACCCATGGAATCCGTTGGAATCTGATGCATACCCAGATTTACAAGTCTGAGAATGGGTCAGATTCCTATGATACCTCAGGGGTGGCGTTAAAGTGATGAAATAGGGAGAAATAACTTTATTTCCCCCGTTTTTGTCCTCTATGTGTGCTGAATTCTATAGCTTACATAGAAAGAGGAAAATTCCATTAATGGTTATTTATGTGCAGGAAGGTGTCCCTTCCTGCGCATAAACAATCATCCCCGCAAAGCAGGCATCCCTGCACTATGTTGCAAGTGTACCTGTGTTGGTGCTAGGCAGCAATCTGTGCGCCACCGCCAGGGGACAAGGACAGGAATGTGGCATATCTTATAGATATGGCGCATTCCTTCCCTTTTGTTATGATGCAGGGCAGTGCAGCAAAAAAGCTTGTTGCTCTTCAGTGTTTTTCTGTAGTCTAAAGAAAAGCAAACAAAAGGTTTATGATTTTGATTCATTATTGTGCAAAAGGACTGTGTTAAAAATGAGGTCTTTGGTTGGCAGTCAGGTTACCCCCTGTCTAAGCAAAGACCCTCACTCTAGTCAGGGTAAGTCACACACAATCCAAATTATCCTGTGCCCACCCTCTGGTAGCTTGGTACTGAGCAGTCATACTTAACCTGTTAGGTGCGGGCGTCGGCCACTGGCCGACGCCCACACACCCTCCCTGGTGCGGGTCACGACCAGTGGCCGACACCAGGAAGGGTATCAATAAATCCTCGGGTGCGTTGCACCCGAGGATTTATTTATTTTTTTCAACCCCCCCCCGGGAGACACGGAAGCTTCCGTGTCTCCCCCCGCCCCCCCCACCCGCCCCTTTGTGACGTCAGCGCGCCTCGCGGCGCGCTGACGTTGCAAAGGTGTTTTCCCCATCAAAGCAGGAAGCAGCCTTGCGGCCGCTTCCTGCTTTGATGGGGAAAACGGCCTTTCTCACGTTCGGGAAGGCCTCGTAAGAAAGGGGAGTGTCTCCCCTTTCTTACGAGGCCTTCCTGAAAGTGTTTCCTGGCCCCCGATCGCAGCACCGATCGGGGGCCAGGAAACACTTTCAGGAAGGCCTTGTAAGAAAGGGGAGACACTCCCCTTTCTTACGAGGCCTTCCTGAAGGTGTTTCCTGGCCCCCCGGTCGCAGCTGTGCTGCGATCGGGGGCCAGGAAACACTTTCAGGTTTCCTGGCCCCCCGATCGCAGCACAGCTGCGATCGGGGGGCCAGGAAACACTTTGAAAAGGCCTCGTAAGAAAGGGGAGACTCTCCCCTTTCTTACGAGGCCTTCTCAAACTGTTTCTGGCCCCCGATCGCAGCTGTGCTGCGATCAGGGGCCAGAAACAGTTTGAGAAGGCCTCGTAAGAAAGGGGGAGAGTCTCCCCTTTCTTACGAGGCCTTCTCAAACTGTTTCCTGGCCCCCGATCGCAGCACAGCTGCGATCGGGGGCCAGGAAACACCACTAGACGCCAGGGATTTCACTTTGGGGGGGCGGCCCCCTCGGAAAACGGGCCGCCCCCCCCCCGGGGGCATAATTAATAAAAAAAAAAAAAGGTAGGTGCCCCCTAGGGGGGGGGGCGCGATCGCGCCCCCCCCCCCCCCCAGGGGATTTTTTTTTTTTTTTTTTAAATAATAAAAAAAATAAAAAATGACAGGGGGTCGCCCGTGGGCAGGGTGACCCCCTGTGGGGGCAATTTTTTTTTTAGATGTTGTAGGGTTTCCCTGGGGGCCATTTTGGCCCCCAAGGAAACCATACAACAACTAAAAAAAATAGATCTATATATAGATCTATATTTATATATCTATGTAGATAGATATATCTATGTACATGGATATATCTATAGATATATCTATGTACATAGATATATATATATATATATAGAGGTAGATCTATATATACCAAAGAGATTTATAAAGTGTGCTACTCACCTGTGAGGGTCTCAAGGCGCTTGGGGGGGGGGCGGGGGGAGGGAAAGGGGCTGGGAGGTTCACTGTTCGAAAAGCCAGGTTTTGAGGCCCTTCCTGAAAAGAAGTAGGTTTTGGGTCTTGCGAAGGTGGGTTGTGAGGGCGTTCCAGGTTTTGGGTGCAAGGTAGGAGAAGGATCTGCCCCCGGTGGTGGTGTGTTTGATGCGGGGGACAGAGGCGAGAGAGAGGTCAGCTGAGCGGACGTTTTGTGTGGGGGTGTGGAAGGTGACTCTCGTTGAGGTAGGCAGGGCCTGTGTTGTGGAGTGATTTGTGTGCGAGGATGAGGATCTTGAAGGTGATCCTTTTGTCAATGGGGAGCCATTGGAGGGATTTGAGGTGTGGAGAGATGTGTTCGTGTCGGCGGAGGTCGAGGATGAGTCGTGCTGCTGAGTTCTAGATGCGTGTAGTTTGCGCTTGAGTTTTAGAGTGGTGCCGGCGTAGAGGGCGTTTCCGTAATCAAGCCTGCTGCTGATGTGTGCGTGAGTGACAGTTTTTCTGGTCTCTGTGGGGATCCATTTGAATGTTTTTCAGTATACGGAGTGTGTTGAAGCATGGGGAGGTGAGAGCGTTGATTTGTTGGGTCATCGAGAGGGAGGAGTCTAGGATGATGCTGAGGTTGCGTGCGTGGTTGGCGGGGGTGGGTGCAGGGCCTAGCGTGGTGGGCCACCATGAGGGGTCCCAGGTGTTTTTGTGTGGGCCAAAGAGGATTATTTCGGTTTTGCTTGAGTTGAGTTTCAGGTGATTGGCTGTCATATATATATCACTTTTGTCAATATGTGTGTGGTTTCCCTGGGGGGAAAAGGGTCCGACTTGTCTAGTGGCAGTTTTAGTGCCATAAAGAAGCGCAGAAGGTTTATATGCCTACTGCAAAGAGCAAATCTGTATTTTATGTAAATAGCTGAGTACATTAGCAAAGTCTATGGAGAGATGAAGGGCACTTTTGCTGGGTGGTAATGAGGGAATCCGAGGAGGAGGGAGTGGGAGCACCAATAATGATTGTTGGACTGGGCGCAGGAGGTGCTAAAGACTGTGACGAATGGTATGTGACAAGGTGTTTTTTGAGTGTCTTGAAAGTACGTGCTGATTGAGGGAAGAAGCGCAGGTAAGGTGGCCTCTACTGTTGCACGTATCTCACACACCATCGATTTTGTGACTGTCTACGTAGGCTAGTGTTTTAGAGCAACAGTTTAGCCAATAGCAGAGATGGCATCTTGATGGATGACTGCTGCCTACACTCGGGTTATAGAGGACCGCTCTGACATAGGATCAGAGACTGAGACATCAGATACTGAGACAGCATCTGAGGGATAGGACAATGGCGCAGACTCTGGGAGTGATTTTTCAGTCAGAGGAGTCCCATTCGATAACTCCTCTTCCAGTACATTATGAGGGAGGTGATGAGGACAGTCCTGCTGTCCCTTCGCAAGCTGTTTGTGCAACTGGGTAATAGTGGGTTAGGTCAACCCAGAGAGCAGGTGAATGCGGCGGCAAGCAAAGAGAGAGTGCTCTCTTGGGAGCTCCCCAATTTAGTTCAGCCCCAAATTCCACCACCCAAATCATATTGTGGAGACATCAAAATTATCCATGGCAAAACAAACTGGTTTTGTAAGGCAGGCACCTGTGTTTTTGGTCCTGGATTCGGCGGCCATATAGAGAAACACACTAAACCCAAACATTTCTGGAAACTAGACATTCGGGGGAGTCCACAGAGGTGTGACTTGTGTGGCTTCCCCAAAGTTTTCTTACCCAGAATACCCTGCAAAGCTGAAATGTTGAAAAAAAACTAAATTTTTCTCGCATTTCTGTCACACAAACTACAGGAATATGCTGGGATCCACAATATTCCTACCACCCAGTGACTCCTCACCTGTCCTGATAAAAACACTACCCCACTTGAGTGCCTACACCTAGTGTCTGTGTCAGGAATGGATCACCCCAGGGTCAACAGCTGCCTCACGTAAGGACCAACATTGACCGTTGTGTGATCTATTCCTGTCGCAGGCACCAGGCCTAACCACACAAGTGAGGTGTCATTTTTATCGGGAGGCTTGCGGGAACGCTGGGTGGAAGGAAATTTGTGGCTCCTCTCAGATTCCAGAACTTTCTGTCACCGAAATGTGAGGAAAACTTGTTTTTTTAGCCACTTTTTGAGGTTTGCAAAGGATTCTGGGTAACAGAACCTGGTCCGAGCCCCGCAAGTCACCCCTCCTTGGATTCCCCTAGGTCTCTAGTTTTCAGAAATGCACAGGTTTGGTAGGTTTCCCTAGGTGCCGGCTGAGCTAGAGGCCAAAATCTACAGGTAGGCACTTTGCAAAAAACAGCTCTGTTTTCTGTGATGTGTCCACGTTGTGTTTTGGGGCATTTCCTGTCGCGGGCGCTAGGCCTACCCACACAAGTGAGGTATCATTTTTATCGGGAGACTTGGGGGGACGCTGGGTGGAAGGAAATTTGAGGCCCCTCTCCGATTCCAGAACTTTCTGTCACCGAAATGAGAGGAAAACTTGTTTTTTTAGCCACTTTTTGAGGTTTGCAAAGGATTCTGGGTAACAGAACCTGGTCCGAGCCCCGCGAGTCACCCCATCTTGGATTCCCCTAGGTCTCTAGTTTTTAGAAATGTACAGGTTTGGTAGGTTTCCCTAGGTGCCGGCTGAGCTAGAGGCCAAAATCTACAGGTAGGCACTTTGCAAAAAACAGCTCTGTTTTCTGTGATGTGTCCACGTTGTGTTTTGGGGCATTTCCTGTCGCGTGCGCTAGGCCTACCCACACAAGTGAGGTATCATTTTTATCGGGAGACTTGGGGGGACGCTGGGTGGAAGGAAATTTGAGGCTCCTCTCCGATTCCAGAACTTTCTGTCACCGAAATGTGAGGAAAACTTGTTTTTTTAGCCACTTTTTGAGGTTTGCAAAGGATTCTGGGTAACAGAACCTGGTCAGAGCCCCGCGAGTCACCCCATCTTGGATTCCCCTAGGTCTCTAGTTTTCAAAAATGTACAGGTTTGGTAGGTTTCCCTAGGTGCCGGCTGAGCTAGAGGCCAAAATCTACAGGTAGGCACTTTGCAAAAAACAGCTCTGTTTTCTGTGATGTGTCCACGTTGTGTTTTGGGGCATTTCCTGTCGCGGGCGCTAGGCCTACCCACACAAGTGAGGTATCATTTTTATCGGGAGACTTGGGGGGACGCTGGGTGGAAGGAAATTTGAGGCTCCTCTCCGATTCCAGAACTTTCTGTCACCGAAATGTGAGGAAAACTTGTTTTTTTAGCCACTTTTTGAGGTTTGCAAAGGATTCTGCGTAACAGAACCTGGTCAGAGCCCCGCGAGTCACCCCATCTTGGATTCCCCTAGGTCTCTAGTTTTCAAAAATGTACAGGTTTGGTAGGTTTCCCTAGGTGCCGGCTGAGCTAGAGGCCAAAATCTACAGGTAGGCACTTTGCAAAAAACAGCTCTGTTTTCTGTGATGTGTCCACGTTGTGTTTTGGGGCATTTCCTGTTGCGGGCGCTAGGCCTACCCACACAAGTGAGGTATCATTTTTATCGGGAGACTTGGGGGGACGCTGGGTGGAAGGAAATTTGAGGCTCCTCTCCGATTCCAGAACTTTCTGTCACCGAAATGTGAGGAAAACTTGTTTTTTTAGCCACTTTTTGAGGTTTGCAAAGGATTCTGGGTAACAGAACCTGGTCAGAGCCCCGCGAGTCACCCCATCTTGGATTCCCCTAGGTCTCTAGTTTTCAAAAATGTACAGGTTTGGTAGGTTTCCCTAGGTGCCGGCTGAGCTAGAGGCCAAAATCTACAGGTATGCACTTTGCAAAAAACAGCTCTGTTTTCTGTGATGTGTCCACGTTGTGTTTTGGGGCATTTCCTGTCGCGGGCGCTAGGCCTACCCACACAAGTGAGGTATCATTTTTATCGGGAGACTTGGGGGGACGCTGGGTGGAAGGAAATTTGAGGCTCCTCTCAGATTCCAGAACTTTCTGTCACCGAAATGTGAGGAAAACTTGTTTTTTTAGCCACTTTTTGAGGTTTGCAAAGGATTCTGGGTAACAGAACCTGGTCAGAGCCCCGCGAGTCACCCCATCTTGGATTCCCCTAGGTCTCTAGCTTTCAAAAATGTACAGGTTTGGTAGGTTTCCCTATGTGCCGGCTGAGCTAGAGGCCATAATCCACAGGTAGGCACTTTGCAAAAAAACAGCTCTGTATTTTGTGAAAAAATGGGATGTGTCCACGTTGTGTTTTGGGGCATTTCCTGTCGCGGGCGCTAGGCCTACCCACACAAGTGAGGTATCATTTTTTTCGGGAGACTTGGGGGAACATAGAATAGCAAAACAAGTGTTATTGCCCCTTATCTTTCTCTACATTTTTTCCTTCCAAATATAAGAGAGTGTGTAAAAAAGACGTCTATTTGAGAAATGCCCTGCAATTCACATGCTAGTATGGGCACCTCGGAATTCAAAGATGTGCGAATAACCACTGCTCCTCAAAACCTTATCTTGATCCCATTTTGGAAATGCAAAGGTTTTCTTGATACCTCTTTTTCACTCCTCATATTTCAGCAAATGAATTGCTGTATACCCAGTATAGAATGAAAACCAACTGCAGGGTGCACCTCATTTATTGGCTCTGGGTACCTAGGGTTCTTGATGAACCTATAAGCCCTTTATATCCCCGCAACCAGAAGAGTCCAGCAGACAAAACGGTATATTGCTTTCAGAAATCTGACATCGCAGGAAAAAGTTACAGAGTAAAACATAAAGAAAAATGGCTGTTGTTTTCAGCTCAATTTCAATATTTTTTTATTTCAGCTGTTATTTTCTGTAGGAAAACCTTGTAGGATCTACACAAATGACCCCTTGCTGAATTCAGAATTTTGTCTAGTTTTCAGAAATGTTTAGCTTTCCGGGATCCAGCATTGGTTTCACACCCATTCCTGTCACTAACTGGAAGGAGGTTGAAAGCACCAAAAATAGTAAAAATGGGGTATGTCCCAGTAAAATGCCAAATTTGTGTTGGAAAATGTGGTTTTCTGATTCAAGTCTGCCCGTTCCTGAAAGGTGGGGAGATAGTGATTTCAGCACCAGAAACCCTTTGTTGATGGCATTTTCAGGGAAAAAACCACAAGCCTTCTTCGGCGGCCCTTTTTTCCCATTTTTTTGGAAAAAACTAAATTTTCACTGTATTTTGGCTATTTTCTTGGTCTCCTCCAGGGTAAACTACAAACTCTGGGTACCATTAGAATCCCTAGGATGTTGGAAAAAAAGGACGCAAATTTGGCGTGGTTAGCTTATGTGGACAAAAAGTTATGAAGCCCTAAGCGCGAACTACCCCAAATAGCCAAAAAAGGGCTCAGCACTGGGGGGGAAAAGGCCCAGCAGCTAAGGGGTTAACTTAGAAGGCAATGTGTAAAGTATTTGTGCAATAAATCCTACAATAACACAATATAGCACCACAAAAAATACACCACGCAGTGTTTATAAAAATATATAATATTTATTTAGAAATTTGCCGGTCAAAACGATCAAAGATGCAATAAGTAAATGTAGAGATATCACTGAAAAGTGATAAGCGTGTGTCTTAAGTCTTTTAAAAGCAAACAAAGTCTCTGTTAAGCACAAAGTACATGGTTCGCATGAAAAATCTCCGCAATAGTTTCCATGCAGGGACAGCTGACCATCAATTTCTGGCACTCGGTCGTGGATCCTCTTCGGGTTGCGGGGTTTTCAGATGCCCCGGGGGCTGTGCATGGAATCCTGGGCATGTGGAGCGAAGTCACAAGTGCTGAGTCATTCCGGTAGGGGTTGCATGGAAGTTTCTTCCGCACGGCAGGCGCTGCGTCGATTTCCCCTCTGGAAGTCGTGCCACGTCGTCCCAGGTCAGCTGTGCGTCAATCCGGTGCCCGTGCGTCGAAGTTCCGCTCGCAATGCAGGCGCCGCATTGATCTTCTCCTTGCGAAGTCAGGCTGCGTTGTTCCTGTTCAGCGTGCTGTGAATTTCTCACCGCGGGGCAGGCTGTGCGTCGGTTTTAGCAAGCTGTGTGTCGAATTTTCACCGCACAAGGAGTCCAGTTGCAAGAGACAAGTCTTTTTGCTCGTGAGACTTCAGGGAACAGGAGGCACGCTCTATCCAAGCCCTTTGAGAGCACTTCTTCACCACAGCCAGGGAGCGGCAAGGCAGCAGTCCTTCACAGAAAGCAGTCAGGTGAGTCCTTTGGGCAGCCAAGCAGTTCTTCTTGGCAGGATCCAGGCTCTGGTTACAAGTTTCTTCTCCAGGAAGTGTCTGAGTTGGAAGGGGCAGAGGCCCTGTTTATATACCTAAATGTGCCTTTGAAGTGGGGGAGACTTCAAAGACTGGCTTAGAAGTGCACCAGGTCCCCTTTCAGTTCAATCCTGTCTGCCAGGGTCCCAGTAGGGGGTGTGGCAGTCCTTTGTGCGAGAGCAGGCCCTCCACCCTCCCAGCCCAGGAAGACCAATGCAAAATGCAGATGTATGCAAGTCAGGCTGAGTATCCTGTGTTTGGGGTGTGTCTGAGTGAATGCACAAGGAGCTGTCAACTAAACCTAGCCTGACGTGGATTGTAAGGCACAGAAAGATTTAAGTGCAGAGAAATTCTCACTTTCTAAAAGTGGCATTTCTAAAATAGTAATATTAAATCCAACTTCCCCAGTCTGCAGGATTTTATATCATCATTCTGGCCATACTAAATATGACAAGCAAGGATAGAACACCGCACACAATCAAATTCTAGTATAACACAAGTCTGTTACGACATGTAATGTCTAGCTTCCATTAAATAGATGAAACAAAAAAAAACTACGTTGGTGTTCACATCAGATTTCTTGACAGATGATGTCTTTATTATCGGGAGCGTTGTATTAAGGTAAACAAAGTACTTCACTGCAGACACAGCCAACACGTGTTTCGTCACACTGGTGACTTTTTCAAGGCTGTGGAGAAGCATATATATACATACTATGTAATACTGCTTACATGGTAACTGATAAATACAGCTACATGATCAAATAGTAGTGGTCATATAATAGAAATTTGTTTAATTAGTGACCTCTGTGTAGGCACCATAAGAAAGGGAAATATCCCAAGGAATGAGCAATCACATGTGGGAATCATGGACATGGCCAAATCACCAAGAGTCACAAAAAGCTAACAGATATACACCAGTTTGAAAACATGCGATAAATCCCAGTGCAATTCCCTAGGCAAGAATCGAGATTGCAAATAGTCCAAATAAATTAAAAAGTCAAAGAGAAACCAGGAAAAGTGGAACGGTGGTACCAGAAATGGTCGTACCTCTTTGGGCGTGATGCTGGCACGACAAAGTCAATGAGTCAATCATAAAAGTAATTTAAGTCCTTACGTCTGGAAATGCAGAAAAAAGAGATAATGCAAAAACAAACGGTTAAATGTAATAACTACAAAAACCACAAGACTACATGTGCCACCCATGCACAAACGATGCTAGGAACCCAACAGCCTCTCAAAACCGTAAAATACCTAAAATTGAGCTAGTCCAAATCCGAAAGTTCTATCATGCGAAAAGGTCCAAGGTAGGGACAGGTAAGTCAGTATATTGGACCATGACAAGTCCAAGAACAAGTTCTAAAAGAAAAAGAAAAAGTCATAACTCAAACATGCCTTTAAAAAATAAAAAGTTACAAAGTGTCATTCCCAGATGTCCTGAAGATATAGAAATGGTATATATGACCCCAAAATTACACACAAACAAGGGATATCATGTACAAAAATTAATTCCTAATCACAAAAAAGGTCAAACCATCGAGCGTCAAGTCATATGAGCCAAATAGGTACCCCTAGAGTAAAAAGCAACATATGGGGACCCAGTGTAGTTCAAGTAAATAAATAGAGGTCTATTTATTCTAATATAACCTGAATGCAGATTGCGGAATATAAAAACAATTCCTGCCCTCCAATCAGTTAAAAGGGACAACCAGAGCAGAGGCCGTAACAGAGTAGTCAAAAGTCGTAACTTCAGTAATAAACGCCATTGTATTAAAAGAAGAGGGAATAAGTGTTATAACAGGTTCCCCTCAGAACGCCCAGTGTGTCTAAGCAAACCGTATCTGGAAGGAAAATCAATCCGGAATAACAGAGGAAGTGTCCAGTCCCGCTCCCAAACTCACCGTAGCGAGAAAGTACCTGTGAATCCAAGTACTACGGTCGTGCTGACAAACAGTTGGTACATCATGAATAACGCAAATATGAATAAGCGCAAGAGATGGAAGCAATAGAAGTCAACATACGACTACTGAGTTAGTAAGAGGGGACAGAGTCAACAGAACATCGGCTGCAAGGCAGCCATCTTGGAACTTCGAACTAGATGAAGTAAGTAATACAATACTACAAAAAAACAGGCGTTAAAAGCAACGCCTAAGTCAGATGCAAGATCAGAAAGAAAATGAAATGTATGTACAGGCAAATATAAGCGCCATAACATATAACACACGGAGATATCATAAAGCTTAGCACGTAAGGCCACCACCGCTTTGGTGACAAGCGCAAACAATAAAAAAAACAGTTGGACACATGCAAGTCCAGGTCAAAAAGAAAGCCCAAAACCAAAAATAGAGCAGAGCAGACATAGGGGGTTATTACAACTTTGGAGGAGGTGTTAATCTGTCCCAAAAGTGACGGTAAAGTGACGGATATACCACCAGCCGTATTACGAGTCCATTATATCCTATGGAACTCGTAATACAGCCGGTGGTATATCCGTCACTTTACCGTCACTTTTGGGAAAGATTAACACCTCCTCCAAAGTTGTAATAACCCCCATAATGGGGACACTATGAGAAAAGAAAGAAAAAATCCATAAATTGCATAATTCCATAATAAGTAATAGCGAATGATAAAAGAGACACATGTATAATCCACAAACACAGCAGAGCCAAAAACAATGAGATCCATTATAAGCAAATAGAGTAATGCGGGTTAGGAATAATTATACATCTCGAATCAGAAAGAAAACATTGATAATATAAACAAATAGTAAGTGAATGTGGTACATATTGGCATAGGTAGACATATACCATGAGCATGACAGAATAACATAATTGTATTTTCATATCGGAGTACAAACACTTTGAGGTTCTAAAAACACCAAGATGTTACTACTATATAAACACGGTTGGATAATGTATCCTAAATACACCGGGTGTGAGAGAACAAAGTAAGGCACAAAAAACAGGATCCGACACGGCTAACTAAGGAAAACATGTAGCTTACGGTCCATATTGAGACCCAGCTCTACAGCCCGAAGTTTTAATATCCATTTAGCCTCACATCTGCGTAGGTCTTTTGTCCTGTTACCAAATCTGGGTGAGGCGTCCACATGGGCAATTCCATGGAATCTATGTTAAGAATGTCATTTTCCCCATGCAAAAGGTTGAAGTGAGTCGCAAGAGGGTAGGTTGTGTTATGGTTCTAAGAGCCATAGAGCAGGACACACAACATCCACATTTATAAAAACCAGTAGGTTTGTCAGGGAGCCAAGTCAGCTGTGGTGTTTTAGTCAGTGGTGTTAGGAAACTAGGACATAAAAGGTTTCTCAGCGTTTTACCCCTGCTGTGTGTAATAGATGGCATTTTGTTAATTACAGAATTCCTTAAAAAAATCCTGAATCTTTTTCTTTCTTTTATCTGTCCCTAAACCTTTTTCTATCATGTCTGATGTAGGAACTTCTCTTGACTTGGTCAGCACAGCCTATGACCACCTTAACTGGAAGGGTTTAAGGAGTCTCTGCATTGATAGAGGTTTAGGAGTGGGAAAGAATCCCTCTAGAGAATTGTTATCTAACATGCTTATTGAGAATGATAAGGCCTTAGCTGGCATATCCATTGAGAAGTTAGGAGATGGTTCACACTCTGACTTAGGGGCACCCCCAGTAAGAGTGTTAGATGGTGATCTTTCCAACCTGCCCCTTAGCAGACCACCTAGCATAGCTGGTACTAATGTGAGCTCACATCACAGTAGGGATGTTATTCCTGCAGGCCAGGTTGTTAGGGTGCCAACTGTTAGGGACAGGTCTCCCTCTGTTCATTCACATCATTCTTCTGTGTCAAAGCATGCCCAACCCACCCACCCTGATGACAGATTGTTAGAAAGGGAGCTCAATAGACTGAGAGTGGAAGAGTCCAGGCTGAAGCTTAAACAGCAACAGCTGGCTCTAGACAGGGAATCTTTAGACTTAGAAAAAGAAAGACAGAGGTTGGGGTTAGGACCCCATGGTTGCAGCAGCAGTATTCCAGATAGTAATCCTGTGAAAGAGCATGATTCTAGGAATCTGCATAAGATAGTTCCCCCTTACAAGGAGGGGGATGACATTAACAAGTGGTTTGCTGCACTTGAGAGGGCCTGTGTTGTACAGGGGGTCCCTCAAAGGCAGTGGGCTGCTATCCTATGGCTATCTTTCAGTGGAAAGGGTAGGGATAGGCTCCTTACTGGGAAGGAAAGTGATGCCAATAATTTTACAGTTTTAAAGAATGCACTCTTGGATGAATTTGGCTTAACCACTGAACAATACAGGATTAAGTTCAGAGAAACCAGAAAAGAGTCTTCACAAGACTGGGTAGACTTTGTTGACCATTCAGTGAAGTCCTTGGAGGGGTGGTTACATGGCAGTAAAGTTTCTGACTATGAAAGCCTGTATAATCTGATCCTGAGAGAGCATATTCTGAATAACTGTGTGTCCGATTTGTTACACCAATATCTAGTGGACTCAGATCTGACCTCTCCCCAAGAATTGGGAAAGAAGGCAGACAAATGGGTCAGAACAAGAGTGAACAGAAAAGTTCATACAGGTGGTGACAAGGATGGCAAGAAGAAAGATGGTGAGAAATCTCAGGATAAGCATGGGGATTAGGGTAAAACCAAAGACACTTCTTCAAATCCTAAACACTCTTCAGGGGGTGGGGATAAATCAAATTCTTCATCTTCTTCTTCTCAACATACACACATTAAAAAGCCTTGGTGCTTTGTGTGTAAAAATAAAGGCCATAGGCCAGGGGATAAGTCCTGTCCAGGTAAACCTCCTGAGCCTACCACCACTAATACATCAAGCTCTAGTGCCCCTAGCAGTAGTGGTACTAGTGGTGGGACTGCTGGCAACAGTCAAGCTAAGGGTGTAGTTGGGTTCACTTATGGGTCCATCATAGAAACTGGGGTAGTCAGTCCCAAGACAGTTTCTGTCACACCTAGTGGCATTGTCCTTGCCACACTGGCTGCTTGTCCCCTTACAATGGATAAGTACAGGCAGACAGTTCAATAAATGGTGTTGAGGCCCAGGCCACTTTGGTGACTGAAAACCTAGTGGCTCCTGAACAACACATCATTGGACAACAGTATAAGATTATTGATGTCCATAACTCCACTAAGGCCCTCATTCTAACCGCGGCGGGCGGCAGTAGCCGCCCGCTATGCGGTAACCGCCATATGGCCGCTCCGCGGTCAAAAGACCGCTGGGGCCATTTCAACTCTCCCGCTGGGCCGGCGGGCGCTAGCCAAGTTAGCGCCCGCCGGCCCAGCGGGAAAGGGGCCTGCAACACTGAAGCCGGCTCCGAATGGAGCCGGCGGTGTTGCAGGTGTGCGACGGGTGCAGTAGCACCCATTGCGCTTTTCACTGTTAGGGGGCCCCTGCACTTCCCATGCTGTTGGCATGGGCAGTGCAGGGGCCCCCAGGGGCCCCAGGACACCCGTTCCCGCCATCCTGTTCCTGGCGGTAAAAACCGCCAGAAACAGGGTGGCGGGAAGGGGGTCAGAATCCCCAAGCAGCGCCGCCATGGCGGATTTGGGCAACCGGGGGAAATCTAGAGGGAAACCGCCGGACCCGGTTTTCTGACCGCGGATTTACCGCCGCGGTCCGAACGGCCCAGGAAGCACCGCCAGCCTGTTGGCGGTGCTTCCGTCACCTGCGGCATCGGAATGAGGGCCTAAGTTTCTTCCCTTAGCTATAGTTCAGCTTAGTTGGGGTGGAGTTACTGGCCCTAAGCAGGTGGTAGTATCACCTAGCTTACCTGTAGACTGTCTCTTAGGTAATGACCTAGAGACCTCAGGTTGGGCTGTGGTAGAGTTTTATGCCCATGCAGCCATGCTGGGCATCCGAGAGGAATTCTTCCCTCTCATTTCTACTGAAATGAAAAAGCAAAGGAGAGAAAAAGGCCTGAAAACTCAGGATCCCTCTCCAACAACAGGTAAAAAGGGTATCACAGTATCCCCTAACCACCCTGCCATTCAGGATACCATTCCTGTGGTGGGAGAAACCTCTCCTGGGTGGCACCTGTTCCAAGGGAATCATCAGCTGGCATAGCTGTACTCCCTGAGGTGGAAGTAACTCTCTGTGGGATAACTAATATTGGTGAGAAAAAGAGCACCATTTTAGTTAACATGGAGCATCCCTCCAACCCTCCCAGAGAAACTTTAGTGCAGAAACCCTGCACTGCCTCACAACACTTAGGACAGCAGCCCTGCCCTAGTGTGGAGCTCATAGGACAGCATCCCTGCCCTGCTCCAACTCAAGAGAAACAGCATCCATGTTCTCTCTTCAAGCCATATGGACAAGGTTTTTGCCCAGCAATGGCTCTACTGAGACAGCATCCCTGTCTGGCATTCTCATCACTAGAAATAGGTCCAGTGGACAATTCCCACAGTTCTAAACTAAAACATACTGATAGAAACTCTGAAAATATATCTTCACATTGTTGCTTAGCTAAAAAAAATTCAAACAGGGTGGTTTACATCCCCACAGGGAAGTAACCATACAGTGGATGATAAAGGGAGTAACCAGTTTATTGCAGAGCTACTCTCTACTTATCACCACTTAGACAATAAAGTCTCAACTGGCCAAGGTTAGCCTTATTGTCCTTCGTTTGGGGGGGGGGGAGGGTTGTGTGAGAAAGTAGCCTCTTTCTAGCCTTGTTACTCCCACTTTTGGCCTGTTTGTGAATATATGTCAGGGTGTTTTCACTGTCTCACTGGGATCCTGCTAGCCAGGGCCCAGTGCTCATAGTGAAAACCCTATGTTTTCAGTATGTGTGTTAAGTGTCACTGGGACCCTGCTAGCCAGGACCCCAGTGCTCATAAGTTTGTGGCCTATATGTATGTGTTCCCTGTGTGATGCCTAACTGTCTCACTGAGGCTCTGCTAACCAGAACCTCAGTGGTTATGCTCTCTCTTTACAAATTGTCACTAACAGGCTAGTGACCAATTGCACCAATTCACATTGGCATACTGGAACACCCTTATAATTCCCTAGTATATGGTACTGATCTACCCAGGGTATTGGGGTTCCAGGAGATCCCTATGGGCTGCAGCATTTCTTTTGCCACCCATAGGGAGCTCTGACAATTCTTACACAGGCCTGCCACTGCAGCCTGAGTGAAATAACGTGCATGTTATTTCACAGTCATTTAGCATTGCACTTAAGTAACTTATAAGTCACCTATATGTCTAACCTTCACCTGGTGAAGGTTGGGTGCGAAGTTACTTAGTGTGTGGGCACCCTGGCACTAGCCAAGGTGCCCCCACATCATTCAGGGCAAATTCCCCGGACTTTGTGAGTGCGGGGACACCATTACACGCATGCACTAAATATAGGTCACTACCTATGTATAGCGACACAATGGTAACTCCGAACATGGCCATGTTACATGTCTAAGATCATGGAGTTGTCACCCCAATGCCATTCTGGCATTGGGGTGACAACTCCATGATCCCCCGAGTCTCTAGCACAGACCTGGGTACTGCCAAACTGCCTTTCCCGGGGTTTCACTGCAGCTGCTGCTGCTGCCAACCCCACAGACAGGTTTCTGCCCTCCTGGGGTCCAGTCAGGCTTGGCCCAGGAAGGCAGAACAAAGGACTTCCTCAGAGAGAGGGTGTTACACTCTCTCCCTTTGGAAAAAGGTGTCAGGGCTGGGGAGGAGTAGCCTCCCCCAGCCTCTGGAAATGCTTTGATGGGCACAGATGGTGCCCATCTCTGCATAAGCCAGTCTACACCGGTTCAGGGATCCCCCAGCCCTGCTCTGGTGCGAAACTGAACAAAGGAAAGGGGAGTGACCACTCCCCTGACCTGCACTTCCCCGAGGAGGTGCCCAGAGCTCCTCCAGTGTGCTCCAGACCTCTGCCATCTTGGAAACAGAGGTTTTGCTGGCACACTGGACTGCTCTGAGTGGCCAGTGCCAGCAGGTGACGTCAGAGACTCCTTCTGATAGGCTCTTACCTGTGTTGCTAGCCTATCCTTCTTCCTAGGTAGCCAAACCTCCTTTTCTGGCTATTTAGGGTCTCTGCTTTGGGGAATTCTTTAGATAACGAATGCAAGAGCTCATCAGAGTTCCTCTGCATCTCTCTCTTCACCTTCTGCCAAAGGATCGACCGCTGACTGCTCAGGAAGCCTGCAAAACCGCAACAAAGTAGCAAAGACGACTGCTGCAACCTTGTATCGCTGATCCTGCCGCTTTCTCGCCTGTTTCCTGGTGGTGCATGCTCTGGGGGTAGCCTGCCTCCTTCTTGCACCAGGAGCTCTGAAGAAATCTCCTGTGGTACCACGGAATCCTCCCCCTTCAACCGCAGGCAACAAAAGACTGCATCACCGGTCCTCTGGGTCCCCTCTCAGCACGACGAGCGTGGTCCCTGGAACTCAGCAACTCTGTCCAAGTGACTCCCACAGTCCAGTGACTCTTCAGTCCAAGTTTGGTGGAGGTAAGTCCTTGTCTCCCCACGCTAGACTGCATTGCTGATTACCGCGTGATTTGCAGCTGCTCCGGCTCCTGTGCACTCTTCCAGGATTTCCTTTGTGCACAGCCAAGCCTGGGTCACCGACACTCTAACCTGCAGTGCACAACCTCCTAGGTTGTGCTCCGGCGTCGTGGGACTCCCCTTTGTGTCTTCGGGTGAGCTCCGGTTCACTCCTCTTCTAAGTGCCTGTTCCGGTACTTCTGCGGGTGCTGCCTGCTTCTGTGAGGGCTCCCTGACTTGCTGGGTGCCCCCTCTGTCTCCTCATCCAAGTGGCAACATCCTGGTCTTCCTGGGCCACAGCAGCATCCAAAAACCCTAACCGCAACCCTTGCAGCTAGCAAGGCTTGTTTGCGGTCTTTCTGTGTGGGAACACCTCTGCAAGCTTCTTCACAACGTGGGACATCCATCCTCCAAAGGGGAAGTTTCTAGCCCTCTTCGTTCTTGCAGAATCCATAGCTTCTACCATCCTGTGGCAGCTTATTTGCACCCTCAGCTGGCATTTCCTGGGCATCTGCCCAATCTCAACTTTGTCGCGACTCTTGGACTTGGTCCCCTTGTTCCACAGGTACTGTCGTCTGGAAATCCACTTTGGTTGCATTGCTGGTGTTGGTCTTCCTTGCAGAATTCCCCTATCACGACTTCTGTGCTCTCTGGGGAACATAGGTGCCCTTAACACCTACTTTTCAGGGTCTTGGGGTGGGCTATTTTTCTAACCCTCACTGTTTTCTTACAGTCCTAGCGACCCTCTACAAGCTCACATAGGTTTGGGGTCAATTCGCGGTTCGCATTCCACTTTTGGAGTATATGGTTTGTGTTGCCCCTATACCTATGTGCTCCTATTGCAATTCACTGTAACTATACATTGCTTGCATTACTTCCTTTTGCTATTACTGCATATTTTTGGTATTGTGTACATATATCTTGTGTATATTTGGCATCCTCATACTGAGGGTACTCACTGAGATACTTTTGGCATATTGTCATAAAAATAAAGTACCTTTATTTTTAGTATATCTGTGTATTGTGTTTTCTTATGATATTGTGCATATGACACCAGTGGTATAGTGGGAGCTTTGCATGTCTCCTAGTTCAGCCTAAGCTGCTCTGCTATAGCTACCTTCTATCAGCCTAAGCTGCTAGAAACACCTCTTCTACACTAATAAGGGAAAACTGGACCTGGTACAGAGTGTAAGTACCCCTTGTTACCCACTACAAGCCAGGCCAGCCTCCTACACTTACACAATGGACGTTGGTACCAGCAGTGCCAGGGGGTAGCTATTGGTGCCAAATTCTCGACTTCCTATGCCAACCTCTATATGGGACAATTTGAAAAACGCCATCTTTGGTCCAACTGTCCAAATCAGATTACCCAAAATATTTTATTTTGGGGCAGATATATTGATGATATCTTTACGATATGGACAGGCAGCATCCCTGACCTGAAACTCTCATTGATCATCTCAACACTAAGGATTTCAATCTTTCCTTTACCTACAAAAGTGACAGCACCCAAATCGAATTTCTTGATCTCCTACTATATGTGACTGGGAACAAGATTTCATCTAGATTGTATAGGAAACCTACAGCTTGCAATTCTATTCTCCACGCACGTAGCGCACATCCTAAATCTCAGATCCAGGCTATACCTTATGGTGAAATAATACGGATACGTCGCAACTGTAGTGACGATTAAATTTTCTCAGAAGAACTTGGAGACCTGGCACAAGGCTTTCGTGCTAGAGGATATTCGGAAGATCGAATCTCAAAGGCCAACAAACGTATTGCATTGAAACCCCGTCAATCCTTACTTATCAGAGGCCGTACCAAACACACTCAGTCGGCCAAGAGGAAGAAAATCATTCCTTTTTTTACTAAGGGCCAGATTTAGGAAGCCTTTTGCATGTCGCAAACTGCGAAAAACGCAGTTTGCGGCATGCAAAAGGCCGAACGCGATGCTCATCCTCAAATTGTGAGTCGGTACCTACTCGCAATTTGAGGATGTGACTCGCAAATAGGAAGGGGTGTTCCCTTCCTATTTGCGACCACATCGCCATGCTGAGTTGCTTTGTGACCGCGAATGCGGTCGCAAACCAACTCGCAGTTACCACCAGTGTCACCCTGGTGGTAATTCATTCGCAAAAGGGAAGGGGTCCCCATGGTACCCCTTCCCCTTTGTGAATGCCGAAAAAAATATTTTTTCAGAGCAGGCAGTGGTCCTATGGACCACTGCCTACTCTGAAAAAAACGAAACCAAATGGTTTCGGAAGTTTTCTTTTTGCAACTCGTTTTCCTTTAAGGAAAACGGGCTGCAAAAAGAAAAAAAAAACTGCTTTATTAAAAAAGCAGTCACAGACATGGAGGTCTGCTGTCTCCAGCAGGCCACCATCCCTGTGAGTGCAGGGACTCACTATGGGGTCGCAAAATGCGACCCACCTCATTCATATTCATGAGGTGGGTATTTGCGACCACATAGCGAGTCGCAGAAGGTGTCTGAGACACCTTTCTGCATACAATTTTGCAAGTTGCAATTTGCGAGTCGGTCAGACTCGCAATTTGCAAGTCGCAAAATTTTTCTTGCTACATCTGGCCCTAAGTTCAGTCCTGCCAGTATGCTAGTATATCGGATACTAAAAAACACTGGCATATATTACTACTAGATACTGGCTTGACTTCTGTAATTAACAAAATGTCATCTATTACGCACAGCAGGGGTAAAACGCTGAGAAACCTTTTATGTCCTAGTTTCCTAACACCACTGACTAAGACACCACAGCTGACTTGGCTCCCTGACAAACCTACTGGTTTTTATAAATGTGGATGTTGAGTGTCCTGCTCTATGGCTCTTAATAAAACAACATTTTTTTCTTACAACACCAATATTACTTACCACATCAGACACTTTATGAACTGTAAATACTTAATATACTGTTTACTGTATCATTTGTGTGTGTGGATTAATATATGTGGGCAGTACCATTCGTCCACTAAAAGAGCAAATACAAGAACACATTAGAGCGATTAGGAACCATACCACAACCTACCCTCTTGCGACTCACTTCAACCTTTTGCACGGGGAAAATGACATTCTTAACATTAGATTCCATGGAATTGCCCATGTGGACGCCTCACCCAGATTTGGTAACAGGACAAAAGACCTATGCAGATGTGAGGCTAAATGGATATTAAAACTTCGGGCTGGAGAGCTGGGTCTCAATATGGACCGTGAGCTACATGTTTTCCTTAGTTAGCCGTGTCGGATCCTGTTTTTTCGTGCCTTACTTTTTTCTCTCACACCCCCGGTGTATTTAGGATACATTATCCAACCGTGTTTATATAGTAGTAACATCTTGGTGTTTTTAGAACCTCAAAGTGTTTGTACTCCTATATGAAAATACACCTTGCGGCAATTATGTTATTCTGTCATGCTCATGGCATATGTCTATCTATGCCAATAGGTACCACATTCACTTACTATTTGTTTATATTATCAATGTTTTCTTTCTGATTCGAGATGTATAATTATTCCTAACCCGCATTACTCTGTTTGCTTATAATGGATCTCATTGTTTTTGGATCTGCTGTGTTTGTGGATTATACATGTGTCTCTTTTATCATACGCTATTACTTATCATGGACTTATCCAACTTATGGATTTTTTTCTTTCTTTTCTCCTAGTGTCCTCATTATGTCTGCTCTGCTCTATTTTTGGTATTGGGCTTTCTTTTTGACCTGGAATTGCATGCGTCCAACTGTTTTTTTTATTGTTTGCGCTTGTCACCAATGCGGTGGTGGCCTTACGTACTAAACTTTATGATATCTCCGTGTGTTATATGTTATGGCACTCATATTTGCCTGTACATACATTTCACTTTCTTTCTGACCTTGCATCTGACTTAGGCGTTGCTTTTAACACCTGTTTTTTTGTAGTATTGTATTACTTACTCCATCTAGTTCGACGTTCCAAGATGGCTGCCTTGCAGCCGATGCTCTGTTGACTCTGTCCCCTCTTACTAACTAAGTAGTCCTACGTTGACTTCTATGGCTCCCATCTTTCGCGCTTATTTATATTCGAGTTATTCATGATGTACCGACTGTTTGTCGGCACGATTGTAGTACTTGGATTCACAGATACTTTTTCGCTAAGGTGAGTTTGGGAGCGGGACTGGACACTTTCTCTGTTATTCCGGATTGAGTTTCCTTCCAGATATGGTTTGCTTAGACACATGGGGCGTTCTGAGGAGAGCGTGTTATTTCACTTATACCCTCTTCTTTTAATACAATGGCATTTATTACTGAAGTTACGACTTTTGACTATTCTCTTACGGCCTCTGCTCTGGTTGCCTCTTTTAACTGATTGGAGGGCAGGAATTGTTTTTATATTCCGCAATCCGCATTCAGGTTACATTAGAATAAATAGACCTCTATTTATTTACTTGAAGTACACTGGGTCCCCATATGTTACTTTTTACTCAAGGGGTACCTATTTGGCTCATATGACTTGACGCTCTATGGTTTGGCCTTTTTTGTGATTAGGAATTCATTTTTGTACATGATATCCCTTGTTTGTGTGTAATTTTGGGGTCATATATACCCTTTCTATATCTTCAGGACATCTGGGAATTACACTTTGTCATTTTTTATTTTTTAAAGGCATGTTTGAGTTATGACTTTTTATTTTTCTTTTAGAACTTGTTCTTGGACTTATCATGGTCCACTATACTGACTTACCTTGGACCTTTTCGCATGATAGAACTTTCGGATTTGGACTAGCTCAATTTCAGGTATTGTCCGGTTTTGAGAGGCTGTTGGGTTCCTAGCATCGTTTGTGCATGGGTGGCACATGTGGTCTTGCGGTTTTTGTAGTTATTACATTTAACCGTTTGTTTTTGCATTATGTCTTTTTCCTACATTTCCAGACGTAAGGACTTACATCACTTTTATGATTGACTGATTGACTTTGTCGTGTCAGCATCACGCCCAAATAGGTTCGATCATTTCTGGTACCACTGTTCCACTTTTCCTGGTTTCTCTTTGACTTTTTAATTTATTTGGACTATTTGTAATCTCGATTCTTGCCTAGGGAATTGCACTGGGATTTATCGCATGTTTTCAAACTTCACTTATCTCTATCCCGTTTATGTTCTGCATTGTGTCTTTCTTTTCCTTTCGCCGGGTCTTCATTTGGCACATTACACCTGGTGTATCTCTGTTAGCTTTTTGTGACTCTTGGTGGTTTGGCCATGTCCATGATTCCCACATGTGATTGCTTATTCCTTGGGATATTTCCCTTTCTTATGGTGCCTACACAGAGGTCACTAACTAAACAAATTTCTATTATATGACCACTACTATTTGATCATGTAGATGTATTTATCAGTTGCCATGTAAGCAGTATTACATAGTATGTATATATATGCTTCTCTACAGCCTTGAAAAAGTCACCATCGTGACGAAACACGTTTTGGCTGTGTCTGCAGTGAAGTACTTTGTTTACCTTAATACAACGCTCCCGATAATACAGACATCATCTGTCAAGAAATCTGATGTGAACACCGACGTAGTTTTTTTTGTCCTCATCTATTCAATGGAAGCTAGACATTACATGTTGTAACATACTTGTGTTATACTAGAATTTGATTGTGTGCGGTGTTCTATCCTTGCTTATCTTTACTTGTGTTATAAAAAAGTTTTCCCCCCCTTTTTTTTTTACACTTGATTTTGCCCATGGGTGGCAGGACATTCAGTTCACCTGCACCACTTCTGATCGTACTATACATTTGACTATTTGTGCCTACCTTCCTAGGAGTGCGGCCATTCTCACCCTTACTACCCCTTTGTTTAATACTAAATATGACCTTCCTACTCCTTTCAGATCAGCAGCTACCACTCAAACACTGTATGAGGGTAGCCCCAATGTTATCCGATGACAGCAGGCCTCACAGCAGTGTACAAATTAATTTGGGAGTTGTACACTACCAGGACATGTAAACTACACAGGTACATGGCCTGCCTTTTGCCTACACAGCACCCTGCCCTATGGGCTAGGGCGTACCTTAGGGGTGTCATATGTAGAAAAAAGGGGAGTTTTAGGCTTGGCAAGTACTTTTAAATGCCAAGTGGAATTGGCAGTAAAACTGCACACACAGCCTTGCAATGGCAGGCCTGAGACAAGGTTAAGGGGCTACTTAAATGGGTGACACAGTCAGTGCTGCAGGCTCACTAGTAGCTTTTAATCTACAGGCCCTGGGCACATATAGTGCACTATTCTAGGGACTTATAAGTAAATTAAATAGCCCAATCGGGTATGATCCAATGTCACCATGTTTTAAGGAGAGAGCATATGCAGTTTAGCACTGGTTAGCAGTGGTAAAGTGCGCAGAGTCCTAAAGCCAGCAAAAATGAGGTCAGAAAAAGAGGAGGAGGAAGCCAAAAAGTCTGGGGATGACCCTGCAGAAAGGCCATTTCCAACAGACTGTGTATGCACATTTCATACAAAGGATTGCTAGAATGCAAGCTTCTCGATCCCACCTATACTTTTCATTGTTTTCATCTACTCATCCCTCTCTGTTCACAATCGGAGCTCCTCATTCTTTGTTTCAATTAGAAATGTGATACTTTACAATGTATTCAGACTATTTATGTGTATGAGCCCTGTCTGTTGTGACTGGGCCAGTGTTCTTGAAGACATGAGGTCTGATTTTGAGTTTGGTAGACAAGTTACTCTTTCACAAATTTGATGGATATCCCATCCACAGTATTACAATTGCCATAGGATAATAAAAAAAGCAATACAGTAGACAGAATATCCAACACATTTATGACGTAGTAACTCATGCGCCAAACTCTAAATCAGGGCCATAATTCCTCATAGTGCATCTGGATATATGGATACATTCTTTCATGCACATTCATATACTTTAAAGATATTAAGAGTGTAACTAAGGTGGGTGATCTAAGAGTTCTTTAAATAGGGTACTCCATGGTAAATGCAACAGAGTAGCCTGCCTGCCAAACTGATGGTCTGTCTGGTCTATCAAGGGACAGGTGCACCAACAGCTTTCCGTCAACGGAAAGCTACCTGAGAGGGCCTGATACAATAGGGGCAACCTGAGTAAAGCCATCACACAGCCTACTCTAGTTAAGGTTGACTGTCTGTTTTTTTTCTGTATGTCACCTACAGGAAAAAACTGGCAGAGAGAGACAGAACTAAAAGAATTCCCATACCACAAGGTGTGTAGGTTATTCATTTTTTAGTTGGTTTTTTAATAACAAACTCCTACTTTGGGAGCTGGTTTTTGAAAAATTGAAATTTTAAAGGCTTGATGGACAGTCATCAAAACTGCTGGTGGCTGTCTACCAAATCCTTTCCACCTTGAAATATACCACCATGACAATGGTTCCTTTCAATGTACAAATATGACCACTGGACTGGTGGTCAACTCTAAATAGGATGGACTACCACCCATCAGTGTGGCAGACCTTAAGTTCTCGGACACCCTGAAGTAATGTACTCCATCCTCCACAGTCTAAATCAAGCACAACTCTTTTACTGACATATGCAAAAATTAAATGTCTCAATTTCATATGTGATGGTTTCAATTTCATTATAAGCCTAACCCATAACCATCAGTTAGTCAAACCACTTTCCAGTCCCATTTTGCGTCTTCACCCTTGTTTAAAAAAAAAAAAAACTACCACAGCAAGAGGGCTATTCCATGCTTGGAAAGGGTTATTGTGACTAGTCTCAGGAAACAAAATAACACCCATCATCACAGCAGCTAGACCCTATGGTAAATGGTTAATTGGTGACAACTAAATGCAAATAGAGTACTACTGCTATAATAGACCAAATGGCTATTGTACAGCAATAAACCATTTGTCCAAAGCTGGACCAACAATGATCCTGGGAATCAATTGCCCTAATAAGGAGCACCCTCAGGAAAACAAAAAATTACTGGAAGGAGCCAAAATCTCCCGACACTAAATTAAAATAAAAAGCATAATTTCAATTGCCAAATCAACTTATTTTTAAGGGTATTTTTTTTAGAGTTTTTATGGCACAGGCTCTAACCGAAGGTATTGTTGCACTTTACATGAGTACTAGTTGCATAACACAAGGTCATGTTCATTTTCTTTCAAGGCACAAGGAGATTCATTGATTTGTCCAGAAACATCTCATGTCAAGCTTGCGCTTAGACTCCAATCTCGTTCCCCATTTCCAGAGTCAGCAGTTCTGGTCGTAACACCCCATCCTCTTCCTTACCTTACCTTTAAGTGTACAGAGTGACTTTGCTGAATTATTTACAATCTATTTTCTAACACTCCAAACAGCTCCCCAATTACAAAGACAACCCTCAATCACCATAAAGTCTAGAATTGCGTTAGCTTTTTTTCAAACATTTCACTGAGAAATCAGACTAATCAGAGATAAATTCTACATGAACACCTCCGACCATTCCTTTTTCCCAAATAATGTGATGCTTGGGACGTTTTCACCCCCTTCTCATCTGATGAGCTACCTACCATCATTTATTATTAAGAGCCTTATTTGGAGTTTTGTGTACAGGTCCTCCATCACAAACTTCTCAAACATGACAGATATCCTATTTGCATTATTACAAGGACATTAGGGCCCATATTTATACTTTTTTAGCACTGCATTTGCGCCATGTTTTGATGCAAAAATTACACAAACTTACAAAAACAATTGTATTTTGCAAGCTTGCGCCGTTTTGCATCAAAAAATTACGCAAATGCGGCGCTAAGAAAGTATAAATATGGGACTAAATTCTAATGCACTTGTATTAGCATGAAAGGGATTGCCTTCAGGTTTGTGAGGGAGTACCATCCTCCATAACCTAAATCATGCCCTTACAGTCTGAAGCTAACAAACAACTTTTATGATCAAATTTCCACCAGAGAACGTAAGGAAAACGGTTACAGAAATTGTGCAACCTGATAAATGTCTCCCTGTATCAAGGTATAAAAAAAGAAAGAAAAGATAGTGGAGCACTCAAAATCTATCTAGGACCCTCTTGTAATAATCAATAAAGCCATCAAGAAAGGGGAATTAGATCAAAGTGTAACCAATTGAGAGAACATAAGCAATTGAAAAGAGAATCTTTAGGGTGTTGAGATTATGTATGTAATCCACAATTTTAATAGTAAATGAGTAAATTATCTATACATACAGTGTGCAATATATTGGAATATCCTATCCCTGATATCATAAAAACACATAAAAACTACCCAAAAACAATGCTGCAAAATAAATAACTGGCTGTTAATGTGAGGATCCACTTGATGCTTTAAACCCAAAAGTTCATTCTTTATAAATCTTCAAACATTCCAAAGTGATCCTCCATCCATGAAGTGAGAAGACCAAGAATCTATTAGGCAATTGAGCCCCGTTCTTCAATCTTTATGAATCTTCCACCACTAAGAAATTAATTTCAGTCCATGCAAGATTTGCAGTCTTTCTAGGTCCTTCGCCACTCGAAAAACAGTTTTAGTCCATATAGGTTTTTTGCCAACACATGTTTCATCCCGTTCTGGGATTTTATCAAGGGTTTTATTTGGTACCTAACGATCATCGCATTTCTGGTCATGTGAGATTCAACTCTTTCAATGTCGCATCTTAAAGCAACTCACATTGTATCAAGGTATATTCCACAGCTTCTCAAAAAATAGTCACATTACCCCAATACTAAAAAAGCAAGCCTACACCCAAATCAGGTAGCAAACCTTTCCCCAATGCCAAACCTCCCCTTGTTGAAAAAGGATGTTTTAAAAAATGGATGCCATCCAGCTGAAAGCTGTCATAGGTAAAGAAGGTTTGCTGGCCAGCTACCAGTCTGGATACAACAGATTCAGCCTTTTGTATCAGTTACATTTGTCTCACACATGCAAAGATAAACAGAAGCAGAAATTGGTTCAGTGTGTTTTATTGAATCAACTGTGTTCTAGATCAAATAGCATGTACTGCAATGATTAGGATGATAAAACATAATAATAGCAATAAGGTGACAAGGCAAGTGTAACATAAAAAAGTCCCACCATAGTGTCAGAATGCTATGGGTTGGAATTCCTACCTATGCTACTAAGGTACTACTAGAGCACAGCAGTGTTAGCCCTAATCCACCCTTCAGAATCCCTAAGAAGACACCATTCCCCATACCTGTATATGGTAGTAGCAAAGAGGGCTGTTGGTCTTACTGAGAGTCCTCTTTCATGTAGGTGGAAAATACATCAAGTCTCAGCAGACACCTGCAATGAAGCGGCAGCATGCAGTGGCAGTTCTCTGGCTGGAATTCTCCCTCTAACGTAAAGGGGGCAGAGAGAAATGACAAAGATTGCAGTGTTCCACTTTGTACTGACAACATCACCAACTACAGCCTTGAGCAGAGAACAGACCAAGAATGTCAGACTAAAACGAATGAAAACAATTTATGTGCTAAAAGTATATGAGATAAAAGAAATAAAACATCACAGCAGAATGAAGCTTCTGCTCAGAAAATAAAAATGAATAAAATAAATTGTTATTAGGCTAAAGGGCACAAGCTGCATGCCTGTGGCTAAAATAAAGTGCCCATAAAAGCTCACTAAAATAACCTCAAAAGAAGTTCTAGCCTTATATTATTCCATCTCTACATCTGGATTCTCCAAAGAGTATCTCATTAGTTACTGGCAGCTCTTCAGCTACTTGTAAATAGCTCTCATGTATGCAGTCAGCCTACTAAATTATAATTTTTTGTATGGGTGAATTAATTTGTGTATGACAACATTTGAAAAGTGTGTGTTCAAGATTAATTTCAGAACTCATAATCTAATGCTTGGAGAAAAATTGTTGATTTTCCAAAATATATTTGAAGGTTATATTTTTACTGATAAATCGTGGTTCTGTAAAGACTTAACAATTAAACTATTACTTCCCTCCTAGGGATTTGTGTCCATGGCTTTAATATACTACCCATGTAATGCATTCCAAACTGACAAAGCTTTTATTTCACATTACTGCTGGCAAACTAGCCTGATGCACAGAGTTGATCACTGCTGGTAATCTCACTTATGATGACCACTAATACAATCATTTTTGTTGTGGTTACTATCACAATACTAACAATATATGTAGCTCAGGATGATTTTCATTGAACATAAATAGCTCTTGTTACAGAAAAGGTTGGAGACCCCAGATCTATATACAGCCAATAGAGGTAATCTTGGAAGATTCTGAAATTGCCCCTATTCCCATACAGTTGTCTTCTAATTATACATGAGAACATCACCTGTACAAAACACTGCACTCATTATAGGCTGTCTTGCCAAAATGGAAACTGGTACTACTAAGACCTTTCTCCTCTTTAATCAAGAGAAAAATCAAATTCACTTCATGTTGCTCTCTCCCAAAAAACTCTTTGGGTCAATTTTTGATTCATTGAATCTACAGGAGGTTCTGCATTCCCTTCCTTCCCTGCAAAATACTTGGAATTTACTAATGTATTGCTTACATTGACCCCATATTAGTAAAGTGGCTAAAGCTACTAGCTTCTATCTCCATACCTTTTAGAAAATTTGTCACATCATTTGACTCTCACACCTTAGAACATATGTACTTTTGTTCATCATCTCTAGATTGGACTTTGGGAACACCCTACTTAGCTTCATTCCCATCACCTCTACTCACCACCCAAGCCATAATTCATTCAGCAGCTGGTATCATTAACTTGACAAGAAAATATGGTTATATGAGTCCCATACATTGTGACCTACTTTGACTTCCTATTTTAGCAAACATTATATTCAAAATATGCTGATTATCCTGTGAGGCCATTCATAAGAAGCCCATTAGACCTAGTTGACATGCCTACCACTTCTGTGGGATATTTGTGGTCTAAAAATTAGAAACCCACACCTCCTGGAAGTACCAAAAAATGTAAATCCTCCATCTCACAAGTGCAATTCACCTGCAGGGCAGCTGTTTTCTCATGGGACTTTCTCTCACCAGCACTCTGGTAACTTACCTCACTCACTGCCTTCAATTAACACAACATGTCACCTTTTAAGACATTTCCTAAACAATGACAGCTTGGCCTAACTAGAACTGTGTACCTGCTTAAGTGCCTCTTTGATTGTTCATAGTTCTTTACCGGCTTAACTGTTGCATTTGCCATTTATGAATGTAACCCTGTCAGTGCTATTCTATGTAAAGCATCCAAAAACCTTTAGGTCCTGGTGTTCTATATGAATGGCATGAGTAAACAAGCATTGGCAAATCCTTTGTTTTTTGTTTCTACCTTACTGGATCCTAAAATAATTGAAAAATGTTATAATAATGTTTGCTTTAAATTTGATAATCCGTTAATCAAATGTAAAACAAAAATTAGTATAACATTTTTCTAACATTTGTAATCCAGTTAGATAGAAAGAATAAACAAAGGCAAAACCTATTGGTATGAGGCCATGCAGCAAAAGGAGAAAGAAGACAACGAAGATAGAAGACAGAAGACAGCATGTGGTAAAGAAGAAAGAAGCCAGTGAAGAAAGAAGACAGAAGACGGCATGCAGTAAAGAAGAAAGAAGCCAGTGAAGAAAGAAGACAGAAGGCATCATGTGGGAAAGGACAGCGAAGAAAGAAGACAGAAGGCGGCATGTGGTTAAGAAAAAAGAAGACAGTGAAGAAAGAACATGGAGGACGGCATGCAGTAGACAGCAAAGAAAGAAGACAGAAAACAACATGTGGTAAAGAAAAGAGTGAAGAAAGAAGACAGCATGCAATAAAGAAGACAGCAAAGAAAGAAAACATAAATTTGCATTCGGGAAAGAAGAGAGCAAAGAAAGAAGACAGAAGACAACAGGCGGGAAAGAAGACAGCGCAGAAAAAACACAGAAGACGGCATGCGGGAAAGAAGAAAAAACACAGCCAAGAAAGAAGACAGAAGACGGCATGCGGGAAAGAAGAAAGAAAACAGCCAAGAAAGAAGACAGCTTGTGGGAAAGAAGATATTGATGAAAAAAGACAGAAGACGACATGAGGGAAAAAAGACAGCAAAGAAAGAAGACAGAAGATGGCATGCAGAAAGAAAAATGAAGATGGCAACAAAGAAAGAAAAAATAAGACAGCAATGAAGAAAGGAGACAGAGAGGATGGGAGTGAAGAAAGAATATGTCAGTGAACTAGGAAAACAGCATCAGAAAGAAGAAGAAGACAGCAACAAAGAAAGGAGACAGAGAAGACGACAGCGAAGAAGAAGACATCAGGGAAGTAAGAATAAAGCATCAGAAAGAAAAAGGAAGACAGCAATGAAGAAAGAAGGGAGAGAAGATGGCAGCAGAGAAAGAAGACCTAAAAAATAAGACAGCATACAGAAAGAAAAAAGAAGTGCCTTCAGCATAGTAGCCAGAGAAAGGACACTGGCTAGTGTCCAATGGGAAGTGAGCAGAAGGAGTACTTAGTCCAGAGGCAACTCGATGGCAAGATCGGTGAAGAAGATGAAGAAGACAACAGGAACTGACATGCAGATGACCTGCTGGCCTATCAAAAGCATGTAAATCAGAGCAATGTTGGAGTAAGCCAATGATAAGTTCAGGAAAGTAGGGGGCTGGTTCTAAGCGTCTTTTAAGTTTTTTTTTACTAACAAAAGATTTAGCAAGAAGCGCTCAAGTGCATGTGCAAGCAAAACCTTACAATTATTAAAAACTCTTATGCAAATGGCATGAAGCATTGAAGGAACTATCTACAGCACCATCTGGTTCAACAGACTTTTCCTGGTTGCCCCCAATTGTTAAACACACTGATTTATTAATTCAAAATCTACTTCAGCTCTCTACAAATATTGGCATACATGTATACATGGATATCAGATATCTAAAAGAATGTCAGCTTATGATCACAAAACAGGAACATGCCCGTAAACATGAAACAAGTATGTTCATATCTCAGTTGCACTACCACAAATTGTACATATTGACAGAGGTCTGGATAACACCATGAAGTAGTTTCATCACATCTGCAGACTCTTGAGTCACATAAAGGGAGGCAACAAACTATGTGTAGACCACAAAAAGCAGATAGGAAAGAAATATCAGTCAAAACCAGAGCCATACGCACAACAACAAATACACACAATATTACAATCTAACACTAATATACTCACCCCCTTGCTATCATCTTTAAACCTGTAGCTGCCTTACGAGGTCTGGGGGACCAGCTCCAGGATTTTCCATTCAAAGTGAGTCATGGGTCACACACCTTGTTTTTTGGCTAGGTGGACCTCCCCAGAGCACAAGGTATTTTCACTGCTTGCTCACATGTTTACTGGTGCTTAGATTCTCAATTTTTCGTGATATCCATAGCCATAGCCCGTAAGCCAGCTAACCTGCTTGTTTATAAGCTTCAAGCATAATGTTAATTGCCCACCTCATCCAGCACATCAATGCCATCTGGATTTAAGTTGGGGCCCGGTTCCCACTAGCTGCTATTTTATGTCTCCGACAAGCACCTTGTGCTGCAATTTCATAGAAGGGTCCTGTCTAATAAGGTTACTGGGCATACAATGGCCCTCTGAACCTTTCTGCAGAGCTGCAGTCTGACAGATTTTACACTGCCAGAAATTCTGAAGTGGAAGAACCAACTTCCATAAGTCAATCAGAGTTTCAGACAATTATTTTGTGTAGGAAGCTGGCTCTGTATATACTATATCAAAGTGAGATATAGGCTCATATTTATACTTTTTGATGTAAAACTGCATTGACAAAGATTTGCATCCAAAAATTTTAACGCCGGCTAACGCCATTTCATTGCACCACTCGGGTGTCAAATTTGTACTGTGACGCACGGCGGAGCAAACCACTGATGAGAGTCATTTTGTTTACTCAAACCAATGCGCCACGTCGTAAAGAAAAATGACGTTAACGCGGCACAAATGACTTTTATCCGGTTTATTACGTCGCAAACCAGATACGCGCCATTTTGTGAAGCAATAGCATTAAAAAGCGGCGCAAACACTGCAAAATGTGCAAAGGAGCCCCAAAATGGATTCCAGAAGCTATGAGAGTCCCCAGGAAGATGACAACCGACCAGGAACCAGCCAGGAGGACCCACACAAGACCCAGAAGAGGGAAAAGAAGATAAGGACGTTTGGGTTCAGTGCAGAGGAACATGAAATACTGGTGAAAGAGGTGACGGAACACCAGCACCAACTATTTGTCAACTCCAAATTGCCAATTGGGAGGAGAGAGGCAATTTGGCAACAAATTGTCGATAAGATCAACAGTGTGGCAGAAGTACGGAGAACAGTCACTGAGTGCAAGAAACTCTGTCATAAATGCAAGAGCAGGACCAAGGAAAAGATGGCAAGGAACAGTAAGGCAGCACTGCAGACTGGATGTGGGAGTCCAGCACCGCAGGAGGCCCTGGACCACATGGAGGAGATAGTGGCAGCCATCATCCCTGAGGAGATCGTTGCAGGGATTCAAGGACAGGAAACTACCAGGAAACAACACAGATGCAGGGTAAGTGGAATGGGGAACTAAAATGACTAATTGTAAACTGCAAGCAGTAGGGGGGACATACCTACTACACAATGCATGTAACCCAGGATAATCAGGTAGTGGAAAGGGCAAAGAGGCATGGGACGGGGGCATGGGCTGTGCTGGGCAAACCTGGGGCACAGCACAACACTACACCAACAACCTTTGCATGGGGGTGTGCTGCCATGCCAAGGATGTTGGAAAAGCAAAGTCAGTCCAGGAGGGTAGGGTACAACGTAACGTAACCTAAGTTTTTATTTTTTTATATATTGTTTTTATATTTTTTTAATTTTTTAATACACAAAAACCCCCAACATCATCCCCCACCCAACCACCCACAAAAACAAATATGTAAAAATATCATACCTTCCACCCCCCAACCCACTTATACTAACTAAACTAACAGCCTATTCTAACCTAACACTAAGCTCCCTAAACCTACTAAATATAAGAACCAGGAAAGAGGAGGGAGGGGAGGGAGTCATGGCTGAGGGTCCCAAAGTCACAAGTTTATCCTTCGCAGGATCTTTTTTATTCCACGCACTCTCCTGTTAATCTGGGACACCTCCTGCTGCAGCCTGTTCATTCTGCACAACATCTGTTGCATGTCACATTGCATGTTCCTAAAATCAACATTGTCAATGACTGCAGCAGGGGTGGTCTGTGTCGCAGTTGTGGAGGGTTGTGCTGTTGCCGGTGGCATCCTTGGAGGGGGAGGTGCAGGGGCTGCTTTCAGTGGTCCAGGAGCGGTGGATGTAGAGGGACCTTGAGTGGTGGCTGTCATCCTTGGTGCCACTTTGGATGAAGTGGTGGTGTTGGTGGTAGCGGCTGTTGTGGACAGGGATGGGTCCCCTTGGGCAAATGCCCTCTAGACCCCTGTGGCTCTCTCATGGCAATAACGCCATGCCATGTGGTCGAACCCAGATACAACATCCAGAATGTGGCGGTAACGCATTGCCCTCCTCTGGAATTCGCGGATCTGATTGGCATCCATATTGGCTGCTGCTAAAAAAGATGAAGCCAAACATTAGATATATCATTGTGTATACAGCTACTGATGATATTCAAAAAAATCCTCAAAATTAACTTAAACAGGCCAAATCACAGTACAGATCACATTATGTTCCTCAGGAAGTACAGGCCAACGCAGCCTACACATGTCCTATCTAACAGCACAGCAATGCTCAAAAAGATCTGAACCTACTTAAAAGATCTAAGCATCATTGTTCTCCCATTAGTCACATAACAGATGCTGCAAGACATCCACATGTGACAGGCCAACTAATGACTATCAAGGGCCACAAGATCTGTGATTTGCAAATGGAATTGCCAGGATTGTATGCAGTTGCTAATCATGAGGGGGTATCCTAGGTTCTCACACCCAGGTGCACATTTTCATAACCCTAAGCCTGTGCCTCGGGAGGGTGGACATGCAACACATACTTTCAAACATCAAGGACAGCCAGGAAGCTTTGGACAGCTGTCCATGGGTTTAGTCAGTCCACCACAGGTAAGGAGGGTGTCAGACTAGGATAGACACAAACATTGTACAATCACATCCACATTTATGTTCCTAATCGCGGACAATTGTCAACATCATTTGATATCATCAATACCTGTCCTACAACAAGTACATAGATGCAAGCACCCATCCGGGCTTAAGCTGCATGCACACCTATGACATTCTACTCAAGTGCCACATAAATGTAGCACAACATGTGGAGCTAGATGCTGCTAGGAAGTCAAACATACAGTCCTACATGTTCATTAGTTAACAGGGAGGCTCAAGTCTGTGGGTAATACTTCAGCATCCCTGCTCTGTGTGATTCAGGGTATGACTTGCTGACTAAATAATGAAAATGGCTACCTCCAAATATTTCATGACAAGAAAAGTAACAACAAATGTCACCCTATTTTCATGGCAATTCCTACAGCTCTGCACTACAATCCCAAAGGATGACTCTACGCCACTGATTGTCCAACTCAAATATGGCAAAAAAAGTATCAAACTCCAGTCAACTCACATATCAGATCATGTTCCAGCACATCATACCTTTCAATGTGTGCAACACCTGGGAGTCATTAACACAACAGCTGCAAACACAACACAGAACTGAAATATTAACACTTACTGGATATGTCTGGGTCTGCAAATCAAGCCACTTCTCCAGTTGTGTAGGGGGCAAGTCCACCTGTAATACATGGAAGGGTGAAATGTGCTCAATGTCTGTGCACTGTAAAACACTGTGAAGAAAAAATTACTGTGTGTGACATTATATCAGACAGTCCAGCCCCTCAGGCATGATGACACTCCAACAGACATACTACTGCAAACATGTATTGACCCTGTCACTCCAGTGAGTGATACACACACATATGCACACATGCAGTGGCCCTAACAATCATGTGGTGACAAGCATGATTCCTCTATTAGTTTCAGATTCATTTATAGAGTGTACTCCATGTATTCATCTGTTGTTATGAGAGACATGCAAAGCCACGTTCCTGGTGCACAATGAGTTATTGTGCGATGCTCATGTGGGTTGAGTTTAGCTTGTGAATTATCATGCTTTCTATGGTCCATTACATGTGGGCCTGTGTTGTCTGTAGGTTACATATGCTACATTGACAGTGTACCCTGAGCCTGATATGCCCCCTATGACACCATAATGGCAGGGATCCTGTGTGTTACTTGACGACAATCTGACGCTAAACATGGATTGGCAATTTATCTAAATTAATACAACAAAGAAATATATGCTGACAGTGTCTCTTTTGGTAATTCATGACAGAATGCATGGGCACAGGTGTAGTCATTGCACCTGAAATGTGTCACTCATTTTCCTGTGTACCCATATCGGGTATAGGAAATCACAGTTAGCCACATTCATCATCTTACATTAGCCAAGTTGGGTGATCTGCGGGTATACAACAAACTGACACTGTTCCACTATTGAAACATGATTTACAAATGTCCTACTGTGGCAATCTTGATGATGTAGGTTTCAATTTGTATGTACCATGGGAATGGCAGCAGTCACAGGAATGCTGGTCTTCTGATCTTAGCATACACCAATGTCTGTGATAGCCTTCATACCATATATCTAACTTGTATTCCACATGCCCAAAAACATTGCATGCAGCATATCAACAAATCTGATACTGTCACTACATAGCATTTATGTGTGCACATTAGTCTGAATTGTACTCACTAACAGGGCCACCCATCACCACACCCAGGTGGTCCAGCAGGTCTTGCTCTCTGGCAACAAGGTCAGCGCAGCGGTGCTTGAGTTGGCGGTCGTTGCGCAGTGTGTTGAAATTTCTCCTCAGATGGTACAGCACCTTAGACCACCTGAGCCTCCTCGCCTCCGTGTGATACCCCTGTATCACCCTTCCACCAGCCTCAATCATCAGGGGGAGGAAGTTTCACACAAGCCTAATGAATGCCCCAGCTCCTCCTCACCCATTCTCCCCAGACGTGGCCTACCCAAAATGACCAAAATAATATTTATAGGAAAGGGTACAGAGGAAAATACAGGGAAAGGAGGGAGGAAAATGAAAGTTAAGTAACCCACAAACAGCACAACAATCCCCAAACTAACAATACCCACTACACACTCCCAACAGTACAAAGACAGAATTAGACACCAAATATGACAAAAACACACTTACAATGAACAACCAAGACAATTACTAAAACAACAGATGACAAATAGGATGGCAACCAGGAGGCAAAAGCACAATTTGGACAGACAAAACTCTCAGCACAGCCACAGTCTAGAAAAATCACAGACTGCAAAGTGAAAGTGAAAGAACACCCAATGTACCATTTCTGTAAACAGGATATACTATTATATCACTTCCTGTCTCGAATGCTGTGCATTTTTCTTATGATGCATGAAAGTTTTATGACGCTTACGGGCTGTGCGTCAATTTGTTTTGACGCAAATGCTTAAAAATTCCCCCCATTCATAGTTCCAACTATTTTTCATTGGTAATCAATTTCATGGGGTACAGTGTAGAAATTTCCGCCCAATGGGTGTATAATGGCTGTGAGCTTCATCTTTCAACGCATATGCGGTGAATTTTGATGCATATGCGTCTTTTTTGTCATGTTTGCGTCAAATTATCTGTCTTCTACTGTGTTTGTGTCATTTCTCTCATTTGTAACATACATGAAAGCTGTAACTGTACAGAGATAGGCTGTTTGCACCTGCATTGTGTGTTCCAGTGTTTGGGCACATGTGGCAGACCACACTACTACGGACCATAATACTCATGTTGTGGTACAGGATGAGCAGTCTTCACTGACGCAACAGCTACCCAAATATTTTAAATAAATATTAGTATTACCCAGTTTGAGCAGGTTGTGCGTCAATAGAGGATAGCAAGGCTACACAACTTAATACATTCACTCATGGCCTGTGTGTTAATATCTGTGAATTGGCAATTTCAATTGTTGTTGGGCCTCTGTGTGAACGTCACAAGACATGCTTTCATTAATGTGCTTGTATGCATGTGTTGTAAAAGTGGATAACCATCAGATGCTATTCAGTGTAGAAATGAGTCAGGATATGTGTTTGTCCTACACGTAGCATCTAATGCTGTGTGAACTTCCCTGATTTTTGGGACAAAACATCTCCCATGACAAACTATGCACAGGATAGATAGAGGACGGTTGATAATGGCAATGTTGCAACAGTAAGCCATCACATGTACTGGAATGTTGGATACCACTTCCTGGTCACTTGTTTGTATACTACCCATGAGTCAGGCATTTCAAAATGCTATGTAGGTACAGTGTTTGTGACACAGAGTCCCTAAACCAATCCAAAAATGTTATGTCACTCCACAGTTTGAGTCATATATATGACCTATGTTTCTCGCGCAGCAGTGGAAGACCAGCAGACCAAGCTGCATGTGTTCACATATTTTCAGTGGTTAATTGCACAAAGGTGTCCAGTTCAAGTGTGTGGCCATGTGTACCCTGTTTCATTATTGGCCTCCATGTTGTCACAGTTATGTGCAGGTCTAGTCATGAGTCTGTGGAGCCATTCCCTGCATTAACAGAGTATCCTTCAAAGCAGAATTGACCGAAAGCCAAAGAGGAATCGACAACACACATGGGGATAGTCCAGCTCTGGCACTGCATAAGTTTTATGAAGCTCACAACAGGTAACCTTGGTGTGCTCACAAATGTAAGGGATCAGTGAATAGAACCCAGCAGGTTTCATCCCAACATTTGTACACAGGGTGGCCTCTAAAATTCCCACTGCAACAGGAAACATCAGTGCTTCTGTGCAGATTAATCTTGCAGCTAGTCACCACGCAAGCACAATCATTGGTTTGCAGCCAATGTGATTCTGTGTGTGGACCGTGACGGCACAAACATGTTTTGTCCTTTCATGCACATTAGCAAACATTGTTTGTTGTGCTGGAGCTACCATACCCAATCCATGCATACAGCCATAGTACACGGTCACTGTTTGTCACTCTTGCGTACATGAAACCCAGACAAGGGATAGGGCCGACAAGGGATAGGGCCGGGATTAGGCTGTTTGAATACATGTCCCAGACCAAGATACGATAAGTAAACTGATTACACTATACAATATATTTGTGGATTTATTGTAAACCTATCAGACGCAATACCCCAGGAGGAAAGTGAGGGCATGGAAAGCAACTATGAGACAAATGTAGCCACAGGGAACCTCTATGGTAACACAAAGACAGGAACCAATCAGGCTAACAGGATGCACGCTCTGTCAGGAACTAACATGATCAAGGAAAATGCACAGTGAGCAGACTCTGACTGGGAAAAGCTGGAACAACACTGTGGAAAATAAAAACTGAATTTGTGCTGTGGGTTGCAACGTTACACAATAACCCAAGGGCTGTGTTACACAAGTGGTTTATACGGCAATGCACAACAAGGATATACATAAAACTGCAGCTTCTATGCAGTTCCAGGCAGCAGCAATGGCAGTGCAGGTTCAAATGGCTGGTCTGCATGGAAGTGCTCACAGGTGTGTGCAGCTTCAGTCTTTCACAAGTCCTGTAGGTGAAAATCAAGTTCAAAGGGCCAACAGTACCTTTCACATGGGAACCAATGGGCTGGTGATTACAAGTCCTACAGACTACCAGGCAGTGCATTTTCAGGCCTGAAGTTGATGCAGACAGATGAACTAGGACTATGGCATGCTATACTAAAGAGGGAAGCACACTGGAGTAAGAATATGAGTCTGGGTGTGTGTAGATGAGGGATTATCAGGGTAGAAATAGTCCACTTACAGGGCCCCCTAGAGAAGGGTGGGAGAGACTGAATACATGCCTGTGGCAGGACTTATAACCTGGGATTCCATGCACAGGGCATGTCTTGTTAGCAATGCCTGTCATACCTGGGGCACTCATGCTATCCATTTGCAGCTTACATGGACTTCTTGTCACACATCCTCTTTTCAGAGATAGCTGATGTCACACTTACTGCTGTCAAGAGTCTGGTCATATATTCCTGTTACCAATGCAATAGCACATCCACTGCCTCATGTATGAAGCAGTTTTTTAACTTATGATTGATGGTGTCTTAGTTGTGTGCCATATGCTGCGATGAACCATGTTGCCAACATGGATGTGCGCCATAGCTGTGATACTTTGATATTGCCCTTCAAATGTGAAATGAACACAATATATGTCATTTACAGTGTGTGAAGTTGGGTGTTCATTCATACCCATCAAATGTGATGTGGCTATTTCAGTATCCTAATCTGTATTACTGCACTGCTTCATGAGGCTAAACTCTGATTGTGATTCCTAGGGATCATGTGATGCATAAATAATTATCCAGACCATGATTTAGTGATTAAATGAGGTGTTTAATGACATATGGTAAGATAGTGTTGATGGTGACTAGAGTTGAAAGAGGTTTTGTACAATGTGTTGTCTCCGACACAATCCTGCTGCAGTGTTTGGATGGTCACCCTCATGTTGATGGACAACATCCTCCTCTTCCTTCTCTTCAGGAATTTGTGGCTCTGGTTCTTAGAGGGGAATGTTCCTCCTTACACATATGTTGTGCAGGATGGAACAGGTCAAAATGATCTTGCAGACCATTTCCGGTGAATATAAGAGGCTGCCTCCGATGATGTGGAGGCACCTGAATCTTGACTTCAGGATGCCAAAAGTCCTCTTGGTGCGTGTCCTCTGATGTGCCTCAATATAGGCAAGCTCTGGTGCTGTGCTTGGGTTGGCAAATGGGGTAATGATCCATGGCTGGATGCCATACCCCTGATCAGCTGAAAGAGAAAATGAGTGAAAATGTTTTGATGGGGCTTGCACCATGATTATCACTTTGCATGGCAGTTTTGTCTTCTGTTGTCTGTGACTCATCTGTGTTTGTGTTATTGTGTGGAATCCTAGGCTTTTAGGATGTACCGTCAGCATTGGGTTGTTTCATTATATAAACTGGTGTTTGGCTGATTGACCAGATATCAGTGGTATTTTTGCACACTTGCATTACATTGTGTACTCCAGTGCATTATGTCATGTGAAAGAGGTGTCCATGTGTCTAGAGTGGGGGTGACATGAAACTTCCACACACAGAATCAATTCCAGAGTGGTGGTAACAAGGTTGCACTATATGGCCTGAACATCTCATCCAATTCAACATATGCAATAGCATGTGAAAAACAACAGTGAAGCCCTTTGATTTGGCAAGGTGACAATGTACAACACATCTCCATAAGTTGGTAGTACTGAAGTGTTGACAATGCAAAAATATCCCATGTGTGCCAAGTTCTATGCAACCTATTTTTGTGGCCTCTTCAAGTTGGATCATGTTCAAACATGTACCTACACTACTGAACCTCGTCCAGGTAAGTTGGCTAACTTGGTCGTGGGGGAGAGGGTTTAATTGTCAGAAGGTCCATATGCCTGTACATCTGTTGTGTATATGTGTAATTGTCTCAATCCGTATGTGTAGCGATGTGCACTTTGCAATATTGTCACATCAATATGTGTTCTTAGTACAGTCCACTTCCTTATTGGTAGCGGCCAATGTCAGCCCAGGAGTGATGTGAGATGTTGGTACAGCCTCAATGATTCCATGTCCCATTGTTTAGAGTCATCATCATCATGCTATGTGTTTCATGGTATTTGGCCTGCAGCAAAACATATTACACACCCCTTACACAGTACGTATTGCTTGGAAGGGTGTGTGATTGAGTGTTATTGATGTGATGTTGGAAGTTTCATCTTCCAAGTTGTACTGGCAGTTAAGGCCATGTCATTGTCACTGTGTGGGTTTAAATTGGTCCCTTGTGTCTCTGGAGTGGCATCTGTTGTTATTTGCATCTGTCATTTGTCCATAGGTGTGTATCCCATTGGGTCAGGATATCAAACATGACTAGCAGTGTCACAACCTCAGTGTCTTCCTGGCCATGTGTTAATGTAGTGGTGTATTTGTTGTGTGTCCTACAAGGTTGCTGTGCTGTGTGTATATAACTAGGTTTCTGTACCTACCAACAAGTAGGCCATTACCATATCATCCATCCTGGAAGTGTTGATTGATGGTGCAGTGGCGGAAGATGAATGAATCATGTACACTGCCTGGATATTTTGCCACAATGTCAGTGATCAATCCCCGGTGATCCACAATGGCCTGCACATTGATGGAGTGTGTGTGCTTCCTGTTGTGGTATAGATGCTCGGTTGCAGCAGGTGGCACAATCCGTACATGTGTGCAGTCAATGGCACCAAGCACATGTGGGAAGCCGTTGATTTGGTAGAAGCCCTGTTTGGTCTTCTGCTGCTTCAGCTGTGTGTTGGGGAAGCTGATGTGGCGGGTGTGAGGGAGATGATGGCATCCAGTATTTTGGGTAGGAAGGCAGTGAATGAGGGCTGTGAGATCCCGGCAACCATGGCACCAGTGGTTTGAAAAGAGCCACTTGCCAACATGTGGAGGACAGCTAGCAGCTTGGTCTCTGGTGGAATGGTGTGGGGTGTCTGCAAGCTGGGTGCCAACTGTGGCTAAATGTTGCACAGCAGCTGCTGTATGTCTTGCCTTTTTAGTCTGTACTTCTGGATGATGTCTTGTTCCCTAAGGCCCAGAAGGGTTGTCATGGTCCTGAATATCCTCTCCTGCATTCTGCGTTGCCTTTGGGGTCCCTGCTGGTGTGGTGGAAGCTGCTGGTGTTGTTCCTGTGCTCTGCGTCTTTGTGCATGCTGGATGAATAGCACCTCCATGTCTTCCTTTTGGAGCTCTGATTTTGCTTCTCTGTGTTTTCCTTAAGTACTGGTGTGTTTGCCCCATTTTAACGCCTGCCCTGGCCGAGGCGTTATTTTTTACGCAATCGGGCTGTGCACCATTTTCCACCTCCGCCTCCCAGCCGTGTGCCATTTTTGTGCGGTTGGATAAATATGGCACACAGGTGTTTAAGTCATTTTTAGGACAGGAACGCCTACATTGCATGTCATTAACGCAAGGCGGTTTCACGCATCCAGAAAGTGACGCACACAGCGGAATTTTGGCATTCACGGGGTCAGGCGCCAAAGTATAAATATGGTGTTAGGTTTGTGCTGAATTTGCATTAAAAAAATGACATAAATCCAGCAGAAGCAGAGTATAAATGTGCCCCATAGTGTGCACAGAGTCCAGGGGTTCCCCAGAGGCTTAACATAGACTAAAATAGATAATGCTAATGCTCTCTTTGTGGTGTGTGGTCGAGCAGTTAGGCCTATCAGAGGGTAGTGCAAAGCATTTGTTGTACACACACAGACAATAGAAGAAGCACACACTCAATGACTTAACTCCAGACCAATGGTTTTTATACAGCAAAAATATATTTTCTTAATTTATTTCCAGAACCAAAAGATTCAAGTTGCAGTTAAGTACTTCAATAGATTCGTATTTCCCACATATATCAATAGTACTTTGTTTGAAATCGATAACATTCAGTTTTTGAAATACTGGCAATTATATGTTTAAAAAGTTGACTGCAATTTTCAGAAACAGTTCCTTGGGGGGAAGAAAAGTTAATACGATTTACAGGTAAGTACTTGACTTACAGTTCCAGTCTCCGGGGGTTAGGAAGTCCTCAGGTTGGGGGTCAAGTTAACTCCAAACACCTTAACCCCAAACACCCACCACCAGCAACACGGGGCTGACCTAGTGCAGAGGTCAAAGTTGAGGCAAACTTAACATTATCATTAACATGGGCTCCTATGGAGATTGGGGGTACTCAGAATCAGGCCTGCCTGCAGGTAAGTACCTGTGGCTTCAGTGGAAAGACCTGGGGGTCTATAGGAGCACTGGGGGGGGGGGCACCAGTATGCACCAAACATGCACCCTCAGCCGCACTGGGTTGGCCAGGTGCAGGGTGCAAACAAGGCATCGGTTTTTCAAAGCTGGTCCATGAGGGGACCGCAGAGGTCACTCAGATCCTGCAGGCGAGGTTCAGGGGGTCTGCTTGGACAAAGCACAGGCTGAACAGGGAGGAGGGCCGCCTTCTGAATGTAGCTGCGCCAGAGGTGGGGTTCTCCAAAGCCTGGGGGCTGCGGGTGCAGTGGTCTTTTAGGCGTCGGATACCTTTGTGATAATGGATCAATTACATTACAGCATGCTACAGGTGGATGTACACAGAATGTACTACAATTTTTACTGTTAAACTGTAAACATGGCAGAGATGTATGAAGGGCACTTGTCCCCTCGGTGTGTGCAATATATCACAAACATAACATCCCATTTAACTGCAAAGTGCCAGGTTCCCAGTGTATTGCATACGTGCATATTGTTGACACATCATGTCAAAATAAGCACACATGCCTTCTCCGGTCACAAAAACAGAAACATATATAGTGTTGTTGTAAGTGTCCAGTAACAACATGAATGCTTGCACCAAAATAAAATGCCCACACAAATGCACAACACTAATATATGTTTAGAAAAAAAATCTAAAATACACAACCTTTGCTGGTCACTGTCACAAATGAGAGTAAGTGCATGGCGCACACATTAGCAGAAAGCACATCATCAGCAAATCACAAAATAAGGCTCTTAAAAGTCGCTTAAGCCAAACTGTACAGAAAAAACAAAAGCACAAGGCCATTAGTACATTGTGTGGGTTCATGCCCACTACTTGCCTCCTAATGTTACTGCCAATATAAACCTCCTCTGGAAGAACATCTGTAGGACAGACAGCGGGCACCTCAATGATCTCACTGAGAGAGAGTGGGTCCTTGGCAGAGGTGGGTATGGGAGAAATGGGTTTAGGTTTGGTAGGGGTGTGTTGGGATTTGGAAGGGGTGGTTTGGGAGGTGGAAGAGCGGGAAAGATGTTTGGGAGGGGTGGTTTTGGGTTTGGGATGGGTCAGGGCGAGGGCCAGGCCAAACAGAAAGTCCTCCTTATGAAAATGGGTAAGGTAGTTTTCAGGGAGTTTGGGTTGAGAGGTAGAGCGAATGGCTATGTCTGTTGTGCATGTGTGTTTTGAAGGTGTGGGTGCTTGTGGGTCTGGTGTAGGTGCTGTGTCTTTAGATTGGTGTCTCTTTTTGATTGTCTGCTGGGTGTGTAAGCATTGGCGTCTGGGTCCAGGATGTGTGTGTGTGGATGTGTGTGTAGTGGATGTGGTATGTGTTGGTGCGGTGTCTGTGCTGGTGCATGCATGTGTGGTGGTGGGTGCACTGACTGGGGGTGTGCTAGTGGTATGTGTGGGTGTTACTGTAGTAGTGGGTGTTATGTCTGTGGGTGTTCTGTTGGTGGGGGGCATGTTTGTGTTGTGGAGGGTGTGATGCCTGTGGGTATGCTTGTGGTAGTGATGTGTGGGTGGTGTCTGCATGTTTGTGTCTATGTTTTTTGCTGTTTTGGAATGTGGTACTTGTGGCTGTTGTTGTGGGTGCATGCTTTGGATAGGGCTGAGTCAAAGGATTTGGGATGGGAAAGGGGTGGGAGTGTGGGCACGAGGTCAGGGCGTACTAAAGGTCAAACCACCTGTACAAACCTTGCACATAATCCATTCACAGCTACATTAGCTTTCCGTCTAAACTCCCAAGAGTCAGAACCCATGGTGTACATCACATACAGTGACTAAGGGCGAAATAGAAGAGGTGCAATTCTGTCCATGAGAGTAGGGATTTGTGGGTTGTGTAAACACAGGTGTGTTGGAATGGGACAGACTGGGATGGATGATTGTGAGACAGTGTCATCTGAACTTGCTGCAAATAAACTAACTTAACCTATATGTGGCTCCATGACAGGTGTAAACCACACAGAGCAACGTAATACACATTATGTGCTGTAATCGCACGAGATAGTACAGCATCAGACAACTATAGAATCTCTACATTTTTCCCTCAACATCAGCATGATTCCTACATTGGCTGTATGTTGTCATTCATACTAATAGTACACTGTCTACTGGCAGTCAGTGGCCTGCAGTTTGTGTGATGAAATAGGATTCATGTGTTACATTGACACATATTACAGCTTCTACTTTCAGGCGACTTAAAATTGCCATGAATAGACATTTCAGACAGTGGCAAAAAAACAGTCTGTCCCAGCTACATCATTTTGTCGACTCCAATCACAACATTACCCCATCACCAAAAAGGAACAAAACGAGCCTGTGTATCAGAAAGGAAGAGGTTACTCAGTCAAACATTCCCCAATCCGATATGTATCAGTTCCTCTGGGGTCCCAGAGAGCTGGCTGAACAGGGACTGAACCTCCCTGACAAGGATCTCCAGCTTTGTCACCTGCTTTGCCCAGCATCCTGGCTCCCAGAGGTCAGTATCTGCGGGAAAAAATTTAGAAGGTATTGATGGTTGCAGCGTTAGGAGGCAAGTGACTGTTTTTTCACAACACGGTATCCAAGTACCCAGCTGTTGTGATCTGTGATGGAGAAGGACACAGCCAATTTGTGGAAGTTACCACCTACTACGCGGTCAACTTCCACTGACCGCCGTTGGGTAGCCAATGTCCTGAAGGTAAGGTCAGGCAGCTGCCATTTTAGGGTAATGAGCTTCAAATATTTTGATTGTTAGTGCATCACCAGCACTCAAAATGGAGGCTAGTGTATGTCGAAATGTCAGATATGAACAACACTTTTCTTGGGAAGATATGACACAATAAAATGTGACCTGCAACTGTTTGATACTGATAATGCCACGGAGGAAGTACTACCTTTGTTAACAGAATTTTTTTTTAAACTTTTAAAAAATAGATGCAAATGATACATTTTATATGTATTATTTGCACATAATGAAAAAATACATTAAAATCAAATGTAAATAAGTTTTGAGGTCCAAAAGTGTGAAGTTAATGTGTGTACATGTATTACCCAATGACATTTCTACTGTTAACAAGATTTTAGCTGATATTTTCTTTACCATATGGGCAGACATCTGAACCCAGCCAAGGGGAAACAGCCTCAGGTGTTCCAGCCCATTCCAGACCTTGACACCATGGAGGAAAGGGACGTCATCAACACTTTCGACTAAATAGGCAAACTATCCTGGATTTGTGTCATCAGTTGGAGCCTGATCTCCTGCCTCCAATTGTGACACCAATAGTGAAACTCATGGCAGGGCTGCATTTTGATGCCACAAACACTTTTCAGTACACTGTGGCAGTACTGGGGGGGCATGTCCCAATCAACTTTCGGTGGTGTGGTCCAGAAAGTCCTTGCTTCCTTCATGCAACACATCAAAAGCTACATCTTATTCCCAGGTTCACATGTTTTGGCCACTCTGAAGGGAGAATGTCATGCTTTGAGTGGACTACCACATGTTTGTAGCAATAGATGGCCCACATATTACCTTGGTTACAGGTCTACTGCAATACGAAGAACTTTAATTCCACCAATGTGAAAGTCGTCTACTTACCAGCATTATATATCTCAAGCGTGTTTGCCCACTTGGCTGGGTCAACACACGATTCATTTGTACTATGGAATAGCAACATACCCATACAGATGTCACAACTTTGACCGGAGAGAGCCTGGCTTGTTGGTAAGTACAATTTGACTTGAGAATCTTTTGCCTGAATACTAGTTTAGGAAGGGACAATAGCTTGATATGTGAATAATCTGTTGATGTGTTGCTTACATGTAGGAGACTCAGCGTTTATTAACAGACTATGATTATTAGCACTGCTGAGGAATCCAACAATGCCATGGGAAGTCCACTTCAATGAGGCCCATTGAAGAACACAGAAGCCAGTAGAGCGTGCCTTTGGGGTCCGGAAGGCCAAGTTTAGGTGTCAGGACAACACCAGTGGAGCCTTCCTCTACTCACCCGATAAAGTGTGCCACATCATGGTTACCTCCTTAATTCTCCATAACATCACCCTCCGGAGGAACAGCTCCGAGTGAGGATGTTGAAATGCCCAAGGAAGATGACAGTGGTGAAGAAGAAGGAGTTGACGTACATCAAGATGTGATTGACATAGATTCCCTTGCATGACACCAGCCCCACTAGCCTGTGCCCATGATGAAGTGTGCCCCATCCCACTGTGTCCTGGCAGAGCTGGAGGCTGTGCTGGTGGTGTCTCAACAGCAGCCGGGATTGGGGGGCACAGGATTGGTATGTAGCCCCTCAGTGCACAGGAAGTGAAGGTACCCTCATGCTGAGATGTGGGGTGTAGGTGCAGGCGGAGTTTGATTCATTAGAGCTGTCTGGCCAGACATGCCAGACAGACCAGCTGGCTCCTGATCATCCGGATTTGCATGAGTGGAGTCCTCACTGAAGGCTTGCTCCTGGTCTTGAGTGGAGGGGTTTTGAGTGGCAGACGGTGTTCCACTGGGCCAGGTGGATGGACTTGTGAAGGTTGCAGAGAATATGCAATTACTACATAATTTGTTTAAAAACAATTATAAATCTTTTTATTTAACAGCGTCTCAGCATACACAATTAACACCATCATTGATCAATATATTGAAACATTATGGAGATAAAAGACCCCCACCGACAGTCACAACCAGTAAATGAGCAATATTATGAAAACAGTGACATACAAAGCACAAACCTGACACCTTAGATACTGTATTGAACTTACACCCAGTCATTACGTTCTTCCCAGCCCCCCACCCCACCAACTACCTTCCTTATTCTATATACATGGCCCAGGATTTCCAGATCTTTTTGAATTTCTGAGGACATCCCCGACTTTTATAGATCACTTGTTTGGCTTTCTGGCACTAGTCCAAGAATTACCCCCACACCCTCACAATGTTCCTCTTGGCCATCCTAGCAGCTAGCATCAACCAGATCCTCTAGCATCTCGGCCACCTTTACTTCCTTGTTATATATAGCAGAAGCATCTGACCTCCAGTGGTACCGTGAGACCAGTGACTCGGTTCTTGACAGATAACACCCCTTGCATGTATCTCTGATTTATGGGACACTACCATAGTATATGGAAAAAAGACCCCACCATACCACAAACTCAAGCACACAAGGCAGAATCACTGCGCCCCAAGCGATGCTGAAGTAGTTGGGAGAAGTAGGGTTGATGCAATATTCTGAGTTCTATTAAACAGAAGCGGGCTCTAATCGTGACCTCCCTAGGGCTCTGCAGCACCACCACCCAGTCATCATCCTCTAGCAACCCTATGTCGCCCTCACAAGCCTCCCGCACTGAGCTCATATGATCAGGGGAATTGTTCATCAGCTTCCTGTATGTCAAGGGAATGGCTTTCTCTGGTATGGGTTCTAGAAGGAGGTGGTCTTCTAGTGGAGTTGACTCTGACAGTTGTTCCTCTTCCGTTATTTGACATTGCATTGCATATCCTAGCTGCAAAATATTTAAAGCTTTCAGAGTCCCCGATATCGAAGTCTCTCTTCAGGTCGTTAAGCAAACCACTGCTCCCTCTCTCCAAACATCCCCAAGACGTTCAATACCAATTAAGCTCCATTTATAAAATCCTCCCAGGTTTCCCACCTACGGCAAATGATCGCTGTCCCAAAGGGGAGTCATGTCTGTGAGCCTGCCTTCCCAACCCAGAAATTTGGCAGCCTCCCTCCACTCCCTTATCCTTATTTGAGTGCGCAGTGGGAGGTTATGCTTTCGTCTTTTGTCATAGAGGATGGATGTATAGCCTCAGGTCCCCATAGCCTCCCTGTCAACTCGATAGGCTGGGTCTCCAAAATCCACAAAGACCCAATCGTTGACCATCAATTGTGATGCCCAATAGTAGGCACGAACATCAGGGACCACCAATCCCCCTTCAAATACTCCACCCTGGAGCTTGACCTGTAAAATAAGCGAGAAGAAGTCCACTGACACTTTATAATGAGTGTTCTGCAGTACATAGAGCAGGCAAGAGAGCAACAGCATTTTAAAGAGCACTGCTTGCCGCATTAGGGACACCAGAAGCTCTCACCAGTGGGTAACATCACCAAGGAGGTGCTCCAGCAGGGGAAGTGGATTTTGCCTCCGAAACACCTCAGCATTACGTGACACGTAGATGCCCAAGTACTGGAAACCCTCAATCACCACAGGGGTCACACATCTAGATGGAAGCGTGATTTGTCACAGTAAATATTGTATCAAGAATGGTTCCCAAAGATCTGAAAGATGTAAAGTATCCTGTCTATTGTAACACGAGGTGAGTGACATACAGTAGAATGTAATTGGCGTATAAGGAGATTCTCTCCTCCCAAATTCCAATTCCCATTATAAGGGGGTTTTGTCTCACCCATGCTGCCAATGGTTCCAGGGCCAATGCAAAAATCATGGGAGATAGGGGCCAGCCCTGCCTCGTGCCCATGCAAAGGGCCAAGAGACGGGACAGCGATCTTCCACTCTCACTCTCGCCAGGGGCCCCTGGTAAGGGATCTGAGCCCAGCCACAAATTTGAGGGCCAAAGACCAGCCAGTTTAGGGCTACAAACAAGTACGCCCATTCAATGCTGTCAAACACCATTTTTGCATCTAGAGAAAGCAGGACAGCTTCATCATTGTAAGGAGGGCCAGTCATGTGCAGGCCACCAAAGCTTCATCTGAGATTTAAGCATGTACTTTCATGGGGCACAAATCATGATTGATCCGGGTGGATTACTGTGGCAATCACCTTCTGTGGCCTGTAGCCAGGACCTTCGCAAAGAATTTGGCCTCTACATTGAGAAGCGAGATAGGGCGCTATGAACCACAATATGTGGGTGTCTTACCATTTTTGGGGATTACAGCAATCATAGCAAGGCTCTGATCCACACGGAGAACACCCTTCTGACGTGCCTCATAAAACATATTCAGCATATACTGCGCTGCTTTGTCTGACATGCATTTGTATAGTTCTGGAGGAAGTCCTTTGGGTCCCACCGCCCCTGAATTGCACCTCTCACCTTCTCTACCATCACGTCAAGTTCAAGAGCATCTCAGTCCTCCTCTGACAGGGTCTTAAGAGAGATATCCCCCAGAAGACTCGCACAGTCCGCATTAATGCTTTCAATGGCTGTGTAGTACATAACTTCATAATATGTTGCAAAAGCCTCAGCTATAGCCTCCCCGGTGGTATGGGTCATCCCTTTAGCGTCCCAGATTTCCACCACCCAGTTTTTTCCCCTCTCCTACCTATCCAACAAGGCCAGAAGCTTTCCGGCCTTGTCGCCAGCGTCATAAAGGCATCGTTGTGTACCCAATGCTTGGGAAGAGGCAGAATCTTATTCTGCATCTTTGAGCTCCTGCTGCAGGAGCCGAAGCCTATGTAATTGGACTGAGTTGGTTGCTTCCCCCATAGTAACCCAGTTTCCAAGTTAGTCATATCTTTCTCCAATCTCATACCCTTTCCTGAACACTCCTTTTTCAATCCCCCTATCAGAGCCTGAGCGTGGCCCGGAAGGACCGTCTTACAGGCCTCCCCCAAGTTACAGGCTGATACAACTGTACCTTTGTTTTCCTGGAAGTATTGCTCAGTATGTTCTCGGAGCTTGTTGCAAAGTGGTCTGTCCTTCAGATACCAAGGGGCAGATTTATGGAAAAGTGGTGCAATGCGGTGCTAAGCCAAAATTGACAACGATGCGCTGCGTCACTTTAGAAATGCAGGGATGTGCTGTATTTAAGTGAATTTGGCGCACCCCTACGTTTCCCCCTGCGCTGGCGCTGAATTTAGCTGCCAGCGCCAACGCAGGCATCCTTGCACTGTTGTGCAAGGATGTGTGTTTAGAGGGGGGTGATTGTTTATGTGCGGGAAGGTGTCCCTTCCTGCACACAAACACCCACTAATGGCGCTTTGGCACTTCTGTGCATGCTGCACAATGCAGCACATACAGAAGGGCCAAAGTGTCATTTTCAAATGATTGTTGATGTGCAGGAAAGGGCACCTTCTTGCACATAAACAATCATTTCTGGCTTTTTGCTTTTTCTATGCATGCAGCAGAATGTAGCACGCATAGCAAAATAAAAAAACGAGGCTGTATAAAAGTATTCCTCCTCATTGCATCCTGCTAACTCCACCCCTGAGGGTGACGTTATATTTTGGCACTGCCTCAGGTTTACGGAATTTCATAAATCTGGGGCAGTATCAAAATGTAATGGGTGTGGCTGTAGCACGCCCACAGCGACACCCATTGCATGCCCTTTTCACGCACAGTGCTGCGTGGGAAGGGGTCGTATTTACAGGGTGGCGTTCAGCCACAAAAAGTAGCTTAATGCCACCTTGTAAATATGTCACTGTGCTTTGTGCCACAGGAGCGTCACAAAAAGTGACTCTCCTGTGGTGCTAGTGCCGTATAAATACAGCCCCAAGGATCTGACCTGGGTGCCTGTGTCCAACTCCGGGAGGGGCAGAGAGTATCACCTCTACCGGGGAGTAGTCAGAAATATTCTTGCTAAGTGGAAGGCATTATGAAACTGACCAACATGAGTATTGTGAGTAAATAAATAATCTAGTCAGGAGATACTACTAGGTGTGGCCGCCAGGTGTGTGTAATGCCTTGCAGGCAGGTGGCCCTTGCGTCATAGGTCTACAAAGCCCATCACATCCACAAATTTTCTACATAATTGTGTATTTAATGTGTCTTTGTCTACAAATGGACCAGCCTAAAAAAGTTGAAACAGAGTGATAGAATGATTAGGTTTTTGTGTTTTTGTGTTATTTTCATTATTTTACACATGCAGCCTGATATAAACATATAACAAATCCAGTGCTGACGTTGTAGAGATATCTTGATATGCAAAAGTGTTATTTCAGAATTGAACGTTACGTGTAGCAGACATTCAACCCAACACAGTGGTGAGTAGATTGGAGTACTGGACAATTTTATGGCCTAGCAGATAACAAAACATTGGAATGAAAGTGGCTTAACTTACAAATATAAATGTATTTGGTCATCATATGGTCAGTGCAAATTAACTTGTGTGTGGCTACTACTTCTACTCAGCATGCCAAAACACAATTTTGGAAAACGTGGATTCAATGTCACTATGACCAGATGTCAACATGATTGTGATTCACAAGAAGTGACATTTTAATATACAGCATGACTTGGTGACTGTAAAATGCACTAGTTTTTTAAATGTGTACATATGTAGGTAAATGACGGTAGAACAACATGACATTGCACTATTGTGTTTCAGATCCAAAAAACAGAGCATCATGGTAGTTGTAGTCCTCTGTTAACACCATAGACTACTTGTTTGAAAAGTAATTTTCATAAATCACTTACAATGGCTATACTGGAGATAAACACACATTTGCAACATGTACACACACATATGGGTATGATGTGACTAGGAGAAAATACAGCTTAGAAACGCAATACTTTCCAGTGAAAATGGATATAGTTTTGGACCTGTTTTTGGAAGCACCACAACACACATTGATAGAAACCAGTGGGCAGAGCCAATGCAAGGAATGACTCATGGTGAACAGCACACAGTCTGACTTTTCATGTTGCACATTGTTACAAAACAGAGATGTAACCATGATGCTAATAATTGGTATGACACAAGATATTTTAGGGAGTCAGGTTTACTTTACACTGTTTTGATAAGGGTGTTGAAACATACTAAATATGTAACTTACCAGTCTCCACTCCACCAGATATTCCAATCAAGCCTTCAGGGTGTAGGATCTGCAAGACCTCCTCCTCCTAGGGAAATAATCATAGAGGGGGGCTAGGAGAACCACCCCAGCCCTCTGGGACTCCAGGTGACACTTGGAGACCAGGGAATGGACTTTCCCATGCAGGTCGTGCCACCTCTTCCTAATCTCCTCCTGTGTACTCAGATTGTTAGCTACTGCATTCAATCTGTGAACTATTCTGGCCCACATTTGCCTCTTCTGGGATATGGTACTATTTTGGGCTTGTGCTCCAACCTATTATGGCTCTACTCTTATGATTTCATCCACCATGACAGAGAACTCTCCCTTTGAAAAACAGGGTTTTCTCTTCCTGCCATTGTGAATTAAGAAAAACTAAACTAGTGCCCAAGAAAATGAGGGAAAACCAACTGAATATATTTTTAACAAGCGCATACAGTGGGAGAGTAACACAAAAAACATGTCTCTTGTATGGCAATGCCTGCATCCAAATAGTCTGCTGCAGTGTGATGGCAAAGAATCATGGACTGAAATGGAGTGTGTTTTATAGTGTGTTTTGCAGGTGTTCACAATTGACCAATTTGCTATAGGCGTGGAATGTTAGTATCCAGTCACTTGACGCAGCCATAGTACTATGGCGGATGGGTTCAGCAACATACTCCCACTGATAATGTCTGGCCATTGTGGCCGCTACAAACTTCACTCTCTCGAATCGTAGCCCTCAAAAGACCACCTGCCATAAAGCTTTCACAACCATTGCTGCCCCTTACTGCCATGAAAACATAGAGGGGTGTGGCATCTGCATTCTTCAACCATAGTGACCATGGTGGTCATCCACAGGCCAATGTCGCCATGGCCGGTACCACTGGCTGCAACCATATACGAAGAGGAACATGTCCACACTCTTTAACCTTGGTCACCTAGTGGTTGATTAATATTGCTGCTTTGGTTGAATAAAGTGACTTCATGCCACTTTGAGTATACAGTGCTAGCCAGAACCCCCAGCCAGGATGGACACTTCATCACAGCCACCATGACCTGCCACCATATATAGCATATATCCTTCTTACAATCTGATGTATGTCAAAGTTGTAGAAAGTGATGTGAGGTTGGTTTTACTATGAGTCTTTAACTACTATTTGTGTACTGTTATAAAGCTGTTATCATTCTGATACTCTTGCTTGATGTACATGTTTGACAGGGGTAGTTAATGTCAATGTGAATGCCAAAACTTTCCAAATGCTAATTTTGTGCCTTTTTTAAACAGCCAGCAGCACCAAAGAGGCCACCTTTACAAAGGTAAAATACCTAAGGGACCTCATATAGGTATGGATAATACGACAGAGGAACACATTATCAGTGTGTACAGACTGAATCATGCCAGCATGATGGATTTGACAGCCATCTTTAATTATTGGCTTGAAATTCTGATCTGCATAAACACCACCTCACACCATTGATTAAGGTATAGGCAGTGGTCCACTTCTGTGCTGTTGGACCTTTTCATGTGCCATTGCATAGTCAAATGGTATCTGGGCCTACTTTATATGTTATCTTCTCCCCAGTGTCAGACCTGGATTGAGTGGGATGAAGGAAACACCGGTTGGGTTGCCACAGACACTAACACGCTGTACTCAGAGGTCCTAGAAAATAAGGAAGGATACTCCTGGGAAATCAGTTGTACAAGAGTATGGTGGCCATGTTTGGTTGGCAGGTTATTTTAGACGTGAGGGTCAAACTTGTGATGCTTGGCATTCTAGTGTTTCTGCCCTCGTGTTCGAATTGGACATGCTTTTCAATTTCTCTTTGTCTTCGGTGGTGCAGGAGCATTTTTCCTTACGAGCAGAAATCCTGGAATTTTTGGCATTAAAGGGGTCTTCTTGAGTCTTCTGCAGGGCTGCTCTTCAGTTCTGTGGGCTATACCTTCTTCAATTTCCTGAAAAGGAGAAGATAATAACTATCTGTACTTTTCAGGAAGTAACAGAGCACGTTCTCACCTTTAGCTGTTACTAATTACCTTTTCTTATGTATAGGTCCAGCTCTGCTGCAAATCTTTGGCTTCAATGTAATATCCTGCAAACAAACAAGAATCAAATTGTGAATTTAGAACATATGTTTCTATACAAAATTCATGTCTAATGCATGTGTGTTTATGTATTATGTTTTAATGATATGACAAGACCTTGCTGGTGCTCGAACTGTGATTAGTCAGTGAGATTAACTCAGTTAAATTCCACTATATTTTTGTTGTTTTTCTTTTTTAATTCATATGTGCAACGTCACATTTTGGATTATATGTTCAATGGTGAAGAACTAGACTCAAAAAATGACAGCCTGTGAGCAATTGTTGTGTACATCAATATCATATTCACTGGTGTTCATAATCTTAATTACTTATGCTGAGTCTTGTTGATCCCAGGTTTGCCAATACCAGAAGTTCTCTTGAGGAACAGTTCCTAAGATTCTGTTTAGACGGGGAAGAGGGAGTCAGCAGGTAGTAACCTTTACCACAGGAACAAAAGGGAGCACACATATTACACATAGGGCCAACCAATCTCTATTTTTTCTACAGGAGGCAGGAGAGCAGCCCTTATAGTTGGCTTTAGACATTCTGAACCAGAGCAGTGTTTTCTTTCCTTTCTTCCCTACATTCCCTTCTCCCCGTGGGCAGAGATGGTCCAGGCATGAGATTGTTTGGTGGCTGATGCTTAGCTGCATGTTCTTTAACTTACCCCTGCTGAAACCCTGGATGAGTTCTTGACACCTAGTACAGGATGCCAAAATGCAGCATTTATAACTGCACAGGTACCTTCCTAAAAGGTGGCAGTATTCTAAATGACATGAAGGCTGAGTTTATTATTTGGGGAACAGGCCACATGTACTGAATGCTATAGAATGCACACATCTGATCTTAAATCACCATAAGAGCGCTAGTAGGTGTACCAAAATAGAAAACATTTACACTTCGTTAGTGTCCCACCTAAGTGTGATATCAATCTCATCTTCACCAGTGTATTTGAAAGACTCCCTGGAGTGAATAATGACTCAACATTTCTGTGGCACAGCTAGATCCCTCAGCTAAGCTAATGGCAGAACCTTATCTAAGGAGGGGATGGTTTATTTTGTAATTAAGGTACTGCAAATAAGGTCACAGCATATGCAGGAATGTGCATCCTCATTACCTCTTTTTCACATGGGACTACAGCTATTTTGCAGACATATTGTTGATGACACCAATTAGAAACCCAGGCACACATCGAGAGTTTAGACACAATGGGGCACACATCTGAACTAGATGCCTCAACAAGACTGACGGTGCCCATGTGCTATGCAGAAGAAGTCTGCAAAGTGTTGGTAGTGCACTATTTGCATTGCAACATGGCAATCCGGAGACAGATTCCATTTGCACCAGGTATTGACATGACAGTTGAGCTAAAAGCAGAGGTGCATGTGGGTCAACATCTAGATGATCTGGATTTTGAAGAGGATGTGCATGATACTCAAAAGGGTCTGAGTGAAAATGATTTCAGTCAAGGTAAGAGCAATGACATGGCTTTTCATATGCCTGGCACAATCTCAGTGGCAACTGCTTACTTTTTTGGTGAAAAATGTCATGGTACTAAATGGGATGCTGAATTCTACTTATGTCAATGGGCCCAGGTTTACTAATGTTTGAAACCAGGCACCCAGCAACCTAAGTTGTGTTAAAGGGTGTCTTGCATCAAAGGGAATGCTGGAAATGGCACTTTTTGCAGGGTTACCCCCCAAAATGTTCTCTCTTCCTCCTATTTTTTCTGATCTGGTTTTGCTGGTTTCAGGACTCTGTGCATTTTACCACTGCTGACCAATGCTAAAGTGCAAGTGCTCCCTGTCTAAATTATATTGGTGATTGGTTTATCTATGATTGCATATTTGATTTACTGTCCCTAGTAAAGTGCACTATGGGTGCCCCAGACTTGTAAATTAAATGCTACTAGTGGACCTGCAGCACTAATTATGCCACCCACATGAGTAGCCCTGTAAGCATGTCTCAGACCTGCCACTGCAGTGTCTGTGTAGGGAGTTTGGAACTGCCAGTTTGACCTGGCAAGTGCCCCACCTTGCCAGGCCAAAACATTCCCTTTTACTACATATACATCACCTGTTAGGCCTAAGGCAGTCCATGGGCAGGGTGCAGTGTATTTAAAAGGTAGGGCATGTACTGGTGTGTTTTCGTGTCCTGGTAGTGAAATACTGCCAAATTCGTTTTTCACTGTTGCAGGCCTATTTCTCCTATAGGTTAGCAGATAGACAGGAAGTTTGGTGTCTCTGAACTCACAATTTAAAAATACATTGTTTGGTAAAGTTAGTTTCTAGATTGTGAGTTTGAAAATTCCACTTTTAGAAAGTGGGTATTTTCTTGCTTTACCATTCTGTGCCTCTGCTTGGCAGCTGAATCCATGTCTGTGTCAGACTGACAGTTGGGTTTTTTGTGAATTCACTCTGGACAGTCACACAAAGGGAACAGCTGAGGTATGCATATCCTGATGGGTGTTCTTGGGTTAGAGTGGGAGGGAGGAACTGACACCTGCACTTGAAATGGCTGTGCCTGACCTCAAAAAATACAGTCTCCAACCTCCTAGAGTGTGGCTAGGGCAGGACAAGGAAGAGGCGGGGTCTTGTGCACTACAAAGACTTTCCTTTGAAGTTTGCCTACTTCAAAGGCAGAAATGAATATAGGTATTGGACTGCTGACCCCACAACTTTAGAACACTCCTGGATTGAGGACATTCTGCCAGGGAGAATAACTGGATGCTTGAGGAGGACCTGCCACTCTACCTCTTGCTTTGCTGTGCAGGCCTGCCTCTGCTGCTTCTGCCCTGTGAGTGAAAGGACTGGACTTTGCTTTCTACATCCTGTTTTTCAAGGTTCTCCAAGAGTTTGAACTGAGCTTGCCTCCTGCTGTGAAGTCTCAGGAACATCAAAGATGGCATCTGCCAGTGCCTGGGCTCTTCTGCTGAAAGTCCTGATTTGCTAAGTGGTACTAGATCCTGTCCCTGGGCCTTTAGAAGTGGAAGCTGGTAACCTGCGGGGGAAAATCTACTCACTGCTGTGGGTGCATCAGAAAAATCAACACAGCGCCTGTCCTAAGGCTAACAATTTGTTGCAGCACCTGTAGAATCAAAGCAGTGCCTGTTCTCAACGTGTACTCTCCACACCGCGTGTCGGAATTTTTTACACATCGACCCTGGGGGTCAAATCTTCAACATTGCAGCAAGAACCTGAGGCTGCATGTCCGGACATTGATTTGTTGTTCTCCTCTGGGGGAAAGAATCAACGTATCACCTACCCAGCGGGGAAAGAATCAACGCACGGCCTTATGAGTAAGGTATTGACGCATCTCTTGCTTTTCAGACACATCACCTCTCCTGCAACTTCATTTTTGACCCATACCAGGTACTTTGTGCTAAAACAATGCAACCATTGACTTTTATGGATGAAGGCTCTTTTAACTGAGAAAAAGTAATATATTTTCTTGTGTATGTTGGATTTTTTATTATGGTCTTGTTTGATTTAGATAAATATTGGCTATTTTTCTAAACTGGTGTGGAGTCCTTTTTGTGGTGTTTTCACTGTATTTCTCTGTGTGTATGTGCAAATACTTTACACATTGCCTCTGAGATAAGCATGACTGCTTGTGCCAAGCTACCAGGGGGGTGAGCAGGGGTTATCTGAGCTGTGTATCTCCCTTACCGTGACAGGAGTGAGGGTCCCTACTTGGGCAGAGTGTAAACTGACTACCAAATAGAGGCCTCATTTCTAACAGGGAGAAAAATAAATTGAGCCATATCTGTATGTACTCTTTGCCTATGTGCCCATCATGTTATGCACCCGTGCCCCTTTGCATATGGCCTAATGTCAGGATCATTTACTGAAAATATATTTTAAATGTTTGCTTTCAACGTGTTTTAGATGATCACTGTATAGCAAAATACTGTGTATGTTAATGCATTATCATAGTGTGACATTTTGTATCTTGAGCCTAACAGTTTTCTATATGGACAACAGACACACTAATTCACAAATCCAAAATTCACCTTCTCAAGACAGCCTGTGAAATTATATGAATACAGCATGTTCAGCTCTCTCAGAGAGGCATATCTTCAATCTTCAATCTGTGGAGCTTGCGGGTTTCTTCAATGTCAAGGGCATGAGCTTATAACATATTGGGCACTCTCAGATAGGATCTGGCTTTACAGCTCCCAGGCATCTTGTCCATGCCAATATCAGGCAGGTACGCAATTATGTACTGTACCTCTCTGGATGGCAGGCTTTTTAGTACTTATTTCTTTACAATTACTTTCTAGGGAAGGGACTCACATAGAGTATCATGTTGCTTGTTTTTATATTATATACTTTCTGTTAATTCTTAACAAAATCCTTATGATAGTTGCACTAAAATTTTGTATGTACTCGAACAGAACAGAACAGTACACTTGTAAGTGTTCGCTTTGGGGGGGAGGGTGAGGGGAAACAACATAGATACCCAAGTCTCTGGTAGGTAATGTTTTATAGCTACTGTGGATTTCTTGCAGGTACATTTGGGGGAGATCCTAGGATACCACATGTCTGCATGCCTCACTCCAGCCAGTACGCTGGCATACCCATTCTGCCCCGATCATAGGTAACATCTACCTGAATATGGTGAGGCATGGCACTGGCACACAATATCAGTGAGTCATTAGATATTGTCCCTCAATATTTCACTTTCTAGGTCCCCGACGTCATCTTTGGACACCAGGACAGCCATTTGCTTTACATGGAGTTTTTTAATTTTCCTGAAGTGGATGTCATCACTGACTACTTGGGCTTATAGCTGCTGTTCAATCCCACTCAAAGTAATGGCATGCTCCACCTCCTGTGACTCCATCGATGCAAGCTCAAACACCAAATCATGTTCTGTCTCCTGACACCTGTCTCTTGGCTCAGCAGCACCATCCCTTGTCTGCACATCCATTTCAGGTCTTGCTGAGATGGTAGCAGAGATCACATGCTGCTTCAAAGCATTGCTTTGTTTGATGTTGCTATTGGTATATGTGTCATCTATTGATGACAGCAGGCTTGACAGTGGCTGTGAAAGGTATGGATTGGCTGAAGACATTGCTTGTCCTTTCTCTTGGGTCCGATTGTGTTGAGCTTGCTGTCTTTCCTGCTGTATCAATCAATGGAGCACATGTAAAAGAGACAACTACATACATTTTTGCCACCTTATCTATGATATGTTTTGTATTCCTCACTACAGGCTGACACAGTCACCATCTCTAGCGATTTGTGACACATCCACAGTTACAATAATATCAGAATCAAAATTGCAAGAAATAAATAACAAGGTAGCAGGCCTTCTACATATACACAGAATTTGGAACAATATCCCTTTGACCAGGTGCGGCACCTCCAGGAGGGCGGAGGAGTGTTGTGCCCCCGCCAGCAGCGGCAGCTGCAGAACCTTTATAAGGAAACAATAACAAACAGTGTTTATTGTTGTTTCTTTATAAAGGAGCGGGGCCAAGGGGGTGACACGTGTGAAGGGGAGTGCTTAGCACAGAGCGTCTCGGGCCGGCCAAACAGACATGTGCAAAGTAAGCCCAGTAACAGATGCTGGGATGGAGAGAGCCTGCACAGGCTCCCCGTCTGCCTGGGAGCACCCTGGCGGGGCGCTCCCAGCCAATCATGATGCTGCTTTGAGCAAATATATGTAAGTTTGAACAAGAATAGCAATGTGAGATCAAGCCATGAGTTTTGAATAGGAGAAAAGGAAGAATAAAGAAAAAGAAATCAGATTAGAACAAAGAAAGAGGGAGAAGCTATGAAGGATAAAGAGGAGTTATAGTCCCCCCACCTCCCAGCCCCTCGACCTGCCCCGCGCTACTCACCCTCTCTCCTGCTTCTTTTCCTCTTCTCTGTTCTTCCTCTGCGCTCTTCCTCTGTAGTCTTCTTCTGTACTCTTCTGTCCCTCCTGCTCCCCGTCTTCTCTCTTCATCTGTGTGCTTCTCTCTCTCTCCTTCGCACCGCAACCTGCGTGTGCCTCTTCTTCTCTGTCCCTCTTCTTGGCTCTCTCCTCTGCTGCTCGTCGCCCCACTTCTTCTTCACCTTCTTCTGTATTCTTCTGTCTTCTGCGCTCCTCTTCTTCACCTTCTTCTGTATTTTTCTGTCTTCTGCGCCCCTCTTCTTCTTTATCTTCTTCTGTGGTCTTTTGTCTTCTGTTCTTCAGCTCCTCTTCTTCTGTACCTTCTTCTGTGGTCTTCTGTCTTCTGTTCTTCGTCTTCTGTCTTCTGTACCTTCTTCTGTGGTCCTGTGTCTTCTGCTCTTCGTCTTCTGTCTTCTGTCTTCTGTTCTTCGTCTTCTGTCTTCTGTTCTTCCCGCGCCTGTCCTCCTGCTCCTGTCTCGTCTCTCTCCCTCACTCGCCTCCCCCTCTGTATCACCCCTATCTACCCCTATCGCTATCTGCCTCCCTCACTCCTCCTATCTACCTATCTACCTATCTCTCTATCTCTCTATCTCCCTCACTCACCACCTCCTCCTATCTCTCTATCTTTCCCCCCCACTCGCCACCCCCTCTGTTACCACCCCTATCTTCCTATCCTTTCACTCTACCTCTCACCCTCACCCACCTCTACAACCCCCCACCCCTATCTTCCCAACCTCACTCCTATCTCTCTCCCTAAACTCCCTAAAACTCACCCCCCACCACCCTTAAACCCCCCTCCCCCAGCTCTTCTCCCCTCTACCTGTCCCCCCTCCCTTCGCTTTCCCGCCGCCACCTCCTGCACGCCCCCGCCCCCCAGCTCTCATTCGCCCCCAGCTGACCCCTCCCCCCCTCCCTCTTATGGCGGCCGCTGCGCTACAGTGGTAGCGACCCTTGACCCAAGGGTAGGTCGCTCCCCCTGCCGCTGCAGCTCCTCCAGCTCCTCCAGCCCAGGTTCCTGAGACCGCCTAGCAAGCCCAGCTACCTCGCAGTAATTACCCCCCCCACCTCCCAGCCCCTCGCCCTGCCCCGCGCTACTCACCCTCTCTCCTGCTTCTTTTCCTCTTCTCTGTTCTTCCTCTGCGCTCTTCCTCTGTAGTCTTCTTCTGTACTCTTCTGTCCCTCCTGCTCCCCGTCTTCTCTCTTCATCTGTGTGCTTCTCTCGCTCTCCTTCACACTGCGACCTGCTAGTGCCTCTTCTTCTCTGTCCCTCTTCTTGGCTCTCTCCTCTGCTGTTCGTCGCCCCTCTTCTTCTTCACCTTCTTCTGTATTCATCATCATCATTATTAGCTTTATTTCGGTAAATATAAATACCATAAAAGCACATCACACAAAAAAGGAACGGCAAGCTACATGATAAACAATTTAAGTCATAAAAGATTGAAAAGGAGAGAAAAAAGAAAAGAGAAATATTTACACATAAGCAGTTCCCTCATGGAAAATCGCACCTTATAGTTATGTAAAAACACATTATAGGTAAAAGAATAAAATACAAGCCTGGCAAACCATATCAGATAAAAAGGACATTTCTATTTAAAAAATATCTAAGAAAAATAAAAACAGCAGGTAGGGAATGCATCTGAACCAATAAAAGTGATATGTGCATACAATGATAAATCCATCAATTGTTGTTTACCACATTCATTGTTAAATTTCCCTCTGCTTTTTTAAGCGTGTTCAGTCTGATACGCCAGATTGAGTCTAAATATTTTGACAAACAACAAACCACTAAAACCGATGAATCAGATTTAAAAATTCTCAAAGCTAGCAAGCAGTTTTTAAAACCCTTACTTCTGCACAGAGGAATAATCCAACGGGCTCTTTGTTTGGAGTATGCGGGGCATTGGAAGAGAATATGAGTTACTGATTCTTCTCTGGCACAGCCCATCGGACACATCTTAGAAGAACAACTAAAATTAGACCATTTATAAGTGAGGGAACGCAAAGGAAGAGAGCCCACCCTGAATCTAATGTATAATGAACGAGCAAACGGAGAAGATACTATATCCATATATTGTGCAAATTCATAATGGCATTTAAAATATAAAAAGTTTCCCGTCATGGATGATGACGAAACAGCGGACAATTGGGAAAGTTGAACGTGGAGCCAGAAAGCATCCTTTAGTGTCTGGGTTGCGTTCTTAGGGATAGATAATGGTTCCTTCCAATAGGACCCCAAACCAAGAAGCGAGAGGGTCCTTTCTACATATGCACACCACTTGATTTTGGAGCTAGTGTTGTTGGCCATCAAGTTAGCTAGCGCACATCTATAATGGACAAGAGAATCTGATGACCATAAGCGAATCCAGTACAACAGGGGCTTGAGTGCAACGATCTGGCTGATAGAAGGGAGATTTAGGTCCATGCGTATTGGGAGCAGTGGGGTACTGGAAGGAACTCTTAGCAATGACCTTATGAAAGAGTTCTCCACTTTTATCAAATCATCCAGGCAACAGTGGCCCCACAGTTCAGCTCCATAGATTGCTCCCCCTCTTGCTTGTAGTTTATAAATTTCTACTGCGGGCGTCATGGCAAAGCTAGGAGATCTAGCTGCAAATCTTGCAATGCCACTCGCTCGCTGTTGCAATCGTAAAGTTGCCTTCTGGATGTGGCGCTGCCACTTGTGCGAGTCTTCTAGTTTCAGGCCTAAATAATCAAAATCGCTGACTCTTTCCAGCGCGGCACCCTCTAAATAGATAGGTCGTCTCATTCTGCCTTTCCTATCGCCAAACACCATGCACTTGGTTTTTAATCGGTTGATTTCGAGCCCATAATCATTGCAATAGTCAATGAATCTTGAAAGCAGGGTTGAAAGGCCTGTGGCTGTTTGAGAAACCAGTAGGGTGTCATCGGCAAAAAGAAGGCAGGGGATCTTCTGCCCTCCTATTTTAGGCGAGTCGTTAGAGCACTCCATAAGATAAGGGATGCATGCGTTTATGAAGAGAAGGAATAAGGTAGGGGCAAGAACACAACCTTGTCTTACACCTCGGGCAGTAAGGAATTTTTCTGTTAATTCACCTTGTGGGCCCCATCTAATTCTACCATAGTTGCCAGTGTAAAGATCCCTGATAATATTTAAAATAGAGCACGGGACTCCTATTTTAGACAGAACTTCCCACAGTTTGTGGCGGGGTACTAGATCAAAGGCCGATTTTAGATCTACAAATGCTACATATAGGTGGCCTAAGTCAACATCGACAACTTTCCATTTAATAGAAGTAAAACGAAATATCTGATCTAATGTGCTAATTTTTTCTCTGAAGCCCGCTTGTAGATGATTTAAGATTTGATTTTCAACTAGCCACTTGTTCAGCCTGCTCAACAACTGATAACAGAAATTTTTTTGAAGGTTGTCGAGGAGGCTGATGGGTCTATAATTACCCGGGTTGTTCCTCTCTCCTTTCTTATGGATGGGCACTATAATCGCCTCTTTCCATGAGTCAGGATAAATTCTGCTAGTCAAGATGGCATTAGAAAGTCTGTTAATATATGGGCCCCAGGTGTTCTGGTCCACTTTAAACATATCAGAGGGGATCCCGTCCATCCCAGGGGCTTTTGCTGCTTTCTGAGCTGCAATGGCCGACACAGTTTCGTTCAGTGTAAAAGGGGGCAAGAAAGCCATAGACTCGTCAAAAGTTGTTGGCTCCTCCGAAATTATGTCAGAAATATGACTTGCCAACAATGGTCCATACAATTCCTTAAAGTAGGAGAGCCAGATGTCAGGAGAAATATAAGACTCCAGGTGAGATGCGCGGTTCTGATCACCACAGGAAACTAGGAGCCAGAACCGTTTTGAATCATGGACGATAGCTGCCTCAAGTAAATTGCTCCATAGCCCCTCTTCGTACTCGAATTTACTTTTGTTGCAAGTAGAAGCATAATGACGTCTAGCAATGATGATGCCTGATCTGTCCTTGGTCTTTAGCGCGATGGCCAAAGTATTTTTGGCCTCCCTACACCTCTTGTTGAACCATTTAGTATGTGGTCGAATACAGGAAATAGTCAGTGGCCTTGGACGTTTAGTAAACAGCTCTTTCAAAGTAGAAAAAAGGTCCAAATGAAGAGGCAATATTTCTAATGGAGCCAGAATAAGGTTGGTATCAAATAACTGGTGAGAAGAGGTTAGGGCACGCAATTTTCCTTGAAGCTTGTTTGATTGCACAAAGGAGTCCCACCTGACTGTACGCCTATTACTGGACAGCTCCATAGCAGTAGAGGAGACAGGGGGAAGTGCGACCCCTACTAGGAGAGAACTCTTGTATGTGATCTGGAGGGGAGCATGATCACTAGTATGGGGAAGACCCACCTCTAAGTCTAGAATATGGTGCCATAGTCTTAAGTCAAAGAGGATATAATCCAATTTGTTACTATATGAGCCCCTGAAGAAGGTTGATCTGGCCGGAATGTCCGCTGGAAAGCGGCCATTACCCAAACGAAGGCCATGGGATATCATGAGGTCCACTATCTGTGAGGCCCTAACGCTTGGTTTATATGAATTTTGCTGGGTAGAATGAAAAGTCACAGGAGGAGGGATATTCCATACACTATCTTCAGACTGCATGACCTCTATGTGATCTGCATTAAGTTCAAGTAGAACGTTAAAGTCACCAGCTATTATGATATGATATTTGAGGCGAAGGTCTGAGATTAAGATATTCAGTAGCTCGACAATGGGAGATCGGTGATTTGAGGGTCCCGGTCTGCTATAAATATTTAGACAAAGGACAGGAGTGCCTGAGGCTGGGTAGATAGCAACGGCCAAAATATCATGGGAATCCACATATATCTCCTTTGTACCACTCCCCTCTATAGATTTTACCCATGTGATTAAACCCCCTGCCGCCCTGCCAGCTAAAGATGGCTTAGCAGGCTTGAAAAAGGAACTATACCCTTGTTTGTATGTACAATGCGTTGCCCATGTTTCCTGGAACATGCAGACGTTAAAATTTCCAACGAGTGCCCCCCACTCAGTGTCAACAAGTTTGCTGTTAATGCCAGCCACATTCCAGGATAAAAGTTTTGCTGTGTGCTGGACACAAGAAATGTTTGAGTTCGTGGTAGTATCAACTTGGACGTAACTGGCAACGGGGTTCGCCTTGAATAAACTTGTGGTATTATTAATAGTTCCAGGTTGTGAGTCCGATAAAAGAAGAGAGGCTGGGCAGGGTGAATTAGATGGAAAGTTCATGGCTGCTGTGGCTGTGCAAAGGTTGGTGAAACATAGTCAGTCAATATCCGAGGTAGCCCCAGGATCATGGGTTAGTTGGGCCCTTGAAGCAGGGCCAAAACAGAACTTAGGGGCCAAATCAGGGAGTGGATCTCTCTGGACCTGATGGCCTGTTGGTCTTATGTCTTGAGTAGTTGTAAAATGGTTCGGGGCCAAATTGGCTGATCTAGTGGAAGGATTCGCACGCATATAGCTAGCAATAGGACAGCTAGCTGAAAGAGTAATTGCTGAGGACTTCCTGCGTATAGACCGTGCTTCCATTTCCATGAGGCCTGCTGCCAAATGTGGGCTTTTAAGACTAAGTGTTATAAAGTCACTAGGACCAGAGAGACCAGGGGAACCATTAGATCGCTCGACAGATACAATGTCATCATGGATGATTGAGCCACAACCCCTGGTATGTCTCACCCAGTGCAAGACCTTGTTTGTTAGTGAGGCTTTGTCTTCTCTCACGTTTGGGGGCAAAGGTGGAACATTGCACATGTATATGTAGTTATTGCTAATTAATTTATGATTGTGGTATAAAGCTTTGGTAGTATCCCATTTGAAGGGAACATTAGGAAGGAGAGGGGTAGTTCTTCCAAAAGAGGACGTAAGCTGTTTTGCAGGACACTGATCGTCTATGGGACCTGCAGCACAAGCTAGTGGCAGAAGAGGCCCGTTTGGAAAAACGCCTTTTGCAGGTGGATGCTTGGTAGGCAAAAGGTTTGAGTTAGGCTCGCTAATAGGGGAAGGATATTTGCTTTTAAGAAGGGTGGTGATCTCAAGCAATAATGCTCTCAACTCGCTAACTTCAGTCTTAAGGCTACACACCAATGTGAACAAATCATTTTGTAGAGGAGGACTCACTATACATGGCAGAGCTGAGACGGCTGGTTGCTGATTGTCCGAGTCAATGGATGCCAGCGGAGAAAAACGATTAGAGCATAAACTTGAAGGGTGAGGTGTGCAGGCTCTAAGAGCATCTACATCGGAATAGAGTGTAGGGAGGGCAATAGGATCTTGGCAAGGCAACGACAGTTGGAGTGGTTGGTGAGATGAGGCGACAGAATGAGAGTTAACAACAGTATGTGAACTAGATGTTAGAAATGGAATAAGCGTGCCAGATTTTGAGCCCTTTCGACTAGGCTTCTCCTTGTTGTTTAGAATCTGTTCTACCTCTTCTATTAAATCATCTATTTCCTTGGCAACATGGCTAGTGTGGGGTAACATAGTCTTATTGATTTTGAGTATTTTGGATTTGCCAGAGCCTAAAGTCGGGCTGTCTTTGGCCTTACGCTTCCCCATTGGCGAATGGTACTATGTCACAATGTAGAGGAGAGATTGGAGTACTTCCCTATGCAGGAGGGACAATTGCCGTGCCTTAGGACCAAGAGAGGTGGCCCAGCCCGGCCTCCTTCGGCCTCTGACGGGCACGGACGGGCACGCCCGCGCGCGTCCCGCGAGCGGGAGCGCAAAGGAAGAATTTAAAGGGCTCCTGCCCTTGAGCTCTGGTGCTCCGATGTCAGCCCCCAGGTGAGGAGAGTCAAACCAATAGCGCAACCCGCGTCCCCGCGAGCGGGAGCGCAAAGGAAGAATTTAAAGGGCTCCTGCCCTTGAGCTCTGGTGCTCCGATGTCAGCCCCCAGGTGAGGAGAGTCAAACCAATAGCGCAACCCGCGTCCCCGCGAGCGGGAGCGCAAAGGAAGAATTTAAAGGGCTCCTGCCCTTGAGCTCTGGTGCTCCGATGTCAGCCCCCAGGTGAGGAGAGTCAAACCAATAGCGCAACCCGCGTCCCCGCGAGCGGGAGCGCAAAGGAAGAATTTAAAGGGCTCCTGCCCTTGAGCTCTGGTGCTCCGATGTCAGCCCCCAGGTGAGGAGAGTCAAACCAATAGCGCAACCCGCGTCCCCGCGAGCGGGAGCGCAAAGGAAGAATTTAAAGGGCTCCTGCCCTTGAGCTCTGGTGCTCCGATGTCAGCCCCCAGGTGAGGAGAGTCAAACCAATAGCGCAACCCGCGTCCCCGCGAGCGGGAGCGCAAAGGAAGAATTTAAAGGGCTCCTGCCCTTGAGCTCTGGTGCTCCGATGTCAGCCCCCAGGTGAGGAGAGTCAAACCAATAGCGCAACCCGCGTCTTCTGTATTCTTCTGTCTTCTGCGCTCCTCTTCTTCACCTTCTTCTGTATTTTTCTGTCTTCTGCGCCCCTCTTCTTCTTTATCTTCTTCTGTGGTCTTTTGTCTTCTGTTCTTCGGCTCCTCTTCTTCTGTACCTTCTTCTGTGGTCTTCTGTCTTCTGTTCTTCGTCTTCTGTCTTCTGTACCTTCTTCTGTGGTCCTCTGTCTTCTGCTCTTCATCTTCTGTCTTCTGTTCTTCGTCTTCTGTCTTCTGTTCTTCCTGCGCCTGTCCTCCTGCTCCTGTCTCGTCTCTCTCCCTCACTCGCCTCCCCCTCTGTATCACCCCTATCTACCCCTATCGCTATCTGTCTCCCTCACTCCTCCTATCTACCTATCTACCTATCTCTCTATCTCTCTATCTATCTCCCTCACTCACCACCTCCTCCTATCTCTCTATCTTTCCCCCCCACTCGCCACCCCCTCTGTTACCACCCCTATCTTCCTATCCTTTCACTCTACCTCTCACCCTCACCCACCTCTACAACCCCCTCCCCTATCTTCCCAACCTCACTCCTATCTCTCTCCCTAAACTCCTAAACTTCCTAAAACTCACCCCCCACCACCCTTAAACCCCCCTTCCCCAGCTCTTCTCCCCTCTACCTGTCCCCCCTCCCTCCGCATTCCCGCCGCCACCTCCTGCACGCCCCCGCCCCCCAGCTCCCATTCACCCCCAGCTGACCCCCCCCCTCCCTCTTATGGCGGCCGCTGCGCGAAAGCACAGTGGGCGCGCCAGAGGCAAGCCCGTCTGCGCCCGTCTGCGCTGGTCTGCGCCTGGCCCGCTCCCAGCGCCACGACCCCTGGTCCTCAGCACTCCCAAACCCCACTGCTCCGCTACGCCCCCACCACCCTCCACGCCCTCAACCCAGGACGCTCCAACACCTGCTTCCAAGCCAACCCAAAACCTTTCGCCTGCCACTCCTGCAAACGTATCTTCCACCACGCAACTACCATGTCCACCAGCCCACGCGCCATCAACCACCTCAAATGCATCCTGGTCAACGCTCGTTCCGTCCACAAGCACGTCGTTGAACTCTGGGACCTCCTGGACTCCACAGCACCGGACGTCGCCTTCATCACGGAGACCTGGAGGAACGCCTCCTCGGCCCCAGACATCGCCATAGCCATCCCCGAAGGCTACAAGATTTCCAGGAAAGACCGCACCAACCAAGTAGGAGGAGGAATCGCCATCGTCTTCAAAGACTCCATCAGCGTCACCACCTCCACCGAAGACACCCCCCTCGCCGCAGAACACCTGCATTTCCAGATTCGCACCGACCCCAGGACCACCCTCAGAGGATCCCTCATCTACCGTCCCCCTGGACCGCGCGCCCCTTTCAGCGACTCCATCACCGACTTCGTCTCCCCGCACGCCCTCGCCTCGCCGGACTACATCCTCCTAGGCGACCTCAACTTCCATCTGGAACAGAACAACGACCCCAACACCACCGCCCTGCTCGACAGCCTCGCCAACCTCGGCCTCAAGCAACTGGTGAACACCCCCACCCACATCGCCGGACACACGCTTGATCCCATCTTCTACGCCAGCAAACACGTCTCCTTCAGCCACGCCTCCGCTCTGCACTGGACCGACTACAGCTGTGTCCACTTCACATTCCGACGTGAGACCCGCCACCTCCGCACTCAACCCTCGTCGACAGTGGAACAAAATCCCCGAAGAACAGCTCTTCTCCGCGCTCACCGTCAACCAACCCACCCTCACCACCGACCCCAACGACGCAGCCCTCAGCCTCACGAACTGGATCACCAACTGCGCAGACAACCTTGCTCCCCTCAGACGCACGCATCGACAGGCCAACACCAAAAAACCTCTCTGGTTCTCTGACACCCTTAAGGAATCGAAGAAAACCTGTCGCGCCCTCGAGAGAACCTGGCGCAAGGACCACACCGCTGACAACATGACCGCCCTCAAGAACGCGACCCGTGAACACCACCGCCTGATCCGCACAGCCAAAAGGAATTTCTTCACCGACAGACTGGACAAAAACAGCCACAACAGCAGACAACTCTTCAGCATCGTTAAAGAGTTCTCCAACCCCAACGCCAATGCCAACTCCTTCATGCCCTCACAAGACCTGTGCAACTCCCTCGCCACCTTCTTCCATCGCAAGATCACCGACCTCCACAACAGCTTCGGACACCAGACCCAGCCAAGCAACACCGAACCCACACCTCCTGCCATCACCCTCAACACCTGGACTCACGTCAACACTGAAGAGACCAAAACCACCATGAACTCTATCCACTCCGGCGCCCCCTCGGACCCCTGCCCTCACTTCATCTTCAATAAAGCCGACGACATCATCGCCCCGCACCTCCAGACCATCATCAACTCCTCATTTTCTTCTGCTACCTTCCCCGAAAGCTGGAAACACGCCAAAGTCAACGCCCTACTGTAGGAGGCTGGACTGGCTTGTAGTGAGTACCTAGGGGTACTTACACCTTGCACCAGGCCCAGTTATCCCTTATTAGTGTATAGGGTGTCTAGCAGCATAGGCTGATAGATAATGGTAGCTTAGCAGAGCAGCTTAGGCTGAACTAGGAGACGAGTGAAGCTCCTACAGTACCACTAGTGTCATATGCACAATATCATAAGAAAACACAATACACAGTTATACTAAAAATAAAGGTACTTTATTTTTATGACAATATGCCAAAAGTATCTCAGTGAGTACCCTCAGTATGAGGATAGCAAATATACACAAGATACATGTACACAATACCAAAATATGCAGTAATAGTCTTAGAAAACAGTGCAAACAATGTATAGTTACAATAGGATACAATGGGGACACATAGGGATAGGGGCAACACAAACCATATACTCCAAAAGTGGAATGCGAACCACGAATGGACCCCAAACCTATGTGACCTTGTAGAGGGTCGCTGGGACTATTAGAAAATAGTAAGGGTTAGAAAAATAGCCCACCCCAAGACCCTGAAAAGTGAGTGCAAAGTGCACTAAAGTTCCCCAAAGGACATAGAAGTCTTGATAGCGGAATTCTGCAGGAAAGACACAAATCAGCAATGCCACAACGATGGATTTCCAGTCGAGGGTACCTGTGGAACAAGGGGACCAAGTCCAAAAGTCACAAGCAAGTCGGAGATGGGCAGATGCCCAGGAAATGCCAGCTGTGGGTGCAAAGAAGCTGCTACTGGACAGTAGAAGCTGGAGATTCTGCAGGAACGATAAGGGCTAGGAACTTCCCCTTTGGAGGACGGATCCCCCACGCCGTGGAGAGTTGTGCAGAAGTGATTTCCTGAAGAAAGACTGCCAACAAGCCTTGCTAGCTGCAAATCGTGCGGTTAGGTTTTATGGGTGCTGCTGTGGCCCAGGAGGGACCAGGATGTCGCCAATTGCGTCTGGGGACAGAGGGGGCATCGAGCAAGACAAGGAGCCATCTCAGCAGCAGGCAGCACCCGCAGAAGTGCCAGAAACAGGCACTACAAGGATGCGTGAAACGGTGCTCACCCAAAGTCGCACAAAGGAGTCTCACGTCGCCGGAGAACAACTTAGGAGGTCGTGCAATTTAGGTTAGAGTGCCGTGGACCTAGGCTGGACTGTGCATAAAGGATTTCCGCCGGAAGTGCACGGAGGCCGGAGTAGCTGCAAAAGTTGCGTCCCCAGCAATGCAGTCTGGCGTGGGGAGGCAAGGACTTACCTCCACCAAACTTGGACTGAAGAGTCACTGGAATGTGGGAGTCACTTGGACAGAGTTGCTGGATTCAAGGGACCTCGCTCGTCGTGCTGAGAGGAGACCCAAGGTACCGGTGATGCAGTTCTTTGGTGCCTGCGGTTGCAGGGGGACGATTCCGTCGACCCACGGGAGATTTCTTCGGAGCTTCTAGTGCAGAGAGGAGGCAGACTACCCCCACAGCATGCACCACCAGGAAAACAGTCGAGAAGGCGGCAGGATCAGCGTTACAGAGTTGCAGTAGTCGTCTTCGCTACTTTGTTGCAGTTTTGCAGGCTTCCAGCGCGGTCAGCAGTCGATTCCTTGGCAGAAGGTGAAGAGAGAGATGCAGAGGAACTCGGATGAGCTCTTGCATTCATTATCTAAGGAATCCCCAAAGACAGAGACCCTAAGTAGCCAGAAAAGAGGGTTTGGCTACTTAGGAGAGAGGATAGGCTAGCAACACCTGAAGGAGCCTATCAGAAGGAGTCTCTGACGTCACCTGCTGGCACTGGCCACTCAGAGCAGTCCAGTGTGCCAGCAGCACCTCTGTTTCCAAGATGGCAGAGGTCTGGAGCACACTGGAGGAGCTCTGAGCACCTCCCAGGGGAGGTGCAGGTCAGGGGAGTGGTCACTCCCCTTTCCTTTGTCCAGTTTCGCTCCAGAGCAGGGCTGAGGGGTCCCTGAACCGGTGTAGACTGGCTTATGCAGAAATGGGCACCATGTGTGCCCATGAAAGCATTTCCAGAGGCTGGGGGAGGCTACTCCTCCCCTGCCTTAACACCATTTTCCAAAGGGAGAGGGTGTAACACCCTCTCTCAGAGGAAGTCCTTTGTTCTGCCATCCTGGGCCAAGCCTGGCTGGACCCCAGGAGGGCAGAAACCTGTCTGAGGGTTTGGCAGCAGCTGCAGTGAAACCCCGGGAAAGGCAGTTTGGCAGTGCCAGGGTCTGTGCTAGAGACCCGTGGGATCATGGGATTGCACCAACAATGCCAGGATGGCATAGAGGGGGCAATTCCATGATCTTAGACATGTTACATGGCCATATTCGGAGTTACCATTGTGAAGCTACATATAGGTAGTGACCTATATGTAGTGCACGCATGTAATGGTGTCCCCGCACTCACAAAGTCCAGGGAATTGACCCTGAACGATGTGGGGGCACCTTGGCTAGTGCCAGGGTGCCCACACACTAAGTAACTTAGCACCCAACCTTTACCAGGTAAAGGTTAGACATATAGGTGACTTATAAGTTACTTAAGTGCAGTGGTAAATGGCTGTGAAATAACGTGGACGTTATTTCACTCAGGCTGCAGTGGCAGGCCTGTGTAAGAATTGTCAGAGCTCCCTATGGGTGGCAAAAGAAATGCTGCAGCCCATAGGGATCTCCTGGAACCCCAATACCCTGGGTACCTCAGTACCATATACTAGGGAATTATAAGGGTGTTCCAGTATGCCAAGGTAAATTGGTGAAATTGGTCACTAGCCTGTTAGTGACAATTTGTAAAGAGGGAGCATAACCACTAAGGTTCTGGTTAGCAGAGCCTCAGTGAGACAGTTAGGCATCCCACAGGGAACACATACCTATAGGTCACAAACTTATGAGCACTGGGGTCCTGACTAGCAGGGTCCCAGTGACACATAACAAACATACTGAAAACATAGAGTTTTCACTATGAGCACTGGGCCCTGGCTAGCAGGATCCCAGTGAGACAGTGAAAACACCATGACATACACTCACAAACAGGCCAAAAGTGGGGGTAACAAGGCTAGAAAGAGGCTACTTTCTCACACCTACTAAAGAAACCTACGGCTGACCCAAGCGACCTGAAGAACTTCCGCCCCATCTCGCTCCTCCCCTTGCCTGCCAAGGTAATAGAGAAGATCGTCAACAAACAGCTTACCAACTTCCTGGAAGACAACAACCTTCTCGACCCTTCACAATCCGGATTCTGAACCAACCACAGCAGTGAAACCGCCCTCATCTCAGTCACAGACGACATCAGAACCCTGATGGACAACGGTGAAACAGTCGCCCTCATCCTCCTCGACCTCTCGGCTGCCTTCGACACCGTCTGTCACCGCACCCTAATAACCCTCCTCCGCTCCACTGGGATCCAAGGCCAGGCCCTGGACTGGATCGCCTCCTTCCTCTCCAACCGCTCTCAAAGAGTCTACCTCCCACCTTTTCGCTCAGACCCCACCGAGATCATCTGCGGCATCCCTCAAGGCTCCTCGCTCAGCCCGACACTCTTCAATGTCTACATGAGCCCCCTCGCCGACATCGTACGCAAGCACAACATCATCATCACATCCTACGCCGACGACACTCAACTTATACTTTCCCTCACCAAGGACCCCACCAGCGCTAAGACCAACCTACAAGATGGCATGAAGGACGTCGCAGATTGGATGAGGCTCAGCCGTCTAAAACTGAACTCTGACAAAACGGAAGTCCTCATCCTCGGCAACACCCCGACCGCATGGGACGACTCCTGGTGGCCCACGGCCCTTGCCACCGCACCGACCCCCTCAGACCACGCCCGCAACCTCGGCTTCATCTTGGACCCTCTTCTCACCATGACCAAACAAGTCAACGCCGTGTCCTCCTCCTGCTTCCTCACCCTCCGGATGCTGGCAAAGATCTTCTGCAGTATCCCCACCGACACCAGGAAAACCGTGACCCACGCCCTAGTCACCAGCTGCCTGGACTACGGCAACACCCTTTATGCTGGGACCACCGCAAAACTCCAAAAACGTCTGCAACATATTCAAAACGCCTCCGCCCGCCTCATCCTCGACGTACCCCGCAACAGCCACATCTCCGCACACCTAAGACACCTGCATTGGCTCCCAGTCAGCAAAAGGATCACCTTCCGACTTCTCACCCACGCACACAAAGCCCTCCACGACAAGGGACCTGAATACCTCAACCGACGCCTCAGCTTCTACGCCCCCACCCGTCTCCTCCGTTCCACCGGCCTCGCGCTCGCTGCCGTTCCTCGCATCCGCCGCTCCACGGCGGGTGGGAGGTCTTTCTCCTACCTGGCAGCCAAGACCTGGAACACCCTCCCCACCAGCCTCAGGACCACCCAGGACCACTCCGCATTCCGGAGACTCCTCAAGACCTGGCTTTTCGAGCAGCAGTAACCCCCCTTCCCCCTAGCGCCTTGAGACCCGCACGGGTGAGTAGCGCGCTCTATAAATGTTAATGATTTGATTTGATAGCGAATGAATAGTAATGAATGCAGCAGAAATAGTAGCAAGATATAACATATTCAGCAATAATGGTGGACAAATTGTAAAGATATGAATTGTGTAAATTATATAGGTATACAGTTAGGTGGAAGGGGAGAAATCCGTTCCTTAGCAGTGTGTGACAAATAGTTATTGAGTGGCACCCATATCTGATGACGCTTGATGTAAAATTCCATCAAGTCAATTTTATAATGATCAACTCTATGATGCTAACAGACTGAATTCCACCACCATAGAAGGGTGATATTGTCAGCAGATTTCCAATTAGGGGTAATAACTGAAATAGTTATAGAAAGCAGCTGATCCACCAATTTCCCAAGCATTCTGTGTGGACTTCAGAACTACCCAAAAACAGTAGGTCATGAGAAAGAGGTATGTAAAGCTGGGTAATTGTCCCATGTGATTCCATATTGAAGAATGTGGACTGGGCAAGAAAAAAAACTGAAAATCCATGCCCGGTTGGGTGTGGCAATGCCACAAGTAGCTTGATGTGTACGTTTGAGTATAAGAAGACGAACAGGAGTATCAAAAAGTCTATTATAAAAAAATGGAGTGAAATAGACACAGGGGGTCATTCCGGCGGTGATCACAACTTTCCCGCTGGGCCGGCGGGCGAGCTCAAGCAGATCGCCCGCCGGCCCAGCGGGAAACCCCCAGCAAAGATGAAGCCGGCTCCGAATGGAGCCGGCGGATTTGCTGGGGTGCGACGGGTGCAGTGGCACCCGTCGCGATTTTCAGTGTCTGCTTTGCAGACACTGAAAATCTTAATGGGGCCCTGTTAAGGGGCCCCTGCAGTGCCCATGCCAGTGGCCCCAGCGCCGCCATGGAGGATTCCCTGGGGCAGGGGAAAACCGGCGGGAAACCGCTGGTTACCCTTTTCTGACCGCGGCTTAACCGCCGCGGTCAGAATTGCCCCGGAAGCACCGCCAGCCTGTTGGCGGTGCTTCCTCTGCCCTCTGCCCTGGCGGTTTGTCAGAATGAGGGCCACAGTGTCTTGTGCCTTTAAATAGAGATTTCTTGGTGCTGGTGTTTGTCATTGAATGAATATGTAGTGTCTCCTATGCTTAAAAACATAAATGAAACTTTGTAGGACTCCATGTCACAATGTACAATGTGACTTGTGTTTTTATTTCTCATTCAAATGTATTATGGGTGTTGTAGTCATAATTCACTGGAGTAGTAGAGAAAAAAGACACAGCTCTTAGGGGCATATTTACAAACCCCTTGCGCCACCTTAGTGGTGCCATAGTGTAAATGTTTTTATGATAAGGTGGCTTTTCTGCTGCACCATATTTACAAAGTGGCTCAATTCTTGCATTGCTGTGCGACCCCTTGCACCACATTATGCCTGCGTCAGGCATAATGTATGCACGGGGATATTCCAGCGCATAGAGGCCTAAAAAAATGACGCATTGAAGTTTGCAACATTTCACTGCGCCATTTTTTCCATAATTTTTAATGTCTGCTTAAAATGACACACCAGTTATACTCAATGGGCCTCCCGGTGCGTTGCTACACTAGCGTAAAAAATATTAGCCCTGAAAACTTGTTGACATTCACAAACTTTGTTCCTGATAACGACTGGAATTATTCTCCTTTCAAGATGGGAAGAGGGAGGGATCACCCAGACTTTTGGTGGGGGTGCAGTTGAGTGATGTTCTCCTCAGTGAAAATGCCTTCTGCCTAGATAAAAAAGGGTACATTTAGCTCAATAGTGTTTTTTCGTATAGAGAGGAAAAAAGGTACAATTTCAAAAGCATGTCGTAGCCCTCTCACATACACCCGTGCGCACCTGGATTTATTGTTTCACTATAAAATGAATCTGATCCAAGCCATATACTTTATACAAAATATGTCATTCTATAGCTAAATCTCTTTACAATAAACAATATTATCCTCCATTCTAGTTAACTTACTTTACTATTCCTGGCAGTTGCGTGCGCACCAGCTCTCTCTCTCTCTCAAGTAGAACCGCTCTATCTCTACCACCTATTTTTCCATATCTCACTCGTGTTCTCTTTTTCCTTCTCTCTCAAAATCTCTTTCTTTAACTCTTCCTCTTTCTCACTGTCTTGCTTTATTCAATAGTTCTTCAACCCACCCAAAAATAAAATGACCTTAAACCAACTTTACATTTGTGATTTGCTCAGAATAAAATGTATCCCTGGCCTAACACTTTACAATGGGTCATAAATGCCCCCATTTCCAAACATCTAATGTTGAAAAATTTGATTGTTTTTCTTTTAGTCATTCTACAGTGTGCCCTTACATTTCTTTCCAGTGCGTCCTCAGAGATGAAATACTAAGACTGCATACTCTTCTACTCTGTGCACCTTATTTGCGCTTCAGTTCAGAATACTTACAGGGACCATGAAGGCACTGTAAATAGGGTATAGAGTTCAAGGTCCCTATCAGTCAATATTCAAGCAATCAAGGCAACTGAAAGTGGTGCTGGTGTGGGGGGACTTAAATGTCCTTTACTCTTGTACATGGGAGCTTCTAGTCCAAGACTTACCCCACGAGAGAATGTAATGGGATAAAGAAACCTAAAGCGGGGTTAATGACAATGGTCTAAATTACACACAAACACACAATGCACACTCACAGGGCCACAATGTTTGACCTTTTTATCACAGAGTGTATGTCTTGGAGAGCAAAATAGTGCTCATCCTGTTACCACACGTGTGGTTAGACATGAGAAAAGCCACTTTGGTCTTTACATCTATATAAAATCAGGCATCCAAAGCAAATATCATCTGTGTGAGTAAATCAGACTCCAGACAGCATGTGAAGTGAACCCAGTATCTGGTGACACAAGAATTAATTTAACTTTGTTGGAGCAAATCAGCGCACAGGCACACATTCACCATAGATTTTATTAGCTTGCTGCTAACTAAAACAGTGTGTGGACCGCCATGGTGGTGAAGGCGGTCCGAATGCCATCAGCTTTGTGGTTGAACCACTGTATTATGATACATTGAATTCCATAAAGGAAAGACCTCTGCTGTCCCGCCTTCTCCACCAGGCAGCGCAGACCGCCGAGGTGACAAGAGAGGCCAAGAAGGCCGTCAGAGCTAGTGTTTCTGCCAGACAGAAAATGATGAAGACTTTCACAGCCATGTCCCAATTGGTAAAAACAGAGAGATTAAAGGAAGGAACTAACCTGCATGAAGCATCACAAGTCCTGTGCTACCATGGAGCCGATCACACACCTACTGCCGCTGCTCATAGATGGAGCTCAAAATTCACCCTGCCGTGGACACAACCAACTGTAAGGCAACACACATACCCATGTTCTGAAACGCAAAAACAGATCGAGGGGTCACTATCCACCTGGTATGTGGGTTACGCTATGTGAAATAAGTACACTTGTCATTGTGTCCCGGGTCGGAGTCTTTCACAACAAATGACCCATTCAGAATCACATGATGCCCCCTTTGGGCAGGTCACTGACACTGCACCGCCAAACTTCCACAAAAGCAAACATCTGCACGTTTTAGTTTCAGGGATAGTGAAGTGTACAGAACATTGTGTCACACAACACCAACATCAAGATCATATTTAATTAAACTGACACCCTCACATTGCTCACATGCCATGGACTGTCTTGAGATTGAACACAATCACCCCTTCTATGAAATATCCCTGTAATGGACCCACACATATCTCCCACATTGCAACACAATGGAAGATCAATAGGATGCACAATATTTTGTAAGACAAATATCCAACACTTGCATTGTAAATGTGACCTGCACAATAGGGATGGGGAATCAGGTGCACTCCTGGAAGGATGCTGCCCTGGGACACATTTCACCTTGCACATGCCCCTAAAACACCGTTTGCACAGGAACTGGCCCTTAACAGATCTCAGAGACAACCAATAGTAGAGCCAAGTGACGTGCCTATCTGCCAAATGTGTAAGTGTTTGTCAAGAAACAAATACAACAGCAACAGCATGGGTCACACATTTAATGAAGTAGCTGGATGGTACACATACCAAAATGGACACAGTCAGTTAAATGAAAAGGAAGGTAGCACAATTGAACACCCTCCATGTGTGGACAAACAAAACTCTAGCTTGCACAAATGAGACAAATGTCCAATCTACATCAGGGGGACTAGTCTAACACATTACATGCTGACATTGGCTAAGCCAAGATTAAACTTACCATATCAAACAAAGCACAATGCAATGGCACCTCAATTGGAGTACTACCCACATATCCATACAGTGAACATCCACCCTTGTCTTGGGTGACACCAGCACTGCCCACAAAGTCAGATCTTGACAACCACAGAAAATGGATCAGCAATCAGGGTGAAACACACACACAACTGTAGGCATGCAACATAAATTACTCAGGAACAACAAAAAGGTGGAAAAGTAATGGCAGGACAAATGTGGATCCAAAAAACAACAACTTGGGTTTAATAAATGGAAATTATGAAGAGCAAAAGCTATTGGCCAGTCCATAAAACAGTCCATGCATAGTATTGTGGTCGACCTTGACTCCGATCGCTGCCAGAGAACCTCCACAGGAAGGGGCATCAAGTCGGCATGCAGGCACCTCAAGGATCATTTGTGGGTGGGGTGGGGTGAGATTTGGGATGGGTGGGTTTGGTTTTGAGAAGGGTGGTCTTCTTCTTAGGAGGGGTGGGCTTCTTCTCTGGGGTGGGAGGGGTATGGGTGCCGTAAGGGGGGCAGGTGTGACAGGGGAGAACTTGGGTGTGGACCTGATAGGTTGGGATGTGGGTAGGGTTTTCTTGGGCTTAGGAGGGGGGTGGAGGTCACAGGGAAAAGGGCAAGTGAAAAAAGGAAACTTTCTTTGGGAAAACGGGTAGGGTCTTCAGAAGGGATTAGTGTTTGGGAGGTTGAGGGAGTGGTTGTATGCCAGTGGGTGTTGATGCTGCTGGTGTGTGCATGTCTGAGGTATGCTTGGGTTGGGTGGTGCCTGTTGCATGTGTGAGTGTTGGCATTTGCGTTTCCTGGGGGCTGTGAGGTGGAAGTGTTGTGTGATGTGGGAGTGGTGGCTGTCCCTGTAGGTGATGGGGTGGTGTCCAGGGGTATGGTGAATGTGGTAGAAGTATTTGTGGGTGCTGGGATGGTGTTAGGGGGCAAGGTGGATTTGGTGTCTGTGTTTGTGTCTGTTGGGGTGGTGTCTAGGAGGTATGGTGGATGAGATGGATGTGTCTGTGTGCATTGGGTTAGTGTCTGGGGGCATGGTAGTTGAGGTGGATATGTCACTGGGTATTGTGGTGGTGTCTGTGTGTATGGTGTGAGACGAGGCCTCTTTTTGCATGGTTAGCCCCCACTTTTTGCCTGATGTTGATGTGTTCTAGAAGTTGGTAGTGCCCAAGGCCTTTGCTAACCAGGTTCCATGAACCAGAGCTCTTTCCATACATCTGTTGTGATGCTTGGCATAATTGGATACACTCTTACATATCACTGTACCCAGGGCATGGGATAGTATGAGTAGGCCCCTGAGTTAAAAAGCACTGATTGGGCCACCCTATAGGGCCCTGCACCCAGATGCACCAAGCAATGCCAGTGCAGGCTGAGTGTACTGGGGCAAACCTAAAAAGGCAAACTCAACATGGCACACTTCCTGTGTGCCCTGTCTACCCTACACTGCATATGATGTGGTTAAATCACCCCTCTGGTAGGCCTTACAGCCCTAAGGCAGGGTGCACCATACAATATGTGAAGGCACAATTGCATGAGCAATACTCCCCACTGTGTGCTTGCCAAACCTGGGAAATAGTGAGCGAAAAGAGCAGCCATTTTAAGTACATGTACTGGACACTGGTCAAACATGAGTTCCCTAGTTACATGATGGCCATTCTGTACCCTGGGTTGTTTGGTATCAAACAATTCAGAATATTAAATCCAAACTGGTACCAGTGTTTGATTCAACCCTAAATGTACCCAGTGGCCAGCTTAGAGGTGCCCCATGCAAAAGCTAACCTAACTGGCATGGTTGCTGGCTGGTTCCTTCCAACCTGCCACTTACAGACTGCCAATATACAAGCCTGAGGGAGAGCCATGACTCTCTGGTTTGTAAAACAATCCCCTCCCTCAGGAATGTGCAACACCCTGGCGGTGTGCATCAAAGGGCCACTGCCCCTGAAACTCGAGCCCCCAGGCCTGCTGATAGCAGCAGATGAGTTCCCCATTTGCAAACTCCCACTTTTGGCAGCAGCACAGGCGGGAAAAGTGTACGAGGAGTAGCCTCACTGAGCATGCACCACCCATAGGGACTTGCAGGTGAAGTGGAACCTCCATCTCATTTTCCTCCATGTTGGAAGGCAGGAAAATATCCAATAGGGTTTAGGGAAGTGACCCTTCCCACAGGAAGTGGTCACTGTAGTGGGTGTAGCCATCCAAAGGTAAATGTCCCATTGGACACTACCAGAATCCCCCTAAAACACCCATTAAAATCAGTATTTAGTGGGCTCCCCTAGACCAAGAATTTAGATTCATCTGGAAGAAAAGAGGACAGCACAAAAGAACCTGCCAGAGGAGAACAGAGGACCTGCTGTACCAGAAGAGGCTCCAAGACCCGTGTTTTCTGCACCACAATCCCGACAATCACTGCTACGGAGGAGCTAACCACTGGACCAACCTCAAAAAAAACCAAGGACCTCCAGTCTTTGTAAATGGCCCGAGATCTCCCTCCCGAGTGGAGGCACCACTCAAGAAATGAAAGGAACCTACAAACCGGTGAGGGACCCTTCACCGACCGGACGATATCTCTGCAACCAGAAGTTGCAGCCAGACTCGATTAAACACCAATATCAGGCCGGATGAGACCTGCAAGTGTGCTAAGTTTGGTGGCACAGCGCCCTCCCGTGGCCCTCCCTAGGTACTGACAAGACATGTTGGACATAATCAAAAACAGCTCTCCAAGAGCTGCAACTAGACCAGGAGGAAGCCCCAGTCAACGGACTTCAGTGACACTCTGGACCTCCCGCCAGAGCAACTGCGGCGTCCTGCAAGTCCCCAAGAAGAAGACTTACCTCCACCTTCAAAGGGTCCCTTTGCACACAGCATCCAAGACCTCCAAAATGCCCTGCACCTGGCCACCCTGATTCTCACATCACAGGATCTGCTGTGTGCCCCAGGTCCCCAATCCCACGCAACCTCAACAACCCCAGGGAAGACCCAGGCACCAACTTTAATCTGCAAACCAACTCCTTTTCCAAGTGGCCAAGAGGTTTTCCAATGCTGCTTCCGCCAGAACCGGGAGCCGGCAGCTGGCACAGGGTGCCCATCGACTACCTCAACCACCCTGTAAAAGAAGAGACTGGTAACTAAACTGTACAATTTTTAATGCATTTTTAAAGTGACTGCCTATTAATTCCTATTGTGTGTATTTACACACAGAAAGACTAACTTTATCAAAACTTTGAAAAGTCATAACTCAAAAAGTACTTTAAGTATTTTAAAGAGCTTGGTCTTAAAATGTATATAAAAGTATGAAGTATTTTAATAAAATCTGGTCTTGAGTTATTCATTGATTGTGTGTGGTGCATGATTAGATTTGTGAGTACAGCAAATACTTAGCACATCTCCTGGATTAGCCTAACTGCTTTACTGGCTATCTTAAAAACTGGAGCATTAGATGGTCTAATTTTTACCTCTGGTGAGAAAACAGGGCTGATTACAGAGGCCCCCTAACTTTTTGCCCCGATTTTCCACTTTTTGCTGGTGTTTTCCTGACTCTGATGGTGCCCTGGGTACTGCTAACCAGTCCCAGGGCCTGTGCTCTGTGTAAAATGGATATGCAAATTAGGCTAATTATAATTGGCTAAGTTAACCTACCTATAAGTCCCTAGTATATGGTAGGGCATGTAGGTTTGGGGACCACAGCATAGGTAGTGCACCCATAGGTGCACTGCTGAGGTGCCCAGTGTCATTTTAAAGGCAGGCCTGCCTTGCTGGCTGCTTTTAAATTAAAGTTATATGCAAATTCGACTTTGGAATTAAAAGTAGTTCCAAAGTTTTAAACTACCTTATTTTTACATATAAGTCACCCCTAAGGTGTGCTCTATATGCCCCTAGGGCTGGGTGCCATGTAACTATAAGCAGGGACTTTATAAAAATAGTTTTATAAGCCCTGGTGAGGTAAAAACAGCCACATTCGTTTTTCCCTCATTGTAGTAAATGGCCTTCATAGGCTAGAATGGGGAGACTTTATTTTAATTTTTAAAGTCTCCTTAAATGATGCATACCAAGAATTTGGTATCAAATTAATTGTTGTAATACATCCCACAACTTCCAGTTGTTGGATTTAATATAACTTGTTCAGGTAAAGAGTTTTAAACTTTACCTGAAAAGTTGCCAATTTCAGCCCTGCATTGTTTTTGTTGCTGTGCTCTGATTGGCCAGCCTCTAGCAGCTTGGCCAAGCTGCTTGATGAGGTGTGAAGTTGCCTGGCTTCACACAAAGGAATGTGCCTGTGGGAAGGAATCTCCTCTCAGCAGATGGTGAGGCAGGAAGGGGGAGGGCTGCCAAACTGGTCTTCAAAGGCAGAGAAGGACATTTGGAGCAACCAGCAACACCCCCACATCCTGCAACCCCAGACAACTAGGTGCCCCCTTGATTAGATTAGGAGAGGGCAGGAGAGGGGTGTGTTTATGATTTTTAGCCACACCAGTGGGTGGGCTCAGCCAGATGTAACCTCCAAAAATCAGATTCCGCCATGATGGATTTTTAGAGAAATGTTGCCTCCTGGGATAGATTTTTGTCACACTTCCTAGGAAGTGGTCATCACAGGGGGAAGGACCCTGCACATGATTGGAGAACCAGGACCCCCCTGCTTTTCACCCAGGAGCAAGGATAAAACTGGCAGACCTGCACCCACACCTCAGTTCCCTACCACATCCAACAAGGAAGAACAACAGAAGAAGAAGGACTGCCCTGCTGGACCCCTGGCCTGCACCTGGAACCTGCACTCGGAAGGACTGCACCAGCTGCACACTTGGGCTTCACCACAAGAAGGACTTTGCCTGGCTTCAACTGGTTCAAGGAGGGACTCCCTGTTTGCTACAGGTGAAAAATTGCTAACCAGAGTCCCCTGCACCAACTCCTGAAGAAAGCGACCAGCTGACCACTGTCCAGTGGCCAAAAAGGAGTTTGTGCCAGGTGCATTCTGGGAGTTGTAGTCCGCACCCCCCTAAGGACTGTCTCAGAACTTCTGGACCCTTGGGGTGAGCTGTGGATCTCAAAAGAACCTTAAAAGGACATCTGGGTGAAGCCCCAGAAGTTTGGAGAAGTTTGGACAACTTTTGAAAAAAAGCTCCATAGAGGGACCGACCTGCCGCGGCAACTCAAGCCGGCTTGCCTCAACCGCGACCCGGCCTGATTTGCTGGTTCGTCCCGGTAAAGAAAATCTCCGAACAAGAGACTAAGTCCGAAGGTAAAAAGTTGACCGGGACCTCCTAGCCAGTGTATCCGAAGAGGGCTCCATGGACGTCGGATCCAGATCCAGGTTTACCCCGGTCGAAGGATTTTCACCTCGAAAAAACGACTAAGTCCGAAGGTAAAAATCTCCACCGAGGATTCCAGCATCGCGTATCCGGAGAAGGGCTCCAGGAGGTCGGATTGGACAGGCAGGTTCATCCAGCTGAAGAAAATCTTCGAAAAAGAGACTAAGGGCCAGATGTAGGAAAATGCCAATTTGCGACTTGCAAATTGCGAGTCCCTGCGACTCGCAATTTGCAACTCGCAAATTGGTATGCAGAACGGTGTCTCAGACACCGTCTGCGAGTCGCTATGGGGTCGCAATGACCCACCTCATTAATATTAATGAGGTGGGTCGCAAATTGCGGCCCCATAGCGAGTCTAGGCACTCGCAAACATGGAGGCCTGCTGTCGTCAGCAGACCTCCATGTTCGTGACTGCTTTATCAATAAAGCAGTTTTTTTTAAGTGTAGCCCGTTTTCCTTAAAGGAAAATGAGCTGCACTTAAAAAAAAAAACGAAACCTTTAGTTTCGGTATTTTTTCAGGGCAGGTAGTGGTCCCTTGGACCACTACCTGCCCTGAAAAAATGGTTTTGGGTCCATTCGCAAAGGGGAAGGGGTCCCATGGGGACCCCTTCCAATTTGCGAGTGGGTTACCATCCACTTGAAGTGGATGGTAACTGCGATACCATTTGCGACCGCATATGCGGTCGCAAATGGTATTGCATGCCACTCCGAATCGCAAATAGGAAGGGAAAACCCCTTCCTATTTGCGATTCTGAAATGCATATTGCGAGTCGGTCCCGACTCGCAATATGCATTTCTGCATCGGGAAATGCGACTCGCTAATCGTTTTCTGCATCTGGCCCTAAGTGTGGAGGTAAACTTTTAACCGAGGCCTCCCGCGGCCTGTAGCCGAGCAAGGCTCCATCGCGCTCCATCGCGGTCGGCCTTAAACTTTGACTTTGCCACAGTCGAGGTGCAACCAGATGACCCGATTGGCGCTTTTTATTTCTAGGCGCTAAAAAAAAAAAAATTCTTTAAAAATTCATATCTCCGGTTCCCCTTATCCGATTTTATTTGTTTTGGTGTCATTTTAAAGATAAAAATATAATCTATTTTTATAAATTGGTTTTGGATTTTTAAACTGTTTCCTGTGTTTTATTTAAATACTGTTTTGTGATATTTGAATGCTTTACACTCTGTCTCCTAAGTTAAGCCTTGACGCTCGTTGCCAAGCTACCAAGGGTTGAGCTGGGTTTAATTTACTGAGACCTAACTGGACCTTAGAGGAGGTTAGTGGCCTATTGCTAGGTGTAGGTACCTACCTGCCCTTACCAATAACCCATTTTCCAACATCTGGAAACCAACGTGTGGTTGCCTGGCCCCCCTGCATATAGTGCCTAGCTTTGCACACTACATACAGGGCCAGCCTCCTACATATGGTGGTTGTTGTGTGTGCATCGGTGGAGGTGGTGTCTGAAGGAATGGTGGTTGTGGTGGTCTCTATGAGTGACTTTTGAATGCTTGCATGCTGGTGTGTCTTGTACCTGTGTTTATGTGTGCTGCTTGTGTGTGTTGAAGTGGGTGCGTGTGGTTCGTCTGTGTGTTTGAGACAGCTAAGGGAATAGGGAATTTGGATTGGGAAGAGGTATGTCGTAGAGGGGAGGATTGTGGGGTGGATGGCTGACATTAGTGAGGAGGCCAGAGCCTAAGAAGATCTCTGCAGGCCAGGCAAGGCACTATGAATGCCTTTTAGGTATGCAACCATCTCCTGGAGCTGGCTGCCTTGCACCTGGATGGCATTCAGAATGGCAGTCTGACCCATTAAGATACTTCTCACGAGGTCAATAGCCTCGTCACTCAGGGCAGCAAGAGTAACAGGTGGAGGGGGTAAGGTGCCCGGGGTGAAGGAGACGTCCACTCTCTTGGGTGAGCTTACATAGTCAACTAGGTGGGGAGCAACAGGCAGGGTGAAGGACAAGGATGGAACAAGAGCAGGTCCTGATGGGTCCGCCACCACTAGAGAGTGGCCACTGGAGGAAGAATCTGAACATGATGCGGTAATCCTGTGTCCTCTGTGGCACTCCCCTTACCTTCCAGGCCACAGGGTCCCTCCGTGTCAGTTGTCTAATAACTGGCGATACCGTGGCCACCTGCTTGTCCTCTTTGTCCTGCCCTGTCTCCTCCACTTGCCTAACATGATGCTGAAATTACAAAGACAAACAGGATGACTACATGTTCCTAATCACACTTTAACAACAGCTGTGATTAGGAAACATTACCATGACATACAGCAGACCCTCTCGACAAGCTACAGCAAAGTGGCTTCAACATTTGCACACCATATGCATGCATGCTACATAAACTGTCAACAGTTGCCCACATTCTGAATCACAGATAAATCCAATTGCATGGGTCAAGTTGTACAATCACAGTACTCACTGAACACGTAGGAGAACTTATCACCTTCAATGGTTTACCTTGTATAGCATTCCTCAGTTACCTGTTGACATACAATAGTAGGGCAATGCTAAGTTCATTTGCAACAATCCTACACAAGGTCATGCATTCAGCTAATCTTCAAATACCCAATGCCACATCATGAAGAAATGAAGGCCATGTTGCTGACAGAAGTGCAGTTGCCGGAAGAAGGTGACATGCAAACACCCATGTCACACTGGAAACAAATCAACAATGGTCACTTAACTATGTGTACATTGTCTAAATAGACTCATGGAGGTTGTACTAATGTTTCTCAGACGGATACCACATATGTCAAAGAAATTTACACTGGAGACAAGTTGGGCAAAATGTCAGGGAGATATGTCTACAAAATCCACACCACAATGTATCAACTAGCCCCTGGGATAACACCTCTCTTGATTGGTACTCCTGGCTATACCATGCTCTGATTTACATCAGCAGGAGCCAATAGTCGTTTGAGTGTTGTACAGGCGCAGGGATACTCAAATACTTATAGAAGGCACTTACCATGTTACCCAATGGGAAGCCATATCACTGTCTCTTCTTCTCATGCAAACACAGATTTCCTTATATGAATGGTTGTACACAACCACATATGAGTCCCAAAGAACTGCAAGTCACTCCATGATGCATGCCAACTCTTAGGTAACAAACCTTCCCCATTTCACATGTGCAAAGCACTTTGCTACATGGTTCTACATCAATGGAATCAAAATGCACATCGTGGGTAAAACCTGTAGTCATACCTGCAACTGCAATTGTACATGCCAAATTACATGCAATGACAAGTGAGGGCTCCATCGCGGTCAGCCTGAAACTTTGACTTTGCCCCGGTCGAGGTGCAACCAGATGACCCGATTGGCGCTTTTTGTTTCTAGGCGCTAAAAAAAAAATAATTCTTTAAAAATTCATATCTCTGGTTCCCCTTATCTGATTTTATTCGTTTTGGTGTCATTTTAAATATAAAAATATAATCTATTGTTATAAATTGGTTTTGGATTTTTAAACTGTTTCCTGTGTTTTATTTAATTACTGTTTTGTGATATTTGAATGCTTTACACTTTGGGGGTCATTCCAACCCTGGCGGTCAATGACCGCCGGGTTGGAGGACCGCTGGAGCACCGCCGACAGGCCGGCGGTGCTCCCAAGGGCATTCCGACCGCGGCGGTAAAGCCGCGGTCGGACCGGCAACACTGGCGGTCTCCCGCCAGTGTACCGCCGCCCTTTGGAATCCTCCAAGCCGGCGCAGCTAGCTGTGCCGCCGAGGGGATTCCGACCCCCCCTACCGCCATCCAGTTCCCGGCGGTCCGCCCGCCGGGAACCGGATGGCGGTAGGGGGGGGTGGCGGGGCCCCTGCAGTGCCCATGCCACTGGCATGGGCACTGCAGGGGCCCCCGTAAGAGGGCCCTTACAAGTATTTCACTGTCTGCTTGGCAGACAGTGAAATACGCGACGGGTGCAACAGCACCCGTCGCACCTTCCCACTCCGCCGGCTCGATTACGAGCCGGCATCCTCGTGGGAAGGGAGTTTTTCCCTGGGCTGGCGGGCGGTCTTTTGGCGACCGCCCGCCAGCCCAGGGAAAAACTTAGAATACCCTCCGCGGTCTTTCGACCGCGGAGCGGTATTTCGGAGGGGGGAAGTCTGGCGGGCGGCCTCCGCCGCCCGCCAGACTTGGAATGACCCCCTTTGTCTCCTAAGTTAAGCCTTGACGCTCGTTGCCAAGCTACCAAGGGTTGAGCTGGGTTTAATTTACTGAGACCTAACTGGACCTTAGTGGAGGTTAGTGGCCTATTGCTAAGTGTAGGTACCTACCTGCCCTTACCAGTAACCCATTTTCCAACAATGAATGTGCAATACATAGAGTACTGTTCTACAATAACTCACCATGTACATCCCATTTATGCCACACAAAATGTGACAACAGGCACACAAGAAGTCTAACTAGCACAAAGGGGCACATGGTAGCCTGTGAGGAGGGAAAGAATTGAGTCAAATGTGCCTATGATGTTCTTACCTGCTCCTCTGGTGAGTCATAAAGCTGATCATACAGGGGAAGGACCTCAACCACAAGCTTCTCCAGCTCCTCTGGACAGAAAGCAGGGGCTCTTTCACCTGCTGGCTGTGGCATGATTGCTCCCCTAGGTGACACACAGCAGCTGAAGTGGTGGAGGTGTAGATGGCAGCAGTGCCAGGAGTCAAGTGAGTGAATTCTCAAAACACGGCATACACGTTCGCTACGTATGCGGGCATCACCGCCGACGGGCACATCCATTGGCCCGTGAAGCCACAGGCAACAACGTTAGCCGATGGCTGTGTTCGCCGTGGTTGAAACTGACTACCACATGGACATCTTGCGTCGGCGGCTACCGGCGATTCCTGATGTCTAGTGAAGTAGGTCAGGCATCTGCTATTTTGGCGGTTGAAAATACAGTATTGGGCCCTGTTAAATGCATCACAACACCAATATATGTGTCAGATCATCACAAACATCCTAAAGCAGTCCTGTTGTATAGGTTATACTAAACAATCACCAGTGTAGTGTGCTGCTGGGCACAGATGGCATATGTTGGTGGTGCACTGTCTCACCTCAACTGAGAGTACTGTTGGCAGTCGAACAGACTGCGAAATTTTGAGGGGCATTTGAGGAGCAGATAGTTGGGTGTTGCCCAAATCTATGTTGTGGACACGTGTTGACAACCATGGGGGTCACATATGACCCTTATGTAGTTGACAGTTGTGATGTGCGCTGGGTGTAATGTACTTCAAGTCAGAAATGCTTTCTCCCATGATTTTGTTGCTTTACATCATGTATATTGTTGTGGACAAAGTGACCAGCTCCAACTCATGTATTTTCACACATCAGTAACCTGGGAGAGGGAGGACGCGCAAACCTTCGGTGTACAGTCCATTGCCAGACCTTCAAACCATAGACGAACGTCACATCATAAAACAGTACTGTCTGAATGGGCAAACAATTGTGAATTTTGTTGTCATTTGGAACTGAATCTCATGCCTGAAAACAGCAATCCAGCATGCATACTATCCATTGTTCAACTCATGGAAATATTGCACTTCCTGGCCACATGGTTCTTCGAATATACAGTGGCCATACCTGGTGGTATGTCCTAACCTATGTTCAGCCTTGTTTTAAGAGCTGTCCTATCAGCAACAATGAAACACATTTTCAGCAATTTCAGGTTCCTCTGACGAGAGGATTTAGCCAACGTGAAGGCTGACTTTTATGGGCATGCTCGCCCCGCACATGTGGTGGGAGCCATAGATTATGTTGTGTAACCATTTTAGTTAAAGCTTCATACACATTATTTAAGCGAACTAGGGCTGCCACTGTGCATTTTAACCTAGATATATTTTATTCAGCTCGGTTTATTATTTTAACAATAGCCACATTTGTGGTCTTGTTTTATGTCTCTCTATCTAGCTGTTCTTTGCCTAGGCCAGCACTCCGTTCTTAAACAAGACATTTTATTCACTCTGTGCTTTTCTCAAGGCTACAGTTAAATAGGTTGCCGGAAAACGTGATAATACTTTGTCTCTAGTGTTCATAGAAACGTACACACTCTTACATAGGGATCCTTTCTTGGAACATCAGCTGTTTTATTATAAAAACACTACCTTGACCCATGTACGTTAGAGGGAGATTCCAGCCAGATGACCACGACTGCATGCTCATTACTGAGTGCTTCACTGCAGCTGCCTAAGTAGACTACAGTCCTCTTGCTCAGGTTTGAGGGATGATGTCTTCCCAGTGGAACCTGAAGGGCAGAACTAGAGCTTAACATGCTGTGCTCTATCTTACCCTACGTAGGAGCTATTTTAATGATTCTAGGGACAACCTGGTAGTGTTATTTTTATGCTTTACTCTCCTCGTCACAATTTTAATTCTGTCATGCTTCATCGTCCTACTTATTGCAGTACATGCTTTGTTATCTAAGATGCAGTTACTTCAATAAAACCTTATTGAAAGATTGTCTGCCTCTGATTGTCCTTGTATATGTGAGACTAATGAAACTGGGAGAAACGGATGAGATCTGAGTGACCACGATTTCCCTGAGGAGTCAATTGTGTCATGTGCTCTGCTGCCCAATCATCCCTGCTCTTGGGTGGAGATGAGGCACTGCTAGTTAGCCAGAGCAAAACCCGGATTAGGCCGACAGGTGTCACCTGTAGTGGGTTCAGACTCAGTCTCTCACAGCACAGGTGCTTCTGCCGCTCAAATCCAGTGGTCTCATTAGGATAATGAGAGCCAACGTGTGATTGCGCCACCAACGTTTGGTCAGGCTCTAATTTTCAGGTCCTCCTGAGTATCTCTGTCTCACTACATACAAAGACACCTCAGTACTATGTACAGGAACGTCCGTGGTATTAAGGATTTTCCTCCTCAGCTAAGTAGGGAGTACCTAACTTACAATGTAGGTTGTTCAAGCTTGAACTCTAAAAGGAAAATCCCCATTTGATGTGCTTATCTCTGAACAAAACTCACCATTTATTATGGCAAATCCACAGCAGGTAGCAATTGCAGTCAATATGCGACCACCCCTTACTGCACATTTATTGGCACATGGCCAAACGGGGGGTCTTGTTACATTTGTTGTTGTGGTCATCCAACCTATAGAACAGAAATGTTTATTCTTGGGTCACATTTCCAGCAGCTGATGGGAACACAAATAAAGTTCACCGCTATACCCCTGCTAACACACCTGCACAATACAGAGTATATGCATATTTAGAGATACCTCTATCTTATCAAGAACATAATAATTGGCTTGATGGTGGCCTACCCCATACAATTCTACATGTTAGGTTAGGTCCTACCTGGTCTTCATTGGCCACATATACACCTCACCCTGCTGCAGCAAACTTAACAGTAGCTGAAGTCCATCGCTTATATGCTGAGCTTACGTCAATATACAAACGATTAGTACAGTTTGTAATGAGAACAATAAATACAAACCCAGCACGTGCTGCTCCGATGCATCCACAGGCATTAACGCCAATCATTAATCCGGCGACTGTACATTCGATCATGGGTAAAGTACCTGTCAAACGAGAACAGATTCCGTTTTGGTTAGCTCAAAAGATAAATGCACTGGAAGCAGTATTTCCCCATTCGGGACCTCAGGATAAACTTAGAATATTAACTATGTGCTTGCCATTTGGGAGGGTTCCCACAGTAGAAAACTGCAATACTTGGGGTATGGCATTTGCCACGCTCTATACTACCGCACAAGGTACACCGACACTTGCCAATTTACCGGAAGTGTTGAAACAAATTCAAGATGAATACAGGGCTGCCCTGGCCCTGGACCTGGGGATGCAACTAATGGGCAATTTTGCCAGAGTATCCTCAATTATATTAAGTAACCTTAAAGGAGAAGCAGTTGCACTAATGGTACGCATGTGGCTCCGGGACGTTCCTCCACAGGATCAAGAACGTGAGCTGCCAAAGATTATCACGGGCACTTACTCTAGTATTGGTCGAGTTAGTCTGGGGGCCAGACCTACAAAACCACAATTTCAGGGTAAATCTAATGCAGATTCTACCAAGCAAGCTCCTGAGGATTCTAAGAAATGCTGGGATAAAAAACAACAAACACCTAAAAAAGACCCCACCAAATAGATATAATCTCAGAAATAGGGTTAATATAAAAATGCCTGACAAATATCAGTATACTGATACATGCCAATCTAGTTCCTTTCAGGACTCAGTGGAAAAACGCAGTGAGAAAGGCGGGCGGTCAGAGTTAGTATGTGAAACTGAGACAGGGATCACAGTGCTCAACAGAAGTTTCTGTTAAAAAAGAAGAGAAACGTCCCCAACAAAAACCCCAATTTAAAATGTAAAAAGTGGCAGCAGTTCGTCATGCCACTCAAGAAGAGGGCTCTTTTGAAGTACAAGAAGTGTGCATTAGCGCTATTAGACAGCGCAGCAGAGGTCACGATAGTTCGCCAGAATCTTCAAGAGCATCTGGAGGTGGAAGCAACTCATGACTTCTTACAAGTCGAAACTGCGGACATGCGTATCTCCACGCCTGATAGGGTGTACAAAGTAACGTCACAGTTAGAAGGAGATGTTAAACGCACAATCAACGCAATCTTTTGGGGGCCGCGTCTTAAATATATATGATATTCTACTGGCTGAAAGGGATTGGCCACCTGAATTTGTCCGTACTTGCCAAGATGGGTAAGATGTTATCAAACCTTCTTTCTCACCCCTTGTTTCCGATGAACTCGCAGAATCCTACGCCACCGATTGGGCATTGGTGCAGGCACCCACGTTATATCACAACCAGGTAGGGTGGGATAAAGATTCCCCCTATCATGTAATTCCTATTACAAATCAACCCCAACCTCCACCACAGTATCCAATAAAACATGATGCAAAAGCACCCGTGAGGGAAATACTCACTCAACTGGAGTACCAGGGTGTAATTGAACCCTGTGTCTCACCAATTAATAATCCCTTATTCCCAGTAGCTAAACCTGACCATTTGTACAGAATAGTCTTACACTACAGACATTTAAACATTCATACATACACATATGCTATACAAAACCCACATAGCAAATCACCCATGAACAACATAGTGCGCAAAAAATACAAAACAACATAGGATATTTCCAATGGTTTCTTCAGCCAAAATATGGCGCCTGAGAGTAGAGACTTAACAAGTTTCAGCTCACTAGGCTTGCAGAAAAAATTATGTTGTTTACCCTAGGGGTACAAGAACAATCCTGGACTGTTCGCAGCTCGTGTGACTTCAATATTGCATGACATTCACCCTGAAAAATTGTCCTATTTAGATGATATCTATCTCACGGATGATGAATTACTGCAACATCTAAGATGGGTAGCCCACATTGTTGTAGGATTTGCCTAAATTGGCTATAAATTCAACTTAAAAAAAATAAAAATAGCCTTCCTTAGTGTCCTGTTTCTGGGATCGGAATTATCAATTGAAGGAAAGAGCCTAGCACCACAATTCTTAGAAAAATGTGTGCAGTTACAACCTCAAAATACCATTAAAAAAGTCCAATCCCAATTGGGTTCCTAAATGTTGGCAGAATTTACATTCCTGATTATGCATCACGCAAAAAACCTTTATATGACTTAATATGTCTTGACTTTTCCAGTAAATTCTGGACAGTCGAACACACGTATCCTCAGAGCTTTGCAAACAGACATGCTTGCAGCACAACACCAACACACAAGAGACAATAAAAACATCTGGTCATCAGAGTAATGCTGGTGCCATTGGTTTAACCTATGTAACTTTTAATTAAGTTGAGACAGTCCCAATAGCATACAAATCACATTTGTATTCAGCAGCAGAACAACTCTTTGCTCCCACAGAGAAAATTCTCACTGCTGTAAAGATGGCTGTCATTAAAGAAAGACCACTAGGCCGGGGAAACGCATTACAGCCCTTAAAGGTGTTACCAAAGCCAGCATTGCAAAACGCTAAAGCATTGCATCCATGTTGGATTCAATGGGCAATGTCTTTGACAGCCACTGATGTTGACTATATTTTAGACCCAAAATTACAAACTCAAGATTTTTTTTTTACATGAACTTGAATATCCAGTTCTGGCAAATAAACTGCCTATTGAATAATATCAAAGAGTCATGTACACAACAATCAATAGGCACAACACATAAATATTATGCTGCTCGAGCAGTCATAATTGGCTACATGGAGGGTAATACATTTTGTCCCTAACATACATACATGCAAACCCTGGGGGATTGGACACCACAACTATCAGAGTTAAAGGCTCTAGTGATGGCACTGGAACATAGGGATCCTGCACAGTTAACACTGATTGTCTGTGATTTGTACTATTGTGTCCAGTCCTTCAATGAATACTTGCATTACTGGCACCACAACGGGTTCAAAGATTCTAAAGGCAACGCCATTAAACACAGACTTCTGTGGGGGAAAGTAGCGGATCTGAAGGAAACACTCCCAAATGTCCTTGTTGTACATACACTTGGACACCAACGTGTTGGAATACACATTGCTGGAAATACACTGGCTGATGAAGCAGACAAATCAGCAGTAGCTACGGCTTCTGTTGCTGCAGTAACTCGTTCTGGAACGAAACCGGACGATGAAATATGGGCTGCCGTGAATGTTATGGCTGAAGGCATGCACAATCCAAAAGCGTTTCCTGCTAAATATTCCTACCGAATGGGAGGCTTCTTTGACGCAGGAGTAAAAATATCAGGTGTGGGAGTTTGAGTAATTCCTAATAAAGACATAAGACCAGAGTTGATTAAAGCAGCGCATGTGGGGGTTGCAACTGCCCATACTGGTGTGGCAGGTACAATATAATTTTTGCAAGCACGTTATTGGTGGCCAAGTCTATATAAAAAGACCAAGCAGTATGTACTTAGTTGTGACATTTGCCAACAAATTAAGGGCTCCACAGTGAAATGCCCACCGCAGTCACTCTTCCTAATTTCCAACAAACCTTTACAATGTGTGTACTTGGACCATTGTGGTCCCCTAAACCGGACAGTGCATACAAATACATTTAGTCGCTGTTGACTCTTGCTCCAGATTTCTATGGGTGTGGCCACAATGTTCGGCTGACGTTCAGACTGTTAGTAAAGATTTGGAAGTCTATGTCTGCACATATGCAGTTGCGGCTTTCCACACGGACCAGGGCCCTGCTTTTGCCTCAAGGGCATTCAGGGACGCCATGGCTTTGTTAGGGGTCCATCTCCATTATTCATCTCTATTTCATCCCAAGGGAAATAGTGTTGTTGAGCAACAAAACCGTGATTTAAAGTTTAAAGCAGTCCTTAACAGCCACAGTGTTAGGTACGGGTCGTAGTTGGCTTAATCCCCTGTATGGAGTCCAGAGAGCACTTAATATCTACCTAGAAGGTCCCTGGGAGGTTGTACTTCATACGAGTGCCTGTTTGGAACACAAATGTATGTTCCAGATCTTGATGGTTCTGGGTGTAGAGGCGGCAGAAACACCATTTGTAACGTCGTGCTCAGACGCAGCGTCTTTTTCTGTCCTCGCGGTTTGAAGGCACTGCTGATACTCGGAGCGCCGTTCCCCGTGTTTTTTGACTACACATTCTGGGAAGCATATATTTTGCTCCCGGTCGCGCTACACTTACCTGTAGCCCATTTTTCTTCTTTTTTTGTGGTGGGTTTGTCTGGTCTTTTTGCCTGTCTCTGTCCATGTTGTGTCCAATTTGTCTTCTTCGTGTTTTTGTCCCAGCATGCTACGTTTTTCTTTTATACTACTTTCTTTTTCCCATACTGGTCTACGGGCTCTTCCCAATTCAATATGGTGTTATTTCCTTTTCCTGTGATGTCACTTCCTTTTCTCAGTATATAAGTCAGTCAGTCTTGTTCCACCTTGCGTTGCAAACACTTCCTTCTGGTTGTGCTGTTTGCTCCTGTTCTTTGTTCCTGCTTTTTGCCTTGGGAGATTTTTGCCTGTTCTTTGTTCCTGCTTTTTGCCCTGGGAGATTTGCCTATTTTTGTTTACTGTTGTCTAGTCCTGTTTTTTCTTGTCTTTCTTCAGGAGTTCCTGTTTGAGGTTTTTTCCCTAGTGTTGGTGATTTTTCCCTCAGGGATTCCTTCTGGAGGGTATGGTCTGCTTTGGCATAGCCTGTCAAGTGGCACAGTGGCTACTAGAAGGGATCGCCCTATCCAGAAGCTGTAGAAGACTTGGTGTATTTGCCAACCCGGTATCCAGAGGTGAGAAGTCCAGCGCAGTATGTAACAGATTGCAATGCCAAAAGACTCCGCATTGCAAGATTGCCATGGAAGATCCACAGGGAGAGGCATCAGAAAATGCTCAAGCCATGTTGCAGACTGTCCAACAACAAGCCCAAGAGTTACCACAGTTACGGGCAGAGAACATTGCGCTACGACAGGTCTTGTCTTCCCCATCAATGGACATACCACCCGTATCTGCTACTACTCCTCGATATTCTGGAGATCCTCTAAAGATAAAGGAATTTTTGGACGCCCTGACGGTTTTATTTGCGTTTCGTCCACTCCAGGTTTCTTCGGATAAGGCTAAGGTGGGCTATCTGATCAGCGCCTTGTCTGGTCCGGCGCTTGCTTTGGCGACTCCTCTGGTTTCTGCAGAAGAACCAATCCTGGCTAACTATTCCGCTTTCCTGACTCTTTTCAAAAAAATGTTTGAGAGACCTGGGGTAGAAGCAGCAGCTGAAGAAGCCTTATGAGACATTCAGCAGGGTAATCAGGATGTTCTGCAGTATATAACCCACTTCAAACAGCTGGCAGCTGAAACCTCCTGGGTGGGATGCACCTTCATAACCCTTTTCCGCCGAGGCCTGCGTGAAGAAATTAAAGATGAGCTTGTACATTCTTCTCCAGCTTGTTCTTTAAAGGAATGAATGGATCAATCTATGAACATCGCATATAGACTTCGAGATCGCACAATGGAGAGACGTAGAACGCGAGCTCCATACCAGTCTGGTACCTTTCGTGCTAGCAGTCGGCGAGCAGAAGATATTCCATCCGAAGCCTCTCCACCTCCCCCTGAAGAACCCATGCAGATAGATCTAGTTCGTGGGCCATTGATGGAGTCAGAAAGGGAGGAACGACGACGAAAGGGACTTTGTCTGTACTGTGATAAGACTGGCCACCTGATCCGTAGTTGTCCGGTATGTCCCTCAAGACCTGCGGGAAACGCCAGCTCCCATCCCCTGTAAGGAGGAAGGAGACGGGAGGAGCTGAAGTACCATCAATATGTTCCTCCAAAGAAAGCATGTCCACCCTGTTTATCCTCTCGGTCAAATTACAACGTTCACAAGATCAAGAAGAACACCTTCTGGCCCTCCTTGATTGTGGAGCCAGTGGACTCTATCTGGATGAGACCTGGGCTATGAGTAAAGGAATTCCCTGCATTCTTAAAGAGACTCCTGAGCATGTTCACAAGGTGGATGGCTCTTTGTTAACCTCAGGACCTGTGGTGGCCTTAACTCCTACTCTTTGTTTGACATTTGGGGGGCATCAAAAACATGTTGCCTTTGATCTCATAGCCTCACCAAATCACATCATGATTTTGGGAATACCCTGGTTAGCCCGACACAACCCCAATATCAATTGGGAAACAAGAACTATATCCCTAACGTCTTCATTTTGTCAACAGAATTGTTATTCCACTACTTCACATTGGACTCCCAAAAGGTCCTGTCAGTCAACTAAGGATAACACTAACTCTATCAATATGATCCAGAGAGTTCCAGATTGTTATCAGGAATACATCGAGATTTTTCAGAAACCTAGTAATCCTATTTTGCCGCCTCATCGCAGTTATGAATGTGCTATTCCTTTAATTCCTGATGAAGTTGTTCCCTTTGGTCGAATGTATTCTCTGACAGACCAAGAAAAGAAGGTGCTAACGGTTTGATTGCTCCTTCCACGTCCCCTGCTGGGGCTCCTCTCTTCTTCGTCCCAAAGAAGACCAAGGATTTGCGTCCTTGTGTTGACTTTCGTGAACTCAACAGAATAACGATTAAGGATCGATGTCCGCTGTCTTTAATCATAGATATATTGGATGCCATTCAAGGAGCCAAGATGTTTACCAAATTAGACTTAAGGGGTGCCTATCATCTCCTTCGGATCAAGGAAGGAGATGAATGGAAGACCGCTTTCCGTACCCCTTTTGGGCACTATGAGTAACGTGTTATGCCTTTTGGACTGACCAACGCCCCTTCTGTTTTTCAACGATTTATGGATTCGGTGTTCTCTGATGTACTCAACCAATATGTGGTCATTTATTTTGATGATATCTTGATATATTCCCGTGATACTGAGCAACATATAGATCATGTCATGCAAGTCCTGGAAAGACTCAAGAAAAACCAATTGTTTTATAAACCTGAGAAGTGTGAGTTCCATAAATCTGAAGTAAAGTATTTGGGGTTCTGTATTAATCAACACGGAATATCCATGGATCCTGACAAGGTCAGTGCCATATTAGATTGGCCTTCTCCAACGTCCATTAAAGAAACGCAATGTTTCCTTGGTTTACCAAACTTTTACTGTCAGTTTATTCAGAACTTTGCCCACCTACAAAGTTTCATAACACAGACAATTAAGAAAGAGAACCTGAAGAAGGGTTTTGTTTGGACCAAGGATGCTGAACGCGCATTTCAAGAATTGAAGACAGCCTTTACCCAAGCACCCGTGCTGCGTCATCCTGACAATACCAAGAAATGTATTGTTGTGACTGATGCCTCAGACAGAGCTATTGGGGCAGTTCTGCTACAGAAGCAAGACAACGATGGATTGGAACATCCTATCTTTTATCTGTCTCATATCCTATCAGAGGCTGAACGCAATTATTCTGTATTGGAACGAGAACTACTCGCTCTCAAAGTAGCTTGTAAAGAATGGAGGCATATCTTGAAGGGTTCCAGAGAGCCTTTTGAAGCCAGGACTGATCATCGTAATCTCCAATGTCTTCGGAGTTTTCAGTGTCGCAATAGTCGTCAGACTCGATGGGCTTTCTTCTTTAGCCAGTACGATTTCATGATCACGTACATACCTGGTTCCCAGAATTCAGTGGCAGCTGCCTTATCCCGCAGATATCCTGACATAGCCCAGAACTCCTCTCCATATTGTATTGAGTCTAGCAGAATCATCAGAGCTACTCAATCTTTTCAAGAACGGTTCAATCCGAGTACCAGTTTCTGTCTGCTTCCGAATGGGATAGAGAGACTCCTTTTTTGCAGAAGAAGGACAACTACTTCTATCATCAACATGCTCTTTTCCTACCAAGAAAGTGCAGAAATAAGCTCTACAAATGTGCCATGATTCTCCGATAGCCAGTCATCGAGGTATCAGGAAGACCCAGGAGCTGCTTCAGCGATCTTTTTGGTGGCCTTCGCTTAAGACAGACACTGAAACCTATGTGTCAGCATGCCCAGTCTGTGCTCAGACTAAGACACCCCGAACTAAGTTGGCAGGTTTATTAAGACCTTTACCGGTTACTTCCGCTCCTTGGTGTACTCTATCCACAGATTTCATATGCTCTCTACCTACCTCCTCTGGTAATCAAGTAATCATGGTGACCGTAGATTAATTCACCAAGATGTCCCATTTCTCAGCCTTGAAGAAACTACTGATGGCCTCAGAAATGAGTCGCATTTTTCTGCAGGATATTTTTCGCCTCCATGGTCTTCCGCAAGAGGTCATTTCGGACAGAGGGCCTCAATATGTATCACGTTTCTGGAGAGCCTTTTGTGCCTTGTTTAACATTGAGATTTCTTTATCCTCTGGTTTCCATCCACAAACTAATGGGCAAACAGAAAGAGTGAATCAAGAACTTCAGCAGTATCTGAGATGTTACTGTAATGCCACACAAAGCAATTGGTCGGAGTATCTTGCTCTTGCCGAGTTCTCCTATAACAACACAATACATAGTGCAGCCAAGATCACACCCTTTAATTGTACTTATGGATTTCTTCCCAGGACTTTCACTACTGTTTCCAGAACATCCTCTTCTGTGCCTCCTGTCACTTCTTTTTCACAACAGATCAGTCAAATCCTGGTCCTACTTCACACAACTCTCCTAGCTTCGAAACAAGCAATGAAACGAAAGGCGGATCGTTATCGACAACCCGCACCTTTGTATCAAGTGGGCCACAAAGTATGGCTTTCTTCCATATTTCTACCTTCCCGGTTTTCCACCAATAAATTCAAGCCATGTTTTTATGGACCCTTTCGGATTTCGCAAGTCCTGAATCCTGTAGTTGTGCGTCTCTGCTTACCTCATACCTGGAGGGTTCATCCTGTTTTCCATGTGTGCCAGTTGAAACTCTTTGTTCCTGATCCATACCATCGGCAGTTCCAGCGTCCACCTCCTCTTTCTATTAACGGACAGCCTGAGTATGAAGTCCAGGAAATCTGTGATTCCAGAATTTTTCGACACAAACTACAGTTTTTGTTCCATTGGAAAGGATACCCTCTCAGTGACTGTTCTTAGGAGGATGCTTCCTCCATCCATGCTCCCCGTTTGGTCCGCCTGTTTTTTGACAGTCATCCTGACAAACCTGTTGCCTAGGGACGGGGACCTACTGTACCACCGCACTCAGACGCAGCGTCTCTTTCTGTCCTCGTGGATGGGACAAGCTACAGATACTCGGAGCGCCGATCCCCGCGTTTTTTTACTACACATTCTGGGAAGCATATATTTTGCTCCCGGTCGCGCTACACTTACCTGTAGCCCTTTTTTCTTCTTTTTTGGTGGTGAGTTTGTCTGGTATTTTTGCCTGTCTCTGGCCATGTTGTATCCATCTTGTCTTCTTCATGTTTTTGTCCCAGCATGCTCTGTTTTTCTTTTATACTACTTTCTTTTTCTCATACTGGTCTATGGGCTCTTCCCTATTCAAGATGGTGTTATTTCCTTTTCCTGTGATGTCACTTCCCTTTTCTCAGTATGTAAGTCAGTCAGTCTTGTTGCACCTTGCGTTGCAAACACTTCCTTCTGGTTGTGCTGTTCGCTCCTGTTCTTTGTTCCTGCTTTTTGCCTTGGGAGATTTTTCCCTGTTCTTTGTTCCTGCTTTTTGCCTTGGGAGATTTGCCTATTTTTGTTTTCTGTTGTCTAGTCCTGTTTCTTCTTCAGGAGTTCATGTTTGAGGTTTTTTCCCCAGTGTTGGTTTTTTTTTCCCTCTGGGACTCCTTCTGGAGGGTACGGTCTGCTTTGGCGAAGCCTGTCAAGCGGCACCGTGGCTACTAGAAGGGGTCTCCCTTATCTGGGAGTATCCGGAACCTGTAGAAGACTTGGGGGGTCATTACAAGCTTGGCGGGCGGCTACCGCCGCCCGCCAAGCGGTTACCGGTACCGCCGTGCGGCCGCCAATGCGACCGCACTCCTGCGGACCCCATTACAACATCCCCGCTGGGCCGGCGGGCGCAAACCTAGTTTACGCCCGCTGGCCCAGCGGGGATGAGGCCGCAACATAGGAGCCGGCTCCTAATGGAGCCTGCGGTGTTGCGGCCATGCGACAGGTGCAGTAGCTATGCAGACAGTGAAAAGCTGCACGGGCCCTGTTAGGGGCCCCAGGACGTGACACCATTTGACATAAATGAACATGTCACTGTCTTGCAGAAATTACAACAGTTCCGTGACGACAACACTTCTGCCAGTGCTGCCCCACAGGAATTAAGGATGTATCAACAACATCTACCCGCTGGATTCCAAAAGTTGGGGATCTAGTACATGAAAAAGTTGCTGTGAAAAAGGAGTTGGGTCCTTCCTATCATGCAGTCTTGGGAATACACTATAACAGACTTGCCATTCTACCACCGTTGGCTGGTGCTAAAGAAAACCGCTTTGGCCGACCAAGAGGACCAGCCAGTAGTTCCCGAATTCCTCTCACTACTGGTCAAGACATCCCTCTACACGTGTTGAGCAGCAACACTAACACCTCTCAGAGCTTGGGGAGGGTGGAAAATGATCTTGCATAAGTTCCACTAACACTAACTAACATCTGTTACAACAAACGATATAGAAATTACTGATCGATTTGACACAACTTCAACACAGATGGATGGCATCGTTTCGTGGGAATCACTGTGGGAGACTCCTACCAGTTCTCCTCCTACAAATAAGGCTCCAGCTTTTGCAAGAACTGCTTCTGGACACTTTGCCGATATCAACGACACCCTTTTAGACTCATTTGCCTCTTCTACATCTGAACTGCCAAAAAAACACGTAAGCTGATAAACTGGCTTAAAGCAAATTACTTTATTCTCCCATGGAACTATCTGTGGCTTTCCTTGACTATATTAGCTTTCCTCCTTTGGATTGGCTTTCTTAGTACTTTCTTTCTAGTAATACATGGTCACTACCTTTCTGAAAGATCAACAGTTGAACTGGTGGATGAGGTCCTAAAACCCCATTTTTCTTCTCACCACGTCCTCAGAGACTTGTCTTTCTGAATATTTCCACTATACCAATTCCTGACGGGATTGTTTGTTATGAAGTCACATTTGATATATACGCCCCCACAGAGGTCATTCAAATACCATATGTGTGTAAATTTTCTATGAACAATGTAATAATACCCAGAGTTGTTTCTGATGACTGGGATGTGAAAACAGTTTATTCCATGATGACTGAATTGCAGTATTTTACTGTATTTGGAAGTGAGGATGTTTATCAATCTAAAGAGATTTATGGTGATACTTATTGCTATAATTATTGTGGACACTATTTCATTCACAGAGCGAGTAGCCCAAAGACTATTTTTATTTACAAGCAATGGGAACATTGTCCAACTCCACCACAAGGGAGTTCTAAAACGTATTCTGAGATATTTTTCTGGGCACAGTGTTAAAAATGCTGAGTCATAATATTTCAAATTGCCATTGATGGAGAATGTACATATATTATTGACAGATATAAAATTAATTTATTCGGATTCCTTTGTTTCCCGGTTGGCTATAAAAGGCCATGAGTATTGGTTAAAGTCGATAGACTTAAAAAGTCTGTGGGAAACAAAAAATTGGCAAATAAGGTGGAAGGAAACTTTATTCAGAGCATGCCTGATACCTGCTCAAATGATATTGTTTAATGAAACTGTACAACAGACAAGTTGTTTTGGCTTAGCAAAGATTAAGGAATTAAATGCGGCCAGTATTGCTGCCCCTACAAAATTTTATAAATGGTAAAAGTATATCAATGCAACTGAAGATGAGCTCGATTAATGGGTCAAGAATGGTATGTTTAATGCTTCACTGTCACGTCCTGGCTGGTGGTTATTGTGGCCAATAGATACCAATGGGTGTCATAAACCTTTTATAAACTCCACGGAGGGTTTTAGAACAAGTAGGCGAGACCCTCGCTATGTGTCATCCAAACATGCTGGTAAAGTAACAACATACAGTGTAGGGAAATTATTCTAGCTATGGGTGAAGAGTTCCTCACTTGATGCTGTTAGAGAACACCTCAGTCTCCTGTCTAATAATTTCCTGTAAGGCCCCAGAAAGCAACGCAGAAAGCGCTTCTGATATGCAGTCTATAATTAAATTTGGAAGCTTTCTCAACAAGAAGCTGCTGCCCAATTAAGGCAAATAGATCAGGAAAACTTACAGAAGCCATTAGCTATTGTACACAATGGGGTTAATACCTTGTCCGACTGGATATACACCTTAAATAACATTATTTCTTCTGCAATAGACATAATACAAAGTGATATGTCTTCTTTACACCATGGACAGAATCAACTAAGGTCCATTATGCAGTTGGGTTGGACACTACAAACATTGAAGATAGGTCGAGTTCCCTACGTTAGTACAAGGGACATATTTCCCACCTTTAATTTGACGCAACAACAACTAATGGCTAAGAAAGAAGTGACTTATGTCATGTTAAATATTGAAAAATTAGAAATGTTGCCTTTTACTGTGGCTGATATACCATCTGCTTAGTGGTTAATACATGTTGTCATTAATCTGCCTATTTCAACACTTCAATTCACGTCCTGCTTAAAACACATTCCAGTAGGCAGATATGAAAGGCTAGGAGATAGTTATCACCATGAGGTGTGGGAGTTGCCCTTCTCGTACAAATGTCTCAGTGGCATGAAAGAGGTCTTTCTTAGCGGTACTCAATGCGACTGGTAAAGTAACAACATACAGTGTAGGGAAATTATTCTAGCAATGGTTGAAGAGTTCCTCACTTGATACTGTTAGAGAACACCTCAGTCTCCTGTCTAATAACACTGACTTACAGGATTTCCTATAAGGCCCTAGAAAGCAACGCAGAAAGCACTTCTGATATGCAGTCTATAATGAAATTTGGAAGCTTTCTCAACAAGAAGCTGCTGCCCAATTAAGGCAAATACATCAGGAAAACTTACAGAGGGCCTTAGCTATTGTAGATAATTTGGTTAATACCTGGTCCGGACGGATTTACACCTTAAATAACATTGGCCCTCATTACGACCTTGGCGGGCGGCAAGATCGGACCGCCGGGCGGCCGCCAATGCAGCCGCACCCCCGCCGCGGCCATTTGGAGATCCCCGCTGGGCCGGAAGGAGAAATTCACGATGCTCACTCTTGCTCAGATTTTGTCTGCCCTAGACCAAGGAGACTGGATGGTAGCGTTGGATTTGCAGGATGCATATTTCCATATTCTTATCCTGCCAGCCAACAGGCGTTACCTGCGGTTCAAGGTGGGCCACGAGCACTTTCAGTTTACTGTGCTTCCTTTCGGTCTCACCAGTGCCCCTCGGATGTTCAGAAAGGTGATGGCGGTGGTGGCAGCTCATCTGCGCAGGTCAGGGATTTCAGTCTTCCCCTACCTAGACGATTGGCTGTTGAAGGCTCTATGCCCCAGGCTCTCGTCACCCACCTCCAGACGACGGCAGACCTCTTGTATTCGCTGGGGTTCACTATAAATGTGCCGAAGTCACATCTGACTCCCTCTCAGAAGCTCACTTTCATCGGAGCTGTTCTGGACACAGTGCAGTATCGGGTTTATCCTCCCGATCAGCGGGTCCAGGATATTCAGGTTATGATTCCGATGTTTCAGCCTCTATCCTGGATCTCGGTGAGACAGACTCTGAGGCTGCTGGGACTCATGGCTTCCTGCTTCCTGTTGGTCAAGCATGCCAGATGGCGCATGAGGACTCTGCAGTGGGACCTGAAGTTCCAATGGGCACAGCATCAGGGAAGTCTTATTGACGTGGTTCAGATCTCAGAGGGGACTGCAAAAGATCTGCAGTGGTGGTTAGTGAACTTCGATTGGGTCAAGGGCAGACCCCTCTCCCTTCCCCAGCCAGATCTAATGGTAGTGACAGATGCGTCACTTCTGGGATGGGGCGGCCATATGGGGGAGGTGGAGATCGAAGGTCACTGGTCTCCGGCAGAATCCGGGCTCCACATCAACTTGTTGGAGCTTCGGGCGATCCGGCTAGCATTGAAAGCATTTCTTCCTGTTGTGAAAGGGAAGGTGGTGCAGGTGTTCACGGACAATACTACTGCAATGTGGTACTGCAACAAGCAGGGCGGTGTGGGGTCGTGGACCCTTTGTCAAGAGGCTTTACGTCTCTGGACATGGCTGGAACAGCAGGGCATGACCCTGGTGGTTCAACACCTGCCAGGTTCTCTGAACGCCAGAGCAGACGAACTCAGCCGAAAATGCTTACAGAATCACGAATGGTGTCTCCATCCGGAGGTGGTGCAAGGACTCTTTCAGCAGTGGGGAGAGCCTTGGTTAGATCTGTTCACCTCCACAGAGAACGCGCAATGTCAGCAGTTTTGCGCATTGGAGTTTCCAAGGGGGCTATCTCTAGGCCATGCTTTTCGTCGCGAGTGGAGTTCAGGCCTCTTGTACGCCTTTCCGCCTATACCACTTCTGCCCAGAGTTCTCAAGAAAATCAAGAACGACCGGGCCCAAGTAATCCTAGTGGCTCCGGATTGGGCATGGAGACTTTGGTATCCAGAGCTTTTCAAAATGAGCATCGGTCCTCCAATCAGGCTGCCTCTTCGGGAGGATCTTCTGTGGCAGCAGCAGGGGAAGGTTCTCCATCCGAACCTGTCATCTCTGCACCTTCATGCGTGGAGATTCAGCGGCGACAGTTGATGGTTTATGACCTCCCTGTAGGAAAGTACCATCTTGCCTGGCATGTTACCCCCATTTTTCACTGTATATATGTTGTTTTAGTTGTATGTGTCACTGGGACCCTGCCGGCCAGGGCCCCAGTGCTCATAAGTGTGCCTGAATGTGTTACCTGTGTAGTGACTAACTGTCTCACTAAGGCTCTGCTAATCAGAACCTCAGTGGTTATGCTCTCTCATTTCTTTCAAATTGTCACTAACAGGCTAGTGACCAATTTTACCAATTTACATTGGCTTACTGGAACACCCTTATAATTCCCTAGTATATGGTACTGAGGTACCCAGGGTATTGGGGTTCCAGGAGATCCCTATGGGCTGCAGCATTTCTTTTGCCACCCATAGGGAGCTCTGACAATTCTTACACAGGCCTGCCACTGCAGCCTGAGTGAAATAACGTCCACGTTATTTCACAGCCATTTTACACTGCACTTAAGTAACTTATAAGTCACCTATATGTCTAACCTTTACCTGGTAAAGGTTAGGTGCAAAGTTATTTAGTGTGAGGGCACCCTGGCACTAGCCAAGGTGCCCCCACATTGTTCAGGGCCAATTCCCCGGACTTTGTGAGTGCGGGGACACCATTACACGCGTGCACTACATATAGGTCACTACCTATATGTAGCTTCACAATGGTAACTCCGAATATGGCCATGTAACATGTCTATGATCATGGAATTGCCCCCTCTATGCCATCCTGGCATAGTTGGCACAATCCCATGATCCCAGTGATCTGTAGCACAGACCCTGGTACTGCCAAACTGCCTTTCCTGGGGGACTTGTAATCCCCTGGGCAGCGCTGCTAGCAGCGCTGTCCTGGCGGATTACTACCGCCGGGGCCATTGTGGCGGGAAAACGCCGGCCCCGGTGGTGCGACCGCGGCACTTCCGCTGCGGTCGGAATGACCTGGGAAGCACCGCCAGCCTGTTGGCGGTGTTTCCGTGATTACAGCCCTGGCGGTCTTGTACAGCCAGGGTTGTAATGACCCCCATTGTTTCTTCTGTAATAGACATAATACAAAGTGACATGTCTTCTTTACACCATGGACAGAATCAACTAAGGTCCATTATGCAGTTGCTGCCAACCCCTCAGACAGGCTTCTGCCCTCCTGGGGTCCAGCCAGGCCTGGCCCAGGATGGCAGCACAAAGGACTTCCTCTGAGAGAGGGTGTTACACCCTCTCCCTTTGGAAACTGGTGTGAAGGCAGGGGAGGAGTAGCCTCCCCCAGCCTCTGGAAATGCTTTCATGGGCACATTTGGTGCCCATTTCTGCATAAGCCAGTCTACACCGGTTCAGGGACCCCTTAGCCCTGCTCTGGCGCGAAACTGGACAAAGGAAAGGGGAGTGACCACTCCCCTGACCTGTACCTCCCCTGGGAGGTGCCCAGAGCTCCTCCAGTGTGCTCCAGATCTCTGCCATCTTGGAAACAGAGGTGCTGCTGGCACACTGGACTGCTCTGAGTGGCCAGTGCCATCAGGTGACGTCAGAGACTCCTTCTGATAGGCTCCTTCAGGTGTTGCTAGCCTATCCTCTCTCCTAGGTAGCCAACCCTCTTTTCTGGCTATTTAGGGTCTCTGTCTCTTGGGATTCCTTAGATAACGAATGCAAGAGCTCATCCGAGTTCCTCTGCATCTCTCTCTTCACCTTCTGGCAAGGAATCGACTGCTGACCGCGCTGGAAGCCTGCAAAACTGCAACATAGTAGCAAAGACGACTACTGCAACTCTGTAACGCTGATGCTGCCACCTTCTCGACTGTTTTCCTGGTGGTGCATGCTGTGGGGGTAGTCTGCCTCCTCTCTGCACTAGAAGCTCCGGAGAAATCTCCCGTGGGTCGACGGAATCGTCCCCCTGCAACCGCAGGCACCAAAGAACTGCATCACCGGTCCCCTGGGTCTCCTCTCAGCATGACGAGTGAGGTCCCTTGAATCCAGCAACTCTGTCCAAGTGACTTCCACAGTCCAGTGACTCTTCAGTCCAAGTTTCGTGGAGGTAAGTCCTTGCCTCCCCGCGCCAGACTGCATTGCTGGGAACCACGACTTTTGCAGCTACTCCGGCCTCCGTGCACTTCCGGCGGAAATCCTTTGTGCACAGTCCAGCCTGGGTCCACGGCACTCTAACCTGCATTGCACGACCTCCTAAGTTGTTCTCCGGCGAAGTGGGACTCCTCTGTGCAACTTCGGGTGAGCACTGTTTCATGCATCCTTGTAGTGCCTGTTTCTGGCACTTCTGCGGGTGCTGCCTGCTGCTGAGAGGGCTCCTTGTCTTGCTCGACGCCCCCTCTGTCTCCTGACGCAATTGGCGACATCCTGGTCCCTCCTGTGCCACAGCAGCATCCAAAAACCCTTACTGCACGATTTGCAGCTAGCAAGGCTTGTTGGTGGTCTTTCGGCGGGAAAACACTTCTGCACAACTCTCCACGGCGTGTGGGATCCATCCTCCAAAGGGGAAGTCTCTAGCCCTTGTCGTTCCTGCAGAAACCTAAGCTTCTACTGTCCAGTAGCAGCTTCTTTGCACCCACAGCTGGCATTTCCTGGGCATCTGCCCATCTCCGACTTGCTTGTGACTTTTGGACTTGGTCCCCTTTTTCCACAGGTACCCTCGACTGGAAATCCATCGTTGTTGCATTGCTGGTTTGTGTCTTTCCTGCAGAATTCCCCTATCACGACTTCTGTCCTTTGGGGAACTTTAGTGCACTTTGCACTCACTTTTCAGGGTCTTGGGGTGGGCTATTTCTCTAACCCTTACTATTTTCTAATAGTTCCAGCGACCCTCTACAAGGTCACATAGGTTTGGGGTCCATTCGTGGTTCGCATTCCACTTTTGGAGTATATGGTTTGTGTTTCCCCTATCCCTATGTGCCTCCATTGCATCCTATTGTAACTATACATTGTTTGCACTGTTTTCTAATACTATTACTGCATATTTTGGTATTGTGTATATATATCTTGTGTATATTTGCTATCCTCATACTGAGGGTACACTCTGAGATACTTTGGCATATTGTCATAAAAATAAAGTACCTTTATTTTTAGTATAACTGTGTATTGTGTTTTCTTATGATATTGTGCATATGACACTAAGTGGTACTGTAGGAGCTTCACTCGTCTCCTAGTTCAGCCTAAGCTGCTCTGCTAAGCTATCATTATCTATCAGCCTATGCTGCTAGATACCCTATACACTAATAAGGGATAACTGGGCCTGGTGCAAGGTGCAAGTACCCCTTGGTACTCACTACAAGCCAGTCCAGCCTCCTACATTGGTGGCAGCGGTGTGATAAGTGTTTTGAGACTACTTACCACTCTTGTCATTGTACTTTTCATAAGAGAAAAATATACAAAACAAGTTCAGTGTATGTACACATAACCAAAAAGTTTTGCATTTCCTCTTTTCACTCTTTTCTAAGTGCTGAAAAGTACTTCTAAACTTTCTAAAAAGTTCTTAAAAAGTGTAAAAAGTTTTTTTTCTGTCTTTCTAAAAGTTCTGAAAACTTTGTTCTCTTTTTCTATCACTTTAACTCTCTCTAAAAATGTCTGGCACAGGCCAAAATGTTGATCTGTCCAAACTTGCATATGACTCCAACTTCAACGGAGCCAATTCGGCCCAGATCATGTCTGAACATTATTTAGAACAGCCAAACGCAGGAGAGGAATGGGAGGGGTCCGAGGACCCTTTAGAATCTGGATTGCAACAGGACTGGTATGAGGATCTAGGGAGGCCGGTGGACTGGACACGTCTCCAGATACTGGTATGCTCTCTCCTCCTAATGTGGCTACCAAGGAGGGTGCTTCTTTCGCTATGGTGGTGCGTAGGGCAGCTGAGGTCTTGGACCTAGATTTGCCTACAGTGCCAGTCAGGACGAATATCCTGACAGACGTGCTTCAGCCCGGGATGTCAACATCGGAGCCATTGTTGGCCTTCAATGAGGCTCTTACAGACGTCCTTCTGGGTATGTGGTCCAAACCCAGCACAGGGGCTCCTGTGAATAGGATGGTCGGCCGCCGCCATAGACCCGCTCCCAGCGACCCTAGTTTCCTGACACAACACCCCACTCCTGAGAGCTTGGTTGTCCAAGCCTCTACTTCCCTTGGTGCCTTCCCTTCCGCTCCCCCGGATAGGGAATCCAAGAGGCTGGATCAGCTTGGGAAGAAGATGTTTTCTTCCACCAGCCTGGCATTGAGGTCTGTAAACATCTCTTGTCTATTGGGCCGTTATTCCCATACTTTATGGGATACGGTGGCACAGGTGCTGCCCCAGGTCCCGGAGGGGGTACGGGACACTCTCACCCAGGCTGTCAAGGATGGGAGAGATGCAGCCAAGTTTACGATCTGGTGTGGTTTGGACACAACCGACTCGCTGGGCAGAGCGATTACATTGTCAGTGGCCCTACGTCGCCACGCTTGGCTACGTTCTACTGGTTTTACAGGGGATGTCCAGTCCAGCTTGATGGACATGCCCTTTGATGGCTGTCGACTTTTTGGTGAAAAGGCAGACTCTGCGCTTGAGAGGTTCAAGGATTCTTGAGCCACGGCCAGATCCTTGGGCCTTTCAGCGCCAGCACAACAGCAGTCTGTCTTTCGCCTCTTTCGAGGCTTCGGAAGGGGTGTGGTACCACGCAAGCCACAGTTTAACCACCGTCCTCAGGCTTCACAGCATCCCGGAAAGGACGTGGTCGTGGTACCATCAGACCCAGAGGGTCTGGCCAGAGGTCAGCCGCCACACAGCCCCCCTCCACTGCGCCCAAGCCCTCCTAGTGTGGTTCTGTGGGATCATGTCCATGAAGTTGGAGAGAGGATTCGTTTTCATCTCCCTCACTGGCTTTCCATCACCACGGACAAGTGCGTCCTGCAGATCATACGGAAGGGCTACTCCCTTCCCTTCCAGTCTTTCCCTCCTTCTATCCCTCCGACAAAGGAATGGCTGATGGAGGACTATCTAGCTTTGCTCCGCGAGGAAGTTACAGCTCTCTTGGCCAAGGGAGCCATAGAAAGAGTCCTGATATCAGAAGTAGGCAGTGGTTGTTATTCCTGCTACTTTCTGATTCCCAAAAAGAACAAAGGCCTTCACCCTATCTTGGATTTAAGGGACCTCGGCCGCAACACAGGAGCCGGCTCCAAATGGAGCCGGCGGTGTTGCGGCTGTGCGACTGGTGCAGTTGCACCCTTCGCGCTTTTCACTGTCTGCTATGCAGACAGTGAAAAGCTGCACAGGGCCATGTCAGGGGGCCCCTGCACTGCCCATGCCAGTGGCAGGGGCAGTGAAGGGGCCCCCAGGGGCCCGAGACTCCCTATACCACCAGCCTTTTCCTGGCAGTTCAAACCGCCAGGAAAAGGCTGGCAGTTGGGTTGGACACTACAAACATTGAAGATAGGTTGAGTTCCCTACGTTAGCGCAAGGGACATATTCTCCACATTTAATTTAATGCAACAACAACTAATGGCTAAGAAAGAAGCGACTTATGTCATGTTAAATATTGAAAAGTTAGTTACTGTGGCTGATATACCATCTGCTGAGTGGTTAATACACAGGGTCATTAATCTGCCTATTTCAACACTTCAATTCATGTCATGCTTAAAACACATTCCAGTAGGCAGATATGAAAGGCTAGGAGATAGTTATCACCATGATGTGTGGGAGCTACCCTTCTCGTACAAATGTCTCAGTGGCATGAAAGAGGTCTTTCTTAGCGGCAGTGAATGCAAGACTTCTGTGAGCCATTTGGGCCCGTATTTATACTTTTTGACGCTAAACTGCGATAACGCAGTTTAGCGTCAAAAAGTTTTGCGCCGGCTAACGACATTCTAAAGCGCCATGCGGGTGCCGTATTTATTGAATGGCGTTAGCCGGCGCTAGCAGACCGGCGCTGCCTGGTGTGCGTGGAAAAAAACCACGTACACCAGGCAGCGCCGGCGTTGGGGAAAATTGCGTTAGGGTGTCTTAAAATGGTGCAAGTCAGGTTGACGCCAAAAAATCGCCTCCACCCGATTTGCGCCATTTTTAACGACGCCCAGACGCCATTTACATGACTCCTGTCTTAGTAAAGACAGGAGTCATGCCCCCTTGCCCAATGGCCATGCCCAGGGGACTTATGTCCCCTGGGCATGGTCATTGGGCATTGAGGCATGTAGGGGGGCACAAATCAGGCCCCCCTATGCCAAAAAAAATTATTAAAAAAATAAAAAATTATACTTACCTGAACTTACCTGAATGTCCCTGGGATGGGTCCCTCCATCCTTGGGTGTCCTCCTGGGGTGGGCAAGGGTGGCAGGGGGGATCCCTGGGGGCATGGGAGGGCAGCTGGGGCTCATTTTGAGCCCACAGGTCCCTTAACGCCTGCCCTGACCCAGGCGCTAAAATCCAGCGCAAATGCGGGGTTTTTTGCCACGCCCACTCCCGGGCGTGATTTTTGCCCGGGAGTATAAATACGACGCATTTGCGTCACAGTCATTTTTTTAGACGGGAACGCCTACCTTGCATCTCATTAACGCAAGGAAGGCGTTCACGCAAAAAAATGACGCTCTTTCCTCATACTTTGGCGCTAGACGTGTCTAACGCCAAAGTATAAATATGGCGTTAGTTTTGCGCCGAAATTTGCGTCGAAAAAAACGACGCAAATTCGGCGCAAACGGAGTATAAATATGCCCCTTGATGTTTTGTAAACAGCTGTCCTTGCACGGGGCGTGTAACGCTTCGGCAGCAAACTTGGCTTGTTATCTGAAGGGAGTTCCAATCCCTTTGATTTTGACCTGCATTCCAGGTGCTCTCAAATGGCAGCTATGTCCTCCTCAATAGTGAAAACTGTTGTGGGATGCAAGCCGGAATAATTTATGTCTCCAAGATTGTTACATGCTGCGGTAATGTACTTTTTCCTCCTACACGACAGAGGGAAGTAGCTGAGATCTGGCCCCATATCGCTACTTCAAATGTGAATTTTGACAAGTTGAGCAGACTCAAGTCTTTCTTGTTTCAAAAACTTGTGGTGCTCACATCTGCATGTGAGACCTATGCACTTCAGGTGGCAAGGTCATCAGCAGAGATACAGTCCCATTTAAGTACTAACTTTCTGAGACACTTTGGTGAGCTTGTGGGACGAATATTTAATGCATCCAGTACAACTGGAATCGCAAATTTCTGTAGGCTGTTGGATCTGGTTTCGTTTACAGCATCTCCCCTATATTCGGTTTAAAACCATCAGTTATCGACTCAATATTTTCCAGTATTTTGGGGGGATTTCCGATAACTTTGGCTATAATAGGTGGCATCTTGCTATTGCTACTTTTTCTGTGCAAAGGCCGTCTCGCCGCAACAAGGAGGACTGAAAGCGCTCCCACGAGCGCAGCTGTCTTGTGAACGCATTATGCAGTACTTTGGAGCAACACTCCTGGAGCAATTGGAGTGTGACGGGTCTCTGTTATTTAGACCAGTTTTGCATTGTGTGCAGCCTGTGATTCGGTGCCTCTGGTGCTCGTTCGAACATGCACTGCAAGTTTTTCTTTCTATGCAGCGCTTGCCTTCATTGGACGCTGATCTGTTGATGTTCACGCTGAGGGCTCATTACCAGACATGCGCGATGAGCGTGCGTTTGCTATGGGAAGCTGCTTATGAGTTGCCCTTTGTGGATGATGCAGCTCTAAACATATTGTTGGGCACACCACGGAATGCTGCCACTTTGGCTGGAGCTGTGGCTTTGGAACACAAATGCTCCTTGGTTTTCCTTGGCATGAACTTCAGACTTTACCACCTGCAGAAATGGAATATTTCCTGTTGCTCTAACCAGGGCCAGAGGGACTCCATATCCCAGACTGCTTTGTGGCCCCAGGAGGTGGCCATCATGTGCATCACCTGCTCCCACTTGTCAGATCCAATGAGCGCTATAAAGCGTGAGGGGACATACCACAGTGGGGGATGCGCTAACCATGAACAGAGGGACTCCATTTCTCAGACTGCTTTGTGGGCCTAGGAGGTGGCCATCTTGTGCATCACCTGCTCCCACTTGCCAGATCCAGCGTGCGCTATAAAGCACAAGTGGGCATACCGCAGTGCGGGACACGCTAACCAGGACCAGAGGGACATCATATCCCAGACTGCTTTGTGGCCCCAGGAGGCGGTCCATCTTGTGCATCACCTGCTCCTACTTGCCAGATCCAACAAGTGCTATAAAGCGCAAGGGGACATACCACAGCACAGGATGTGCACGGGTCACACCGAGGCAAATGGCGGGCCCGTCTGCACCCGTACGCGTCCGACTGAGGCCAGGCAGAGCAACCCCCTAAGTCTGGCTCTCTTTTTCTGCAACCCCAAATAGATTTGTCTCCTTCGGGTCCTCCCCCTAACACCATCCCAAGCCCCTTGTCCCGTCCCAAAACACTGCCATAGATATGGGCAAAAGAAAAGCAACCAAGAGTGGGGCTGTGAAAAGCATAAGAAAAGTTCCAAAAACTTGGGCTGCAATGAAGTACTTGACCGCATTGATGACCTCCTAGTTGATTGGAGGGAAATATTAGTTCTACCATCTGGTGCAGACCAACCATTGATTCCCAAAAAGTGCCCTACACCCAACCACCGACCAGCAAGCAGGAAAGCATATCTGATATGTTTAACAAAGTCAGGGTAAGGATGAGGACCAAGATCAGCACAGTGCCCCATAACCCTGCAGACCCGGTTCCTAGCTCCGGCTCCCCTCATGACTCAGCAGCAATGCCTCCTCCCTCACCCATCCCCTGTACCAATCACTTTTTTCCACTATCACGTCCCTCAGACCCACCTACAACTCAGGTCCTTGCAGCTCCACCTGCCCAGGCTAGGGCAGGCGGTTTCCCTAATAACCAGCCATCCCCCCACCAAATGCCGACTTGGTAGGTTGCATACAAACACTCAGGGCAGAAATAGTAGCCCTTAAGTGTATGATAGGCGACCTTGCTGTTACAGTGGGGCATCTTATGAAAGAGAGAGGGAGAATAGCTAGGGAAAGTGCCACCACCCCAGTTACGACCAACATTGCTGCTCTGGCACCATCTGTTTCCACCAAGCTCCATCGTACAAAACACCATGGAGGCCTACCAGGTCTACCACGTGAGGACTCCTTTTCTAGGACCTCGGTCGGAGACCGTACATTGGGACCGCGTACACCAGTAGGTGTGCAAATTGAATCTCCCTTCAACAACCCCCAGAACAAAAGTTTAAATTTCACACCTCTCGCACTAGGGGTGGGTTATCACCAAGGAAGTACACATGTTCCCAAGACCACCACTATTCCTCCTCGGAAAATCTTTATGACTAACGTGCACCAATATAACTCTCAGGAGGTGAGGGAAGGGGAAGACTTCTTGAATAACAGAGTCACCCACTGTATTTGACACACTAGAGGATGTCTCCCAGTAATTAGGAAAGATATTCTTAGGGCCAGATGGCACAGGTCTATGAGCATTCCGTTTGACTACATCGAGCTTCTCCTCGACAACGGGCAGCTAGCTTATGACTTAGTAGCCCTAGACCAAAAAACTAACCTCCCCGGACGGGTCCACTACACAGTTCAAACTCGAGTCACCCACCCCATTTTGTGTGCCACCCTCCCAAGTGGCTTTATATGACGCCACAGACTGTTCCAAGATAGATTGACCAACAGAGCCCGAGGCAGAGACTTCCTATGATAAACCTGATAGCAGCACAAGCTCAGACAATTGCCTTTGCACCATCAGCCACCCAGCGGGCATCTCCGATCAGAGAATTAAGATGGCCACCAACGCTTCGCTCAAGATCGTTGCACCAGCCACCCTAGATCTCCATGCAAACCTGCTCCCATTGCCCAACCCTTTGACCACCGGTTGAAAACTAAAGATTGTCTCCTGGAATGTGGCAGGTATCAAATCGTAACTCCCGTTGCCTATTTGGAACACCTTTATTGACCACAACGACATATGTATCTTTCAGGAGACCTGGCTAATTGAACCTGCCCACAAACCTGGCTATGCAACCTACCATATACCCGCTGTTCCCAGCAAGGCAGGCCGTCCACTGGAGGGCTTCATAATATGGGTGAAAATCGCACTACGTGCATAGTGAAACTGATACCCACCGATAGCCCTGATATTATTGGTATGATTCTCAAGGGAACTGGGTCCACTGTCACCAACATTTTCAACATCTATGCTAGGGGGGACAAGGGGGACAAGGGGGCCCAACCACTCTGTCTCCTTGCTGTCTCTAGAGACCCAATTAGGTGAAAGACCCTCCAAACATGCCCTCTTTGTAGCGGGGGACTTCAATATCACCTTCAAACCCCTCGGTCTGGACCACATGGGCGATTTCAGGGAAGAAGATAATATATGGCACATACCTAGGCTGGAGCTTCCCCTCATCAAGAAGTGGGACTCGGCTTCCCTGCAACTAAATGCCCTGACCCTCGGCCATGGCCTGAGGGCTGTAAATGAAAGAACCAAATCTGACAAGCATGCCGCCCACTCGTTCATTGGCACACAGGGAAAGAGCTGCATCGATTATATAGTGATGGACCATAGATACTGGCACTTGCTCGACATGGTGGTCGGGACCCAATTGGACAGTGACCACAATCCACTCTGTCTTACTTTAGAGCCACGTTGGGTGGGGCGCCCATTGCAACAACCACTGCCAAAGTAGCCAAGGTGGTCCAGGCTGAGAACAACAGACGGCAACTGAGATGCAGCAAGGTGATCCTGCCAGACGACATTCTCTCTTATATAAATTTAGACCTGACACATTGCATAGCATTGATATCCACAATGGGAGAAGAAGACGTGGCAAACAGTTCCTCTCTAATCGAAGTACACACAGAGTGTTTCAAAAGATTGGAACAGCTACTATCTTTGCCAGTTACCCAAAACACTGGCAGTGTTCCTCACTGTGAGGGTGATAACTAGTACAATCGCGACTGCAGGATGGTACGAACAAATTTAATCAGTGCAATCAAACAAAAGAATGTCGTCCGAGTTAGGACTCTGCGGAATCTGTACAAGCATGCAGAACAAGGCCAGGAAGGACTGTGATGAGTAAAGATGGAGACTCTTGAAGGTTGCATGTGAACGCAGGGATTCCAGATCCTTTTGGCTTACGGTAAGCAAAAGAAACCAAAAGGTAGGCCCTGCAATTGGCAACAATATCCTGCCCTCAGACTGGTTCCAACACTTCAACTCTCTCTATAATGTCGAAAGCTAAGTCACAACCATCTCTGTCCTTCTGCTTCCACCGCAGCTGAATACCACCCACGGGGTTGGTTTCTTCAACTTGGGAGATATCCGAGATGCAATTAACAATATAGTTTGACTGAAAGCCGCTGTCCCCGATGGCATTCCTGGTGACTTTTTTCTTCGCCACACCAATAAATGGGCTGAGTACATCCTTCTCTTACCCAACGCAATTGTTAGGGGAGCCCCCATTCCCGAGTCCTGGAGGGGTGCAGAGGTAATACCCATTTACAAGAAAGGTGATAGGCCCCTATCCGCCAACTATAGCCCCATAAGCCTCATCGATACAGCGCAAAAGTTATTTTGCCATGCCCTACTATCAAAAATCCAAGATTGGATTTCTGAGAATGACATCCTGCCACCATTCCAGGCTGGCTTCAGGTCTAAAACAAGCACTATAGGTCAGGTGTTTATGTTTCTGCTTTTGTATTGGAAGGTTGTAGTGATAGGGAAGGGGAGTCGCTACGTAGCCTTCATAGACCTTAAATCTGCATTCAATCTAGTCCCTAGAGGTAAACTTTGGGAGGTCCTCAATGAGGTGGGTATGCCCCCAGGGCTCCTGACCACAACAATTCGACTGCATGAGGCCAACTATGCAAAAATACGCTGGGGGAACCAGGGCGATGTCACCGATCCGATCAAAGTAGTCTGGGGCTTTCGGCAGGACTGTGTACTAGCTCCAACTCTCTTCTCCCTCTATTTGAATCAGGTCATCCAACACCTCACCTTGCAGCCCTCTGATGCACCAGCCTTAGGTAACAAAAAGATCGCAACACTTTTATTCACAGATGATATGCTGATAGCATCCAAAACCCTGATGGGATTCCAATCCTCGCTGAATCGATTTGACGATTTCTGCTCCAAGAGAGGCTTAGAAATAAACACCTCTAAAACCAAGTTCATGGTCATTAACCCTCACAGGTCATATAGGGGAAACCTTTCCCTAGGCGGGCCTAGAATAGAACAGGTTAGCATCTTCGAATACCTCGGAATTAAACTATCTGACTCAATGTCTTGGAAAGCCCATATCAACTCTGCATCATTAAAATTTAGCCAGCTACTGGGCGTCCTTCTAAAGGAGCACCATGCATCAACTACACAACCAATAGCTGTTGCTCTCCAGATTTATAATATGAAGTCTGTTAGCGCAACACTTTACAGGGCCGAACTCTGGCGCTTTGAGGATGCAAAGGAGCTTACCCGTACTGAGAATATGTTTATGAGAAAGCTCACCTCCCTACCCCTGAGTACGGCACTTCTTCCTTTGCATTTGGATCTGGCACGCAAACTACTAGCTGCCATAGTCGGTCTCAGACCGTTGTTGTTTTGGAGGAGAATCATGGCACCTCCTGAACTTTCCTCCTATGCCACTGCGTTTACGAAAGTTTGTTCCTTGGACACCTCCAATAAGATCTGGTGGATCCATTCAGTTAAGGCAGCATTGATTGCCATTAGGATGGGAGACTCATGGAACTCTTCATACACAGAGCCACCACCGACCAAAGAAAGAGTGAAGTCCTGCTACTGGGAGTGGGTAACCCAGTCTATATCTCGCTTGCTCTCATTAGGGCAACTAACTATCGAGTTTCTGGACTTCAGGTCTACCTGGTTGCTAGAACCTTACCTAGACAGCATTCTTGATCCAACCGATAATAAGCTATATATGCAATTCAGATTTGGTTCCCTCCCTCTCAAAACCTTTACCAGCAGATGGCAGAATAAGGCCCCTAGTAACAAGTTATGCACCTCCGGCAACCTGCACCAGGAGGCAACTGCCTATGTCCTCGTTGCATGCCCATTCTATGCTCTCCTATGAAGGAAATGGCTCACGCCAACCTCAAATGGCTTGGGACCCGAGATCACACTGCAGCCATGAGAATTTTAAAATCAGACTCCAGTCTGCCCATTTCCATTGCAGTTGCCAAATATCCCAGAGGAATGTGGCGCACATCAGAAGGAAATTGACTAAGACTGCCTAACCCTATGTCCCAACAGTCTTACATGTTCATTTCTGCACCATTACTGTATCCCGGAACTGTGTTCTGCCACATTCTTCTTTTATTGTACTGCATTTTGTGCATTATCATGTTTTATTCATTTTTAGCCAAGTTTAATTTTATGAATTTTAGGTTATTATTTATTGTGGTGCAATGTGACTTTTATGGCCCTGGATGCCAAAATAAAGTTTATGGTACTGAATTCCTGTCTTCAATTATCTCGGAATCGATTGGTAACTTCCAAAATGACTCTGACTCTTGAAATTCAGCCTTTTTTCAACCACAGTTACCATTTTAAATTGTCCTTTTTACACATGCTCTAGTGTCTTTTTAACTTGTCATTATTGACATTCTGACATATAGGTCTCAGGTTGATTTTTAGTAGCTTTTATATATAAGTAGGTTTTGAACCACCTTTGAACCAGCAAGGGGAGGGTGTTGTGTAGCCATTTAAGTTATGGCTTTATACACATTATTTTAGCAAATTAAGCCTGCCGCTGTGCACTTTAACCTAGATAAATTTTATTCAGCTTTGTTTATTATTTTAACAATATCCACATTTGCTGACGTGTTTTATTACTCTCTATCTATTTGTTCTGCCTAGGCCAGCACTGCATTCTTAAACAAGACATTTCTTTCACTCTGTGCTTTTCTCAAGACTGCAGTAAGATAAGTTGCCAGCAAACATGGTAACGCTTTGTCTCTAGTGTTCATAGAAACTTACACATTCTTACGTAGGGATCCTTTCTTGGAACATCAGCTGTTTTACTATAAAAACACTACTTTGACCCATGTATGTTAGAGGGAGATTCTAGCCAGATGACCACAACTGTATGCTGATTGCTGAGCGCTTTGCTGCAGCTGCCTAAGTAGACTACAAGCCTCTTGCTCAGGTATGAGGGATGATGTCTTCCCAGGGGAACCTGAAGGGCAGAACTAGAGTTTAAAATGCTGTGCTCTAACATAGCCTAGGTAGGAGCTATTTTAATGATTCTAGTGACAATATGGTAGTGATATTTTTATGCTTCACTCTTCTTGTCACAATTTTAATCCTGCCATGCTTCATCGTGCTAGTTTTTGCAGTACATGCTTTATTATCTCAGATGCAGTTACTTCAATAAAACCTTATTGAAAGATATTCTGCCTCTGATTGTCCTTGTATATCTGAGACTAATGAGACTGAGAGAAAGGGATGAGATCTGAGTGACCACGATATCCCTGAGGAGTCAATTGTGTTATGCACTAGGCTGCCCCATCATCCCTGCTCTTGGGTGGAGATGAGGCACTGCTAGTTAGCCAGAGCAAAACCAGGATTAGGCCGACAGGTGTTACCTGTAGTGGGTTCAGACTCATTCTCCCACAGCGCAGGTGATTCTGCAGATCAAATCCAGTAGTCTCATTAGGATAATGAGAGCCTACGTGACAATGGCACACATGCTGCCTTTGTGCCACCGCTGACCAGTGCACAAGTCTACAGCAACAGGAAAAACTTCTATTCTATCAACATGCAAGTTGTCTGCCTGTCAGATCTCTACATCTCAAACATCTGTGTCTAGTTCCTTGGTTCAACCCATGAATTCCTTGTAATGCAGAACAGCACCATACCCCAGCTGATGTCACAACTTCAATCAGGGAGGGACTGGCTGATTAGTAAGTCACATCTGTCCTCATTTTGTGTGAATGTCATGTGTAACAATCATGAAGTGAGTGACTCATTGTTGCACTTATGTCTCATTCCTAAACAGGAGACTCAGCATATTGAAACCATCCTTGGTTATTGGTGTCACTGAGGATTTCAGCTATTCCAGAGAAAGTCTGCTTCAATGAGGCCCATGGAAGAACACAGCAGGTAGTGGAGTGGGCTTTTGGGCTCATGAAGGCCAGATTTTCAGTGTCTGGACAGTACTGATGGAGCCTTCTTCTACTCACCTTGTAAAATGTCTCAGATCACTGTGGCATTCTGCCTGCTCCATAACATCACCCTGCAGAGGAATATCCCTTACATCCCAGAAGAGGAGGAGCCTGTAGTGCCACCAGGTGAGAATCCTGAAATCCCAAACGAAGATGATAGTGGTGAAGAGGAAGGAGCCGACTTGTGACAAGCTCTCCTGAACATCTTCTTCTCATGAGTGTAAGTATGTCATGTGATGTCATGACTTTACAGTGAACTGTAGTTGTGATAATGTGTGGAGTAAGTTCCTGGAAATAGTTAGGGAGCTGATGCTCAAGCAACATTAGCCAAAGGGTGTTTGATGGGGCAGCTTTCGACACATCCACGTCTTGATGATGTTGCTTTGTTTGTGTTAGTTTTTATAGTAATGTACTTTGTTTTCCAGATGCTTGCTGTGTGACTTGTGTCATATGTATGGTTTCATATCTATACTCCTTGTTTGGTTCTTTGTTCAGATACCTTCACCATGACATCTTCATGTGGGCATTTCAGAGTTGTGACACTGACAGGTATGTGATGCTGTTTGGCCATATGAAGTGGACATGGATTGTTCCAGGGAATGTTGGTCACAGACTTTGGGTGTAGGAGACCTGTACCAAGACAACTTGCATAGTGATAGGGTGGAAGATTATAAGACTCCATTGGACTTCCTTGTCGTATGGTGACCCTGATGCATCATGTGTGTCATCATGTGGTCAGAAAATATGTAGTTTTAGGCCAAAATCATGTTAATTTCTCTTTACATTGGCTAAGCACCCTTTTTCTGTATGAACTGCATGTAGCTCTTGATGTGTTTCATCATTGTAGGCCAAAGCGCCTGTGCCACATCACTGATATTTGTTCATGTCATACTACTAGATCCTGACACCCTGGATTCTATTGACCCTGTGAACAGAAACTGTTGTACAGCAATCTGTCTAATTCTTGCATTAAATTATGTTGGATTACTTTTAAGCGGTAGGTGATTTGGTTCCATCTGATGACATCAACCACTTTAATGTTTGCCTTTTCTACAGGAAATGTCTGATAAATCCCTTTTGATTCAATGATGTATGATTTGCTATGTTTCAGACATATGGACAGCCTATGCGCTTCTTCTTTGACAAGGCACTTGTATGTATGTGTTTGTGTGGAATGGTTGTAAACCCGAGCTGGACACTGTGTGCATGCAACATATCCAACATTGCACAAGTACCTTGGATCATCATCATATGGTTCACTTGGCCTGATGTATCCACATGGCTAAATGTGAAACTAAAGAGAGAGGACAATGAGTTTGTGACTGGTGAATTTATTGCAATGCTACTACTAGCAGCAAGTATTTATGACATAAATTAACAAAAATGTAAAGTGAAGGAGTCAGTCAAGGTGAACAAAATCATTGGAGTAAATGCCACAAAATTGAAAGGCCAAAGTCCAAAGTATTCTTCCCATTGGAAATGGAATGAGGTTCAGGATCAGTCTGCAGAGTGTGTGTGTGACATTCAAAGCAGGACATTAATGAATAGTGGTATTACTGGCAGTGGTGGGTGTCTTGCCATCCGCACCTCCTTGATTCTTTGCTGGATGTCCCTGTTTGCAAGGGGTGGGGGGCAGCTGCTGCAGAGGCAGGGGTGTCTGTGGGTGTTTTTGCCTCTGGCAGGTCCTCCCTTCCTGTGGCTGCAGCAGAGTTACATTGGAATGATGTAGTTGCCACAAAGAAAGGGGCAGATGTTGGGATGAAGCCCTACTCAGGGTGATGTTGATTTCCATCAGCACGCCTCCTAGGGTACCCATTTTGTTGCTATGGGCATCCATTTATTTCAATCATGACCCTCTGAACCTGCTTTATTTCCCGGAGTTCAGTCAGCACCCAGCCCATCACACCTTGGGACTCCTGATAGACCCCAAAGATGTGACTGATGGTGTCCTGTCCGACAGCACCCCCAGCAGCCTCATTCCACTGGCACACAGCATCCCTCCCAGGCACCTTACCCCCACAAGCCTGTGCCCTTGGCATAGGGTGTCCTCTCCAACTGGGTATTAGACCTTCAGTGTCAGGAGTGTCAAGTTGCACCTCAGGATCCAGGACTGGGGGGCACAAGATGATGGAATCTATGCTAGGTACACAGGTTAGGGGGTGAATCATTGTCTTGGATGTTGATGCAACAGGGCTGGGAGGTGACGCTGTGGGCACAGTGAGACTCACTGTTGCCATCTGACCAGGTTGCATGGATGGATCTAGAATATCCTCCATGTCCACAAGTCCAGGAGTGTCATCATCACTGAGTGCTTCATCCAAGGTGGTAGTGAGTGTCTGTTCTGTGGCCTCTGTCAGCTAGTGGCAGCTCAACTTGTTGACGAAGGCAGTAAATTTTTACTGGTTACCTCCACAGGTTTTGTGTTACAGTAAGCAGAGATAATGGACATTCTTACGTTGTAAGTTAGCATATTGTGCCATGTCACCATGGTACTGGAGTATTTGACATGACATGTATGAGCTTGCCTAAACAATTTGATTCAAGCAGCTGATGAGCTGTGCAGATCAGTTGCAATTTGGATGATGGACTGAAAATGACATCTTACCAAGAGTAAAGCCCACATCGTGGAGAGGCAACATATGCCTTTGACCATTTGGAGGCCTAGTTGAGTGAGATACAGGTAAACACATAACTTTGTTGTATGTGTAACTGCAGTCATCTTGTGTGCAGTGGTGTGTCAATATGTTTGCTGACAATGCCATTCCAGGGATGCAGCTTGAGGCCTATACACACTTGGTAAAGTCTTATTCCAGTCCTCAATAGTATATTCTTGGGGTAGCAGGTCAAGATTGAGCGAGATAGATAGACACTTCTCTGAGTTGAGCAAGATCTGTATATTGCTCACTCACAGGTGAGCACATATAAACTGAGAGTTAACAATCAGGTCGATTGGGGCAAGTGACCACTGGGCTGGTTTTTGAATGCACAGAAACAGAGCCTCCTGGGAGTTGCAGTCAGGTCACTCCCTTTACTTCTCAACCATTGACAAATGGTATCCTCCCAGATGAGAACACTTCAATTAAGTGTCAACAAACAGGGGTATGTGGGCAAGTGAACACTGGGGTGGTGGTTGGAATTATGGCCTCCTGGGGATTGCAGTCAGGATACTCCCTCTACTTCGCAACACTTGACAATTGGTATACTCCCGGGTGAGTAAACTTTATTTGAGAGTTTACTAACAGATGTACTGGGACAGGTAATCACTGGGTGGGTGGCTGGAAGTACAGACACAGGGTCTCCTGGGAGTTGCAGTCAGGTCACCCCCTCTTCTTCCCATACTAGACAAATATTGGGTATTACATATCTGTAGGCAGACTGCATTTAGGGTTGAGCATTCATTTACATAATGAAACGTAGCATGATTCCTGGGATGATTTTTTAATGTGGAAAGACATACAGGCACCATTTTGACTCAGGCATGTGATGGGTCTTGGTAGCTGTGCTTTTGGTTCCTAAAATACACATTGACAGCGTTACATCTCAGATACTCTGGGTATTGAATGTTGGTAAAGTACATGAACGCACAGTGGCATAAGCTGAGATGTGAGAATGCAGGACATTGCATTTTATGGACAGTTTTTGTTTGGTAACTTACCAACTCCATTCCCCCTGGTATTTCTGTTAAGCCCTCAGGATGCAGGATGGCCAAGAACTTCTCCTCCCAGGGAAAGAGCCTTAATGGGCCACTGGGAGGGCCACCACCAGTCTTGTTGGCTCCCATCTGCTGCCTGGAGGCCAGGGAACACACTTGGCCTCTCAGGTTGTTCCAACTTTTCTTAATGTCTTCCTTTGTGCACCGGGTGGTGCCTACAAACTTCACTCGGCTCGCACACCTTTGCTACTTCTCCTTTTTCCTACTGAGAGGAGAATGCTGACTTGGGCTCCAAACAATTGTGGCTCTGCTCTTATGATTTCATCCACCATGACCGTCAGCTCATCTTCAGAGAAACAGGGATTTTTGGGATTTGACATGGTCGACAACTAAAGTGGGTGACAGGGACTTACTTAACAGGGGACGTGTAATAGGGAGTGAATGGATAAAAGTGTGTGCAAGGGTTAAATGGAATGGTAAAAAAGGGTTGCCTCATCTATCAATTTAAACAAAAAGATGGTGCCTGGTGTCTTTCTTGTAGGGGAGTTGCAAAGGATTGTGGTCTGTGAAAGGGTGTGTTGTATAGTGTGATTTACATGTGTGTGCGCTGGAGTTGTGTGTGTCAGCTGTGGTGTTTTTTAATTCATCCAATGTGCACCTGTCTGTTATTAACCGCTGCTTGGGAACTGCCATGGCGACTGTGTATTTTTAATAGGCTTGGTGGTTTGCCATAGCACCAGTGATGCTGGAGGTCAGACCACCTAGATACAAGACCGCTGCACTGCTGGCAGACAGGCTTTTTGCTTGGTGGGCAGTGATTCTGCCTGTTTGAATCTTAATATGGAAAGCTAGGGACCGTCAGCACAACAGTCTTTTTAGGACCACCAACATGGCAGTCTGGTGGCCCAAATGCCAAACTCATAATCAGGCCTGTAGTTACAACATATAAGTTGCTAATTGACACTTTAGCCTTCTAAGGTTTCAGTGTCCACCTTCCTACTCCCTCATGCTTAGGAATTTCATAAAAATTACAGCTGCCAGCCCAAGATACTCCTTATGTCCTAAATAAGCATTCCTCCAAGCTTTTCTTTTCATCCCAAACAATGAGCTCCTTATTAACTCGGCCTTGTATCCTGCAGCTTTACAAAAACATTCAAAACATAGACTTCACATTGAAGGTTAGAACACAGAAAAATACACGGGCCTTCACTCTGGCCAAACTAATTAGGCACAAATACACTTTCAGTTTCAATCAATTCTATACGTTTCTTATCAAATATATCATGATTATAAAGAATAATATTTCAAAAGCATTGTAACATAAACGTTCTTTCAAAATGATGATAAAATATAACATACGTGAAACATTGCATTTATTTGTGCACTTTGCTTGTGTATTTCACCGTGCACCATGTTTAAATAAAAACATTTCTTATGTTAAGCAGAAAAACAACTACCCTTTCATTTCTTGTTTTAAGAAGCAGAATGGCACAGACAGCTTACGCTTTCTCAACCCTCCCTGTGATGACTTTAGAGTCATCATAAATCCATTTCAGTCTTGAATGAGACTCTCTGAAACCTAGTTGGTTTAAAAAACATTCGCATTGACTCCTCCAAACACTTCATACCATTATAAAATGTACACTGACTATCTAACAATTGAACTTCTGCTCTCTTTCTCTTTTGACTTCTCTGGATCTTCCTTCTCTGGAAGATTTTATATCCAACCAACAAAACCATTCCCACTGTTGAAATAATAAACAATGGTCTAAATACAAAACCTACAATTCCACTTCCTGAATTCCCAAACCATTTGCCTATAGCAGAACACCCATCTCCAATTGCTTCCCATGCAACAGTTGCTTCCAACCCCTTTAAATCCTTTGTCAAACCTGAAATGTTCAGAATATACTTCTCCAAATCCTTACTTTTATCCAGAATACAGTTACAACATTGTTGAGCCTTCAGCAATAAAAAAAAAAACACCATCTTTCGCAAGCAACAAATCTAGTGCAAGCCGATTTTGTAAAATTATTGACCTTAAAGCAACTACCTCAGTTTTTATCAATACCAACAACTTCACTGTGCTAATAGCCAGTTAATCCACTATTGTAGACAACTTTATAATCTCCAGATCATTCAAAATCACTGCCACTGATGGAATAAATGCACCAAAGATATATCCCACTGTTTCTGCAGCACTACCTCTTTGTCTAGTTCTGGATTTTATCTTTCATACAGGATCTTCAAGATGTTTTACATGATAGATGTTTGGAAATACTATTGCTAAATAACACGTACCATGCCATCCTTTTGGCAAATTGAAGTATGCATACTGTCCGCAAATAAAATGCACTCCAGGAATCACAGGATCCTTTCCATCCAAAAATAATTCACTCTTTCCTCTGATAACAAAACATGCTCAAAATCACTCTTCCCTAGGAGCAGTTGATCTATATAGCTCTGATCAATATGTATGCAAAGTTTCCCTTTATGCTGCCAGTCTAAAGTTAAAGCTGGTAAGCTCCCCTGCAATACCTTTTCTATTTCTTCCTTCTTCCATCTGTGTTGTGTTGCAAGGTCTTTGTCTGTTTTGAATTTAGTTTCTATATCCCTTCTTCGGACTTCCACTAAATTAAAAAAATTCTTTACTATTTCAAGCATTGAACAGGTCAAATTATGTCCGTGAGCATATTCTGTGTCTCAGGGTTTTAATGATACAAAATATTTTCCTGCAGTCTCTACACCTTTAAAATATGGGTGCTTATTCAGGTGCCTAAACGAAGGAACTTCTGGCAACACTAAGTCGTAATATGAAAAATAATACTGAAAATGTCCCTCATTGTAAGATATAGCCAGTAGTAAACTACAAGAAATACCATATGTTAACAGATGTGATGATCTGTGATACCTTCTGACACAGAAGCAGGTAGCTGCATACAGACATAGCAATCCCTAGCGTTCGTCATATTAACATATTCGTACAGCAGCTTAATACACATATTGATTAGATAATCTCCTCTAGACTCATCTAAGTGTAATGTTTTCTCATCTAATTTATAAACATTATTATCCTTAGAGCTAGGAGTTTGTGGGGGAACACTAGAAGATAACTTCTTCTCCTCAGAGTATGTAGAAGAAAAATCTCCTATTAGCAACACTATTAACTCTACAATGGAAATAAGCACTAAGGCAACTATTATGTATCTGCTCTTATTGTTCTTCATTGGCTCCATTGTGTCTTTAGAATCAGATCTATTATCAAAATAAGTACTGCATACACAAGATATATCTTTGCTGGTTTCACCAATGTGAACAGCAAAAAAGTTTGTTGAGCTTCAATGTGTAAATCTTCGTGAGACTTCCCTAGTCCTACTACGTGTTCTTCTAAATGACAAACTTCTTTCTTGTTCTACTGCGGCCTAGGAAGTCTTCCAAATTCTCCATCCTAATCAATATAAATGTCTCTTATATTTACACAAACCAAGTTCATTGATGGACGTGAAAGTTCAAAATACAACCCAACCACAATATTCAATTCATGGAGGTGTAGTTGAACCAGTATGGTCACACCAACCTCCCCAGATCTCTTTATCTGTGAATGAGTCATTTGCAAAGTAAGTCCACTTTGGTGAAGAATACCTACAACTAGGCTCTCCTGTTCTATTTGATCTTCTTTGTGACACACCTTCGTCACCCCTCTCACTCAGGTCTGAGCTTTCAGTATCTTCAGCAATTGTTGGTGGCACACGTTTTCTATGCAAACTCACTTTGCCTCTTTTCTCTTCTTCTGGACCAACAATTTTCAGCTTCCACTCGCTTTCTTCCAGCACTAGTTCCTTCTTTGGGGCATATTTCTGAGTCTAACTCAATCACCACAGGGCAAGGTTCGTCTGGTCTGTTTCGGTCTCAGATGTGACTTGTTCAAGACCCCCTTCAGCATGATCAAGTGCTGTTTCTGGCTCAGACTGTCTGTCCTGTTCTTGTCATCTCTCTCACACCACTGGTTCTTCTGGAACAGGTGCTGCCATGTTGAGTGTAGGAAGCTTGTATCCAGTTGGGGAGACCTCCACACTTTACAGCAGTCATTGTCACTGGGATCACCTGGGAAGACCCATGCCAACGCAATTCTAAACACATCTTTCTGAAATGTTTCTTCAACAAGATACAATTGCCAGGCTTAATGTAATGGCATTGTTCTTTATGTGGAAGTGTTGTGGCTGCTCCAAACTGAAGAGACACAGAATTCTCCAACCTGATGAGACACAGAACGCACCTTTGCAATAGTCCAGGACCATATCATCAGTAATATTCACAAGTGCATTTGCAGGAATCGCTGGCTGTCTCATCGCCCTCCCTGTAGTGATCTAATGGGGGAACAGTCCAGTCTTTCAATCAGGTACACTCCCCAATCCCATTAACACAAGAGGCTGAGCAAAAGGCAATTTCAAATATGCTGAAGCACACACTTTTGCCTGTCTGGATTTCAGTGTGCCATTCACCTACTCCACAAGACCTGAAGCCACAAGTCTATAGCTACAATGTAATTGGAATCTGATTTCAAAGAGGTTGTGATGCCAAACCGAGGAATTAGTTCCCTTAGTAACAGTTTAGCCACAGTGAGGCTATCATTTCACGTAGTTGGGTAAACCTTGACCCAACAGAAAAAGACACACACTGTATCCAAAACATATCCCAATCCATTGCCTAAAAACATGTCAATGAAATCCATTTGTATCCGGTTAAAAATCCTCCTGATCTTCCTATGTGACTCAGTGTAACTGCAGTTCTTTTTCCAACATTGTTCTGTTGACACACAACACATCTATGACACAACTCTTCAGCTATCAACCTGAATTTAGGGTTGAACTAAGTTTGTCTAAGCAATCTCACCATAGCAGCCTTACCAATATGAGCTAAACCACGGAAATGTCTAGCCATAGGAGGTAACAGACTTTTTGGCAATAATGGTCATCCATTTGTTGAAACTGAAATGTCATCATCTCTCTTGACACACACTGCTTTAACCCAACTTTGTTGTTATTCCTCGGATACTTCCTCCTGAAGCCTCTCTACTTCATCCCCAAGGTATCAACTGTTGCAACAAGATGTTGAAGGTAGTTTCATCCATTCCTTCATTTGTGAATTTACCACTGAATGTACAAACATTGTGGGCACAATATTTTGTGAACTCATCAGCGTACCTGTTTCCCAAAGTCACATGATCATCTCCAGAATGATGTACAGGGCACTTAACCACTGCGAGCTGCTCAAGCAATTGTAGTGCTTCCAGGAGGATTACTACTTGTTTGCCATTGTGGATCGGAAATCAAGACGTCGTCATAAAGCCTCACTGAGACCACAGTTGTCCGAAGTCAAGAACGACACCAAAGCCTTACTGACTATTGGAGATTGTCACTTTTATTGATCGGAAACACAACATACCCTAGTAAGAACAATCAATTTGGCTCCTTGGGGAGACGCCAGGAAGCTGCAACAACTCCAGAGAGGGTACAAAGTGCATAGGCCATTCTCAGACTTCCTCCACTGTCTCTTAAGCATGAACCATCAACGTATAAGACGTAATCAGAACCAAGTAGTGGTCCATCTCTGATGTCTGGTCTCAGTTTGGTGCACAGTTCAGTAACATCAAGACGTGGTCTCCTTCACAATCTTCAGCAATCTCCTGATTTGATCTCACCAACAGATTCTCAGGAATCAAAATCCCACAGCATTGAATTACATTCTGTGCAGCCACTATCACTTGCTTGTATTTGGTAAGTCGACTGCTTGTGAGATGGTATGTTCTGGTTCTAGTCAACAAGAGTTCTATGGAGTATGGCACGTACACAGTTAATGGGCAACCTAGAACAATATTTTCATACCTCTCTATACTAGTGTTGACTGTGGGTACCAATTTTAGTCAGCCAGGCAATGCAGAAGCAGCAGGTTATCATTTGGTGGAAAAATAGACCACAGGTCTCATAGCATTTCCATGTATTTGAGCTAACATTGAGAGAGCACAGCCCTCCCTCACTGCAGAAAAGTGCAAAGGATTTGTTATAATTGTGCATCCTTAGAGCCAGGGTACAATAGAGACATTCTCTCAATTCTAGAAATGTGACAAGACAGTCATTATCCCATGGTACCGGATAGGACACATCCTTGTCCGTCAGAGAAATTTGGGTATCCACTGTCTACAGTTGCCCACCATTCCCAAAATCATCCTGACTTCCGTCTGTGCAGTTGGAGGACTCATTTTTACTATGGCCAAAATTCTCTTTTGTGACACTTTTATCACTCCCTTTTCAATGTAGTGTCCAAGATATTGAACTGCTTTTTGACAATATTGTAACATTCCTGGTGACACATTGTGCCCATTCTCATTCCAGGTGGTTCAGCAATGCAATAGTGCCTTGTTTACAAGCTTCTTCGGTATTCAACGCCACCATTAGGTTGTTGATGTATTGTATTAAGACTGAGCTGCAAGGCATGACCAAAGATTCAAATTTTTCCTGAAAATCTGATTACAATAGATAGCAATTCAGTAGACCCCTGTGGGACAAAACAGCATGTTAAGCCCCTGTTTCTAAGCCAGAATGCAAGACGAACTGACTGTCCTAATGCAACAGTTTAAAAAAGAAGGCCTGACATAAATCAATGAGTGAATCACTCAGCCTCACATGGGATCGGGAACAGTATCAGAGCTGGATTCGGTACCACAGGGCAAAAAGGAACAACAAGGTTATTAATTTTTCTAAGGTCCTGCACAATTATATATTTGCCAATTGGTTTCTGGAGACCCATAATGGAAGAGTTATATAGGATTTCCCATTATCTTCTTCAAAATTCCCTGTTGTATCATGGATTTAATCACAGGAGTTATCCCAGCAATCATTGGTGTTTCAAATTATAGTGTGGTGTTCTCTGGAATTCAACATTCGGCTTAACAGAAATCTAGACAGGTTCCATGCCTTTAATCAGTCTGATATCCTTTCCTGTAAAATCCCACACCTCATGTTTAACCGTTTCTCTCAAGTCTAGTGGCAAATCATCAAGTGTTAGCAATATCAGCATCATGCAAAACAGTTATTTTTCATTAGCTTAAAGACAGTGCCCTCAACATAGGTTTTCACTTCTATTCCTGCTGGACTGCAAAATATAACACAATTTAGTTTTGTAAGTAAACCTCTTCCCAAGAGATTTACTGAACTGTGATCACATATGATAAACTTGTGTATACCCTCAAAAGATCCTATTTTCAATGTAACAGGTAGTTTCTTAAGCAGTCATTTGTTTAGTCTCTACAACAACAGCTTGGATTGTTTATCTCAAGAGGGGTGGGTTTGGGACTTCTACTGTTTTCAAAGTAGAGCAGGTAGCACCATTATCAACCAAGAATGACACAGGATGGTCATCCACTTCACTGTCTATAAAGGGTCCACTCTGGTCCACCTCTAAGTCTGTGCTAAGTATGTAGTCTTCCTCCCACCTAAGGCACCTTTTGGCTGACTGATCAGTGCCATTTCCCTCATTCAAAATGAACAGGGGAAATTGTTGAAATTGATTATTATCCTACATCAGATTAGTATTTATTCTCATACCCGGATTCATATTCTGACATGACCCATACTCATTTTGCTGTTGAGGGACTTGCATCATTCGTGCTTGGGGCACATTAGAATTTTGACTTATAGGTCTTTGCACACCCTGCAACTGATTGGAGTTACTATTCTAAGAAAGCACAAATCTGACAGTTTGGACCTGATTAGCTGGATTTACATGGCATTCCCGCTTTCAATGTCCCACTCTATTGCAGATGTGGCACGGAGTTGATTTTTTTAGACTATTTATGTTCATCCGTGTACCCCGATCTATAGGGACTCCTCCACCTCTACATTGCATGGGATTTCGTAGTTGCTCGTATACACCTTGCATTGTACCCACACTATTTACAGCTAGGGATGCTTGGCTAGTTCTTTGAGCTGCTTTCATTTGAGCGACTATCAATTTTTCCTTAAGCTTTTTCTGCTTCATCTCTATCTCATCATAGCAGTATTTAGAATAAAGCAACATTTCATCAATAGACTTATTCTGCCAACAGATCAAATGTTGCTGGATCATTAGACTTATTTCTGGTCTCAACCCTGTCACAAACCTTAACACAAAATGTCCCATATACTTGACTTCTAGCACCTCCATACCACTGTATTATTTGAATGCCTGAAAAACCTCTCATAATAAGCTTGGATCGAAGCCTTTGGTTCTTGAGTTGTTCTGTCACTTTTGGCCCAATCAACATCCTGAGGAGGCACATTCCCTTTCAGGTACATCATGACCTCCTGATATTTCTTCATTACCAATGGTGAAGGACCATTTTGTTAATGTATTTCTAGTCAGTTCCACCTCTTACAATCAAACAGCTAACTAACATTCTGTCCACAGGTCACTTGGAACAACAATGTTAAACACTGTATACAAATCAATCCACATCACTTGTGAAATTTTCACAAATCTTTCAACCTGTCAGTGTCATTTCCACTGGCTTTTCAGTGTGACACTACACTGACCGGCCTATACCAACATGGTATACTGTGACATATACCATGCCCCTTATGGCAGTCCCACACCTTTACAATCTGCACACACATTCACTCCTCGATATCACATTCACACACAAAATACAAAACCTTTGTCTGCTCCACTAAAATGAATAATTTCAAACACACAAGAAAGTTTACAGTCACTACAGATGAAACCTAGGCCTGCGGGCATCATCGAGACCAGAATAGCTTCACTTCTGCGCATTAGAATTCACTATACCAATTGCCTCACATTCACACAAAGTAAGTCCCAATCTTAACTATGCTGTTTACAACGTCTCACAATAACACAACCTCGGTGCAGACAATATAATATGGTGTCTTCTACACCTTTTAAACTATTTCAGGATCTTAGACCACGTCGGATCCGATAACCTCTTCAACCTCTTTATAAATCTTCGCACTCACACAACATGCAAAACATCTCCACAATACACCACTTGTTCATGCAATCACTGCAAACTAAATGCAACTGCTGCAATCTGCAACCCTATTAATACTCACTCATCCACTCCAGTATAACTCTCCTCTGAATCACCACGGTTCTGCCGATCTTCCAACTCTGGATATCAGCATCTAAACTGGACACTGGGGACTGACTATTCTAGAACCTAATTCCAGTTCATCTCACTTCAGAAAGAAAACCATACTCTGCTACCATCTGATCCAGCACTGGGCCCTACTTCTAAATGTCAGGGTCTGATGAATTTTTCTTCTCTGATCTGAAGGGTGAGGAGATACTGCATGAAATTATTCAAATTAATTACAGTGTAACTCAGTGGTCACACATTCAATTCCAGAGACTGACTTATAGGTCAAAGGGCTTTATTTAGACTCAAAGTCAAACATATATATATATATATATATATATATATATATATATATATATATATATATATATATATATATGAGCCTTAAGATCAGAGTACAAATGTGAAGAATAACCAAAGGTGAACCAAAACGGCTCACGATATGAAATTTAACTACCATGTAAAAGACCACTAATTCAGTAGCGATAATTCAGAAAATGAAGAAACGTTTTTGATTCATAGAGTTTGCATCTACATTTTTCTGCGTGACCATTTAATCTAAAATCCTAGGTTCAGGAAAGTAGTCATCATGACAGATCTTCTGGAGAAGTTTCAATCACGAAGCCACATAGAAATTAGAGTTCAAGAGGGGAATATAAGTAAGGTCCGCTCTCAGCTAAAGACAAAGGGAATCTGAAGCTTCCCGCTAACTAAACCACACTTAAATCTGGTTTTGTCCAAGGGTGACCTCATAGACAAATACCTTTCCCAGTTCAAACACATAGACACAAAGTATACACTTTAGCCTTCTGAGATTTCAGTGGTGACCTTGGTACACCCTTGTGCTTTGGAATTTCACAAAAGTTACAGATGCCAGCCCAGGATACTCCTGTAGTCCTCAATAAGCGTTCTGTTCTGTTCATTCTTGGTTATGGGCTTTGGGAGGGCAGCTGAGAGAAGAACATCCTGGGTGGAATATTATCATTGAATGTTCAGTGAAATCTGAGAAAAGACGGTTGGCCAATGGTGAAGCCTCTGCATGAGGAGATGTATATGTGACTGCTCCTGTATTATGAATAAACCTACCTACATAGTACTTCAGTGAAGTATCTTATCTCAACACATTCCACTGGGCTTTTCTTACCATCCCAAACAATGAGCTCCCTAATAACTCGGTGAACCTAATACTCACATTTTGCTCTCATGCTAAATGCACAATTCACTTATCTGAGACATCACTTTCTGTGGCCATCACTCGCTTTATGCCCCCTTTTCCACCTCTGCCTCCTCACATGCTCTACTCTGTACTCTCCTCTTCACCTTGCCCTAACCCACTTTCTGTCTGATGCTCACATATTGTTTTTCTACAAATTCTGTGGATTTCAGTACTCTCTATTCCCTTAACCTATTATTTGTTCCTTTAAGATTGAGCTCCATCATGCATTTGCTGACCTCACCAGCTCTCTGCTCACATCATCTCTGTGTCTCTTCTTGCACTCAAATAGCTCTCGACCTGTAAGTTGTCAGGAATTAATGGCTACATTCTGATCCCTGTGCAAACAGGTGTTTGGACAGAAGTCTGGCGGATGAAGGATTACTGCCAAAAATTGGTAGAAGCAACTTTTCTTCCAAAACATAGATTGCTCACGAGAGAGCCAGTCTTGTTTGTTGCGGTAATACAGAAGAAGTTCTTGTTATAGCATGCACAGAAATGAAAATAGACTATTTTTTTCTGGATAGTGGGTATGCACTCTCAGGTGCAGCACATCTGTGACATATCATCTGCCTGAAAAGACGTAGCATGTATAGCCAGTTCTACAGTGTGTGACAGGCGCTAGTACTGAAGAAGGTACTTTGGACCAGATGCACGAAGTTTAGTGTTTGCGATTACCAAAGTGCAAAGTTTTGCAATTTGCTATTTAGTAATTGCAAACTCTATTGTACAAAAATGTGTTTTACCTACTTTCAAGTAGGTTGCAAATAGACCTTCCTCGTGAATATTAAAAAGATGGGTCTCAGTTTGCGACCCTTTGGGAATCGAAAACATCACAGTGATGGTGGCCTGCTGGGATCAGCAGACCACTGTGTCTGTGATTGATTTTAAGCAAAGCAATCTTTTTTAAAATGCAGCTCGCTTTACTTGAAGGAAAGCGGAATGTGTTTTAAAAAAATTGAAAGTTTTAGGATTCTGCTCTGCTCTTAAAATATATTTTAAATTTCATTCACAAAAAGAGACTCCTTCCCTTTTGAGAGTGGCTTACCACCAACTTCGGAGTGGTGGCAATATGCAAATGTTTTGCGACTGCATTTCGGTGGCGAAACACTTCTCCATTCCAGTGCAGCTCACATTTAGGAAGGGATGCCCTCTACATGTCCATTAATAATGGCGAGATTCAATGGCCGACCAAACTGCGATTCACAAAAATTTCAGTTTTGTCTTGGTACATATAAAATATCATTTCTGCGCTGGCAAACAGACCAATCTTGTGAATTAGGCCATTTGCGAACACAAAAAAACTTCATACATTTGACACTTGGATCACATTAAGCACAAGCACTTACTGTCCTTTTTGGTAAGTCTGGGCATTTTTTTCACGCCATAAACATTTTCAAATGTTGCATCAAATGTAATTTATAAAATTTCACCCAATTTCACAAACATGTAATGTCTCATCATTTTTGAATGCAGGGTAATAGATTGAGCAGTGTCTTGCATAAGGCATTTTCTCTTTTAGATAGTCTGCTGCTGGTAACTGAAAGTAAGTTATGCATTTCAGTCTAATTTTCACAGGAGATATCAGAAACTTGAGGGCATATTTATACTCTGTTTGTGCAGGATTTGCATAAATTGTGGCGCTAGACATGTCTAGTGCCAAAATATTGGAGTTAAAATCATTTTTTGCCTGTGGAAAATTACCTTGTGCCAATAAGCTGCACTGTAGGCGTTCCTGGGCAAAAAATGACTCTAATGCCCTAGTGCCTCATGTATCCTCCCGTGCAAAAATCACCCACTGGGGGAGGAGGGGTCAAAAATGGAGAACAGCTTGCTTTGCACCATTTTTTAATGTCTGGGTAAGGGCATGTGTTAGGGGACCTGTGGGCCTATTTCCATGGTGGAACACCATGGAATAAGCCCACAGATGCCCTCCCCAGGCCCCAGGGACACCTCCACCCATACCAGAGGGACAGCAGAGGATGGGGGACCCCATCCCAGGTAAGTATAGGTAAATACAGGTAAGTTTTTTTTTTGAAGTGCCATTGGGGGCCCTGGAATGGGCCCTCCTACCTGCCACTGGGTGCAATGGCCATGCCCCGGGGACCCTGGTCCCCTGGTCCCCTGGTCCCCTGTGCTGGCCATTGGGGTGGTGGGCATGACTCCTGTCTTTTCTAAGACAGGAGTCATGTGGTATGGATGGTTTTGCATCAGAAAATGCCTCTAGGCAGAATAGAGTCTTTTTTTTTTTTTTTTTTACTCTAACCTGCCTATCGTCATTTTTTGGTGTAAAACCCCCTTCTTCCATACCACCAGTCCCACCCGACTTACATCTTTTTTTTTAACGCTAGCATACCCTTTGCACCGGCACAGAAATGGTGCAAGCTGGTGCTAAACTCTTTGGTGCAAAACTGCGTTAGTGCAGTTTTGCACCAACAAGTATAAATCAGGGCCTAAATTTTACAAACATTTGTGCAAATTGTCATAATATTTACCAAATTTCAAAATCTCTCAAAAACGTGATTTTGCCTGCTGCTGTTTTTTTAATAGTGTATAAGGATTACTCCAGCAAGCGAACAAGCTATTTTATATGCCACTGAAAATCCCTGTATATTTTGCCAGCGTGGACTTGCCTGTCAGGTCCTGTACAAGGGGAGGCTGTACCTTTGTGATAAATCTCCACGACTGATGTGGTGAATCATACACATTCACAGGTAGAGGGTGATATGTACGGTATTAATTATTGATGAATCTCTGAGATAGTCACTTTGGTAAAATTTAGTAATCATGCTGCAGGAGAGGGGGCAACAGTCCCCAGCGAGCGCATTAAGGCGCTTGCAAAGTGTTTACAGAAAATAGACATGAAAGATTATCTTAAAGTAATGAAATATTTATCATACCAATTTGAATAACATTGCACATCGGACGGGGAGAGTTACACTGCAAGGGCTTCATTCATTCTTCAGTCTTTACTCGTTTTAGACTAAACGAGTTAAATTATTCTACATTTGTTGGTATATTTTTGCTTCTTATCCATATAAACTGTTTCCTAAACTTGCATTGCCATCAAACAGCAAACTGCCTTTTTCAAATTAATAATAACTGTTCATGAATGCAGATTGAACTCAAGCATCTTTGGCAATGAAAACAGTAACAGAACAAGCAATAACCCTATAGGCTCCTTCAGTAATGGTTTACTACACCCTACAGAAATGAGCGAGACTCCCTAGGAAGTATCTAAATAATTAATAAGCAGAATATCCATTCTTCTGCTTCATGTAAACTAAAGAAAATCAAGGTTTTTAAAGTGCTCTGAAATGTTTGCTTTCTAGAGATGTTTTAGGAAAGTAGTCCTGTCAACTGCTACATCGAGACCTCAGCTTTGCAGATTGGATGCCTTTCTTCTTTGCAGATAAGATCACTACTGGAAATTCATATAGTGGGCATATTAATTAAAGAGGTGCATTTCCCTTGCTCCATGCAACAGGGTGCAAAAGGGACGCAACTCTTAAATTGGATTTATCATGCCACGCAAAGTACCTTTCATGGCCTTGTGTGGCTTGATAACTCTAGAGAAACGCAATGCAGCGCAAAATGCTGAAATGTGTTATTCTGCCCTGGGAAGGAGTTCCACAGGCGGAGCATGGGTGTTGCACTCATATATTTTCCAAGATTTACCATTAGTGGTGGACCTGGGAATGTGTAAAAGTGCATGCATTGCCACTAGGCAGCACATTGTGCGCCAGCACTGGGAAAAGACAGGAATGTGCTGTATTCAATTAAATACAGTTCCTTCCTGCCCTTTCCCTATCATGCAGCAAAGCGCAACAAGGTGACTTTCTGTGCTGCGTGATTTCTTGATAAATGTGCCCATATTTTTTTAATAATATTTCTACCAAGTTTTGATTGACAAAACAGATCTGCCAGAGAGAGCACCGATCAGATATAGATTAATTTTTTTAAATTTACACATTTGGGGGGTGGGGGCGTGGAGTAGGATCTGGATTGAACAGAAATAAGCGGTGAGTGCTCTACTTCCTCTCTGCTGAAATAGGCCAAAACATTGGGGCAGGAAGAAGGGGTCTAAAGGTGAATGCAGTATGCACGCTAGGGGTGCTGCAGCCCCACCAAAATAATCATTGTATTGCAGCATTTTGATACCAGATAGCCCTCCCCATGTGAGGCACTGAAGTGCCTTTCTACACGGGTAGCATGCTACACCGTGTAGGGTGTGTGGTTGGAAGGATGTTGTTTTTGTGTTGATCGTATGTAGGAAGTGTTTCCAAGTTGTGCATGATGACCACATAGTTGCATTTATCGTGTTATGGGATGCAGCGCTTAGCAGTGTGAAGGTTATGGAAGTTTGAAAGACAGTTGCAAAGGTATGTGTTTCAGTAAACTGGCAGCTTTAAACAGCTCTGCAGGTCCCTTCATGTTATTTTTTATTTTCATAGTTTTGAGAAATTGGGTTGCGGGCTGAGTTGGGTGTTAACTCTTCTCAAGCAACAGACACAATCCTCATCAGGGTGAACCACAAAACGTCACTAAATTAACCTGTGCTTAACCTTCTGGTAGCTTGGCACAAAAGAAGTCAGGCTTATCTTAGAGGCAATGTACAAAGTATTTATGCAGCACTTATACAGTAATGAAGTGTAAACACAACACACAAAAATCCCACACTAATTTAGAAAAATAGAGTTAACTTTAATAAATTATTTGACACCAAAATGTGTTCAGTAGAACCAGAGACATGCAATTTCAAAGACTTATGGTAAGTATAGTTCCTAAAAGTACAAAGAGCCACTCATGGTTATCTGGCTGGGAGGGTGAAAGTCACATGTTCAGGCTAACCAGGACAGAGCATGGGGTAGATCGAGGGACCAGGCTAGTGCCGTTGAAAAAGATACCTTCTAAAGTCTGGCACTAAGAGACCAGTTCATGGTGGAGAAGGCTATGAAAAGCAGTGAAAGTGTCAGGGATTGTCTTTGCTGTAGTGCATAGATCTTGCCAAGGAAAGACAGGCAGTCATGTTGGAGCTTTGCAGCGGTGGTTACTACGGGCTGTCGATGCTGTAACACGAAGTGCAGAACTTGCATTGCCGGTCATTGCTGGAGATTGCTGTAGTGAGAAGAGTCAGGTGCACCAGAGCTTTGAGTTAGCAGTTGGTGCAGACAACCAGGACTTGGTGCAAATGGGCCTGTTCACGGTCACGGATAGCCAAATTTGGGGGTGTTTGGAACCAGAACAGGTAAAACTGAAACACGCATGTCTGACTTTTGTAATTCGCGGCACCCTGTCCAATGGGCTGTTTATGGTCTATCCCTGGGGTGACCTCTATTTATTAAAAGGAGATTTAGGCCTGGTAAAAGTTCTATTTTGCCAGGTCGAAATGGAAATTTAAAATTGCACACACAAACTGAAGTGGCAGACCTGGGATGTTTTAAAGGACTACTTAAGAGAATGGCATAGTAAGTGCTGCAGGCCCACTAGTAGTATTTAAATTACAGGCCCTGGAAATTCGTAGTTCAAATTTTCTAGGGACTTATATATAAATCAAATGTGCCAATTGGGTTAAAGCCAAAATTACTATGTTTAAAAGAGAAAGTAGACGTATTTTAGCACTGGTCAGCAGTGGTAAAGAGCACAGAGTGCTAAAAGCCAACAAAAAAGGGTTTAGAAAACAGGTCTAGCGAAGGCAATAAGCTTGGGGTTGATTTTGCAAAGAGGGCAAGGTCTAACAGTAGTTCACTGAGCTGGTTACTGCACTGGATTGTGCACTCTTGGATAACTTGCTTCAGTGTAAAGTTTATGATCCTGAGCAAACATAGGTTGGAGGGACACATGGTGAGTGATCTGCTTGGATATAGGCGGTAATTACAACATTGGCGGTAAAAGCCGCTTACCACCGTGCAGAAGACTGCCAACACACCGCCGCTGAAGCCAGCCACAGCTATTATGACCCACAGCTCAGAATCCTCCAAAATTCATACACCCACACACGTCCGCCACACCAAAGGTCAGTGATAAACTGGCAAAAACAAAACCTCCACCGTCATGCCAACAGAAATACGCCCACACTATCACGACCCACGAATCCATGCGGCGGTCTTTCAACTGCGGTATTCCATTGGCGGTACACACCGCCGCACTCAAAATACACACACATTTACAAAACACAGCCACATTGGACAATTCGAAATACACACACCTGATACACATACACACACCACTCCCACACTCTCAATACAATATAAAACACACACCGACATCACCCACAAACCCTTACAACAACAAATCACAAACGAAGGCCAGAAAGAGACACCACCATCAACAACACTAGCATCCACAGGCACACAACACCATCACCCACATAACTTCCACGCACCGCACTCTACATATCAGCACACTTATCACCCCAAACACCACCCCACACATCACTTACACCACCTCAAGGCACGGCAAAGACACCCCAGGTTCTCGGAGGAGGAGCTCAGGGTCATGGTGGAGGAAATCATCCGGGTAGAGCCACAGCTATTCGGAGCACAGGTACAGCACACCTCAATAGCAAGGAAGATGGAGCTATGGCGAAGAATAGTGGACAGGGTCAACGTAGTGGGACAGCAGCCAAGAAATCGGGAGGACATCAGGAAGAGGTGGAACGACCTACGGGGGAAGGTGCGTTCCATGGACCCAAGACACCACCTGGCGGTTCAGCGAACTGGCGGCGAACCCCCACCTTCTCCCCCACAACTAACAACATGGGAGAAGCAGGTCTTGGCGATTCTGCATCCTGAGGGTCTCGCAGGAGTAGGTGGAGGAATGGACTCTGGTAAGTCAAATCTTAACTATTACATCCCCCACCCTACCTGCATGCCAGCACATACCCCCACCCTCACCCCATCACTCTAACTCCTCACAAATGCCCCAACATCACAAACCACACATCCTAACACCAAGCCCTGCATGCAACAACAAAGCACGGACACCCATCACCAAAGCATGCCCACTGCACATACCCATACACCCCCCTAAACCATCATCACACAAGGTCCCACACAGGAATGCAAGCACTGGGGTACACGGTCAACCACCCATTGCACACCATTACACACACAGATGTAATAAACATTCTTTTATACCCCTGCAGGACCCCTACCCAACGTCACCGGACAGGAGGGTCCACACATGTCCACACCACCAACAGAAGAGGGCCACAGTGATGACAGCACCTCTGTCCAACTGGATCTAGATGACCAGCCCGGCCCATCGGGGACCTCGGGACAGTCGGTTCCCCACACCCAGTCACAGGCCACCACAGAGCTTCCCCCCTCTGGAAACACCAGCACAGCACCCACCCAGCGGGCCCATACCTCCGTCCCCAGGACACGTCAATCAGCTGTGTGTCCACCACTACAGGGAACCCAGGCTAACCCACCACCCCAACAACAACAGGGACATGGGGCAGTGGTAGTGGGCACATGGTCCAGGGGACGGAGGCCCAGGAACACAGGGGAACTGGAAGGGCTGCTGTGCGACAGGGGGCGGACAGGCCCAGGGAACCCACTCTCCACGAGGCCCTCTCCTCCATCATAGGAGCCTACCACCACTCCCAGGAGACGATGGCAATGGTACTGGACAAGTTTCAGGAGACCCAGCGCCTGCAGGAGGAACAGAATATGGGCTTCAGGGAGGAACTCAGAACCATCAATTCCACCCTGGGCACCATCGTAGGGGTGCTGAAGGAAGTACTCAACACCAGGAGGGACACTGTGGCACTACAATGGGCCCCTGACACTAGCATGATGATGAACTGCCCACGACCTCCGCCGGCACTAATTGACAGGAGGCACCACCACAGGACCACCACACCAGCACCCCTGCAGAGGGAGAACCACCTCGCAAACGGTCCCTGAGATCCAGTACAAAGACAGAGAACGATGCCAAGACCCCCGCCAAGAAATGAGACCACCCTGATTGTCATCCTACTGTCCCATTTTGTCACCCTGTCCATCCTCAAACTGCCCCAGCTCCACTTCCTATGCCCATATGGGCAATGCACCTGTGAGACTAATAGACTGGACTCTGCCATGGACATTCCTCCGCCATCACCCCTCACCATTTTACAACCCCCTCCAATATTGAGCACTTAAATAAACACCCTTAAACCACAAAACAATCTGGAGTCTGTCTGTGATTTCGGAATACTGTATTAGCAATAACTGTGGCAAAAAGCTTTTTCATTGGTAATGTCAACGTACCTATGTCACACAGCTCCAGTCCATGAGGAATCAAAGCAGATGTCACACAGTGCGACACACATCTGTGAAATCGTAGGGTAAAGTGACAACTCAGTGACCATACACGGGGTGAAAACGACAGACAGTAGAGATGCAGTAGTGTTAAAGTACATGTAGTAGGCAGGTGTGTATTCTTACCTGTGTCTCACTGGAAATATTGCTGGATTACTGAGTCCCTGTTGTCCATGTCTTCTTCCTCTGCTTCCTTGTCTTCACTGTCCACAGGCTCCACAGCTGCCACAACACTGCCATCAGGACCATCCTCCTGCAGAAAAGGCACCTGTCGTCGCAAAGCCAAGTTGTGAAGCATACAGCAGGCCACGATGATCTGGCACACCTTCTTTGGTGAGTAGAATAGGGATCCACCTGTCATATGGAGGGACCTGGCCTTCAGGAGGCCGAATGTCCGCTCGATCACCCTCCTAGTTCGCCCATGGGCCTCATTGTAGCGTTCCTCTGCCCTTGTCCTGGGATTCCTCACTGGGGTCAGTAGCCATGACAGGTTGGGGTAACCCGAGTCACCTGCAAATGGCAAAGGACAACTGTTAGACACACACTAACTTGGAGGGATATCCCCAGACCCACACAACCATTCCCACTGACTAGCTTCCAGGTGTTCATCTAATAGTCACACACGGTGCCTCTGGAGTTGACCCATCACATAAGGGATGCTGCTATTCCGCAGGATGTAGGCATCATGCACTGAGCCAGGGAACATGGCATTCACATGGGAGATGTACTGGTCTGCCAAACATACCATCTGTACATTCATCAAATGATAACTCTTCCGGTTTCTGTACACCTGTTCACTCCTGTGGGGGGGTACCAAAGCCACATGTGTCCCATCAATGGCACCTATGATGCTGGGGATATGTCCCAGGGCATAGAAATCACCTTTCACTGTAGGCAAATCCTCCACCTGAGGGAAAACTATGTAGCTCTGCATGTGTTTCAGCAGGGCAGACAACGCTCTGGACAACACGTTGGAAAACATAGGCTGGGACATCCCTGATGCTGTGGCCACTGTTGTTTGAAATGACCCACTTGCAAGGAAATGGAGCACTGACAGCACCTGCACTTGAGGGGGGATACCTGTGGGATGGCGGATAGCTGACATCAGGTCTGGCTCCAACTGGGTACGCAGGGGCATATTTATACTCAGTTTGCGCCGGAATTGCGTCGTTTTTTTGATGCAATTCCGACGCAAAACTAACTCCATATTTATACTTTGGCGTTAGACGCGTCTAGCACCAAAGTCCATGGAGTTTGCGTCATTTTTTTGCGTGGACACCTACTTTGCGTTAATGATATGCAAGGTAGGCGTTCCCGTCTAAAAAATTGACTCCGAGGCATGTGCGCCGTGTTTACACTCCCGGGCAAAATTCACGCCCGGGAGTGGGTGGGTCAAAAAAAATAACGTACGGCCGCTTTTGCGCCGTTTTTTAGCGCCTGGTCAGGGCAGGCGTTAAGGGACCTGTGGGCTCGGAAGGAGCCCAGAGGTGCCCTCCCAAGCCCCCAGGGACACCCCCTGCCACCCTTGCTCACCCCAGGAGGACACCCAAGGCTGGAGGGACCCATCCCAGGGACATTAAGGTAAGTTCAGGTAAGTTTTTATTTTTTATTTTTTTGTGGCATAGGGGGGCCTGATTTGTGCCCCCCTACATGCCACTATGCCCAATGACCATGCCCAGGGGACAGAAGTCCCCTGGGCATGGCCATTGGGCAAGGGGGCATGACTCCTGTCTTTGCTAAGACAGGAGTCATTTCTATGGGGGTTGGAAGTCACCTTCGCCTCAGGCCCTGCCCCAGTCACCCCTGCTGCCCTCAGTGAGGAGGCCATTGACCTCCTCAGGTCCCTCACTGTTAGGCAGTCTACCATTTTGAATGCCATCCAGGGTGTAGAAAGGCAGTTGCAACAAACAAATGCATTCCTGGAGGGCATTCATTCCGGTCAGGCGGCCCTTCACATGAGCTTTTCAGACTCTGGCCTCAGCACTGATGGCAGCCATTGTCCCTGTGTCTAGCCTCCCCCCTCCAACTTCCTCCACCCAGACACAATCCCATGTACCTCAGCCTAACCCAAGCACACCTACAGACCAGCATGCAAACACGTCAACACACAAGGGAAGCTCAGGCAAACACAAGCACCACACATCCCACAGGCACTCACGCAAGCATCACACACATGCAGACACACCAACATCCACTGCCTCCACTGTGTCCCCTCCTCCTCGTCTCCCTCCTCCCTCCCTGTCTCATCTACACTCACACCTGCATGCACTACCTCTACAGCTACTACTTCCATCACCAGCACACCCACCACCACACCCCGCTCACGTGCAGTCACCACCCCACTACCATTCACACGTCTCCTGTGTCCTCTCCCAGTGTGTCTGTGACACCCCCTCCCAAGATACACAAACGCAGGCATACACCCACCCAACAGCCATCCACCTCATGACAGCCTCCAGCGCATGCACCTTCACCCGAAGTCAGCAAACAAACACCTCCTACAACCACAACCTCTTCCTCCACTCCCAAACCCCCTCCAGCTACCCGTCTCAGTGTGTCCCAAAAACTTTTCCTGTCCAACCTTGACCTCTCTCCCACACCTCCCGCACCCCGTACATCTCCTAGGTCTCGAACTAGCACCTCAGCCACAACATCACCGGGACCAGTGGTGCCTGTACTCACCGGAATCTGGAGTGCACCGGCCACCATGGCAGCCAGTGTGGCACAGAGCCACAGCACAGACAGTCCCCCACCTGTGAAGCATCAGAAGTTGCCCAGTGCCCGGCAGGAGAGGGGGACGACTATAGCCACCAAAGCCGCTCCCAGGGGTACAGGTGGGAGTGTGGAGTCAGCTGCAACACCTTCCAAGGTGGGGAAGGGGCACAAGAAAATCAGCAAGTCTGGGAAGAGCAGCAAGGCGGAGAAGACCGCCATCATCCCAGCTGCCCAGGAGGCCACCTCCAGCACCAGCCCAGCTGCCCAGGAGGCCACCGCCAGCACAAGCCCAGCTTCCCAGGAGGCCACCGCCAGCACAAGCCCAGCTGCCTAGGAGGCCACCACCAGCACCAGCCCAGCTGCCCAGGAGGCCATCGCAAGCACAAGCCCAGCTGCCAGGAGGTCACCGCCAGCACAAGCCTCGCTGCCCAGGAGGCCACCACCAGCACCAGCCCTGCTGGGCCATAAAGGACCACCAGCAAAAGCGCCGCTGGGCCATGAAGGACCGCCAGCAAAAACCCCGCTGGGCCATGAAGGACCACCAGTAAAAGCCCCGCTGGGCCATGAAGGACCGCCAGCAAAAGCCCCGCTGGGCCAAGGACCGCCAGCAGCTGAGTCACTGCATTGGAGTCCGCCGCTCCAAGCACCGCCGAACAGGGCACCAATGCCTCAAGAACTGCTGAACAGGGCACCACCGCCTCAAGAACCGCTGAACAGGGCACCGCTGCCTCAAGAACTGCTGAACAGGGCACGTCATCTCAAGAACCGCTGAACAGGATACCGCCGCCTCAAGAACCGCTGAACAGGGCACCGCCACCTCAAGAACCACTGAACAGGGCACCGCCGCCTCAAGAACCGCTGGCCCATGAGCGCCAAGGGCACTGACGCTACTGTGTCCATCACGGGCAGAATGAAGCACTCTGGTCACCCTGCCCCCTCCAGAACCAGTAGAGAGATCCATCCACTACCTCTGTCCTTAGCAGGATGAGGCACTCTGAGCACCATGCCCCCTCCAGACCCAGAGGAGAGATCCATCCACTACCTCTGTCCTTAGCAGGATGAAGCACTCTGGGCACCATGCCCTCTCCAGAACCAGTGGAGACTGTTATCCACATGAGAGACTGTGGCTTTGCACTCCCCAGGATGGAACAGTGGGCAACCCACCCACTGTATAGACTTGAGAGACTGTGGCTATGCGCTCCCCAGGATTGAACAGTGGGCAACCCACCCACTGTAGAGACTTGAAAGACTGTGGCTTTGCACTCCCCAGGATTGAACAGTGGGCAACCCACCCACTGTAGAGACTTGAGAGACTGTGGCTTTGCCCTCCCCAGGATTGAACAGTGGGCAACCCACCCACTGTATAGACTTGAGAGACTGTGGCTTTGCACTCCCCAGGATTGAACAGTGGGCAACCCACCCACTGTATAGACTTGAGAGACTGTGGCTTTGCACTCCCCAGGATTGAACAGTGGGCATGTGGCCCCCTCATGATTTGGCGTTGTGCACTCAACCGGCTGAGGTGCCCCCCTTTCCCTCCCCCTGAGGTGACTGTTTTATTGCTCTCTGATGCCCCTGCAGTGTTCTCTCCGTCATGGTCGGGGATCTTGTGTGGGCCTCGCCCATACCATGTGGGCCAAGTGTCCCACGGACTTAATTGGAGCACTACCTGGACTACTATGCTTGGTATATGTTTTGTACATGGTGTACATATATATTTTTGTCTACTTGATTTTAATATATTATATGGTTTCACTCATTTGCTATTGTCTTTGCATTCTTCAGGGGGGTTGGGGGATGGAACTGTGATGTATCAATATGCATTAGTGTGTTTTAGTGAGTGAGGGTGGGGGTGGGGGTGTTGCGTGTGTGTGTCCCTGTTTTTTCCCTCCCCCCTCCCCTGTGTCGTAGGTGCAGTACTCACCGTGGTCCACGCCGCCGGCGTTCGTGCTCCTGGTAGAGGAGCAGGAAGTCTATCGCAGGGAGAATTTGGAGTTCCGGGTCCATGGTGTCCTCGTTCCTCGTGGTGTGTGTAGAGGTGAGCGTTTTCCCTTCGGAATCCTGTTTCTGTCGTGTTTTTATCCGCGGTGAACCCGCCCCGGAAAAGGTGGCGGATTGGTGGGTTGTAATAGTGTGGGTGGTACATTGTCTCCCGTCTGTCTGTTGGCGGTGACCGCTGCGCTATTTGTTTGTACCGCCGTGGAGGTCGGAGTGTTAAAGTGGCTGTGTTTGTTGGCGGTTTCCGCCATGGTCGTAATTGCAAAATTTTTACCACCGGCCTGTGGGCGGTTTTACCGCTGCTTTAACACTGTCCACCAGGGTTGTAATGACCACCATAGTTTGTTACTACCATCCCATATCTTATTGCCATTGTAAGATGAACCATGCTGGAGTTCCCAACATGAATAAGCTATAAAGACTCATTTAAGTTTTGTTTTTGTTTGTCACATTTGCTCTGCATTCAAAGACAGAGGTCACATGCCAGTCTGCCCTCTGACAAATTGCTGCTCATTCTTTTATCATGGAAACTGAGTTTTACTTTTCTTCAGTTGACTGCAAGGTGAGCAGATTTTGTAAAATTAACTATGTGACAGTCTTGCTTAAGTAAAAGGAAAGACTGCAGTATGCCATTTATTTTTTCTAATGCACAGCAACACTTAAACACCTATAAATGAGCTGTAAAAATATTTCAAAATGTATCAGCATTCAGGAAAACACAAATTAAGTTTTTTTTTAACGAAGTGTGATGGAAAAAAATAATAATAGGGTCAAAGCAAATCAAAAACACTTTATTGGGCAATACACTGAGGAGAAATATTAGATAAAACCAGATTTCCACACATTATAGTTTGTCCACTACATAGATTTATAAGAAAAGAAATGGTATGCCTTTGAAAATATATTGCTCATTTCAACTGAGAATTTGCTATCTGTAAGTGGCAGCATGATACAACCCCATGCTTTACTAATATATTTGCATCAGTGTATTTGAAAATGCACCACCAGCTACATACTACATCCTTCCCAATCTCTTGCCCAATGAGTGTGGCTTTGCGTGACACTTGGATTTTTCACAATCCACATGGCTGCAGTGATGTAACATTGATGGCAGCACCCTGAAAATTGTTCCTGCACCACTGAGCCATCATGAAAGAAATGGGAAGTAACCTCTTGGATAATTGCTGAGGCTTGTGAGGCAGGCAATCTATCACACTCAAATGCATGCCAAAGACATGATACAATGGAGCTGTCATAGAGAGGAGGGCTACCGTACCCTGATGGCCCTCCAGAAGGGATCGGTGAGAGAAGGGCTCTGTTGAGAGGTGTGAGACTTTGGAAAGAGTGGAGATTACTGAGTGAGGAGGCCATTAGATGAACAATAATGGCTGGCAGAAAAAAAGGTTCATTGACTGAGTGGATGTTGTTGCAGTGGGGCAGCAAGTGTGGACAGGGAAGCAGCAGATCACCAAGGGCCCAAACAGTGTTACTGCTGGGCCCATGAATGACAGCAAATTCGTTCCAATGCATAAGAGGACAGCTTAGGCCCACACAATACGTTTACTGGGGGCTGTGTGAATTGCGAAGATTGAGATGGACATTCATGGAAACCAGTCCGATATTGGTCCTTCATTGGAGCTCAGACTTCAGAGAGCCTTATCATGGGCCACAGCTCATCCCTTGCATCCTGTTGAGTGTCCAAGACTCTTCCCTCACAGAAAAGGGACAGCAGAACCTGATTTAGATAGGGGGAATTTGTCCACATTATTTCCAGACACAAGGGACTCCCTACAGCTGCAATGTAGACTAGCTGGCCCAGTAATGAGCTAGCAACTGTGAAAAAGCAGCAATGTGGAGATGGGCATAAACTGTAGCACCTGGTAAAGTGTTCTGAGCACATTATGAGCACTGGACTGGTGCATTTAACTCAGCATGGCACTCTGGAGAGGCCAGCAAAGCCCCTCGAAAATGAACATGCTGGTACCCACATTTGAGAAGGGTGACAAGGGTGACAGACCTGTGTGTTCTAATGTCCTCACCCAAGATGTCAACAGTACCAACAGTTTAAGCAGGAAAATCACATCAACACCTACATCAATTTCCGACTAAAATCATAGATGTGGTTCACATCATCAGGGGTGATCTCAAAACATGCTCCCATGACCTACAAAAAGATGTAGGTGGTCATGGAAAGCATGACACTGATTGGGAAATGACCCTGGATGAGTGGCCAGAGAAGCTGCATCTTTTGGGAATTAGGATCCTTACCTTACTATGGCTACAGCTCATACCTGAGGGCCTTGAGTATAAGACAAGATAAAAGAACATTAGTTACAAGGGCCTGCCTTGCGGTTCAGAAGGCCAAGAAATACAGGCCTATGTTAAAACACTACGCATAAATGCTGGGAGTAGGAATGCTTGCAAATAGCTTTCCACTAGCAATCACTCACAGTAGCATTCCAACTCATTCTTTTTAACCCACTTTGCAGTTCTGCACCAAGGAATCACCTTTTGCCAATCCGTACTGACCTTGCTCTTTGTGGAAACTGTTCATCCCAAACTGTGAGCTCATGCCACCTGCAAAAGGGACCACAAGATACCTCAGTCTGGTTTCACCTTTGTTAAGTTTCACCAGTGAGTTATAGCTTGGATCATGTGGCACAGGGAGCAGGGTACCGACCTCTGGGCATACCCTTGGCCACTTAGGGTGTTACATAATGCAAGGCTAATTTGCATATGGGTGTGTCTAATCTGAGTTAGTGTTGTGTTCCAAAAAAGATGGGTTGGAGTGCTACCCCAATCATCTGTGATTAGACTATTTGAAAGCATTGCTTCCATTAACTTTTGCATGTTTGATGTAAAGCCCTTTGCAGCCAAGGGTATGATCATACATGGGTCACATGCTCACTGTTCCATTGGAAGCAAGCTGAACCCATAATGTAGAGGCCCAAATAGGCCGAAACCAATTTGGGGTTGCTAGTATGCTGGCTCGGAATGGCAGTTTGGCCTTGACTGTTCGTGTTGGAGAAGGATCAACACTGATTTGCATATGGGTGGATTTAATACGAGGTGGCATGGTGGGCAAAAATATAGAATGCGACCCTGAGCAAATGTAAATGGTTGGTCTAATTTCAGGCAATCTTCCCATCACCTTTTGTGTGTTTGATGTAACACCAGATGTGTCCAAATGTAAGCCCAGATATGGATTTCAAGGTCACTGTTCTACTGAAACCAAGCTGCACTGGACTGAAGAGCTCCAAATAGACTGAAACCAGCCTTTAGTTTTTTGAGCTCCTGATGAGAAAAGATCTGGTCTGGCCGTTCGGGCTGGACTGTTGCAATTAGAGCGGATCAAGTCTGACTTGCATATGGCTTGGACTCTTATGAGGTAACATGGTGGGCAAAGAAACAATGGGTTGGAATGCTGCCCAGAACGAATGACAGAGGTCAGACTATTTAAAAGTATTCTACCCATCACCTTCTCTGTGTCCATGTTAAAACACTCCTGCAGCATATCCAGAACCAAGCTGCTGAATCGCTGATGAACTTAGATTTACTGCAGAAAGTGGCAGAGTCAGGACCACTGAAAGAGGTGCAAACAAACATTCTGCTTTGCATTCACCTCTACAATGAAAAAGAAGAGTTCATACATATAATGAATATGATGAACTTAATAGCCTTTGACAGTCAAAAGCGATAACTCCACCATTACTTGACTGAATCTACCCTGAGTCGGAGACCTGCGCTCTGTCAAATAAATTATCACTTTCTCCAGTGAGATATACTGTACCTGTCTGGTCACCAATTTAGGCTTATTTTTATTTAGGACTATTAGAAATGCTTTGCTAGGACCCTAGCTTAAATATTCTCTATACTGAGATTTGCGGATAATGAAGAGCAGAACTCATACTATGGTGATTGGCAGGGGGAGAAAGAGACATGACAGAGATTACAGAGTTTGCCATGCATACCGAAAGAGATCACCGTTCCCTAGTGAGAGTATGAAGGCCAAAATGTAGGTGTTGCTGATCAAAGAAAGGGCCAGTGACTAGCTGCAGGTCAATGATAGGGCTAGTGACTATGAGGACCCTCCCTGAAGGGTTGAACTACTTGGGTCTACCCTAGTTCATAATTCTGCATTAGACCTGAGGTGAATGAAGGTTCCACTACTTCAGGGGCATGGGAGGGTATTAAGGCTCACACCGGGAATTGGATTACCAACACCATTCAAAGGACAGGTGGACTGAGGAATTATTTGCTCATGTTAAAGACACAGGAGTTCAAGAGTCTATGGTTCTGTTAGATTGATTTTGGAGTTGGGTAATAGGGAGGTACCACACAGCTGGGACATGATGTAGAGCATGCACCTCCGGTGGCTATGAGGCAGATGATTGAAGTGCAAGGTGAGCCTGGTCACCATGCACAGCAACTTCCTGGTAAACGAATATGACAAACTAGTGAGATGCAATGTTAGAGGCCTTGATGTATTAGTGAAACTGCTAGCAGTCCCTAACCACTTTAAAGAAAGTGGTAGACATTTACCTCCTACAGGAGTCTCATTTGTTCAGAAAGGACTGCCCAGAGTTGAGCTCAAAATTATTTCCTTTGCAGTTATTCTTGTCAGGTCCTACAAGAAAGTTAGAGGTGGTGGTTCTGTGTAGCCCAAGCTTACAGGGTGTCCTCAAGAGGGTAGTGCCAGTTAAGGCAGGGGAGATACTGAGCTATGATAATGCTGGGTCCCAACAGTTACACAGTCACAGCACTTTATGCCCCAAAACCAAAGACATCTTTGAAGTGCTCACCTTAGCCAATCGGAGATCAGCTTGGAAGGCAACCTTATTATAGCTATGAATGGAACCAAAGACCATTTGCATCAGAACTTCAAGGACAAAGGGCTGCATCCCAGGTTTTCTGATCTTAGCAGCTATAATCTGGTATGCACGCAAAATTATACTTTGCATTTTGACAGATGTTCTTTTTCACAAAGAAATTAGGACAACATGAAAAACGATCTGGAGGCTGAACATAATTTTATCTCATCTAAAAAGATTTGGAGGTGAATATCAGCCCTCCTAGCTCAAGTGTGAGCCCTAGATCTAGATAAGGCTAGAAGGTTAAATATACCCTCTGCAGGACCAAGCAGAAGTACTACATCTATGATAACAAGGCATGTAAACACTTGGTGTCCCAGCTGAAAGCGCAAGTAAATAGAGAGAGGATCTCGGAAGTGAATTGTAGGGGGAGTTAGAAACTAGTGGGGGACATAGCAGTTGCAAATGTTTTCTGGAATTTTTAGAAGAGGACTTCCCAAAAATATCCCCATGGAGGGCATTGTGAAAAAGCAGACTAGGTTGAACAGAAGCTCAAAACAGCAGTAGACAACGCTCTCAGCTGATTTTAACTTTGAGTTCTAACTGCAAGTGTTGCGTAAGTTGACTTTGGCGTATCTCTACAAGGTGTGCTTTCTCATCCACGGGTGACACGGGAGAACTTAGTTCAATACGGCAGCAATGAATGTGAAAGACAGGTTATTGTAGCCCCTAAGACACTAATCATTGTGTAATTGAGATAGAAGCATTGCTTCTGGTTTGCTAAAAATCCCATGAAAGGATCCGGGGGACTGTGGTAATAGCCACAAACCTTATTTCATTATTCACAGTATCACATACACTGCACTAATAAGGATGAACACTTTTATGTTAAATGTATTTATAACTACAGGAACAATCTGTTTCTCAGTGCATCTAAAACAAATACACAGAATAATATAAAAACAGCAAGACAGATTATTATAGAATGTCATCTAAAACCTAACACCCTAATGCCCTACTCTAAAAGAGCTTGGAAAGCAGGGCAACTTGCAGTCTACAGTTTCTTAGGCAAAAGAGATGCACTGCATACCTTGATGACAGCAAGGTCTGTGTTTATCAGCGGAGGCATGAAGACTGTGTTCCCCCACAAAGGGCAAACACATTTTCAGTAGCAGTCAGTCGGTCTTCCTCCAGGACTCAGCTTTATCAGCTTCAGGAGAGATGTAGCATTGGCAAAGTGTGCTGGCAGTATGTGAGACCATCTGTAGCAGAACTGCGGGAAATAATCTGGGTGAAGAACCTGTCCTGACAAGTGATCAAGTGGTATATATGGTTATATACTATATACGTTTAGAAATGTCACCCATAGATTATGTGCATCAAGGTGTGCATTCCAGAATTTTCCTTATGAACATATAAAGCCAAAGGACGTCAATTCAGACTACACTATTTTAATTAAATGTCTTTATGTGCTCTTATTTAACTTTGACATGTTGAAAAGTAGACATTTGACCCAGACAAATATTGTGTTAAGTGTTGTATCTACACCATCAATCAAATGGCTTGTCGCTTTCACAGTTCTTAGAAAGATAAGGTCAGATGGAATCTGCATCTAGTGGCAAACATGACAATAAATCTGCATAAATTGGAAAAGATGGCGACCTCCATTAGCCAAGATGGAGTCTGGCATAAATAAGATGGAGTCAAACCTTAGAGGCTGTACGTCACAAGGGTATGCACCAGTTTCCTTCCATCCTAAAAAGCTATCCGACTTCCTGGCTCCAACCATTCAGGGTCGATGCTAAACTCCTCCTGCATCGGACCAAGGATGGTATGGTTCGATGTGAGGACAAGTGGCTTCAGATTATGCTTCTTTTTGTTTTCCACTTTAAACACAGCAGCCAATTACAATACAATAAACTTCTTTGACTACATTACCCATGCCTCAGTGCTCCCCATCTGTAACCTACCACCAGTTAGGGCCCATCATACCCTATAAAGACTGACATTGACATAGGTCATCCTCTTTCTTAGCTACTATACAGCCAGATGAGTACACTTTCCTTTCTCTCATGATTTGTAGACCTGGGTATTTTCCTTCACGCATCAGTGCGTAAAAATACTCCGGGAGTTTGTTAATCTCTGTATGCATGTGAGTAACCTTTTTTATCATAGGTTCTGGACTGGAGACTGCGATCTCCTTGAATGGCTGCTGTGGAGTGGGAGCAGAAGATTAGTAGAGAAGCTCTATCGTCCTCCTCAAGGTAGAGTGCAGTCCTCTTTCTGTGTCTGCTGCTGTGCATAAACATTGTACTGTACTTGTTTCAAACTATCAGGAAAGCCTTGGAGATGTGACAGTGCCTCCTTCTTTCTCTTGTGTGAGCAGATAGTTTACTATCAGACACATTCCTCCCATTCCCAATAGAAGTGCGTATAGCACAATAGGGCACTGCCTTAGTGGCTGCAGCTCACTCCTATACATGTTAACCACAAGCTCTCTATTTGATTGACCTGCAATTTGCTGCCCCCCACCCAATTCTTCATTGAAGGACTAAACTTGATGTTCTGAACCTCCATGATACACTTCCACCTGGAAGACTATGATAGTTATAATGAGTATGACAAGGACCCATACAAACACCATGTGGAAGAGCAGATTGTATGAGCTTTAGACAACACAATCTGTGAACAGAGCACTGGTACCTGCTCTACACTTTTCACTAAATGTTTGAACCACTTTGCATGGAGAAACTTAGGGGATGAACCCCCTACAGCCGCTCCATTCCTGGAGGTTAAATTGGCTGGGCAGAACACCTACTCCCCCACCTACAGGAGATCAACAAGTGGCCCCACTGTGATCCTCTAGAGAAGATCTCCAATGGTGTACTATTAGATCATGGTTATGTGTCTACCGAGTTTCCAGGAGCTTCCAGGACCCCCATGAGTGATGAGCCTTCCATGGATGAATCCTCTTCATACTCCTCTAAACCTGATGCGTCCCAAGAAGACCCCCAATCCATGGCATTTAAGTGCAAAAGGAAAACTCATCATCTGGATGATGTGCTGATCCAGGTCAGAGCAGCATGCTGGATTTCAGGCCAGAAGACTTTATCCATCCCCAATCGGTGGAGTGCTCTCCTAGTCCTGATGTGATGGAGTACTTTCAGAAGTTCTTGCGCATAGACTTTGAAAGGAAGGTACGTGCAAAGCTGCAGGCTGAGTAACCTAGATCCTCTCTAATGGAGAAAGTAGCAGACACCCCGGAGTTAGACCTCAGCATGTCAATGTTCATGAGACCCTAAGAATGGCATAGAAGCTTAGCACAATGGTCAAGACAAGCTACTCAATATCTTTGACCCGCTTACTGAAATTATCAAGATGAGGTCCAAGCTAATCATTCAAACTCACGCACTGACACATGTATCCTGTGAGTAATAGGCCTCCTCTGTAATGTTTATTGTGCCATTTCTTCTGAGAGGCATAGGTCTCTACTCATACATAATGACCTCAAAGTGATGGAGCTTGTTCTCTCCAAAGTGGGCCCCAGCAAATGATCCACTTTTTGGAGTCTGATTTGTTAAGGATGTCAGCAAATATGTAGCTTCATTCTCAGCACTTGACAATGCCCAAACATAGCTTAAAAAAGTCTTTAGCATTAGCCCTTTTGATACGACTGGATGCTATTGAGGCTGAGCGTCAGGGTGTGGTTTCTATCAAGCTTTGACCCAAGAGAAGGAGGCAGAGGTTATGGGACCAATTCCGTAGGTGGTACCTCCAATCCAACCAGTGCAACAGGGTATGGTGGTAGGTTCCAAAGGGACTCCTACCACTGAGGACACACGGCCACCAACACCTCCTTTTCAGGTAAGGCATATCTCTTCTTTTTGGACAGGAGCACCAGGCACTTCATTCACAAATGGCAGAAAATTACACTGGACGCATGGGTGCTAAAAATGGTACCAGGGTACAAAATACAGCTCACCCACAAAAGACTCCTATCCTCCTCCTCTTCATTTTTTCTAATCAGAAAGTCAGTTTCTAGATGCCAAGAGTCAGGAACTTTTCACTCACTTGGGCCATTGTTCCATCATCTACTCACCCACATTCTTTCTCAGAAAAAAGAGGGAGGTTTTCACCTGGCGCTCAATACCATACTGATCAGCGCATGGGTGTTTTTTTGCCATTTCAAGATGGAGGGTATCAATCTTCTGACAGACCTGCTCCATGAGAAGGATTGTATGGTACGATTTGACCTGTAGGACACCTATTTAGTGGTCCCAATTGTTTCCCCTCACAGAAGATTTCTCCAGTTTTAATAGAGACAGGCTTGGTTCGAGTTTGCGGTTTTCCCTTCCAAATCCCTGCAGTCTCTTGATACTTTACCAAGTTGCTGAGACCAGCTGTAGAGGCTCTCAGGCAAAGAGGAGTGCTACTGATTGTCTATATAGATGCCCTAATCTTCATAGGCCCAAGAATGAGACTGAGTTCCCCTCCAACTTTCATGGATGATATTCCTGCTCCAGGAGTTGGGTTTCATTATCTACTCAGCGAAATCGATCTTGACTCTCTCCCAGAGCCTGAAGTCCCTAGGCTTTCAAGTGGACTCGGTTCCTGTGCAGCTCAAACACCAAAATTCAGGCCATCAAGAATTGAGACAAACGTTGTTCTCCCTGACTATCTCTTTGAGAGTCCTAACGAGGATTGTTGATACTTCTAGCCTCTTCCATACAGGCTATATCCACGGGTCCCCAACACTAACGGACCCCTCAGCGACTCACAATCCTTCATCTCTGGAAGGGTCTTTCCTATTCAGATCAGATCACTCTCTTAGAGCAGTCAAACACAGAGATGGGTTGGTGGCTCCACCATATGGATGCCTGAAATGGCAAGACCATTTCTGCCAGCATTCTGGATGTTATCATAGCATCAGATGCCAGGAAATGGGGAGGGGGTTGAGATGCAGCCAAGTATCCACAGGGAACAGGTGGTCCCTGTCGGAACTTCAGCTCCATATCAATTGTTGGCACTTCTAGCAGGGTCATTTCTTTCACAAAACAAAATGCTGTATCCTTTGTTGAATGGACAATGTCTCCGGAGCGAGGAACATCAATAGGCAGGGGTTGACTTGATCCAAACCTCTCACTGAGATTGCAAAGAATGATTGGCATTATTGCCTTCAGCAACAGATTTCAGTGAAGGCAGAGTGCATTCCAGGACACACAAATACAGTTGTGGACAGGAATCCTTGATTCCTAATGGACTCCAGCACCTGGATGTTACACCACAAGGTATTTGGTTCCTAGTTCAATTGTGAGGTCCCTGTGTGCCTAATTGCTTTATGATTGAATGCACAACTTCCAGTATTCTTCAGTTATAGACTGGATCTTCTAGTGGTGAGGTCCAATGCACTCCTACAATCTTGGGTAGGAAATGTGTTTTATGCCTTTACCAATTCCGTCATGATCCCAAGGGTTCCATCTCAGGTTAGGCGGCAACAAGCAGAGCTGGTCCTAGTATCTCCTCTTTGGGGGGCTCAGGCATGTTTCATAGGACACCCAGATGTGTGAGAAACAAGTGAGTATCACGACCTTCCAGGACTTTTTCCAACTGAATGGGTTTTCACATCCCCTAATAATGTCATGACAGGTCAGTTGTCCCTGGTAGCCTGGATATTTTTGGGAAATGATGACAAATGCCTGCCATTTTGGAACAAGATTCTTTCTTCCTTTCCCAGTCTTGGGCTCCCCATACACATAAGACATGTTCTTCAGCATGAAGACTCTGGGCTGGCTGGTACAACGAAAGAAATGTGGATCTCATGGGGGCAAACTTACAGTTGTTGATTAATTTTCTGTCCCGTCTATCCTCTCAGGGCCTAGCCTATAGAGCTGTCAACAACTTCTATTCTGCAGTTTCTGCTAGTCATCCCCAGAGAGATGGTAGACTGGTTGGGGATCATTCACTAATATGTAAACTCCTAAGAGGAATTAGGATGACTGTGAGGGTTTGGGTGAACTATATGATATGGCTAGGAGGTCTTATCATGCAGTACACTCCCCATACCGTACCATCTTGGGTCAAGACAGGTATGTTCACTTAACCTTAAGCTCAAACCTGGGTAGCTGAGAGTATTAAGGATTAACAAAGGAACAGTGTATAAAGCATTTACTAGCAACAAACAACAGAATATGAAAGTCACACAAAAGGAAAGAAGCAGGACACCAATTTATAAAAATAGATTTGATTTTTTATGAATTTTTAGAAACCTTAAGCATCAATATCCCTAGCAGGGTTGCAGAGATACAGATTTTAGAAGTAATAACTAACTTTTATTTCAACCGCAAACAATCATTGGCCAACCAAAGGTTTAGAAACTTTTGAAAAGTTTTTAAAAGTTAGTTCGACAACACTGGCCTCACTTGGGTGACCAAATCCGGCTTGACAGAGGTCTAGGGAGAAAGAAAGGATACTTTGTTCAGTTACCTGGCCACCAGAGTGCTTTAAAGACAAGATCCAGACTTTACAGGATGACCACCATTCAATGGAATGGTCCTGATGCTGAGGTATGCAGGCAAAAAGATGCTCAAAGGATGCTTAGGTTGAGGTATGGTCAACAGGGTGCCTTTTTGGTAATTCCTCAGTCACTTCAGGACACAGGCATAGGGGTCCCTTGAAGTCTTCTACCTTGCAGTTGCCGGCCAGCTGATGCTGGCCTACTGGTCAGCCTGCACATCGGTTGAAACAAAATCCACTGGTGGGGGCTAGAGTCCTGTGGGGATGACTAATCCAGTCCTGGATAGCACTCTCGGGGTCAGCAGACAAGGGTGCCGGTTTTGGTTATCTCAGATTTATCCTCATCAGTGCCCAGCCACTGGTAGTAGGAAAACTTCTACAGTGGCTACCAACTTTGTGACTTGGGCATCTTCAGCTCTTATGTCCTTGGAGCCGGTTCCAGGAGATCAGCTGACTGATCCTTGGAGTCACCATTGTTATTAGATGTCAGGAATCAACTTTTCCCTTAGTCAGGAGCCGTAGGCATAGTCCAATCTTTGCTTACCCAAAGTGCAGCACGTGTAGTCCTTCGAGTGTGCAGCCTCTCTTTATGTGGGTCCAGGAGCAGCTGGGCAGTCCTTCTTTGGTGGTTTCTCCAATTCCAGTGTGATCTGAGGATCAGAGTGCTACATTTAGCCCCATGAGGGAACCATTTGGTCGCCAGCCAATTGGCTACTGGCCAACCCCCCGAGTGGCTATCCTGGAAGAGGAGGTGACACCTTGCTGCTGCAGCACTGCCTTTGTTGTTCAGTTGTCTCCCCAGGTGGTCAGAACACTGTGTGTGTGCACCTTTGTCAGGCTACTGGACAAGCAGAGCACAGTGTGGCAACTTTTTAAAAGAGATCTATCTTTCATAGTGATGATAATTTTGACCTGGCCATCAGGTTGCATTTAATGCCACAATAAATTTGATACCTTATATAACCAAGGGGGTGATTCTGATTCTGGCGGGCGGCGGAGGCCGCCCGCCAGAATTCCGCCCTCCATTATACCGCTCCGCGGTCAGAAGACCGCGGAGGGTATTATGAGTTTTTCCCTGGGCTGGCGGGCGGTCTCCAAAAGACCGCCCGCCAGCCCAGGGAAAAACTCCCTTCCCACGAGGATGCCGGCTCGTAATCGAGTCGGCGGAGTGGGAAGGTGCGACGGGTGCAGTGGCACCCGTCGCGTATTTCAGTGTCTGCAAGGCAGACACTGAAATACTTTGCGGGGCCCTCTTACGGGGGCCCCGCGACCCCCCTACCGCCATCCTGTTCATGGCGGCTTTCCCGTTCCAATGAATGCGCCGCCTTGGAGGATTCGAAGGGGCAGTGGAAAACCGGCGGGAGACCGCCGGTTTTCCCGTTCTGACCGCGGCCAAACCGCCGCGGTCAGAATGACCAAGGGAGCACCGCCGGCCTGTCGGCGGTGCTCCCGCCCCCGTTGGCCCTGGCGGTAGAGAACCGCCAGGGTCAGAATCACCCCCCAAGTTTGGTAGTCCCAGTCAAATGTTAGCTGGCTTGGAATGTCACCCAATAACCCTGTGTTAGCTAATGGGGCTAACTACTTTACCCACAGCAAAATGACAAATTGGAAGTGTTGCTGTTAAGACATAAAGAAAGATATATGTATTACAAAATACTTATCCCTGCCATTTGACTACATAGGCTTTTCTTAAGGGAGACATATTTAAAGTCAAAGGATAAGATGGCTTTGCCATTGGTTTCAATGGCAAAGTAGAACTGGCAGTGAAAACACTGTCTTTCCAGTCTGCAGTGGCAGGCTGGGAGACAATTTGGGCCTGATTACAACTTTGGAGGAGGTGTTAATCCGTCCCAAAAGTGACGGTAAAGTGACAGATATACCACCAGCCGTATTACGAGTTCCATAAGATATAATGAACTCGTAATACGGCTGGTGGTATATCCGTCACTTTACCGTCACTTTTGGGACAGATTAACACCTCCTCCAAAGTTGTAATCAGGCCCTTTGTGTCTTGTCACACAAAGGGTGGTGCTCACAGTGCTACAGCCCTGAGTGGACCCTCTGCCCTAGGTACCAAATACTAAGGACTTATATGTAAGTCAGGCCCTGCTACTTGGGTGAATCCAATTTGACCTGCACTTTGTATGGGTTTAAAACACTGACACATGGGTCTGGTTAGCAGTCCTCAGTGCACTCTCAGAGACACAAAACCAGCAGCATCAGTCCAAAAACATGGGGATGAGCTTTCCAAACGAGGCAGTTCCTTACAATGATTCATTCTCCCAAACACAATTATTCAGGTTTTTGGGATGTTGATTTGGTGCTCTGTTTTTGAGATTATGCTCAGCAAATACGGATCTGTCCATAAAACAGCTATCACAGACATTGACAATTATTTTGTGCCTCATTTCATGCAAGGTTGTGTCTCAGGTAATGGTTCTGAGCTTATCAGGTAAGTATTTTCACCCTCTGGGGTGACTCTTTGAACCTCCTACCAAACTACAACAAATTCTTGCTGTGGAAGTTACCAAGCCTTTCCAGACAATAGTCATGTGTTGTGAAATGCCTGAAGGCTTATGAAGATTGTAAATGTGAACTCATTCAGGAGCCAGGTAGCCAATTCTTAATTGCCTATAAAAAAAACATTCTGACCGTCTCTTCAATTAACTTAGGTAGATGGGTTAGAGGTTTTTTGTCGGAAGCAGGGGTCAATTTTTGGAGGGCATTCAGTGTGATGCACTATGGCAGCTAAAGCATTTTCTGAGGGTCACAATTGGAGGATATTATGGCTGCATCAGACTGGCCGTCCAACTCAACATGTAAGATATTTTATCATAAACTGTTTTCGGATGTAGCCTCAGTGGTGGTGGTACAGCTTTAAACAGGCAGAATCAGAAGCCTCTGTTCCTAACATAGAATTAAAAGTTTTTAAGCTATTTTATCAAGAAGTTTCAGTTCTACTTAGGACACGGAGGTGAGGATTATCCTACCCTCATTAATGCTATATGCTACTTATGTATACATAGAGCAATGTTGAAGTTGTGTTTAAGATTGTTTTGCCACCATTTGTTGTGAAGATTTGGGTGGATGGTATTATGACTCCCTTTCTTTTAACTTAGGTGCGGATAGCAAAAAGATGTAGTAGCCCTGGAGCAACGCGTGTCCATTGGTGGTACCTTGGAAAGCCAAACGTTTCTGGGATCAGTGTTGTTGGAATATTGTCATACATGATTATGGACATTTAAAGATGTTTTCTCCTGAAGGTCACGTCAGACGCAGGACTTAGGGGGTCATTTTGACCCCAGTGGTCAGTAATAATGTGGTGGTAGTACCAACAACAGGCTGACGATACATACCGCCACATTATGACATTGGCGGGTTGGCTGAAGCCACCTGCCAATGTACCACTCCGACCGCCATGGCGGTAGCAGCCGCCGGGCTGGAGATAAGAATCTCCAGCCCGGCGGCCGCTATTGTACCACCTCAGGCATTTTGTCCCTGCCTACCGCCATGGTTTCTGTGGCGTTCATAACCCACGAAAACCACAGCTGTAGGCTCTATCAGTGACAGGGAATTCCCTCTCTACCACTGATAGGAGGCCCCCTCCCCACCAAACACTCCCCAGATGCCCCCTCTCCAAGCACACTCCCTCTTTCCAGTCCCCCACCCCCCTTACACACACACACGCAGACATGCACCACGCATACACACACTCACTCACACAGGCATACACGCATTCATACACACATGTATCCATTCATTCATGCACACATCCGCACCACATTCACACTGACCCGCAGACACGCATTCACATATCCATTCATACATGCATTCTCACACATGCATACATGCACACATGCAAACATCACTACACATACATTTGCATTCATGCACACACTCCCACATTCATGCACATCCCCCCAAACACACACAACACCCCCCTCCCCTGTTGGAAACCCAGCTTACAGGGGGTCTTCCGGTAAGGGACATGATGGGGCGCTGCTAACACCAGCAGAGCCCACCAGCAGAACACCGCTAGGCTGTATTATTTGACATAATACCGCTGGTGGCGGTCTACTGGTGTGGCGCTGATGGTGGTAGCAGCGCACCTTAGCGCCAACCGCCAGCATGGCCACAGTCAGATTCCCACTCTTCTTGTGGCGGGAATCCAGCTGTGGCCATTATTTTGCGAATGGCAGTTAGCCGCAGCGACGGTCTTTTGGCGGCCGTTGCCACGCCGGTAGGTGGCATTTACCGCCATTGTTTTAATGAGGGCCTTGGTGTTAATAGGTTGCAGTTTCATGGATTCCAGACTTGAATGTTTTGATGTTAGGTTTGAAGAATGCAAAGGAAGAGGATGATCAAAGTCAACAATAGGCTTCATAGAGTCTGGTCAGCCTCATTGGGAAACACTCAGATATGGGTAATGTAGCTGTAAGAGGCTGGCCTGGTTTGTAGTGGGTACCTTGGGTACTTACACCATATACCAGGTCCAGTTATCCCTTACTAGTGAAATGTAGTTGTGTTCTAGCAGCTTGGGCTGATAGAGGTAGCTATAGCAGAGCAGCTTAGGCTGACCTAGGAGACACGCAAAGCTCATGGAATACCACTTATAGTTATACAGTACTTATACACACGTAAAGAAAATACTCAGGGGCATATTTATACTCCGTCTGCGCCGATTGTGCATCAAAAACTTTGACGCACAATCAGCTCAAACGTTACCCCGTATTTAAACTTTGACGCCGAGCCAGCGGACGACAAAATTCTGCCATGTGCGTCATTTTTTGGATGCGGCTACCCGCCTTGCGTTAATTATATGCAAGGTAGGCGTTGCCGTCCAAAAAATGGCTTAAACGGCCATGCGTCGTATTTATGCTTTCGGGCAAAAATGACGCACGGCCGGGAGGCGGAGCCAGAAAATGACGCACAGCCCGATTTGCGTCAAAAATTAACGCCTGAGTCAGGGCAGGCGTTAAAATGGGGCAAACACACCTGTATTTAATCAGAACACACAGAACAAACAGCAGAGCAGCAGAGCAGCAACAGGGAGCCATGGAGGTGATTCTAATCCAGCGTGCACGCAGACACAGAGCCCAGCAACAACAACAGCAGCTACAACAACACCAGCAGGGACCCCAAAGGCAGCGCAGAAGGCAGGAGAGGATATTCCGCCCAAGAACAACCCTTCAGGGCCTCAAGGAACACAACATCATACAGAGGTACCGGTTAAACTGGCAGGCCATTCAGCAGCTGCTGCGAAACATTGAACAGCAGTTGGCCCCCACTTTGATGACACCCCACACCATCCCAACAGAAACAAAGCTGCTTGCCGTACTTCATATGCTGGCAAGTGGCTCTTTTCAAACAACTGGTGCCCTGGTAGGCAGAATATCACAACCATCATTCTCCACCTTTTTGCCCAAAGTACTGGCCGCCATCATTCGACTGACACCCCGCCACACCTGCTTCCCTAACACACTGCAGAAGCAGCAGGAAACTAAACAGGGGTTCTACGCAATCAGTGGCTTCCCACACGTCCTTGGTGCAATCGACTGCACACATGTACGCCTTGTGCCACCTGCTGCAACTGAACACCTCTACCGCAACAGGAAGCACACACATTCCATCAACATGCAGGCCATTGTCGATCACCAAGGAATGTTCACCAACATCGTGGCTAAATATCCTGGGAGTGTACATGACTCATTCATCTTCCGTCACAGCACCATCAATCAACACTTCCAGGATGGACAGGTATGGCAATGGACTACTTGTTAGTAAGTACAAAAACCTACATATATATACACTGCACAGCAACCCTCTAGGACACACAACACATACACCACAACAGCAACATGTCAACAGGAACACACTGAGGTCCTGACATCACTAGCCATGTTTCTTAAGTCACCAATGAACCTGTCACACATCGGATTTTACTGTACAGCCTAATGTTAAGACATTAATGAGTGTGGTTGCCGAAATGTCACCTTGCAAATTGTATGTGTCCCAATGACCTTTACATTAATACATTGCCTAAGTCTAAAGGTATGGGATGTCCAGGGTACTTTGATATGAACGTGTTAACAACACTTTCAATTTTAACTCTGCATGGAACTATCATCTCACCCCCAGTGAAGACACACGGACACCTGTATCACAAGTCACAATGCTAGGGAGGGCACACTGTACTGCAAATCCCAAAACATACTGCTGACAAACGGTTAGCAGACAAACACTTGCTTAGCCAAGGAAACAACACAATGCAGATGGTATAGCCTACAAGTATAGGATGTCACATTAGTACACAAAAGAGTCACAGACAACACAAGACAACTACTGCCATTAAAGGTCTTTTCAATAGTTCCATCCACATCAACATGATCCCATTCATTTTCTCTTGCAGCTGATCAGGGGTATGGCATCCAGCCATGGATTATGACACCATTTGGCAACCCGAGTACAGCTGCAGAGCGTGCATACAACGAGGCCCATAAGAGGACACGCAGCATTGTCGAGCGGACCTTCGGCATCCTCAAGTCAAGGTTCCGCTGCCTCGACATCACTGGTGGTAGCCTCCTATATTCCCCCGAGATGGTCTGTAAGATCATACTAACATGTTCCATCCTGTACAACATTTGCATAAGAAGGAACATTCCCCTCCTGTAACCAGACCCATACATGCCTGAAGACGAGGAAGAGGAGGATGCTGCCCTGCAACATGAGGGGGAACAACCAAACACGGCTGCTGGAGTGCGTAGGCGCCAACACATTGTGAACAATTTCTTTTAAATATAATCACCATTACCACTTAATGAACTATTGTAAATAAACACTGATAAGAAACACCACATCATGGTCTGGCTAATCATTTCTGCACACCTTTAGCTCTAACTATCAGAAGAAGAGTGTCGCCTCATGGAGCATTGATGATATAACAATCAGGAAACAGAAAATCCCACTACAAATGTGATGCCTATCATACAACGGTCATATACACACACAATGTAAATGACTGACATCCTGTACAGTTCACCTTTGAAGGGCAATAGCTGAGGACCACACCTATTACACACATACATTTTGGAAACATGGTTCATCGCAGCATATGGCACACAACTAAAACACCATCACTCAACTAGGGGAAAACAGGCCTCATACATCAGGCAGTTGACATGCTTTTGCTTCAGGAACAGGAATGTATGACCAGATCCTTGACAGCAGTAAGTCCAACTACATAAAATTTTTGCAAAGACTATCTGTCACTAGAATTACACATAAGCAGAACATACACAGCACAAGTGCCACACATATGACAAGCATCCAGCACGTTACATCCCATCTACATGTCAGCCCTTTTCTAAAATCCTGACACACCCATGCGCCTGGTCACACCCCACCTGTCTGAAGAGGTCCCTGGAATACAAATATGTGTACCCTGATATTCCCTCATCTACACACACACACTAACAAGAGTCATCCAGTGTGCCACACCCTTTCCTATGGTATACCATTGTCATAGTACTATCTGACTGCATGGACGTCAGCTCAAATAATACACTGGCTTGGAGTTTATAAGGCCTGGTATCACCTGTAGATTGCTTCCCGTGTGAAAGGTACTGTAGGCCATTTGAAAGCAAATCTCATCCGACAGGACTTGTGAGACACTGATGGAGGCCACACCAGTGATCACCTCCATGCACACCACCCAAATTTACATGCACCGTCCCTGCTGATGCCTCCTACAGCATAGATGTTGACATTTTGGCAAATACACCGTTAAGCATTGCTACTAATGTAGCCGTGTAACACTGTATCTGGGTTCATGTGTCACCTTCAAAACAACACAGGACATACACAGTTTGACATGTCAACTGTCTACTGCTCCCTCCGACCAGTCTTAGTCAGACCACTGATCATGTCAATTGTGAAAGAGCTGGATCCTGATTGACCCTGCATCCTGTCAGCCTGACTGGTACCTGTCCGTGGGTCACCCTAAAGATTCCCGGTGGCCACATATGGACCACACTTGCTGTTCAAAACCTCTCTTTCCTCAGAGGCTAATTTGTCATTTGCCTCATCAATGTATACTCAAATACATTGTATTGCATCATCTGACTTTTATTTGCACCATATTTGTTACAGTGCCCTTGAATAGCTAAATCATGCCCCATCCGTTGTCTGGGCCTCATTAATGCCTAAACTACAAAGTGTGACAGTGTACCTGGGCCATAGCCTGGGATGGTGTACGTGGCCTCCAGCAGAACCAGCAACCTCAGATAATGTCCATGAAAAGTCTACACGTATTAGGACCCTGACAGTTCACACGCTGAGTAACATTGTCCAAATAATAGAGATAGCCCGTGTGTGGTGAAATGCAGCCATATTATTCTGCACAGAGGCTATGATGTTCCCAGATGCAGTAGCATCCACAGAGGCCAACTTGAGTACAAATGTTGCAATCGGATCCTGACACCTGAGACATTCTCTCACTCAGCACACCAAGGTTGCCCAGTTGACAGTCTCATTACACGTCTTCAGTGACAGGGTGGGACCATCCACGTGTAGGTTACCATGTCCTCAATGACTTTACACATATTTATCTCCAAAGGATACTCATTAGATACACGATTAGCTGCCACTAACTCATGATGAGACCTGGACGTAACAGTGACAACATACACCTTTACAGTTGATACAGGATCAACATTGGACCACACACATGAACATGACACCTCTGTGCAATTGATCACAGGAAATATGTGGACACGGGCTACCTCGGATGCTGGTACACTACAGCCACTGGAGAGGTGTGGCTCAGTTATATGTCATCAACTGTGGCCTCATAATACATATCTGCTCCACCTTTGGCTCTCTGGCACAATTCCAAGGTGCCCACTTCGTCAAGGCTTTTCAGTGACTCACTGTTAGAGTCACCAACAAGTGCCCTGGAAGCAGTTTACAAATATCCAGGACAATAGGAAGGTCCGACTGTGGTCAATTCTCATTACCAAATGTCAGCCATCCATCTGGTGCATGTTTTTCCATTTGTGGTGTCTACCTTACCCAAAACCTTGGTAGGCCACACAATGGATGTTGCCACATGTATGACTGACACATGTCCTAACGCATTTCCACATTGACTTGCATCTATGGTATGGACACATTGACTACACATACTACAAGCAAATTTGCTATAATGCATCTTGTGATGCACACACACTGGGCCTACAACTATATTAGTGGCCACTGCACACACAGTGAGCCATAGGCATTGAGTTATTGTACCCATGTACGTTACACTGCTATCTTCTCCTGATGGCAAACATGGCCAAATTCTGCAAGACATATATGTAGCCCAGACATTTGGTCAACTAGTGCGTCAGCCAACCGTCAAACTCCAGCTAAGGAAGTAGTGGTGCATTGTCAGCTGCAGTATGATATCTCACATATGAACATACACCACCAGTCACCAAAGTGGTTGCAAGCAGCTTATCACAGTAGTGTCCCAAATGTAACCTAGCATGAAGATTGAAACATGCCACTAAACCAGGTAATGCATTAAGGGCCACATGCATCAAAAACCTATTTGCTATTATAACATATGGAACTTTAGGAATTTGCTATTAAATCAATGCTAAATGGTATGTCTGATTTTTCTAAAGCAGTAATAGGGAAAACTTCAAATGGGCAAATTCTATTACTGATTTGCAAAAAGAGAATCATACTCAATTTGCATCTATGGGCCTGCTGCCAATGGCTTAGCAGTACAGAAATTGGGAAAACCGTTGATTAATTAGCAAGTCAGGAACAGCAAATCCCAGGGTGCTGGGGGCCTAAGTCCCCCTCTGCTGCAGCCCAATTAAAAACTTTTTACGGACACGTGAAGCACACACATGCTTAAGTGGCATGTGTGCGCTACATGTCTATAGTAAAACATTTATTTTCTAAAATATCTAGTAATTAGCACATGGTTACCACCAAAAATTGTTTAGGCGTCAATTGCATTACCTAAATGGCCATTTTGCAATTTGGAAAAGCTTGATACATGTGCTCACAAATTAGCTAATAAGGACACCCTGTTAGCTCTTTCATATTTGGAGAGTCGCAATTAGCAATTATCTACATGTGTGCACAATTATAAGTAATCTCCATTTTGGCCAATCCTTACTATTGCACTGTGAATGCCTTCCATACATCCTGAAAGGCACATTTGCTTTCGCTAAGCCCAGTATTTTGCATTTAGCACCGTTAGGTAAAGCAAATTTGCATGAATCATCTGGGCATAAAAAATACATAATTTGGATTATGCGTCATATTTACACGCATACAGCTTGTGCGTCATATTTTTTGATGCACAGGAGTGAAAATAATGCTGCATCCAAATATTATGAATAATTGATAAATAATATTTGGTTGCAGCATATTTTTCACCTCTGGAAGTGAAAATTATGCTGCTTCCAAAATATATTTACCATTTATTAATAGTATTTGGAGGCGGAATTAATTTCACTCCTGTGCGTCAAAAAATATGACGCACAGGCTGTATGCGTGAAAATATGACGCATAATTGAAAAAAACGGCGGCCATGTTATGCAGGATGTGATGTGATAGGATATCCTGTTTACAGATTCTGTACAGTGGGTGTACTTTCACTTTCACTTTGCAGTCTGTGATTCTTCTAGACTGTGTGGCTGTGTGCAGAGTGTTGTCCTGTGATTTTGTGCTTTTGTGTCCTGAGTGCTATCTTACTTGTTGTTTTGTCATTTAAATATTGTTGTATAATACTGTCTGAGTGTGTGTTGTTTACATTTGTCCAGTCCAGTGGTGTATTTATTGTCTGTGGGAGTCTGTTGTGGGTACTGTTATATAGGGGATAGTTGGGCTCTTCTAATTGTTAAGTTTACTTTGTATTTCCTTACTCCTACTTTACCCATTTTCGCCTTTCTTCTTTTTTTCCACTACATTTTCCCCTTTTCTGTGCAGAGATGTTGGGTAGGCCATGTCTTTCCAGGATGGGTGAGGAGGAATTGGGGGGGGGTCATATGGCTGGTGTGCCATTTCCTCCCACTGATGCTCGAGGCTGGGGGTAGGGTGATACAGGGGTATCACACTGAGGCCCGAAAAGTCCGGTGGGGGAAGGTGCGGCATCACTTGGTGCGTGTGTATGGGAGCCAATGCAATGAACACCAGCTGAAGCACCGCTGGGCTGACCTGATCTCCAGGGAGCAAGATCTGCTGGACCACCTGGGAATCATGATTGGTGGCCCTGTTGGTGAATATAGATCATGTAAATGTGCACAATTAAAAGCTGGGTAGTGACATGAGATGATTGGGACACAATCTGCCAGATAAGTTGCTGACTGTGTGTAATGCTGAGGAAACATACAGGGTATTTGATGCACTGTGTGAAGGATGACAAATGCTAGCAGTCAGGCAGCTCATGCTCTGCAAACTTACAGGATGCTTGTTGCTTAGTGTAAATTAGTGCTGCCTTTGTGTCAGACAAGCTAAACATTAATGAGGCAATCATGACTCTACAGGTCACAATTGCCAATGAAGTATGGATGTACTAAAATCATACCTACATATGTTGACGCTATAGCTAGACTGACATTGGAAACCCTACATGATGCTGAAAATGAGTGCTGCCTTCACGTCAATTGATGATAGCAATGTGGCCCAGACATATGTCTCATGTGTGTCTGGTGAGTGTGTAAGGAAAGTGTTCACGGAAGTGCTATGCCTGTTGGGCATTAATGTGTTCCTTCATATTTTATTGATACATGAAAGATCTGAACATGAACCATTTTTGGAAAGGAGTCAGGTGCCCTCAGCTAACATCTTAGACAGGTATTTGTTGTTTCTTGTGCCAAAATCCGATTAGGGATGGCAGTCCAAAGGTATGGACTAGGGTACAAATATCTATGTTTGGTGCCAATCACCATTGTTGGGACACATCAATTTATGAAACTGTAACAACATGAGGTATTGCCAAAGTCCCTGCCCCTCTGTACAATGTACCTATCTGTCACAAATGTGTCATGACCACATAGGCTGTTTGACAGGTCAAGCAGTCCTCAAGTAACCAGCCTTTGGACGTCTCTCTTGTATGCACATGATGAGATGAATACACACCAATATTGTTGCTGCTCACTAATGGAGGTGCATGTTTGCCACCACATGACAGTCAAGGCCACTGCATGTGTGTAGAAGTGTGTGTAACTGTAGCAGGAGACCCATCCTATGTAAATGTTGGCCGTGAGATATTCCATGCAGTATGAGCATGTCTGAAAGGGTTTCATTACTTATATCAGCTTACACATTGTTTTTGTAATTTAAATTGTTTGTCTGTGCACTGATTCTGAGCACATTCTTCCTTCCATGCTTTACAGGTGGACCTGCACCGTACACAGTGGGAGAGGTGGCTCGTTTTGAGGACCCCAACACCTACAGTGAGTGTTGACATGTGTGTTGTGTTTTGTGTTTGCTGGTGATGTGTGATGGACTCCTGTGTGTTGAACACATTGCAAGGTGTGATGCGCTGCCCAATCATTAGTCTTGTTCCATTAGTGGGATTTCAGTTCTTATAAAATTTTGAGTTGACCAATGCTTATCCAATTGTCTGATCTAGGGTTTGTTGACCATTCCTGTAGGCCCCGCTATGAGAACTGGGGTTAGTCATGTGGAATACACTAGTTACAATAAGAGTTGCACTGGGACTCGTCTCAGACTGAGTCTGCATGTCAGACTCACATTCTCCCAGATATCTTCTGCAAATTGCTTTTCTGAAGACTGCTGCTTCCCTATTCACTGCTGTACTGAGTACACTGTAGGTTGAACCTTCTGGGAGCATGTACTTCCACATGTTGTACTACAAGTGTGTGGAACTAGAGTGCAAAGGCCTAGGTGTGCATGCTATTCATGATCATGGGTGTTCTTGCTATTCTGTGTCTGTTGAAAATAATGCCTCACTGGAAGTATGTGATGTTGACCTAAGTCAGTACATTCTGACATGTGTGGGCCTTGGATAGGTCAAGGTTTAGCTGACTCCGATTTGTTGGTAGCCCTTACTGGTGGTGTGTGTGTGGAGGCAAACACATGTTGAGCTTTCTATACACTCCTGGGTGTGCATGTAGTTTGGAATTGTTTGTTGTTCTCCCCCCCTCAAACACAGGCATGGGTTTGTGAATAGGGTACCTAGGACTGAAGCAACCAGTATGTTACACATAATTGTGACTATTTGAAAGTTTGTTTTGAACCTAGTGTACACACTCAGGTATGGCACATGAGTACTGTACTAGCAAATCCTATTACAAATAGCAGACCTTGTGGTTTGTGTTGATCATCACATACACTGACATATGTAGTCCAGGCAATAGGCGGAGGATGTGCAGCATGATTGTTAGCTGACAACTGTCAGTACTTTGATGGCAAGTTATTGCCAGTTGTTACCCATCAAGTAGGTTTTGGATGTGCTATGTGTGAGATGACCTTTGTAGGCAGGCTTTCCATGTACTTCCTCTGAGACTTTCAATGATCTGTATGGTGATATGAGCTGTTACAAGTACAGTAGATGTATTGTCAGATTGACCACTTGTGCTATTTCACACAATGCAGTTCCTATGGTAAATAGTTGCCCTTTGTCTTCACAGCTGCAAACGTGACACCCGCCCAGAAGCATGAATTTGAGAGGTGGGCCATGAGGTACAGACACATCCTGCAGGTGCAGTCGGGGTTCCGAAGGATGGCCCGTACATACCAGTCAGATCGAGCCTCCGGAGTATGGTGGGCTTCACCACAGGGTGACCCAACGTTGCCAACTACAGCCACCACCACCACAACCACCGGTTCTCCCCAGGTGGCCCCACCCACAGCGGGGACAGTTGTCCCTACATCTGCAGCACACCCAGGTCCCAGCAGTGTGACAGCTGCAGGACAGTCCAGTGGGCTAGGCTCCACACGGCCACAGAGCACCTCGGCCAGGACACAAACGGCACCAGCACCAACAGTAGACACAGCGGCATTCCTGGCATTGGAACATAAGATGGACCGAGTTTTGAAGAGGGTGAACAATCTTACCCAGGATGTCAGCTACATAAGGAGGTGGGTCAAATCGATCAGGCGGACCCTCCGGAGGGCCAACCTCTAGAAATATCTTTTTGCAATGGACATGATTCCCTCCCCTCCCTCCTCTTTCCTTGTTCTCATGATTAGTGGGCTTGGGGGATTAGTGTTAGGTTAGTATAGGCTGTTAGTTTAGTTAGTGTTAGGGAGGGGGGTGGGGGGTCCTGATTCTTTCTACTTTTACTTATTAAGTGTGTGGGTGGGTGGGGGGCAATATTGTGGTTCCTGTGTGTTTCATTAAAAAAACAATAAAAAAAAACACATTTTTTTTTAAAAATATGAAAAAAACAAAAAACAAAAAAATATATGATTGTTTTGGATAGTATAGTATGTGTGTAGGTTAGTATGTGTTGTCCTCCATGTGTCCTGTCTCATAATGGGGGTTGGGGAGTTGATGTTTAGAATGATTCGTTATATGTGATGAGTAAGTTTAGCTTAGGTTAGTTAGGGACAGTTGTGGGTAATGAGTAGTCAGGTTAGATTAGGGTAGGTATGACTTTTCCCTTAGTTTCCTCTTGTGTGATTAGTTTTGAATAAATATATAGATAACCCTTTACATTATGTGTTAACTGCTACTTGATCATGGCCTTGGCATCAGTGTAGATGATTGTTGTTCTATGACATTTGTGTCCTATGCTACAAACAAATACAAACTGAGGTGTAAAATGGCAGCTACCCCAGAGCTACCTTGGTAAGAATCCACGATTTGTTTGAACCACCAATCAGAGTTGACATGGATCACAAATGATTTTTGTTAATGAGTATGTTTTCTACGTCACAAAGTGTGCTTCCAGACTTGGTATTGGGGGGGCAGTTTTAGGTCTGACTGCAGTGTGATGTTCAGGGACCCCTTCTAAGATGAGTTCTTGTAAACACTCTTGTCTTCTTGTCTTCATGACTCACATAGATCATTTGTGTCACTATTCAGCATGATTACCTATTTGGATGTTAACTCAGAAAGATTGATTCATGCTGTGTTTTGTAGTGTTTGTTTAGATTAGACTGCACAGTTCTATGTGTTAGTATTGCATGGTAACAACATTTATCAGCCACTATTAGTTGACTTTGATATCCCTTGAGGAAGCATTATTCTGTCCAACACAGCATGATGGGTTATGGTTTCTCACTTCATCAGTTATTCTCCTCAGGATGGGCAGGCTATGATGCAATCTTGGCCACTGTGCAGATGTATCTGACTACGTGATGTCAGGACAGTTGTATTGACAAGCTACATGATTAGAACACAGGCACATTTGTGTTATCTACTGCACAGTTGATGTGTCAAATTACACAGAGACATATTTGTTGTGCAAGTGCTATTTATTGAAAAGTGCTGTAGTGCAATATGTACATTGTCCATGTTTGATGAGTCTGTTCTAGTGAAATCTTACATTGTGATCCTACAGAAGGGGTGTAGGTAATGCTACTGACATGCTGGGGTGATGTTACAGACAGTGCAGAGGGACAGGATTTGCCGATTAGTAGGGTGAGAGATATTCACTGGGCATGCTGACAAGATATACAGTGGTTAGCAGAACAGTCATTGAGTAGAGTTGTTGTAAGACTGGCATTTGACAAAACGTAGGACCTTGGTAAAAGTAGGCCATGGTGCAGGATCTAGTGCTTTTGGGTCCACTTCCGTGTGAATGGGATCTGTTCCATGTCTTCTTCTTCTGATGTGTGTGTTGCCTGCTTTGTCCTTGTTGTTGTTGGTTGTGAAGGGGCAACACACACCTCAGTGTTAGAAGACGTGGAGTCAGACATCCCGGTCGCTGCTCCCTGTGAAGGTCTTAAGGGCAGTACTGCAGCAAGGAGGATCTGCTGGTTCTTGAGAATAACAGCCACATCACGATGGTAGGCAGCCAGGTCGGCCCTGAGGGAGTCATGATTGCATTCGTGCATGCAGTGGAATGTTTGGGGTGCGAAGTGTTGTGGCAACTCCCTTACTGCAGTGGTGAATTCCTTGACAGTTTCTTGTAGTCCTTGCAGTATGGATGTTAGGGCTTGCATAGCTGCTGCCTGATCTGCAGATGACATCATGCACGAACGCACCCCCTCAAGGCTGGCTGCCATAGTTTGCATCCCCACCCGCACCTCCTTGGCCAGCTCCCGCTGTACTCTAACTACAGTTCTCTCAAAGCTGGTGCCAGTGTCGTCTGAGGCCTCAGCTGTATTGGAGCTAGCAGGTCTTACAATTGGGGTGGTGGGTGGGTCTTCTGCGATGGCTGCTTGTTCGGTGCTCCTCCTTGTGACTAAAGGTGGGGTCTGGAGGGTTTCAAGGACCTTTTGGATGGTCTCCTGGGGAATGTTTATGGGCTAGTCATCCATGTCATCAGGGAAATATGGGACAGGCCTATCGGCAGGAGATCCATCTTCCTCTGCAATGAAACAGGGTACAATTAGTGTGTCTGTGTTGTGACAATTTTGACGTGACGTGCCTGCCTTTTGATGAATTCACTTTGTGATCTAGTTTTGTATTAATATCTGCAGTCCTTCAGATGGGCATTGTTTCAGGCCTATGGCCCACCTGTGTGTTACATGTATGTTATTGAGTTATCAGACTTGTCAGCCTCATTGCCTCTAGGTGTTGCTTTATGCCAAATAGAGAATAGCCACCTTTTTGTCCTACTCGACCCTCCGTGTATATCCATTCTCATGGTGAGACCTTTCACTGGCTGTGGGTGTTCTCATGGCCCTGGCAGCACACTTAACTATCAGGACCTGCCCCAATCCCTGATCTTTCACATCGACTTAATTGTAATTGACATGTAGCATATCCTATGCATGGCAATGTTATGATGTGATATGGATGTTGACATTATTGATGTGTCCTGCTGATGTTGGGTAATGTGTGTTACATTTGATTGCCCTGATAATCGTATCAGTGTCCTATTTCGTCCTCTGACTGTGCAGGTGTATTTCAGTGACCAGTTACATATGTCCCCTCCTCAATGCTGTTGTCTGAGCAGTATGACATTTGTGATGTTGCCTTGTTACCCAGGCACAGGATGGACCCTGACATATGCAGCATGGGTGTGTCCTTAGTGCTGTGTCACTCCTATTGTTGTTTACATTGGCTGATGTTTGCGGCAACTATGAGCATTGACATTTGAGTGTACTGGGGCCTTTGTCTTGTTTCTGGAGATTGTTGCAGTTGTCATTCTCACCCCCTAATTTAGGTATGTATGTTCCATGGGGAGGTTACTGCCATTGGCTACGTGAGCTGCACACAGATCAGAGGAGGTAGTGGCAACTGTTGTTGCAGTTACATAGCAGTTGTCGGTTTGGCTAGAGGATTGCTAATAGGGCCATAGTTAATGTAGGAGGTATGTTGGCTGACGAGTGCCAGGATGTAAGTTTGACGTAGTGGCCTTCCCTCCTGTCGTGGCTTTCCCTTTGCTCCATCGTTGACATGACAGCATGCCCCCATGGGACTGTTGTTGGTGTAGTGTAATGGTGTGCCCATGCCACTCCATGTATATGATGACTTACATGCAATGTGTAGTAGGTATTCCCCCCTGCTCACAGTTGACATTATTGCATTATAATTCCCCATGCGACTTACCCTGCATGTGCGTTGTCTCGTGGTAGTCTGCGCTGTCCTGTCCTTGAATCCCTGTGACGATCTCCTCAGGGATGACGGCTGCGACCATCTCCTCCATGTGGTCCAGGGCCTCCTGGTGTGCTGGACTCCCCCCTCCAGTCTGCAGTGCTGCCTTCCTGTTCCTGGCCATCTTTTCCTTGGTCCTGGGTTTGCAGTCATGCCAGGGTTTCTTGCACTCGATGACTGTTCTGCATACTTCTGCCACACTGTTAATCTTGTCAACAATTTGTTGCCATATAGCCTCTCTCCTACTGATTGGCAACTTTGAGGTGACAAACAGTTGGTGCTGGTGTTCTGTCACCTCTTTAACCAGGATTTCTTGCTCCTCTGCACTGAAGCAACACTTTCTTTTCTTTCTATAAGTATTCTGGTTCTTGTATGGATCCTTCTGGCTGGTTCCTGGTCTGCTGTCATCTTCCTGGGGTCTGTAGTGGCATCTGGGATCCATTTTGGCTCTCCTCTGGTGAACTGGCAGTGTTTGCGGGTTTTGTTGACGCTATTGCGTCAAAAAACAGCGCATATCCGGTTTGCGGTGTCGTAAATCGACCCAGAGGCATTTCCGCCGCATTAACGCCGTTTTCCTTTACGACTTTTCGCCGCGGTGTGCGTAAAAAATAATGACTCCCACCTGTTGTTTGCGCCGCCATGCATCAAAGTATAAATATGACGCATGCACGGCGCAACAAAATGTCGTTAGCCGGAGTTTTGCGTCAAAAAGTATAAATATGGCCCTCAGTGTTACATTAAATAAAGGTATTTATTTGGGTGTCACAGTACCACAAATATCTTAGAGACAATGCTCCTTCTGGAAGGAAGTATTATGCACAATATATACAGTAGACACCAAAATTAGACAAGTAAATAGTCATAGAACAGTGCAAACAATAGGAAATGCTATAGAATGCAATGGGAGAAAATAGGTCTAGGGGCAACACAAACTATATACTAAGAAAGTGGATGAGAAATTCCACCCCAAACAAGTGTAGTGTGTGCAGAATTGCTGGGAGAGTAAGAATACAATAAAGGTAAGTAAATTACCCCACCCCAGAGCTCCGAAAAGCAGAAGTAAAGTACTGCAAGTTTCCTTAGGGCACACTACACCTCATGATTGGGATATTGCAGTAACCAACCAGATCTGCAAACAGCAACTGCTGGATTCCTGGACCTGAAGACCTGCAAAAGAAGGGGACCAAGTCTAGAAGTTGAATGGAGTTCCAGGAAGGACAGAAGCCGCTGCCAACCCAGAAGAGGGTGCAAAAGAAGAGTCCCAAGTTAGTCGAAGACTGCAGGAATGCACCCATGGAAGATGCCAGCAGGTTCCTGCATGATGCAAAGGATGTCCCACGATGTGAAGATGGATGCAGATGGGATTTCGTGTTGGAAATCACAAACTCTTGGTTACGACAAAAGTGTGTTTTGCAACAAAATGGCACTGGCTGGACCCAGGAGAGACCTGGTGGCCTCAACACTGTGTGAGAAGGAAGAGGCAGCTCTCAGCACTTCAGAGAGCCCTCAGGATGCAAGACAGCGCCCACGGGAGTCCCAGGACACGGAGACAAAGGAGGTGCAAAACGCAGTTGTGCAGCACAACAAAGGAAGATCCCACACCACCGGAGAACATCTCAGTGAGTTGAGCATCTCAGGATAGAGTGCTGGGGACCTGGGCCAGGCTGTGCACAAAGGAATTTTGCTAATAGTGCACAGAGGCCTCAGGAGGTGAAGAAGACACAGTACACAGGGGTACTGTTGCTCTCAGGGAAGGCAAGGTCCTACCTCCTCCAAATTGTGTCAGTAGGACCGCAGGACAGTCTATGTCGATGGGGTCCAACCTCTGTGTCTTTAGGAGCATGCTCATCCCTGTGAGAGGAGTCCAAAGGTACTGGTCATCGTCTTGCAAGGTGCCTGCTTGAGCAGGAGAGTGACCCCACGGGAGATTTCTTCGGTCCTTTTGGTGCAGGGTGAAGACAGGGCATCCCTAGAGTGTGCACACGATGGAAACTGTTGCAGCTGCTGTCTGGAGCTGAAGTTGCAGAGGAAAAGTATACCTTGTGGATACATTGTTGCTGTTATAGTGGTTCCTGGAGCAGGCTGCGGTTGATCCGAGGTCAGAGGATGAAGTAGTAGTTGTAGATGATTCCTGAAGGAAACTTACAAGCAGAAATTGAGGAGAACCCACAGGAGAGACCCTAAATAGCCCTGAGAGGGGGATTGGCTACCTTATCAGGTAAGGACCTATCAGGAGGGGTCTCTGATGTCACCTGTTGGCACTGGCCACTCAGAGCCCTCCAGAGTGTCCCCACACCTTGCAAAGCAAGATGGCTGAAGTCTGGGACACACAGGAGGAGCTCTGGGCACCACCCCTAGGGTGGTGATGGACAGGGGAGTGGTCACTCCCCTTTCCTTTGTCCAGTTTCACGCCAGAGCAGAGGACAAGGGGTCCCTTAACCAGTGTAGACAGGCTTATGCAAGGAGGGCACCATCTGTGCCCTTCAAAGCATTTCCAGAGGCTGGGGGAGGCTACCCATCCCCAGCCTTTAACACCTATTTCCAAAGGGAGAGGGTGTTACACCCTACTCTCAGAGGAAATGCTTTGTTCTGCCTTCCTAGGACTGGGCTGCCCTGACCCCAGGAGAGCAGAACCTTGTCTGTGAGGTGGCAGCAGCTGTAGCTGCAGCGCAAGCCTCAGAGAGCTGGTTTGGCAGTACTGGAGTCCATGGTGGAGCCCCCAGGATGCGTGGAATTGGCTCCCCAATACCAGAGATGGAATGGGGGGACACTTCCTTGATCTTAGACATGTTACATGGCCATATTCGGAGTTACCATTGTGAAGCTACACATAGTTATTGACCTATATGTAGTGCACGTGTGTAATGGTGTCCCCGCACTCACCTTGTCCCGGGAAATGGCCCTGAACTATTTTGGGGCACCTTTGTTAGTGCAAGGGTGCATTCACACTTTGTAACTTTGCACCTAGCCTTCAGCAAGTGAAGGTTAGACATATAGGTGGCTTATAAGTTACTTAAGTGCAGTGAAAATGGCTGTGAAATAGCGTGTGCACTATTTCACGCAGGCTGTGGTGGCAGTCCTGTGAAAGGGTTTGTTTGAGCTCCTTATGGGTGGCAAAATAAATGTTGCAGCCCACAAGGATCTCCTGGAACCCCAATGCCCTGGGTACCTAGGTACCATATACTAGGGACTTATAAGGGGGGTCCAGTGTGCCTATTGAAATTGGTATATGAAGTTACTAGCCTATTGTGACAAATTTAAAAGCAGAGAGAGCATAAGCACTGAGGTTCTGGTTAGCAGAGCCTCAGTGACACAGTCAAGCACTACTGACAACACACACATTAGGCCACAAACCATGAGCACTGAGGTCCTGGCTAGCAGGATCCCAGCAAGGCAGGCAAAACACACTGACATATAGGTTTTTATCTATGAGCACTGGGGTCCTGGCTAGCAGCATCCCAGTGACACAGTAAAAACACACTGACATACACTCACAAACATGCCAAACGTGAGGGCAACCACGCTAGAAAGAGGCTACTTTCTCAAAGGGTGTCAGCTTGTTTGAGGTGTTGTTTCCTCTGCACTGTCCTTTGTCAAAGGGACAGTATGCCACAGCAGAAATACCTCCAACTCCCACTGACCCACAGCACAGGCAAAGGTAGTAGCTGGGGATCAAGCCTGGTTGTTAACCTCTACTGAAATATGCCTCACAAAGATTAAAGGTTCTACATATGTATCTCTATCAAGGTATCCTGTTCTTACAGTGTCAACCTTAACAGACCCACAATCTTCCCGACATTAAGCTCAGACCCAATTGACAGCTAACTCTTATTGGAATCAGAGACCTCTGTGCACAGAGGATGTTCTGCTCCCATTTCAAAAGTAAGTGTGTGTTCCCAGCCCAACCTTAGGGAATGTCAGCAATCCATAACTCCTGTCTAAGCAATGTGATCCTCTTCTCTTCTAGCACTTTCCATGCAATTTTCACATGCTGCCCCATGCTACACACACTGATCATGTAGATCAAGGATAACTTTAAGTACACAGCAGCAAAACTATACATAAGTGGGCCAATCTGCACCACTCCCCAACACAGGTGAAAAGGCCTGTTCACACTACTAATCACTTCTAAACACAAAACAGGTATGCTACCTTACCACCATTGTGTCACTTCAGGCAAGGGCAGTAGCCCTCTACCACTATAAGTGTAAGGCCTGGTGTATCTCTCCTAGTTCGTGACTGCATTCCATGACTGCATTACCATGAGACAGGCCTAGGTCATGGCACACATGCATGACCTGTGTTCGTCCGTGAGCAAACATCAGTGCCAGGGATCCAGATATCAAACAGGTGTGGCACTCAGGGCACGGGCGCACATCCATAACCAAGCAGGGAGCTTTTTCATTCCAACACTTACCTACCTGCCAGTGGTGCCAATAAGCTAGAAGAACATAGGGGCATAGCAGGTGTGGGTGAACAGTTGGTTTGTCTGGTGTTCCACCCAAAGGGCAAGTGATTAAGATGTTGCACCATTGACCTTTACCTCCGTGAGTGACTGTTGATAGAGGAGCCCCACTCATTGTCTGTACCGGGGTCCAAACCTCAATTGCTCAAGGACTCCAAACATGTATTTCCATTTGAGCGCACTGAACGCCGTTTTGGCATCCAGGGACATCAAGAGCATTTATTCTCGTCTTCTATCGGGCGTATCTAGGACTCCACACTTGCAGAATAGGTTTAGTTTAATTTCTCTCTTGGATATATATCCCGATTGGTCAGATTGTGTCAAAAGATAGTCAATGTGTAAGAAACATTTGTGTGCTCCTGAGTATAATGAGCACTGTTTTGCCAGGTGTTTTGGGTACTCCATTGGTCTATCAGCCCAATAGCCATGTGCATTGTGAGGCAAATGGGAGCATTTCTCTTTTTTAATAAGAGCCCCAACCATCTCAAGTCAGTCATTAATCCGGATATGCTAACATTTTGTAGTCATGTCTAGATAACACTTTACAGTGAATGCCTTTTAGGTGGGTTTCCTGTAATATAACGGCATAAGGGACCTGTAGTTAGAGGTACTTGCAAAACAATCACTCTCCTAATTCTGTTTCCACACCCACTAGCATTCCAGGAGAGCACTTTCAATACTTTCCTGTCTGTCCTTTCAGGGTAGCATCTGCTGGATCTGTGGGGGTCCCTGGATTAACTGACTCTTAGGGAGGCCACAATAGCCTGACCAAAGTAATTCGGTTATGTTTGGGCAGATGAGAGGATTGTTAACTGCAAAACGAATACATTAACCAAAACAAAACTTCCCTGCAATAAAACTTCACTCTCCCTGCTCTCCTGCATTGCAGGCTTTGAACTGCCAGCATCCCCCAACTTGCAGGGAGCCTGTCATCACATCTAGAATGTATTACTTACAGTCTGCCTAGTAGTGGCCTTTCAAATATGGGCAACTTTGTACAATCCCCGTGGATTGAGTCGCTGCATACACCATGCTGGTTTAGGTTCCACCAGAGTAGTATTTTTCAGAAGGTCTTCAATGTTCAAAGAAGGTTAGCACAGAGAGCAGTCCATAGGGTGTCCTCTTTTGAATGCCTCATTGAATTTAGGAAGTTTCTATTGACTTTGAGTTGGTTTCTCCACTTTTTTTACCAGATTTTTTGTCTCAGTTTTGTAGATGTGATTGGTCCTGATGTTTCCTTTGTGGTGTAACCCTTTCAATGTAGCCTTTACTTTGTCTGGTAGGGTGCCATCCCTTCAATCAGTTCTGTGCCTCTCCTGGCATTCCAAAGTGCCAGGTTTTGCCTTCAGCTAAAACCCTCAGTTTTGCAGAGAACATCATCATGTATTTAATTTCTCTGGCTCTAAGGGTCAGATGTACAAGTATTTGGAATAGCGATTACCTTATTGCAAATTTCTGTGAGTCACAATTAGGTAATTGATATTTGAATGTATGAAACTCCAGGAGTTCCATTTAGCATTTCCCAATAGCTCGCAAATCAACCTACCTCATTAATATTCATGAGGTAGGTCGGAATTTGCGACCCATTAGGAAACACTAAAATCACAGGGGTGGTGGCCTGCTGGGCTCAGCAGACCACCACGTCTGTGATTTCTATTAAATAAAGACTTCTTTTTTTTTTAAATGCAGCCCATTTTCCCTGAAAGAAAACAGGATGTGTTTAAAAAATAAAAAGTTTCCTTTTCATTTTTCAAGAGCAGGCAGATGCATGCAAAGATGAAAAACATCTTCACATGCATTCACAAAGGAGAAGTGGTCCCTTGAGGACCCCTTCTTGTTTGCAAATGGGTTACCACCTATTTGAAGCAGGTGGTAAAATGCAAATGTTCTGCGACCACATTTCGGCCACAACACATTCCTACATACCACTGCGTTTCAGTATAATGAAGGGAAGCCCTTGACACGCCCCTTCCAAATACCGAATCGGTATGTTGTAGCAATTCGAACTTGCGATTCAGTAACACGTTACTGAATCACAAATTGGAATTCATACATACCAAAACGCATTGTTGCTGTTACAAACAGTCCTATTGGGCTGTTTACTACCAAATAAAAGCATGGTACATCTGTTCCTTAGTGTCTTTTAAATGTCCTCAAAGTTGTGGTGTTGTTTCTGAACACTTAAGGTGAAGTCCAGGAAAAGTCTAATTATGGCACTGTTGCATTGGATATTGTTGTGCAGGCGCACAGCTTGGAGTATCACATCCCTTTTTCAGTAGTTGGAAATGCAAGTTATTATTGTTTTAGGTGGGGCCCCTGAATGACACAGTGGTATAGGGGCTCTGTGTCCATACTTGACTGCAAAGAAATTTGAGAGACATTTGAGCCTCAGAGTTTGCATAGTGAGGTCCTCTACAAGCAGTTCACACTGCAACCCTCTGTTGTCCCTGGCGCACTCAGCACTCTGATGTTCTGTCTAACTCGCGCCCTTCGTAATCTTCCAGTTTGGCCATAATTAGCTCATTCTCTTTGTTGAGTAGGTTTACCGTTGCCTTGAGTGAGTTGATGTTGTTTTGAAGAATGCTTAGAGAGTGCTCCGTATGTGTCACTTTTTCATTGATCTTTTTTCAGATCTGCACGCAGGAAGGTGGCCTCCATTTTCACTGAGTTTATTTTAGGTTCCAGCGTGCCCTCCATTTTTTGGATAGCTGCCATGTTCTTATTGGTGAGGGTGGAGGGGGGAATGCCCTGTAGGAGACATGTGTCGGCATTGGAGCAGGGGTGGCAGGGGGAGGAAATGTGCTGATCTTCTCCTATTTACCTGCAGTTCCAGGGCCTAGGCCCACCAGGGCTGGCCAGGTGTCACCAGTAGTTTCTGATGGCTGTACTTATCACATTTGGAGCAATTCATCCCATCTAGGCAGCAGTGGATCTTGCGTCTCCTGTTGTTATGTTTGTAGTGGAGATATCTCTATCCAATTTCGCTGTTTGCTCCATGCAAAACGCACATCGCGATGCTAATTCCCATTTTGCGAGTCGGTAATCAGGTTACCGACTTGCAAAATGGGATGCGCCTCGCAAATAGGAAGGGGTGTTCCCCTTTCTATTTGCGATTCGCATCGCAATGGAGAATTGCTTTGTGACCGCGAACGCGGTCTAAAGCAATTCGCAGATAGCACCCATTTCAAATGGGTGCTAACCCATCCTCAAAAGAGAAGGGGTCCCCATGGGACCCCTCCCCTTTTGTGAATGGCTCTGACAACATTTTTTCAGAGCAGGTAGTGGTCCTATGGACCACTACCTGCTCTGAAAAAATGAAACAGAAACGTTGGGACCTGCCCCAATCCCTGATCTTTCACATCAACTTAATTGTAATTGACATGTAGCATATCCTATGCATGGCAATGTTATGATGTGATATGGATGTTGACATTATTGATGTGTCCTGCTGATGTTGGGTAATGTGTGTTACATTTGATTGCCCTGATAATCGTATCAGTGTCCTATTTCGTCCTCTGACTGTGCAGGTGTATTTCAGTGACCAGTTACATATGTCCCCTCCTCAATGCTGTTGTCTGAGCAGTATGACATTTGTGATGTTGCCTTGTTACCCAGGCACAGGATGGACCCTGACATTTGCAGCATGGGTGTGTCCTTAGTGCTGTGTCACTCCTATTGTTGTTTACATTGGCTGATGTTTGCGGCAACTATGAGCATTGACATTTGAGTGTACTGGGGCCTTTGTCTTGTTTCTGGAGATTGTTGCAGTTGTCATTCTCACCCCCTAATTTAGGTATGTATGTTCCATGGGGAGGTTACTGCCATTGGCTACGTGAGCTGCACACAGATCAGAGGTGGTAGTGGCAACTGTTGTTGCAGTTACATTGCAGTTGTCGGTTTGGCTAGAGGATTGCTAATAGGGCCATAGTTAATGTAGGAGGTATTTTGGCTGACGAGTGCCAGGATGTAAGTTTGACGTAGTGGCCTTCCCTCCTGTCGTGGCTTTCCCTTTGCTCCATCGTTGACATGACAGCATGCCCCCATGGGACTGTTGTTGGTGTAGTGTAATGGTGTGCCCATGCCACTCCATGTATATGATGACTTACATGCAATGTGTAGTAGGTATTCCCCCCTGCTCACAGTTGACATTATTGCATTATAATTCCCCATGCGACTTACCCTGCATGTGCGTTGTCTCGTGGTAGTCTGCGCTGTCCTGTCCTTGAATCCCTGTGACGATCTCCTCAGGGATGACGGCTGCGACCATCTCCTCCATGTGGTCCAGGGCCTCCTGGTGTGCTGGACTCCCCCCTCCAGTCTGCAGTGCTGCCTTCCTGTTCCTGGCCATCTTTTCCTTGGTCCTGGGTTTGCAGTCATGCCAGGGTTTCTTGCACTCGATGACTGTTCTGCATACTTCTGCCACACTGTTAATCTTGTCAACAATTTGTTGCCATATAGCCTCTCTCCTACTGATTGGCAACTTTGAGGTGACAAACAGTTGGTGCTGGTGTTCTGTCACCTCTTTAACCAGGATTTCTTGCTCCTCTGCACTGAAGCAACACTTTCTTTTCTTTCTATAAGTATTCTGGTTCTTGTATGGATCCTCCTGGCTGGTTCCTGGTCTGCTGTCATCTTCCTGGGGTCTGTAGTGGCATCTGGGATCCATTTTGGCTCTCCTCTGGTGAACTGGCAGTGTTTGCGGGTTTTGTTGACGCTATTGCGTCAAAAAACAGCGCATATCCGGTTTGCGGTGTCGTAAATCGACCCAGAGGCATTTCCGCCGCATTAACGCCGTTTTCCTTTACGACTTTTCGCCGCGGTGTGCATAAAAAATAATGACTCCCACCTGTTGTTTGCGCCGCCATGCATCAAAGTATAAATATGACGCATGCACGGCGCAACAAAATGTCGTTAGCCGGAGGTAATTTTTTTGACGCAAAACTGCGCCAGCGCAGTTTTGCGTCAAAAAGTATAAATATGGCCCTCAGTGTTACATTAAATAAAGGTATTTATTTGGGTGTCACAGTACCACAAATATCTTAGAGACAATGCTCCTTCTGGAAGGAAGTATTATGCACAATATATACACTAGACACCAAAATTAGACAAGTAAATAGTCATAGAACAGTGCAAACAATAGGAAATGCTATAGAATGCAATGGGAGAAAATAGGTCTAGGGGCAACACAAACTATATACTAAGAAAGTGGATGAGAAATTCCACCCCAAACAAGTGTAGTGTGTGCAGAATTGCTGGGAGAGTAAGAATACAATAAAGGTAAGTAAATTACCCCACCCCAGAGCTCCGAAAAGCAGAAGTAAAGTACTGCAAGTTTCCTTAGGGCACACTACACCTCATGATTGGGATATTGCAGTAACCAACCAGATCTGCAAACAGCAACTGCTGGATTCCTGGACCTGAAGACCTGCAAAAGAAGGGGACCAAGTCTAGAAGTTGAATGGAGTTCCAGGAAGGACAGAAGCCGCTGCCAACCCAGAAGAGGGTGCAAAAGAAGAGTCCCAAGTTAGTCGAAGACTGCAGGAATGCACCCATGGAAGATGCCAGCAGGTTCCTGCATGATGCAAAGGATGTCCCACGATGTGAAGATGGATGCAGATGTGATTTCGTGTTGGAAATCACCAACTCTTGGTTACGACAAAAGTGTGTTTTGCAACAAAATGGCACTGGCTGGACCCAGGAGAGACCTGGTGGCCTCAACACTGTGTGAGAAGGAAGAGGCAGCTCTCAGCACTTCAGAGAGCCCTCAGGATGCAAGACAGCACCCACGGGAGTCCCAGGACACGGAGACAAAGGAGGTGCAAAACGCAGTTGTGCAGCACAACAAAGGAAGATCCCACACCACCGGAGAACATCTCAGTGAGTTGAGCATCTCAGGATAGAGTGCTGGGGACCTGGGCCAGGCTGTGCACAAAGGAATTTTGCTAATAGTGCACAGATGCCTCAGGAGGTGAAGAAGACACAGTACACAGGTGTACTGTTGCTCTCAGGGAAGGCAAGGTCCTACCTCCTCCAAATTTTGTCAGTAGGACCGCAGGACAGTCTATGTCGATGGGGTCCAACCTCTGTGTCTTTAGGAGCATGCTCATCCCTGTGAGAGGAGTCCAAAGGTACTGGTCATCGTCTTGCAAGGTGCCTGCTTGAGCAGGAGAGTGACCCCACGGGAGATTTCTTCGGTCCTTTTGGTGCAGGGTGAAGACAGGGCATCCCTAGAGTGTGCACACGATGGAAACTGTTGCAGCTGCTGTCTGGAGCTGAAGTTGCAGAGGAAAAGTATACCTTGTGGATACATTGTTGCTGTTATAGTGGTTCCTGGAGCAGGCTGCGGTTGATCCGAGGTCAGAGGATGAAGTAGTAGTTGTAGATGATTCCTGAAGGAAACTTACAAGCAGAAATTGAGGAGAACCCACAGGAGAGACCCTAAATAGCCCTGAGAGGGGGATTGGCTACCTTATCAGGTAAGGACCTATCAGGAGGGGTCTCTGATGTCACCTGTTGGCACTGGCCACTCAGAGCCCTCCAGAGTGTCCCCACACCTTGCAAAGCAAGATGGCTGAAGTCTGGGACACACAGGAGGAGCTCTGGGCACCACCCCTAGGGTGGTGATGGACAGGGGAGTGGTCACTCCCCTTTCCTTTGTCCAGTTTCACGCCAGAGCAGAGGACAAGGGGTCCCTTAACCAGTGTAGACAGGCTTATGCAAGGAGGGCACCATCTGTGCCCTTCAAAGCATTTCCAGAGGCTGGGGGAGGCTACCCATCCCCAGCCTTTAACACCTATTTCCAAAGGGAGAGGGTGTTACACCCTACTCTCAGAGGAAATGCTTTGTTCTGCCTTCCTAGGACTGGGCTGCCCTGACCCCAGGAGAGCAGAACCTTGTCTGTGAGGTGGCAGCAGCTGTAGCTGCAGCGCAAGCCTCAGAGAGCTGGTTTGGCAGTACTGGAGTCCATGGTGGAGCCCCCAGGATGCGTGGAATTGGCTCCCCAATACCAGAGTTGGAATGGGGGGACACTTCCTTGATCTTAGACATGTTACATGGCCATATTCGGAGTTACCATTGTGAAGCTACACATAGTTATTGACCTATATGTAGTGCACGTGTGTAATGGTGTCCCCGCACTCACCTTGTCCCGGGAAATGGCCCTGAACTATTTTGGGGCACCTTTGTTAGTGCAAGGGTGCCCTCACACTTTGTAACTTTGCACCTAGCCTTCAGCAAGTGAAGGTTAGACATATAGGTGGCTTATAAGTTACTTAAGTGCAGTGAAAATGGCTGTGAAATAGCGTGTGCACTATTTCACGCAGGCTGTGGTGGCAGTCCTGTGAAAGGGTTTGTTTGAGCTCCTTATGGGTGGCAAAATAAATGTTGCAGCCCACAAGGATCTCCTGGAACCCCAATGCCCTGGGTACCTAGGTACCATATACTAGGGACTTATAAGGGGGGTCCAGTGTGCCTATTGAAATTGGTATATGAAGTTACTAGCCTATGGTGACAAATTTAAAAGCAGAGAGAGCATAAGCACTGAGGTTCTGGTTAGCAGAGCCTCAGTGACACAGTCAAGCACTACTGACAACACACACATTAGGCCACAAACCATGAGCACTGAGGTCCTGGCTAGCAGGATCCCAGCAAGGCAGGCAAAACACACTGACATATAGGTTTTTATCTATGAGCACTGGGGTCCTGGCTAGCAGCATCCCAGTGACACAGTAAAAACACACTGACATACACTCACAAACATGCCAAACGTGAGGGCAACCACGCTAGAAAGAGGCTACTTTCTCAAAGGGTGTCAGCTTGTTTGAGGTGTTGTTTCCTCTGCACTGTCCTTTGTCAAAGGGACAGTATGCCACAGCAGAAATACCTCCAACTCCCACTGACCCACAGCACAGGCAAAGGTAGTAGCTGGGGATCAAGCCTGGTTGTTAACCTCTACTGAAATATGCCTCACAAAGATTAAAGGTTCTACATATGTATCTCTATCAAGGTATCCTGTTCTTACAGTGTCAACCTTAACAGACCCACAATCTTCCCGACATTAAGCTCAGACCCAATTGACAGCTAACTCTTATTGGAATCAGAGACCTTTGTGCACAGAGGATGTTCTGCTCCCATTTCAAAAGTAAGTGTGTGTTCCCAGCCCAACCTTAGGGAATGTCAGCAATCCATAACTCCTGTCTAAGCAATGTGATCCTCTTCTCTTCTAGCACTTTCCATGCAATTTTCACATGCTGCCCCATGCTACACACACTGATCATGTAGATCAAGGATAACTTTAAGTACACAGCAGCAAAACTATACATAAGTGGGCCAATCTGCACCACTCCCCAACACAGGTGAAAAGGCCTGTTCACACTACTAATCACTTCTAAACACAAAACAGGTATGCTACCTTACCACCATTGTGTCACTTCAGGCAAGGGCAGTAGCCCTCTACCACTATAAGTGTAAGGCCTGGTGTATCTCTCCTAGTTCGTGACTGCATTCCATGACTGCATTACCATGAGACAGGCCTAGGTCATGGCACACATGCATGACCTGTGTTCGTCCGTGAGCAAACATCAGTGCCAGGGATCCAGATATCAAACAGGTGTGGCACTCAGGGCACGGGGGCACATCCATAACCAAGCAGGGAGCTTTTTCATTCCAACACTTACCTACCTGCCAGTGGTGCCAATAAGCTAGAAGAACATAGGGGCATAGCAGGTGTGGGTGAAAAGTTGGTTTGTCTGGTGTTCCACCCAAAGGGCAAATGATTAAGATGTTGCACCATTGACCTTTACCTCCGTGAGTGACTGTTGATAGAGGAGCCCCACTCATTGTCTGTACCGGGGTCCAAACCTCAATTGCTCAAGGACTCCAAACATGTATTTCCATTTGAGCGCACTGAACGCCGTTTTGGCATCCAGGGACATCAAGAGCATTTATTCTCGTCTTCTATCGGGCATATCTAGGACTCCACACTTGCAGAATAGGTTTAGTTTAATTTCTCTCTTGGATATATATCCCGATTGGTCAGATTGTGTCAAAAGATAGTCAATGTGTAAGAAACATTTGTGTGCTCCTGAGTATAATGAGCACTGTTTTGCCAGGTGTTTTGGGTACTCCATTGGTCTATCAGCCCAATAGCCATGTGCATTGTGAGGCAAATGGGAGCATTTCTCTTTTTTAATAAGAGCCCCAACCATCTCAAGTCAGTCATTAATCCGGATATGCTAACATTTTGTAGTCATGTCTAGATAACACTTTACAGTGAATGCCTTTTAGGTGGGTTTCCTGTAATATAACGGCATAAGGGACCTGTAGTTAGAGGTACTTGCAAAACAATCACTCTCCTAATTCTGTTTCCACACCCACTAGCATTCCAGGAGAGCACTTTCAATACTTTCCTGTCTGTCCTTTCAGGGTAGCATCTGCTGGATCTGTGGGGGTCCCTGGATTAACTGACTCTTAGGGAGGCCACAATAGCCTGACTAAAGTAATTCGGTTATGTTTGGGCAGATGAGAGGATTGTTAACTGCAAAACGAATACATTAACCAAAACAAAACTTCCCTGCAATAAAACTTCACTCTCCCTGCTCTCCTGCATTGCAGGCTTTGAACTGCCAGCAGCCCCCAACTTGCAGGGAGCCTGTCATCACATCTAGAATGTATTACTTACAGTCTGCCTAGTAGTGGCCTTTCAAATATGGGCAACTTTGTACAATCCCCGTGGATTGAGTCGCTGCATACACCATGCTGGTTTAGGTTCCACCAGAGTAGTATTTTTCAGAAGGTCTTCAATGTTCAAAGAAGGTTAGCACAGAGAGCAGTCCATAGGGTGTCTTCTTTTGAATGCCTCATTGAATTTAGGAAGTTTCTATTGACTTTGAGTTGGTTTCTCCACTTTTTTTACCAGATTTTTTGTCTCAGTTTTGTAGATGTGATTGGTCCTGATGTTTCCTTTGTGGTGTAACCCTTTCAATGTAGCCTTTACTTTGTCTGGTAGGGTGCCATCCCTTCAATCAGTTCTGTGCCTCTCCTGGCATTCCAAAGTGCCAGGTTTTGCCTTCAGCTAAAACCCTCAGTTTTGCAGAGAACATCATCATGTATTTAATTTCTCTGGCTCTAAGGGTCAGATGTACAAGTATTTGGAATAGCGATTACCTTATTGCAAATTTCTGTGAGTCACAATTAGGTAATTGATATTTGAATGTATGAAACTCCAGGAGTTCCATTTAGCATTTCCCAATAGCTCGCAAATCAACCTACCTCATTAATATTCATGAGGTAGGTCGGAATTTGCGACCCATTAGGAAACACTAAAATCACAGGGGTGGTGGCCTGCTGGGCTCAGCAGACCACCACGTCTGTGATTTCTATTAAATAAAGACTTCTTTTTTTTTTAAATGCAGCCCATTTTCCCTGAAAGAAAACAGGATGTGTTTAAAAAATAAAAAGTTTCCTTTTCATTTTTCAAGAGCAGGCAGATGCATGCAAAGATGAAAAACATCTTCACATGCATTCACAAAGGAGAAGTGGTCCCTTGAGGACCCCTTCTTGTTTGCAAATGGGTTACCACCTATTTGAAGCAGGTGGTAAAATGCAAATGTTCTGCGACCACATTTTGGCCACAACACATTCCTACATACCACTGCGTTTCAGTATAATGAAGGGAAGCCCTTGACACGCCCCTCCCAAATACCGAATCGGTATGTTGTAGCAATTCGAACTTGCGATTCAGTAACACGTTACTGAATCACAAATTGGAATTCATACATACCAAAACGCATTGTTGCTGTTACAAACAGTCCTATTGGGCTGTTTACTACCAAATAAAAGCATGGTACATCTGTTCCTTAGTGTCTTTTAAATGTCCTCAAAGTTGTGGTGTTGTTTCTGAACACTTAAGGTGAAGTCCAGGAAAAGTCTAATTATGGCACTGTTGCATTGGATATTGTTGTGCAGGCGCACAGCTTGGAGTATCACATCCCTTTTTCAGTAGTTGGAAATGCAAGTTATTATTGTTTTAGGTGGGGCCCCTGAATGACACAGTGGTATAGGGGCTCTGTGTCCATACTTGACTGCAAAGAAATTTGAGAGACATTTGAGCCTCAGAGTTTGCATAGTGAGGTCCTCTACAAGCAGTTCACACTGCAACCCTCTGTTGTCCCTGGCGCACTCAGCACTCTGATGTTCTGTCTAACTCGCGCCCTTCGTAATCTTCCAGTTTGGCCATAATTAGCTCATTCTCTTTGTTGAGTAGGTTTACCGTTGCCTTGAGTGTGTTGATGTTGTTTTGAAGAATGCTTAGAGAGTGCTCCGTATGTGTCACTTTTTCATTGATCTTTTTTTAGATCTGCACGCAGGAAGGTGGCCTCCATTTTCACTGAGTTTATTTTAGGTTCCAGCGTGCCCTCCATTTTTTGGATAGCTGCCATGCTCTTATTGGTGAGGGTGGAGGGGGGAATGCCCTGTAGGAGACATGTGTCGGCATTGGAGCAGAGGTGGCAGGGGGAGGAAATGTGCTGATCTTCTCCTATTTACCTGCAGTTCCAGGGCCTAGGCCCACCAGGGCTGGCCAGGTGTCACCAGTAGTTTCTGATGGCTGTACTTATCACATTTGGAGCAATTCATCCCATCTAGGCAGCAGTGGATCTTGCGTCTCCTGTTGTTATGTTTGTAGTGGAGATATCTCTATCCAATTTCGCTGTTTGCTCCATGCAAAACGCACATCGCGATGCTAATTCCCATTTTGCGAGTCGGTAATCAGGTTACCGACTCGCAAAATGGGATGCGCCTCGCAAATAGGAAGGGGTGTTCCCCTTTCTATTTGCGATTCGCATCGCAATGGAGAATTGCTTTGTGACCGCGAACGCGGTCTAAAGCAATTCGCAGATAGCACCCATTTCAAATGGGTGCTAACCCATCCTCAAAAGAGAAGGGGTCCCCATGGGACCCCTCCCCTTTTGTGAATGGCTCTGACAACATTTTTTCAGAGCAGGTAGTGGTCCTATGGACCACTACCTGCTCTGAAAAAATGAAACAGAAACGTTTCCTTTTTTCTAGTGTATTGCAACTCGTTTTCCTTTAAGGAAAATGGGCTGCAATACTCAAAAAAAAAACTGCTTTATTAACAAGCAGTCACAGACATGGTGGTCTGCTGTCTCCAGCAGGCAACCATCCCTGTGAGTGCTGCGAATCGGAAGGGGGTCGCAAATTGCAACCCACCTCATTAATATTAATCCGATTCGCAGATGGTGTCAGGGACACCATCCAGCATCCGGGTTTGTGACTCGCAAATTGCGAGTCGCAAACCCCTTTGAACGTACATCTAGCCCTTACACCCTGAACGGAAGCAGAGGGGTTGTGCTATGAGGTTAGCAGAGCTTTTTCAGTGTTATGCCACGCCCCCACCAATATTGGCAGCTTGAACTGAATTGCATAATAACAGATTAATTCCTGGTCTGAGTGATGATCTTATTATAAATTAAATGTAAATCCAAAATGGCAGTCAAAGGAGTACACAGGCTGGGAGCGAGGATATGCTGCCTCATCCAGGAGGGGCAGGAGGAGCAGGATGAGCCAATGCCTGCTATCTGAGAGCATTACCTTCGTGAGTGATTATAAGCAAGCTGAGGGAGATATACTTGGTGAAAGGGTTCTCTCACCAGCAACATCAAAACAGAATCCATAAGTGTCTGCAGAATACAAACATTAAAGAAGCACCAACAGCAATGCAATATTCATGACATCCACATCCTTTACCGTCACGATAAGACTTAAATGAGAACCCACAAAAACAACCTGCAAGACTCAGCCTGTTACCCCCTTAATGAAAATGTAAAACAATCTATGCTTTGAGTGTGGGATATTATTGTGGCTCTCTTGGGAAAAGCAGCAACATAAAGACCATTCTCTCTAATTGTTTCAATCGCGTGTTTCTTACTGTATCTTGTTCATATTTTATTTAAAATACATATTTGTATTTTTTAACCATATAAATGTATCACAATTTGTAGGATTGCTATCCACTTTAGGAGCACTTGGTCTTGAAACCATGCATAGCAATTGATTAAATAATGCTATTTGGGCGGTAGTAGAACCCTCACGCTGTTCACAAGCATTTCCCATCCTTCAAAATCCCCACTGGTTTCTTAACAAATCAAGAATTTAAATTAGAGCTCTTACAGTAGTCAACAGAGGCATTCATCTAGAACAGTGAAAGTCATGATTTCACTGGTACTTACCAAGTTGTGAACCCCGGTTTAAAAAAATAAAAATCTTGGCCATCTCGCAGTTTTAGAACAGGGCCCTGTGGCCTGCCTCCTTCAGGTGTCATGTACTCAATTTAGGAATAAACTCCGTCTAGAAACCAAGAAGCACAGAATCTGGGGTTTGATGAGAAGATGTTGAAAGTTCTAATATTTAGCAAGATTTTAAGCACTTTGGGGTGCACATCACAGAGGTCATGGATATTTATTGGGTTTATGTGCTTCATAAACATATTGGACAGGCCTATATGCTACTTCAATATAGGTGGAAGTTAGAATCATTCACAACACTTCAGTGAAAGAGAATGGAATACTAGCAAAATGAAAAGAACGTCACAAAACCAAGGATGCGTACATGCACGGACGGCAAGAGTGAGACATTGTTTAACTTTGTGTGGATATTTGAGAAAAGGCTAGTCTATTGCAGGTATTGCTAAAAAGGTTTTACAAGTGGCTCAGCATTCAGCTGGACCCTGGCCAAAGATGACTGAGCGCCTCAGTTTTTATAGCAAACGAACAGTTTTATAGACCAATGTGAGCATTGGTCATGAAGTTCCATTCAAAGCAAAAGTTCAAGAAAAGTAATTTGCCAAGAGGGACCAGTCGGTAGTTATGGCTCCGCTGTCAAGCGTGGTGAGATTATTCATCGCAAACAGCAGCCGTCTTGTCCACTCTTGATGTGTTTAAAATGACCCCGTTAGGTCATTGCCTATATAGAAAGACGATTCAAACTTTCCTTGACTATGTCTCCGTAAATGGTGCACTGTCTGTGGAAGAGACCGCCACTGGGTAGACAGGGGGGCAACATGGCTATTTGTGGACGGTGGAAGTAAAATATAAATAAAGTATTATGAATGCAAGCAATGCCTATTTTATTAGTGTTTGCTATTTCCAGAAAGAAATCATAATTCGGTATGCTGAAAAGGAAGTGATAGGCGCCTCAATTAGCTGTTGGCAGTCTTTTGAAAAAACTCATGGTTCATCGTAACTTAGTCAAATTAATGAAAAGCTTATTCGATTCATCTTCCAGTAGGGCTTGGGCTGAGCTGCAAAAACTTTGCATCAAGAAGCAGTCATTAATCCGTCAGCTCTACCTGCTTGGTCCCTCCTTCTCAAGCTCCTCTTCCTCCCCCCAGTCTCCTCTTTTTTTTAAGAGGTGGGGTAAATATTTCGTCCTCCAGACAGATTGGTAGAATTTTGGTGACTCTGCATTACTTTTGTAATATGGAGTTCCGGCCAAATTCCGCCAATCGCCATGGGGCAGAGTTTTTTTCTTGTGCTCCGTTCCTAGAAGGTAAACTGGTGAGCGCAAGTGACATTTGGGGCCATGTTTATACTTTTTGACACACAACTGCGACAACGCAGTTGTGCGTAATTTTTTTTACCGCCGGCTAACGCCATTCCAACGCGCCATGCGGGCGCCTGATGTAATGGAATGACGTTAGCCGGCACTGCAGATTGGTCTGCGTAAAAAAAAATGACTCACACCAGGCCGTGCCGGCGTATGGGAAAATGGGTGTTGTGCGTAAAAAAATGGTGCAAGTCAGGTCTGAGGCAAAAATCAGGCCTCAAACCGGACTTGCGCCATTTTCTTTAACGCCCAACCCCCATTGACATGACTCCTGTCTTAGCAAAGACAGGAGTCATGCCCCCTTGCCCAATGGCCATGCCCAGGGGACTTATGTCCCCTGGGCATGGTCATTGGGCATAGTGGCATGTAGCGGTCACAAATCAGAACCCTTATGCCACTTTAAAAAAATACTTACCAGAACTTACCTTTCCTTCCCTGGGATGGGTCCATCCATCCCTGGGTGTCCTCCTGGGGTGGGCAAGGGTGGCAGAGGGTGTCCCTGGGGCAGGGGAGGGCACCTCTGGGCTCCTTCCGAGCCCACAGGTCCCTTAACCCCCGCCCTGACCCAGGCATTAAAAAACGGCGCCCATCAGGCTGTGTGCCGTATTTTAAGGCCCACCCCCTCCTGTGCGTCAAAATGACACCAGAGTATAAATAAGGCGCAGAGGCCATAAAGTCATTTTTTGGAAGGGAACGCCTACCTTGCATATCATTAACACAAGGCAGGTTCCCCCTTCCAAAAAATGACGCACGTGGTTGGATTTTGAAGTCCGTGGGGTCGGGCGTCAAAGTATAAATATGAGGCAGGGTTTGCGCCGAATGTGCGTCAAAATTTTTGACACACATTCGGCGCAAGCAGAGTATAGATATGCTCCTTGGTGTCCCATAGTGAAATTTCCATTTGCTAGTAGGGCATCTGCCGAGACTTTGAAGACACAGGTGATCGCAACTGTTTGCAGTCAGAAGGCTTCCCCTTGATAAGAAAATCTACTGAAGTGACAGCAAAAACAACTCGAGTTGCTGTGCCCTCTGACACTCCGTGTGGTGCAGTTTGCACTGATTTTTCGGAGTGGAACATGCTCCTATCGCTAAATCACAGTGCAAGCAGTGCAAGGTGCCTATTTCTATCCGTTTCAGAACTCTGCAGAATCTCAAAGATTTTTTTGTGTAAATCCTTGGAATACCACAGGGACAAATTTCACAAGTTCCTCCTACCCCTACATTTTTATGATTTGTTAAGCCTTTCTTTATTTGTTCTTTCCTATAGTTGTGATCAGGACTTCTTGCCTGTGCATTTAACTAGCTTCCCTTACTGTGTGTTTGTATTACATTGTATTGTTGTTACTCTAAGGGTTGTAGTCACTTGCCTGAGGAAATTACAGGATCCTCAGCATACAGTCCATGCTTAATGCCTTTGTCTATCTCTGTCATGCCCTTGAGTTCCATTCTTTTTGCCTCATACAAAGGGTTGCCAAAATCACGGTAATCTTAACCCGTTCACAGCCAGGTCTTTTCCCCCTCAGGTGCCAAGCCTTTTTTTGGCTGTTTGGGGCAGTTCACGCTTAGGCCCTCATAACCTTTTGTCGACATGAGCTACCCATGCCAAATTCACATCCTTTTTTCCAACACGCTAGGGATTCTAGAGGTACCCAGACTTTGTGGGTTCCCCTGAAGGAGACCAAGAAATTAGCCAAAATATATAAAAAATAACATTTTCCAAACAAATTGGAAAAAAGGGCTGCAGAAGAAGGCTTGTGGTTTTCTCCCTGAAAATGGCATCAACAAAGGGTTTGTGGTGCTAAAATCACAGCTTTCAGGACCAGGCAGACTTGAATCAGAAAACCCAATTTTTCAACACAATTTTGGCATTTTACTGGGACATACCCCATTTTTACTATTTTTTGTGCTTTCAGCCTCCTTCCAGTTAGGAACAGAAATGGGTGTGAAACCAATGCTGAATCCCCGACAGCTAAATATTTCTGAAAAGTAAACAGAATTCTGAATTCAGCAATGGGAAATTTGTGTAGATCCTACAAAGGGTTCTGACAGAAAATAACAGCAGAAATAAAAAAATATAGAATTTGAGGTGAAAAAAACAGCCATTTTTCTCCACGTTTCCTCTGTAACTTTTTTGTGCAATATCAGATGTTTGAAAGCAATATACTGTTACGTCTGCAAGGCTCTTCTGGTTATGGGGATATATAGGGCTTGTAGGTTCCTCAAGAACCCAGTTACCCAGACCCAATAAATGAGCTGCGCCTGGCAATGGGTTTTCATTCTATACTGGGTATGCAGCAATTCTTTGCTGAAATATAAAGAGTGAAAACTAGGTATCAAGAAAACCTTTGTATTTCTAAATTGGGAATAAGATAAGGTGTTGAGAAGCAGTGGTTATTTGCACATCTCTGAATTCCGGGCTGCCCATACCAGCATTTGAATTACAGGGCATTTCTCAATTAGACGTCTTTTTTTCACACTGTCTTACATTTGGAAGGAAAAAATGAAGAGAAAGACAAGGGGCAATAACATTTCTTTTGCTATTCTGTGTTCCCTCAAGTCTCCCGATAAAAATGGTACCTCACTTGCGTGGGTAGGCCTAATGCTTGCGACAGGAAACGAACATGGACACATCACATTTTTACATTGAAATCTGACGTGTTTTTAGCAAAGTGCCTAGCTATAGATTTTTGCCTCTACCTCAGTCGGCACCTAGGGAAACCTACCAAACCTGTGCATTTTTTAAAACTAGACACCTAGGGGCATCCAAGATGGGGTGACTTGTGAGGCTCTCACCAGGTTCTGTTACCCAGAATCCTTTGCAAACCTCACAATTTGGCTAAAAAAACACTTTTTCCTCACATTTCGGTGACAGAAAGTTCTGGAATCTCAGAGGAGCCACAAATTTCCTTCCACCCAGAGTTCCCCCAAGTCTCTTGATATAAATGATACCTCACTTGCATGGGTAGGCCTAGTGCCAGTGACAGGAAATGCCCCAAAACACAACGTGGACACTTCACATTTTCCCAAAGTAAACAGAGGTGTTTTTTGCAAAGTGCCTACCTGTGGATTTTGGCCTCTAGCCCAGCCGGCACCTAGGGAAACCTATTAAACCTGTGCAATTTTGAAAACTAGACACCTAGGGGAATCAATATGGGGTGACTTGTGGGGCTCTCACCAGGTTTTGTTACCCAGAATCCGTTGCAAACCTCTAAATTTGGTTAAAAAAAAACACTTTCTCCTCACATGTCGGTGACAGAAAGTGCTGGAATCTGAGAGGAGCCACAAATTTCCATCTACCCAGTGTTCCCCCAATTCTACCGATAAAAATGATACCTCACTTGTGTGGGTAGGCCTAGTGCCCGTGACAAGAAATTCCCCAAAACACAACTTGGACACATCACATTTCACCAAAGAAACCAGAGGTGTTTTTTGCAAAGTGCCTACCTGTGGATTTTTGGCCTCTAGCTCAGATAGAACCAAGGGAAACCTTCCAAACCTGTGCATTTTTTTAAAATAGACACCTAGGGTAATCCAATATGGGGTGACCTGTGGGAATCTCACCAGGTTTTGTTACCCAGAATCCGTTGCAAACCTCTGAATTTGACTAAAAAAAACGTTCTCCTCACATTTCGGTGACAGAAAGTGCTGGAATCTGAGAGGAGCCACACATTTCCATCCATCCAGCGTTCCCCCAAATCTCCCGATAAAAATGATACCTCACTTGTGTGGGTAGGCCTAGTGCCCGCGGCAAGAAATGCCCCAAACACAACTTGGACACATCACATTTTCACAAAGAAAACAGAGGTGTTTTTTGCACAGTGTCTACCTGTGGATTTTGGCCTCTAGCTCAGCCGGCACCTAGGGAAACCTCCCAAACCTGTTAATTTTTTAATACTAGACACCAGGGGAATCCAAGATGGGGTGACTTGTGGGGCTCTCACCAGATTGTGTTACCCAGAATCCTTTGCAAACCACAACATTTGGCTAGAAAAATACTTTTTCCTCATATTTCGGTGACAGAAAGTTCTGGAATCTGAGAGGAGCCACAGATTTCCTGCCACCCAGCGTTCCCCCATGTCTCCCGATAACAATTATACCTCACTTGTGTGGGTAAGCCTAGTGCCTGCAATAGGAAATGCCCCAAAACACAACATGGACACATCACATTTTCCCCAAAAAAACAGCGGTGTTTTTTGCAAAGTGCCTACCTGTGGATTTTGGCCTCTAGCTCAGCTGGCACCTAGGGAAGCCTTCCAAACCTATGCATTTTTTAAAACTAGACACCTAGGGGAATCAGGATTGGGTCACTTTTGGGGCTCTCACCAGGTTCTGTTACCCTGAATTCCTTCCAAACCTCAAAATGTAGCCAAAAAACAGTTTCTCCTCACATTTATGTGACAGAAAGTTTTGGATTCTGAGGGGAGCCACAAATTTCCTTCCACCCAGCGTTCACCCAAGTCTCCCGATAAAAATGATACCTCACTTGTGTGGGTAGGCCTAGTGTCCAAGACAGGAAATGCCCCAAAACACAACTTGGACACATCACATTTTCCCAAAGAAAACAAAGGTGTTTTTTGCAAAGTGCCTACCTGTGGATTTTTGCCTCTAGCTCAGCCGGCACCTGGAGAAACCTACCAAACCTGTGCAATTTTGAAAACTAGACACCTAGGGGAGTCCAATATGGGGTGACTTGTGGGGCTCTCATCAGGTTTTGTTACCCAGAATCCTTTGCAAACCTCAAAATGTGGCTGAAAAAAAAACTTTTTCCTCACATTTTGTGACAGAAACTTCCGTAATCTGAGAGGAGCCACATATTTCCATCTACCCAGTGTTCCCCCAATTCTCCCAATAAAAATTATACCTCACTTGTGTGGGTAGGCCTAGTGCCCGTGACAAGAAATGCCCCAAAACAAAACTTGGACACATCACACTTCACCAAAGAAAACAGAGCTGTTTTTTGCAAAGTGCCTACTTGTGGATTTTGGCTTCTAACTCAGCCAGCACCTAGGGAAACCTTTCAAACCTGTGCATTTCTGAAAAATAGACACCTAGGGGAATCCAATGTGGGGTGACTTTGGGGCTCTCACCAGGTTTTGTTACCCAGAATCCATTGCAAGCCTCAGAATTTGACTAAAAAACACATTCTCCTCACATTTCGGTGACAGAAAGAGCTGGAATCTGATAGGAGCCACACATTTCCATCCATCCTGCGCTCCCCCAACTCTCCCGATAAAAATGATACCTCACTTGTATGGGTAGGCCTAGTGCCCGCGACAAGAAATGCCCCAAAACACAACTGGGACACATCACATTTTCCCAAAGAAAACAGAGGTGTTTTTTGCAAAGTGCCTACCTGTGAATTTTGGCATCTAGCTCAGCCGGCACCTAGGGAAACCTCCCAAACCTTTGCATTTTGTAAAACTAGACACCTAGGGAAATCCAAGATGGGGTGACTTGTGGGGCTCTCACCAGGTTGTGTTACCCAGAATCCTTTGCAAACCTCAACATTTGGCTAGAAAAACACCTTCTCCTCATATTTCGGTGACAGAAAGTTCTGGAATCTGAGAGGAGCCACAAATTTCCTGCCACCCAGCGTTCCCCCATGTCTCCCCATAAAAATTATGCCTCACTTGTGTGGGTAAGCCTAGTGCTTGCAATAGGAAATGCCCCAAAACACAACATGGACACATCACATTTTCCCAAAAAAAACAGCGGTGTTTTTTGCAAAGTGCCTACCTGTGGATTTTGGCCTCTACCTCAGCTGCCACCTAGGGAAGCCTTCCAAACCTGTGCATTTTTAAAAACTAGACACCTAGGGGAATCAGGATTGGGTGACTTGTGGGGCTCTCACCAGGTTCTGTTACCCAGAATCCTTTGCAAACCTCAAAATGTAGCCAAAAAACACTTTCTCCTCACATTTATGTGACAGAAAGTTCTGGAATCTGAGAGGAGCAACAAATTTCCTTCCAACCAGCATTCACCCAAGTCTCCCGGTAAAAAGTAAACCTCATTTGTTTGGGTAGGCCTAGTGTCCAAGACACGAAATACCCCCAAAACACAACATGGACACATCACATTTTCCCAAAGAAAACAAAGGTGTTTTTTGCAAAGGGCCTACCTGTGGATTTTGGCCTCTACCTCAGCCGGCACCTAGAGAAACCTACCAAACCTGTGCATTTTTGAAAACTAGACACCTAGAGGAATCCAATATGGGGTGACTTGTGGATCTCTTGCCAGGTTCTGTTACCCAGAATCCTTTGCAAACCTCAAAATTTGGTTAAAAAAACACTTTTTCCTCACATTTCGGTGACAGAAAGTTCTGGAATCTGAGAGGAGCCACGAATTTCCTGCCACCCAGCGTTCCCCCATGTCTCCCGATAAAAATTATATCTCATTTGTGTGGGTAGGCCTAGTGCCCGCAACAGGAAATGCCCCACAACACAACATGGACACATCACATTTTCCCAAAGAAAACAGAGGTGTTTTTTGCAAAGTGCCTACCTGTGGATTTTGGCCTCTAGCCCAGCCGGCACCTAGGGAAACCTACCAAACCTGTGTAATTTTGAAAACTAGACACCTAGGGGAATACAATATGACTTGTGGGGCTCTCAACAGGTTTTGTTACCCAGAATCCTTTGCAAACCTCAAAATGTGGCTGAAAAAAAACTTTTTCCTCACATTTTGGTGACAAAAACTTCTGGAATCTGAGAGGAGCAACATATTTCCATCTATCCAGTGTTCCCCCAATTCTCCCAATAAAAATTATACCTCACTTGTGTGGGTAGGTCTAGTGCCCGCAACAAGAAATGCCCCAAAACAAAACTTGGACACATCACACTTCACCAAAGAAAACAGAGGTGTTTTTTTCAAAGTACCTACCTGTGGATTTTGGCTTCTAGCTCAGAGAGCACCTAGGGAAACCTTCCAAACCTGTGCGTTTCTGAAAAATAGACACCTAGGGGAATCCAATATGGGGTGACTTTTGGGGCTCTCACCAGGTTTTGTTACCCAGAATCCGTTGCAAGCTTCAGAATTTGACTAAAAAACACGTTCTCCTCACATTTCAGTGACAGAAAGTGCTGGAATCTGAGAGGAGCAACACATTTCCATCCATCCCTGCTCCCCTAATTCTCCCGATAAAAATGATACCTCACTTGTCTGGGTAGGCCTAGTGCCCGTGACAAGAAATGCCCCAAAACACAACTTGGACTCATCACATCTTCCCAAAGAAAACAGAGGTGTTTTTTGCAAAGTGCCTACCTGCGGATTTTGGCCTCTAGCTCAGCCGGCACCTAAGGAAACCTCCCAAACCTTTGCATCTTTAAAACTAGACGCCTAGGGGAATCCAAGATGGGGTGACTTGTGGGGCTCTCACCAGGTTGTGTTACCCAGAATCCTTTGCAAACCTCAACATTTGGCTACAAAAACACTTTTTCCTCATATTTCTGTGAGAGAAAGTTCTGGAATCTGAGAGGAGCCACAAATTTCCTGCCACCCAGCGTTCCCCCATGTCTCCGGATAAAAACTATACCTCACTTGTGTGGGTAGGCCTAGTGCCTGCAATAGAAAATGCCCCAAAACGCAACATGGACACATCACATTTTCCCCCAAAAAACAGCGGTGTTTTTTGCAAAGTGCCCACCTATGGATTTTGGCCTCTAGCTCAGCTGGCACCAAGGGAAGCCTTCCAAACCTGTGCATTTTTTTAAACTAGACACCTAGGGGAATACAGGATTGGGTGACTTGTGGGGCTCCCACCAGGTTCTGTTACCCAGAATCCTTTGTAAACCTCAAAATGTAGCCAAAAAAGACTTTCTCCTCACATTTATGTGACAGGAATTTCTGGAATCTGAGAGGAGCCACAAATTTCCTTCCATACAGCGTTCCCCCAATCTCCTGATAAAAATGATACCTTACTTGTGTGGGTAGGTCTAGTGTCCAAGACAGGAAATGCCCCAAAACACAACATGGACACATCACATTTTCCCAAAGAAAACAAAGGTGTTTTTGCAAAGTGCCTACCTGTGGATTTTGGCCTCTAGCTCAGCCGGCACCTAGAGAAACCTACCAAACTTGTGCATTTTTTAAAACTAGACACCTAGTGGAATCCAATATGGGGTGACATGTGGGGCTCTCGCCAAGTTCAGTTACCCAGAATCCTTTGCAAACCTCAAAATTTTGTTAAAAAAACACTTTTTCCTTACATTTCGGTGACAGAAAGATCTGGAATCTGAGAGGAGCCACTAATTTCCTGCCACCCAGCACACCCCCATGTCTCCCAATAAAAATGATATCTCACTTGTGTGGGTAGGCTTAGTGCCCCCAACAGGAAATGCCTCACAACACAACGTGGACACATCACATTTTCCCAAAGAAAACAGAGGTGTTTTTTTCAAAGTGCCTACCTGTGGATTTTGGCCTCTAGCCCAGCTGGCACCTAGAGAAACCTTCCAAACCTGTGCAATTTTAAAAACTAGACACCTAGGGGAATCCAATATGGGGTGACTTGTGGGGCTCTCGCCAGGTTTTGTTACCCAGAATCCTTTGCAAACCTCAAAATTTGGTTAAAAAAACACTTTTTCCTTACATTTCGGTGACAGAAAGATCTGGAATCTGAGAGGAGCCACAAATTTCCTGCCACCCAGCGTTCCCCCATGTCTCCCAATAAAAATTATATCTCACTTGTGTGGGTAGGCCTAGTGCCCCCAACAGGAAATGCCTCACAACACAACGTGGACACATAACATTTTCCCAAAGAAAACAGGTGTTTTTTGCAAAGTGCCTACCTGTGTATTTTGGCCTCTAGCTCAGCCGGCACCTAGGGAAACCTCCCAAACCTTTGCATTTTTTAAAACTAGACACCTAGGGAAATCCAGAATGGGGTGACTTGTGGGGCTCTCACCAGGTTGTGTTACCCAGAATCCTTTAAAAACCTCAACATTTGGCTAGAAAAACACCTTTTCCTCATATTTCGGTGACAGAAAGTTCTGGAATCTGAGAGGAGCCAGAAATTTCCTGCCAACCAGCGTTCACCCATGTCTCCCCATAAAAATTATGCCTCACTTGCGTGGGTAAGCCTAGTGCCTGCAACAGGAAATGCCCCAAAACACAACATGGACACATCACATTTTCCCAAAAAAAACAGTGGTGTTTTTTGCAAAGTGCCTACCTGTGGATTTTGGCCTCTACCTCAGCTGGCACCTAGGGAAGCCTTCCAAACCTGTGCATTTTTAAAAACTAGACACCTAGGGGAATCAGGATTGGGTGACTTGTGGGGCTCTCACCAGGTTCTGTTTCCCGGAATCCTTTGCAAACCTCAAAATGTAGCCAAAAAACACTTTCTCCTCACATTTATGTGACAGAAAGTTCTGGAATCTGAGAGGAGCAACAAATTTCCTTCCAATCAGCATTCACCCAAGTCTCCCGGTAAAAAGTAAACCTCATTTGTGTGGGTAGGCCTAGTGTCCAAGACAGGAAATGCCCCAAAACACAACATGGACACATCACATTTTCCTAAAGAAAACAAAGGTGTTTTTTGCAAAGGACCTACCTGTGGATTTTGGCCTCTAGCTCAGCCGGCACCTAGAGAAACCTACCAAACCTGTGCATTTTTTAAAACTAGACACCTAGGGGAATCCAATATGGGGTGACTTGTGGATCTCTTGCCAGGTTCTGTTACCCAGAATCCTTTGCAAACCTCAAAATTTGGTTAAAAAAACACTTTTTCCTCACATTTCGGTGACAGAAAGTTCTGGAATCTGAGAGGAGCCACGAATTTCCTGCCACCCAGCGTTCCCCCATGTCTTCCAATAAAAATTATATCTCATTTGTGTGGGTAGGCCTAGTGCCCGCAACAGGAAATGCCCCACAACACAACATGGACACATCATATTTTCCCAAAGAAAACAGAGATGTTTTTTGCTAAGTGCCTACCTGTGGATTTCGGCCTCTAGCCCAGCCGGCACCTAGGGAAACCTACCAAACCTGTGTAATTTTGAGAACTAGACACCTAGGGGAATACAATATGAGTGACTTGTGGGGCTCTCACCAGGTTTTGTTACCCAGAATCCTTTGCAAACCTCAAAATGTGGCTGAAAAAAACCTTTTTCCTCACATTTTGGTGACAAAAACTTTTGGAATCTGAGAGGAGCCACATATTTCCATCTACCCAGTGATCCCCCAATTCTCCCAATAAAAATGATACATCACTTGTGTGGGTAGGCCTAGTGCCCGCAACAAGAAATGCCCCAAAACAAAACTTGGACACATCACACTTCACCAAAGAAAACAGAGGTGTTTTTTGCAAAGTGCCTACCTGTGGATTTTGGCTTCTGGCTCAGCCAGCACCTAGGGAAACCTTCCAAACCTGTGCATTTCTGAAAAATAGACACCTAGGGGAATCCAATATGGGGTGACTTTTGGGGCTCTCACCAGGTTTTGTTACCCAGAATCCGTTGCAAGCTTCAGAATTTGACTAAAAAACACGTTCTCCTCACATTTCAGTGACAGAAAGTGGTGGAATCTGAGAGGAGCAACACATTTCCATCCATCCCTGCTCCCCTAATTCTCCCGATAAAAATGATACCTCACTTGTGTGGGTAGGCCTAGTGCCCGCGACAAGAAATGCCCCAAAAAACAACTGGGACACATCACATTTTCCCAAAGAAAACAGAGGTGTTTTTTGCAAAGTGCCTACCTGTGAATTTTGGCATCTAGCTCAGCCGGCACCTAGGGAAACCTCCCAAACCTTTGCATTTTTTTAAACTAGACACAAAGAGCAATCCAAGATGGGGTGACTTGTGGGGCTCTCACCAGGTTGTGATACACGGAATCCTTTGCAAACCTCAACATTTGGCTAGAAAAACACTTTTTCCTCATATTTTGGTGACAGAAAGTTCTGGAATCTGAGAGGAGCCACAAATTTCCTGCCACCCAGCGTTCCCCCATGTCTCCTGATAAAAATTATGCCTCACTTGTGTGGGTACACCTAGTGCCTGCAACAGGAAATGCCCCAAAACACAACATGGACACATCACATTTTCCCAAAGAAAACAAAGGTGTTTTTTGCAAAGTGCCTACCTGTGGATTTTGGCCTCTAGCCCAGCCGGCACCTAGGGAAACCTACCAAGCCTGTGCAATTTTGAAAACTAGACACCTAGGGGAATCCAATATGGGGTGACTTGTGGATCTCTCGCCAGGTTCTGTTACCCAGAATCCTTTGCAAACCTCAAAATTTGGTTAAAAAAACACTTTTTCCTTACATTTCGGTGACAGAAAGTTCTGGAATCTGGGAGGAGCCACGAATTTCCTGCCACCCAGCGTTCCCCCATGTCTCCCGATAAAAATTATATCTCACTTGTGTGGGTAGGCCTAGTGTCCAAGACAGGAAATGCCCCAAAACACAACATGGGCACATCACATTTTCCCAAAGAAAACAAAGGTGTTTTTTGCAAAGTGCATACCTGTGGATTTTGGCTTCTAGCCCAGCCGGCACCTAGGGAAACCTACCAAGCCTGTGCAATTTTGAAAACTAGACACTTAGGGGAATCCAATATGGGGTGACTTGTGGGGCTCTCACTACGTTTTGTTACCCAGAATATGTTGCAAACCTCAAAATTTGGCTAAAAACCACTTTCTCCTCACATTTCGGTGACAGAAAGTGCTGGAATCTGAGAGGAGCCTCAAATTGCCATCTAAACAGTGTTCCCCCAATTCTCCGATAAAAATGATACCTCACTTGTGTGGGTAGGCCTAGTGCCCATGACAAGAAATGCCCCAAAACACAACTTGGACTCATCACATTTTCCCAAAGAAAACAGAGGTGTTTTTTGCAAAGTGCCTACATGCGGGTTTTGGCCTCTAGCTCAGCCGGCACCTAAGAAAACCTCCCAAACCTTTGCATCTTTAAAACTAGACACCTAGGGGAATCCAAGATGGGGTGACTTGTGGGGCTCTGAACAGGTTGTGTTACCCAGAATCCTTTGCAAACCTCACCATTTGGCTACAAAAACACTTTTTCCTCATATTTCTGGGAGAGAAAGTTCTGGTATCTGAGAGGAGCCACAAATTTCCTGCCACCCAGCGTTCCCCCATGTCTCCGGATAAAAACTATACCTCACTTGTGTGGGTAGGCCTAGTGCCTGCAATAGCAAATGCCCCAAAACACAACATGGACACATCATATTTTCCCAAAGAAAACAAAGGTGTTTTTGCAAAGTGCCTACCTGTGGATTTTGGCCTCTAGCTCAGCCGGCACCTAGAGAAACCTACCAAACTTGTGCATTTTTTAAAACTAGACACCTAGGGGAATCCAATATGGGGTGACATGTGGGGCTCTCGCCAGGTTCAGTTATCCAGAATCCTTTGCAAACCTCAAAATTTGGTTAAAAAAACACTTTTTCCTTACATTTCGGTGACAGAAAGTTCTGGAATCTGAGAGGAGCCACTAATTTCCTGCCACCCAGCGTTCCCCCATGTCTCCCAATAAAAATTATATCTCACTTGTGTGGGTAGGCCTAGTGCCCCCAACAGGAAATGCCTCACAACACAACGTGGACACATCACATTTTCCCAAAGAAAACAGAGGTGTTTTTTGCAAAGTGCCTACCTGTGGATTTTGGCCTCTAGCCCAGCCGGCACCTAGCGAAACCTACCAAACCTGTGCAATTTTGAAAACTAGACACCTAGGGGAATCCAATATGGGGTGACTTCTGGGGCTCTCGCCAGGTTTTGTTACCCAGAATCCTTTGCAAACCTCAAAATTTGGTTAATAAAACACTTTTTCCTTACATTTCGGTGACAGAAAGTTCTGGAATCTGAGAGGAGCCACTAATTTCCTGCCACCCAGCGTTCCCCCATGTCTCCCAATAAAAATTATATCTCACTTGTGCGGGTAGGCCTAGTGCCCCCAACAGGAAATGCCTCACAACACAACGTGGACACATCACATTTTCCCAAAGAAAACAGAGGTGTTTTTTGCAAAGTGCCTACCTGTGTATTTTGTCCTCTACCTCAGCCGGCACCTAGGGAAACCTCCCAAACCTTTGCATTTTTTAAAACTAGACACCTAGGGAAATCCAAGATGGGGTGACTTGTGGGGCTCTCACCAGGTTGTGTTACCCAGAATCCTTTGCAAACCTCAACATTTGGCTAGAAAAACACCTTTTCCTCATATTTCGTGACAGAAAGTTCTGGAATCTGAGAGGAGCCACAAATTTCCTGCCACCCAGCGTTCCCCCATGTCTCCCCATACAAATTATGCCACACTTGTGTGGGTAAGCCTAGTGCCTGCAACAGGAAATGCCCCAAAACACAACATGGACACATCACATTTTCCCAAAAAAAACAGCAGTGTTTTTTGCAAAGTGCCTACCTGTGGATTTTGGCCTCTTCCTCAGCTGGCACCTAGGGAAGCCTTCCAAACCTGTGCATTTTTTAAAACTAGACACCTAGGGGAATCAGGATTGGGTGACTTGTGGGGCTCTCACCAGGTTCTGTTACCCAGAATCCTTTGCAAACCTCAACATGTAGCCAAAAAACACTTTCTCCTCACATTTATGTGACAGAAAGTTCTGGAATCTGAGAGGAGCAACAAATTTCCTTCCAACCAGCATTCACCCAAGTCTCCCGGTAAAAAGTATACCTCATTTGTGTGGGTAGGCCTAGTGTCCAAGACAGGAAATGCCCCAAAACACAACATGGACACATCACATTTTCCCAAAGAAAACAAAGGTGTTTTTTGCAAAGGGCCTACCTGTGGATTTTGGCCTCTAGCTCAGCCGGCACCTAGAGAAACCTACCAAACCTGTGCATTTTTGAAAACTAGACACCAAGGGAAATCCAATATGGGGTGACTTGTGGATCTCTTGCCAGGTTCTGTTACCCAGAATCCTTTGCAAACCTCAACATTTGGCTAGAAAAACACCTTTTCCTCATATTTCGGTGACAGAAAGTTCTGGAATCTGAGAGGAGCCACAAATTTCCTGCCACCCAGCGTTCCCCCATGTCCCCCCATAAAAATGATGCCACACTTGTGTGGGTAAGCCTAGTGCCTGCAACAGGAAATGTCCCAAAACACAACATGGACACATCACATTTTCCCAAAAAAAACAGCGGTGTTTTTTGCAAAGTGCCTACCTGTGGATTTTTGCCTCTACCTCAGCTGGCACCTAGGGAAGCCTTCCAAACCTGTGCATTTTTAAAAACTAGACACCTAGGGGAATCAGGATTGGGTGACTTGTGGGGCTCTCACCAGGTTCTGTTACCCAGAATCCTTTGCAAACCTCAAACTGTAGCCAAAAAACACTTTCTCCTCACATTTCTGTGACAGAAAGTTCTGGAATCTGAGAGGAGCAACAAATTTCCTTCCAACCAGCATTCACCCAAGACTCCCGGTAAAAAGTATACCTCATTTGTGTGGATAGGCCTAGTGACCAAGACAGGAAATGCCCCAAAACACAACATGGACACATCACATTTTCCCAAAGAAAACAAAGATGTTTTTTGCAAAGGGCCTACCTGTGGATTTTGGCCTCTAGCTCAGCCGGCACCTAGAGAAACCTACCAAACCTGTGCATTTTTGAAAACTAGACACCTAGGGGAATCCAATATGGGGTGACTTGTGGATCTCTTGCCAGGTTCTGTTACCCAGAATCCTTTGCAAACCTCAAAATTTGGTTAAAAAAACACTTTTTCCTCACATTTCGGTGACAGAAAGTTCTAGAATCTGAGAGGAGCCACGAATTTCCTGCCACCCAGCGTTCCCCCATGTCTCCCGATAAAAATTATATCTCATTTGTGTGGGTAGGCCTAGTGCCCGCAACAGGAAATGCCCCACAACACAACATGGACACATCACATTTTCCCAAAGAAACAGAGATGTTTTTTGCAAAGTGCCTACCTGTGGATTTTGGCCTCTAGCCCAGCCGGCACCTAGGGAAACCTACCAAACCTGTGTAATTTTGAAAACTAGACACCTAGGGGAATACAATATGAGTGACTTGTGGGGCTCTCACCAGGTTTTGTTACCCAGAATCCTTTGCAAACCTCAAAATGTGGCTGAAAAAAAACTTTTTCCTCACATTTTGGTGACAAAAACTTCTGGAATCTGAGAGGAGCCACATATTTCCATCTACCCAGTGTTCCCCCAATTCTCCCAATAAAATGTTTACCTCACTTGTGTGGGTAGGCCTAGTGCCCGTAACAGGAAATGCCCCAAAACAAAACTTGGACACATCACACTTCACCAAAGAAAATAGAGGTGTTTTTTGCAAAGTGCCTACCTGTGGATTTTGGCTTCTAGCTCAGCCAGCACCTAGGGAAACCTTCCAAACCTGTGCATTTCTGAAAAATAGACACCTAGGGGAATCCAATATGGGGTGACTTTTGGGGCTCTCACTAGGTTTTGTTACCCAGAATCCGTTGCAAGCTTCAGAATTTGACTAAAAAACACGTTCTCCTCACATTTCAGTGACAGAAAGTGCTGGAATCTGAGAGGAGCAATCCCTGCTCCCCTAATTCTCCCGATAAAAATGATACCTCACTTGTGTGGGTAGGCCTAGTGCCCGTGACAAGAAATGCCCCAAAACACAACTGGGACACATCACATTTTCCCAAAGAAAATAGAGGTGTTTTTTGCAAAGTGCCTACCTGTGGATTTTGGCCTCTACCTCAGCTGGCACCTAGGGAAGCCTTCCAAACCTGTGCATTTTTGAAAACTAGACACCAAGGGAAATCCAATATGGGGTGACTTGTGGATCTCTTGCCAGGTTCTGTTACCCAGAATCCTTTGCAAACCTCAACATTTGGCTAGAAAAACACCTTTTCCTCATATTTCGGTGACAGAAAGTTCTGGAATCTGAGAGGAGCCACAAATTTCCTGCCACCCAGCGTTCCCCCATGTCTCCCCATAAAAATTATGCCACACTTGTGTGGGTAAGCCTAGTGCCTGCAACAGGAAATGTCCCAAAACACAACATGGACACATCACATTTTCCCCAAAAAAACAGCGGTGTTTTTTGCAAAGTGCCTACCTGTGGATTTTGGCCTCTACCTCAGCTGGCACCTAGGGAAGCCTTCCAAACCTGTGCATTTTTAAAAACTAGACACCTAGGGGAATCAGGATTGGGTGACTTGTGGGGCTCTCACCAGGTTCTGTTACCCAGAATCCTTTGCAAACCTCAAACTGTAGCCAAAAAACACTTTCTCCTCACATTTCTGTGACAGAAAGTTCTGGAATCTGAGAGGAGCAACAAATTTCCTTCCAACCAGCATTCACCCAAGACTCCCGGTAAAAAGTATACCTCATTTGTGTGGGTAGGCCTAGTGACCAAGACAGGAAATGCCCCAAAACACAACATGGACACATCACATTTTCCCAAAGAAAACAAAGATGTTTTTTGCAAAGGGCCTACCTGTGGATTTTGGCCTCTAGCTCAGCCGGCACCTAGAGAAACCTACCAAACCTGTGCATTTTTGAAAACTAGACACCTAGGGGAATCCAATATGGGGTGACTTGTGGATCTCTTGCCAGGTTCTGTTACCCAGAATCCTTTGCAAACCTCAAAATTTGGTTAAAAAAACACTTTTTCCTCACATTTCGGTGACAGAAAGTTCTAGAATCTGAGAGGAGCCACGAATTTCCTGCCACCCAGCGTTCCCCCATGTCTCCCGATAAAAATTATATCTCATTTGTGTGGGTAGGCCTAGTGCCCGCAACAGGAAATGCCCCACAACACAACATGGACACATCACATTTTCCCAAAGAAACAGAGATGTTTTTTGCAAAGTGCCTACCTGTGGATTTTGGCCTCTAGCCCAGCCGGCACCTAGGGAAACCTACCAAACCTGTGTAATTTTGAAAACTAGACACCTAGGGGAATACAATATGAGTGACTTGTGGGGCTCTCACCAGGTTTTGTTACCCAGAATCCTTTGCAAACCTCAAAATGTGGCTGAAAAAAAACTTTTTCCTCACATTTTGGTGACAAAAACTTCTGGAATCTGAGAGGAGCCACATATTTCCATCTACCCAGTGTTCCCCCAATTCTCCCAATAAAATGTTTACCTCACTTGTGTGGGTAGGCCTAGTGCCCGTAACAGGAAATGCCCCAAAACAAAACTTGGACACATCACACTTCACCAAAGAAAATAGAGGTGTTTTTTGCAAAGTGCCTACCTGTGGATTTTGGCTTCTAGCTCAGCCAGCACCTAGGGAAACCTTCCAAACCTGTGCATTTCTGAAAAATAGACACCTAGGGGAATCCAATATGGGGTGACATTTGGGGCTCTCACTAGGTTTTGTTACCCAGAATCCGTTGCAAGCTTCAGAATTTGACTAAAAAACACGTTCTCCTCACATTTCAGTGACAGAAAGTGCTGGAATCTGAGAGGAGCAACACATTTCCATCCATCCCTGCTCCCCTAATTCTCCCGATAAAAATGATACCTCACTTGTGTGGGTAGGCCTAGTGCCCGTGACAAGAAATGCCCCAAAACACAACTGGGACACATCACATTTTCCCAAAGAAAATAGAGGTGTTTTTTGCAAAGTGCCTACCTGTGAATTTTGGCATCTAGCTCAGCCGACACCTAGGGAAACCTCCCAAACCTTTGCATTTTTTTAAACTAGACACAAAGGGCAATCCAAGATGGGGTGACTTGTGGGGCTCTCATCAGGTTGTGATACCCGGAATCCTTTGCAAACCTCAACATTTGGCTAGAAAAACACTTTTTCCTCATATTTTGGTTACAGAAAGTTCTGTAATCTGAGAGGAGCCACACATTTCCTGCCACCCAGCATTCCCCCATGTCTCCCAATAAAAATTATGCCTCACTTGTGTGGGTACGCCTAGTGATGCAACAGGAAATGCCCCAAAACACAACATGGACACATCACATTTTCCCAAAGAAAACAAAGGTGTTTTTTGCAAAGTGCCTACCTGTGGATTTTGGCCTCTAGCCCAGCCGGCACTTAGGGAAACCTACCAAGCCTGTGCGATTTTGAAAACTAGACACCTAGGGGAATCCAATATGGGGTGACTTGTGGGGCTCTCACTAGGTTTTGTTGCCCAGAATATGTTGCAAACCTCAAAATTTGGCTAAAAACCACTTTCTCCTCACATTTCGGTGACAGAAAGTGCTGGAATCTGAGAGGACCCTCAAATTGTCATCTAAACAGTGTTCCCCCAATTCTCCGATAAAAATGATACCTCACTTGTGTGGGTAGGCCTAGTGCCTGTGACTAGAAATGCCCCAAAACACAACTTGGACTCATCACATTTTCCCAAAGAAAACAGAGGTGTTTTTTGCAAAGTGCCTACCTGCGGATTTTGGCCTCTAGCTCAGCCGGCACCTAAGGAAACCTCCCAAACCTTTGCATCTTTAAAACTAGACACCTAGGGGAATCCAAGATGGGGTGACTTGTGGGGCTCTCACCAGGTTGAGTTACCCAGAATCCTTTGCAAACCTCAACATTTGGCTACAAAAATACTTTTTCCTCATATTTCTGTGAGAGAAAGTTCTGGAATCTGAGAGGAGCCACAAATTTCCCGCCACCCAGCGTTCCCCCATGTCTCCGGATAAAAACTATACCTCACTTGTGTGGGTAGGCCTAGTGCCTGCAATAGCAAATGCCCCAAAACACAACATGGACACATCACATTTTCCCCCAAAAAACAGTGGTGTTTTTTGCAAAGTGCCTACCTGTGGATTTTGGCCTCTAGCTCAGCTGGCACCTAGGGAAGCCTTCCAAACCTGTGCATTTTTTTAAACTAGACACCTAGGGGAATACAGGATTGGGTGACTTGTGGGGCTCCCACCAGGTTCTGTTACCCAGAATCCTTTGTAAACCTCAAAATGTAGCCAAAAAAGACTTTCTCCTCACATTTATGTGACAGAAATTTCTGGAATCTGAGAGGAGCCACAAATATCCTTCCATACAGCGTTCCCCCAAGTCTCCTGATAAAAATGATACCTTACTTGTGTGGGTAGGCCTAGTGTCCAAGACAGGAAATGCCCCAAAACACAACATGGGCACATCACATTTTCCCAAAGAAAACAAAGGTGTTTTTGCAAAGTGCCAACCTGTGGATTTTGGCCTCTAGCTCAGCCGGCACCTAGAGAAACCTACCAAACTTGTGCATTTTTTAAAACTAGACACCTAGGGGAATGCAATATGGGGAGACATGTGGGGCTCTCGCCAGGTTCAGTTACCCAGAATCCTTTGCAAGCCTCAAAATTTGGTTAAAAAAACACTTTTTCCTTACATTTCGGTGACAGAAAGTTCTGGAATCTGAGAGGAGCCACTAATTTCCTGCCACCCAGCGTTCCCCCATGTCTCCCAATAAAAATTATATCTCACTTGTGTGGGTAGGCCTAGTGCCCCCAACAGGAAATGCCTCACAACACAACGTGGACACATCACATTTTCCCAAAGAAAACAGAGGTGTTTTTTGCAAAGTGCCTACCTGTGGATTTTGGCCTCTAGCCCAGCCGGCACCTAGCGAAACCTACCAAACCTGTGCAATTTTGAAAACTAGACACCTAGGGGAATCCAATATGGGGTGACTTGTGGGGCTCTCGCCAGGTTTTGTTACCCAGAATCTTTTGCAAACCTCAAAATGTGGCTGAAAAACAACTTTGTCCTCACATTTTGGTGACAGAAACTTCCGGAATCTGAGAGGAGCCACATATTTCCTTCCACCCAATGTTCCCCCAAATCTCCAGATAAAAATTATACCTCACTTGTGTGGGTGGCCTGGTGCCTGCAACCGAAAAATGTCAATAACCTGTAGAGATTGAGGGGTTAGGACAGCGAGTTGATAAGCACATATTTTTCTTTTATACATCTTTTAAGATGACTCTGCTTTGGGGACCCACACAAGTGATGTATCATTTTACTTCGGAGACTGAGGGGAACGCTGGGTGGTAGGAAATGTGTGCCCAAGTGGTGATCCTACAAAGAAAAGTGAGGAAAATATGCATTTTGAAACAAATTTTGAGATTTGCAGAGGAGTCTGGGTAAGAAAATGTTGGGAGATCCAGGCAAGCCACACCTCTCTGGACTCCTTCGAGTACCTAGTTTTAAAACATGTCAGGGTTTGGTAGGTTTCCCCAGATGAAGGCCGCACCGGGACCAAAAACATAGGTGCCCCCCCAAACACAGGTAGTTTTGCAATAGCTCATTTTAATGTGTCCACGTAATTATGTGATGTTCCCAACACTAACATTGTGAAAAGAAATGCACTTAGGTTATGTTAAAAAGACCGCTTACCCAGCAACTAAGTTGGTGGCATGCTTCATCACCTGGGTCCCACCCGAGACACCTAGTGTGTCACGGGTGTGCTGGGACGCCTGATTACAGTGGAGTAGGTTTTGTTATTTTTACCACACTTACTGGTTGGATTTGGCACGAGGGTGAGTGATGGTTCAGTAGATCACATTTTATTAATAAGAGATTTCACAAAAATGAAATGCACTGTTAATAACTGAAAGGCCAAAAAACTGAACCAATGGCGCACAGCTCGTTAGCTCTAAAGCCACGACAAGGCACCAACCTCTTTACAGTCCATTCACACACCTTTCATATATGACATGCACAAGACCATTCACGTCACCAGCCACGGCCCAGCACATAACAAGACTCGCATCAACAGAGAAAGCCATTCAAGGGCCCATCACTTACACACGCCCTCATGCCTGATACAGCAATCACCCCAGCTGATGGGAGTGTGTGGACTGGCGTTTGCCTGGCACTGTGTTGCAGTATCCAATAGCAAGTCAATATTTACACTGCCAGCAAGCACCACCCCACACACACCGCCAGCCAAGTGTCACCCCACTCGCACCGCCAGCCAAGCGTCACCCCACGCACACCGCCAGCCAAGCGCCACCCGACACACACGGCCATCACTTTTTTTTTGTTTTTAAACAACAAAGAAACCACTAATTATAAATAAGTTCAGAACTACAAACACAAAAGCTCTAACTAAATACATGACAGTAATGCCAACCGTGAAACAGAATATATGAAAATATAAACCAGCATTTTACACTAATTCTTCTGTGTATGGTAGCTCCTGAAACAGCCACCCACACACAGCCCAGGCTTTGAAGAGCAATCAGGGCAGTACATCCTAGTCTCCTTCCTGATACCTCTTCAAGCACAGACTCTGCATCTCTTAGCAGGAAAGTTTTTTTGGGCCGTGGGAGGAATGTGCTAAGCAAAGTGACGATCTTTCAATCTAGCCACATCCCCCACCACTGTTTCTCTAGGAACTCGTGCCTCCTCTAGCACAACAAGGCTCTCTACGATAGACTCCTGAAATTTCACAAATGTCATCCTTGATTCTGGAGAACTATCATTGAACGCAACAAAAGCATTAAACATTGCCAAGTGGAACAGTTGAACCACTCATTTCTTATACCATACATAAGACTTACGAGCAGCAGTGTAAGGTTCCAACCATCTACTCTATCAACATCACCCATGTGCTTATTTTAGTCTAAAATGCGCACAGGTTTGTGTACTTCAGCAACTTGACCCCAAACAGCCACAGGTGAAGTACTCTCATCATGGATGGTAATTAGCATGTACACATCCCTCCTCTCTACAAATTTCAGAGCTAGCAGCTCATCTTTCCGCAAGACACTGCACTGTCCCTTCTCCAGTTTTTTACAGACAAGCTCTCTTGGATAGCCTTTCCAATTAGAGCGGATTGTGCCACAAGCAACAGTGTCCACTCTGAACAACTCCTTGAACAACTTAACTCCAGTGTAGAAGTTATCTACATATAAATGGAGACCTTTATTAAACAGTTGTCTACCAAGTTCCCACACAATTTTCTAACTAACGCCAAAAGTGGGTGGACAACCAGGAAGGTCAATATTGGAATCCCTACCAGTGTAGACCCGGAAATTATAAACATATCCTGTACTACTTTCAGACAGCATATACATCTTAATTCCATGCCGTGCCCTCTTGCTAGGAATGTACTGCCTAAAAACAAACAACCTTGAACAGGACCAAAGAATCATCTACAGATATTTTGTTACCTGGAACATAGACCCCTGAAAAACGATCTTCCAAATGATCAAGGACAGGTCTACTCTTAAAAAGATGGTCAGAATCAGGGTGATCTTATGGCAAGGCTAAAGCATTATCTACAAAATGCAACATCCAAAGAATAAGCTCATACCGGTTACGACTCATGATTGCAGGAAATATAGCAGTTGCCATCAAGGGACCAGTAGACCAATATGAAGACAGTGATGGCTTCCTTATCAGCCCCATCAAAAAAGTTAAACCCAAGAACTTTTTCAACTCTTCCAGATTTGTGGGAATCCACCGGCTAGCTCTACAGTGTGGCCTAAGTCTGGCAGCGTTGTCCCTCAAATACTGCTCTGCAAACAAAGTAGTCTGCTCAACAATCTCTTCCAAAAATATATTGCCCATAAACAGCTCAAAAAAGTTGACAGGCAAAAAGTTTTCCATATTAATTCGATACCCTGGGAAACCAGTAAACGCAGGCTACTTTGGCTGCTCCATGTTTGGTACAACCCATGTGTCAGGTCTTCTAATGGGAAGTCTTTCAGCCGCTGGCTGCCGCACCATTGGCAAATCAGTGTCCTCCTCTAAAACAGGCCCTTCATCAACACTGACAGTGGCTTCATCATGAAATAATTCATGAGATCTCTGACAGAAAATTCACTTACAGAATCTTGCACTTCCTCCTCTGCCTCAGATGCACAGTCAGTCTCATAATCATGATCAGAAGATGACTCAAAAAGCACACAAACAACCTGCTGAGCAGTCATCCTATGGCTAGCCATGATCCTTCCTACAAAAATTAACTGGACAAATGCACCACCAACAACCAGCACTGTGTAAGATAAGTAACAAACAAAGTGTACCTTTATGACTAAGAGTTATAAATTAAAAAACCATACCGCTCACTTGCCTGAAAAAGCTTGACTCGCCAGCAACTACTCTGCAGAGCTACAGCAATCACCAGATATCCCACTAAAAAGAGAAACAACAGCAAATTAGACATAAGACAACACAATAATAATTGTGCATAAATCTAAGGAAAATTTCACACACAATCCTGCGTTCAGTACACCACCCACAAACATGTCATTCATGCATGGCAACAATACTCCTTTGGAGTAAATTTATTTACTTACCTAAAACATGTAACTATGCAAACCATAGGACAACCACTGCCAAAACTGCAACAAGCCACAGCAAAGGAAGCAAAAGCTTTGAACTAGAATAAAAAGGAGAAATAAACTATTATTATCATAAATGCAAATACTTCTCTAGATGACACGCACCCCGCCACCAACCATTTAAAAAACTTTCCCTGGTGTCTAGTGTTCTCTGCTTTGGGGTAGATTGGCCTAAATATAGGCCAATCTGCCCCCAAGGGGGGTCAGAAATACCATAGAATATTTTGCCTCCTTTGGGGGGGCGACCCTTGCCCATGGGGCCACCCCCTCACACAAAGCACACACATGATCCCTGGCACTAGGTGGGTTCTGCAGCTCATGGGGGCAGATGGGCCTATAACAAAAAAAAAAAAAATAGGCCGATCTGCCCCCAAGGAGGGGCAGAACTGCCCAATAGTGTTTTTTGCCCCTTGGGGCGACCCTTGCCCAAGGGGGCACCCCCTCAACAAAAAAAAAACTAAAGAAAGAAAAAAGAAAAAATCCCTGCCTCCTTCATGGATTCTGTCCCCCCCTGGGGGCAGAAAGGACTAAAAAAATAGGCCAATCTGCCCCCAAGGGGGCCATAAACGGCATAGATTATATTGCCCCTTTGGGGGGCGGCCCTTGCCCAAGGGGCCACCCCCCCCGCCCACACACATGATCCCAGGCGTTAAGTGGGTTCTGCCCCACTTAGGGGCAGATAGGCCTAAAAAAAAATTGGCCGATCTGCCCCCAAGGAGGGCAGAACTGCCCAATGGTGCTTTTTGCCCCTTGGGGGCGACCCTTGCACAACGGGCGCCCCCCAAAAGCAGAAAAAAAAACAAAAGAAAGAAACCAAAAAAATCCCTGGCATCTTTATGGTTTCTGCCCCGCCTGGAGGTAAATCGTACCTCCTTTCCACTTGACGCGCTGGAAGCAAATGGCTTCCAGCGCGTCTTTCCAACCTTTCATGATGTCAGCGCATGATTCCCCTTCCAACCCTGACCTGGGGGGGATGACTAGCACTTCCCCCGAGGGTCTGTACACAGAAGTAATGGTTACTTCTGTGGCACCTGAGAGGCACCGCCACGGACGTAACCATGACGTCCATGGCGTAGAAGAGGTTAAAGCATATTGTTATCCTCTGCATCTTCAACAGTTAGTATATGCCTGCAGGCTTCACTGGCCACATCCACTGGGGGCCGGGAAAGAGCAATTCTGGGGTCCTGTTGTTTTCCGAGAAAGAGTCTGGTGCCTAGTGTGGAACTGCTGATTCAATAAAACGACAAAATAATTGGAAGGCATTGGGAGCCAGTAGGATCAAATGTAAAGGTATAATTTCTGAATTTGCATGCCTTTTTGGCAATGAGGTGTGGAAGAAATTGATGAGCACATATGCTCAAGTAAGCAAATATGTTCTTTTTTTAAGAAGAAGAAGAATACAAGGGAACAAAGCAAACTAGTTACCAAAAATAGGGTATCAGCAAAACATAAGTTATACACAGAGGAAATATAGCAGGAAGCCAGCACAACCCTCCATCTCCAAACCCATATATCCAAAAACCAGAAAGAAGGGGGCATTGTGGTAACAAATAGAGATTAACTTAGTCCCAAAGTCTTGGCCAGCAAGTGTATCACCCAACCAAAGCATGGGTCCCATATCTTACCCAACCTCCATTCTCCAGCAGAAGCATTTCCAGCATGCAAATATTCAACATTTCCTCCCACCAGTCCCCAGGATCAGATGCACCGCTCGAGAGACAGGATCGTGTCAGCACCAGCCTCGCCAGGGAAATTGAAAAAAAGTATACACCAGCCAAGTGTTGAGGAATTAACCGGCAAATGCCACAACATGATCAACTTCGAGTCCCACCCTACCGTTAAGTGCAAGATGCTGTTAATCTTTCCCAAAACAAAAGCCCAGAATGAATGCAGGATAGGACGGGAGGCAAAGACATGAGCCGCTTTGGCCCCGCAAGCCCACTATGGAAGCAGCAATTGTCAACCCGAAGCTTAATGACCCCAAGGTGGTAGGGGGTATAGCAAAGGTCATTGATACATTTGATACTATATAACTTAATGCATGACATATTCAAAACATTCTGCTGCAGGAGGTTACTAAGCCTCATATCTCCCAACATTACCTCTGTATTCAAGAGTTTACTCCACTGAGTCACCCCTAACTGAAAAGGATCAGACGTTGGATATGTAAGGAAAGGTAACTATACTTGTAAACTAAACCAATGTTTAGAGAGAACAGCCATTACAGACCTCAATATTTAGAGAGAGCAGCTGTCACAGCCTACATTGATAGAGCTGCCAACTGAACAAATAAACTGTTCAAAATAGTCAAATACTCCAACCTGACAGCTACAGAGAACACTATCCACCCTTCACAAGAACTCTTCAACACTCTCTTGGACTACTTTCACAGCACAATTGCCACCATTTACAACAACTTTGACCAACAGCCCTTAACCCCAGCAGCCTCAACCAACCAGCACACAAGTGGAATGACCACCACCTGGACACCACTCACCTCTCAATCCACCACAGCCGTCATGTCATCCATCCAGTCCAGAGCACTATCTGACCCATGCACCAACCAATATTTCAACCTCGGAATCAACCACATCAATACTGAACTCACCTGCCTCCTCAACACCTCCATCACCATGGCAGTTTCCCAAGACAAATGGAAACACACAGAAATCAGGCCTCTCCTAAAGAAAAAATCCACTGACCCAAGTGAACTCAACAATTATCGACTGATCTTGCTGCTCACCTACCCTGCCAAGGTACTCAAGAAGGCCATCAATCAACAGCTCACCGAATACTTGGAGCAAACCGGCCTGCTTGGCATCTCACAATCGGGATTCCAAGCCAAACACTGCACTGAGACTGCACTCATCAGAATACTCCCCAATCATGGGGAGACTGCGGCCCTGATCCTCCTTGACCTCTCAGCAGCATTCAACACCATCTCCTACCCCACCCTCATCAGCAGATTCCACAACACTGGCATGCAAGGGAATGCCCTCCAATGGATCGCCTCCTTCCTGACAGGATGCACCTGGAGCATTAGGCTGCCTCACTTCACCTCTGAACCCAAGGTCATCGTATGAGACGTATCCCAAGGATCATCCCTCAGCCCCCCTCTGTTCAACATCTACATGACCCCCCCCGGCAGATATCGTCAGATCCCATGGTCTCAACATCATTTCCTAGGCAGACAATACACTGCCTATCCTCTATCTCACTGAAAACCAGCCCACTATTAGGGATAACGTCCGCAACATCATGACCAGCGTAGCTAACTGGATGAAAAAAATGCCTCAAACTCAACTCCAACAAAACCTTTTCCTAATCTCAGGTAGAAACACATCCATATGAGACCACAGCTGATGGCCATCTGAATTCATACCCGCTCCCACACCTACAGACTATGCATGCCACCTCAGCATCATCCTTGACAGTGAACTGAATCTACACAGTCACCCTCTCTTACCTCCACACCCTCCACATGCTATGCAGGATCTTCAGATGGATCCCAGTCAAGACCAGGAAAACCGTCATGCAGGCCCTCATCAACAACCTCCTAGAATACTGCAAAACACTCTACTCTAGCATCCCCACCGAACTACTCAAAAGACTCCAGATCATAAAGAAAGCAGCCTGATCTCTGTACCTCATGCCCACATCTCCCTCTACCTCAGAGACCTTCACTGGCTCCCAATCCAGAAGAGATGCCAATTCACGACCAAAGACCAGCCTACATCAACCACTGTTTGAACTTGTCTCAATCTGCCAGACACCTACGCTCCTCCTTGCTAGCCCTTGCACAGACCCCCAAAAACATTGCAGCTGCAGCGGTGGACTCTCCTTCACCCATGTAGCCACTATAGCCTAAAACTGCCTGTCCCTCCACCTCCGTACAGCACCCTCCCAAAGACCTCGCACCCCAGTGTCCTGATACCCCCAGGGATGATAGTGCCATGCCCTACAAATGACTGATTGATTGACTGAATATTTCTATTCACTGGTGCTCTCATTACCAACTCTAACATGAGATTGTCAAAGCAGCTAATTTTGTCTTCCTTAAAACTATGGTTAAAGTGTTGTACTTGCACATACTTGAAAAATCCAATATGAGCGAGAATAAAGAGATGCTGCAGGTTCTCAAAAGAGTGGAAAACATCCCCCTCAAATTATTGGACGTTAGTGAGGAGTTTAGCCTTCTCCCAGTTCTCCCAAAAGCTATAGTTAAAACAAGAGGTTAAATTAGGATTAAATCCTAGATATCTAAAATGATTAATCAGGGTAGTGTCTATGAATATTTGCTTGAAAGCTCTCCATGTTAGATGGAAGATCCTTATGGTATTTAACCGGATCCAATAGAAGTACATTGTATCCACTATACCAATACTGGGAACAATCAACTCCCCCAATGGCAGGTAGTAAAATACTACCCTCTGCCATGATCCCCAGCCCAAATCCCAGAGGAAGACTAGAAAGGAATGAGGCAAGATAGTAAAATTGCAGTGCTAGGATTAAGACCCCACCATTCTCTTTAGGCTGCTGGAAAAACTGTATCTTATACCAAGACTTTCTATAACACCACATACACTTTTGCTATGAGGACTCTATCCTATCAAAAAAGTTCACAGGGAGAAAAAGAGGATTACAACAGAAGATGTATGTTGAAAGGATAATCATTTTGCTATGATTACATCTACCATTTAAACCCAGATGAAGACAATTCCGCTTAGTAAACACATTAGCTGTATGCTGATATAATTTCCCAAGATAGCTTTTGATTATTTGCTCTTTGCAGACTGGTAGCTCTAGCCCCAGATAGAGAGCCAACTGTACCCATCATCTGGAGTGGGGGGGAGTGAAATTAGACAGAACCTGCGTTTTATCAGAATTGAGCTTATAGCCTGAAACGTCACCAAACGAGTGGGTGACCACCTCGACTGTCTGTAGGGTCCTAGCCGGGGTCAGGAGTTTAAACAGCCACAGGGCCTGTGTATGCTAGGACCTTAACCTCAAACCAATGTAATCTCACAGGCTGAATATCATCAGCCAGTATAAGCAATTTAATATCACACCTCAATGTATAAAGTGAACAGTAGAGGAGAAAGAGGACACCCCTGCCTGGTGCCGTGGGTGATATCTATGGGATCATACAGAGATCCTAAACAATGGATCCTTACAGTTGGACCTGAGTAAAGTTGACGAACTCTGGAAATGAAGCCTGGTCCAAGTTCTGCAGTCTCCATGACAGTCCATAGAAAAGGCCAAGAGACCCAATTGAAAGCCTTCTCCATGTTCAGCATGATCATATGAACTGGGCCTTCAACAACAGAGGTGGCCTCCAGGACAGTTACTGGTGTGTTGTTGTGTGCAGTAGTATCCCATCCCATGCTGGTTTGGATCGACAAAATGCATGATAACAGCTGATCAGTGGTTGGCCAGAATATGCGTATACATCTATGAGTCTGCGTTGATTAAGGAGATTGGGTGATATGAGCCATACAAAGTGGGGTCTTTCCCTTTTTTCAGGAAGATGAAAAAATTGGTTGAATCCCCCGATCCAAGAATCTTATCAGACACCTCAAAGGAATTAAAAATATACAGCAGAACCGGGGCCAGAATGTGCGAGAAAGCAGCACAAAATTCTAAAGGAATTTGGTCCGGCCAGAAGCCTTTCCCGTGGCTAGAGAACTAATGGCAGCTTCAACCTCTGAACAGGTTATGGGTCATTCTAGGGTAGCCTGCAGGATGTAACTCAGCTTACAATGGAAATACACACAAACAAATAGATAAATAGCATCAGCAGAGGGACAACAATTCTCACGATATAGATCCTGATAGAAATGCTGGAAAACTTATTTGATAGCAGCCGGATCTACAACACAGTCTTTTTTCGCTCCTAATCTGTTGGATGGTGTTAGTGCTGGAGCTACACTTCACTCTGAAAGAGAGCAGCTGGCCTATCTCTTCACTGTTGTCGAAGCTCAGAAATTTCCTAGCACAGCAGTTTTTAACCACCCAGTCTCAGATTTTCTTCCTTAGAGAAGACTGAAGGGAGGTTAGCCATTTTGCCCAAATTTCTTTCCGAGACGGGGCTCAGTCTCCTCCACCAGTGACATCCTCCGTTGGGGCCAGCAAACTGGAGCATATGTCCTTAACAGAAGACCTTAAGAGTATCCCAAACAATGGTCAGAGCTGCCAAGCTGACATTAACCTGGAGAAACTCATGTAGATGGAAATTCATAGAGCAAATATAATCCTCATCTAAGAGCAGCCTTCACTTGAATGTTCATCCCTGCGATACCGAGGGCTGGAGGGGACTGCTAGATTGGATAAACAGAGGTAGAGAATTATGATCAGATATAAATCTAGAGTTAAGCAACAGGCTTGAAGATGAGACAAATGTATTGTACATTAGGAACATATTTAAACAAGAAAGAGATCTGTGGGGGGCAGAGTAGAACTTAAAACAGATCTTGCTAGGTCACTCAAAACAACAAAGATCAACCAGCAGATACAAAGAGATAAGTTATTGCAGAGCCCCCCTAAGTCGATGCTTCCCCCAGAAAGCTGAGCTCTGCTGGCCCCGGGCCTGAAATGTAAAATCTTTATAGGGAGATAGAGTCACATTAAAGTCTCCACACACAATAAGAGGTGATGGCCAGAACTGAAGCTCAGCCAACCAAACGGCTATGATTGTCAGGTCATCGTTAGTTGGTCCACAGACTACATAGGTGGTAAAGCACATACTGTCCTTCTGGATAGTAACGAGAAGCCACTTCAAATGAGGGACGGGGAGATTTAATGGTCTAGTATATGGCCACCCTATACTGCCACTTTTAAATAACAATACACAGTTCCAAGATAGAAGAAAAGAGGAAAGGACAAGGGGAAGTCCTACTGTCTGAAGCAAGAGCCCTCACACATCCCATGGATGTCATGCTTCATCATCGTGTCTGCTCCTCGTCAGACCGTCACTGCAATGTCTGACGGGCACCCCACTAGCGGGGCTCTTTGCTGGAAATCTTTCCTCAATGGTGCGGTGCCATTAACCCAAAAGAGGAGAGAAAAAGAGAAAAGAAAATTGTCTCAAAACCCCAAACTTAGAGTAATTTATTTATTAATCCAATGTGGATGTTGGCCAAGATTAAAAAAAGTGATACGAGTGGTAACTGAGATAATGCTCATTCACTCTCTACAGTGCTTAGAAAAAGAGGGGGGCAAGGGACTACCTTGCACTCCCTATTAATAGGTCAACATGTTTCGTGTCTCAGGGGTCCATAAGGATCCAGTGACTCTTCTTCAGGACCAAATAAATAAATACTTCTCCTTTATTCAACACAAAGACATCAGTTAGTCTGAAACTGTCAGTCCCAATGTCACCAGTCACTTACAAAAGTCAACTACCCATCAGGCTTGTCTCATCTACAGCTCAACTGTCCCCCAATTTGGACCAGGCTCCATAGGAAACCACAGGCCTGGAGACGGGCGCAAAAATGTTTCTGGCTGTCCGTGATCCAGAGGAAAACCTACTCACGGCCGTGTTCCTGCAACAACCGTAACGAGAAGCCAACAGCCCCAGAATTGTCCTTCTGCCTCAGGACCCCCATTTGCTGTGCTTAGCCAATGATGCAACACCCCTATGAGAAAAAGTAAAACAAGAGGTACATAAGACTTTATAGCTAATATCCTTAAACACGGGGATTTTGCATGGGATAAATGTGTCTCCTGGAGGTAGATCATTTGTGGCTTAAGGGTGTTTAGTTCCTCCTGGACAATCTTGTGCTTGTGTGACAACTTAACCACACTGATGTTCCAAGAGAGAATATGCAATTGCTGCCTAAGACACCAACTATCGCTAGCCATTGATACTGTAACTCAGAGCCCATTAGCTGCCCCTCATACTATCACTTATCTGCCAAGACACCCCCGTATACATTTCTACAGTTGAATAATCACCTTTTAATCAACTTTTTACGTTCAGACTTCAAAACCTTTTTGGAGCTTTTTCTCTACAACATTGGACGACCCTACACAGCAAGAGTCAACGTCATTGGATTGCCTTTCCAGGAGCCCCGGTGAAATCCTGGAAGTCTGAGGCTCTGGAGCTTTTCAGCTGGATGAACCTACAAGTCAGGCCAGGCCACGTTCACGTAAGCCAGCTTGACTCACAACATCTAGTCGGTCCATTTATAGAGCTTTTTTCCAAAAGTTCTCCAATCCTCTCCAAACTTCTGGATCTTCTTCCAGAAAGTCTTAGAAGGTCCTTTAGGAATCCATAACTCACCCCAAGGTTCCAGAAGCTCTGAGTTGCTCCTTGAGGGTTAGAACTCCAACTCCCAGAATGCACCTGGCTCAAATCCAATGGTCGCTGGTCAGCTGGCCAGTTTCTTTAGAGCTTGATGCTGGGGACTCTGGTCAGCTACTGTCTACAGGAGGCCCTTCTTGAAGCAGTTACAGACAGGCAAAGTCCTTTTAGTGGTAAAGCCCAAGTGTGCAGCTGGTGCAGTCCTTCAGAGTGCAGAGTCCAGGTGCAGGGCAGGGATCCAGCAAGGCAGTCCTTCTTCTTCTTGTCTTGTTCTTTGTAGGGTTCTGAAGTGTGGGTGCACCTCTGCAGTATTTATCCTTGCACCTGAGGTGGAAAGCAGGGGGCAACTGTCCAATCACCGACAGGCCACCACCCTCTTGGATGACCACTTCCAGGGAAGTGTGGCTAAAATCAATGCCAGGAAGCAACATTCCTCAAAAATCCAAAATGGCAGAAATTAAATCTCAGAGGTCAGGTCTGGCTGATCTCACTCACTAGTGTGGCTAATGTTCCCTTAACTCTTTCCAGCCCTCTCCTGATCTAATCAGGGGGCACCTGTCTTTCTGGTTTTGCAGGAAATGGGGAAGATCCACTTGCTGGCCCAAATGTCCTTGCCTCCTTTGAAGTACAGTTTGGCTACTCTCCCTGATCCTGTTTCGCCATCTGCTGAGGCAGTTCTTCTCCCCCAAGCACTTCCTTTGTGCTCAGCCCAGACCACTTTACATCTCATCAAGGCAGTCTGGTCATGCTGCCAGAGGGTGGCAAATCAGAGAAGGGCACTACAGAGCTGAAACTGGCAACTTTTAGAAAGAGTTCTAAAACTCTTTCTAGGTGCAAGTTATATTAAACTCAACAACTGTAATTTGTTGAATTTCTTATAACAATAAGTGTGATAGCAAACTTAAAATATTTAGTTCCTTCTGAGATTGTATTAATTAAAATTAAAGTCTCCCCATGTTAGCTTATGGAGCCCATGCACTACAGTGACGGAAAAATGAATTTGATTATCTTTCCATCACCGGGCTTATAAAACATATTTTATAAAGTTCCTGCTTATAGTTACATAGCACCCAGCATTGGGACACTTAGAGCAGACCTTAAGAGTGACTTAGATGTACAACTAAGGTGGTTTAAGACTTTGGAAGTATTTTTAATTCCAAAGTCGAATATGGGGTTAACTTTAACTTAAAAGCAGCCAGCAAGGCCTGCCTTTAAAATGACCCTGGGCACCACAGCAGTGCACCTATAGGTGCACTAGCTATGCTAGGGTCCCTAAACCTACATATCCTACCATGTACTAGGGACTTTCAAGTACGTAGGTACAGCCAATTATAATTAGCCTAATTTGCATATCCATTTAATCAGAGTACAGGCCCTGTGATTGTTCAGCAGTTCCCAAGGCACCATCAGAGTCAGAAAAACACCAGCATAAGTAAAAAATTGGGGCAAAAAGTTAGGGGGCTTGTGCAATCAGCCCAGTTTTCGCACACTTTCCTTTTACTTCTTGTTGTAGTTAACTGAGATTTTTATGCTTGTCAATCTCATAATAACTTACGGTTCTGCTTCTCTTTATGTGGCCATTTATTTGATTGTGTTCCACTTGCCATCGACAGAGCTGAAAGAGGCACAATAGTAGTGCTGTGCTATAGTGGAACCTTTCCTTTATCGTGCACTCTGGAGTGAACATTGCTTCCACCATCGTTTTAGCAGCATAGGGCCAGATGTATGAAATGTTTTTGCACTCACAAATGGTGAGAATCGCAAAAATCGGTCGTTTGCGAGTGCAAAAACGTGGTCTGCGATGCATGAAAGGCATTCGCAGACCAAAAATAAGAAATCGCAAAAATTGCGATTTTTTGCGGTGCAACCGGGTTTTGCAAGTCGCATTTTGCGATTCGGTATTTCCAGTAGGAAATTGCGAGGTGCAAAATGCGAATCGCAAAATCCAAATCGCAAAGAGATGCATCAAAAATTTGCAATTAGCGATTTTTCGCAGAATGGCATTTTGCACATGAAAAATACCACTAAGTGAAAGCAGGTGGTAACCAGGTGCAACCTATATAAAGAGGCCCAGAATGCCTCAGACTCCCTACCACAATGGCTGCACTCTACGTCATGGCGAGGAGGATGAGGATCCTGGCAGGTTTGAGGAGAGGGAGGAGGAGACAGGAGCGCATTTTTAGAGTGCGCATTACACTCTTTGACCTGACAGAGGAGGAAGTATATGAGAGGTATAGGTTGAACTCAGCTATGATACTTGACCTGATAGCTGAGCTACAACCCATACTGCAGCGCAGAACACTAAGGACACATAGTATCCCCACCCATGTGCAGGTATTATGTTCCTTACACCTACTCGCCTCAGGGAGCTATCAAGGGGTTATAGGAGCGGCTGGGGGGGTCTCACAGAGCACCCTCTCCAGATTCTTCAATGCATTTATCAATGCCATGCTCAGCAAACTCCAACAGTACATCAGATTCCCTCACACCCCACAGGAAATACAGCAGACAAAAATTTACTTTTATCAGATAGCACAGTTCCCCCTCGTCCTAGGTGCCATAGATGGCACACATGTGGCAATATGTCCACCTTCTGTCACAGAGTATGTGTACCGAAACCGTAAACACCAACATTCCATGAATATACAGGTGATATGCAATGCCTCCTACATCATAACTGATCTCGTGGCCAGGTTTCCAGGGAGCACACATGATTCATACATCTTTCGTTACAGCGGCATTCATACAAGACTGCTAGCTGGGAAGTTTGGTGAAGGATATCTATTAAGTAATGACACTCTTTACAATGGCGGATAGATAACAAACCCTTTTCAGATGGCTGAGGTACTCATCAAACCTTCTGTCCCTATCAGGAGACAGTGCCTATGCAGTGCGCATCTACATGATGACGCCCTACCTCAATCCCACCACACCGGCAGAACGGAGATACAATGCAGCACACAGGGCAACCCGCAACGTGGTGGAGCGCACATTTGGCCTCCTGAAGAGTCGCTTCAGTTGCCTCCACAGGAGTGGAGGGGCACTACAGTACAGTCCAGAAACCACATGTAGAATAGTGGCTACCTGTGCAATCTTGCACAATATAGCTACAACCAGGGGCATACCTATAGAAATCAGTGACACTGAATCAGATGAGGATGATGATCCCATACCACCTCTACAGCCAGCTGACAGGACCAGTGCAGCAGAGGGACGGCAAAGGCGTGCTGCCATCACACACAACCATTTCAGATGTGAGTATGTATAACAAAACTCCACTGACAACTGTAGCTGTAGTGATAGAAATATTTATTACCTTACGTCAGGTTATTAATTGTGATGAAATAAGTAAAAAGGTGAATGTGAAAAACGAAAATAAACAAATGAACTGAGTCCAACACTATTACTTCATAGTGGGGACACCAGAGTCAATGCGGCAAGAGTCACTTCCTCCTCCCGCGCACACCACTGGGGTGCCCAGTTGAATCACTGGCACCCTGAATGTCAGCCTCAGTGGCAGTGCTGTGCCTAGCACTGCGCCTTCTGGTGTCTGAAGCAGGTACGTGCACACTACTGAGACTCGAAGTGTCCTCCGTGTCCCCCAAGGCAACCTCACTGGGAGTGGCCGACCTCTGTCCCATTACTAGTTCTATCACATTGGTGATTTGGACAAGGCCCTGGACCACATCCCTGCTGGTGTGCGCAGCCTCCACATGGGCCTCCACAGCACGATGGGCGATGAGGACGGTGGAGTTGGCCAGCCGATTTGAGGACCTGCAGTAGTTTGCAAACATGGTGCGAAAACAGTGCTCATGTCTGCGTCGACTCACTCTTTCGTGTCTCAGCTCCTCACACAGGTCACGCAATGCACTGGTCAGCTCCCTAGTGTCCTGGGAGGCCTGCACCTGTCCCTCACGCAGCTGGTTGATGTTTTCGTTCAGGGTGTCAATTCTCCGATGCAGGCCAACCATATGTCTGTTGTAGACTCTAAGGTTCCTGTCCAGACTAAGGCCCATATGTATACTTTTTTAGCGCCGCATTTGTGTCATTTTTTGACGCAGAAACGGCGCAAACTTGCAAAATACAATTGTATTTTGTAAGTTTGCGCCATTTTTGCGTCAAAAAGGGGCGCATATGCGGCGCTAAAAAAGTATAAATATGGGCCTAAGTATTCTCCTGTTTTGCAGGTGCTGTTGCTGCAACATAGTAGCCTCAAGTCCACCAAACAGGGATGTACCATCAGCTGCCTACTGCAGTTGCTGTTGGGACACTGTGGCACTTCTACGATGTGCTGAATAACCCCTGTCCTCTGTTACCTGGCTGCGCCTCTTGGGTGCAGATGGTGTGCCTGGCCCCTCCTGCTGAACATCGGAGTCACCACTGATGTCTGGAAGTGGCAGTGGCCTGGGCCTGCGGCGCACAGTTGAGACATTGATGGACCCACTGGTGTTGGTGTCAGAGGGCAGCTGTGTGTCCGTCTCCCCTACACACGCAAGTTCTGTGGCTGCTGTGCCAGGCCCACCTGCAACAACAATATGCAGCATGTCAGTTCTGTATGTTACATTCTCTGTCCAGAAATGGCAATAAAGCTATAGGTACTGCTCTACATGGTGTAGTGTGTGTTGTGTTACCTTGGGTGTCACTATGCTTGCTTACATTGTCATGCTACTGTCTGTACTAGTTTGTGGACCACGACTCCCATAATGCATTGTTGTGCTGCTACTAAGATGTGGAGTGGACTACTTCACACACTACTTCACATTACATGCTAATTCCTAAGGGGCTTTTATGCATGCAGATATTGGGTTCACACGACATCATTGCACTTACCTTGGCTGGTACTTGGTTGAGCGGAGGAGTCTATATCTGTGACCCCTGTCACTGCTTCCGTTGGAGTGTTGATTCCACCAGGTCCTCCAGTGGTGTGGCAGGTGGCTCGGTTGGTGGTCCTCCTCCAGTGCTCCTGGCCTCTGCAAGTCGCCTTGCCACCCTCTCCTTTGCCCGGGACCGCAGGTCATACCAGCATTTCTTGATTTCTTCAATGGAGCCCTGTGCCACTCCAATTGCGCAGATTTTACTTTGGATCTCCAGCCAAAGTCTCCACTTCTCACTCTCTGGCACCTGTTGGGATGATTTGCCAAACAGGCGGTCATGACTCCTCACCACCTCTTCTGTTGAGACCTCCAGCTCCTGCGCTCTGAACTTAAGATTGCGCTTCATCTCCTGCTTCTCAGATCCTGGACCTTGGGGCTCCATTGTGGCTCAGGTGATGCTGCTCCTTCAGAGTGCTGCTCAAAGTGCCTGGGCTGCTCTCACTCAGGATGCTGGTTTGGGTGTGGCACCTGTAACTGCCTGGGATGACTCATTTCCTGCTGGTGATGTCATCAGGCTCCTCCAGGTGTGCATTCTCGAACTTTCTCGCATTTTGCGATTTTTTACTGAATCGCAAAAAAAACGCAAATTAGAGAATGCAAATTGCGATTCGGTAAATGGGCCTCGCAAACCTCAAATTGAGCTTCGTAGCCAGACGATACCGGCATAATTGAAAACTATGTGGGTGTAATTAAAAATTCATCCAACCCAATCCAAATCTCCCAGGGTCATACAACCACTTCACTAGGCCTGGGTGGAACTCATGGAGTTTCACTCAGTGGAATTCTGCAGAGTTAGATAAAAACTCTTTGAAATTCAATGGAGTTTTGCGAGCAGGCGGAATGCGGGCTTGTTGCAATGCTCGCACTGATTTCTAGAAAAAGGAGCTTGTTCTGCACTGTAAAATCAGATCAAATGCCATCATGGGCTGCATCTTTCTGCCACTTGAATAGATTTTCTACTTAAGCAGCAACTTTCTCAACGCGAATGGGCGTGACATGCCTCATCCCATCCACGTTGGGAAATAGTGCCAGGAGGTGTTTTAGTGCCCAAAAATCGCACTAGGGGGTACAAGTTCTCACTCATCAATTTATCCCTGGTGAGCCATGCATGAGAAAAACTCCACCATGGGGTGGTCGGTGGACACACCCCGCTGGCGGAGTGGAATTTTTCGCCCACCCCTACACTTTACCACATGCCCTTACCCATTTGTTTAAATTCTGAAACAGCAGCCAACTTAGGGTATATTTTGTGTTCATGTCATTTACTGACCTTTATGTGCTATTGCTTGATTTGAACCTTTATCATCCAAAGTTCTAAAATAACAGTGTGCAAAATTTTGTTTTTGCAAAACAAGCATAATAAATTAATTTCTAAAATTCGGATACTTCCACGATAGCTTAGTGAGTTTGGATGAATGTGTCTAGGTTAGTGAGAACGCATTAGTGTCCCACAAACTCTATTAGTCACTCATTAAACATATTATTTTATCATTTGTACGAGGGAAGCTATGCACATAATATTTCTGTTAAAATACATACATCCCATAAAAAAATCCCAATAGGCTATGGATTCTTCACCTATGTTAGCCTAGTACTTGAATACAAAAGACTGATTTTTATATTGACAGGGTGGAACTACCATGGCTGCAATTGCCTATCATGGCTGGTGACTTCCCCATGCACTGTTATATTCAAAATTCGATGCCCCAGAACTGAAATGAATTTATGGTGTTTGTTTAACACATAGGTGGTCATTACAACATTGGCGGTAAAAGCCGCTTACTGCCGTGCAGAAGACCGCCAACACACCGCCACGGCCACGGAAATCCGCCACAGCTATTATGACCCACAGCACGGAATCCGCCAAAATTCAGACACCCACACAAGTCCGCCACACCAAAGGTCAGTGATAAACTGGTGAACACAAATCCTCCACCGTCACACCAACAGAAATATGCCCACACTATCACGACACACGAATCCACGCGGCGGTCTTTCAACCGCAGTATTACATTGGCGGTACACACCGCCGCGCTCAAAATACACACACTTTTACAAAACATAGCCACATTGGACAATTCAAAATACACACACCTGATACACATACACACACCACTCCCACACACCCAATACAATATAAAACATACACCCACATCACCCACAAATCCCTACTACCACAATTAACAAGAGAAGGCCAGAGAGAGACACCACAAACAACTACCAAGCATCCACAGGCACAAAATACCATCACCCACAGAACTTCCACACACCTCACACAACACACCACTACATATCAGCACACTTATCCACACACACACCACCCCACACATCACCCACACCACCCCATGGCACGGCAAAGACACCCCAGGTTCTCTGAGGAGGAGCTCAGGGTCACAGTGGAGGAAATCATCTGGTTAGAGCCACAGCTATTAGGATCACAGGTGTAGCACACATCCATAGCTAGGAAGATGGAGCTATGGCGAAAAATAGTGGACAGGGTCAACGCAGTGGGACAGCCTTCATGAAATCGGGATGAGATCAGGAAGAGGTGGAATGACCTACGGGGAAAGGTGCGTTCCGTGGTCTCAAGACACCACATCGCGGTTCAGCGGACTGGCGGCGGAACCCCACCTCCTCCCCCACAACTAACAACGTGGGAGGAGCAAGTCTTGGCAATTCTGCATCCTGAGGGCCTCACAAGAGTAGATGGAGGAATGGACTCTATTAAGTCAATTCTTAACTATTACATCCCCCACCCTACTTGCATGCTATGACATACCCACACCCTCCCCCTCACCCCCATCACTCCAACTCCTCACAAATGTCCCACTATCACAAATCACACATCCCAACAGCAAGCCCTGCATGCACCAACAAAGCATGGACACCCATCGCCAAAGCATGGCCACTGCACATACCCATACACCCCCCTAAACCACCATCACACAAGGTCCCACACAGGAATGCAAGCACTAGGGTTCACGGTCACCCACCCATTGCACACGATGCCACACACAGATGTTATAAACATCCTTTTATACCCCTGCAGGACCCCTACCCAACGTCACCGGACAGGAGGGTCCACACATGTACACACCACCAACAGAAGAGGCCCACAGTGATGACAGCACCTCTGTCCAACTGGATCTGGATGACCAGCCCGGCCCATCTGGGACCTGGGGACAGTTGGTTCCCCTGACACAGTCACAGGCCACCACAGAGCTTCCCCCCTCTGGAAACACTAGAACAGCACCCACCCAGTGGGCCCATACCACTGTCCCCAGGACACGTCAAGCAGCAGTGTGTCCACCACTACAGGGAACCGAGGATAACCCACCACCCCAACAACAACAGGGACCTGGGGGCAGTGGTAGTGGACACACGGTCCAGGGGATGGAGGCCCAGGTACACAGGGGAACTGGGAGGGCTGCTGTGCAACAGGGGGAGGACAGGCCAAGGAAACCCACTCTCCACAAGGTCCTCTCATCCATCATGGGAGCCTACCACCACTCCCAGGAGACAATGGCAACGGTACTGGACAAGTTTCAGGAGACCCAGTGCCTGCAGGAGGAACAGTATTTGGGCTTCAGAGAGGAACTCAGAACCATCACTTCCACCCTGGGCACCATCCTAGGGGTGCTGAAGGAAGTTCTCAACACCAGGAAGGACACTGTGGCACAACAAGGGGCCCCTGACACTAGCATGGAAGATGAACTGCCCACCACCTCTGCCGGTGCTAGTGGACAGGACACCCCGCCACAGGACCACCACACCAGCACCCCAACTCCTGTAGTGGGAGAACCACCCCGCAAACAGTCCCTGAGATCCAGGACAAAGACAGAGAACAATGCCAAGACCCCCGCCAAGAAATGAGACCACCCTGAATGTCATCCTTCTGTCCCACTTTGTCACCCTGCCCATCCTCAAACTGCCCCAGCTCCACTTCCTATGCCCATTTGGGCAATGCACCTGTGAGACTAATAGACTGGTCTCTGCCATGGACATTCCTCCACCACCCCCCTCACCATTTGACAACCCCCTCCAATATTGAGCACTTCAATAAACACCCTTGAAGCACAAAACAATCTGGAGTCAGTCTGTGATTTTGAAATAGTGTATTAGCAATTACAGTGACAAAATGCTCTTTCAATTGTAATTTCAATATACCTATGTCACACAGCTCTAGTCCATGAGGAAACAAAGCAGATGTCACAGAGTGGGACCCACATCTGTGAAATCATAAGGGAAAGTGACAACTCAGTGACTATACACTGGGTGAAAACGACAGACAGGAGAGAGGTAGTAGTGTTAAAGTACATGTAGTAGGCAGGTCTGTACTCTTACCTGTGCCTCACTGGAAATATTGCAGGATCACTGAGTTCCTGTTGTGCATGTCCTCTTCTTCTGCTTCCTCGTCTTCACTGTCCACAGGCTCCACAGCTGCAACAACACCGCCATCTGGACCATCCTCCTGCAGAAAAGGCACCTGTCGTCGCTAAGCTAAGTTGTGAAGCATACAGCAGGCGACGATGATCTGGCACACCTTCTTTGGTGAGTAAAAGAGGGATCCACCTGTCATATGGAGGCACCTGAACCTGGCTTTCAGGAGCCCGAAGGTGCGTTCTATAATCCGCCGAGTTTGACCATGTGCCTCATTGTAGCATTCCTCTGCCCTTATCCTGGGATTCCTCACTGGGGTCAGTAGCCATGACAGGTTGGGGTAACCAGAGTCACCTGCAAATGGCGAGGGACAACTGTTAGACACACACTAACCTGTAGGGATATCCCCAGACCCAGACAACCATTCCCACTGTCTTGCTTCCAGGTGCTCAACTAATGGCCACACATGGTGCCTCTGAAGTTGACCCATCACATAAGGGATGCTGCTATTCCGCAGGATGTAGGCGTCATGCACTGAGCCAGGGAATTTGGCATTCACATGGGAGATGTACTGGTCTGCCAAACACACCATCTGCACATTCATGGAACGATAACTCTTCTGGTTTCTGTACACCTGTTCACTCCTGCGGGGGGGACCAAAGCCACACGTGTCCCATCAATGGCACCTATGATGTTGGGGATATGTCCCAGGGCATAGAAATCACCTTTCACTGTAGGCAAATCCTCCAGCTGAAGGAGAACAATATTGCTCCCCATGTGTTTCAGCAGGGCAGACAACACTCTGGACAACACGTTGGAAAACATAGGCTGGGACATCCCTGATGCTATGGCCACTGTTGTTTGAAATGACCCACTTGCAAGGAAATGGAGTACTGACAGCACCTGCACTTGAGGTGGGATTCCTGTGGGATGGCGGATACCTGACATCAGGTCTGGCTCCAGATGGGTACACAGTTCCTGGATTGTGGCACGGTCAAGCCTGTAGGTGATGATCACGTCTTTCTTAAATTGTCGACAGGTCCACCAGTGGTCTGTACACCAGAGGATGCCGCCATCTCCTCACATGTCCCAGCGGACGGTGCCTATGAAGGACAACAGCGAGCACAGAGTCAACCAACTCAGAGGTACGTACCCACAGCTTACACAGAACACGATTCATAATCCGAAAAGTGGCCTGTATGTGTGTTGAGGCTAGGCCTAGGTATGTGTGACGCAGTTAAAAATTAAGCCATGTGGGCCCCTGAAGTGGCGGCTGCCTGACCTCTAAAGTGGGACAATGGGATGTGAGGTAACTGCGCTGGAGTTGTACACCGTCGCGGTAGGCGGTCGAAGACTGCGGCGCAATGCTGCATTGGTTAACATTGGACCCTATGGGTCCCAGGAGCCAATGACGATGTACGCCGGCGGTGACGGTACGCACTGCCACGGACGTGACCGCCATTTTCTATCTGTTCAATCACTCGATACCTGATCTTTGACAGGAGAGGACCTACACTGCAAGTGCTGCTGTGACCTCGGTCTGGAAGAGACAATGGCTCGAGTGTCAGGGAAAAGGGCCCCTGCCTTCACATCGGAGGAGTTGGAGAAACTCGTGGATGTGGTCCTCCCCTAGTACACGCTACTCTACGGTCCTCCAGACAAACAGGTCAGTACACTGGGAGCATGCTGTATGGGCTATGCCTGTGTGGAGTGGGGTGGATGAAAAATGGGGGAGGATTGAGGCGTGCATGAAATGACGATGAATGCATGTGCTGCATTGCAAGGTAGGGATGGGGACCAAAGACTGTGACGGTGCAGTTGGTAATAAAATTTCTCTTCCCCCTGTACAATTCATGTAGGTCAGTGCCCACCAGAAAAAAGATATTTGGCGTGCCATCGCCAAGGATGTCCGGACCCTGGGGGTCTACCACAGACGGAGAACCCACTGCCGGAAAAGATGGGAGGACATTTGCCGCTGGAGCAAGGAGATGGCGGAGGCTCAGCTGGGGATGGCCTCCCAACGTGGGAGGGGTGCCCATCGCACCACGACCCCCCTGAGGTTCAGGATCGTGTCGGTGGCATACCCGGAGTTGGATGGGTGCTTGGGGGCATCACAGCAGCCACAAGGGGATGAGTACACTCTCATCCTGCTGATTATGCGCAGTGGAGGTATCTGGGGGGGAGGTGCGCTGTGGGTTTCCCTAGGCCACGGCGAGTTTAGTAGACAAGGTCCCTCCGTAAGGCAGGCCATGTGGCACCCCATCCCACCTCTGTAGAGTGCCGAGTACACCTAGTCATGCCCCTGTGTCATCCATGTGTGCAGATGTCGTCCATAGCCTTGTAAGCCATGTCCCAGGGATTGAACAGTGGAGGCCAAGAGCGCGGCGTAGTGCAGGGGCCTTCTGTGTCTGTTGTGTCCTCCAACGGTAGCGGTAATGCATTCACTCAACATGTTTTCCTTCTGTCCTCCCCCACCTTTTTCTGGTCTCCCTGTTCTTGTGTGCATTAGCATCATCAGGCAGAGGAGCAGTGGCACCGGAACAGGAGGGAGCTGCATCCCACATGGCCCTGGAGGGCAACACTACAGAGTCGGATTTCACCAGTGGGACGGAGGGCGAGGGGAGCTCCACGGCTGGGACAGGAGCTGACCAGTGACACGGACTCATCCTCTGATGGGAGCTCCCTTGTGGTGGCGGCAACATCTGTGCCCCCCTCATCTACAGATACAGCTGTCACCCCCGTACCAGCACCGCCCTCCCAGCAGCCCCTCAGCCTTTGCCTCGTGCCTGCTCACCCAGGAGGGTGGGCATCACCTTCGCCCCAGGCACCTCAGGCCCTGCCCCAGTCACCCCTGCTGCCCTCAGTGAGGAGGCCATTGACCTCCTCAGGTCCCTCACTGTTGGGCAGTCTACCATTTTGAATGCCATCCAGGGTGTAGAAAGGAAGTTGCAACAAACAAATGCATTCCCGGAGGGCATTCATTCTGGTCAGGCGGCTTTCCAGCGAGCTTTTCAGACTCTGGCCTCAGCACTGATGGCAGCCATTGTCCCTGTGTCTAGCCTCCCCCCTCCAACTTCCTCCACCCCGACCCAATCCCCTCTACCTCAGCCTATCCAAAGCACACCTTCAGACCAGGATGCACACACGTCAACACACAAGGGAAGCTCAGGCAAACATAAGCACCACACATCCCACAGGCACTCACGCAAGCATCACACACATGCAGACACACCATCATCCACTGCCTCCACTGTGTCTCCCTCCTCCTCATCTCCCTCTTCCCTCCCTGTCTCATCTACACTCACACCTGCATGCACTACATCTACAGCCGCTACTGCCATCACCAGCACACACACCACCACATCCCACTCACGTGCAGTCACCACCCACACTACCATTCTCACGTCCCCTGTGTCCTCTCCCAGTGTGTTAGTGACGCCACCTCCCAAGACACACAAACGCAGTCACACACCCACCCAACAGCCATCCACCTCACGACAGCCTACAGCGCATGCATTTTCACCCAAAGTCACCAAACGTAAACCTCCTACAACCACAACCTCTTCCTCCACTCCCAAACCCCCTCCATCTACCCGTCCCAGTGTCTCTCAAAAACTTTTCCTGTCCAACCTTGACCTCTTCCCCACACCTCCCCCACCCCGTCCGTCTCCTAGGGCCCGACTCTCCAGGTCCCAACCTAGCACCTCAGCCACAACATCTCCGGGACTAGTGGTGGCTGTAGTCACCGGAATCTAGAGTGCACCGGCCACCAGGGCAGCCAGTGTGGCACGGAGCCACAGCACGGACAGTCCCCCACCTCAAGCATCAAAAGTTGGCCAGTGCCCGCGGGAGAGGGGTAAGACTCCAGCCACCAAAGCCGCTCCCAGGGGTCAGCTTCGAAGGTGGGGAAGGGCCACAAGAAACCCGGCAAGTCTGGGAAGAGCAGCACGGTGGAGAAGACCGCCATCATCCCCGCTGCCCAGGAGGCCACGCCAGCACCTGCCCTGCTGCCCAAGAGGCCACCGCCATCCTCCCCGCTGCCCAGGAGGCCACCGCCAGCACCAGCCCCGCGGGGCCAGAGAGGACCGGCAGCACAAGCCCCGCTGGGCCAGAGAGGACCGCCAACACAAGCCCCGCTGGGCTTGAGAGGACCACCAGCACAAGCCCCGCTGGGCCAGAGAGGACCGCCAGCACCAGCCCCGCTAGGCTGGAGAGGACAGCCAGCACAAGCCCTGCTAGGCTGGAGAGGACAGCCAGCACAAGCCCCGCTGGGCCAGAGAGGACTGCCAGCACAAGCCTCGCTGGGTTAGAGAGGACCGCCAGCAGCTGAGTCACTGCTACAAGCACCGATGAACAGGGCACCACTGAACAGGGCTCCGCCGCCTCAAGCACCGATGCCTAGGACACCGCCGCCTCAAGCACCGCTGAACAGGGCACCACCGCTACAAGCACCGCTGAACAGGGCACCGCCGCCTCAAGCACCGCTGCCAAGGACACCGCCACCTCAAGCACCGCTGAACAGGGCACCGCTGCTACAAGCACCGCTGAACAGGGCGCCGCCGCCTCAAGCACCGCTGCCAAGGACACCGCCACCTCAAGCACCGCTGAACAGGGCACTGCCGCTACAAGCAACGCTGAACAGGGCACCGCCGCTACAAGCACCACAGGCCCATGAGCACCAAAAGCTCTGACGCTACTGAGGCCACCACGTGCAGGATGAAGCACTCTGGGCACAAGGCCCCCTCCAGAACCAGTGGAGATTGACATCCACTACCTCTGTCCTTGGCAGGATGAAGTACTCTGGGCACAAGGCCCCCCCAGAACCAGTAGAGAGATACATCCACTACCTCTGTCCTTGGCAGGATGAAGCACTCTGGGCACAAGGCCCCCTCCAGAACAAGTGGAGATTGACATCCACTACCTCAGTCCTTGGCAGGATGAAGCACTCTGGGCACAAGGCCCCCTCCAGAACCAGTGGAGAGATACATCCACTACCTCTGTCCTTGGCAGGATGAAGCACTCTGGGCACAAGGCCCCCTCCAGAACCAGTGGAGACTGTTATCCACTTGAGAGACTGTGGCTTTGCACTCCCCAGGATGGAACAGTGGGCAAACCACCCACTATATAGACTTGAGAGACTGTGGCTTTGCACTCCCCAGGATGGAACAATGGGCAAACCACCCACTGTATAGACTTGTGAGACTGTGGCGTTGCACTCCCCAGGATGGAACAGTGGGCAACCCACCCACTGTAAAGACTTGTTAGACTGTGGCGTTGCACTCCCCGGGATGAAACAATGGGCAACCCACCCACTGTAAAGACTTGAGAGACTGTGGCTTTGCACTCCCCAGGATGGAACAGTGGGCATGTGGCCCCCTCGTGGATTTGGCGTTGTGCACTCAAGCGGCTGAGGTGCCCCCCCTTTTCCTCCCCCTGAGGTGCCTGTTTATTGGTATCTGATGCCCCTGCGGTGTTCTCTCCGTCATGGTCGGGGATCTTGTGTGGGCCTCGCCCATACCATGTAGCCCAGTGTTCCACAGACTTCAATGGAGCACTACCTGGACTACTATTGTTGATGTATATATTTGTTTAAGGTGTGTATATATATTTTAAGGCTGTGTGCCTTTTGAAGATCTCATTGCACTGGAGAGGATATTTGGTTTGGCAAAATGCTTGATATAGAACCTTCCTTCGTCTTTCAGAGATCAAAAGCAAAATAAAGATCTTTAAATTCTATTTGGTGGCTGATGGATAGATAAGGGAGGTGGGCAAGATGACCAAAAACAGATTGTCTCTTGGGAAGGTGGAGCAGTAGACAGGCAGATGCATTTTGGATGATCTGTAACATTTTAAATAGTGTCTGGGTAATACCCAGGTACTGAACATTTCTATAATCCATCCGTGATGTGAAAATCTCCTGCACAACTGTTTTCTGAATGATAGGTGGGAGGGTCCACCAAAGGTTCCTTAAATTTCTTAATACGCCAAACAGGCATAAGTGAAAAGCCACCAAACCAATATCTAATATTGTGGGTAACATAACTTCTGTTTTTCCCCCATTTAGCTTAAAGCAACATCTACCTATACAATCTGCTAAAGATGACAGACAGTTTCTCAGCTGGCAGGAAATTATGCCCCGCAGAACTCCACATAGCATGGGGATAGTATCGGAGTAGTAGGGTAACTCAGAAACCTGAAAATAGCGCTGTCTAAGAAATGTAGAGAACCAATTAAGTGCCTGTCATATAATGGTAACTAACATGCAGGGTCTGGACTTAAAAACCTGTTTTTAGAAAGTGGAGCCTTGATTCTGGGACTGAACACATAGGAGATACCCGCTACGCATTTGCACCCCATGTACTCTTTTTCAGGGATGTATCCTGGGGAACACTTCTCCACTTTACTAATAATCATCCCAAAGCTGTTTAAATGGTAGTTTTAGAATGGGTCTGTGTGAACTCTTGATGTTTATGGTAAAAGGCAGGTCAAGCCCAGTCCATAATATATAGCTTTTGAGTATTAGAGGTTATAATTATGAGACTGGATTAGAAAAGTTCAGCACCGCCGGAGGCCCTGGACCACATGGAGGAGATGGTGGCAGCCATCATCCTTGAGGAGATCGTCGCAGGGATTCAAGGACACGACAGTGCAGACAACCAGGAGATAACACACATGCAGGGTAAGTCACATGGGGAATTAAAATGCACAAATATTAACTGTAAGCAGGGAGGGGTGGACATACCTACTACACAATGCATGTAATTCATGATATTCAGGGAGTGGAATGGGTAAAGGGGCACGGCACGGGGGCATGGCCCGTTCAGAGGAAACCTGGGGCACACTACTACACAACACCAACAACCTTTGCATGGGGGTATGCTGCCATGCCAAGGATGTTGCAAAGGTAAAGCCAGGCCAGGAGGGCAGGGTACAACTTAAAACTGGCAGCCCATTACATGTCAGCCAGTATTGTCCCTACAGTAGCTAGGGCCCAATTAACAACCTCTGGCCATACCTGCAAGTGGAATGTAACATTGACAACAGTTGCCACTACCACCTCTGCTGTGTATGCAGGTCAAGTAGCTAATGGCAGTAACGCCCCCATGGATCAAACACACCCAAATTAGAGGATTGAGGATGACAACGTTATCAATCCCCTGAAATCAATACAAATGTTTCAATCCAATTAAATGTGATTGTCCAACGTTGCTACAAACATCAGCCATTGTCATAAACATTAGAAGGTACATAGCACTAATGCCATACCCATGCTGCAAATGTCAGGGTCCACCCTGTGCCTGGGTCACAATAGCTCCAATGCCACCATGCAACTTCCCAAATGTCATACTGCTCAGAGAACAGCATTGAGGGGGAGGACACATGTAACAGGTTACAGAAATACACCTGCACAGTCAGAGGAGGAAATGGAACATTGCTAAGACTATCAGTGCAATCCAATGTACCACACATTCCCCAACATCAGCAGTATACATTACCATATTGTGCCATAACAAAGCTATACATAGTATATGCTAGATCTCAACAACATATAGGTGGATGTGAAAGGTCAGAGACTGGGGCAGGTCCAGATTGTTAAGTGTGGTGATAGTGCCATCAGAGCACCCACAGCCAGTGAAAGGCCTCACCATGAGAATGGAGGTAGACGGGGGGTTGAGTAGGACAAGAAGGTGGCAATTCACAATTTGGCCTGAACCCACACCTAGAGGATGTGATGCTGAAAAGTCCACAAACTGACCACAATACACACATCAGAAGATGAAGACATGGAACAGATCACCTTCACCTGTAAGAGTACCCGGTAGCACTAGGCCCTGCTGCATGGTCACCTATTACCAAGGTCGTGTGCTTTGTAAAATGCCAGTCTTGCAACAACTGCACTCAAGCACTGTTCTTCAACCCACTGTTTATCTTGTCACCCTGTCCAGTGATTGTCTCTCACTAACTCACTAGCAAATCCTGTCCCTCTGCATTGTCTGACACTTCACCCCAGCATGTCCAATGACATTTTCTTTTGCACTTGTGTAGGATAACAATGGAAGATGTCACACTAAGCACCAAGCAACCCACCCACAATCATGGACAATGTACATATAGCACTACAGCACTTTTAAATAAATAGCACTTACACAACAACTTTGTCTCTGTGTAATGTGACACATCAACCGTGATGGCCATCAGTGATGTTTGCCTCAGGTCAATGATCACTGATTGTCAATACACTTGACCTGAACAAATCTTGGCTGATAACTATGCACAGTGGCCTGGATTGTACCATCATCTGCCCTCCCTGAGGGTTATTTCCTAGGAAAATATAAACTATACACCATAATGCTGTGTTGTACAGAATAACGCCTCCTCAAGGGATGTCTAAGCCAGAAAATAGTGCCTTCAATTTTTACTGAAAATCAAAAAGTACATATGTGACATTCCCCAATTTTTAGCTAACAAACACCAAACAGCATGAATGGATGTGTGTGAGTTTCCATACAAATAAGTCACTGGGCTGAACATTGTGACAAATGATAGGTGTGAGTTATGTATACCATACTACATGAGAGGATTCGCTTGGACATCAGGCTGCAGGCAGACTTAACACAGTGTCCCCAATACCAAATCTGTTAGCAAAGTATGTGACATTGAAAACATACATCACAAAATAACCACACTTTGGGATCCATAGTAACCGTGAGTGGTGGGTGGAATGGATGGCCATATCTTAGCTAAGTAGCTTTGGTGTAGCTGCCAATGTAACAGCTCAGTTGGGATATGGTTGCAGCATGGGACACAAAAGCTAAGACAAAATAGACACTGTTCACTCATGGCAAGGCCCTGATCTACAAGCATTTGACACATACTGTAAAGGGTTACCTAGATATTTATTAAACAGTAAAAACAGAAGCTAAAACCAGGGGAAACACCTTACCTAACCTAAACTACTCTAACTACACATTACCCACAACTGTCCCTAACTAACCTGAGCTAAACTTACTTATCACATTTAACAAAACGATCTAAATATCAACCCCCCCCTTATAAGACGGGACACATGGAGGACAACTTATACTAACCTAAACACATACTATCTTATACTAAACAAATATATATATTTTTGTATTTTTTTTGTATTTGTTTGTATTTTTTTTATTTTTTAAACACCAAAACCCCAACATCGTCCCCCACCCACCCAAACCACACACATAATAAAAAACAGTTGTAAAAAGTATGATACCCCTACCCACTACTACTAACTAAACTAACAGCCTATACTAACCTCCAACTAAGCCCCCTAAACCCACTAATTTAAATAACTGGGAAAGAGGAGGGAGGGGAGGGAATCATGGCTGAGTATAAGCCTACAAGTTGGCCCTCGCAGGGTCTTTTTGATGGCACGCACCCTCCGATTCACCTTTGTCACCTCCTGCTGCAGTCTGGTCATTTTACGTAACACACTGTCCAAGTTCCGTGGCATCTGGTTAAAAGCTGCAGGGTCTATGGCTGCAGCAGGGGTGGTCTGGGTTCCAGTTGAGGAAGTATGGGCCCTTGTCGGTGCCATGTCTATAGGCTGAGGTGCAGGTGGTGCTGTGACAGGTCCTGGAGCTGTCGATATTGATGGTCCAGCAAAGGTCGCTGCTACTGTTGGTGCCACCTGGGTGGTAGTGGTGGTGCTGGTGGTGGTGGCTGTGGTGGACACGGAAGGGCCCCCTTGGGCAAATGCCCTCCACACTCCGGAGGCTCTTTCATGGCGATAATGCCTTGCCATGTTGCGGAACCCAGACTCCACATCCAGAATGTGGCGGTAACACAATGCCCTGCGCTGAAACTCTCAAATCTGGATGGGAGTCATATTGGCAGCTGTTAAGACAAATAGAAAACCAAACATTGGGTACTTCATTGTGTGAAATGGCTCAAGAAGTAAATCAGACAATACATCTAATGTACCTGAAACAGCCCAAATCATCATACTGATCACTGATTGTCCCTGAGGAAGTACATGTCAAGCGAGCCTACACATGTCACATCATCAAACAGCACATCAAAACCCTAAAAGATGGGTAACAACTGGAATGACTTTGGCATAATTTTTCAGCCACTTGTCAGGTAAAAATCATGCTGTAAATCCTCCACCACTGACAGGCCAACAAATTACTATGTTCTTGATGACAATCTAGGGCCACAAGATCTGCGAGTTGTAAATGGAATGGCAGTATAGAATGCAGGTGCTAATCATGAGGGGGTATCCTAGGTTTGGACAAGTGATTTACAGATTTACATGTCTGTGTACTAAACTTGGATCATCAGTCCTAGGTACACTATTCACAACCCTACGCCTGTGCCTGAGGGGGTGGTGGGTGGACAAGCAACTAATAATTTCTAAAAATAAGGATACCCAGGAAGCTTTGGAAAGCTGTACATGGGTTTGGCCAGCACACCAAAGGTAAGGAGGAAGTCCAAATAGGATACGCATAAACCTTGGACAATCCCATCAACACTTATCTTTGGAAATGCAGACCATTGTCAACATCATTTCCTACCAGTAACCCATTACTTACAACAAACAGATAGATGCAAGCACACCTCTGGCCATGAGCTGCATGCACACCTAGGCCATTGTATTCAAGTGCCTCATACTCGTAGCACAACACGTGGAGCGACATGCTGCTAGGAAGTTAAACATACAGTCAAACATGTTTATTATTGAATAGGGACGCTGAAGTCTGTGGGTAAGACTTTGGCATCCCTATTCTGAGAGAATCAGGGTCTGACTGGCTGACTAAATCACTAATATGGTCCACTGCTACATTTTCAGATTTCAAGTTTTATCCACATAACTCATCCCTATTCACATTGCCGTGCCTACAGGACTGACCTACAATCCCAAATTATGACAATACAATAAGGATTGGCCAACTCAAAGATGGGGAAAAAATTATACTCCACTCAAGGAACAAAACCAATCATTGACCAGCGCATCACACCTTGCTATGCGTCCAAGACACAGGAGTCAATCACACATCATCAGCAAACACAACTGTAGGAAAGTAACATCTTGCCTGGCATGTTACCCCCATATTTCATTGTATATATGTTGTTTTAGTGTATGTGTCACTGGGACTCTGCCAGCCAGGGCCCCAGTGCTCATAAGTGTGCCCTGTATGTGTTCCATGTGTAATGACTAACTGTCTCACTGAGGCTCTGCTAATCAGAACCTCAGTGGTTATGCTCTCTCTGCTTTCTAAATTGTCACTAACAGGCTAGTGACCAATTTCACCAATTCACATTGGCATACTGGAACACCCTTATAATTCCCTAGTATATGGTACTGAGGCACCCAGGGTATTGGGGTTCCAGGAGATCCCTATGGGCTGCAGCATTTCTTTTGCCACCCATAGGGAGCTCTGACATTCTTACACAGGCCTGCCACTGCAGCCTGAGTGAAATAACGTCCACGTTATTTCACAGCCATTTACCTCTGCACTTAAGTAACTTATAAGTCACCTATATGTCTAACCTTTACCTGGTAAAGGTTGGGTGCTAAGTTACTTAGTGTGTGGGCACCCTGGCACTAGCCAAGGTGCCCCCACATCGTTCAGGGCAAATTCCCCAGATTTTGTGAGTGCGGGGACACTATTTCATGCGTGCACTATACATAGGTCACTACCTATGTATAGCGTCACAATGGTAACTCCGAACATGGCCATGTAACATGTCTAAGATCATGGAATTGCCACCCCAATGCCATCCTGGCATTGTGGAGACAATTCCATGATCCCCCGTGTCTCTAGCACATACCCGGGTACTGCCAAACTGCCTTTCCCGGGGTTTCACTGCAGCTGCTGCTGCTGCCAACCCCTCAGACAGGTTTCTGCCCTCCTGGGGTCCAGCCAGGCTTGGCCCAGGAAGGCAGAACAAAGGACTTCCTCAGAGAGAGAGTGTTACACCCTCTCCCTTTGGAAAAAGGTGTCAGGGCTGGGGAGGAGTAGCCTCCCCCAGCCTCTGGAAAGGCTTTGATGGGCACAGATGGTGCCCATCTCTGCATAAGCCAGTCTACACCGGTTCAGGGATCCCCCAGCCCTTCTCTGGCGTGAAACTGGACAAAGGAAAGGGGAGTGACCACTCCCCCGACCTGCACTTCCCAGGGGAGGTGCCCTGAGCTCCTCCAGTATGCTCCAGACCTCTGCCATCTTGGAAACAGAGGTGCTGCTGGCACACTGGACTGCTCTGAGTGGCCAGTGCCAGCAGGTGACGTCAGAGACTCCTTCTGATAGGCTCTTACCTGTGTTGCTAGCCTATCCTCCTTCCTAGTGCAAGAGCTCATCAGAGTTCCTCTGCATCTCTCTCTTCACCTTCTGCCAAAGGATCGACTGCTGACTGCTCAGGACGCCTGCAAAACCGCAACAAAGTAGCAAAAACGACTACTGCAACCTTGTATCGCTGATCCTGTCGCTTTCTCGCCTGTTTCCTGTTGGTGCATGCTCTGGGGGTAGCCTGCCTCCTTTCTGCACCAGGAGCTCTGAAGAAATCTCCCGTGGGACGACGGAATCTTCCCCCTGCAACCGCAGGCAACAAAAGACTGCATCACCGGTCCTCTGGGTCCCCTCTCAGCACGACTAGCGTGGTCCCTGGAACTCAGCAACTCTGTCCAAGTGACTCCCACAGTCCAGTGACTCTTCAGTCCAAGTTTGGTGGAGGTAAGTCTTTGCCTCCCCACGCTAGACTGCATTGCTGGGTACCGCGTGATTTGCAGCTGCTCCGGCTCCTGTGCACTCTTCCAGGATTTCCTTCATGCACAGCCAAGCCTGGGTCCCGGACACTCTAACCTGCAGTGCACAACCTCCTGAGTTGTCCTCCGGCGTCGTGGGACTCCCTTTTGTGTCTTCGGGTGATCTCTGGTTCACTCCTCTTCCAAGAGCCTGTTCCAGTACTTCTGCGGGTGCTGCCTGCTTCTGTGAGGGCTCCATGACTTGCTGGGTGCCCCCTCTGTCTCCTCATCCAAGTGGTGATATCCTGGTCCCTCTTGGGCCACAGCAGCATCCAAAAACCCTAACCGCGACCCTTGCAGCTCGCAAGGCTTGTTTGCGGTCTTTCTGCGTGGGAACACCTCTGCAAGCTTCTTCACGGCGTGGGACATTCATCCTCCAAAGGGGAAGTTTCTAGCCCTCTTCGTTCTTGCAGAATCCACAGCTTCTACCATCCAGTGGCAGCTTCTTTGCACCCTCAGCTGGCATTTCCTGGGCATCTGCCCACTCTCGACTTTGTCGCGACTCTTGGACTTGGTCCCCTTGTTCCACAGGTACTCTCGTCCGGAAATCCACTTTGGTTGCATTGCTGGTGTTGGTCTTCCTTGCAGAATTCCCCTATCACGACTTCTGTGCTTTCTGGGGAATATAGGTGCCCTTTACACCTACTTTTTGCAGGGTCTTGGGGTGAGCTATTTTTCTAACCCTCACTGTTTTCTTACAGCCCCAGTGACCCTCTACAAGCTCACATAGGTTTGGGGTCCATTCGTGGTTCGCATTCCACTTTTGGAGTATATGGTTTGTGTTGCCCCTATACCTATGTGCTCCTATTGCAATCTACTGTAATTCTACATTGCTGGCATTACTTCATTTTGCTATTACTGCATATTTTTGGTATTGTGTACATATATCTTGTGTATATTTGGCATCCTCATACTGAGGGTACTCACTGAGATACTTTTGGCATATTGTCATAAAAGTAAAGTACCTTTATTTTTAGTTTATCTGTGTATTGTGCTTTCTTATGATATTCTGCATATGACACCAGTGGTATAGTAGGAGTTTTGCATGTCTCCTAGTTCAGCCTAAGCTGCTCTGCTATAGCTACCTTTTATCAGCCTAAGCTGCTAGAAACACCTCTTCTACACTAATAAGGGAGAACTGGACCTGGTACAGAGTGTAAGTACCCCTTGGTACCCACTACAAGCCAGGCCAGCCTCCTACAACAACACACAACAGAAATATCAAGACTTACTGGAGATGTCTGGGTCTGCAAATCGAGCCACCTCTCCGATCGTGTAGGGTGTAGGTCCACCTGTAAGGCATGGAAGGGAAATACAAATACAATGTGTAATATTAACTCAGAAAGTCAAGCCTCTCAGACATGATGATACTGCATCCTACATACCACTGCAAACATATACAGACCCGGGGACTCCAGTGATTGATACACACACATCTGCACACATGCAGTGGCCCTAACTATCATGTGGTGGCAAACATGCTCCTTCATTAATGAGCAGACAAACTCATGGAGTGTATTCCTCTCATCATGTGTATCCATGAGAGACATGCAAAGCCACTTTCCGTGAGGACTGCAATACCAGTCACCCAGACATTGTGACTAAGACCAATTTTAGACACACAGGTACAATGTACAGTGGGCCAGGGCCAGTTGTTAGCCCTGAATTTGTAAGGTTTTCTTAATTTGATGTGCCACAGCTATGGTAAGTTGCACCAACCATAGATATATCAACCCATGTGCATACCTTTTGCCAGCCATCCCTAATTTAAATGTGGCACTACAAACTCAAAATATCAGTCTAAGATGTTACCTGAGGTAAGCTATAACTTGTTACGTTTGTGTCAGAATCCAGTTCAGAGATGTATCCGAAAACAATTGAGGGACACATTGGGGGTGATTCCAACTCTTGCGGGCGGCGGTAGGCGGAAACCGCCATTTGGCCGCCATGCGGCCAAATCTCCGCGGTCCCCATTCCAACATTCCCGCTGGGCCGGCCGGCGCTAACCAAGTTAGCGCCCGCCGGCCCAACGGGAATGAGGCCGCAACACAGGAGCCGGCGGTGTTGAGGCGGTGCGACTGGTGCAGTTGCACCCATCACACTTTTCACTGTCTGCTAGGCAGACAGTGAAAAGCTGGCCGGGGCCCTGTTAGGGGGCCCCTGCACTGCCCATGCCACTGGCGCACTGGCATGGGCAGTTCAGGGGCCCCCAGAGGCCCCAGGACACCCCTTACCGCCAGCCTCTTCCTGGTGGTGAAAACCGCCAGAAACAGGCTGGCGGTACGGGGGTCAGAATCCGCAGCGCTGCCCTGGCGGATTCTCCCAGCCGGGGCAAAAACAGCGGAATACCGCCGGCCCCGGCAGGGCGACCGCGGCTTTACCGCCGCGGTCAGAATGCCATTTGAAGCACCACCAGCCTGTTGGCGGTGCTTCCGTCATTCATGACCCTGGCGGTCCAAGACCGCCAGAGTCAGAATGACCCCCATTATTTCTTTAAAAATTCTAGATTTCAAAGATATGTTTCCTGATACACTCACAGACCACACATGAAAAATATGTTAGAGCCACATTGCCATCATCAATTGACGTGAGGGCAGCACTAATTTACAGGCTCCTGTTGTGTTTTGAAATTTAGTCTAGCTGTTGCATCAACAAATGACGGTAATGTGTAGGAAATATTGTATACCTCACAGGCAACTGTGGCCCATATTTATACAAACTTTGCACCGCATTTGTGTTGCTGTTTGACACAAAGGCGGCACAAACGTACAAAATACAATTGTATTTTGTAAGTTTGTGCTGCTCTTGCTTCAAAACAGCTCGCAATTGCGGTGCTAAAAAGTAGAAATATGGCCATGGATGTTTCACTAGCATTCCACATGTTCAAAAATATTGCCGGCAGCATATGAACAAATCAGCTACTGTCACTACAGAGCATTTAAACGTGCACATTACTCTGATTTGTACTCACCAACAGGGCCACCAATCACAATCCCCAGGCGGTCCAGCAGGTCTTGCTCCTTGGCAACAAGGTCAGCCCAGCGGTGCTTCAGCTGGTGGTCATTGCGCGGTGTCTTGTATATTCTCTGGAGATGGTACAACACCTTTGCCCACCGGAGCCTCCTTGCCTCTGTGTGATAGCCCTGTATCACACGACCACCTTCATCTATCATTAAGGGTAGGAAGTTGCAAACCAGCCAAATAAACCCATCCAGCTCTTCCTCTCCCATCCTGCCAAGACGAGGCCTACCCAACATTATTGCACCAAAAAAAAAGAGGGAATAAAGGGGTACAAAGGAGAATAGAGGGAAAGTAGGACAGGGAAATGCAAACTAACTAAGAACACATCCCAACTATACCCAATCTACCACTACCCACAACAGACTCCCAACACAACAAAGCCAAATGTTGACACCACAAATGACAAAAAACACATACCACAGATACCACAGACAGTTATGAACCACAAAAAGACAATTTAAAGTCCACATTGGAGACAAAATCACAAAATATACAGAGAGACAAGTCTAAACACAGCCACACAGTCAGGAAATATCACAGACTGCAAAGTGAAAGTACACCCACTGTACCAATTCTCTAAACAGGATATCCCATTACATCACTTCCTGCCTCAAATTTGGTGCGTTTTCTTGTTATGCGTCAAATATTATGACGCTTACAGTCTGTGCGTAATTTTTTTTTAACGCACATGATTAGAAATAACCCCGCATCCATATTGTTAAATATGTTTCAAACCTAAACAATTTCCAGGGGTACAGTGTGGGAATTACCGCTCAGGGCCAATGGATGTTTCATGGCAATGTGCGTCACATTTCGACCCATGTGCATCATTTTTTGACACGTGCGTCTTTTTTTGACGTGTACCCATCAAAATTTCTGTCATTAACTGGGTTTGGGTAATTTCTCATTTGTAATGGTACATGACAGTTGTGACAATACAGAGATAGACTGATTGCACCCACATTGGGCATTACAGTGAATGGGTACATGTGACAGATCATACTACTGCGGACCATGATCATCTACTTGTACCGGATTCGCACTCTTCACTGACGCAATAGACGGCCAAACGTGTGGGATACAATTATGTATTACCCAGTTTGGGCATGTTTTGCGTCAAGAGAGGATAGCAAGGCGACCCAACTCAACACAGTAACTCAATGCCTATTGGTCAATGTGTATGATTTGGCTACTACTATTATTGTTGTCCCACTGTGTGACCATCACCAGATGCATTTTTGCAAATCTGCTTGTATGCATGTGGAGTCAATGTGTCTAACCCTCAGTTGCAAGTCAGTGTGGAAATTAGAGAGGACATGTGTTAGTCATACACATAGCAACTCCTGCTGTTTGCACTTCCTAGGTTTTTTGGAACATAAACACCACCAATGACAAAGTATGCAGAGAAGAGATAGCAGACGGTTGTTCATGGCAATGTTCCAAAACTTAGCCATCACATGTCCTGGAATGTTGGATACTACTTCCTAGGCACTTGTTTGTTTACCCACCATGAGTCAGGCATGGGATAATACTGTGTGGGTACTGTGTTTGTGACGCCGAGTCCCAAATATAATACACAATTGTAATGTTACACCACAGTTGGAGTCATATATCTGAGCCATGTCTTTCCTGTGGCAGTGGAGGACCAGCAGACCAAGCAGCATGTGTTCGCATATTTCGAGTTGTAAAATGCACAGAGGTGTCTGGTTCATTTGTGTGGGCCAATGTGTAGCCTGTATAATTATTGGGGTCTATGTTTACACAGTTAAGTGTAGGTCTAGTCATGAGTCTGTGGAGCCATTTCCTGAATCTACAAAGTATCCTTCGCAGATCAATAGAAGGAAAGCCAATGAGGAATTGAGAACAGCCCTGTCACTGCAGACGGGTTATGAGTCTGTCAACAGGGCAACCTTGGTGTGTTGACAACAAAGTTAATGCCTAAGGATTCTTATACCTGCAGGTGTCCTCCCAACATTTGTACACAGGTTGGCCTCTAAAATTCCCAATGCATCTGGGAACATCAGTGCCTCTGTGCTGATTAATCTCACAGCTATTCACCATACAAGCCCCATCAATATGTTGGGAGCAATGTGAATCAGCGTGTGGACTATCAGGGTCCTAACATGTGTAGACATTTCATGCACATTATCTGATGTTGTTTGTTGTGCTGGAGTAACCATACCCAATCCATGCATACAGCCATGGTACACTGTCACTATTGGTCACTTATGCATACATGAAACCCAGACAAGGGATAGGCCACGATTCGGCTATTTGGAGACAAGTTCCCCCCCATGGTACGCTAAGTAAACTGATTATGCTATACAATGTATTTGAGTATGCACTGTAGAACCACCTGACACAATACCGCAGGAGGAATATGAGGGTTGGGAAAGCAACTATGATACAAATGTAGGCACAAGGGACCTTTAGGGTAACGCAAAGACAGGAGCCAGTCAGGCTAACAGGATGCAGGGTCAATCAGGATCTAAACATTTCAGAAGGTAAATACACAGTGGTCAGACTGAGACTGGTCTGAGGTGGAACAAGACTGTGGAACCGGAAAATTGTGTTTGTCCTGTGTGTTGGAACGTAACACATTAACCCAAGGGCTGTGTTACACAGCTGATTTATATGGCAATGCATAACAGTGTTATAGATAAAATGGCAGCTTCTATGCTGTTCCAGGCTGCTGCAAGGGCAGTGCATGTTCAAATGGCTGGTCTCCATGGAGGTGCTCACAGGTGTGTGCAGCATCAGTCTCTCAAAAGTCCTGTAGGTGACATTGTAGTTCAAAGGACCAACAGTACCTTTCACATGGGAAGCAATGTACAGGTGGTTACAGGTCCTACAGACAACAAGCCAGTGCATTATTTAACCTGATGTCCATGCAGACAGAAGTACAATGACTATGGCATACCATACTAAAGATTGAAGCACACTGGATTAACATTGTGAGTCTGGGTGTGTGTAGAGGAGGGATTATCTGAGGACACATATTCCCATTCCAGGGACCTCTAAAGAAGGGTGGGCTGAGACAGGGAACATGGGTGTGGCTGGACTTAATTTAAAATAACGCCTGGGTCAGGGCAGGCGTTAAAATGGGGCAAACACACCTGCACTTAATGAAAACACACAGAAGCAAACAGCAGAGCTCCAAAAGGAAGACATGGAGGTGCTTTTCATCCAGCATGCATGCAGACGCAGAGCACAGGACCAACAACAGCAGCATCCACAACACCAGCAGGGACCCCAAAGGCAACGCAGAAGGCAGGAGAGGATATTCCGCACCAGGACAACCCTTCATGGCCTCAGGGAACATGACATCATCCAGAGGTACAGGTTGAACTGGCAAGCCATTCAGCAGCTGCTGCGCAACATTGAGCCACAGTTGGCACCCAGCTTGCAGACACCCCGCACCATCCCACCAGAAACCAAGCTGCTAGCTGTACTACATATGTTGGCAAGTGGCTCCTTTCAAACCACTGGCACCCTGGTTGCTGGGATCTCACAGCCATCATTCTCCGCCTTCCTGCCCAAGGTACTGGATGCCATCATCACACTCACACCCCACCACATCTGCTTCCCCAACACTCAGCAGAAGCAGCAGGAGACCAGACAGGGGTTTTACCTCATGAATGGATTTCCACACGTCCTTGGTGCCATTGACTGCACACATGTGCGCCTTGTGCCACCTGCTGCAACTGAACATCTATGCCACAACAGGAAGCACACACTCCATCAATGTTCAGGCCATTGTGGATCACCAGGGATTGATCACCAACATCGTGGCAAAGTATCCTGGGGGTGTTCATGATTCATTCATCTTCCGTCACTGTACCATCAATCAACACTTCCAGGATGAACGATATGGAAATGGACTATTGTTGGTAAGTAGAGAAACCTACTTATATACACACTGCACAGCAACCCTCTAGGACACACAACACATACACCACAACAGCGACATGTGGACACGAACACACTGAGGTTGTGACACCGCTAGGCATGTTTCATATCCTCACCCAATGGGAGACACACATAGGGACAAATGATCGTTCCAAATAACAACTGATGCCACTCCACAGACACAAGGGGAAAATGTAAAACAACACAATGGCAAACACATGGTGCCAACTGGCATTACATCTGCGAAGATAAAATTCCAATAACACATCAATAACACCCAATCAAGCACCCTTCCAGCGAATACGTACTGTGTAAGGGGTATGGAATGTAATTTGCTGCAGGTCAAACACGGTGACTCACATAGCATGATGATGACTATAATCAAGGTCACATGCAATCATTGAGGCCATTCCAATATCTCACATCACTCCTGCTCTCACATTGCCCACTACCAAGAGGCAAGTGGACTGTGCGAAGAACACATCTTGATGGGACAATATGGAAAGTACACATTCCTACACATACGCATTGTGACAAATTAACACACACACACAACAGATGTACTGCCATACGGACCTTCTGAAACTCAAAGCGACAACCTCACAACCAAGTTAGCCAGCTGAACTAGACCATGAGCAGTAGTCTATGTAGACATTACAACCTGAGTCAACTTGCCAAGGGCAGAGAAATAGGTCTGCAGTGAACTTGTCACACATGTGAAATTAGTGTGCAGTCAAATGTTAAGACGTCAATGATCACAACGTATGGAGAAGTTTGGTTAATTGTCACCTTGCATAATGTAAGCGCCTCACTCATGGTTAAATTAATCTATTGCATATTTCAAAATGTATGGGATCAATCCAGGGTACATAGATGCAAACGTGTTAACACCACTGTTGATTTGATTCTGTGTATGGAACTATCATCTCACCCCCAGTTAAGACACAGGGACACCTGTATCACAAGTCACAATGCAAGGGAGTACACGCTGTACTGCAACTCTCAAAATATACTGCTGACAACCGGTCAGCAGCCAAACACTCGTTTAGCCAAGGAAACAACCCAATGATGATGGTACATCCTAGAAGCCTAGGAATCGACACAATAACACAAACACAAATGAGTCACAGACACAAGAGAACTACTGCCCTTGCAAGGTGATATTAATGGGGCAAGTAACATCAACATGATCTCAATCATTTTCTCTTTCAGCTGATCGGGGTATGGGATCCAGCCATGGTTTATGACCACATTTGGCAACCCAAGCACTGCAGCAGAGCGTGCCTACAATGAGGCACATAGGAGGAGAAGCACCATAGTCGAGAGGACCTTTGGCATCCTGAAGTCAAGATTCAGGTGCCTCGTCATCACTGGAGGCAGCCTCCTATACTCACCAGAAATGGTCTGCAAGATCATTTTAACCTGTGCTATCCTACACAACATTTGTGAATAAAAGAACATTCCCCTATTAGAACCAGAGCCACAAATGCCTGAAGAGGAGGAAGAGGAGGATGCTGCCATCAACATGAGGGGGACCAACCAAACACAGCTGCAGGATTGCGTAGGCGCCAACATATTGTCAACAATTTCTTTTGAATCAACTCACCATCACTACTGTATTAACATATGTAAATAAACACCTATAATAATCACCATATCATGGTCTGGGTAATCATTTTTGCTCACCTTTATCACTAACTATCAGAATAAGGGTGTGGCCTCATGTAGCATTGCTGCTATGCTGATCAGGACACAGAAATGTCCAAAGCAATAGGGATGCATATAAAACAACACTCACATTCACACACACTGTAAATGACATATATCCTGTACATTTCACATTTGAAGGGCAATAGCAGAGGACCACACCTATTTCACACATACATGTTGGCAACCCATGATTCTTTGCAGCATATGGCACACAACTAAGACACCATCAGTCAATAATGGAACAAAAAGCATCATACATGAGGCAGTGGATGTGCTATTGCATTAGTAACATTAATGTATGGCCACACCTTTGACAGCAGTAACTGTTACATCACCTATCTTTGCAAGGACCATGTGTGACTAGAATTCCATATAAGCAGAACCTAGATAGCACAAGTGCCACACCTACGACAAGCATTGCACACATGAAATTCCATGTACATGTCAGCCCATGTCCTAAGCCCTGAATACCAAAAGTTACCTGGTGAAGCTAGTCATGATGTTTCAAGAGTCTCAAAGAAATTAAAACTTTTAATCATCAATGCGGTGTGCCTGGTCTCAAACTTATTGCTTGCCTTTATGCATTTAAGAATGTAACAGATATTAAAGATAGAGTATGTTGTACTTTTTGAAGGAAAGCATGTAATTGTTTTTGGTAATTTATTGCAACTTACCCCTGTGAAAGGACAGCCTTTGTTTAAGACACTTTTACATGAATAAACTTGTAAATTCTTTAGTAAGCATAGGGAATGTAAACATTTGGTTGAATTTCCAATACAAAGAACTCATTAGAAACATGGGTCAAGTATCTGATATGAAATATGGAAATATTCTGAAAGATATGAGAGTAGGAACACTGTCAAAAGAAGGGAAACATTGCTTGCAAACCCTACTTATAAGGAACATATTTCATTAAAAAAAATCTGCATCACAGCTAATGTTTGAATTCATTCAACAACAAAAATCCATTTTGTGTCTAATGCCTACTCTTCAAGAATGTAACTCTTTCAATGATAACTTATCACAGGTAGGGAAAGGAGAAATATTGAAATTGATATCAATTGATCAAATGGAACACCAAGGAGTTACAATACTGTTGACTGAAAAATTACAATTAAAACAGAATTATTTAAAGAAGTCTGTTTCCCATACTGTGGTATTAGAAAAGTATTTATGTGTTTGTAGGAAATGGGGGTGATTTTGCTGCTTAATTTAAATGTTGTGGAAGGATTCATTAATGGAGCCCTGGGTAAAATAAATTATTTCATTTTGTATACAAACAGAAATTATGTTGAATACCTAGCAATTCCATTTTGATGATCTTGAAGGTATAAAACAGATAGCAAGGGCTGCTGGGCATTTCTTGCTTGTAAAAGACATGCATGTTCACAGAAAGAAGTTTCTAATGTCTCTAGCGTATGCTAAAGCAAAACATAAGTCTCAAAGTTCAAGTTTAAATGCAGCATTTCTTAACGTTGGTAGCACCATATTCTAGGAAGCCATGTCATATTTAGCATTGCCGAGGTGAGAACTTTGTCCGGATTGTATCTGTTAGAGTTTGATGAAAGTAAAGTAAATGCTGATTTGAGTTGTGTGATAGAGTATGACCATTTAGGAATACTATATGCTTCTCATTTAGGACAGTACCCACTTTATGAAAAGCCTAAAATCTTACTGACACAAAAGATTTCAAAGGATCATAGTGATGTCCTAAGAAAAAGTGGGACAAAGAGAAGAAATAAGTATTGGAGAAAACACATACTAAAAATAGCGATCCAATTGTTAGTTACCAATTCTCAAACATCTCTGGAATCAACTACTATGCTAATGTAGTTCTCAATGCACTATTCTCTTTACCTCTTCTGGTTCATGCAATTAAACAGCAAAAGGATAAACAATTGTTCTCTGCCCTCTTTAACCTGTTATATTGATTGTGCAGTGATAGAAAAAAACATAGTCTGCATTTTTTATTAGAGATCTTGCAGATCTGTGCACTGGATCTGTAAACTTCACTCAAGACACTCAAAAAGATGAACAAGTATTCTTTATGGCCCTGCTTGGTATTTTAGAAAAAAAGATGGTACCAATTAATTACCTTTTTGGACTAAGTTACTCATGGCAGCATGGTTGTGAAAATTGTTCCTTTTCTTCAAAAACAGAAATACATTAAAAACGATTTATCTACTTAACTCTGCTAGACGGTAAAACTGTCGTTTTCGAGAAATTGTTTAAAGATGCATCACAAAATAAAAGCAACTCAGATCTTCTATCAATTTTGATTATAAGAAGAACTGGCAAGTATATCATCCTAATGCTACAGTGATGCACTGCAGATGGAACTAAATTAGAAACACAAATTACAAATTTTAGAACTGGACAAATCTCTATTTCTGGTAACACATGTAGCTGTATTGCTATTACTTTTCATGAAGGGGTAAGTATTACACCTGGACACTACACCATCTACTTAAAAAATACAAGTAATGATAGCGCCCTTACCTTCAAGCATAGGAGATTACCCTTTAAAATACAAAATTCCTACCTTCTCTTTAAATTCTAGGGAGGATTACTAGTGGAAAAATGGAATAACACACTTCTGGAACTTCTAAAACAACAAGTTAGGACATCATAAGGGTGATGTCATGATGATGGATTCCAAATGATGGATTCCAAATCATGAAATGTACTTACTCCTTCAAGAAAACAATAGAGATACTACTAAATTGCAAACACAGATCAAAAACTAAAAACCATGACTAAGACCTACTGACCTACTACAAAGACCTACTGAAAAGAAAAATAAATATTGTTAAATTTATGTTTGAAGAACAGTTGGAAAAAAATTATGCCACTAATATACTCCACTATTCTCTAATGGTTACTAGATTTTATGCAGCCTACCAAAGGAGATGTCTTTATACACCTTTTCACCTACCAATATGATTTATACACATTAATTACATTATAAAACGATAATATACATTTTATTATATAACAAGTATATGTAAAACAGTTAGGTAAATAGAGAACAGTGATTTTACAAGACCTAATTCTCGAACAATGTGATTTGTGAAGATGTGGGATAATAATTATCTTGATACTAATAGATACTTGGATGTGCGGAGTCCTCTTTTCAATATATATATATATATATATATATATATATATATATATATGTTACCACTAGGTGGTTATGGTTAGGACCATGTTTCAATAGGAAAAGCATCTCTTGACTTACCTATATTTTGCCACGTTTCACAAATCTTCACAAAATTTTCCAAAAAAGTGTTGCAAGGTTCTTGTTGTGAATGGGACGTTTTCAAGTGATCCGTCAAGCAGGGGCTGAGAACAAGGGGGTGGGGGGTAAAAAAAGTCTGTTTTCCATGTTCATTCCCATAGGAATTTTGAACACAGTTTCTGCCCAAACTGCTAGACGGAATTACACCAAATTTGGCAAAAAAATAGATTTTATACTTGCAGATTGTGCTTTTGGTTATTTGGTGTAAATCTGTTCACTACTTTTTGAACTATTAAAGGGAAAATAAATCTGTACATCTGTGGTTGCGAATAATGACGAGCTTGTGCACTTAGCTGCAGAGCTCTGATTGGCTGTCAACACTTGAGGTGAGTCCCAGAAATAAAGTGAGAAAAAAGAAAAAGGGCCAGAGTACGTACACCTTGACTCCTTAGCTCTAGTGCTGGGATTCCAGAGGACCTGCAAGGGCAAAAAACACTTTTTTAAAACAATTTTAATTTGAATTTGCAACAATGACGCACATTCACAGCAAAACTTGTTTTTAAAACAATCGCTTGTTTTAATGAAGCACCCAGGTGGGCCAGGTTCCTAGGGCATTTTGAAGTAATGGAGGGGGCGCACAGGACCCCCCCTCCTAGGGCATTTTGATACCCCGGCGACTGCCACCTCCCTGGGGCTTTGATCACATGTACTGAGGGGACAAACAGTGGGCTCCTGATATGTCCCATGTTGCCCGCCCCTGGGACATAGCCATTAGTCTGACTTGGCAGGAGCTTTGACAGCTCTCACCAAGTCAGAACAACCACTTCACTTTCTGCAGGAAAATTATGTTTTCATCTGTTTCCCTGCACACAAATATGTATGCTTGTAAACAGATGAGAACATTGCTCCAACAAACAGGGAGCTGCTATGTAAAGCAATGCCGGCTGCCTCAGGATGTGGGGAGCCGGCTAGGACTGTGGGAGCTTCCAGGTTCCTTCATCGTCCAGTCACTCTCTCTCTTTCTCCCATCCCATTTCGACATGCACTGCTAATTACTCCACAAAAATTACAACACTCATGAAATCTGTAATAGCATAATTGACAATATCAATGTAATATTTGCAGTAAAATGTTTGATGAAAAAATTGTGCAACATGACAGGACATGAATTATACTTACCTTAGGGCACAAGTTATAGTTACTTGAGATAACTCTAATGTCAGACAATTGAGGTGAGCAAATCTAGAGTGCAGCTGGTGTTGCAGAGTGCTCCTTACTAGAGCTGCTCTCCACCTAAACTTGGGAACTACCCAGAGTTCTCTATTCTTTTTTGTATATATATATATATATATATATATATATATATATATATATATATATATATATGTTTAATTCATTCATTTATTCAAGCTTTAATCCGGTACAATACCATAAAAGCTTAAAATACATATAATAAAGCGTCATAAATAATTAAAAGAGCCATTAATCTCAAACCAAAGCTAGATCACCGTCATGTACTATGTTCAATTTTAAAAATTTGTTAAAAAGCCCATAAAGTTAAGAACTTCATAAAGGACTTCATACATAGTGATAGATCCTCAGTAATAGTTAAATTGAGCTCATCTGCAAAAATGTTATACAACATACACAAAATCTAAAATATGAGATTATTAACAATTATAGATATAAAACACCGAATTGTGATTTTTTAACATAAACAACAAGCTGATGATTAATCAATAAGCTTTTCAAAGTTATACATTAATACTCAAAGATTTGTTTCTAGTATGCCAATTGCCTCTAAGAACTCTGCCAGTGCACAGGCCACAGTCCCATGCATACTTGATCTGCAAATCCTAAGGGCTGAATGTCGATCTCTAACACACAGGGTTTTGCAGAGTGGTCTTATCCAATGTGTCCTAAGGTTTTTGTATGCTGGACAGACAAATAGAACATGGGTAATGTTCTGTTTGGTCTTGCAACCCATCGGGCATAAATCTAGTTGACCTTCAGTATGCTTCCATCTAAAAGTAAGGGCGCGAAACAGTAAAGATGGAATTCTAAATCTAATATAAAGTGCTTGTGATATGGGAGATGTAATTATATCCAGATAATGCTCAAATTCCTAATGGCACTTAGCTGATAAAAAGCTGTCTGTCATACTGGCATACGGAGTTGATGCCAACTCTGCTACTTGCAAATTAGTACAATAGACATCCTTCTAAGTCTGTATAGCATTCTTTAGAACGTGAAGATATATATATTCCAACATTCTAACAATCCAACCAGATGAAACACACGCTCAGGTCACAGTCAAGTTGCAGTATTTGGTGTTTTTAATGTCAATAACTCACAACGCGTTTCGACTGAAGAACAGTCTTGATCACATGCGAAGGGAACAGATCGTGTACACATTTATATAACAAAACAACAAACATAAACATAGGACAATTTAGGTCCTTCTCAAAGTGGATCCATGTTGGCCGACATATTAAAGTGGTCATTTGATTGTCTTAAACAGAAGACCATAGTAGACATACCAAAACATTGCAAATAATATCTTAGTGCATATTCCCACTACTGATCAAATGGCCACCTGACATAAAAAAAAATCTAAATAAACCAAGCATGAATGACCACACATATTGACAATAAAAGTAAAAATGGTGAACCCAGATTTGCATGTATGTCCACTGGGTGACCTGCTATCGGGAAGTAATGTTACATCCAAAAATACACGTCCAAGAGGACCGTCATCTATAATAACAATATGTCAATACAACAACTCGTATAATCCACCATATACAGCCACGCTGTAATGGATGGTGGAAGGAAGGGAAAGCACAGTGTTAGAAATGGGGTCTTTGGTTGGCAGTCAGGTTACCCCCTGTCCAAGCAAGGACCCTCACTCTAGTCAGGGTAAAGGAGAATCCTCCTCCCCTCAGTTAACCCCCACTCGCCCCCATGGTAGCTTGGCATGAGCTTAACTTCAGAAGCAATGTGTAAAGTATTTGTACCAACACACACAGTAACTCAGTGAAAACACTACAAAATGACACAACACAGGTTTAGAAAAATAGGTAATATTCATCTAAACAAACCAAGACCAAAATTACAAAACTCCAATATACACAAGTCAAGATATTAATTTTCAAAGAATAAGGCCATCATTATGACCCTGGCGGTAAATCCCGCTTACTGCCACGCTGAGGGCCGCCAACTTACTGATGCGGCCGCGGATATCTGTTCACCATATTATGACACACACACATACCAATCCGACAGAATTCAGCCACATACACAAATCCGCCAGACCAAAGGTCAGTGATAAACTGACGGTATCAAAATCCACACCGTCATGCCAACAGAACAACACCCACCACATTATGGCATACGAATCATCGTGGCGGACATTCAACGGCGGTAAACCATTGGCAGTACATACCGCCGCGCTCACAGTGGACACCAACAGACAAAACAACTCCACATTGGACAAATCAAATAACACACATGTGACACCCATACACACACCACACCCACACACCCACACCATTATAAAACACACACCCACATTGCCCACAACCCTTTACGAATACCAATAAGCGCCACCAGACTGACACCAAGACCACTGACACAACTACATACACACACCACATACACTCATACATCTCTCACTCACCCCACTTCACACACCCCAACCCATTACCCAACACACCCTCACCAACACACATCACATATCACCCATGGCACCACAAAGGCACCCCTGTTTCCCTGAGGAGGAGTCAAGGGTCATGGTGGAGGAAATCGTCAGGGTAGAACCACAGCTGTTTAGAGCACAGGTGCAGCAGATATCAATAGCAAGGAAGATGGCAGAGAATCCTGCACAGGGTCAATGCAATGGGACAGCACCCCAGAACAAGGGATGACATCAGGAAGAGGTAGAATGACCTACGGGGGAAGGTACGTTCCATAGCAGCAAGACACCAGCTTGCTATACAGACTACTGGTGGTGGACTGCCACCTCCTCCCCCACAACTCACAGCATGGGAGGAGCCAGTCTTAGCAATACTGCATCCTGAGGGCCTGGCCGGAGTCAGAGCAGGACTGGACTCTGGTAAGTCAACTCTCTACTATTAGCATCCCCTACCTGCATGCCATCACATATCCTCACTACCATCACTCCACTACATCCCACACACCCCACCAACACATCACACTAATCCCAATGCCAAGCCCTGCATGCCATACCAATTCATGGATACCCCTCACAGCCATGCATGGACACTCATCACTAAAGCATGAACAGCACAGAGAACTAACAATCACACCATACACCAACATACGCAAGTAAAAGCTGGCAGGGCAACAACAAGCATAGTGGGGAAGCCAGGGATTTACAATATCTCATACACATTAACCATAACATATCATTTACATCCCCACAGGTACCCCAGCCAATGTCACCGGAGAGGAGGTGCCAGGACTATCCAGTCCCCTAACAGAAGAGGCTCACAGTGATGACAATAACTCTGGACTTCAGAATCTGGACGATCTACCTGGCCCATCAGGGACCACTGGACAGCAGGGTACCCAAGCCCAGTCACAGACCACCACAGAACCTCTTCCCTTAGGAAACAACACCAAAGCTCCCACCCAGCGTACCCAAACCTCTATCCACAGGACATGTCATTCAGCAGTGTGCCCACCTGTACAGGGACCCCAGGCTACACCTCGCACCCAAGACAATCAGGGACCTTGGGACAGTGGCAGTGGGAACACGGTTCAGGGGACAGAGGAACAGGCCACCAGGGTCACTGGGAGGACTGTTGTGCACCAGGGGGAGGACAGGACCAGGGAACCAACTCTCCATGAGGCACTCTCCGAGATCCTGGGAGCCTATGAACATTCCAAGGACACGATCCTAGACAATGTGCAGGAGAACAGGGGGCTGCAGGAGGGACAGTACCAGAGGGTCAGGGAGGACTTGCAGGCCATCAACAACACCCTGATCTCCATAGCAGGGGTGCTGGCAGACATGGCCAACATTATGAGGGTGGCAGTCTCACGCCAGGAGGCCACCCCACAGGACTCACAGGCCACCAGCACTCCCACCCCTGCAGAAAGTGAACCACCCCACAAACGTTCCCTGCGATCCAGGCAGAAGCCAGAGATATTTGTCAAGACCCCCACCAGGAAATTAGACTCTCCTGATTGTCCCTACTCAGTCACCCTGTCCACCTTGAACTACCATTGCTCCCCTTCCTATGTCCCCTTGGACAAAGCACCTGTGCTACGAACAGACTGGAACAATACCCTGGAATTTCCTCCATCATCACCCCATCCTACTGCACTTTCCCCTCTATATATCAGCACTTCAATCAACGCCCTTTGATAAAAATCAATTTCGAGTTTGTCATGTATTTCAAATATGTATTGATTGAAACAGGTACAAACATTGCAAATGAACTGTACGTAGAATGATCATAGAATTAATGACCTGTAGCTGGCTGTTGTGATCACACCAGGAGTATTTGTCAAATCACCAACATCTGCAAAATGAATAGCCAGAGGGTGCAGTAAGTGGATATAGAAGTGGGAAATACCAGCATGCCAATGCCACACAGAATACAACCAATGTCATTGAAATGTAAAGTTTCACTGTCTCTTCTGTGTGTCATTGGAAGTACTGACGGATTACAGATGTTCTGTTGTCCTCATCCTCATCCTCTGCTTCCTCATCCTCACTGCCCACAGGTTCCACTGCTGCACAGGGGCATCTCCAGTCTTCTCCTCCTGAAGAAAAGGGACATGGCGTCTGAAGGCCCGGTTGTGCAACATTCAGCATGACACTACTATCTGGCAGACCTTCTTGGGTGAGTAGCACAGGGATCCACCTGTTAGATGAAGGCACCGGAACCTGGCCTTCAGGAGGCCAAAGGTCCTTTCAATTATCCTTCTTGTTCACCCATGTGCCTCATTATAACGTTCTTCTGCCCTTGTCCTCGCAGTCCTTACAGGGGTCAGAGGCCATGATAGGTTTGGGTAACCAGAGTCACCTGCAAATATTGAGGGACACCATTTAACCAACATTTACTGGGTGGGAACCACTGCTCACCTATTAGCCACACCCTGTGCCTCTGTACTTGGCCATCACATTTGGGATGCTGCTATTCCTCAGGACAAAGACATCATGTACTGACCCAGGATACTTAGCATTGACGTGGGCGATATACTGGTCCGCGAAGCACACCATCTGTACATTCACTGAGTGGAAACTCTAATGATTTCTGAACACCTGTTCTGGTGGGGGGACAAACGCAACATGTGTTCTGTCACTCACACCAATTATGTTGGGGATATATCCCATTGCATAAAACTCTGCCTTCACAGTAGCTAAATTCTCAACCTGGGGGAATGCAGTATAGCTGCACATGTGTTTTATCAGGGCAGACAGCACTCTTGTCAGCTCATTTAAAAACTTTGGCTGTGACATTTCTGCTGCCAAGCCCACTGCCACTTGGAAAGAACCAGTTGCCAGGAAATGCAGAACTGACAGTACTTGCACAAGAGGGCAGATCCTAGTGGCATGAGGGATAACAGATATCAGGTCAGGCTCTAATTGGGCACACAGCTCTGTGATTGTGGTCCTTTCCAGTCTATAGGTGAGTATTGTGTGCCTGTCCTCCAGTGTAGCCAAGTCCACCAGGGGTCTGTGCATGGGGGTATGTCTCCATCTCCTATTCATCCACAGCAGTAGGATTCAAAGGGACACAAAAGTGTGGAGGCTGTCACAAACTGAACAATGGAGCCACAACAGCAGTCTGCAATCTCTAAACATGTAATTAGTCAGTGTGATTTGTCTGGTATGTGCCTATTTCTCCTGTGACACAACATTATTCCATAGGCCTGCCCCCCCTGAAATATCGTCCGCCTGTCCTGTGTGGAGAGACAGGTGGAAGTGAGGTAATGCCACTGACGATGTGCGCTGTGGCAGGAGGTGGTCGGGAACCGCCGTGCAATCCCTTATTGGTTAATATTGGGCCCTATGGGGTACAGTGGCCATGGTGATCTACGCTGGTGGTAACGGTATGCAAAGCTGCGGACGTGACTGCCATTTTCTATCTGATTCCTCACTTGTTTCCTGACCTTCCATAGGAGATGACCTCCACTGCATGTGCTGCTGTGACCTGTGTCTGGAACCTACCATGGCCCGTGTGACTGGCAAAAGTGCCCCATACCTTCACTTCAAAGGAATTGGAGAGACTGGTGAATGGGGTCCTACCCCAGTACGGACTGCTGTATGGGCTTCCAGAACAACAGGTGAGTACACTGTGGGCATGATGCATGTGGCATGAATGTATGGAGGTGTGTGTGAAGGCATCGTGTAAGGGGTGAGGGATGTCCTCTTGGCCGGGTACACATTGAGTGCTGGGCTATGTGTGTGTCAATTGTGATGGAAACAGGTATGGTGGGCCATTAATGCTACTGGCTGCACTGATTGTCTAATGGTGTTCTCCTGTCTGTAGTGCCCCTGAAGGTCAGCGCCCATCAAAAGAAGGGTATATGGCGTGCCATCGCCAAGGAGGTGCGGACCCTGGGGGCCTATGGCAGGCAGAGCACCCACTGTCGCAAACGGTGGGAGGACCTGTGACGCTGGGCACGGAAGACCGCGGAGGCCCAGCTGGAGATGGCCTCCCAACGAGGAAGGGGTGCCCATCGAACCCTGACCCCCATGATGGCCCGCATACTAGTGGTGGCCTATCCAGAGCTGGATAGGGGCTTGAGGACTTCACAGCAGCCACAAGGGGGTGAGTGCAGTGGCCATCATTGAAGCTCACAGGGTGGTATCCGGGTGGTGGCTGTGTGTCAGTGGGTGCCCCTAGGCCAGGCCAGATATAGTAGCATAGGTCCTCTGGTGGCTAAGGGTCTGAAGGGGAAATACTGCCTAGCTAGCTTGTTAGCATCCACTACTGGTCAGGGCTGCGTGGGTCCCAGATGTGCTGCAGTTGGCGGTGTGTGCTTTTCCTCATGCCTTGGTGGCTAGCAATATCACTGGTAGTGCAATGCATAGAGTGTAGGCCTGTCCCCTGTGTGTGAGGGTGCTGTGTACGCCACCAGTGATGTTGGTGCAGTCATTGACCCAGTGTATCCTTTGTCTCTCTCTCTCTCTCCTTTCTTGTTTTGTCATCCTGTCCTTATGTGCATTAGCATCATCGGGCGCAAGAGCAGAGGCACCAGCGACTGAGGAAGCTGCATCCCGCAGGACCCAGGAGGCAGAGTCCACCGACGCTGAGGGCACCAGTGGCTGGAGTGCGAGGGGAGCACCGTGGCGGAGACTGGAGGGGATAATACAGACTCTGATACCTCGTCTGATAGCAGCTCCCTGGTGGTGGCGAACACTTCTGTAACCCCCCCAGCTACAGGTACAGCTGCCAGCCCTGTACCAGCACGGCCCTCCCAGCAGCCCCTCAGCGAGTTGCCAGTGCCCGCTCACGCAGGAGGGTGGGCATCTCCTTTGTCCCAGGCACCTCAGACCCTGCCCTATTGATCCCTGCTGCCCTGAGTGAGGAGGCTTTTGACCTCCTAAGATACATCTCTGTAGGGCAATCAACCATTGTGAATGCCATCCAGGGGCTGGCAGCCCAGATGCAACAATCTAGTGTTCCTGGAGGGCATTCACACTGGATTGCCGGCCCATCAGAGATCGATCCAGGATCTTGCCTCCTGTCTGATGGCAGTCATTGTCCCTGTTTCAACAGTCCCCCTCCAACTTCCACTTCCCAGTCCCATTCTCTTCAGCTCCAACCCATCCCAAGCACACAGCCAGACAAGCATGCACACAAGGCAACACCCAAGAGTGTCACAGGCAAACACAAGCACCACACTTCATCCCACCGGCACTCACACAAACACCACTCAGTTGCAGACACAACAACAGCCACTATTTCCACGGTCTCCCCGCCTCCTCCCTCACCTCCCACCCAGTTACGTCCAAACTCACACCTGTATGCACTACATCATCATCCACTACCTGCATTACCACACCAAGCAGAACACACACTTCACTGGCAGACACCTTCACAACATCCATGCACACGTCCCCTGTGTACTCTCCCACCCTGTTTGTCCCCCCTCCTAAGGTACACAAACGCAAGCCCTCAAACACCCAAAAGCCATCCACCTCACACCAGCATACAACCCAGGCACCTGCACCCAAATCCAGCAGACAAACACCTCCAACAACCTCTCCCTCAACCTCCACTCCCATTTCTTCTCCCTCTTCCCGCCCCAATGTCCCTAGAAAGCTTTTCCTTTCTACCATTGACCTCATCCCTACCACTCCCCCCAGTGCTGCACCTATGGCTAGGGTACCAGGAACCCAGCCAAGCACCTCAGCCAAACAGTCCACTGGAACAGTTCCATCAGCACCTACTTGTAGTGGAAAGTATTCCAGGTCACAAATACTGAAGGGGAAGGAGCCTCCACCAGCCAGAAGAAAGGAGAAGGAGCCTGCACCAGCCATCAAAAATGCTGCCGCGAGTTCGAGGCCCTCCACCACCCGCAGGCACCCGCCTGCGCCTCATCCCTGGTGTCTAGTGGTTTGCCGTAAGTATTATTGTGTGTGTCTTGTTCTCTGTATTAATGCTTTCTGTGCAGTTTTTCTGTGCCTTTTTGGTTATTGCCTTTTCTCGTTGTTCTGCCTGTTTTACTGTTTACTGTCTTTGTATTGTCTGTTCTTGCCTGTTTTTGCAGATCCAATCTCCTCGGTCCTGCCGCTGCGGCCCCTGCGGCCTCGCCCCCTCACCCCCCCTTTGCCACCGTCACCCGCCTCCCAGCTCCTCTCTCCCACCTCCTCCTCTTAATGGCGGCCGCTGTGTGGCCACGTACAGCAGACGTGCCAGATGCAACCCCTTCTGTGCCCTTCTGTGCCTGGACCGTGCCAAGTGCCTGTCTCCCGGCCCCTCGCACCTCCCACGCCACCAGACGCCACTACACCACTTCAGAACTTCTCACGCTCAACCCCTGTCGCCCCACCACCTGCATCCAGGCCTCTCCTAGGCACACCCACGGACCTTTTTCCTGCCGCTCATTCCATTTCACCCGCACTCAAGCCACCAAGCACCACAACAACGCCACCTACCTCAACCACCTCAGCTGCATCCTCCTCAGCGTATGCTCCGTCCACAAGCATGCCATCAAACTCTGGGACCAGCTCACATCAACCTCCCCAGACATCGCCTTCCTCACCGAAACCTGGATGAACCCCTCATTGGAACCAGACATCACCATAGCCGTCCCTGAGGGCTACAAGATCACCCAAAGAAACTGTACCAACAAACCAGGAGGAGGAATCGCCATTGTCCACAGAAGCTCCATCAGGATCTCAACCGACAACCACGACGCCCTAGATGCCGCAGAACACCTGCACTTCCAAATATACGTCAACACCAACACCACCCTGAGAGGAACCCTCATCTACGGACCCCCGGGCCCCCGCCCTCAATTCTGCGATGCCATTGACAATACTATCAGCACTCACGCCCTCGCCTCCACTGACTACATGCTCCTCGGAGACCTGAATTTCCACCTGGAGAACACTGTCGTCAGCAACCCCTCAGCCCTACTGGACAACCTTCCCAACCTCGGCCTCAAGCAACTGGTCACCTTGCCCACCCACTCAGCCAGTCATACACTTGACGCCACCTTCTCCTCCAGCAGCCACATCACCTTCACTCACTCCACCGAACTTCATTGGACCGACCACCGTTATGTTAATTTTTCCTTCCAGAAACCCACCCCCAACAGCATCGGATCCCTCACCGCAAGTGGAACAAGATTTCCAAGGACCAATTGATCTCCAATCTCGTCCACGCCGTACCACCCAAAACCAACGACCCTAACACCTCCGCCCTCAACCTCAAACAATGGCTCAACAACTGTGCCAACACCCTTGCCTCACTCAAGAAAACAACCAACACCTGTGGCAACAAGAAAGCTCCCTGGTTCACAGCAGACCTTCAGGCCTCCAAACGTGAATGCCGGAAAGCTGAGAAGATCTGGCGCCAAGAACAAACAGAAAACAACCATGCCGCCCTCAAATCAGCCATGCACAAACATCACCAACTCATTCGGGCCACCAAGAGATCTTTCTACAAAGAACGAATTGACAACAACGCTCACAATAGCAAGGAGCTCTTCAGCATCATCAAGGAACTCACCAACCTCAAGTCCTGCACAGCCGACCCACTCGCAAGACCTCTGCAACTCCCTCACCACCTTCTTTCACAAGATCACGACATACATGGAAGCTTCGCACCGCCGTCCTCCATCACCACCACTGCCAAGGTCGACCCCAACGCACCCTGCCACACCAACTTCCTGAATGCCTGGACCCCCACCAATGATGAGGAAACCACCAAGACTATGAGCACCATCCACTCCACCTCTTCTGCCGACCCCTGCCCTCACCACGTCTTCAATAAAGCCAGCCAAATCATTGCTCCCTAGCTCCGGCCATCATCAACAGCTCCTTTGAGACCGCCATTTTCCCAGAGAGCTGGAAACACCCCAAAGTCAATGCCCTGCTCAAAGAGCCCAAAGCCGACCCCGAAGGCCTCAAAAACTACCGACCCATCTCCCTACTCCCATTCCCCGCAAAGGTCATCGAGAAGATAGTCAACAACCAACTATCCCGCTTCTTGGAGGATAACAGCCTACTCGACGTCTCCCAGTCTGGATTTCGCAAGAACCACAGCACCGAGACCACCGTTATCGCCTGCACCGATGACATCAGGAGCAGGCTTGACAAAGGAGAAACAGCCTCCCTCATCCTCCTTGACCTTTCCGCAGCCTTCGACCCCCATATTTCACTGTATATATGTTGTTTTAGTGTATGTGTCACTGGGACCCTGCCAGCCAGGGCCCAAGTGCTCATAAGTGTGCCCTGTATGTGTTCCCTGTGTGATGACTAACTGTCTCACTGAGGTTGCTAATCAGAACCTCAGTGGTTATGCTCTCTCTGCTTTCTAAATTGTCACTAACAGGCTAGTGACCAATTTCACCAATTCACATTGGCATACTGGAACACCCTTATAATTCCCTAGTATATGGTCCTGAGGTACCCAGGGTATTGGGGTTCCAGGAGATCCCTATGGGCTGCAGCATTTCTTTTGCCACCAATAGGGAGCTCTGACAATTCTTACACAGGCCTGCCACTGCAGCCTGAGTGAAATAACGTCCACGTTATTTCACAGCCATTTACCACTGCACTTAAGTAACTTATAAGTCACCTATAGGTCTAACCTTCACCTGGTGAAGGTTGGGTGCTAAGTTACTTAGTGTGTGGGCACCCTGGCACTAGCCAAGGTGCCCCCACATCGTTCAGGGCAAATTCCCCAGACTTTGTGAGTGCGGGGACACCATTTCACACGTGCACTATACATAGGTCACTACCTATGTATAGCGTCACAATGGTAACTCCGAACATGGCCATGTAACATGTCTAAGATCAATTCTGGCATTGGGGAGACAATTCCATGATCCCCTGAGTCTCTAGCACAGACCCGGGTACTTCCAAACTGCCTTTCCCGGGGTTTCACTGCAGATGCTGCTGCTGCCAACCCCTCAGACAGGTTTCTGTCCTCCTGGGGTCCAGCCAGGCCTGGCCCAGGAAGGCAGAACAAAGGACTTCCTCAGAGAGAGGGTGTTGCACCCTCTCCCTTTGGAAAAAGGTGTCAAGGCTGGGGAGGAGTAGCCTCCCCCAGCCTCTGGAAATGCTTTGATGGGCACAGATGGTGCCTATCAAAGCATAAGCCAGTCTACACCGGTTCAGGGATCCCGAAGCCCTACTCTGGCGCGAAACTGGACAAAGGAAAGGGGCCCAGAGCTCCTCCAGCGTGCCCCAGACCTCTGCCATCTTGGATTCAGAGGTGTGCTGGCACATTGGACTGCTCTGAGTGGCCAGGGCCAGCAGGTGACGTCAGAGACTCCTTCTGATAGGCTCCTACCTGTGTTACTAGCCCATCCTCCTTCCTAGGTAGCCAAACCTCCTTTTCTGGCTATTTAGGGTCTCTGCTTTGGGGAATTCTTCAGATACTGAATACAAGAGCTCACCAGAGTTCCTCTGCACTTCTCAGTTCACCTTCTGCCAAAGGATCGACCGCTGACTGCTTAGGACGCCTACAAAACCACAACAAAGTAGCAAAGACGACTACTGCAACCTTCTATCGCTTCATCCTGCTGGCTTTCTCGCCTGTTTCCTGTGGTGCAAGCTCTGGGGGTAGCCTGCCTCCTTCTTGCACCAGGAGCTCTGAAGAAATCTCCTGTGGGACGACGGAATCTTCCCCCTGCAACCGCAGGCAACAAAAGACTGCATCACCGGTCCTCTGGGTCCCCTCTCAGCACGACGAGCGTGGTCCCTGGAACTCAGCAACTCTGTCCAAGTGACTCCCACAGTCCAGTGCCTCTTCAGTCCAAGTTGGGTGGAGGTAGGTCCTTGCCTCCCCACGCTAGACTGCATTGCTGGGTACCGCGTGATTTGCAGCTGCTCCAGCTCCTGTGCACTCTTCCAGGATTTCCTTTGTGCACAGCCAAGCCTGGTTCCCCGACACTCTAACCTGCAGTGTACAACCTTCTGAGTTGTCCTCCGGCGTCGTGGGACTCCCTTTTCTGACTTCGGGTGGACTCCGGTTCACTCCTCTTCCAAGTGCCTGTTCTGGTACTTCTGCGGGTGCTGCCTGCTTCTGTGAGGCCTCCCTGACTTGCTGGGTGCCCCCTCTGTCTCCTCATCCAAGTGGCGACATCCTGGTCCCTCCTGGGCCACAGCAGCATCCAAAAACCCTAACTGCGACCCTTGCAGCTAGCAAGGCTTGGTTGCAGTCTGCGTGGGAACACCTCTGCAAGCTTCTTCACGACGTGGGACATCCATCCCCCAAATGGGAAGTTCCTAGTCCTCTTCGTTCTTGCAGAATCCACAGCTTCTACCATCCAGTGGCAGCTTCTTTGCACCCTCAGCTGGCATTTCCTGGGCATCTGCCCACTCTCAACATTGTCGCGACTCTTGGACTTGGTCCCCTTGTTTCACAGGTACTCAGGTCCGGAAATCCACTGTTGTTGTTTTGCTGATGTTGGACTTTCTTGCAGAAACCCCCTATCACGACTTCGGTACTCTCTGGGGGTTATAGGTGCACTTTACACCTACCTTCAGGGTCTTGAGGTGGGCTATTTTTCTAACCCTCACTGTTTTCTTACAGTCCCAGCGACCCTCTACAAGCTCACATAGGTTTGGGGTCCATTCGTGGTTCGCATTCCACTTTTGGAGTATATGGTTTGTGCTGCCCCTATACCTGTGAGCTCCTTTTGCAATCTACTGTAACTTTACATTGCTTGCATTACTTCCTTTTGCTATTACTGCATATTTTTGGTATTGTGTACATATATCTTGTGTATATTTGGCATCCTCATACTGAGGGTACTCACTGAGATACTTTTGGCATATTGTCATAAAAATAAAGTACCTTTATTTTTAGTATATCTGTGTATTGTGTTTTCTTATGATATTCTGCATATGACACCAGTGATATAGTAGGAGCTTTGCATGTCTCCTAGTTCAGCCTAAGCTGCTCTGCTATAGCTACCTTCTATCAGCCTAAGCTGCTAGAAACACCTCTTCTACACTAATAAGGGATAATGGACCTGGTACAGAGTGTAAGTACCCCTTGGTACCCACTACAAGCCAGGCCAGCCTCCTACAGACACCCTCTGTCACCACACCCTTCGCACATGCCTCTCTGACGCCGGAATTCACCACAGAGCCCTGGATTGGCTCACCTCCTTCCTCTCCAGAAGAACCCAGAGAGTCCGTCTCTGCCCGTTCCTGTCCAAGGCCACCAAGACCATCTGTGGAGTTCCCCAGGGATCCTCACTCAGCCCCAACCTCTTCAATTTCTACATGGCTCTGCTCGCCAACATCGTCCGATCCCACGGCCTCAACATCGTCTCCAACGCAGATGACACACAGCTCATCCTCTCTCTCACGAAGGACCCTGCAACCGCTAAGAACAACCTCCACACCGCATTTCACGCCATCGCCAACTGGATGAAAGAATGCCACCTCAAGCTGAACTCGGGGAAGACTGAGATCATCATCTTCAAACCCTACAGATCAGCATGGGAAGACTCCTAGTGGCTTGCCACCCTGGGCTCGGCTCCAAAGCCCACCACCTACGCACGCAGCCTCGGCTTCATACTGGACTAATCACTCTCCATGACCCAGCAAGTCAACACCATCTCATCCTCATGCTACAACACCCTTCGCATGCTCCGCAAGACCTTCAGATGGATCCCAGTGGAAACCAGAAGAATGGTCACCCACGCCCTCGTCAGTAGCAGACTGGACTACGGCAACGCCCTCTACGCAGGAACAATGGCCATGCTCCAGAAGAAACTCCAGCGCATCCAGGACGTCTCAGTACGACTCATCCTCAACCTCCCTCTCCATGAACACATCTCAGCCCACCTCAGAGACCTCCACTGGCTCCCTGTCAACAAAAGGATCGTCTTCAAGCTCCTGAGCCACGCTCACAAAGCCCTCCATGACGTTGGACCGGCCTACCTCAATGAGCGTCTCAACTTCCACATCCATACATGCCTGCTCCACTCCGCCAACCTCTCCCTCGCAACCGTCCCACGCATTCACCGTACCACATCCGGCGGCCGATCCTTCTCCCACCTTTCTGCCAAAACCTGGAACTCCCTCCCCATCAACCCATGTCTGACCCAGGACTTCCTGACCTTCTGGAAGCCCCTCAAGACCTGGCTCTTCGAGCAATAGCACCATCCCCCCCAGCGCCTTGATACCCTTCCGGGTGAGTAGCACGCTTAACAAATCACAGATTGATTGATTGAAGGAGCCTGCACCAGCCAGCAGAAAGAGGAAGGAGCCTGCACCAGCCGTCAAAAAAGGGGAAGGAGCCTGCACCAGACAGCAGAAAGGGGATGGAGCCTGCACTAGCCATCAAAAAGGGGAAGGAGCCTGCACCAGCAAGCAGAAAGGGGAAGGAGCCTGCATAGCCAGGAAAAAGGGGAAGGAGCCTGCATCAGTAGCTGTCAAAGAGCCCCCACCGCCAGCCATTGTTGTGCAGCCATCAGTGAGTTCAGGGGCTTAGCAGGAGCCTCCAACAACCACCACCACCGCAGTGCAGCCACCGGAGTGTGCAGGGGCTGAGCAGGAGCCTCCCAATATCACCACCACAGTGCAGCCATCGGAGGGTGCAGGGGATGGGCAGGAGCCTCCCACTACCATCACCACCACAGTGCAGCCATCGGAGGGTGCAGGGTCTGAGCAGGAGTCTCCAACAATCACCACTTTGCAGTCATCAGAGGGTGCAGAGGCTGAGCAGGAGCCTCCCACAACTACCACAGTGCAGCCATCGGAGGGTGCAGGGGCAGAGCAGGAGCTTCTAACAACCACCACCACAGTGCAGCCGTCACCACAAGCGGACGCCATATGATCCAGCCTCCATGGACTGCTGTGCAGCCTGCCCCCTCCAGAACCAGTTGGCAAGTCACCCACTTGAGAGACTGTGGCCTTGCACTCCCCAGGATCAAGCACAGGGCATGTTGCCCTCTCCAGAACCAGTGGGCAAGTCACCCACTTGAGAGACTGTGGGCTTGCATCGATTTCTCATTCTCAGCAAATTACATTTTTTCTCTCCCGCAAAGGAGTGATGTGTTGATCCGGACGGGCACATAGGGTCCAGGCAGGCTTTGTGTTGTTTTTCCGTGCCACGGATGTTGTGTGGAATATCCGGTTGCACAGTATCACAAAACAGTGCTGCGTGGGGTTTGCGTCATTATCAGTGTTGATTTCAGCCGTGAAGCAGGTGGTGCATCGTTTATCAGCCGCAGCACGGAAGGTGCGCTGAAAATTTCCCCAAACGGTGGTCTGTGTGTGGATTTTCAGACCTTGCCTGACAACTTCACCTTCTCAAGGGCCCAGCAACTCGATAGGGCAAGCTCAGTTCAAGTCCTTGGAGATTCTTTTCAAGCAGGAATGCACAACAAAGTCCAGTCTTTGTCCCCTTTCACAGGCAGAATCAGCAACTAAAGGATAGCCCAACAAAGCACTGCCACAGGCAGGGGCAACACTTTTCCTCAGCTCTTCAGCTCTTCTCCTTGGCAGCGGTTCCTCTTGATTCCAGAAGTGATCTGATTTTCAGAGGTTTTGGGTGCTCTTCTTATACCCTTTCTGCCTTTGAAGTATGCCTGCTTCAAAGAGAAGACTCTGCTTTTTTCAAAATCCTGCCTTGCCCAGGCCAGGCCCCAGACACACACCAGGGGGATAGAGACTGCATTGTCTGAGGGCAGGTACAACCCTTTCAGATGGAAGTGACCACTCCTTTCCTCCCCTCCCCTCCCCTCAGCCCAGATGGCCCATCAGGATATGCAGGCTACACCCCAGCTCCCTTTGTGCCATTGTCTAGAGGAGAGGTACGCAAACAGCCCAACTGTCACACTGACCCAGACAGGGAATCCACAAACAAACAGAGTCACAAAAAGGTTTAAGCAAAAAAATGCCTTCTTTCTAAAAATGGCATTTTCAAACACACAGTCTAAAAACCACCTTCACTAAAAGATGTATTTTTAAGTTGTGAGTTCAGAGACCCCAAACTCCACATGTCTCTCTGCTCCCGAAGGGAATCTGCAATTTAATCATATTTAAAGGCAGCCCCATGTTAACCTATGAGAGTGATAGGGCTTGCAACAGTGAAAAACTGAATTTGGCAGTATTTCACTGTCAGGATATGTAAAACACATAAGTACATGCCCTGCCTTTAACATACACTGCACCCTGCCTATGGGGCTACCCATGGCTTACCTTAGGGGTGCCTCAAATGTATAAAAGGGAAGGTTTAGGCCTGGCAAGGGGATACACTTGCCAAGTCTAATTGGCTTTTCAAAACTGCACGCACAGACACTGCAGAGGTCTGAGCCATCTTTACAGGGCTACTAATGTGGGTGGCACAACCAGTGCTGCAGGCCAACTAGTATCATTTGATTTACAGGCCCTGGGTACCTCTAGTGCTCTTTACTAGGGACTTACCAGTAAATCAACTATGCCAGTCATTGATAAGCCAATGTACACATCCAATTTATACAGGGAATACTTATACTTTAGCACTGGTCAGCAGTGGTAAAGTGTCCAGAGCAAACAAAAACAGCAAAAAACAGAGTCCAGCACACAGAAGCAACCTGGGAAGTTGAGGCAAAAAGTTAAGGGAGACCATGCTAATGATGGCAAGTCTATTGAAAGGTGTCCAAGCGCAGCACAGAAATATGCAACACAGTGGTAAACAATATAAATTGTGAGGTGTGTGTCTGGTATACCAATGTCAATGTGCAATCAGTACACATGAGGAACTTCCAAACGCTTACCAATAATATACATTGCATACAAACAATGGCCACCCTTGGAGACAAATGGTGTCAAATAACAGGTGTGCCAGGGTTATGGGAAAGTAACCCTCACAGGGTCTTTAATTGTGCCCCAGTGGGCAAATCACCAGGTAAAAAAACACACAAATCCAGAAAAATCCCCTCAAGCTAGTAAGACATTCGAATAATCAAGGGCTGTAAAAAGTTACATGTCAACTATACCAGCTCGTCCTCTCCCCACAACACAGACTCACAAAATTCCACGAACATGGTGCCAGCCCAGTCAAGAAAATGCACAAAATCTTATCTGTGACAATGTATTACCCTACCTTAAAGATGAAGAAAAGTGTACGGGAGCCCATGCAGGTGTCACTTTGAGCAAATCGCGGCCCACCACTTTTCCTCCTAGAACAAAAAATATAAAAAGTTAAAAAACAAAAACTTCGGAATCGTGAAAGGAGCTCAATAGATATGGCTGAGGATCATTCATGGGGGGGCTGTAATTCCACCCTGAGACCTTAAGGAAGAAACAAGCATAGACAGTATAAAAGAACAAAAAGACTGCTACTCTTCATTCAGATGAACCTCCAGTTTTTCATCAAGATTTATTCCCCGGACTCTTTGTCTTGAGATCAAGAATACATTTGGGCTTTTTTTACGTCAATGTCAAAGTTCTGTCTCCACCCCTGGAGTTGTAAGGGACTTGTTTGACTGCAAAAAAAAAAGTCGAGCGAGCTGTAAAAGTAGTGTTTTTCTTGAAAATGCCTTGCTACTTGGTAATGGGGGTCCTTGTTTTTGATGGCCCTAATGTGTTCCAGAACCATCTTCTTCACAATGTGGGTAGTGGTTCCTACATATGTCAATTGCCACCGGCATTTAAGAATGTATACTACAAAGGGCAAACCTCATGTGAGGAATTGGAGAATCTTTTTGGTTTGGCCGTGTCTCCATATAGAGAAATCCTTATGCATGATGCTTTTCCTGCATTCCCTGCAGTGGCCACATGGAAGAAAGCCCTGATGGCTATGTTCGCTCACCTGTGTGTTAATAGTGGTGTCACTTTGCACTGATATATCTTGCAAACTATGTCCTCTTCTTTAAGTTATTCTGGGTGTCTCAGAGACGATATGTCTTATTCTGAGGTCACTTGTTGCAAGTCAGGATAACATTGACTCATTCTCAGGATCAGTTTCATTAAAAGGCTTGTAATCAAAAAGTGTCTGATTTGTGGTGGCATTTGTGTCTCTATCCATAGCTTTGGTATGGATCCCCTGTGGGTAACCTCTCTCTCTGAATCTGGAAATCATGACAGCTTTTTCTGCCAAAAAAGACTCTTCAGTGCTGCAACTGCGTTTAGCACTCAGTAAGTAGTTCACCATAAGGAATACTCCATTTCAGATATATCTGGGTGGCCACTGAGGGCATGTAACAGGTTGTTCCCTGCTGTGGTGTACCAGAAAAACTTGGTCTGTATGGTATCATCAATTAACTTAATCCTCACCTCTAGATACCCTACAGTGGTCCTACTCATCATATGGTAGAGGATGAGATTAAGAGTGTGTCTATGTGAGTGTAGGGTTGTCACTTGGCCGTTTTTTCTACCATGCATGACCAATATTTTAATGTCCTAGCCAGTACAAATATTACAAAAATCACCGAAAGTTGGTATATTATTTCCTTATCAGTACATACTTAAAAAGTAAAATGTAGGGAACAAGCACTTTAAGGGGTGTTCTTTCTACACCGTAATGAGCCTTGACTGATAATTAAACTTAGCAAAGACAGAACGGCCGTAACAAGTAAATGGAAACAATTTTATATAAAGGTCTGTGTAAGAATCATTACACCTGTGTCTATACCTTGCTTGTATCCATAACAAATTGAGGCAGTCCTCCCTCGATAGACATCCTACCACTTTAATTTTATGCTATAAAACCTCCTCTCTACCAAAGCTCCTCCTGTTTTCATTTTGCTTGTGAGAAACCCTGCTTGTGGGCCATGGCGGAACCTTGCTGATTGCTCAGAAAAGGAGATGTCACCTTGCAGATTTTGATGGGCTGTTGGGCAGCACAACTTACAGACAGGCTAGCGCAAGAGAGCTTGATGTTTCATGGTGCAAGTAGATGGGAAGCTATTTGAATTCTTCTGAGGGGCTGAGATAGAATCCACCCAACTCACGAGTAGCCCGAGCTGCACATCCGGGTGAAAGGTTATTGAACCACAGGGGGCAGCACAGTTGGTTTCCGGTGCTCAGCGCTAGCACTTGTTATACAGGGCCGGTACTATAGCTTTCTTTCATGTAGGGTGGGAAGTGTAGATATTTTATTTAAAAATTAACGTGGCACAGCAGCTTAATTTTTCAAACCGTCTTCCGAGGTGCTTTCACTCATTTCGCCACAGGGCCTGCACCCTGCCTCAGCTTCTCAATGGATATTTATAGCTAGGGCCCAGCTCATGGTTCAGATGGGGCAAGCCAAGCTTGAAACAGCAGGCCAAGGATGTTCTTAGCAGTGAAGGAACATGAGGAGCAACCGAAAGTGCAGACTTTACACTCACCTGTGTGTCTGGCACCTTGAAACAAAATATTACACAGAGGTCTACGTTTGTGTCTCCCTAGCTAAATTGGCACGAGGGTGGGGTCCAAAGTGCTCCTCGCCACTCAGAAACTGCCTGTGTCATTAGTGCTAACAAAAGGTAGGTAGTGGGGTGAGGGTATATGGGGTGAATGAATGTCACTATGCGTTCTTTTTTCAATTAGAAATAAGGCCGGAACCTTTGATTTATTTTTGCACCCACCCATGATGTGCAGAGGTGACTGCCACTGTGTGCAATTCCCTGCATGGGATAGCCTCTAGGGCACTCTGTTGCCAGGTGCTGAGATGGGTGGATCCACTGAAATGGGCTTCATTGTGATTCCGACAGTGAGTGCCTCTCTTTCTGCCTTCTCCAAAACTGGGCCTCATTGAAGATGCTCGCTTACACAGTAAGAAAGAAGCCTTTCAAGAACAAACTAATGTCAAATTAGCTCTGGTAAGAAATATGTGTGTTTTAATTTAATAATTGCAGGCTGTGGCTATGTCGAGGCTGCTTACTGTCAAGCAGGACTCTCATTTCCAGTTCTTAATTTGAGCTAGTGCTAGCAAGTGGTGGTCAGTTGCACTCAGTTTTAGGGACTTGGACAGAATGAGAGAGAAATGAACAAAATGGGTGAAGATGCAAAAAGAGAATGACTGAAAAATAAAGACAAAGGGAAAAAGGAGGAGCGCACAGTACATGCTAAAGTGAAATGTAGGGGCAGGGAGTATCTGGTAGTAGATGAATCAAATGTCAACCCCACATTCCGCAGCTCCGGTAACGTTCTGTGAGAAACCTTTTAGCACTGGCACTTTTTTTTACCAGTTGAAGTACTGGGTTAATGAAAAGTAAGACCATGAAAGGACAAAGCATTGCATTTTTAATATCTCAGTGGATTTAGGAGTACTCCGACCGATTGGTTAGGAAGAATAACATACTGCATTGGTCAGAAAATGGACACATTATGACCTGCATTGGTTACATTTAAGGCACTTAGCAGGTTTTTAATGAAGTATGAAGTGTTGTGCCTCTTTGATTACCATTTAATGATTAACGTTGGCAGTGAAAAGACCTTTCAAAGAGAACCATGTTTTATCATGTCTGCGGACGACGAGGGTCTGACTCCAGCAAGGAAAACCACTTCTCGACGCTCAGGTTCTCCACCTTATGAACCTGGTCAGAGTGTGCAGATTCTCCACGGAGTAAAGAAAACATTCCATGAACTCCATCTAACTCCACGTGAGTGGGTGGAGTTGTGCTTGCCACCCGTTCATGCTGATTGGAGGAAATTGTGCACTCTGCATTGCAGGCGCGAGAATGTGAACGGCACCACACAGTAACCTGCAACCATCTTGGTTTTCCTCTTCTGTGCATGGTGGTGGACCTACTTCAATCCTAACTTTGTCTTAGCTATCCTGACGTTTTTTTAACGTCCGTTTTACATTTAATTTCTTAGTGTGTATATTTGTGTTTGTGTATTTTAAGTTTTTGCCTCTTTCTTTTATTTTCTGTGACTTTTTGGTCTCTTTATTAGTTTTCACTTAACTTCTCCTAACTTAATTTCTCTCTCTCTATTCTTTTTTTTTCCTTTGTCTTTTTTTTATATCACCCCCAGCGCCATGGTAGAATGTGGGGGACAAGGTGGTGTCAATACAGGAGGTGCGGCGAACTGCACACCCTGCGGAGCCATCAAAAGGTGCAGCATTGTGCCGTTTTAGTGGGGAGGAGGTTGCCGTGCTTGTTTTTCTTGTGCAGTGCCACCTCCCCTCCATGTTGGCAGCAGGATATAGGCCCGGCAGTGGGTACGGTCTGCAGGATCGCTGACTGCTGTGCAGCAGGGTGTGCCATTGTGTCTGCCGATGCACTGGAATTCAGCGAACCCAGCAGGAGCTAATACACCGCTGGGAAATATAATTGATCGGGAGAGGCACCTGCTCGACCTGTTGGGCATCTAGGTTACAAGGCTTGGTGAGTAAGTAATTAATACTAAATTTGTTGTGTCCTGTCATATAATGCAAATTTTTGTTTCAAATAGTATGCTGCTCACACTCAGAGGTAAATTAAGTTCAGGTAACACTGTGAATATTATGTGATGCAATTTGAGTGAGCTAGGTGCTCGGCGCTACGTAGTTCTGCTTGTTGCTGTAGGTGCTTGCTTGGGTCATTATGCTGATTATGCTGGTTATGCTCACTCTACTGTCTTCCTGTCACTAAGATAGTGGTACTGTGATAGTAGTAGTAGTAGGAGTAAGTAATATATATCAGTGAGTTAGCATTCTCTGTGTCTTTCTTTTCAGGTAGTTCGTACAGTCCCAAGCATTCTTCCAGTGATGTATACATGCATCTATGCATTGAAAGAAAATGAAATTGGCTGAATTGACCCATGGAAGGGGGTTTGCAAATGCAATTTGTGAAGCAAAGGTCATTTATTGCAATGCGTTAGTATTTCCAAATGTAGTTTAGGAATTTCTAAATAGGGCTTAAGTAAGGTGTCAGAAATTAAGAATAGGTCAACTCGATCATATAGGTATTAGACAATCTGATTCAGAAAGTAGTAAAGTACAATGTCAATATGTTATTGCATTTGCCTTTGCCTGTCACAACATTTTCTAGGAGATTAACTGTACCACTAATCTATTTTTGTTATCTTCTTTATTTCTTATATCAGCACCCAAGGGCAAGAAGAGGACATTGGAGAGTCGGGCCCAGGAGGGTGCCACTAACAGTGCTGCGGCGGGTGGAAGTTCCACCACCACCACCAGTGCTGCAGCGATGGCAGACGCCTCTACCGGCCCCAGTAAGTTCTTGTTAATATTTATTTCTCTAAATATTAACTCTTCCCAATTAATTGATAAATTTTTCCTTACCCTGTGCCTTTTTTTCAAATGCTCTGCATTCTATTTAAGGTTTATTCATATTATTCCACCCTACAGTATCCTTTTTTCTATATTTCTTGTTTCTGTAGCCAACTTCCTCCTGATTCTGCAATCTGTAGCTTAAGCTTTCTTCTGCTTCGGTGTTCTGTCCCTTCCCCTAACCTTTATTATACCCTGTGGACTCGTACTGTAAGACTAAGGGCCAGATGTATGACATTTTTTTGCTCTCGCAAACGGTACGAATCGCAAAATTTGGCCGTTTGCGAGTGCAAAAAAGTGGTCTGCGATGCATAAAAGGCATTTGCAGACCACAATTAGGAAATCGCTAAAATTACGATTTCTTGCATTGTGACCTGGTTTTGCGAGTCGCAATTTGCGATTCGCAAAATCCACATCGCAAGACGATGCTGCAAAAAATCGCAAATTGCGATTTTTCGCAGAATGGCATTTTGCAAATGCAAAATACCATGAAATTAAACCAGGTGGTAACCTGGTGCAAAATTTAAAAATGCATTTAAAATGCATTTTTAAATTGAACATGTAAAGCACACATGCCCTTTTGGCATGTGGGCACCTTACATGTCCCCCATAACATTTTTGGGGTGCAGCAGAGGGGGCCTTAGGACCCCAGCACCCTGGGCTTTTGGTTCAGAAATCGCAATTTTGGAAATGCAAAAAATTTGCAGATATGGGCCAACAGGCCCATAGCTGCGAATGGGGCCGGTATCACAATTTGCGATTCGGTAATAGCATTTGCGATTTTTAAGAAGTCGCTATTATCGAATCGCAAATGTGATACATGGCACTTTGCGAGTCGGAAATAGCGATTTCTTAAAAATCAATATTTCCGACTCGCAAAGGACCGTGATAATACATCTGGCCCTAAAACACTAGATTGGGTAGTCTACTGTGAAAATTGCAGAGTTGGCAGACCCAAGTAAGCTCTTCTATGCTTGTTTGTTGAGAAGGCTTTCTATTTCTTACTTATGCTCAAATGACAAGAGAGTGGCCAAGGTTATGGTGACCCGACCCCTCCCTCGCCAATGCTGGGTTGTATTATCCCAGCAGATTCAATGATAATGCAACATGTCAGTAAAGTAGTGTGAGAATGGTCCCATTGCATTTGCCAAAATTGCCAACCAAAACAAAATCATACGTCTTTCATTGGCCAATTTATTCTACTCCTTCGTTGCACTTGAAATAACGCACAGTCATCATCCTATCTCTGGCCTTCCATTATAGTTGGCTTTATTACAGGCTTTAGTTTTCTAACATTGTCAGCCAACAAAATGCCCGAAGTGATATTTTAGATGGGAAAGGGAATACTGCAGACTCAACTTTAGTCATGTGCTGTGGTTGTGTTTTGTTTAAAGAAGGGGAGATATATGTGGCATCTAAAATGTGTAATGTTGTTTTTTCTAGCTGCACAGACCACCAGTGCTGGTGCAAGCACCAGTGCACCAGTTGCAGCACCTGAAGGGGGAGTCTCTGCAGTGGCAGGGACGGGTGATGGTAATATATACTGTATGATTCTTGACAATTATTAGTAAAATCAGTGTATTTGGTAAGTCCGGCAGATCCCACCCATCCATCATCATCCATGACAGCCCTGACCATGGCACTTCGCAAGTCATGAGTCCGGCCCACGGGCCATGATGTGATGACGAGGATGACCCCTCCCCCAACTGTAGCCTGGCTAAATCTGGCACGGTAGTATTGGATGTGCAATGTGCGTCTGTTTCTTTTAATGTAACATTTTCAAAGATTTCAATGGGAAAACCAAAACAAAAACAAGGTGTCTTTCTCTTCCCTCCCAGTGTCACTTTCCCTGGTACCAGCCATATACTTTCCTAACTTATGTTTACATTGAGAAAAAATATTTTTTGCATGTGTCAACTGGATCAGCGTGGACAAGTGGTTCATACTTCAAATGGATTCCATAATGGAGTTATGCCTGTTCAAATTTGATATTTATCAACTTTCAGTTTCAACTACAGTGACTGACTAAGCCTAAGCTACATCATCACTGGACCACCCCCCAGTATTTTATAGCAAAATCTCCACCGTACCTACCCGGACTTTTCTCTGTACCTTTCCCTGCTGCAGCAGACTAAGGGCCTAAATGAGAGAGTTTAGTGGAGTGGGTTATGCTGTCACAAATGTGACGGATATCATGTCCACCATATTACGAACTGCAATATGGTGGATGGGATATCTGTCAGGTTTGTGATGGTGTAACCCCTCCACCAAACTAAATCAGTCCCTAACTCAAGTTTCCTTTCCTTTTCCTTCACTTACTACCAAGTGAATGTATTTGATTTAAATAATTTGTATTTGTGGATGAGGCCAGAAAGTAAAGAGATTAAGGCCCTCATTACGACTTTGGCGGTCTTTACAGAAGACCACCAAAGCCGCGGGTGCCAGAAGACCACCTACCAAATCACCGGTTCTGCTGGATTTCCGCCACACTTTGGATGGAAATCCCGCAGTAGTCGTGCTGGTGGGCTGAGGCGCTCTGGTGGTTCCCCCACCAGCCCCACCCCACCAGTAAGACTCCACCAGCAGTATTATAGGTAATAATAAGGCCTTTGCGTGTCCTGCTGGTGGGGCACTGCCAGCGGTGGAAGCGCCCCTTCCCTGCCAGATGATCTTCTCCCTGGACCACGTAAGGTGATCATCTGACAGGAGAGGGGAGTGGGAGGATGAGGGGTGTTTTGTGTGCATGTATGAGAGTGTGGTGTCTGCGTATGTGCATGAATGGGTGTATGTGTGGTTGTATGCATGTCTGAATGTTGAAGTGAGTGCGGGTATGCACTTAAGTGTATATGCGTGTGTGCATGAATGTGTGTATGCGTTGTTCTATGCATGTATGAAAGTTGAAAGTGAGTGCGGGTATGCATGTAAGTGTGTATGCATGTACATGAATGTGTGCATGTGTGGTTGTATGCATGTCTGAATGTTGAAGTAAGTGCGGGTATGCACGTAAATGTGTATGTGTGTGTGTGTGTGTGCAGGTGTGAGTGTTGTGGTGAGTGTGTATTTGTCTGAGTGTGAGTATACATGTTTGGATGGGTGTGTATGTGTGGTTGTATGCATGTATGAATGTTGAAGTGAATGCATATATGGATTCATGTGAGTGAATGCGTTTATGTAAGTGTAGGTGAATGGGTGTATGCGTCGGGCGTGTGGGTGTCTGTCTGCATGTTGTCATCTCTGGCCTGGTGGCTCTAACCACCCTGGCGGTATGAGTGGAGATGTGGTGGGTTGGCAGAGGCCAATCCGCCACACTCATAATGTGGAGGTCTGCACTGCCAGCCTGTTGACAGTGGGACTGCCACATTTACCTTGGCAGTCTGTAAAACAGAAACTGTATTGTAGAGTCAAGGAGAAGGACAGAGGAAGGTAAGCTTCATGAGAGTTGTACCAAGATGACTCGGAGGCAGAGCAAAAACCAAGGGGACTCAAAGTTTCACTTTTGGCACCAGTGAAACACGTATTAGCATTTCCAAAATCAATGCACCTCTCTCCTTTCCACATAGCTGAGTACTAGGCATCAGAGTAATGACTCACATTTGAAGTCGATAACGCCCTTCTTCTAGCTGGTGTTGATGAGGTACTCCCGCCCTGAGTCCATCCATCCTCTTCCTGACTCCAAGTAACACCATCCCAGTCCCGACACGAGCATGATAGCTGTGTAATGCACTGCAGTTTAAGAACAGGTAGAGAAACTGAATTGGCGTATGTTGTATAGAATTGCATTTTCTAACTAAAATGACTGGTCTGGTCTCCGGAGAACCTGAAAAAAAGAGTAGACTGTACAAGTGTTTTTTTGCTTTGTAAGTTTGTAATGGCTAATCACCTGCAAGAAAAATGATCACACATCAGGCACCAAACATTGCAAGTCACCAAAATCATGTTTAATATTAATTGAACACCCTGCCTCACTGCTCCCCACCACTTAAATAATCAATCAGCAATCATCACTCACAATCACTCACTCATTGTTGCAATAGTTGTATTTAGTTATAGTTACCTCTTACAATCCAACCATGGGTAGATTATGTAGACAACTGTATATTTGACCCAATGGGGTTTGAGCCACATGCACCTCTTTTGGGTCATCCAGATTCTCCTGGAACATTCCCTGAATGGTCATTGGTGCTGCCACACTGGCTGGACCTCTTTTGCTGTAGCCTCTGCACTGGACGTAAGACCTGCCACTTGAAACCAAGCCAATGCAGAGGTTGGGTCAGATTCCTCTGTTGCTGTTGTTGCCAGTGTTCTTTTTGCTGGTGTTCTGCTTCCAGGTCTCTGGCTTGTTCAAGAATCCATCTCTTGTATTTTGAAACATCCCCTTCAGAAAAAGGAATGAGAGTGGGAAAATTTGTTTTGTAGCACAGATTAAGTAAGGTGGCATAGATGTACTCTTTGGAGGAGATAATGTCATTGTGTAGCCTTGCATTACAGGTCAAGTGATAGCTTAAGCTGTCACCCAAGGCATGAGCTTCTGAATTTTTATTCACATCTCCGAGTGCAAACCTTTCAGACACCTTCTTTCAGCTGGTCCTATAGCAGATGCAATAACAGGATAGCTTGGCCCATTATACTGTCCTCCTTGATAACTTCCTGTGTGAAAACCTCAAAAGGAACATCATCTTTGTCAGGCATTTGACTAGTTCCCATTTGTCACATCCATCAGCTTTCCCAATTGCATTGTCTGTACTACTCAAACCAAACAGACATTGCAATATATAATAGTTAAGTTCAACGTTGTTTGCACCTCCTGTACTAGGGCTTTAACAGCTATTCCATTAGCATGCTAGATAATCCGCTACTGCTTCCAGGCTTTAATAGAATGGCTAAAATGAGTGCAGATTTGTCTGCAGGTGGTCAGTATGTTGTATGTCTTATTTTTTTAGAAACTCTTGAACAAATAGGTTGATGCAGTGCGCCAAACACAGGACCCTGAAATAGCCAGTGTTTGACGTGGCCTTGACTATGTTAGTGCCATTGTCTGTGGCAACAAATTCAGTTCAGAGACCTGTGGCTCACAGCCCTTCAGACCCCTTTCTATTAAATTCGTCCAAGGTGTTTGCAGCTGTATGTGATTTCTCCATAACGAACATGGCTACTGTTGCATGCCAGCGAACGCTATAAATTAATTTCTTCAGGGCCAAGATCTGTAGATAGCTTTAGCTTTACTCCACAAAGGAGATCCAGTGTGCAGTGATGCACATGTAATCAGTCACCTGACAACTGGTCCACATGCCTGTCATCATGTGGATAGCGAGGATAACACTTTACTGGAAAGCTTGTGTAACCAATTGCATTACATCATGATACAGTGCTGGAACAGCAACTCTGGCAAAATAGGTCCGACTTGGAACCTTCCATTTCAGGCAGATGGCTGCCACAAATTCTCAGAATCCCACTCTTTCCGCAAAAGAAAAAGGGAGGAGGTTCACTGACAATATTTTTGCCAGCTTCCAATTATACAAACTTGCCATCGGGTGGTTGCAGCCATAGTGCCCCTTCTGCTTAAACATGCCCCTAACAGTAGCATATTAATATTAAACTGGTATCACACCCATCCATGCAAGCTATGGAAAAGGCACACAGGCTGGATGCATAAAATGACAGCCAGCTACATGGTCAAACAACAACAGTAGGCAAGGAGGCATGGCAAACACAGAACACATGGAAGCTTACAGCAAAAACACACTGGCTGGATGCACAAAATAGCCGCCAGCCATGTAGTCAAACAACAACAGCAAGCAAGGAGGCATGGCATACAAAGAAAACATGCAGGCCTATGGCGAAAACACACTGGGTGGACGAAGAAAATGGCAGCCAATCACATGGTCAAACAACAAAAGCGAGCAAGGAAGCATAGAGAACAAAGAACACATGCAAGCATATGGCAAAGACACACTGGCTGGATGCACAAAATGGCTGCTAGGTACATAGTCAAGAAACAACAGCGAGCAAGAAGGCACGACAAAGAAAGCTTGCAAGCTTATGGAAAAACACATTGGCTAGATGCACAAAATGGCAGCAAGCCACATGGTCAAACAACAACACTGAGCAAGGAGGCATGGAGTTCAAATAACACATGCAAGCCTAGGGCAAAAACATGCTGTATGGATGCACACAATGGCTGGCAGCCACCTGGTGAAACAATAACAGTGAGGAAGGAGGAATGGGGAAATAAAGAACACATATGAGCCTATGCCTAAGAGAGACTAGCTGGATGTACAAAATGGCTGCTACTCACATGGTCAAACAACAAAAAAAACAAGCAAGAAGGCATGGGGAACAAAGAACACATGCAAGCCTATGGCAAAGACAGACTAGCTGGATGCATAAAATGGCTGCCAGCCACATGGTCAAACAACAACAGTGAGCAAGGAGGCATGGAGAGCAAACAATACATGCAAGCCAATGGGCATAAACTACACTAAATGAACCTTGGCCACATAGCATGGTGAACAAGTATAAATAATGGCTGATCACAAACACACACACACACACTAGCCATAAAAAGGCGGCATGGTGGTAACACTGAAGAAAACAATAACATTAATTCAGCAATGCAAATTATGAAAATTATCTGATCTATAAACATTTTACAACAGACATCCTCCTATGCTTTCAAATATTGCCCTACTTTCTGCCCCAAACAAATGACACACAAACAATAGCCACTGTTTTTAATTTAATCTGATACTATCCCTAACCGAAATGAAGTTTTAAAAATATACCACAGAAACCTTTATTTCATGCACTGATGGCTACTAGTACTGGGCCCTATTGGCTACACGAGCCTTTGGAAGTCTAGGCCACTTAGTAAAATAAATGACTATGGCAAAGGTAACAAACATGGAGAAAAAGTACTGAGCTGTGCAACAATTGTCCTTCACAAAAGATGAACAATAAATGAAATGCAAGATAAATAACTAGGCCCCTACTTACACTCCAGGCCACACACCACAATAAAATTTAAAAATCAAATTAAAGTACAAAGAAATACTGGTGCATGCATAAACAAACAAAAAACACCCTTATATAATAATTTTTCAACTTACTTGTTTGATATTGCAAAAACAAAGTCCTGAAATGCAAAGGTAAATATCCAGGAGACAAATAGAGAGTGATCCTTTCACCATGAAATCCAAGGGAAAAGCGACAAGGAGATGGACAAAGCACTGAGAAGAGCCTGCTGGACAGAAACAGGAATTTTGAGTCTCAGGGACACTTCCTTCCTGTTGGAAAAAAAGGCTTCTCACACTAAAAAACAACTTGAAGGGCCAATTGGAAACGACAATCCACTTAAAAATCTCTTGTTGACTAGATTGAGATACATCTTGAGTAGAAAATCTACTCGAGGTGCAGTTGCAAGCTGGACAGTTTTTGCCACCGCCATGGCCAAAAGCTATGCGTGAGGGGGGAAAATGTCTTGTGCTCTCCCTAGAGGTTTGAGCGTGTTGTGGAGCTTGCTCGTGGGCACCAAAAACAAATCTTTTGCGAATGGAAACAAAGAACTCCACTCCACGCCGGATTACGGAATTCAGGAACTCAGCACTAGTCGCATAGCGAGAAGAGCCCTAATTCTGAAAACTCCACCAGCAGAGTAGAGTTTTGCACTCAGGCCTACCTCCAACCTCCATGTCTCCTGCAGCATTGCAGAAAATAAATGATTGACCCAGAGGTCACTAAAGCATTTGAGGCTAAGGGCCTGATTTAGATCTTGCCAGATGGAATACTATGTCACAAACATGACACACATCCTGTCCATTCTATTACGATCCCCATAGGATGTAATGGGATCGTAATATGGCAAATGGGTTATCCGTCATGTTTGTGATGGAGTAGTCCCCTCTGCAAGGATCAAAATTAGTCCCTTAGACTAAAGTCAAGCGGAGGGGAGATCACAAAGAACACGATCTCCTTGTCTAATTTCATCTTCACAATCTGTTGCAGATGCTCCTTGTACATCTTTGGAAAAGTATTTGAAAAAAGAAGAGATAGTGGACATTGTATCTCATGTAAGAGAGAATTTTGGCTTTCCTCCTTTACAAGGGGAAATGAATGAAGTAGGTTTGATTCTCCAGTTTGTTAAACAATCTCCCATGGCAATGCCCTTCCATGGCAGGTTAAAGAACTTAGGCCCATATTTAAGGAAACATAGTGCTGATGTATGTTTTTTTCCTAGACAATATATCAGAGTTTGTGCCATTTTTTTGGGAGCACCACCCCACCTTGTGTCGTTTAGCGACAATGATATGGAAGATAGGCGTTCCCTTCCAAAACATGACTCTAACCCTGAAACCCTGAACAGAAACCGGCCATATAAAGATGCAAAAATCTGAATCCGTCAAAAATTTACCAGCCCAAGTCACCGCCAGGACATCCCACCAAACCACCGCCGTGCACACAAACTCCACGTCTTCCAAATAATGATGCACAAGTCACAACTGCGGTCAGTGGAAGTCGAACGACCATTGGCGGTACAAACCGCCACAGCCAGCAATGAAACTCAACAGAAAGAATTGCACACATTGGCAAGTTTGAAACCCACACACCTGACACACATCCACAACACTATAAAACACTCACAGACACATCCCACAATCCTTTGCATCACCAATAGGACAACTAAGATTGAGAACTCCACAAGTAGACACTGAACACAACAACAGATGAATCACACACCCAACCACACAACAGCACCTTCACTTAGATCCACACAACACACCACTCACAACACACACCATGGCACCCCCCAAGCACCCACGCTTTACAGAAAGGGAGCTAGGGACCTTGGTGGACGAGATACTGAAGGTCGAGCCACAATTATTCAGGGCTCAGCTCCAGCACACACCCATCGCCAGGAAGATGGAATTATGGCAGACCATTGTCAACAAGGACAATGCAGTGGGACACCATCCATGCACAAGGGACGATGTCCGCGAGAGATGGAATGACCTGCGTGGGAAGGTGAGGTCCATGGCATCCCGGCACAACATTGCAGTCCAGAAGACTGGGGGAGGACCTCCACCAACACCACCCGACTGCACTGACTGGGAGGAAAAGGTGCTGGCCATCCTGCACCCTGAGGGCCTCACTGGATTCACTGGAGGAATGGACTCGGGTAAGTAGTCTACAATTACCCCACATCCATCACACCTGTAATGCATGCACCACCCCACCCCTCCAACATTCACCAGGACCACTACCCCACCCAGGCCACATTCACAATATCCAGTCACCCTGCATGCCCACAATTCTTCCAAAAGGCCCACATGCCTCCCCCTGTGCACAGCCACATACCCCTGCAAGTAATCACAAATGTACTACACCACTCACAATGCACCTCCACATCCTAAGCAAAATGCAATGGCAACCTCACAAAGGTACCCTGCATGGCCCAAAAGTGTAAAACCTGCACAAAACAGCTCAGCCCTGTGCACCCCATCCGATTATGCAATTGTAACAGACATGTCCAGTCACCCCAAAAGGCAGCACCACCCATGCCACCCTGACGGACAGGACAAGGAGTGGCAGTACCCCACATGGAGACAGAGGCACCACCCAGGACACTGGAGAGGGAAACCTTGACAGTGAGGAATACGCTGGCCCCTCACACAGTCTTGGACTGTCACCATCCAGCAGCCCTACCCAGGACACCACTGACACCCCTACCACCCACCCACCAACATCAGGCCAGGGCAACCGAACCCACGCCTGTGTATCCAGGCCACAGACTGGTAGAAAACAAGAACAGAGGCCACAGTCACCACCTACCAACAGGCAGGAAGACGATGGCTCCAGTGCAAGTGGTACCACCAGACCTGTGCAGGGGACACAGGCACATGGGTCTAGGCCCAGTTTGAGGCCATCAGTGGCCCAGAGGGGAGAACACAGGATAGATGCTGCAGACCCAGACATGATCTCTGAGGTCCTGGGAGCATACCACCATACCCAGGACAGATTGGCCCAGGTTGTGGCCACCCTGGAGCAGAGTCAAAAGCTGCAGAGAGCCCACCACCAAGAGACCATGGAGCAGTAGAAACTGCACAATACCACCATGGCCAACATAGCAGGTGCGCTGCTGCACCTTATCCTAACCCAACCTGAGACCCCCACAGACCAGGAAGCCCCTACTACAGGCCGAAATACAGGCTAGCCAACAACAGCAACAGCAACTGGACTTTTGCCACCATCTGAGAACACACAGGAGAACTGCACCTCAACCCACACAGGCCAACACCAGGCACCCAAACGGTCCCTCAGGCCCAGATATGGCACTGGAACACCTGCCAAGACCAAGGCCCCCTCTAAGAAGTGACTCTGACAAGAACTGTCCTCCAAGTGGGCCACTGAACCACCGTCCACACCGTGCAATAACAACCCCAAAAACTGTAAATAACAGATGGACATATTACCACTGCCAACAATCGCTGAGACCATGTATCCAAAATGGACATCCACCAGTAGCCCACTCCCATTACTGTAAAGAGCACCATGGCATCCCTGACACCAAATAAAACACCTGTTCACCAATGTACATGTCCCCTGTCATTATGTTAATTGAAATAATGTATTCATTTCTTAATTGCAGGAATGGCACACCACGAATAACATGGGGTTGTGCCAACAGAAATGTCAAACAAGTTGTCCAGAATGTCACATGTCCCATGCAAACCTGGTCACAGTGACAATGTCTATAGACCCAACAACCCCATTGAGGATAAGGCATACCGACAGTATGCTGCCCAGACAGCAACAGCATCAAATACTACCACTTAGTTACTGGAAGTACAGTTGGATCAGTTGTTTCCTGGAGTGTACATCTTCCCCCTCCTCATCATCACCATCACTCTCATCCCCTCTCTGAGGAAGCTGGTCTGGATATACAGCACCCTGCTCCTCCAAGAGGGGAATAGATGTCCTCACAGCCATGTTGTGCAGCACGCAGCAGGCCACCACTATTCTACACACCTTTTCAGGCTCATAGGCCAGGGATCCCCCAGAGATATGGAGGCAATGGAATCTAGCCTTCAGGAGACCTATTGTGTGCTCTATCACCCTCCTAGTACGTCCACGGGCCTCATTGTAATTCCTCTCTGCATCTGTCCTAGGATTCCTCACTGTTGGGGTAGTCAGAAGGACCTGAAAAAGTGGGCAAAACAGGACTGTCATTGACAACCCTCAGTTGTAGACAGCCTGGCTGTCTGCTATGTGCCAAAAAGTGTTAGACTCACTTACCTATGATCCATCCTCTGTCCCCTTGTAGTTGTTTCATCATGTGTGGCACACTACTGTTCCTCAGCGCAAAGGAATCATGGACTGATCTAGGGAACATGGCATTCAAATGTGAGATGTACTGGTCTGCAGGACACACCAATTGAATGTTCATGGAGTGAAAGTTCTTCCTGTTTCTGTACACCTGCTCACTTACTCGTGAGGGGATGAGAGCTATGTGGGTTCCATCGATGGCACCTATCACATGGGGAATGTTGGCAAAGGCATAGAAGTCTGACTTGATGGCAGGGCGGTGAGCACTTTGTGGAAACCTCACATAGGACTGCAGGTGGCGTACAAATGCATTCAGGAATCTGGAGGGTATAATGCAAAAATGTTGCTGTGAAAAACCTGCACCCTTGCCCACTGTCACTTGAAAGGAGCCCGTGGCCAGGAAATGGAGTGCAGAGAGCACTTGCACTTCAGTAGGGATAGCATGCTGATTCCGATTAGCCGTTATCAGTGCTGGATCCAGTAATGCACAAAGTTCATGAATCGTAGCACGGTTGAGTCTGCAATTGATAATGATGTGATGCTCCACCATGGTCCCCAAATCAACAAGTGGTCTGTACACCGATGGGGCTCTCCCTATCCACATGGGTCTGTACCTAGGAGGAGTTGAGAACACATGTGAGGAACACACACATCTGCCCAACATGCTAAATATTCAGCACTGCTGGCATACAAGTCGATGACACATATGCATAGTAGGATGTTAAACCGGAGTGACATGTCCTCAGTGATACCTCAGGACTGTTGTAAGGCGGTGTTCACCGTCGTGCGACCATTCATTGGTTCATATGGTTGTCAATGGGGAATGTTAGCATATCATGATCGTCGCCGATGGTGACGTTGCACAGCGCCACTGAGCATACGCTATCTCGTCACACCAACTTCACTTGACTCCCAGATTACTTGCATACTGGTACTCCACTGAGTGTGCTGCTGTGTCCTGACTCTGGTCCTGAAAATGCCATGAGTGGCAGGGGAAAGGGCTCCGGCCTTCACCAACCATGAGCTGGACAAGCTCATGGATGGGGTCCTACCCCTGTACGCCAAGCTCTATGGTCAACCAGAGGTACAGGTGGGTAGGTGGATTGGGGGGCATGGATGTGTGTAATGATGGTAGATGGCTGTAAGCATGTGTGCATGTTTGACACTGCACAGTTGTGGGATTCATGACATGCTGCGTGTATGAGGTCCTGTTTTACTGTTGTGAGTGTCCGTCCCCTAGGTGACGTATAGCCAGTTGTATCTAATGGGCATTGTCTGAACTCTATGTTACTTTTTCTGTGTGTCCCATATAGGTCAGCGCCCATCAGAAGAGGGGACTCTGGCACGCCATCGCCAGGGAGGTGCAAACCCTGGGGGTCTACAATCGGCGGAGCACCCACTGCAGGAAGTGGTGGGAGGGCCTGCAGCGCTGGGCGAGGAAGACCTGCAAGGCCCAGCTGGGGAAATCCACCCAACGAGGAAGGGGTGCCCGTCGGGCCCTGAACCCCCTAATGCGCCGCATTCTGGTGGTGGCGTATCCAGACCAGACATGTGTGTACTTTGGGCAGGTTGTCTTGGCCGTGTGTCGGGTAAGTACCTCTTGCTCTGGGTGTATGGCTTGTGCTGTTGTGAGGGGTTGTGGGTGCTTTGCTGGGTATGTAACTCTTCCCTTACTTCCCTTGTTTAGTAGGTTGCAGTACTTACCGTCATCGTCTTTGTCAGCGGTCTCGGTCGTGGAGGTATATGGCAAGGAGCAGGACTGGCATGATTTGCAACTCTCTCTCCATGTCTGCTTCAGCGTGTTGTGTGAGCCTCCGGTGAGTGTTTCTTTTTATTTGGTTTGTTTCCATCTGGCTTTGCGTGGCGATGGTTCCCGCCCCGGAACTGATGGTGGTCTAGTGTTTCATTATGTGATGGGTAGGTAGGGTTTCTGTTGGCCTGTGGGCGGCCTCTACCGTCATTGTACTCACTCCTCTGCTGGTGGTGAGTGGTTTTAAGGCTACCTGTTTTTCAGGTGGTTCATAATTTGGAGGGCCAGACAGCCTGACTGTTGGTGGTAGTTACCACCATCGCCAGCGGAGCAGTCTTTCCCACCTTGTTCATAATGAGGACCTATGTGTAGGGATGGACATCTCATAGCACTCCTACAATCATACCTGGGAATTCCACAACTCCCTAACATAATACCTGGGTACCAGCAGTGCACTGTGGGAGTTGGAATACTGGAAATGTAATGGGAGAGGCCAGAGACACATGTGAATGAGGAGACATGGTACTTAGCAGGACTAGTCATGCAATGCAGGGCATTGCAGAAAAACACATCATTAACTCTCCTGTCACACAGGTGTCTGAAAAAGGATGCATACATCACTAAACAAACCATGCAACGGTGCCACACTGTGCCCATGAGCCACATGCAGATATGTATAGCAGTCAGCAATTGCCAACAACAAAAATGTGTGCAAGGAAGCTTTTCCAAGGGAAAAAGGAGGTGGGAATCACATGCTACACACAGGGCACACCACCTGTGTCATGGCACACAACACACAAATAGGTTCAAAGTCCCAGAACATCACTCATCTGCAGGTCTTAAGTGAAGGAACTGAGGGCCATATGTCAGGAGAGTGGCGCAGCATCAACAGCAGCGCTACTGTAATTGTGCCCTTTGCTTCACCCTACTGCCACCATGTGGGCCCTGAATACAATAAATGGCCCTCCATGGTGCAGAGTAGGTACAAAAGTACAAGATAATGGATGCCATAGTTGGACTCTGTAGGAGTATTGAGAATATACCTGACTATTTCATGCACAGTACATATGGGCCCATTCAAAACTAGTGTGTGCCCCCTTCTAACGCCTGCTCTGTGAAGGTGTTGAAAGTGTCTGTGATAAACCATGTCTAGAAACATTGGAGAATCCTCTGCACCAATTTTGCTAGTCCTCCTATTGTGTGAATTTCACACTTGTACACAGACTGGCTGGCACAGATTTGATCTGCTACAAAGGGTCACTAGGTGTTTCACTGCATGCATAGTGCTACATGGTAGCATGGTGGCCTGAGTATGGCTTTGTAGGGCTACCATAGTGTCAATACAAATAATGCTATTGTGGTGCAAAGAGGTGGTATGTTCCACTAACATTTGGAGACAGCCTCAAATATGGACAACACAACACAACACATAATTTGCATGGTACAACTGTCAGTCCAGAGTTAATTTGACAATCACCAGGTTCCTGAGCCACAACCCATGATAGTAATGTCTACCACCACACCCCAATGCAACCATTCAACAAAACAGGAACACACACAATACTAGATGCAATGCTGAGTCACCACTCTGCCTAAAACTAAAATCTGCCATGACACATATAACACCACAAATATGCATGACAGACACACGTTCTCACATTCCCTTGCAGCAGACCAAGGTTACGGCATTCGGCCATGAGTGATGACTTCTTTTGGCAACCCAACAATGGAGGAAGAGCGGGCATACAATGAAGGGCACAGAAGGACACAAAATGTGGTGGAGAAGACATTTGGGCTCCTGAAGTCAAGATTCAGGTACCTGGCCCTGACAGGAGAAAGCCTGGTGTAGGCACCACCCCTGGTATGCAAGATGCTCCTTGATTGTGCAATCTTGCATAGCATAGGTATTCAGACGTATGTCCCCTGGGATGAACTGGTACATGTACCCAATGAGGATGAGGATGCCATTGGTGCAGCTCAGGTGGAGGGGGAACAAAAAAACACTGCTGTAGGAGTTCGCAGGAGACAACTAATTATACTGAACTTCTACACTTAGACACTGTACAACAAAAATCACCATGTAAATATCACCATTAAAGCACCAGATTGTCCATTGTGTACTCATTCTCTGCTACATCTACCATTGGAAAGTTGCTCATAACTGAGAGAGCAGGAAAAAAACACTACAATTCAAAGAATGTTGGAACATAGGTTGTGATATAAGAGGGTCTAGCGCCTTCATGCCGCACATCATCGTCACCTAACTCATGCTCATGTGGCTCTCCAAGGCCTAGATCCACGCACCAGAAATACTAAAGGGCATAATGTAGGCGTAGCATTAATTCCAACCCCTTGAACCACATCATGGCTACACCTGGTATGATGGATGCCGGGTGGGGGGGCATACATACAGTAGGGGCTGAATCGAAATGGAACTAAACTGTGCCACATCTCAGGCGTGTAGCTATAACGCCTGCACTGAGCAGGTGTGACAAGGGGAAATACCATTGGTATCAATGGACCATCATGGACTGGTCGGGGTAAGGGACAAATGTTTCACCATACCCTGCACAGAATATCAATGTTGTTACATACTGTGAGTGCCATTGCCCCAACCCTGCCACATGGTGTACTGTCTCACAAATATAGCACACACATGTTGGCTGTGGAGTGCGCTAAGTGTCCCAAGACAATTGGAGCAGCAATGGGTGCTGATCAACACTCCACACATATTTCCCATAGCCAGGAATGACCAATAAATTCGGAGAATGCAGCACCACAGGAATGTGTGGGTGGAATGGAGGCATAGTCTGTAGCACTTCCAAATTACATTCTTACACACGTCAAACAGTTTTGTTGTCTTAACATATGCCTGCAGCTAATCTGAAAATACATGTGAAGTCTGATGTACCGGTGTATGGCCTAGGTAGGAAAGGGTTAGCAATTACCTACAATGGTTGATATGTGTCTGCAATGTAACCCAGTATAGTCTATATGATATATCACAGACCACATATGAAAACACATCTCTCATTGACACTCACATGCCTGACCAAGGGAAAATGGCCTACTGGGACCAATACCCTAAAATGTCTAGCTCTACCTCATGCCAATCCAGTTTGGTATGTGCATGTAAGTCTAGCAATGTTACAGATCCATCCTGAATTATTCTGGTGAGAAAAGAGACAGAAATATTGCATGTTGCAAATTAAATAATCATAGCTGAGATGACTTCACACACTAACAAGATAAACTCATGGTGAATGTGACATAGATTGTGGAATGCAGATGTGAGTGCATGCCCATGTACCTCAAAGGATGTGGAAGAAGAGCTGAGAGACTCCCTCATACACTTGGAGATAGAACATGGAGAGGTCACTTGGACACTATACAAGTGTTGTGGCAGATGCACTATCATGTGTGTGGAAGTCATGCAATCTAGCAAAGCCTGCAAAAAGAAGGGAAACTATCACATAGCTAGTAGAAGAAGATGTGTACATCATCAAGTTACACAAGTTAAACGCAGCATCCTGTCCATATGTGACCGGACAATGTTGCAGTAGAAGATGTTTACAAAGGGTAAGCAGCCTAAAGAATGCCAGCAATGCAGGACCAAATCAGTTCCAACCAAGAGATGCCGGTAATGTTGGAGAAGGTACACACATAGGCAAATACTGACTGTGCAACACATCGATGTTACCATGTGATCACCCAACATATATTCAAAGAGTATGTCTAGGTCAGTACATCACCATTCATGTTTACAACAACAACAATAATATAGTTGTCCATGGCGTACCATTCTGACAGAAGGCAGTGACAGATGGCATCATCTGTCCCTGGGGTAAAAAAACATAAACAAGTTACACTAGAGATACATACCCTAACCAAGCTGCATATGGAAAATACAAACAATGCATAACCATTTGTGTCAGTCCATGCCATCTGATGAGACATGTCCTACAAGAACAAGCATCCAGTCTCCTGTACATAAAAAGGGCAAGTGTGACATCAAGTACCCCAAAGAAAAAAAAATGCCAGGCCATGGGATCACATTTGTGCAGGTGTCTGCAGGGGACTGCACACTGCGCTGCTGAAGAACTATCATGGTGAGGTTAGTTCCCTGCCCAACACCCCCTAACTCCCATGCTGAGGCTACATTGACTCTTGACATAGTCAGGGGCCTGATGCATGTGCGCAGTGGACTGAGCTGAGTGGAGCACCATCAACCTGAGTCAAAATATGTAACCATGAGTCTGTGTGGGAACACAAAGTCACATGGTGTGAGAATGTAACCTCTTTCTAGCATGGTTACCCCAATTCGTGGCCTGTTTGTGAGTGTGTGTCAGTGTGTTTTTACTGTCTCACTGTGATCCTGCTAGCCAGGACCCCAGTGCCCATATTTTGTGGCCTAATGTGTGTGTTGTCAGTAGTGCTTAACTGTGTCACTGAAGTTCTGCTAACCAGAAGTACAGTGCTTATGCTCTCTTTGCTTCCAAATTAGTCACAATAGTTTAGTGACTTCATATTCCACTTCCACACACTGGACCCCGCTTATAAGTCCCTAGTATATGGTACCTAGGTACCCAGGGCATCGGGGTTCCAGGAGATCCTTATGGGCTGCAGCATTTCTTTTGCAGCCCATAAGGAGCTCAGACAAACCTTTCACAGGACTTCCACTGCAGCCTGAGTGAAATAGTGCACACACTATTTCACAGCCATTTTCACTTCACTTAAGCAACTCATAAGTCACCTTTATGTCTAACCTTCATTTATTGAAGGCTAGGTGCAAAGTTACTAAGTGTAACTAGCACTAGCAAAGGTGCCCCCATGCTGCCTGGGGCGAAGTCCCCTGACTTTGTGAGTGTGGGGATATCATTACACGCATGCATTACATATAGGTCAATACCTATATGTAGCTTCAAAATGGTAACTCTGAAAATGGCCATGTATGGTGTCTAAGATCATGGAATTGTTCCCCCATTCCAAATCTGGTATTGCGGGGCCAATCCCATGCATCCTGGGGGCTTCACCATGGACCCCCAGTACTGCCAAACCAGCACTTTGAGGCTTGCACTGCAGTTACAGCTGCTGCCACCTCACAGACAGGATTCTGCCTTCCTGGGGCCTGAGTAGCTCAGGAAGGCAGAACAAAGCATTTCCTTTGGGAGAAGAGTGTTACACTGCGTTGACCTTGTTCACGATTCTGCGCCATAGCTCCATCTTACTAGCTATGGAGGTGTGCTGCACCTGTGATCTGAATAGCTGTGGCTCTACCCGGATGATTTCCTCCACCGTGACCCTGAGCTCGTCCTCAGAAAACCTGGGGTGACTTTGCGGTGCCATAGGTTGGTGTGGGTGATGTGTGAGGTGGTGTGTATTGTGATGTGTGGGGTGAAGTTTAGGGGTGTGTGGTGTTTTGTGCGTGGATATGTATGAGTAATGATGTTGTGTGCCTCTGTCTGCTGGTGTGATCTTTGCTTTTCTGTCTCTCTGCTTCTTCCAAATTTTTGGTAGTAAGGGTTTGTGGGTAATGTGGGTGTGTGTTTTATATTGTATTGGGTGTGTGGGAGTGATGTGTGTATGTGTATCAGGTGTGTGTATTTTGAATTGTCCAATGTGGTAGTGTTTTGTAAATGTGTGTGTATTTTGAGCTCAGCAGTGTGTACCGCCAATGGAATACCATGGTTGAAAGACCGCCGCGTGGATTCGTGGGTCGTGATACTGTGGGCGTATTTTTGTTGGTGTGACGGTGGAGGTTTTGTTATCGCCAGTTTATCACTGACCTTTGGTGTGGGGGACTTGTGTGGGTGTCTAGATTTTGGCGGATTCCAAGCTGTGGGTCGTAATAGCTGTGGCAGAATTCCGCAGCCACGGCAGTGTGTTGGCAGTCTTCTGCACGGCGGTAAGCGTGATTTACCGCCAATGTTGTAATGATGGCCTATATCTCTTCAATATTAAACACAGGGTTTGGGGATTGTATTGCATCCTCAGTTGTCTGTCTGTGTTACTGCTTAGTCTCTCAATTTGTTATGAATTTAAGTGAGGTAGGGATAAGAGGGTAATGCTTCAATTATTTACTTGTTAACTACTATACTCCCTCGCTTCAATTCATACATGCCTCTCACCCTCCCTTCACAGTTGGAAAACAGAGTCTAAATTGGATTGAGCTACCAAACAGGAGGAGCATTGAAAGGGAGGGCTTTTATAACATAAAGCTATAGGGGTGGGCAGGGTCGAATAGGGATCACAATTAGAACTGGGCACTCCCAAATAAGTTACCCACATTCCCAAATCGTTATTTGTTTGTGTTTTTATATAGTCAGGGCCACTGAAATTATGCAATTTTGTAACAATTTTCACAGAATTATAGATTTACCACATTGCCACAAAATCCATCATCTGCCGCATAATCTTCAGATTTAAAAAAAAAAAAATGTTTCTGGCTCAAATAGTTCAAAAGTTGCTAAACATGCAGCATCACATGTTGCCAAACAGTGAAAGGCCATTTGCAAAGTTGGACTGGTCGACTCTGTTGCTTATTGCTATATTAGGGTGTTAAATTGGTACTAATGAGGTATAACTAATGTCAATACAGTGTTACCAAGTTGAAAAATGATGAAATAATAAACTAATTCTATTACAAAATGTGCTGCATTATGCTGCATAATTTGGCTTTTTATGCTGCATGATTTACTCAATCCTCCTGCATAATTTGGTCCTCTCCCAGCGCATATATCCAGAAGCACTTTATATAGCGTGAACTCGACCCGAAGGTATTGGAGCAATTACCATGAGCACCAGCTACCCTGCACAAGATTAAATTAATTTTTATTTTAGGTAGGGAGAGTAAATGATTTGCCCAGAATCACTGGATGTTGAGCTGACACCAGTCATCAAACTTATTTCCCCAGTTGCAGAGTTGCAGCTCCGAGTACACAACTCTAAATCCTATGTTTTTATTTTTCTCTGGGAAGGTGACCTCACAGTGAGGCCTATAAAAGCACTTCCCGAACACTTCACCAATATCTTAAAGACACTGGTCCTGAGGTGACAACACCTGGCCCCTAGTGAGGCCATGTCTCTTATTCACCCCCTCCCCAGCCCACTATATCCTCAGGGTATAACTTGGCATAGGTGGATCATGAAAAGCACAGGGCTGTTGCTGCTGCTCTAGGGGTAGGGGAAATATAGGTAAGAATGCCCTCCCTCCCCTGCAGGACCCCTGGATACACCCACCCTGACAATGCCCACCATGGTCTGAAAGTGATGGCCTAGCCGGGCATGACACTGCTTCTGTGCTGGGCCGACCACATGAGGCAGGTGGCCCAAGGTACAAGTACAACTCGTGGCCCCCAGCCTCATTTCAACAGCATGGCAGGGGACTGCCCATTATGCTCGTGCCACATTACAGTGGCTTGGCGGTGACTCAGTAGGACAGTAAGGCACAGATTTAAGAGGGCCTAGTGCCACTTTAGTGCCACTTTAACATCACTTTTTTTTAAGCTAAGGTAGTGATAAGGAGGCCTTTTCCCCACAGCATATTTACAAAGTGGCACAGTGCATGCATTGCACTACTGTGTAACTCTTTGTGCTACATTATGCCTGCACCTGGCATAATGTATGCAACGGGGAAATTTTCATTTTAGGGGGGGGGGGGCAAAAAAAATGGCACAAAAAAACCTAAGAGATTTCTTTGCATCATTTTTTCGACACTTTTAATGCCTGCTCAAAGCAGCCGTTAAAAGGAGGCACACCATTGTTTGCAAAGGGCCTCAATGGGCTTTGCAGGATTAACGTCAAAAAATGTTAAGCTAATCCTGCAAAGCTCAGAACTAGCATCAATAATTCTGATGCTAGTTCCCTAACTACCGCCATAGTGCACTGTATCTTAGATATGACATACACGGTGGCGTTAGGGTGTGCTAAGGGGCAGAAGAAAAGTGGTGCTGCACTGAGTGCAGCACCACTGTTCTTAAATCCGTCCTTAAGTCTCTGTGGGCTGGTTTACAGATGCCCTAAAAACCGCCCCACAAGTGACTCTTAAGTACCGGCCCATCACCCAATCCCGACTGTGCGCCTTCTCAATCCAACCCTGGTATCAATCAAGGCAGGACTGCCTCAATTTGTTATGAACTGAAGCGAGGGAGTAGGGCTTGAAGTAATGCAATTACCAGGAAAGTACCTGAGGCATGTTTCTGCCATTGCAGAATCTTAAATCTTGAACAAATGCCTGTTATTTTTCTCTCAGAGCAGGGTCAACCCTATTTGAATGTCATTCACATTCTTCACTCCAAGCTTTCAAGAAGGAGTGTGTGGATGAGACTTGAGAAGAGAATTGTTAGAAATGGGGTCTTTGGTTGGCAGTCAAGTTACCCCCTGTCCAAGCAGGGACCCTCACTCTAGTCAGGGTAAGTCACACACAATCCAAATCATCCTGTGCCCACCCTCTGGTAGCTTGTCACTGAGCAGTCAGGCTTAACTTAGAAGGCAATGTGTAAAGTATTTGTGCAAGAAATCATACAATAACACAATATAGCACCACAAAAATACACCACACAGTGTTTAGAAAAATAGATATTATTTATCTGATAAGATGCAGGTCAAAATGATTTAACTGCAATAAGTATACGTTGAAATATTACTGCAAAAGTAATATAAAGTGTCTTAAGTTCTCCTAGAAACAACAAGTGTCTCTTGCAGGGCAAAGTACCTGGTTTTCATTTAAAAATCCTTGCAAGGGACCACAGAGGAGGAGATGTGTAGAAAACAGTAGGGGTGCATCGGTTTCACCCCTTCGCACAAGGACTTGTGACATCATTTTCCACGTGGGGAAGACGTTGCGTCGATTTCCGGAGCACGGACTTGGATCCTCTTCAGGTTGCGGGGTTTTCGGACGCCCCGGGGATGATGCGTAGAATCCTGGGCTTGTGGAGCGAGGTCACAGGCGCGGCATCGATTCCGGTGGGCGATGCATGGAAATTTCTCCCACATGGCAGGCTCTGCATCGAGTCCTCTCAGGAAGTCGGGCTGCATCGTTCTGGGTCGGCTTGCATCGACCCAGTAGTGCCGTGAGTTGAAGTTCTGGTCGTGTTGCTGGCACTGCATCGATCTTCTGTCGCAAAGTTGGGCTGCGTCGTTACTGTCTCTGCGTACGGTGAATTTTTCACCACGAGCAGGCTGTGCGACGTTTTTGGCAGGCGGTGCATCACATTTTTGCTGCATGGGGTTCCAGTTGCAAGAGAGAAGTCTTATTTGGTCCTGAGACTTCAGGGAACAGGAGGCAAGCTCTAGCCAAGCCCTTGGAGAGCACTCCTTCAGCACAGCAAGTGAGCAGCAAGGCAGCAGGGCAACAGCAAGGCAGAAGTCCTTTACAGAAAGCAGTCAGGTGAGTACTTTGGGCAATCAGGCAGTTCTTCTTGGCAGGTTGCAGGCTCTGGTCCAGAGTTTCCTTCCCAGGTAGTGTCTGAGTTGGTAGGGGCAGATGCCCTGTTTAAATACCCAAATGTGCCTTTGAAGTGGGGGAGACTTCACAGAGCGGCTTAGAAGTGCACAAGGTCCCCTTTCAGTTCAATCCTGTCTGCCAGGGTCCCAGTAGGGGGTGTGGCAGTCCTTTGTGTGAGAGCAGGTCCTCCACCCTCACAGCCCAGGAAGACCCATTCAAAATGCAGATGTATGCAAGTGAGGCTGAGTATCCTGTGTTGGGGTGTGTCTGAGTGAATGAACAAGGATCTGTCAACTAAACCCAGTCAGACGTGGATTGCAAGGCACAGAAAGACCTAATTGCAGAGAAATGCTCACTTTCTAAAAGTGGCATTTCTAAACTAGTAATATTAAATCCAACTTCACCAGTCAGCAGGATTCTGTATCACCATTCTGGCCATACTAAATATGACCTTCCTACTCCTTTCAGATCAGCAGCTACCACTCAAACAATGTATGAGGGCAGCCTTAATGTTAACCTATGAAGGGAGCAGGCCACACAGCAGTACACAAACTAATTTAGGGGTTTTACACTACCAGGACATGTAAACTACATGGGTACATGTCCTGCCTTTTGCCTACACAGCACCCTGCCCTATGGGTTACTTAGGGCACCCCTTAGGGGTGACGTATATGTAGAAAAATGGAAGTTGTCGGCTTGGCAAGTACTTTTAAATGCCAAGTCAAATTGGCAGTGAATCTGCACACACAGGCCTTGCAATGGTAGGCCTGAGACAAGGTTAAGTGGCTACTTAAGTGGGGGGGCACATTCAGTGCTGCAGACCTACTAGTAGCTTTTAAACTACAGGCCCTGGGCACATATAGTGCACTCTACTAGGGACTTCTAATTAAATTAAATAGCCCAAATGGGTAGGATCCAATGTTACAATGTTTAAAGAGAGAGAGCGTATGCACTTTAGCACTGGTTAGCAGTGGTAAAGTGTGCAGAGTCTTAAAACCAGCAAAAACAGTATCTAAAAAGTGGAGGGAGGCAGTCAAAATTTAGGGGTGACCACCCTAAGGCTGTCAGGTCTAACAAGAACCCTCATGCTCTAAGTAAGAGAAATCCTTCTTAGAGCTACTACTACTGGAATGGGAACTTTTTATTTCAAAGCTTTTTATTGACTGATTTGAGATAAAGGGAAAACACACAATAAAATTAAAGGGAGGGAAACAGGGTCATATAACAATTGACATTTACAAGGTGCATATAACATTGACAATTGTTACGGTCATTTGGTGTGTACCAACATCAGTAACATAGAGTCCGCTGTTGGTGGTCTAAACTTTCTGTTAAGGTACCACTACTGATATTGGTCTGCTATGTAGTACCGATCATAAGAAAGATATATGAATGTATATATTTAGGATAAATGAAACATAACAGATGTGTCTAGGAACGTAAATATGAGGAACAGGAATTGCCGGAAGTAAGGAGTCATGTGATGTATGGTGCAGATTGTTGTGAGTTTAAGTCAAAAGTCTATAGTAAAACATGTGACCAACTAAGGAGTACTAAATTTTCCTTTAACCATTTGAGTATAGGATAATTCGGTCCAGTGTCTCTCATATGCATTGGGATGTGGTAGGGCCATTCTTGAAGTTTGCTTGAGATGTATGTCTGCTTCTTAAATAGGTCACCCATGCCCCCAAGTGTGGTATGAAACATTATTATTGGAGTTCCAGTCGAGCAATATTACTTTAATCACAATAGTTAGCAGTAAGTCTAAGGGAGACAGTTCCGATTCTTGGATATCCAAAGTGGGATCTACTACATAGGAGCCAAGAATAACTAATGGGAGAGAGGGGGGAATGAGAGTTTTAAAGATTTTTTTTAGCTGAGTAGGCACATCGTTGAAGTACGACTGCAAGTGAGGACATGAGAAAAGCATGTGTTCTACATCTCCAGGGGATGAGTCACATGCCCAGCACGTATTGGCATCTTTTAGTTTCAATCGGCAAAGGTTTGCTGGGGGCTATATGGTACAATGATCTGAGAAGAGTCTAGTTCGAGACAGGGATGGTATCAGCTTGAGCTGAAGTAGGAAAGATCCTATTTTGGCCTAGGTGTTTTCACTTGGAGATTCAAGATTTTTAGACACAAAGTACAAGCACCATGTTTGTGGTAACGGTGGGTGTAGTGGGATTTTTGAATAAATAACTAGTTTATAAATTGTTGAGGCTGTGTGTCCATTTGTTAGCACCAGTTGGAGTTTCTGTACTAGTGATGAAGTCTGATGGGGGCCTAGTTTAACTATCTTGGCTTTGAGTTGAAGAAAGTCTAGAAATCTATATTGATGAGATGGTGCAGGTAGATAGTATTTTTTTCTGGATAAAGGTTCTAACTTTACCTTATGCGATGCTGAACTACTTGCACTTTAATAATTGATAAAGTCATCAACGTGCAACGATGTGTAGCTACAACCCTGCCATATTTTTCCTGTTATTTAAATGCAGAGCGATTTTTTAACAAATCTATGCCATGAAGTATTTCAACAGGTATGAAAGTCACCCATTTCTTTGTGAAAAACCTATATACACTTCCAAATCCCCTCCCATGGCACTTCAACGTGAGAAAAATGAGCAAATTGAGTTGAGGGTACAGTAAAATTAATAGACAGCTGCTAAGTTATTTTCTTATAGTCTTGTTCTTCCTCATCTAAGATGCACATGGCAATTTGGGAATGAGACTGTGATAAACAAAACAAAAACAGGAAGGAATAGAGCAGGGAAAAAGTACCCATCTGTTAGCTGGCAACTGGACAATGCGGCCAGGACACAGGTCCATGCTCCTCTGTATTTGTAAAACCGTCAACATCATTTGTTCCGTTGAGCATTTGTTTAATTACTGAGCATTTGCGCAGCTTGGCGGGAAAAATTTTCCATGAAATGAAAGCTCTTGTTGCGCCTTCATCTCATTTCTGCTCTTGCCAACTCTCGGTTGGCTGCTCTCCCATAAGTGCTTGCCATCGCTGCGCAAGCGCAGTAACGCACCCCCTATCGAGCCTCCTTTTTTGCTGGAAGTCTCGGGAGTCTATTTCAGAGTCGCGATTCGCTACCGCAGCCCCGGTATTGGCATATCTAGTACCTTGTCTGAATTGTGCAGTCAGTCACCTATATGTATTTTTCCAATGGAAGGACAGTAGCAATTGGTGGACTGCCTTTGCGAGCTAATGACCACTTAAGTGGGGCTTTAACAGCACTATATTTGAGGCATGTTGATGAGCTGTATATGTCTTTGAACTATGCAAAAAGATTGGTAACATTAACCTCGTACAAAATGTTTATCACGATACTGTAATCTTGCATAATTTCCCAGTTTTGGATCGTACTAAGGCCCTGATTGATGCCAAACTGGAGCAGCGTGGTGCTGTGCCAAAATAGATACACCACTGCATTTGGCACCCTTGCACCATAATGCAAGGGTGTCTCCATTGAGGGGGTAGACTGTTTATGTGCAGGAAAGTGTCCCTTTTCGCACATAAACATTCTATTTGGCATTTCTGTGTGTGCGGCAAAATGCAGCACACATAGAAGTACCAAAGTGTCATTTTGGAATTATTGTTTATGTGCAGAAAAGGACACCTCCCTGCACATAAACAATCATCCATGGCATTTTGCTTCTTCTACGTATGCTGCATAATACAACGCACATAAAAAAAGCAAAAAAGAGGAGGAATAAAATCATTCCTTCTCGTTTTTCCATACTCATGCAATCTCTGGGGTGGTGTTTGTTTTTGACGCTGCAGCAGATTTACAATTTCTCGTAAATTTTGGGCAGCGTCAAAAGCAATGGATGTTGCGGTGGTTCACCCACTGCAACACTGATTGAATGCCCCTCTGACGCAGAAAACTGCATCAGAGGGGACCATATTTACAAGGAGGCATAACGCCACAAAAAATGGTGTTATTCCTCTTTGTAAATATGGCGCTAGGGGCTCTTAAATCTCCCCCTTAATGTGCAAAATGTTCACAATTTTGGATTTCATAAAGTTTGTCTGATGTTTGCCTGCAGGAGACTGGTTCGAGTAGACTATGGCTTGCTTTTTTTCCTCTAGCAATGGATTTTCTACTTGAAGAAATCTCCTCTAATTATCTCACGCGCCTTTGCTGGAGATAAGGCATTCAAGATTCTAGAGAAATATAATTTGCGTAATGCATGTAATGTGCAAAAACTACACATATTCACATTTCACACACTCATTTATAATTAAGACCACAAAACACGTGGGAACAGACATATGGAAAATGCTTGCCTGCATCTCATTCTGTAAGTTGTAAGACACGCCATATAAATGTTGCCTAACTTGACATAGTCAAAATAACAGAAGGGCCCAAGCACTCCGTCAAAGTATCACAAGAGATGTTGTTAAGAAAACACGTTGCAGTATCTGGGACTCGCTTTCTGGCCCTTGCTTGTGTGAAACTGTTATTTTAACTCTAATCCTGTTGGTGCATTTACTTTCTGTACTAACACATATTCTAATATGAGTATTGTTGATTAATAACAAAAGCACACAGGGTGACTTAGGTGACATGCATAAAAACCAATCACCATTTCCCACATAACAAATATACAATAAAGGCAATTACAAGATAATAACTCTCAAGTGTATGTACAAATACTCCAATTATTCAAACTGAAAGCAGTCTAGATTTATAACATAAACCCAATATAACAAAGCGTCCTCATGCCTTCAACTTATCCAAACAGTACTAAAAATCTTATATTATACTTTTCATCATAACTGTTTTAAATGTGAACCTTATCAACGTTTTTCTCCTAGTTTACACAGCGACCATGACTAGGTGCTATATTTAACCGCACAGGCACCATTTTAAATTTTCCTGCAAACACTTTTCCATCAGCGCCATCTTGAATCCCCCTTTGTAGCGTACAACTGTGTTTCCTGGGAATATTCCAGTGCGTCAATCGACGTGGCACATCACGTGGGCATCACATCTATTTCCCTACCAAAAAGTTCCATTACAGGCACCATCATGAACTAATGTTTGCAGCTTAACAGTTTAACAGACATTGACCCTCATTACGAACTCAGTGGGAAAACTCACCGAGTTCGGCACTGACGGTCAACAGAAGCATGCCAGTGCACAGAATCCACCCCTCGTTGGCCACATAAAGAATATTCAGCTGGGCTGGCTGGCGGAAGCAGTGCTTCCGCCAGCTGGCCTAGCTGAATGCAGGGCCTGAACATTGACACTGGCTCCAAATGGTGCCAGCGGCAATGTAGCAGTGAGGCGGGTGCAGCAGTACCCGTCACGCATTTCACTGCCCGTAAATTGGGCAGTGAAATATGTGACGGGGCTGTGCATGGGGGCCCAAGTGCATGGGCAGTGCAGGGGCCCCCAGGTGGGCCCGAGTCACCCATTCCGCCAGCCTTTCCCTGACAGTGCTGCCCTGTTTCAAAAGTGGCAGTTCTGCCAGGTTTGTTATTTGGCAGTCTGGGCCGTCATGCCGGTGGCGGTAATTACCACCACCGGCATGGCGGCCCAGACCACCATGTTCATAATGAGGGCCATTATTTTGACAAGTATATGAGGTCCTAAGCGCTCTTTCACATTCACACCATTGGTTATGTCACATTCAACTATAGTGTCATATTTATCTCTCTATCAAATAATTCCCTTACAGACACCTTCTCAAACTATTTTTTTACAACTTAACCTGCACTGAGAAACATTGTTTTAACAAATACATATGACCTTAAGCATTCCTTTACCCTCACTCCATTAGTTATGCCAAATATTCATCTTCTTATCTGAGTTCTTTCAGTTGAAAAAGGGGGACATCTTTATTTCGCAGTATATACAAACTTACACATGATGCACACATCAGAAAGACTATCAAATTCCTAAAGTGTGGTCATCTTCTGCTCTTTTATGATCAATCCATAAGGAACCACGCCTACATTAAACCATTCAATAACCTAATAAATTGTCAGTGCTGTTTCTGTCATCTTAAAATACATCCTTTCACAGAAAAAATGAAGCTCCCCTTCTGCATTCAGCCCTTTCTCAACCGTCCTCAATCTTGCTAATCACTTGGCTTTTGCTTGTCTCACGATCAGCTCACAATCAGCCCTCTCTTTCAGTAAAGATGACTTTTTTGAATACCATGAAATGTGAATTCCACATTTTCAGGGTATTCTTCATTCATGTGTTGTTAAATAGGGCTTTTGATGTCACTATTCTGGATAGCTCTTTTGTGTTCCTGAAGACACACTTTTAACATTTGAATAGTACTCCCCATGTATACCTGTTTACAGTTACAAATAATAGCATAAACCACATATGTACAGTTACAATTTATAAACTCATTTATTTGATGTTTCTTATTGGAATTGCATGAAAAGCATTTTCATTTGTCTACACTATGGGGGTCATTATGACCCTGGCGGAAGTCGGAGAAGCGGCGGTAAGACCGCCAACAGGCTGGCAGTCTTTTTTTTGTATTATGACCATGGCAGTTACTGCCATGGTCATCTGCCGGTTCTCCGTTCCGCCCGCCAGGGGGGAGACGACTGCCGGGCTGGAGACCTGGGTCTCCAGCCCAGCGGCCGTCACTATACCGCCGGAGGTATTTTGACCCGGCTTACTGCCGTGGATTTCCTGCGGTTGGAACTGCCATGAAATCCATGGCGGTAAGCACTATCAGTGCAAGGGAATTCCTTCCCTGGCACTGATAGGGGTCTCCCCCACCCCCCACCCCGACTCCCTCCCCTACACCCCCCACCACCCCTGCCACCCCCCAAAGGTGGCAGGGTCCCCCTCCCCACTCCGACCCCCAACATCACAGAACTCACACAACACTCACGCAGGCACCACCAACACACACACGCACACACACTGACATACATGCCTACATCCACACACACAGTCAGACACGCATACCCACATACAAACATACACACACACATCCATACAGACATACCCACAGGCATACACGCACTCATTCCCAAAACACGCAACACCCCTGCAAGCATACACGCACTCACACCCCCTTCTACATACACAGACGCACACCCCCATGCACCCACACAACATCCCCCCAAGCCCCTCCCCTAACGGACGATCGACTTACCTGTTCCGTCGATCCTCCGGGAGGGGACTGGAGCCATGGGGGCTGCTCCGCCGACACCACACCGCCAACAGAACACTGCCACGCCGAATCACAGGAAGTGATTCGGTGGGCGGTGTTCTGTTGGCGTGAAGGTGGAGCAACCTCCACTTCCCCGCCGCACGCCAGTATGGCTGTTGGTGGCTCTCCGTCGGAAAAAGGACGGAGAGCAGCCAACAGTCATAATACGCCGAGCGGCAAACCGCCACTACTGGCGGTCTTCCGCACGGCGATCCCTCTGCGGTCTTGTTAAAAGACCGCCGAGGTTGTAATGACCATCTATATCTGCAAACAATGTAGCTGGAACATTTAAAATTACTTTTAGGTTGGGCTAGTAGTCAACTATTTCATATTTTTTGGGAGGAGTATAAGTACAAGATGAATGGACAGAATGCACAGAGGATCGAAACACGTTGGCTGGCCCTACTTGGAATAGAAGTTTAATAAAGGAAAATATTAAAACAAGCCTAAAGTATCGGATAAAAATTTCAAAAGGATTAGCATCCTCAATGCTGTGATAAGTGAACATAGCTCAACACAGAGCATATAAGTGGATCAACATGTGATCCAGAATAGATGTGCGTGCGCTCCTCAAACAATGCATTAAATAATTTGTCACTCAAGCAAGCAACATTTCCAAGTGTGTGGAAAAAGGCTCTTGTTCAACCACTGCTGAAAAAGACTAATGCCGACCCGTAAACTCTGAATAGTTCTAGCCCCATTTCACTACTTCCTGCAATGTAGAAAATGTTAGAAATTCTGGTGAATGTCCAAATTACCAGGTACACAGAAAAGAATGACATTTTTCATATTGCCCAATCTGGTTTCCATGATGGGTTTAGCACTGAACCAGATTTTCTGAAGGTTACAGAATACATCAAGAGTAAACCAGACTTGAAGAAAAAAATATATTGTTGTCCTACTTGATCTATCGGCCGCATTTGACAATATGTCTCATGATATCCTAAGCTTGAAGAAAGTGGGCTTTGTGGAAAAAGCTTGCAGTTGCTAAAATCTTTTCTAACAAACAAGCAACAAGCAGGTTTTTACCACCATACACTTCTCATTTTAGAGAAATAGGATGTGGAGTCTGATAGGGATTGGCCCTCAGTTCCTCACTGTTTAATATATATATATATACATATATATATATATATATATATATGCATCCACTTCCACAAACTGGCAGTGCTGCGGTGCTCCTCATCACCGGTGATGCTGTCTCGCCACCTCATAACAGCAGCATGTTATTCCCTCTTCATCCTTATTATTGAAAAGAGGACAGCACTCCAAATGACAGCTCACAATCCTTTGATGTGTGACCCCAATGAACACTTTTCGGCACCCAACTGCTTTTCTCAACCTAAAAGGTGCCATATTGCCTCCTAGTATTTACACACAATTTTGAATTGCTCCCACCAATCACCTTCTGTGATACTGTGTCCTTGGTTACAACCGCAAACAACAGCATTTTAGAATAAATGTTTGAACAAATCCATGGAAAATCCTTCTTAATTATAGTGTTCACTGAGAAAAATGTTTCAACACAATACATTTTAAATGACCCTAAACAAAATTGCATCACTTGAAACAATACCAGGCCTAGCCACCAATATTTTCCGAGCTCTACTGTTCCAGAGACACTATTTCCATATGATGATTATTCATATTCAATTATATATACACAAGATGAACAATTGATCCTTATTGAAAATAAACAAGATAAAACAGGGGAAAAATAAAGTGGGCAGTCTGTTTCCTTAAGATGTTATTAAGCCCAAGTGGACCAGATATCATAGCTCCAACACTTCTTTAGAAAACACCTCTTTTCTTTATTATCTAAAAAAACAGAGAAACAACAATAAACCATTACAAAATACTAGCTAAAAATTGATTAAAACCCCTTATGGGTCGCACTGAACAAAATCTGTGGACCCTCCCTTAACAAGTCAATCACCATAGCATTATCTAATACAGAGATTTCAAATATGCACATGCATCTCTTCTCTTGCATTCATACCACCCAGTTCCTTATTGTCAAACTTTAAAATGTACCTTGATTCTTTGGATCTAAGAATTTTCTCTCTATTACCTCCTCTTACATCCTTTTTCACTCCATCAATTACAGAATATTTCAGATCCTCCACTCTTCTCTCACGTTTTTCATTGAAATCTCTCGCAACAGTTATGTTGCATCCTTGTTTTTTATAGCTCAGAGATGTTGTAGCACTCGCTTGTATACTTCTAGCTTTGCACTCGCCAAATTATATTTTCAGACAGGTACATTTTAATATATAGTCTACATGGTCACTTTTACAATTGGAAGTACCCTTGATTCTATGAACAACTTTACCATCAATCACTACTTGTTTCACATTCTCTCCATTTGTACAAGCCTTACATCTATTGAACTTCTGAAAGTCATTTCCTTGTCCCAACCACATCTCTCTCTTGCCTGTTCTTATGTCACTTCTGACTAATTTGTCCGTCGTAGATGTTCCACTTCTAAAGGTGATCAATGGCCTTCTCAAAATCTCATTCCCTATCACTGAATTATTAGCAAGAAGCTTCCAATGTTTGTTTAAGATAGCCCTCAACCTCTGATGCACTACATTGTATATGGTGATAAATCTATGGTTGTTCGATACATCTGTCTTCTTGACAGGTTTAGTAAAGAACAGATCTTTTCTCTTTATGTTCTTAATCTTCTTGTATGCCTTTTCAAGTAATGCATCGCCATACCCTCAAGTCTTCAATCTACCTATCTCCTCCTTTTCTTCATTATCGTAACTCTGATGAGTACTACATAGCCTTTTAGTTCTTAGGAGTTCCTCATATGGGATACTATTGATCAAGGATATCAGGTGGAAACTAGATCCATGCAGGATGCTAGTACCAGCCGTAGGTATTCTATATAGAACCATTGCTAGCTTCCGATCAACCACCACTACCTTAACATCTAAGAACTCCATCACATATTCACTCACATTGCCAGTAAAATTCAAATTTAAATTGTACTGATTCAGGTCTGACACAAATTCCTGTAAACTGGTTCTGTCCCCTTTCCAAATTAAAAAACATCATCTATATATCACAACCAAAGAATTATATGTGGCTACCACTCATCCAATGGTGGGGTTTGAAGGACCTGCTCTTTCCACCAGCCCATATGCAAATTTACATAACTGGGGGCAAAGCAAGTACCCATAGCTGTCCTTGGACCTCATCATAGATGTGGTTATCAAAAATAAAAATATTGTGCTCTAGGCACCCTTGCATCATAGAAAGAAGCATTTTACTGTGTTTGAAGAACCTGATTGGTTACAACAACATTATAGTTAGGCTCACATTTTAACATACAAAACCATAGAAATTCACCTGTTTGAGATATCTCAAGTAACTATAACTCGTGCCCTAAGGTAGCTGTAACTCACACCTTCGTTATGCACAGTTTTTTCGTCAAATATTTTACTGCAACTATTTCATTGTTATTATGAATGATGTTATCAAAGATGTTATGAGTTCCGTAATTTGAGGGGTAATTAGCAATGCACGGTGAGGGCACTAGATATATTTACTTGAAATAACTATAACAGGTGAATTTCTATGGTTTTGTATGTTTAAAATGTGAGCCTAACTATAATGTCCCTGTAACCTTTGTTTTTTTTAAGTGAATTTCTATGTTTTTTAAATTCAATTTCCTAACTATAACGTTTCTGTAACCTTTGCTTTTTTTCAGTGAATTTCTATTTTTTTAACATATAGTCATTTTCATTACTATACATTAATCTAACCACTGCCACACATGGGCTTCAGCAGTGTGCGTTGGTGGTTGGATGTAGGCTCTAGCCTGCAGCCAGGCCCTGAGGCCAAACCCCTATCAGCACTCAACCTTGTGCTGTGCACAACTTTTGTCTGTGGACAGCGGAGGTTGCCAAACCCTGCCACCAAGCCACCTAACCACCCAACCCCATGCTGTGCATAGCTCTTTGACTATGTGGGACAGGAGCTGGCCACAGCCTGTCTCTCTGGGTGTAAAAATAGGTGTGAGAGAGTGTTTCTGGGGATGAAAGCGGCTGTGAGACTGTCTGTCTGGATGTGGGAATGCATGCATCAGTGTCTTAGGGGATGTGTGAGAGTCTGAAAGGGTTTGTGAGTGGGTGTGTGTGATGTGTGAGAGTCTGAGTGGGCCTGTGAGTGGGTGCATGAGGGTCCGAGTCGGGCTGTGAAGGGGTGTATGAGGGTGTGAGTGGGTCTGTGAATGGATGCATCAGGGTGTGAGTGGATCTGTAAATGGTGCATGAGGGTGTGACTGTATTTGCAAATTGGTGCATCAGGGTGTGAGATGATCTATAAATGGTTGCATCAGGGTGCCAATGGGTCTACGAATGGGTGCGTGAGGGTCTGACTGAGTCTGCAAATGGGTGCATCAGGGTTTGAGTGGATCAATGAATGGGTACATGAGTGTGTGACTGGGTCTGTGAATGGGTGCATGAGTGTGTGAGTAGGTCAGCGAATGGGTGCATCAGGGTGTGAGTGGATCTCTGAACGGGAGCATGAGGATGTGACTGGGTCTGCAAATTGGTGCTTGAGGGTGTGAGTGGGTCTGTGAATGGGTGCATTCTGTCAATGGGTGCATGAGGGTATGAGATGGTCTGTGAGTGAGTGGGTCAGTGTCTGAGTGGGTCTGTGACTGGGTGCATGAGATTCTCAGTGCTACTATGACTGAGTGAATTAACGTATAACTAACTCAATGTTCTTTTTCTTTTTGCCGATATTCGTGACTATGTCGTGACATTACATGGGGGGTTGTTCTGAGTGTTGTGATGTATTCGTGAATATTGTGAGCTGTGGAAAACAAATAATTGTAAGGTCATATTTTGACCTCCAAAAACTCCTGCATAGCAGCCCTGGGGTCAAGGTAACTCCATCCTGACCCCTTATGCCACTTTTCATGTCAGTTATCAGCCCCAGGGACAATGTCCCATTCCCTAACATGGCTGCTGCAACTTTCAGGTCAGTTTGCGGCTAGGCAATCACAGTGTTTCTGTTGGCAGGCACATTCGCGAATACATTATGATCACAAAAACGTTGAGATAAATTTGACACCAGTGATTTCCAAATATATTTTCCTTTTCATTTTTCAAAACCTGCTGAACCAATTTACATCAAATAAGCAAAAGCACAAACTGCATACTGAAAGCTAGCTTTGCAATTCCATCCAGTGGTTCAGGCTATAGTTTTTTTCATAGGTCATAAGGGAATTAACTTCGGCAACCCAACTTTTTTGACCTCCCCCCCTTTTTTATCAGTCCCCGCTTGATGGATCATCCCAAAACCTTTCACCCACAACAGGAATCACAGGGGCACTTTTTTAGGAAAATTTCATAAATTTTCATCTAACAATGCCAAAGATAGAGGTAAGTCAAAAAATGCTTTTTCTATGGAAGCATGGTCCTAACTATAAAGATCTACTGGTGACCTATATATTATCTATTTGGAGTCACCAATAAGTAGTTATAGTTAGGACCTAGTTTGTATAGAAAAAACATTTTTTTTACTTGCCTATATCTTTGGCGCCAGCTGATGAATCTTCACAAAACCTTCCAAGAAAAGTAATCTGTCACGTCAGCTGCTGTCTGGAAAGTTTAGGGTGATTCGTCAAGCAGGGGCAGAGAAAAAGTGAGGGTCCCAAAATGCACTTTTCCCATGCATTTTTCAATAGGGATTTTGAACAGCAATAGCGCCGAAACTACTGGACGAAAATGATACCAAATTTGGCAGATAGGTGGGCCCTGGTCCAGAAAGTGACTTTTTAGTGATTTGGTGTAAATACGTTCAGTGGTTTTCTTGTAATTAACTGGAAAACAAATTTGTACATATAGGGACGTGGATCCGTTGTGACTCCTAGACGGAGTGGCGCAACTCCACGTGCGAGACAGAGCAGTGTGATTGGCAGGTCGCTAGCTGTTCAGAAACTTGTTGTATCTGGCAACAGTACCGGGGGATGGATTTTGAGAGACAAATGAGTAAAAGGGGTCAGGGTAGATGTACCCTAGCCCCATGGAGGTAATGAATGTTTTTGTGAGCTACAATTGTGAGTTTAAAAAGGTCAAAACCCCCTTTATTTTAGACTAGTGGAATGGTCACTCCATCCCAGTGCTCAGAGTGGCCCATCAGTGTCACGTTGCAATGGGGTCACGAATCCTGATGATAAAGAAAAATATATATATATATATTCACATACTCACTGCTACACACACTGTCAGACCCACTCGGATACTCACTGAACCACTCACAGACACACTCACACACTGACACACACACACTCACAGACCGAGTCAGACACTCACATACCCACTCACAGACCAACTGAAATCCTCACGCACCCACTCAGCAACCCACACAGACACTGCTGCACCCACTCAGAGACCCACTAAGACACTGTTGAACCCACTCTCACACCCAGACAGACACTCTCACAGCCACTTTCACACCCAGATACACCCTTTCACACCTATTCTCACACCCAGAGAGACAGGCCACAGCCAACCTTTCACCTCGCATTGCCAAAGGCTGTGCATAGCATGGGGTTGGGTGGTTAGGGAGGTTGGTCTGACTGCAGTCAAGGCCCTGTGGCCATTCCCCAAAGCGGGTTTGGGTGGTTATAGGGCTGGGCTACATGGACTGGCTGTAGCCTGTGGTTGGATTAACGTATGGTAATGAAAATTATTTTACGTTTAAAAAACCATAGAAATTCACTGAAAAAAACAAAGTTTACAGGGGCATTATTGTTAGGAAATAGAATTTTAAAAAACATAGAAATTCACGTAAAAAAAACAAATGTTACAGGGATATTTAGATAGGCTCATATTTTAAAGGTACAAAACCATAGAAATTCACCTGTTCTAGAAATAGTTAGACTTATCTTAAGTAACTCTAAATCATGCCCTAATGTAACTATAACTCGCACCCTCACCACGCACTTTTAATTACCCCACAAATTATGGCACTCATGACACCTTTGATAATATCATTGATAATGTCAATGTGATATTTGCAGTAAAGGATTTGACCAAAAAACTGCATGGCAGGGGCACGTGTTAAAGTTACCTTAGGGTACGAGTTGTAGTTACATGTATTTTTATGGTAACTGTTTCGCATAAACTTAACCCAAAGCATCAAAGTGCTTTAGAGAGTTAAAGACAAAGATACAGTAAATGAATTATTGTGCACTGTAGAGAGGTATCACCTCAGCTCTTTCGTACATTTAGCAGAGTTGAGGCACTCCTGATGGACTCAGGGATGTTGTTCCAGACCCTGTGTGTGTAAATGGATATGCTCTCTTTGTTTTTTTTGCTCTCCTTTGTCTCTGGTCTGATAATGTCCTGGCTGTGGATGTGCTGAAATCCAATGGAAGTCATTGTCTTGTTAGCTAGATAGGCAGTGTGGTGTGATGCTTTCTAAATGATGCAGCTGGTTTTGACAACGGTGCGGGCTGCCAGGAGGAGTCAGTAGATTTCCATCATGTTGGGGCCGATGTGGTCATATTTCTTCATGTTTTTGATGAGGTATGTTGTGGCATAGATAAAGTTCTTAGGGAAGGCCACTGTGGATATGGGAGGCCGCTGAGCCGGACTTTGTCAGCATCCAGGTACATAAGTACCAGGATTGATAACCAGTTCTGAAGTCATTTGTTTCTCATTCTTCGGTAAGGAGAGCTAGTACCAGGCCAGTTTTCTTAGTAATGCATTCCTTGAGGGTGAACTTGGTATTTAGGGTAAATCCAAATGACCTAGCATTAGGGGAAAGTTGTTGGGATTTGAGTCCATCCGTGTTCCATGAGACAGGTTTGGACAGGTTTTTCTTGTTGTTCTTGGTGAATAGTAGGAATTCTGCTTTGGTGGGGCTCAGCATTAGGAAAGGTCCCAGACATCCAGGTCTGGATTAGATGCAGGCAGTGTTTGAGACACAGGATATCTGGAGCACACAGAACTTTCAATTAGAGTTGTGCGACAATGGTATATTGGTGAATTTTTATGGTTTTATTGGTGAGAACACTCACAGGGGTGTACATGAAGAGGTTGAAGATGAAGGGGAACAAAAGATACTGTGGAGGACTCCACAGGTCAGAGGAATCTGTTGCAACCTGGAGGTTATGGGGCAATGACTACTGTGAACTTTATTTCTTGCCTATCCTCGATTTCTAGAAAGATTTTGTTTTCGTCTTTAAACTAGCCCAAAACTGTGCAAACATTTGTGGTATAATCAAGATCAATCAAATGTATTGAGACGCTAAGAGCATTATAGCCAGACTAAGGGCCTGATTTATATTTCAGCAGATGGGTTACTTATTCACAACAGTGATGGATATCCCATCTGCCAAAATATAAATAAAATGTTTCCTTTGGTGCTTATATTTCAGCCGATGGGATATCCGTTACCTTTGTGATGGAGTAACCCTTCTGCTGAAATCTAAATCAGGCCATAAGTGACCAAATACTCACACCAGATGTCACAGCTTGTGGTACTACTGCTAACTTGAATCTACTACATCACTATTTAGAATGCCAATATATAATTGAACGTAAGTGCTAGTGGTGGGGTAGGTTTAGATGTATGCTAAGCCTAAGGTAAGAGATAGGGATAGGGTTTTGATTGGTCAAATGTTAACATTTAGGGTAATACTTGGTTTTAGGGTTAGGGCTAGACCTTTGGGTTGAAGTGTATTTAAGCATAATTTATGATTTGTTTCAGCTAGTGTATGGAGTAGGATTAGAGATAGGCTCATGTATTAATCAACGTTAGTGGTCAGAGTTTGGGATAGATAAGGGTTAAGGTAAGAACTAGGGTTGAGTTTAGATTTAGTGTTAGGGGAAAATTATGCAAAGGGTCTGGGTTATGTACTGTGCTGTGTTATGCTAGGTTTAGGTTTGAGATTAATGTATAATCAATGCAGCATTGGTGATACAGTGATGTGAGACTGATGTGTCTACAATATATTTGTAGGTCAAAGTAATAGAGATTGATAGAGAGCAATACAATCTGCTGTTCTGATAACTAACTGTGGTTTCCTTTATGAACCTTCATATGAATACATACTGTTTAAGACAGAACAGCTGCATTTACACTCTCCTCCGATGAGTTCACCCAGGCATGAGCCCTGGATAGGCTTCATTCCAGGATCACAAAAAGGATTGAATAGTACAGGTGTGCTTGTGGTTATTACATTATATACATGAAAGAGCTAACCTCACATTATCTTCTATACTTCTCATCAGGGTCAGTGCACCCAAGTAAAGGCAGGCTTTACATTTAGTGGAGGTTTGAGCACCACAACCAAGCTCCTTTCTTCAAACCAGAACAATATACCTGACTCCAGAATGTAATGATCTACTGCTATTGTGGAAACATTGTGTGAGTGCCCTGGACCACCTGATTCCAAAGGCCATTCTGGAGCCATTGGTCAGTCCTCCTTCTCTGCTCATGCACAGATCCTTCCAAGCAGAGCCTTTCTGTTGCTCTGTTCTCCATAAATCCTGTAACAAACTCACATGGTTTCAACCGCAGAGACAATGCTGGACCTCCAATCCCACCCAGGACAGGGACTGAAGAAAGGCAAGATCAACCCTTTTCCAACCACTGCCTCCAAGGGAAAGAGAGGAAAGGTATGAACAAGATAGGATAAACATGCATCACTGAAGGGAACTGCTCTGCGGTCTTGTGCACTGCCTAGTGGGATCGAGAGACCCTGGACCTGCCTATGATTATGCAGGTGTGGAACACTAAAAACAACAAGAGGCAAAGTTATCCCTATGTTCTCAACTCAACGATCTATCAATTGTTTACATCACATGTACACTTACAGACTTCATCATAAATATTGCATGACAGAACAGAAACCATTTCAAGAATAAACTGGAGATTTTCTGGTGCTCCGGAGCATACAAGGTTCAGATTCAAACTCAAATACAACTTCAAGCTCTAAACGTTTCTCTCAAAATACTAGTTACAACTTGACAATGAACACAGTGGCAAACCTTCAGTTCAGGTACAATAGAGCTCATAGAGCTCCAATGAAAGAGTCCAGAGTGCTGGGCCTTATGGAGGTTAATACTCAAACAATGTCCAATGTCTGAAAACGTGCTCATGCCTTCCTAGTAATCAGTCTTTGACTTATTTGCTAACCTATGAATTAATGCGCATTAACCTGATGGGAAAGTACTTTGGCTTGTCTAGTACTATAACTAGATCCGAAGGTGACAGGTGGCTCAAGGCAAGAAGCTCAAGAGAAGACAGAATTGGAGATCATGAAGGAAGACACAAGAAACATTGCAGAAGCCAGGACCACAGGATCATTAGCACAGCTTGGAAGGCTAGAGCACTGGAAGATCCGGGCGACTCAGGAGGTAAGTGCAGGGACGATGTTTGCAGATGACTGGAATGAGGCCAAGCATTGATGCAGGTTTAGAGTGGATATTTATACTAGAAGAAAAAAGTGTTTCAGAAGGCACCTGTCCCACGTGGAAATGTGGTATATTCCAATGAACCTGGTGAAGATCACATGTTACATACCATGAGTATGAGGCCTTGCAGGTGGCAAATGCAAATGGTAATTGGAAACAATTGACAAATATACCAGAACCCAAGTTCATAATGGTACAGTTCAATCGGTCACAGTGGAAGCATGACTTACTCTAAAAATATACTGATAATCTGCAGGTGCAAAATAACTTGCTTAGCAGCAGAACAGGAGGGTCAATGGTTCAGGCTTTCTGGCGGGGAAACATGACGTGCTTGAGACAGGATGGTGCCACAAAGGAAAGATGACTTGCAGTGCTCGGGATAGGGAGGTGCCTTAAGGGAAGGGTGACATGAGCCTGACAAATAAAACCCATGGCACATAGGGCACATGATGGAGTTGTGACAAATTCAAGGCATTGTCTAAGCTGTAGCTCATTCAGTGAACCCTATTGCAGATGTGAGTGCTATGGTCTACATGGATCAGAACCAAACCATTAGTGGATAGCCTTTACAGTATATGATTCCAACTCTATAGATGTAGAGTCCATTCTGGGAGAGACCAAACATTCCAGTGTGCAAGAAGCCAGGGTTGCAAGGACAGTTAGGTTCTCACTGAGAGAAGCAATCATCGATGTCATACAAATAGACTAGATTATGGTCATTAGTTTGAAACGATTAATCAAACTAAAGCTGATTTGCTTCTAGTAGTTACTGACCAATACTATCCTTCTATCTACAACTAATAGTACACTTTCTAGCCAAATGTAGGACGTGATGTTATTATTAGTCTATGTCAAGCTACTGAATTTAGACGACCAGGTAAGACACGCAAACACATGTAATGAGAGCATGTAATGGGAAAAGTTGTGAATTGATATATATATATATATATATATATATATATATATATATGTTTAATTTAATATTTAATAATTTATATTTTTCATTTTTGGGGGAACTACCCTCAGACACCCATGTTTTTAAATTATTCCTAACCTCCTTTTACAACTAGTGTCCGTAAATACTTAAATTACCCTTACTCGTCAACCAGTGGGATTCCTTTTTACAGAAGAAATGTATGTCCTTTTCATAGGACTTTAGACAAAGGGTTTCATACATCACTACACAGGTACATGATTCTCAGGATGTGCACCAATGAGGAACAACAAGAAGAAACATTTTACTAATAAATACATTTGACAATTCTCTTATAATACTATTGCATTGAATTCAATTTCTCTCACAGTTTATTCAACAACTATAATCACACTGATACAGTGTATCAGACAGTTAGAATATCCTTGGTTAGGTACAGCATGTTGAGAAACCTCTGGGAACATCATTCCTCTCTTAGTGAAAAGATTACAATTCTATATTTAGAGGCAAGAAATAACAACAACAATCATCATGTGGTATGCCGAGACATCAATTGAAGACACACCAACCGCCATGGCGGTAATGACTGCCGGGCTGGAGACTACCGTCTCCAGCCCAGCGGCCGTCACTAGGCTGCCCTTGGAATTTTGACCCCGCCCACCGCCATGGTTTCTGTACCGCCACGGAAACCATGGCGGTAGGTACTATCAGTGCCAGGGAGCTCCTTCCCTGGCACTGATAGGGGTCTCCCGAACTGCCCTCCTCCTCCCCCTCCTCTTCCCCCCCTCCTCCCCCACCTTCCCCCTCCCACTCCCGACCCCCCATTTACACACATACATGCACATGCATACACACCCATACACACATGCATACACACAATCACCCACGCATGCAAACATTCATACACACTCATACAAACGCTCACAAACATACATCCAGGCACACACAAACTCACACCTGTGCGGCCTTCCCCCACCAGAACCAATGGGCAAGTCATCCACCCGAGAGACTGGGGCCTTGCACTCCCCAGGACCAAGCACAGGGAATGTTGCCCCCTCCAGAACCAGTGGTCTTGTTTCTGCTTCCGGCTGAGGTGCCCCCCTTCCCCCTGAGGTGGCTGCCTATTTGCCAACTGATGCCCCTGCAGTGTTCTCTCCGTATTGGTGCAGGGAACAAGTGGGGCCTTGGACTTTGCCCTGTGGCCATGTGGCTCCTGTGAATCGAGGACTGGGCAGCGCCCCTGTTTTGAACATTCGTACATATCTGTTGCATTGCCAAATCAAATTATTACTTTTGATGTTGATCTTATTGCAATCACTTTAGTCAATTCCTGTTGTCCTTGCATTATTCACCTGATTTACGGGGATAAATTGTTTTTCTTGTGCAGCTGGTTGTGTGTATGGTATGTGTGTATGGGGTGTGTGTGGTGCATGTGTGTGTCACTCTCCTTTTCCTCCCCCCTCCTTTGTGCGCTAGGTGGCTGTTCTCATCGTCGTTGTCTTTGCCGGCGTTGTTGTTCGTAATGGAGCATAACGTAGAAGATCATCAGAAAGACTTGCAGTTCTGGGTCCATGGTGGTGTGATTCTTCCCTGTGTCTCCAATGGTGAGTCTTTTCACTTCTGAGCTCTGTTTCCTCCAGTCTTTTGATGGTGTTGTTACTGCCCCGGAAAAGGAGGCAGTTTGGCATGTCATAATATGGTGGGCGGTACTTTGTCTTCCGCCTGGCTTTAGGCGGCTACCACCATGATGACTGTTGTTTCCACCCTGGTGGTCGGTGTGGTACATTGGCTGGCTTTCAGAGATATCACTGTTATGGTCATAATTTGGCGGTACTTACCGCCAGCCTGTTGGCGGTATTAACTCCACTTTATCACCGACCGCCAGGTTCGTAATAAGTGCCTGAGTAATTTGAGCATGACAATTTCTGCTTAACATAAAAGACAGAATTATCTTAGCATCACTATTTCTACATAATGTAGAAAGAAGATTGTGTTCGCCAGGTAGTAATCTATGTAAATGTGCTTCTTTTGCCTAAGAAAATGGTCTCTCTGTAATGTTTTCACCATGGTATGAAAGGCTGCATCTAGTATACTCTTAGGACTTTCAGATGTTGGTTATTTTAACTGAATAATGTATTTTTGACAAGTGTTGCAAAGAGTGTACACTGACACTTTTTAATAATCTGTGGTGTATTTCTTATGAGAGTTCACTGTCTGCATACAGTGTGGTACAGAGTAAACCCTCTCCTTTGTAAACACTGCATACACATTACCCATCTCTTCTACTCATATAAATCTAATTTCTCAATATGGATTTGGCCTCTGAGAGGTTTGATACAGATAAAAGCTGTGTGTACTGGGAATGCATTTTAGAACAGTTTTTGAGCATTTTGAGGAATGTGTCTTTCTCTGAACAGTTGTGTACTAAGTGAACACGGTGTGCAGTGAAGATTTCCTATATGTCTGTGGTTGATTGTTAATGTAAACTAGGCTACCTGTGAAGTATATGGTACAGGGTCAATCTTGCTCATTACTCATGCTTATTACACCCAAGGAAGTTGAAACTTTAATGCATTAATAATGCTTCATATTATTCTGAGCTGTTTTGTACTTACTTTCAGGTCTCCAATGTCATACTAGTTTATAAAGAAATATGTAAAAAGAAGCTTGGATGATGTCATGTGAGATGTCATCAGTGGTGTCATAAATGATGTCATAGAATATGTCATGAGTGATGTAATATGCCATAAGCAGTGCATGGGGGGCGCAATTTATAGTTAGCTCTGCTAAGGATAACTGCTGAATTTCCGTGTTTTGTAGTTCAAAACGTTACTCTTGTCATGGACATACTAACCTAACTATAACATTACTTTAACCTTTTTTTTCAGGCAATTTCTACTTTTTTTTTTAATGTGAAGTACTATTTTATTACCATACATAAGCCTATATGCCAGCAGTGATCGCCATTGGCCCCAATTCCCCATAGGCAGCAATGCTATCCAATGAGAAGTTGCACGGCAGTTGCGACTGCCTATTGCCATGACAACATACGCTGGTTGGCTTAGGTCACTTCTAACTGTCCTGTGCAGCAGGCCAGGCGAATGTCCTTTTGTGCATATATCATGCCTTGCAGTCCCTAAACAAGTGCATCATACACATCTATGTGTTAACTGCAGAATAGGCCTATGTTGTGCCATCATAGTTTAGCCAATATATGTGACATGCTGGTACTGTGATGCTTCAGCTTGCCCATAATGGTATGTGTCAGCAGTGCAACACATGTCTTCAGTGTTAGGTGTGTGCGATGATGAAATATTCTGTTTACATGTGTGAAGTACTAATCACTTATTACATGTTCTCTTCTCTATTCTAGATACCCTGCCATGAGGAGATTGAGACATACAGTAGTGTACCGACCACTTGTTGACCTTGCAACCATGAAGGACAGGCAGATCATCCAGACCCATTGGCTGAATCATCAGGCTATCATGGATCTATGTGACCAGTTGGAGCCTGATCTATTGTCTGCCACACGCAATCCCTATGCCATCCATCCCACAATGCAAGTCCTGCCAGTGCTACACTTTCTTGCTGTAGAGTCATTTCAGAATACAGTGGGCTTTACAGCAAGGCAGTCATGGCCCATGTTCAGACTTGTTTTGAAGGATGTACTGTGTGTTTTCTTAAAACACCTGGACAGCTACATCAGGTTCCCCCAACATGGAGATTTGGTCCATGTGAAGGCAGACTTCTATGATATGGGACACATCCCCCATGTGATAGGGACCATGGATGGCACCCATATAGCCTTGGTCCCTTCCAGTGCCAAAGAACAGATGTACAGGAAAAGGAAAAACTACCACTCGATCAATTTTCAGGTGGTGTGTCTGGTAGACCAGTATATCTCACAGGTGACAGCCAAGTTTCCAGGATCTGTGCATGACTCCTTCAATCTGGGGAACACCAATGTTCCACACATGATGGCACTACTACACACAGAGAGGGCTTAGCTCTTTGGGATGTATACATTTGGATGTGTGTCTCTGTTGCGGCACTGGTCATCACAATCTTCCATATGGCTGTACCTGTATTGTAAGAGGTCCTACCTCTATGACCACAGGTGACTCTGGCTATCTTAACCTTCCCTGGCTGTTGACACCAGTAAGCTACCCTGCACGGAAGTGAAACTCCATTTTAATGAGGCCCACGACAGAACGAGGCATGTAATCGAAAGGACATTTGGCCTTCTGAAAGCCAGGTTCAGGTGTCTGGACGTCTCTGGAGGTGTCCTCCTCTACACTCCCCAAAAGGTATGTCTGATCACAGTTGCCGGCGGCATGCTCCACAATCTTGCCCTGACAGGTCAGATACCATTGCTAGCTGATGATGACGAGGCAGCTGGAAAAGTGGCTAGTGATGCAGACATGGAAAGTGATGGAGGCAGATGAGGATCGTGCAGCTGACTCTAGGGCTGAGCTCATCAGTGACATACAGGTATATGGACTGTGTAGTAGCAAGTGATATGTATCCACATTGATTGGTGACAATGGTCCTCCTGATTAGTTATATCAGTGGTGTTGTAATGTGTTCCTGTCCCTATGTGGGAGGTGAGTGCTTGAATGTAAGGTGCAGGGTTTTCTTGTATCTTATCTCACATGTGTACTCGCTGCAGGTAGCTAGATTCACATCTCCTATTGACAGACCTGTTTTGAGCCATGTGTTCTGCATTCACCTGTCCTCATTTTATTCCACCCACTGACTGTGTCATGTAAAGCAATTGTTCTGCTACCTATGCTTTGAGGCATTCATGCTCATTGTCTGTTGGTAAATGTATGCAGAACAGTGTTTAGCTCATGACAGATGGCAGTTACAGTTAATTGTCATGTATTTCCTTTGACAGAGGATGTAGCGGATGTAGAAATGCCATCTGTTTTGCCTTGCTTCGGTGGCAATCTACACTGGGCAGGGCAACCATGGACTGCATATGTGCTTTGTGTGGCACCATGCCTTCTATCCTGATCTAACTCTGTGCCTTGGACTCTTTTGTATGCTGGATGAGTGAATTTACTGTAGTGTGCCGTTGGACTAGTGACTACTTTATATCTGCCCTGGGACTTATCTGTTGTACTGTCTCTCCTACTGTCCATTACACTGCCTGTTGGTTTAGGGGGCCATACCCACATCACATTTGGCTGTTAAAACAATTGTGCATGTTCAAATAAAGACACATATGCTGTTGCTGTGATCAAAAGTGTTTATTGGGCACACAGGGGTAATGTGAACAAACAATCCATGGTGCATCCAGTGACATACAGGTGATGAGTGGGGTCATGGTAGTTGTAATCATCAGAGTTGGGGGCACAGCTGTAGGTAGCACAGGTCCAGCGTCCAAGGGCCATGGGAAAAAGGAGTAATGTCATCGAACTGTCAACAGGGTGTCTCAGTGGCACACAAGGGTATATTCAATCAGGAGAGGTTCACTTCCTGGCAGTGGGTTTGGCCTTGGCATCTGCTCCAGTCGGATGTCTGGATGGGCGTTCATGTTTGTGGGGGGGTTCATCAGCTACATGGGGGGGGGTGCCAGAGGCCTGTGGTTCCCCCGGCAGAGCCTCCATTCCACTAGCTGTGGCAGATGTTGAAGGCTCAGATGTGATGTGGCTAGTGGAAGGAGCCTTCTGGTGAGTGGTGGAAGCACGCAGAGTGGTGTTGAGGTCCCTGAGCACCCCTGCAATGGAGGCCATGCTGGCATTTTGGGCTTGCCACTGCTGCATGACCTCCTGGTGGTATTCCCTCTGCAGCTTTTGGTTTTCCCCAACATGGTAATGATCTGGCCCATCCTGTCCTGGCATTGTTGCTATGCTCCCAGGACTTGAGAGATGGTTTGGTGGTCAGTTGACTCTGTTGGGTGCCCCGTCTTCTGGTCTACAGGTTCCCTCCCATGACCCCATGTGCCTGTGTCCCTGGTACGGTGTGTCCACTCCCAGTGTGAGCAGGGCCTTCATTGTCTTGGGTATGAGAGGTCGACTCAGGTCCCTGTACTGTGGAGCACACTATTGATTGAACTGTCCTTGGGACACAGGTTTGGGGACGAAGGGTTGGTTGTGCTCTTGATGCCAAAGGGTGGGGGGGTTGATGTGGCCAGGATCAGGCACAGAGTGGTGGACTGACCAGCTGTCCCAGATTGGACAGGTATATCATATATTTCCAGACACCCAGAGGCGTTGTCCTCTCTGGGGCCATCATCCTGAGGAGGGCTGGCTGTCTCTAGCATCCTCTCCATGGAGGCAGTGGCAGGAGTACCTGTGGATGGAGTGGGAGAGAGTTACATGGTGGACGTTTAATTGGTTATCTCTTTGTCTGATGCATATAGTGGATTGACATGATTCCCAGCAATGGCAATGGCAGATGCAGCACTGCTAACATTGTTTGTGGATAGTGGATTGTGACATGTGTACCATGCTCCATTGAGGATTGGTGTCAATCAGGCTAGGTAACAATTTCAGGTCCTGTGTAATGGTTCACGTGACAGGTGTGCCCCTTGTTGCTTGTAATAAATCAGGCCTGCTAGAGGAGTGTGGGGATGGCTGTACATTGAAGTATGGTGTCCTAGTGGGAGGAAGATTTGTGTTTATGCATGGTACCTTGACCTGTCTGTGCATTTGGTATAATGGGGTTTACCTTCTAACTTTCTAACCCATGCTCAGTCCATTTCAGGGTTGTAGATCTGGATAAGTGGCCATTAGGTTTGGTGACAGTGCTGTGGCTGTGTTTTTTTGCCTTGTTTGACATTGTGTAGTGCCATGCCATTGCATTGCCATCATTGCCATGTAGTGGTTCTCAGTCGCAGCATCTAGTTGGTGTAGCTAGCACTATAGTTATACATGCAAGAGGTGTGCTGTGGGGATGAAATAGCAGGTTTGTTTTAGCTGGTCTAGTGTATTGTGGGCGTCATAGCGATAGTTATTGGCACGGTTAACCGTGCTAGTGCCAGGGACTGTTTGGGCATTGGGGCTGGGTGGTGGTGTGGTATGCAGGACAGGGGCATTAGGTGATTAGGTGGGAGGTGTAGTGGGATTTGCAGTGATTTGGGGAGTGTTTGCATGGTGTGGTGTGGACGCATGCTGGGCAGGACGAATGTGTGTCAGGGGAGTGGTAGTTACTTAACAGAGTCCAGTCCTCCGGGCATTCCAGTCAGGCACTCTGGGTGCAGGATGTCCAAGACTTTCTCCTACTACGAAGTGAACTCTGGGAGAGAAGGTGGGGGCCCACAGCCAGTCTTCTGCACAGCAATCCAGTGTTGTGATGTCATGGAACACACCTTCCCCATAGGTCGTTCCACTTCTTCCTGATTTCCTACCTTGTGCATGGATGGTTGCCTACGGAGTTGATCCTGTCAACAATTCTCTGCCATAACTCAATTTTCCTGGCAATGGAGGTTTGCTGGACCTGTGTTCCAAACAGTTGTGGCTCTACCCTGACAATCTCATCAACCATGACCCTCAACTCATCATCTGTGAAGCATGGGTACTTTTGACGGGACATGGTGATGGTTGTGTTGTAAGTGGGGGTGGGTGTTGTGTGTGTAAGATTGCAGTTTAGGTGCTTGGTGGGGTGGGGTGTTTAGTTGAATATGAAGGTGGGTTGTAATGTTTGTGTGTATTCATTATGTGTGTATTGTGTTGTTGGTGCAGTTTTATGGTGTGTGCTGAGTGAGATGTGTATGTGTGTCTAAAGTGTAAAGATGGTATGTGTGGATTTCAGCCTGCTCTCGGTGTATGTGATGGTCGTTTTGTTGTCAAAGGATTAAGGGTTGTATAGGGGTATGTTTTACAGTGCAGTGGGTAGGTGTGTCTGCTATGTGTATATGTGTCAGGTGTGGGCCATTTGAACTGGCCAATGTGGTGTTGTATTCTGTCTGAGGTGAGTTTGAGTGTGCGGCGGTTCACAGCGCCAATGCTTTTCCACCACGGTAGTACTGCGGTGCTGATTTGTGGGTCGTAATCTGGTGGGTGGTAAGTTGTCAAGCTTGCGGTGCTGGTGGTGGAACCACCTCTTTCCTGCCCACCTGTGTCCCGGCGGTGTCAGATTTGTGGCTGTTTAGTGGTGGTCTCCAGTGTGTGACTCTTAATACGGCAGTCGGATGACCGCCTACCTGACGATCTTTTGCCGGCTGCCATTGCGGCGGCCTTATGAAAAGACTTCTAAAGTCGTAATGAGGCCCTGAATCTGCTACCAGCTTTGAAACTATTCTCACAGCTGGAAGCAGACTTTTGATCTGTTTCACTAACCGCACTGATGCACCCCCTTCCCCTTTATAATATATAAATGGTCCTTAGGATGAAGTCCCCAGGGCCATATTATGTTCTTCTTCCCTTTAAAAAAAAATGGCCCTGGGAGATGGGGTCCCCAGGTTCTAAAGAGAGTCTGGGAGGGGGCCCCACCACCCCCTCCCCTTTAAAGTGTATATGGCCCTGGGGAATGGGATCCCCAGGGCTATAATAGGCTTGAGATATGTCTATATAGATATATATATAGTTTTCTGTATATATATATATATATATATATATATTTTAAACAAAAGCGTCCTCTCAGCGAAAGCGCACTCCCACCAGGTTAATTTGGGAAAATCGAAATTCAGCAACTCACAGCGAATTCCTTTCAGTCTTTTCAAAATTCAGGCCTATATCGAAAAAACATCTCTGGACACGTGTTTCGGGGTTGATCCCCTCATCAGCAGAGAAACTAAAAAAATATATCACCCTCGTAGGTGCAGCTATTGCTGGATGTGTTCCAGACTCTCATTCCTTTTAAAGACCACATACTTGGCTCGTTCAGAAAATTCAATTGCAAGCACCTGATTAATATATTCAAGTACCAGCCCAAGTGCATGCTGGTTACGGTAGTCCTGCGCATTTGTAATTGCACCCAAGGTGGGTTGCTGGAGCCAGACAAAATCATGAAAAGAATACAATTCCTTAGTAGGCGAATTCGACGTGAGTTTTCAAATTAGCTGCATATATTCCAACCTGCTGCTCGAAGTGTGACAATCCATTTTAGTCACACCGACCTGCTCAGAACACAGTGGTGCTGCTTTCCCGGCTGGACCAGCCGGTGATTTATTTTAAACAAAAGCGTCCTCTCAGCGAAAGCGCACTCCCACCAGGTTAATTTGGGAAAATCGAAATTCAGCAACTCACAGCGAATTCCTTTCAGTCTTTTCAAAATTCAGGCCTATATCGAAAAAACATCTCTGGACACGTGTTTCGGGGTTGATCCCCTCATCAGCAGAGAAACTAAAAAAATATATCACCCTCGTAGGTGCAGCCATTGCTGGATGTGTTCCAGACTCTCATTCCTTTTAAAGACCACATACCTGGCTCGTTCAGCAAATTCAATTGCAAGCACCTGATTAATATATTCAAGTACCAGCCCAAGTGCATGCTGGTTACGGTAGTCCTGCGCATTTGTAATTGCACCCAAGGTGGGTTGCTGGAGCCAGACAAAATCATGAAAAGAATACAATTCCTTAGTAGGCGAATTCGACGTGAGTTTTCAAATTAGCTGCATATATTCCAACCTGCTGCTCGAAGTGTGACAATCCATTTTAGTCACACCGACCTGCTCAGAACACAGTGGTGCTGCTTTCCCGGCTGGACCAGCCGGTGATTTATTTTAAACAAAAGCGTCCTATCAGCGAAAGCGCACTCCCACCAGGTTAATTTGGGAAAATCGAAATTCAGCAACTCACAGCGAATTCCTTTCAGTCTTTTCAAAATTCAGGCCTATATCGAAAAAACATCTCTGGACACGTGTTTCGGGGTTGATCCCCTCATCAGCAGAGAAACTAAAAAAATATATCACCCTCGTAGGTGCAGCCATTGCTGGATGTGTTCCAGACTCTCATTCCTTTTAAAGACCACATACCTGGCTCGTTCAGCAAATTCAATTGCAAGCACCTGATTAATATATTCAAGTACCAGCCCAAGTGCATGCTGGTTACGGTAGTCCTGCGCATTTGTAATTACACCCAAGGTGGGTTGCTGGAGCCAGACAAAATCATGAAAAGAATACAATTCCTTAGTAGGCGAATTCGACGTGAGTTTTCAAATTAGCTGCATATATTCCAACCTGCTGCTCGAAGTGTGACAATCCATTTTAGTCACACCGACCTGCTCAGAACACAGTGGTGCTGCTTTCCCGGCTGGACCAGCCGGTGATCTATTTTAAACAAAAGCGTCCTCTCAGGGAAAGCGCACTCCCACCAGGTTAATTTGGGAAAATCGAAATTCAGCAACTCACAGCGAATTCCTTTCAGTCTTTTCAAAATTCAGGCCTATATCGAAAAAACATCTCTGGACACGTGTTTCGGGGTTGATCCCCTCATCAGCAGAGAAACTAAAAAAATATATCACCCTCGTAGGTGCAGCCATTGCTGGATGTGTTCCAGACTCTCATTCCTTTTAAAGACCACATACCTGGCTCGTTCAGAAAATTCAATTGCAAGCACCTGATTAATATATTCAAGTACCAGCCCAAGTGCATGCTGGTTACGGTAGTCCTGCGCATTTGTAATTGCACCCAAGGTGGGTTGCTGGAGCCAGACAAAATCATGAAAAGAATACAATTCCTTAGTAGGCGAATTCGACGTGAGTTTTCAAATTAGCTGCATATATTCCAACCTGCTGCTCGAAGTGTGACAATCCATTTTAGTCACACCGACCTGCTCAGAACACAGTGGTGCTGCTTTCCCGGCTGGACCAGCCGGTGATTTATTTTAAACAAAAGCGTCCTCTCAGCGAAAGCGCACTCCCACCAGGTTAATTTGGGAAAATCGAAATTCAGCAACTCACAGCGAATTCCTTTCAGTCTTTTCAAAATTCAGGCCTATATCGAAAAAACATCTCTGGACACGTGTTTCGGGGTTGATCCCCTCATCAGCAGAGAAACTAAAAAAATATATCACCCTCGTAGGTGCAGCCATTGCTGGATGTGTTCCAGACTCTCATTCCTTTTAAAGACCACATACCTGGTGGGAGTGCGCTTTCGCTGAGAGGACGCTTTTGTTTAAAATATATATATATTTATATATATATATACACACACATATATATATACACACATATATATATATATATATACATATATATATATATATATATATATATATATATATATATACATGTATATATAAATAAATAACCACCACCATCCACCACTCCCCGGGGAAATGTTTAAATGTTTACAAAAACAAAGGGGGTCCCTTTGTGACCCCCGCACCCTGGGGATCACCACCCACCGGGGCTAAGTTCTTGGAGCCATAGATGCCCTGGGGACTGCCACCCCCCAGGGCTGGCTCCTGCTATGTCCCGGGGTGCCCACCCCCAGGAAATAGCTGTTTGCTGTGGCTGCAGCCAAGCCACAACAAACACTTCGGTTTTGATAGCAGGTCCTTAAATTTAGGTCCAGCTGTCAAAATCTAAAGTTTCATCTCTGTCCCGTGCACACATGCAAGGAACAGAGATGAAATACTTCAGCAAGCATGGAGCTGCTGTCAAAGCATCTCCATGCTTGCTGAAGCAATGGGACTGCCAGCAAAGTCCTAAGGCTTCTCTCACAGTGCCAGGTAGGCTGTAAGGGCATTGTATAAAAAATTTAAAAAAAGTAGAGGGATCGGGCAGGGAGACCTTGAGGGCTTACTCCCGGTCCCACATAGCCTGTAAAGAGCTTTGTAATAACAATTTTAATTCAATGAATAACTAAATAAAAAAGTAGGGACCGCGGGGGAGCTCTTGAGGGCTGCCTCGGGTCCCACATAGCCCAAAAAGGGGTAAAAAAACAAAAGAAGAAAACCCCCATAGCTCAGTGTGAAGGTCATAGATCTCCACACTGATCTATGGGGGTTTTAGTCCAGTCAGACTCATTTTCTTTTTAAAAAACAAATAAAAAAACATTTTTACAAAAAAATATTAAATGTCTTTTTTTGTTAAATACAACAAAAATATCTCATTCTAAGTATATGAGATATTAAAGCTTAAAAAAACTCTTTCTTCTCTCACACTTTCTTTCTGTCTCTCTTTCAATCAATTTCTCTCATTCACACACCCATCTAGACACTTACACACACACACTCACTGCACTGATATCTAAATCAGACCCAGATTCTCTTCAGCATGACAATTTTTATCTAGCATATAAGACTGCATGCTCCAGGTAATAACCTATATACATGTCCTTGTTTTGCTTCAGAAGATGGGCAATTGGTAAGGTTTTCACCACAGCTGGAAAGCTGCAGTTAGTATTATCTTTAGCATCTTCAGACCTATGTTATTTTAAGTAAACAGCTGCCAACTATCATAGGGGTTGGCCACAGGACCTTATGTTTTTTAAAGGAGAGGAGTCCATGTCCCCCCCCCCCCCCCGAATCTCATTAGGCTCTGAGAAACCCATCTCCCAGGTCCTTTTTCTTAAAAAGGTAGTGGGGCCTTTGGCTAGCCTCCCCAAGCGTTGTTAGGCCCTGGGAACCACATCCCGAGGGCCACTACTACAATTAAAGGTGAGGGTGCAACGTGGCTGCCCTCCTCGAGCCTTGTTAGGCCTCATATACCCCATCCCCCGGAGCTGTTTATTTAAATTAAAGGAGAGGGGGATTCTATTGCCCAAGGCCAGTATAAAAATTAATGGGGGGGCATTCGACCCTACTCCCTGATACTTTTACAGCCCTAGGGACCCATCCCCTAGGACCCGCATCAATAAAGGTGGTTCCCCTGATGCCAGCCAGAGTATCCACCATTTACAATGTTGCGGTCTGTCAGAGGGATCCCCGATGCCCCCGCGGTCCCAGCCTGCTTCCTGTATGCAGCAGGAGCTGCCATTGCTCCCGCCCAGTAGAAGCACCCACTAATGCTGCTCTCTCCAGTTGGGAGCAATATTTTGATCTGTTTCCCTACCTGCATCAGTGCGGTTAGGGAAACAGTTCAAAAGTCTGCTCTGAGCCGAAGGGAGCATTTGTAAAACTCCTGCCCGTTGGATACAGACTTTGCTCCTGCTTGGTGCAAGGTTCAAAAATGCTTCCTCCAAGAGGGAGCAAATGCAGGTTTCCCTGCCCACGCCAGTGCGGGCATGAAAACTGCTATGGCTTGGGGGGGGGGGGGCTCTCAGGATATAGCATGTGAGCTGGCCCCAGGGAACAGGATACCCTGGGCCATTATAGGCCAATATAGGCTCAGGGCATAAGGCTGTGCAGTCCCCCTCCCCAAACGGAAACATTTCAGCCCCGGGGTGAGTTTCTGAGGGTAAGTCACAGCTTTGGGATGGCGGGCTGTGTGGCCCCTCTCCCTTTTGTTATTGAAATCTGCCATGGAGGATGGTGTTCCAGGGCCTCCAAAGGCCTGTCATGGCTCAGGAAGAGGGATTCATACTTCAGCAGATGGGATATCTGTCACTGTTGTGATGAAGTATCCTAGCCTCCGAGATCTATATCAGACCCTAAGTCTCCGAGTCCTCTAATCGCTGCCAGCAGCATTTTTCTAAGGTTGCTGACAGCCAATCAGAGCGCTCACTCCTGCAGGAGTGAGATGGCCCAAGGGAAATAAAGCTCCCTGGGCAAATCAGAATGCTCTATTTTTAAATTAGCACTCCCACAAGAGTCTTTCCAGCCTCTCAAGGACCAAACCATCTAAGTATACAATTATTTTACACCAAAGCACAAAAAGCACAATCTGCAGACCTATATCTAGCTTTCTGCTAAATTTGGTGTAATTCCATTCAGCAGTTTTTGCTGTACTCTTTCTTAAAGAAGCCTATTAAGCCTAAAATGCATAGGGATTTTTAATGTTAGGTCCCCCCTGCCTGAAAGATGACCCTGAAACTTTCCATGGCTGAACTAGTCAGAAAGTGGCTCCTTTTTGGAAAGTGTTGTGGAGATTCGTCAAACGATGCTAAAGTTATTAGCAACACAAAAATCTTTTTCCTATGGAGCATCTGACCACCTATTCATAACTACTCAGAGGCGATGGTCAGTGGGATACATATTTACCTTATCTATACTTACCATGCATGGTGATGAATATGTGGTAAATTCACTTGTGGAAAAGATAGCGTGGTAAAGAATGTTTCCCATCAAATCTGCTCGGATTTTTCACTTTTTAATCACATGGTTTTTAACCTTTTTTAATATGGGTGAGCCTCACATGTGGTGACTCACCCAAAAGAAACTCACAGTAAGGGACTACACATATTTACTGCTATTGTCATCCTTTTAAGATAATGCCTCTGTGACACAGCAAGAATAAGGGACACATGGCTGGTTACATATGAACAGATGTACACCCACACGTGCACATGTGTAAGGGCTGGGCGTGGGAGACTCCTGTCATGCACAGCCTGATAAATGTGCACAGGTAGTCTGGTGCAGAGGGAACTCTGCCAGATTGGAAATTGACCTGGGGTAGGCTTCATAATGTTAGTGTACACTAAAAGGGAATGTCAGTGTGGTTTACTGTCTTGTCTGTAGTGACACTCCATTATACACCCAGGGGAAAGACTGCTTTAGAGTACCACTTCACTTCCCGTTGGCCTACAGAGACCAGTAACATATCGAAATGAGATGGAATCAGTATGCCAAACCCAAATATGACAGGTCCAAGAACATATCTGTATATCTTACAGGTCATCCAGGATTGTCATATTTCTCTAGCTCAGCTCAGGATCAGAGCCCTGACCTTTTGTCACCCTGCTGTGCCAAGTTAATTACATTTCACTCCAGCAGGAGGAACAAAGGCCTTTCCACACAAAGGGAGAAATTAATAGTTGCTGGAGCAGGGATCTCTGTTAAGTTATAGGTTTATGAGAAGGGTTTACCATTCAGTCAGAGAGAAAGACCCCACTGTTTTACTGGGCCAATGAATCTTTGTGCTTGGCTGAGATTATTTGGACCTGTACATCAAGTTAAATTGTCACCACCATCTGAATTGAATTTTCAGTCAATGATGAAAGTTGATGTGATTTTTAACGGTTTCATTGATCAAATCTTTTTAGTATTTCATCGTTATTGCATCAGGATATGAATTCATAAATATCAATCATTAGTTTTATCAGCAATCATAATAAGCAATCAAAAATCATAACAAGTGCACTAAGCATATTCCGTAAAGGAAAGAATCCCTATTCTAAGAATGGGTTTGAAATCTGTGATAGTTAGAACCCATAAAGAGTTACAATTAGAGAGAGATCAATAAGCATAAAGCTTTTACACCAGAATATAAGCTCAGTATTTCAACAATCAATAAAGAAGAACTTCCCAGAAAGAGAAGTTGAACAAACTCAGTAGAGTATCAGCATGAGTAGATAAAGGGGCAAGTGGACATGTGCCATGTGGTGGCCTACTCTAGGAACATGCCCTATTACAGACATCATGATCTAAGATTTTGCAACATGTTGCTTCCTCTTTCTTCAGTCAGTCGATCAGCTTTCGAAGCTCTCCTGGGAACAGGATTACCTCTTAGTCTTCTCACCAGGAATATGATAGCCCACACTTTCTTCTCCAGGTGGTTCACACCATTCATTGATTTTTGAAAAGCTGCATCTTAAAGTATATGCTTCTAAATTACCTAATTGAATGACAAGTTGCTATTCATTAAACAGTGCTCTTTGTGTAAGTAGAGACATTTGCATAATTTAAATAACACTATTGTTCTATAAAGTCAGGCAAATAAACATTTTGTGAAATCAACCTTCTTAAAGCACATCAACTTGTCAAGAATGTGTTGCTTTAACTATTCAGGCCTAGTATATGTAAATATTAAAATTTTTGCATTTAAAGGCACGCATTTTTTATTGAGGCCTACACATTCACTCTGCAAATTATTGCATTATTTTTCCCAATATTTAAAATGTTCTCACCCTGTGCTTGACTCAGCTCCATAGGAGAGAAGGGATGGGGATTAAGGATCTGCATCATTAAATCAGCTGTCACACTGTACCAGGGATGCGCCAGCCCAAGCCCACTGAACAAAGGAGGGAGCCCAGACCTCTGAAGCTAACACAGGAGAGGGCTCCCTTTGAGGATTTGGTGGTAAAGGCCCTGGCAGTGAGGTCAACAAGGGGTAGATCTGAGACATCCAGAACAGATGTGACTAGTGGCTCCTGAGTGATACCATTTACAAATGCCCAGCATAGCAGTGTTGGAGGGTTAGGTCAGAGGCAAAGAGATTATGTGGCTAGGCCAGAGATGCCTCACTTCTAGAACCTTCCGCCTCTACTTGAAAGGTCTTGTTCAAGGAGGAGAGCTATTTCTTGGTTGTGTTTTTCCACTGGAGACTCGGACTGGAGGCAACAGCCATGGACAACTGGAATGAGGAAACCCCAATGCACATCTGGGCTAAGGACTCTGACTGCATCCGACCCCAGGACCAGAGGGGCTCTCTTCTGGAGTCGGAAAGCTGATTCCCTTATGCCCCCTGACTATTAGTCGGGGGAAAGGCTGAGATTCTGCACCAAGGAGAAGAGAGGCTTCAGGGGAGCCACAGGAGAAAAGCTGCGACAGGGTGCCAGTGAAACCAGCTCTCTGCAAAGTTTTTCACCTTAGAGGCCAGAGGGACTGAGGGAAATGCTATAGGTGGCATGTACTGGCCACCAGGAGCAAACCAAGCCCAATGGGGCCCAAGATATGGGCAGGAGAAGATTTGGATCTTTGACCTACAACACGATACCAGAGCACATGGCGCTCGCTGCCTGGTTGTCCTGAATCCCCCAGGGTGGGCCAGGGTTCTGTGGTTGTTGTGAGGAGTTTTATTCTCATGCCCTGGCCCCCTCTCCCAAGCTGTGGAGGCCTGGTGACCCCAATTCCCAGAGTGGTTTATGGATTTGGGAGGCCCATCACCCTCCCACACTGGACCCCAGATGCACATGAGGATGGGGAGAACCATTGTGGCCCCCAGAGAGAGGGAAATTAGGCCCAAAATCCCCAACTCCAGGTCCCTTGACGAGTAGGAGAGAGCAGAGAGTGTCACTGCACTCCCACCATCTGTGATTGACTTGCCCTGCATCCTGTGCTTTTGTCTGGGTTCGCTGGCAGCCACTACCAGAAGGAGCACCTGTATTTTTCAAGGGTTAGGCAGGCAAAGAGAACTGTCGGCTCCTGTGGCAGCAGAGAGGAGTGCTGCTAGTGCAATGAGCCGGCCAGAGGTAGCCAGGGCTGATCTTATTCAGCTCTTCCTCAACAAAGGAGTCATGCAAGAGTGTTTGGATGGGACCAAACACCCTCCCAAAAAAAAAAAAAGAAAGAAAGCCAAAAGTATAAGCTGCATGGGGCAACAAAGGAAACAGCCACTAATAACTTATGCAAGCTACCAAGGGAGCACCTCATTATGCCACGTGGGGCTTGATATAGTCAAACATCATTTTTACTGCAGTGGTCACCCTAAAACAGTTGGGACACTACCAACAAGTGCCAAAATGTACATGGGAGCTGCAGAAGCTCTGGCGATCCCCCAAAGGTATCCCCAAAACCCTCTTTCAGAAATACAGGCCCTAGGTCTGGAGGGGTCTCAAAAGGACAACCACTCCAAGCCTGGCATATGTTTTCCAAGCTCTCCTCAGGCTGAAACTCTACAGCTGGGAGTGCAGCACCCTCTAGGGCTGAAATCTATGGCTGCAGTTACTGCGGCCTGAACGTGTCTAAAGGAAGATACATTTCGCAGAATGCTCTCTACGGGCAAAGTCTGTGGTTACATATTGTGTGATCAAAGTGTGATGCCCATTAGGGGCTGTTTTATAATTGCTTTTTCAGTGGTTTAAAGTATGTAAAAAGCACATTCACATAGGGAGTTAATTTTTAAATAGTTAATTGATATAATAATGTTGACAGTGATTACTTATCAAAGTGCATATTCTTTATTAACATCAATAAGTGCATTCACACATGGTTATCAATAATTATTGCGTTTACTCCTAAAATTATGTTCTTTGACGTGGTTTGTTGTTCATCACCCCTTTAAGAGGTCAAAGGTGATTATGACATCAGAGTTCTTTTCATCAGCCTTTCATATAATTGTAAATTAATGAGCAGTTAATGTGTATATTAAGTGTATTTGGACTTTTTACAAAAGAAAAAGCAAAGACTGGACAATTACTTAGAGTGTTATTACTGCTTGCTAGCGAATTTCGATTAATGGCCAACACTTTGAGTAGGCCTTGTACTGCTCTGCTGTGCTACCCTGAGAGACTCAAGCATTACAATGGGGTGTTTGGTTCCCAGTGGAGGGCAAATTTGGACCCATTACTTGGGCAGGCCACACAACTAATGGCCAGTTTCCTTACATATATCTTGCTAGATTGTTATTTCATGCTTCAAGGGGCCAGACATGAATTGGGCTGGTAATACCAGTCTTGCTTGTAACAGATGTTACTTGCTAAATAAGGATTGGGGTGTTCAGGTGAAATGTCTGAGTGTGTATCCAGCCAAGAAAAAAAACCACTCAGGAATCAACACTGAAACACGGAAACCCACGTCTTGTTCCCCTTTACAGATGTGAAATCACATAATGGTCAAGTATGAGGGTGGGAATATAAGGCAGTAAAAGTAGTACCATACACATATGGGCAAGCCACATAATTTATGGCAGCGGCCTAACTGGTGGTATGGCTTTACTCTAAGAGCAAAACATGAGTCGAGCGCTCCAACCATTTTCAAGCGATTATGTTTAACTTCTGCTCATTCTCCCTCACTCTCACGCTCTGCTTCAACTTTCGTTATATTCCTCTTTTTGTCTCTTGCCCATTTTTTGCCTCTGCCTTTTTCTCCCTCACTCTTTGGTCCCTTTCTGGCTTCACTTGCTCTTCCCTCATTTGCTCCATTTGCCTCTTTAAGTCTCTTTGACTTCTGTCCTCTCTTACTTTCTTTTGTCTCTTCCTCTGTTTTTTTCCCTCTTTGTCTCTCTTTGGCTTGTTCAATGGGAAAGCCTCTAGCAAGTGTCTTCTCCCTCTACATGTGCTAATGTTCTTCCTTTTTCTGTGCCTTTTGTGCACTAACACATCAATCTACAAACCCAAACCTCCGGAGGTAGAAAAGTAGGTGATGGCTAATACCAAAGGCATTTTGCATTTTAATTGTGGAAATGCATACTGCCAATGGCACTAGCCAGCCCCTCATCTTTTGCACCCTGTGGGATTGAATAATGATGTGATATAGAACAAGAGGTATGCAGGAGAGGCAGAAGCTTTGGCTAGTCTCAAATAACACTGGGCAGAGCCAGAATCAGACAATTATCTGGAATCAGGAATGAGCCTTCAGTGGTCTGTCCACCTCTAGTACCATACCCATATTACCATCAGTGGCAGCTCCTCTGTGCAGCATGTAAACACAGAATAAGAAAATAGTAATTACCATTTTATTATTCTGTGTATCGCCAGCCACACTAGTGTGAGTATGATGGTGGTGTTGGGGAAGATTCCTGCAGATTGCAGGATCTGCAGGTGCTCACTGTGCATGTCAGATTGGCCGGCTGTTTACAGCCAACCTATCCAACATGCATATTTCAAGGCAGCAATTCCAGTGCTGTAAAACAGCTGGGAGATTTCAGGCACAGCCCCCAACCTCAAAAGTTGTACTAGGTTAACCTGCTCCAACCAATCTTGGAGATGCTGTCATGCTGAATGCAGTATGAGAGCAGTTCCAGGATTGCTTGGATTGGCATGCACTATGTTAACCACCTTCCTTCCATTTCCTGCTGGTCGTGAGGAGAATGTAGTGTTGGGGCCCTAGGCCCTTAAGCTACCGAAATAACCAGACGCAGACACAGTAGCGTGGTAATAGGAACTGGCCTCGGGCTTGTGTGCCCGGCCCCTTTTTTTGGCAGGGTCACCTGACTGGTGACGCCTGTGGTGGGTGGGTGTGGGGTGTGCATGGAAGACCAGCCCTCAGATAAGTGGCTGGCAGGAACACTAGAACGTGTCCAGCATGACACTACATCCCTCCCAAACTTTATTGAGGAACCAAACCACAAAGTCCAACCTGTGGGAAAGAAACAAAGACAGAAAGTATATAAACAGAGGGCCATATTTATACTTTTTGACGCAAAACTGCGCTTACCCAGTTTTGCGCCAAAAAAATTAGCGCCGGCTAACGCCATTCTGAAGCGCCATGCGGGCGCCGTATTTAATCAATGACGTTAGCCGGCGTTAGCCGCCGGCGCTGCCTGGTGTGCGTGAAAAAAACCACATACACCAGGCAGCGCCGGCGTAGGGGGATATGGAGCTTGGGCGTCAAAAAATGGGGCAAGTCAGGCTGAGGCAAATTTTTCACCTCAACCCGATTTGCGCCATTTTTTTCGACTCCCAACCCCCATAGAAATGACTCCTGTCTTAGCAAAGGCAGGAGTCATGCCCCCTTGCCCAATGGCCATGCCCAGGGGACTTCTGTCCCCTGGGCATGGTCATTGGGCATAGTGGCATGTAGGGGGGGCACAAATCAGGCCCCCCTATGCCACCAAAAAAAATTTAAAAAAACACTTACCTGAACTTACCTTAATGTCCCTGGGATGGGTCCCTCCAGCCTTGGGTGTCCTCCTGGGGTGGGCAAGGGTGACAGGGGGTGTCCCTGGGGGCATGGGAGGGCACCTCTGGGCTCCTTCCGAGCCCACAGGTCCCTTAACGCCTGCCTTTTACAGGTGCTAAAAAACGGCGCAAAAGCAGCCGTACGTCATTTTTTTTGACCCGCCCACTCCCGGGCGTGAATTTTGCCCGGGAGTGTAAATACGGCAAACATGCCACGGAGTCAATTTTTTAGACGGGAACGCCTACCTTGCATATAATTAACGCAAAGTAGGTGTCCACGCTAGAAAATGACGCAAACTCCATGGACTTTGGCGCTAGACGCGTCTAACGCCAAAGTATAAATATGGAGTTAGTTTTGCGTCGGAATTGCGTCAAAAAAAAGGACGCAATTCCAGCGCAAATGGAGTATAAATATGCCCCAGAGTCTCTTCATGTGGTCCACCTGAGATGTGGCATGGACTAGGTGCATCTGGGCACCTGGCATCACAGCACACCTCAGTTGTTCAACCAGACTGTGCTGGACATGAACAGCAGTGCCGATGACATCCGGATACTTCAGGTGCTTGTCCATGACCTCACAGTTCGCTGGATATCGTCGGTCCGTTCCTGTCTTGGCTCACAGTGTCAAAGTCTATGTACAGTTCCTAATGCAGGTTCATCTAGAGCACTGGGGAGTCCACTATGCACAGTTCGGGATGGCATTCTGGCTGTAGAGATTATCTACCTCCTCAGACTGCAGATGACATGACGACCTGGTGCACCTGGGACTCCAGCGGCAGAGCAGTGGCATTCTTCCCTCTCGTGCCAGACCTCCATCAAACAGGAGTCTCCTCAAGGCCCTTTCACGGGCTGCAACTGGACTGTGTTGACTGTGCCAGCCTATCGCAGGCCCAGCAAAGATGTTGCAGAGGAGCAGCCTACAGGACCACATCCAAGTCTCCTATGGAGCCACGAGGGTGGTTGATGCAGGGTCAGCTTGCTCGAGCCATCAGGATTCAGGTGCTCTGGCCATAGTGCAAAGTCTTTGGGTGACCAGTCTCACAAGATGAGACCTCCGTACTTTGCCTGACGTGGAGCTGTCTCAGTTGCATTCTCTCCCAGCAGGATTCCTCTCTCACAGGAATTCCTTGGAGGCCCTTGCCCCTGAATTGCCACAGGACTGCGTGGGCTGTGCGGGCCAAGGTAGGCCACCCCAAAGGAGTCGCTCGGAACTCCCAACAGGGCCACGTCCAAGTCTTGTGCAACCTCAAGGGTGGATGGTCCAAATGATCTGGTCTGCTCTCACCGGCAGGTGTCTGGTTCACAGGGCTCATGGCAGGTGTTCAGGTGGTAAGTTTCTTTGTTGCTAGACATGCCTTGTCACCATTGTTTCTTGTTACTGACTCTGGCTCCAGTCTGGTGGTGCTGTGCTCCTTCGGTGTTTGGGTGATGCACCTCATCATGGTGATGATCTGTTTTTCATCCTTCTGCAGATCAAACAGGTGGCAGCATCTTCATAGGCAAAAGGATCACTTGATGGACATCGTGGCCACTGGCGGGTCTTGTGTGGCCTGTGCAGCTGGCGACAGGGATGCCATCGCAGCGAAGCAGCCTGTGACAAGTGACAGGACGGTCGCACTGAGAAGCGTGGGGGTCCACCCGCATAGCTGTCTTCAGTGATGTTTTCTCACCCCGATGACAGTCTTGTGCTGATGGATACCTTCTCATCTGCTCGCATGAGTCCTCAGCTGTGTCATTCTACTTCCTTCTGCTTGCACACCTGCAATGGAGTCGATCTGTGGTGTGACCTGTCTGTCACACTCCTCTCTTTGTCTCCCCATTTCTGGTTGTGGCATTGTGCCACGCTCTCTTCTCCTTTTTCTCCTTGGTGTGGCGTTGTGCCACAGGTCGCATGTTGCATCACATTGACCTCCCACTACACCTCTGCCGGTACATCTTCCTCTTCGTCCTCAATGCTGGTCGCATGCTGCATCACATGGACCTATCACTGCACCTCCACTGGTGCATCTTGCTCGGTCGCAGCCTCTAGCAGGCTGAGTCCTGCTGGTAGGACTTGATCCACTCTTCTGGCAGACCTCTTCCGGTCTGGTCCATTCCCGGATCCTCTAGGTGGAACGCTCCTTGGCAGGAGGGTCACCGTTCTCTTCCTCCATCTCTTCATTTGAGGGCACCATTCTTGCGCCTCTATGCTGCGCTGTTTCGGCGCTCACTCCTGCCTCCATCTGCTTTAGCAGGGTCGGTCAGTTCTGATGACCTGCTCACTGATGGGCCAATGGTGACCATCTTCTGTCATTGTGTGGCCAGCTGACATGACCTCTTATTTAGTGCGTTAGGTCATGCTCTTGGGTGCTCTCTTCATCTTCTCGGGCTTCTGTCTGTCATCACGTTCTCTGGCGTAGCTCTCTGCGCACCTGTGACATAGTCTTTTTTCACTTCTGGGCGTCCTTTGGTAACGTCTGTCGTGTCTTGTGGTGATGTCCATCACCGCAGGGACATGTGGCGTTCTTTTGGCGGATGGCCGCCAGGGGCTGCGCAGGCCATGTGTGCTCTCCTCGTGCCTCGCGTGGCACCTAAGTCCATTCAGCACTGTTGCAGCTTGGCTGGGACAGCTGCAGTCTTCTTCTTCCCTGTGCAGCGTTGTACACGTCGCTTCCATCTTCTGCGCCGCTTAAGTCTTTTGCGCCGTTTACGTCAGCGCCCGCAGTTGGTCCGGTACAGTCACTCTCTGGGGTGTTGCTGTAGACTTTTCTTTAACCCCTTCTGTGCCCAGGACGTAATGGTTACGTCCTGAGGCACATTGCTGCTGTGCCCAGGACGTAACCATTACGTCCTGTGCACAGAGCCCAGAGGGAACGCTAGCGCTCCCTCTGTGGGGTTCCCCCCCACCCCCCCAAGTCAGGGATGGAAGGGGAAGCCCTTCCCCTCCCACCCCCGACCCCCCCAACCCCCCCTGTGACGTCAGCGCACGAGCGCGCGCTGATTAGTCACAGGGTCTCCCAGAGCTTCCAGCGCGATTGAAAGAGAAATGCTTTTGCATTTCTCTTTCAATCCCATGGGGGAGGCCCGAGAGGCTTCAAAGGGAAGGAAATGTATTTCCTTCCCTTTGAAGTCTCTCACAGGTTTCAAAAGCCGTATTGCTTGCAATCCGGCTTTTGAAACCCCACTAGACACCAGGGATTTTTTTTTTCAATGAAATTGTCAAAAGGGAGCGACCCCTTGGGCAAGGGTCGCTCCCAGGGGGGGCATTTTTTTAGGAAGGCCTTTTCTGCCCCCCCTGGGCCTATTCTGATGAGGCCAATCTGCCCCCAAGGGGGGCAGAAACCATTAGACACCAGGGAGTTTTTTGTTGCGCGAATTTCACGCAACGGGAGCGACCCCTTGGGCAAGGGTCGCTCCCAGGGGGGGCATATTTTTGGGAAGGCCTTTTCTGCCCCCGGGGGGGGCAGAAACCTCTAGGCACCAGGGATCATTTCTTCTTTTTTTAGACACCAGGGAGTTTTTTTTTAGTGTGAATTTCACGCAAGGGGAGCGACCCCTTAGGCAAGGGTCGCTCCCTGGGGGGGGGGATTATTTTAGGCCATTTCTGCCCCCTGGGGGTTAGATCAGCCTATTTTGATTCGGCTGATCTGCCCCCAAGGGGGCAGAAACCACTAGGCACCAGGGATTTTTTTGTTTTTGTGTTTTACAGATGCGGAGCGGCGACCCCTTGGACAAGGGTCGCTCCCCCTGGAGGGGCAAAATGTATTTAGGCCATTTCTGCCTGCTTTGGGGGCAGATCGGCCGATTTTAGGTCAATCTGCCCCCAAGTGGGGCAGAAACCACTAGGCACCAGGGATCTTTTTTTTGCGCCGTCACGCAAGGGGAGCGACCTTGTAGTCAAGGGTCGCTCCCCGGGGGGGGGGGGGATTGGGTGGGGCAAAATTATTTTAGGCCATCTCTGCCCCCCCTATTGGCATTAGGCCGATCTTCACCCAGGGGGGGCAGAAACCTGTGGGCGGCAGGGCAAATTTTTTTTTTTTTTTTTTTTTTAGAGATGGGGAGCGACCCATCAGACAAGGGTCGCTCCCCTGGGGGGCAAACTGTGTTTAGACCATTTCTGCCCCCCTTGGGGGCAGATTGGTTGATTTTAGGTCAATCTGCCCCCAAGGGGGCAGAAACCACTAGGCACCAGGGATTTGTTTTTTGGCGCCAATGTCACGCAGGGGGAGCGATCCCGTAGGCAAGGGTCGCTCCCGGGGGGGGGGGATTCAGGGGTCAAATTTATTTTAGACCATTTCTGCCCCCCCTGGGGGCAGAAACCTCTTGTTGCCAGGGCAAATTTTTTTTTTGTTTGTTTTTTTAGAGATGGGGAGCAACCCATCAGACAAGGGTCGCTCCCCTGGGGGGCAAACTGTGTTTAGACCATTTCTGCCCCCCTTGAAGGCAGATTGGTCGATTTTAGGTCAATCTGCCCCCAAGGGGGCAGAAACCACTAGGTACAGGGGATTTGTTTTTTGGCGCGAATGTCACGCAAGGGGAGCGACCCCGTAGGCAAGGGTCGCTCCTGGTGGGGGGGTGGGGGCTGGGGCTGCAAATTTATTTTACGCCATTTCTGCCCCCCCGGGGGGCAGATCGGCCTATTATTAGGCCGATCTGCCACCAGGGGGGGGCAGAAACCTCTAGGCGCCAGGGCAAATTTTTTTTGTGTGTTTTTTTTTTTGTATGTTTGTTTTTTTAGAGATGGGGAGCGACCCATCAGGCAAGGGTCGCTCCCCTGGGGGGCAAACTGTGTTTAGACCATTTCTGCCCCCCTTGGGGGCAGATTGGTCGATTTTAGGTCAATCTGCCCCCAAGGGGGCAGAAACCACTAGGCACCGGGGATTTGTTTTTTGGCACCAATGTCACGCAGGGGGAGCGACCCCGTAGGCAAGGGTCGCTCCAAGGGGGTGGGGGTTGGGGGGGCAAATTTATTTTAGGCCATTTCTGCCCCCCCTAGGGGCAGATTGGCCTATTATTAGGCCGATCTGCCCCCAGAGGGGGCAGAAACCTCTAGGCGCCAGGGCAAATTTAGTTTTTTGTTTGTTTGTTTTTTTAGAGATGGGGAGAGACCCATCAGACAAGGGTCGCTCCCCTGGGGGGCAAACTGTATTTAGAGCATTTCTGCCCCCTTTGGGGGCAGATTGGTCGATTTTAGGTCAATCTGCCCCCAAGGGGGCAGAAACCACTAGGCACCGGGGATTTGTTTTTTGGCGCCAATGTCACGCAGGGGGAGCGACCCCGTAGGCAAGGGTCGCTCCCGGTGGGGGTTGGGGATGCAAATTTATTTTAGGGCATTTTCCCCCCCCTGGGGCCGGCTGAGCTAGAGGCCAAAATCCACAGGTAGGCACTTTGCAAAAAACTCCTCTGTTTTCTGTGAAAAAATATGTTGTGTCCACGTTGTGTTTTGGGCCATTTCCTTTCGTCGGCGCTAGGCCTACCCACACAAGTGAGGTACCATTTTTATGGAGAGACTTAGGGGAACGCTGGGTGGAAGGATATTTGTGGCTCCTCTCAGATTCCAGAACTTTCTGTCACCGAAATGAGAGGAAAAAGTGTTTTTTGGCCAGATTTTGATGTTTGCAAAGGATTCTGGGTAACAGAACCTGGTCAGAGCCCCGCAAATCACCCCATCTTGGATTCCCCTAGGTCTCTAGTTTTCAAAAATGCGCTGGTTTGCTAGATTTCCCCAGGTGCCGGCTGAGTTAGAGGCCAAAATCCACACGTAGGCACTGTTTTCTATGAAAAAATGTGATGTGTCCACGTTGTGTTTTGGGCCCTTTCCTGTCGCGAGCGCTAGGCCTACCCACACAAGTGAGGTATCATTTTTATCGGGAGACGTGAGGGAACGCTGGGTGGAAGGAAATTCGTGGCTCCTCTCAGATTCCAGAACTTTCTGCCACTGAAATGTGAGGAACATGTGTTTTTTTAGCTAAATTTTGAGGTTTGCAAAGGATTCTGGGTAACAGAACCTGGTCCGAGCCACACAAGTCACCCCATCTTGGATTCCCCTAGGTCTCTAGTTTTCAGAAATGCACAGGTTTGGTAGGTTTCCCTAGGTGGGGGCTGATCTACAGGCCAAAATCTACAAGTAGACACTTTGCAAAAAACACCTCTGTTTTCCTTCAAAAATTTGGCTGTGTCCACGTTGCGCTTTGGGGCGTTTCCTGTCGCGGGCGCTAGGCCTACCCACACAAGTGAGGTATCATTTTTATCGGGAGACGTGGGGGAACGCTGGGTGGAAGGAAATTTGTGGCTCCTCTCAGATTCCAGAACTTTCTGCCACAGAAATGTGAGGAACATGTGTTTTTTTAGCCAAATTTTGAGGTTTGCAAAGGATTCTGGGTAACAGAACCTGGTCCGAGCCACACAAGTCACCCCATCTTGGATTCCCCTAGGTCTCTAGTTTTCAGAAATGTACAGGTTTGGTAGGTTACCCTAGGTGGCGGCAGAGCTACAGGCCAAAATCTACAGGTAGGCACTTTGCAAAAAACACCTCTGATTTCCTTCAAAAATTTGGATGTGTCCACGTTGCGCTTTGGGGCGTTTCCTGTCGCGGGCGCTAGGCCTACCCACACAGGTGAGGTATCATTTTTATCGGGAGATGTGGGGGAACGCTGGGTGGAAGGAAATTTGTGGCTCCTCTCAGATTCCAGAACTTTCTGCCACTGAAATGTGAGGAACATGTGTTTTTTTAGCCAAATTTTGAGGTTTGCAAAGGATTCTGGGTAACAGAACCTGGTCCGAGCCACACAAGTCACCCCATCTTGGATTCCCCTAGGTCTCTAGTTTTCAGAAATGCACAGGTTTGGTAGGTTTCCCTAGGTGGCGGCTGAGGTACAGGCCAAAATCTACAGGTAGGCACTTTTCAAAAAACACCTCTGTTTTCCTTCAAAAATTTGGCTGTGTCCACGTTGCGCTTTGGGGCGTTTCCTGTCGCGGGCGCTAGGCCTACCCACACAAGTGAGGTATCATTTTTATCAGGAGACGTGGGGGAACGCTGGGTGGAAGGAAATTCGTGGCTCCTCTCAGATTCCAGAACTTTCTGCCACTGAAATGTGAGGAACATGTGTTTTTTTAGCTAAATTTTGAGGTTTGCAAAGGATTCTGGGTAACAGAACCTGGTCCGAGCCACACAAGTCACCCCATCTTGGATTCCCCTAGGTCTCTAGTTTTCAGAAATGCACAGGTTTGGTAGGTTTCCCTAGGTGGGGGCTGATCTACAGGCCAAAATCTACAAGTAGACACTTTGCAAAAAACACCTCTGTTTTCCTTCAAAAATTTGGCTGTGTCCACGTTGCGCTTTGGGGCGTTTCCTGTCGCGGGCGCTAGGCCTACCCACACAAGTGAGGTATCATTTTTATCGGGAGACGTGGGGGAACGCTGGGTGGAAGGAAATTTGTGGCTCCTCTCAGATTCCAGAACTTTCTGCCACAGAAATGTGAGGAACATGTGTTTTTTTAGCCAAATTTTGAGGTTTGCAAAGGATTCTGGGTAACAGAACCTGGTCCGAGCCACACAAGTCACCCCATCTTGGATTCCCCTAGGTCTCTAGTTTTCAGAAATGTACAGGTTTGGTAGGTTACCCTAGGTGGCGGCAGAGCTACAGGCCAAAATCTACAGGTAGGCACTTTGCAAAAAACACCTCTGATTTCCTTCAAAAATTTGGATGTGTCCACGTTGCGCTTTGGGGCGTTTCCTGTCGCGGGCGCTAGGCCTACCCACACAGGTGAGGTATCATTTTTATCGGGAGATGTGGGGGAACGCTGGGTGGAAGGAAATTTGTGGCTCCTCTCAGATTCCAGAACTTTCTGCCACTGAAATGTGAGGAACATGTGTTTTTTTAGCCAAATTTTGAGGTTTGCAAAGGATTCTGGGTAACAGAACCTGGTCCGAGCCACACAAGTCACCCCATCTTGGATTCCCCTAGGTCTCTAGTTTTCAGAAATGCACAGGTTTGGTAGGTTTCCCTAGGTGGCGGCTGAGGTACAGGCCAAAATCTACAGGTAGGCACTTTTCAAAAAACACCTCTGTTTTCCTTCAAAAATTTGGCTGTGTCCACGTTGCGCTTTGGGGCGTTTCCTGTCGCGGGCGCTAGGCCTACCCACACAAGTGAGGTATCATTTTTATCAGGAGACGTGGGGGAACGCTGGGTGGAAGGAAATTTGTGGCTCCTCTCAGATTCCAGAACTTTCTGCCACAGAAATGTGAGGAACATTTGTTTTTTTTGCCAAATTTTGAGGTTTGCAAAGGATTCTGGGTAACAGAACCTGGTCCGAGCCACACAAGTCACCCCATCTTGGATTCCCCTAGGTCTCTAGTTTTCAGAAATGCACAGGTTTGGTAGGTTTCTCTAGGTGGCGGTTGAGCTACAGGCCAAAATCTACAAGTAGGCACTTTGCTAAAAACAGCTGTTTTCTGTGATGTGTCCACATTGTGTTTTGGGGCATATCCTGTTGCGGGCGCTAGGCCTACCCACACAAGTGAGGTATAATTTTTATCGGGAGACTTGGGGGAACATAGAATAGTAAAACAAGTGTTATTGCCCCTTGTTTTTCTGTACATTTTTTCCTTCCAAATGTAAGACAGTGTGTAAAAAAGACGTCTATTTGAGTAATGCCCTGTAATTCACATGCTAGTATGGGCACCCCGGAATTCAGAGATGTGCAAATAACCACTGCTTCTCAACACCTTATCTTGTGCCCATTTTGGAAATACAAAGGTTTTCTTGATAGCTATTTTTTACTCTTTATATTTCAGCAAATGAATTGCTGTATACCCGGCACAGAATGAAAACCCACTGCAGGGTGCAGGTCATTTATTGGCTCTGGGTACCTAGAGTTCTTGATGAACCTACAAGCCCTATATATCCCTGCAACCAGAAGAGTCCAGCAGACGTAACAGTATATTGCTTTCGAAAGTCTGACATTGCAGGAAAAAGTTACAGAGTAAAAAGTAGAGAAAAATTGATGTTTTTTTCACCTCAATTTCAATATTTTTCTTTTTCAGTTTTTATTTTCTGTAGGAAACCCTTGTAGGATCTACACAAATTACCCCTTGCTGAATTCAGAATTTTATCTACTTTTCAGAAATGTTGCTGTTTCTGGGATCCAGCGTTGGTTTCATGCCCATTTCTGTCACTGACTGGAAGGAGGCTGAAATCACAAAAAATCGTAAAAATGGGGTATGTCCCAGTAAAATGCCATAATTGTGTTGAAAAATTGGGTTTTCTGATTCAAGTCTGCCTGTTCCTGAAAGCTGGGAAGCTGGTGATTTTAGCACTGCAAACCCTTTGTTGATGCCCTTTTCAGGGGAAAAACCACAAGCCTTCTGCAGCCCATTTTTCCCATTTTTTTGAAAAAAACGAAATTTTCACATTTTTTTGGCTAATTTCTTGGCCTCCTTTTTGGGAACCCACAAAGTGTGGGTACCTCTAGAATCCCTAGGATGTTGGAAAAAAAGGACGCAAATTTGGCGTGGGTAGCTTATCTGAAGAAAAAGTTATGAGGGCCTAAGCGCGAACTGCTCCAAATAGCCAAAAAAAGGCTCGGCACAGGAGGGGGAAAAGGCCTGGCAGCGAAGGGGTTAACACAGCTTGTTTCCCTGTTAAAACATAAACAAAGGTGCAGTACCTAAACTGGCCTCTAGATGCCAGTGTTGCACTAGTTTCTAGCTGGAAGACAGTCTTTCTTCCTCTCGTGCTTCGTTAGTTGAAGGCAGACACCAGAGAGGGGCCATGCTGCAGGGAGGGGTTCACCAGGCTGACAGGGCTAATAAGTGCATTTTTCTTCTATTTTACCCTTTTCTCTCTTCTTTTCTTCTTTCTTTTTTGTTTCTTTAGAGAAAAAACACAACCCCATGGGAAGAGGCATACTGCCGGTCGGGAGGGCTCTGGGCACTTCACATTTCTTTTTTTTTCCTGTTGCTTATGCATGGCAGCACCGTCACCATAGTGTCCATGGGGCCCAGCAGCCTTTTGTCACACTGCGGACCCGTCCTCAATGTACTTATGAGGGGGGGGCGGGCCTGGGCATTATATTCTACTTTGGTGCGTGTCTGCACCTCCTATTTCATTTATTTCTGTGTGTGTCTGCACCAATGTACCTTCTTGTTTTCTTGTCGCGGCAGCCTTCTTTGACGCTGCAGGACTTGTTGCTGGCAAATCTGGGGTGGGAGCGGCCCCGGCCATTGTTTGGTGCTCTGTATTTTTGTATTTTTTTTTAATACTTCACGGTGCGTGACAGCACCATTTGTCCTTCTTATGCGCGGCCCCAGCAAGCCTCCACGCTGCGGGCCGCGCTTCTAGCATTTTGTATGGAAGCGGGGGCAGCCCTGGGCATTTCTTCTTCGGCTTCGGTGCAGGTCAGCCCCATTTTTATTGCTTATGCGTGGCCCCGGAAGCCTTCCCACATGCTGCGGGCGCGCTATAGCTGACAAGGGGGGTTGGGGCGGCTCAGGCATTTTCTCTTGACGTGCAACAGCACCATTACGTTTGCGGCGGCCACAGTCATCCTGGCAGTGCTGTGGCCACCATACCGCCATGCCGGCGACCGCAGCCGTTAAGGCAGTGCGGAGCCCACCATGCACCTGGTGATTGCTTGCCGTGGGGGGAAGTGGGGGTGTACATCTAGGTGCTTTATTTCTTCTTTGGTGCGTAAAAGCACCAGTCACGGCTATGGCAGCCTTCCCTGACAATGCAGGACGTTTTGGGTTTTTCTTCTATGGGGGAGGGCGGCCCTAGGCACTGCACGCCTCATGGCTGCACTGTATCGCTTTCTCAATTTTCAGCAACCGCAGCCGTTTTGGCAGTGCTGCGGGACACTCTGTAGCCTCATAGTGGTTTGCCAGCACCTACCACTTTCTCATGCACAGGCGGAGCAGGGGCTTCGACGTCCTTCTTCCCCCCAGCACAAAGTAGAAGATGCTCCTTGCGGCCACATGGGATCGGACCCACTCGTCGCCATTGTAGTGTTGGGGCCCTAGGCCCTCATGCTACCGAAATTACAGACGCAGACACAGTAGCTTGGTAGTAGGAACTGGCCTTGGTCACGTGCGCCCGGCCCCTTTTATTGGCAGGGTCACCTGACTGGTGACGCCTGTGTTGGGTGGGTGTGGGGTGTGCATGGGAGACCAGCCCTCAGCCGAGTGGCTGGCAGAAACCCTAGAACGTGTCCAGCAGGACACGACAGAGAGGAGAGACACCGGCCAACAACATCTGTGAGCTTTTCGGCGCCGTGCCCCACCGATTTTCAAAGTACCTGGTCGCCCCTGATTACCTTGCAGTCTACTCCGGGCCTATCCTGATGGGTCCCTTCCAGGATGTATGGTCAATAGTGACCGACTGCTTGTATCAATGTATTTTTCCCGACGGGCTCTCTTTCTGACCATAAGAGGGTGCAAGGACGGTTTTAGAAAGCGGGCAGAATCTCCCGCCTGCACCTTAATGCTTATATAAAATCCTGTCTTTTCCCACCAACCCCTTACTTCTACTTTGGTCGCAGCTCATCTTTAAAAATATGGGGCTGGTTCGGCCTTTTCTCCTTGTTTTGTTTCTTGCTTAACAAGGAATGTGTCAGGCCTCCTGAGCTTCCTTGGCAGGGAGAGGAGTTTTAGTTTCATCAGCCAGTGTAACAGCACAGTAAATAAGGACCATTTCCGAGAAAGCAGGAAGAAGGCACCAGCAACGAAATCAGGAGGTAGCAAACAGAGCTGGCCATTTAAATTCTAGCAGGGGACAGAGAGAGGGGGAGGTCGGGGCATGCACACACAGGAAGGAGCTGTCTTTCTTGTCAGGGGGATTTAGAGAGAAGCGCGGGCTTTTTATCTTCTGAAAAGTGTAAATGTGCATTTGTTCGAAGGTGTCACTTTGGCAGCACTGGAAGCTGAAGTTCTCTATATACCCACAGATCAAGTGCAGCCGAGAGGAGCTTAAGTGCAAGCTTTCTCCGAGCTGTGTTTATCTTTTCTTTGCGCACCTTCTGGCGACTCCACAGGCAAAAGGCACTTACATAAATCTTTGTGCTCCATTGAGTATGGGTCAACTGGACAAGATTAGCGGTTACAGACAGGGCCACTGGAACTATGTGGCAAAGGAGGTCGACATTATCCAGCTGAAATGACTACTTTATGCACCAAGAAAAAACAATTTACGACATAAGCAAAAATGTTGTGGCAGTGGTGTTCACCATTTGCCATTTTAACACATACGGATACCGTCTGGATAAAGGTTTTGCTTCACTAGCAGCAGCTTAACACCTGAGTGCATCCACAGCTACTACAAGGTGGTGCGTTAACCTTCCCAAGTCATCTCACGTGTAAAGCAGCATCGTGTGTTTCACGTCTTTTTACAAACTTTCTGTCCTTAGAGCTGGGGACCTTTTTGTTGAAACTTGCAAGCTATTTAGCAGATAGTGGATGATATGGTAAGTGCATTACGTCTCCCGACATGGGAAAGTGCAGATGTGGGCATGAAAATATAAACACAGCATCTTTGGTTTAGACAACAAATTAAAGAGAAAACTGCAAGATTGTAAATACTCATATATATTTGAGAACGTACCTAAAAGGTAAAAAATCAACGAATAAAGTGAAAGGGACGATTCTTTTTGGCTGCATTTAGTTTTGCACTATTTTGCAGAAGAGCCGGACAAAATGCTTTCCAGTGCCAATATTATCAGCCAAAGCAGACGTCTCCAACAGTTCGGAGAAATTTCCTCAGAACTCCAAAATACAAGATTCAAAGACCTGATTTACCTGTTAATGTCTCCAGTGAGCAGTAACATATGAAGCAAATAATTTCCTGAAAATAATATTAAAACGTATCGATAAAGGGCCCTGGCCCTGATGATGCTTTACTTGATGTAGCTTAACTAAACAAAGCCCTGTCATATAGGAATGATGATTACTGATGCATAAAACAATAACTTTAAAAAAGGAATTAATATTTCCCATCCAGGAAAGAAAGATTCCATCTGATCGGTGCTGCTTTCCCAGTTTCACGGAGCGACAGGAATAGGGGTTTGGGGGACAGCTGACCCGAGAGGAAGGTGGTGCAATGTGCACCCTTGGGCTACCTCTGTTAGAGGATGTAGCCCAAGGATAAATATGTGGCCATTTTGGGTGCTGTTGAAAATGGTCTTTTTTGCAGGGTTATCCCCAAACAGTTTGCTTCCCACCTGTTTTTGATCCTGTGCTGTATGTTGTTTTTGCTGGCTTTAAGACTCTGGACACTTTACCACTCCTGACCACAGCTAAAGTGCAAGTGCTCCCTGTCTAAATGGTACTGGTGATTGGTCTATCCATGATTGCCATATTTGATTTACCAGTAAGGCCTTAGTACAGTGCACGAGGTGTGTCCAGGGCCTGCAAATCAAATGCTACAAGTGGACCTGCAGCACTGATTTTGCCACCCACATGAGTAGCCCTGCAAACATGCCTCCCTCCTGCCACTGCAGAGCCTGTGTGCAGTTTTAAACTGCCATTTCGACTTGGAATGTCCACACACTTACAGGGCCCAAACTTTCACTTTTAGTACATGTAAGTCACCCCTAAGGTAGGCCCAAGGCAGCCCCATGGGAAGGATCAAGTGTCTTTAAAAGGTAGAACATGTACTGGTGTGATTTACATGACCTGGTAACATGGGGATTGCCTGGAAATTTCTTTTAAGTGTAATTTCCCCTTGGGAGCAGATAGAGATGTGGAGTTTGAACTCACAATTTAAAAATACATCTTTTGTCGAAGTTGGTTTTTAAATTGTAAGTTTGAAAATGGCTCTTTTAAAAAGTGGACATTTCCTTGCTTAACCATTCTGTGCTTCTTCCTGGCTGTGGGATACACATCTGAGACAGGATGACAGTTGGGCTGTTTGTGAATTCACTTTAGACAGTCACACAAAGGGAGCTGAGGTGTGCCCTGCAAATCCTGATGGGTATTTCTGAGCTAGAGTGGTGGAGGAGCTGACACTTGCACCTGAATAAGCTTGTGCCTGACCTTACACAAAGCAGTCTCCAACCCACCGGAGTTTGTCTAGGGCCAGGGCAGGAAGGGCAGGGTCTTGTGCACTACTAAGACTTTCCTTTGAGGTTTACCTACTTCAAAGGCAGACATGATTATAAGCACTGGCCCTCTGAAACCACAACTTTAGAATCCTTCTGGACTGAAGACATTCTGCCAGGAAGAAGAGCTAGATGCTGTAGGAGGGACTGCAACTCTTCCTGTTGCGCCGCTGTACTGTTCTGCTGCTTGCAACTTCTGTTCTGGGAGAGAAAGGACTGGACTTTGCTTTCTACTTCCTTCTTCCAAAGGTTTTCAAAGGGCTTGGACTGAGCTTGCCTCCTGTTAAATGTCTGAGGGACATCAAAGACTTCACCTGCCAGCACCTGAACTTTCAGGCTTAGAGTCCTGACTCACCAAGTGGTGCCAAATCCAGTTCCTGGACCCTTGGAGTGAGGTCTGAAGAAACCAAGTATATTGACTCCAGAATGACTTTGGAACTGTCTGACTCTGCCCTGCTGCTTGCACCAGAGCCATGGTCCCCGCTGAGTGCTTCGACCTCAACTGACACCGCAGGCCCAAGGCCGCTGCTGCGCCACGAATTCCCGCCATAGCATGAGTCCTGAGTGCTGTGTCAATGACGCCCGTGACACCAACTCCGCCACAGCACCAGTGGCCCGTGGTGTGATCATGATACCACAAAGTCAATGCCTCATGCTTTGACGTGCTGGAATGATCGACTCCACTGGATTGTAAGGAACTGATGCCTTGTCATCGACGCCACTTCTCCTGCTCTGCAGCTGTAAGGAACCGACGCCTCACCTGCCTCACAGTAAGGAACAGATGCCTCATTCTTCCATTAGCAGTAAGGAACAGATGCCGCGCCGGCTCCAGCGACGCATCAGCTCCCAGACTCTGTGCAACCTCTTTGTTTCCTCATCATTTCCAAAGGTACTACACCTTGGGTACGTGCACCTCCATTACTGGCCTGCACTCCCTTGCGAGTGGCGTCAAACTGTTGCGAATGTCTCAGTCAAGATGTCGTGATAGCCCCAGTTGGAGCTATAGTGCTTCTAAGCGCTTTCTGAGATTTAATCTTAAAAAATTAATCTCTTTGCTTGTGTATGTTGGATTTTTATCATTTTGGTCTTGTGTTACTCAGATAAATTTTAGCTAGTTTCCTAAACTGGTGTGGAGTACTTTTTTTCACTGTGTTACTGTGTGTGTGTACAAATACTTTACACATTGCCTCTGACATAAACATGACTGCTCGTGACAAGCTACCAAAAGGGTGAGCAAGGATTATCTTAACTGTGTGACTACCTCAACCTGACTAGAGTGAGGATCCCTACTTGGACAAGGTGCACCACTGTCAAGTAGAGACCACATTTTCAACATGCGCCGACCCACCATTTTGTAGTAGGTGTAGCCAGTGGCAGCCCAGTTTACGCAGTGAGATTGAAAGTTTGTAGAGTAGGTGGGGCGCATGGATTTGATCGCTGGAGACAGCACAGCCTTTGGGATGGGCTAGCCAACAAGGTGAACGCTGATGGGGTAGCTGCTGTAGAGTTGAGGTGGTTCCCACTTTGTGGACTCAGTTCAGGGTATGGGCAGGTAGGCAGTCAAGGCTTCTCATGGGCATGAGAAGTGGCCCTTCGAGGTCTGGGTGGGAGAGGGGCAACAGATTATGAGCTGCCGCACTGCTGCAGGCATGATAGAGAAAGAGGCTCCCTCCCTCTGGCTCTCACTCAAAGGGGGGGGGTGAAAAAAAATACTGTCAAGACTAGAGGGCTGGCCCAGTAGTTGGTTCCAATACACAAGGCCTGGAGGAAGTGGCATAGAACAGGTCCTAGTTTGAGCCTCAAACATGCTGGTGGAACATGTGAGGGGGGACGGCAGGGGACAGATGTGTCAGTCTGTTGCTGGGAGAGCCTGATGAAGAGGAGGTCGACCCATATGATTTAGGGAAGACCCTGGATTGGAAAGAGGAGGAGCTGGGATATGTGTGGGGGTTGCTGGATCAGGCTTTAAGAGCAGGTGGAGAGGCTAGGGAGACTGGGGCCAGATTGCTGGTGTACCTGGGTATGCAAAGACACCGTGGGGGCCGTGAGTAGCGGTTCCCTTCAAGATTAGAGAATGGTGGGGGCGCAAGAGGCGAAGACCCTGCAGGGCATGAGCACACTGCCAAGGCAGCGAAAAGAGGCCCAGCATAGGCCCTAGTGGCCCCAATGCTGGACTTGACTAAGGATGAAGATCAGGAGGAAGTTGTGGGAGCAGGCAGGAGCCGCCCTCAGCAGATGTATGCTTGGTGTGGTCAGAGAGGAGGGGTATCTCAGGTGCAGGGAGTTCAGGGCAAATGGGTCATACAGGACTAAAAAAGGGTGAGCTCTCACACACCTGGTAAAGGGAAGTCAAAGGCAAGGCTCAGATCATAGGGACTGTAGAGACTTGCACTCCGGAACTATCATCTTTTTTACAGGTCTCAGAACCTCAGCAGGTAGCAGACTTGGGAGATCACAGTGCAGCTCCACCACCCTGCGGCGAAGAGAAGGCATGGTGCACATCATTGGCTGGACTTCGTCATGGGACCCAGCCTTAACTAACACAAGACGTTCTGGTGAGGCGTCATCTGGGCACATGGAGGACAAGTGCAGAGCGTCTTTGGGAGGACGGACACATTGGTCTCGATGACCTGCTTCAACTGAGTTCCTAGGAGGGTTTGGTACAATTCCCCCAGGGAAATGTAGGCGGTTACCTCACGATTGGGGAAGATTTGCAACAAGAGGTGGCAGTTTGAAAATGCAAGGCATGGTCGGATGATTTGGTGGACTGTGTGGTGTTGGATTATGAGGAGAGCAGTCTTGAGGAGGGTGAGATTGTCAACAGTGATGTGCCAGATGCTATGGAAAAGAGGTGGTGGCAGCACGGAACAAGGCAGTGCAAAGGAGGTTGTCTGGCTGATCAGAGTCTGAGTAATGTTTTCAACCCATGTACAAGATACCAGCAAGACCAATGGAAACCTGATTGGCAGAAAGGCAGTTTTCACTGGCAAGGAGGCAGGGTTCGGAGCGGGAACCAACATTAATGCCAGGTAAGAACATAGAAGCTGCAGGGTTGGCCTCAGTGATGCTATCAACATGAGTGAATGTATGGTGCAAGCAGGAGGAGGAGGATACAAGACTGCAGAAGGGGACATACATGAAGGAAATGGGGTAGGCACTGAGGAACGGAGAACCAAGAACACAGAAATTGATGAAATGAAGAGCAAAGCAGTGGTTAGAAAGGACGGGAGACAGTTAGTGGGGTGGCGCCAGCAGGGGGGTAGACATGTGAAGAGGTCAAGGATAAAGTGTTGTAAGTCAGTAGCGATGAGATTAAGCATTAGCAGAAGACATCTTGTATTTAGCAACTATTGTGAACATTTCACGGAATCCATTTTGTATTCATGGCAGCCATTTTCTCAGCCATGTGCTCGCCATGTGCTCTGCCCTACCTTTCTGTTAACTACTCTTGAAAATCTGTCTAGTGACAAGTTATATTTAGCATCTCCCACTTTCGCACATGCCCAGTAAGATCTGCAGCTGTTAGTAATCAGTAACAGACAGTAATGTGTCAACTAGTCCTTGAAAACTGTTAGCCCCTCCTACCTGTCGACTGTGCATTTCCATATGACCTTATATGTATGTAAGTCTTGCTTCTATAATTGTACCACCTTCTTTTAGCCCCTGCGTGGGTATAAAAGGACCATGCTCCCTTAGTTCAGTGTGCTACTTCAAACATTACCTAAGGGTGCTGTTTGAACTGTAGTACCACCTCATGAGGTTTAATAAACATTGTCTTTGATTTCAGTTTCTGTGCCAACTTCTTCCTATATGGTCTGAGGACTTTGTTCAGAGAAGGGCGAACCCCTTGTACTAGTAGGCCTTGCTGAGGCTTACTTCGACAAATTGGCACCCGAACAGGGACTCATTGCGACTCAGACGCCCGACGGATTGGTCGCGACGAAGGATTGCGATCTCGCTGTGGACGATCAATGCCTGAGGAGACCCGAGTCTTGGCAACCACAGCGTTTTTCCCTTCTTTCTGATTTGACCATCCAGGTGGCGGCGGTCCTCGACTGAGATCCTTTTTGTTCATTCGTCATGCAGTGACCATTTGGTCATTTTTAGAACTTGGCAGTTGGAACCTGGACGCCCTGTGATTGGTAAGAGCCATTTTATGGCACTTTCTGTGGGTTTTGATGCCTTTGTTTGGTAATGAAGCTTAGCACCACTTACTCTGGCTCTCGTATTTTGGGTGACTAATCAATTTGTGTCCTTTGAATTGATATATAAATTGCAATTTATATAGGCAGGTAATGAGGAGAATTTTCTCCAATTTAATTTTGATATGAACAGTACCTTAAGTGCTATTTTGATTATAATATTGCATATTCTGCACTATTTTTGGCATGCCTGTTTTTAGCGCACTTCGTAGGATGTGTTGCTTTTGTAATGGTACCAATTTGAGACTGGAAGAATCGCAACCGGCACCACCAGAGGGGACGCCCAATAGAGATATGTATGTCAAACATGGTCTTTCTTCTATAATGTACAGCACATTATGGAATAAATAAACTCGTGCGGATCCTGAGTTACGTTGGCCTATGCATGGGTCATTTGATTTGCGAAAGATTGAGTATGTGGAACAATGTGTGTGTAAGCGAAGGTCTAGTCAAGATATGTTTGACTGTGTACGAATGTGGGAGAAAGAAGTGTGTGGACTAGTGAAGGTTGAGCAAGCCTTGCTTGAGAAAGAGCAGCAGAAGAATGTATATGTGAAAGCATTGGAAATGAGAAAGAAAGAATGAAATGACTTAAAGGAGCTGGAAGAGAAAGAACGTAAATTACAGGTAACTGACCAATACACTGTTAGGGAACCTCTCTATCCTATCCTTAATAAACCACACAATTATTTTTTGCTACTAGATCGCCCTCCACCTCCGTATGTCATTCCTTCTGCCCCTCATGAGTTAGCTGAGGTCTCCGGTTCAGAGCAACAGACGATACAAGACAGTCGCTCTATGTTGCCTGCTGACCGTGCGTCTGAGCTTAGATCTATTGCTCGTAAAACAATTTGTAGCGTTGTCTCTGCTTCTGAACTTTTAGACAACATGAAAGGGTGGATGGAAAAGGAGAAGCTATATTTTACTGAGGCATTTGTCACAGAAGTTATTGAACTATTTCGAAAATATTCTGATGAGTTAGAGCCCGATGATGTAGCAGCTGATCATAAGCAAATGCGTGATGGTCTTTTTGTTTTCTCCCCGGGGGCTGATGCAATCAGGCGTTTGGTGAAATTATGTGTTGTGGCAGTCCGTTTGCAAGAGGAGAAAAGGGCCGTGGACGTAGTTGCACAGACATCTCAGACCGGCGGGGTGCAACCTTCCATCTTCGGAACAGATAGGACTATGATAGTTCAGGCGAAACCAATGCGGGAGGCCGCGCCTTTGTATGTTCCTCCTAAAGGATTGGGTACAAGTGATGATAAAACTTCTGTTGATGCTAAGGGTTATTTTATTTATAGTGGGTGTATACTCCTTGGAATAGGGCTGATGTAATGGTACTTAAAACAGCATTACCTGACCCGTGGAAAAATCCAGCCTCCTTTTATGAGGAAGTTGAGGGAGCAATTAGTTCTTGTACTATGACTTTGGCTGACATTGATTTATTTTTTGGATTGATATTACCGCCAGATATGTGGAGAACTGTTCGTAAAGTTGATGATCGTGTAGTTTTTGGGACGTAATGGAAAGAATTAGAACAGATGGACAGGGACAGGGAACCTGCGAAAAAGCCATATCAGTTGATTCTAGATCTTCCCGCAGCCATATTAGTTACATTAAAAACGATTATTCCCCCTAAAAAGATAGATTGGACTGTTTTAGCGGCTTGTAAGCAAAAGGCAGATGAATCTGTCTCTGATTTCTTTACACGCTTTGAAGAAGCATTTCATGATTTTAGCGGTCAGTTATTGTCAGATGGTACGGGCAGACATTTGTTTGTCGATAAATATGTTGCAAATCTGTTACCAGGAATAGCTAGTCGTCTAAAAGCTAGTGAAAGTTCATGGACTACCTCTAAACCGATTTCTCTTTTGACTATGGCTCAGTATTATGAACGTCAGGAATTAGAAGCAAAAGGTAGTGAGAGAGCGTAGTTTAAATAATACATATACTAAAGTGAAATGCTTATATCAATGCTTAACGATGATGCATAGAAAAACGACAATAATAGTGATTTGCTTAACGTGCATTCAAATTATGACTATGATATGTAGGGCTACCAATGTGTATGCAAACTAATGACAATAATGAGTACAATTGTTTATGCTATGGTTAATCAAGCTTATATTAACATTTACGATATTGCATTGAAAATCTCATAGGCCTTAAGTTAGCGTGAGCTGTGGGGTTTTAGCTGCCTGACTCTCATATTAAAAGCATTTTTCTGTTTTTCAGTGTGCTGACTCGTAAAGGGCCATGACCCTGCAAATGTTCTTTTTGTTCATCCCAATGTAACAGTACAAATTCTGTTCTCATCCGCATGCTTGCTGCTTTAGTATTAGTTTATATACAAAGTTGAAACAAATGTAGATTATTGTAATGTACAAGGACGTTTAAACTATGGACAAAGAAACTCATTACCCGAGAATACGTGCCAACCCGTGAAGTAATCTCCGGATGTGCCACCTCCGAAGACGTCAATTATGAAGACCAATCAAAATGTTATGAATTATCGTGGGATGACAATTAGAATTACCTAATGTAAAATTTGATAGGTTAAAGATAGTGGGATATAGCAAATGTCCAATAGAATTTAGGGGGAAGGTATTACGAAAAAGGGATAAAAACCCATGTCACAGAAGGGTCGAGAGACCTAGGTAGGGAATGCTATTGATTTTATCCAGAAACTCTGTCACTCTGTTTGGTGACTTTGAGACTTATTAATCCATCCACACCCATACTGTCCCTATACACTTCTCCTTCTTATGAGGGAAGTGTCCCCTGTCCTCTAGACAAGTTTAGACTGATGCTAATTAGTGGTAGTACAGGAGTTCACTTCGACTGACGCAAATAGACAAATGACTGACGTTACCCTATGCTGAACTGAGACATATATGATATTCACTGTATTCTGATCTATGTTCACGCCGAGCTATGTTCTTATGTTTGTGATTCTTGCATTAATGAAATCTTATCACAGTTGCCATATTGTGACTATGCTTTTATGTTTCCTGGTATTGAGATTAACTCTTCTGCTCGTAGATTGTAATCAATAGGGAATAAAATTCATAAAATTCTATCAAAAGGTGTGGTTATTCATGACTGAAAGGTCATGGTTGCGTTGACAATTTGATTAATGACTTTATCTAAAGTAAAGTGCATTGTGGTGGTAAATATTGATGACATTATTGATATATTGCTTGACATATTGATCAGTTATCTCGTCCTACGGTGTCTCTCCACTGGGTCACAAGATTCATTGGCCTAAAACGAGTCCTAATGTGTAATAAATTAACATAGAAGGATGCGTTAACAGTTCTGGTAGCAGAGCGATGTTTTTGGCCCTTGGGGGCCCTAAGACGGAGAATCATTGTTTAAATAGTTTTTCTGTGATAATGCAAATTGGAGGTATGATGGGTTTCTAAGTTCACCATGACTTTCCCGGGATCTCAGAGCCTGCCTAAGTGAGTTGAGGATGATCTTGGCACCATAATGTGTGTGGTTTAGGGTTTTGCGCTTGCTACCTTATGCCTTTTGCAGGTGATTGTGAGATCTGTGTGTATTTAGGCCAAATATGTGTTGTTTAGTAGGAGTAGGCATACTCCGCAGTGTGAGAGTAGGGAAGTCGGCGTACTTCATACGAGTGTGGCGCTTGGTGCTCATAATTATCCACGTGGTTGGTTGTTTATGTACGGACCTGTCGTGGTCTAAGACTCCGGAGTATGTTGACAAGTGTAGGAGACACTTGGATTTATATTGTAATCTGTGCGGTTTAATAGGTCAATCAGGCGTGGTTGACAAGTCAAGTCTGAGTTGAAATGTATGTGTGAAACCTTCGATGGAGATTTGGCAAATTCTAAAGTGCACTAGGACGAGCCATTGACAAGTCGGGAGTAGAATTTGCGGGTCAAATTCTGCTTGCGTATGCGGGAACTGATAAGGAGAAAGTAGCGGCTGAGGCTCCAAGTGAAATCTCTGTAAAGTTCCGAAGCGAATGAGTTACCCTTCCTGTAGTAAACCAGCAGATTTGTGTTGACGTTTAAGGTGCTCGCAAAAAAAAAACAAAAAAAATTGCATTAGTTTGTGTGGGTTCAGTGAGGGGCGGACGAGCCGCAAGGCTTTGTCAGCTGCAGTGTGTGTGAGTGTGACGTCAGTGGTGCCGCGCTGAGATAGGTCAGTTGTCGAGAGGGGTCGCGCACGTATTGGCTGCGTCCGTGAGAGGCAATAGGTTGAGAAAGGTGGGTGAAGAGTGTCCTGGGGACTAAGTCACTTCTGATTAAATTACAAATAAGAGAAAATTGCAAAATGAATTTTGTCAAGGCATAGAAGAGCGCTCTGAAAGGAGACGCATATATTGTAGCAACTGATGGGGAGCCTACACCACCCGAGGGTACTCCAGCTTATATAGTCATGGAAGAGAAAGGTGTCGCGCCATGTTTATGGATGAAGCAGTGGGGCAAATTGACAGAGAAGGAGGGATGTTTATCGTTTCCGAGACATGGAACGTTCAGTACTAGGGTTCTTGAAAATTTGAGGTGGATGCTAAGTGTACAGAAACCACCTCCGAGGCCAGCTCAGTATGAGGTGTTAGCGGTTTGGGATCTAATGGCTCTTAAACAGAGGCAAGAAAAGTTTCAGAGAAGACTGAGAAGGGCAGAAAAATCTTATGCAGAGGCTAGATGGGATAACAAGAGCAAAATGTGGAGAAGGGGAATTGTTGATGGATTAAAACTGTTCCCAGCAATAGCACAGGGAGAAGAAGCACAGGGAAAGAAAGCCTCCTGTAAGACAGAGAAAGACTCAGGCAAATCTAAAGAGAATAAAAGACCTTGGGAAGAGGAAGATGATTGAGACGATGAGGAATTTATGGACAAGTTATTACATGATCGCCCGCCACCTTATACAGTGAGCAACAGTGCTCCAAGCACTAGTATAGACCCTGGGAACCAGATGCAGGAAAAGGGAGTTGCTGATACGGTACAGACTAGTGATACAGCTTCGATACAGAATGGTGTCAGTGTACCCACTGCACCAGACATACCGATACAGTGGCAACCTCCACCGCAGATACAAAGAATCTACCCAGACGTCCCAGTACTTGAGACTACTACAAATCTGATTGTGCCGCCAGACCCGATATACACGAAATCAAAGTTAGTGCAGATTGAGTCAACTCCAAAATTACTGTCCCAACCACAGCCACAGCTGATACCAGGGTACAACCCAGTAGCTGGTCTGCCATTAGTACCCGTCCCGGTACTTTGGAACAAACTTATGGAGTTACTGCTCCACGGAGTCTGGGACCGGGTCAGACACCTGCTGCCATATCGTTACCAGTTACTGTCGGTCCACCAGTGCCGTTGTATGCGCAGGGAAAAACTGGCGTATGTGACCAGGGGGTAATGACTCAAGATGTGATAAGAGGAGGGTCAATGGGAACTCCTCAGATAATGGCCCCAGGAGAACAAGCAGTTGAACAGCTGAGCTCTTTAATGGACCTCAGCCCAGTGGGAGCACCCATAGAAGCAATGCGTCAAGCAGGGCTAGGGGTTTTAACCCCGCAGACAATGAGTACAAATACCTCACATTCACCAATGATACATGCAGGGAACATTTCACTGCAGGGTTTCACAGTACAACAGTTAAACGAATGGCTAGAAAAGACTTATACTTCACAAAGGGCTGCAGTGGCTGCAGTCGGGCCAGAAAAGGAAAAACAAGATGAGTACCTAAACTTTGTAAGGTTAGGGGAAGAAGCTGCTGAATTAGTGGAAGGAACAATGGGAGTGAACAGATTGGAGTCATACACGGAAGCAGAATTAAGATTCCTGTGCCCCAAGATTACCAAAGAAGTAGGTAAGGTGCATCAGGGATTATCGAACCTGGCAGACAAATACAATATTGATATCAGAAACACTAAACATCTGAAAAGAAGTTACAAATTGGACTTTGACTCTAAAGATTTTGAGCACATGAGGTCTGCGGGAATGAAGGCACAATTAAAGGAATTGTTGCAAAGTGCGCAAGTTTGGGGTGTGCTGGAAAAATGGGAAGGCAGATGGGCAAAGAAAAGAGATAAGGGAAAGGGTGACAGTCCAGGGTCTAATCAAGCCAAGGCCTCACCCGATTTGGAATCAGTAAAAAACTTACCCATGAGAGAAACAGCTGGCTGTGTCTTAGTTCATGTACCATGGACCAGAGGAGACATCCTATCTTTTACCAATGATTATCCTAGATTGTGGGAGAAGCCGATCGAGTGGTACCAACAGACAGACAGGTTTGTGAAACTTGCAAAGTTTCTTTGGGAAGACTTGAATACCTTGTTTGAGATCATTGTTCCGCCTGATTTGTGTCTTGAATGCAAGAGGGGAGTAGATTGGCCGACGAAGGAGCCGGCAAGGGATAAGGTGACCGGGGAACCCTCTGAAGAGGTGATGAAGTATTATCTTAAGGTGATTGAGTTTTTGAAGCAGAAGGTGTCGCCGAAGGTGACAGATTGGCAGAAAATCGATCTGACCTCTCAAGAGGTTAAGGAGTCAATACACGTTTACTATGAGAGATTACTAAAGGCATTCAAACACTATAGCGGTACTGAGACTATTGAACCGAAAGACATGAATCATCTGGTGTTCATATTTGTCGAAGGGTTGAGACCAGAAGTTAGCCAGATGATCAAGAATCATTTGATTTGTTGGCGAGCGAAGCCGATTGATGAAGTGTTGCAGTATGCAAAATACTGTAGTGATGAGATTGAGCTGAAGCAGAAAAAGCTGAAAGAAAAAGTGATGGTGATGCAGATAAGGGCTGCACAGGCAGGAATACAGGGAAATGGAGTTCAACAGATGATACAGCAGCAACCGCAAATTAATGGTGCATTCCAGACACAGTCGAGAGGTCGAGGCCGAGGGTTTATGAATCGCGGTCCGGACTTGAATACTGTTGTGGTTCAAAATGACGTACAAGGGGTGAAAAAGAAGTCACCATGTCACGCGTGCGGGGCGTGGGCCACTGGAAACGGGAGTGCCTGAACATGATGCAGGATGGTGTAGTTCAGCAAAGCGCTAACGTTGGTACATTGCAAAATGTAAGAGGCCCAAAAATAAGACATCAAAATCCAAATTTCCAGAACAATCTGGTACAAATGCAAGGGGTACAGCCCATGCAGCAGATGCAAATGCCGCGTTTACAGTCAGTGCAAATACAACAAGTGCAACAGCAGATTCCTTTGGTACCTAGACAGCAAATGCAATTACCAATGGCTCCGATGGGACAGCAACAGGTGATGCTTCGTCAACAGGTCACAGGCCAGATAATGAGTCAAAATAATACAGTACCACAGTTTCCAGTATGAGGTGAAAATGGCATGAATGGAGAGTGGTCAGATGATAGCTCAGACAGCGAAGAGTGCAGGCTTGCAGCATCCTTAGAAGTGGATCAGAGGGGTCCATATGTGGAAGGAAAAGTGATGGGCTACAAGGTCTCATTTCTGGTTGACACCGGAGCTACACGCTCTACAGTCAGGAGTGCAGAGGTTCCAAGATTACCACTTTCGGGGCGTACCATAAGGGTAGTCGGAGTAGCAAACCAGTAACTGACAAACCCGATTACAGATCCAGTGCAGGTTGAGATCAGCAACTTTCAGGGACTACATAGGTTTGTATTCTGTGATTCAAGTCCAGTATCCCTACTGGGAAGGGACTTACTGTGTAAGACTAAATGCTCGATTACCTGTTCCAATGACGGAATCGAGGTACAGACAAATAGTGACGATGAGGGAGATGAAGATCAGTTCTCAGAGGAAGACACAGGGACAGCCAATGAGGATTACCCTTTGATTACCCTGTTCCCGATGCTTAACATGATTGATCTACCTGTCGAGTTGCAGGGGACGATAACAGAGAAAGTGTGGGACCTGACAGGAAAGGAAGTAGGACTAATAAAAGGGGTAGAACCAGTTAGAGTCCAGATAAAACCAAATGCGGTGTTCCCTCAGGTGCCACAATATCATATGGCACAAGATGTTCTCATCGAAGTGTCACAGATAATTGCAGATTTTCTGAGACTGTGAGTCCTGAAAGAGGTTTTGAGCAGTCAGTCTAACTCTCCCATAATGGGTTTGAAGAAGCCCTGTGGGAAAGTTCGAATTGTGCAGGATTTAAGAAAAATAAACAAGATTGTGGTAAAATGTTGCCCGTAGTGCCTAATCCAGCAGTGATTATGTTCCAGGTTCCCTGTGATGCTGAATGGTTCACTGTTATAGACTTGTCACAAGCCTTCTTTTCGATACCTCTTCATGAGGACAGCCAATTTTTGTTCAGCTTCAAATTCCTGGATAAGGTGTACAGTTGGTGCAGAATTCCACAAGGGTTTTCTGAATCACCGTCCATTTTTAACCAGATACTGAAAAAGGATTTGGAATCCTTGGTGCTGCCTTTTAACTCGACCCTAGTCCAGTACATCGATGATTTGCTGATTGCATCTAAAACAAGGGATAACTGTAAATATGATACCATTGCCTTACTGAATCATTTGGGAAAGAACGGACACAAGGTGTCACCCAAGAAGCTACAATACTGTCAGACAGAGGTGAAATACCTAGGGCATCTAATTGAAAGAGGGTCCAGGAGAAAATCAAAAGAAAGAATAACAGCTATATTGCAGATGAACCCTCCAATGACAAAAATAGATGTCAGGATGTTTTTGGGAATGGTGGGCTACTGTCGCCAGTGGATACCCAACTTCTCGATCATCTCGAAACCCTTAATAAGATTGACAGGAAAAGAGATCAAGGATGAGCCATATACCATAGCTTTGTCCAAAGAAAAGCTTGAATCATTTATGGAATTGAGAGAATGCATGTGCAGGGCACCAGCGTTGGGTATGCCTGATTATACGAAGCCTTTTCTACTGTTTTGTCATGAACGTGATGCTTGTTCTTTGCCTGTCTTGGCACAGGTCCATGGAAGTGCAAATCGCCCTGTAGCATATTTTTCAGCTACCTTGGAGCCCGTCGCAGCAGCCTTACCGGGTTGTTTGCGCGCAGTTGCAGCAGTTGGTCCGAGCCTTACGCAATGTGAAGGCATAGTCATGGGATACCCCTAACAGTAATGGTTCCACATTCAGTTGAAATTTTGTTGACTCGAACTAAAACTCAGCACATGACAAATGCTCGTCTGACTAAGTATGAGACAATCATACTGGGGTCACCAAATGTCTCACTCAAGCGGTGTACTGTATTGAACCTGGCAACTTTACTTCCTGTTGAAAACACTGAAATTAACAATGAGAAAGAGTTTGAACATGACTGTCTTGAGGTAACCGAATTATGTACCAAACCACGTCCAGATATTCAGGACACACAGTTAAAAGAAAATGACTGTATCACGTTTGTCGATGGGTCCTGTCTAAGAGATTCAGTTGGAACACTGAGAGCTGGATATGCTGTGTGTACTATAGCTGGTATGATTGAAGCTTCCTGGCTCGAGAAAGTGTTTTCTGTAGAAGTGGCAGAATTAATTGCCCTTACCAAGGCATGCCACGCAGCTGTGAACTTGAAAGTCACTATCTATACGGACAAAAGATACGGATTCGGAACTGTGCAGGATTTTGGCCAACTTTGGTCACAGAGAGGTTTCATGACCTCTTCTGGTTCTCCTGTGAAAAATGGTGAACAAATAAAGGACTTGTTACATGCCATTCAGTTACCTCTTGAAATTGCCGTGGTGAAATGCAATGCTCATGTTAAGTCGCAAGACTTTGTGTCCATGGGAAACGGCTATGCAGATCAAGTCACAAGGTTTTGCACATTGAACTGTATATCGTTTAAGGAGCAGTGGGAATTGTTACCTCAAACCGAAAATGACACATGTTTGAACCTTGCATTACGGGTGGTTGACACACTAGATGAGTTAAAAACATTACAAAGTCGTGCAAGCAAAGAGGAAAAACGTTCCTGGCAGAGAATGCAATGTATACAAAGGGCTGATGATTTGTGGGTCTCAGAGGAAGGAAAACTAGTTCTGCCAAACAGCCTTCTATCTCAGTTTGCCAGGCTGTAACATGGACAGGCTCACCTTGGGAGGGACGCAATTTTCAGGTCATTTAAAATCGACTGGTTCAACCCAAAATTTAGACATGCTGCTGAGGTTATTTTTCATAGATGCATCATCTGTCAACAGATGAATGCTGGAAAAGGGACAGTGGTAACTTTGAGCCACATTGGGAGAACTGGCGATCCATTCAGCAAAATGCAGATGGACTTCATTGAAATGCCTGTTTGTGGAGGATTGAAGTACGTGTTGGTGATTGTGTGTGTTTTTAGTCATTGGGTTGAAGCCTACCCCACACGTAGGAATGACAGTCTCACAGTTGCAAAACTACTACTTAGGGAACTGATACCAAGGTTCGGGTTTCCGGTCTCTATAGAGTCAGATAGGGGCAGACACTTCGACAATGAGGTGATTAAACTCCTGTGTGCCGCACTTGACATCGAACAAAAGCTGCATTGTAACTACCGCCCAGAAGCATCATGACTAGTGGAACAAATGAACGTATTTTGAAATCGAGAATGGCAAAAATGTGCGCAGCTATCAATATGAAGTGGCCAGATGCATTGCCCTTAATACTGATGTCAATGAGAAACACCCCAGACAAGAAAACGGGACTATCCCCCCATGAGATCCTCATGGGTAGAGCTATGAGGCTGCCAGCAGTACCTGCAAACGCTCTAGTGAATATCACAGATGATATGGTGTTGGACTACTGCAAAGGTTTGGCTGATGTGATTCGCTCTTTCTCTCACCAGGTGGAAGCTAACACATTGCCACCGATTGGAGATCCAGGCCACACCCTACAAGCCGGTGACTGGGTGGTTGTCAAGAAGCACGGGAGAAAGTCGTGTCTGGAGCCACGTTGAAAAGGGCCGTATCAAGTAATTTTGACAACTACTACTGCTGTAAAGTGTGCAGGAGTCCCAAACTAGATACATACCAGTCACGCAAAAAAGGTAACGGGTCCGGTTGAAGAGGAACTTGAAGTTTCCGGTACAACAGCTTCAGGAAGAGAAGTCTCAGAGTTAGAAAACAATCAAGAAGGAACTGAGACTGCCGGAGAGCCCACTGAGAACAGCCTCGTCCCTCAAACAGTAAATGAGTTTGAGAGAGGTGACAGAGTGCCTATCTCAGTAGAGGCAGCAGGAGAACTAAATCAAGGAGAGGTTCTCCCAGAAGTAGACAGATATGGGTTAGAACTCAAACCCGGTACAGACCCAGAAGAAGAAGGAGAAGAAGAAGAAGAAGAAGGAAAAATAGTAGAGAGAAATCCGAGTGTGCCAGAGTCTCCCGAGCCAGCTGCAGGTCCATCAAGTGAAAACACTATATCACAAGAGGAGGGTGCTGTCCAGCGTCCTGAAAAGACACATCGAAAAAAGACGCATACGGGTGATAACTGGCCAGAGAAACCACTCCTAAGGATAAGAGACACACCAAATGAAACAATAACAGAGGAGAACGATACATCCCGAGTGGAAGACCTAAGTGAAGGAGAACAACAAGGTGAACGAAGACTGAAAAGAAAGAGAGTCGCAAACAGAAGATATACAGGTCCTGAGTGGGCGTATGCTACAACATCTGAGTGGCAACAAAAATTCCTAGCATTCTGTTTCGACCGAGAAGTACCAAGCCAGTACTACGGTACCTGAACTAATCCAAAAGAAAGACTTGGTTAAAATTTAAAATCTGAAAACTGATAAAGAGACTTTATAAATTACCGAATGTGACATTAAAACCGGATTGACTTCAAGAAACCTGATCATGACAAGCTGCTAACCTGAATTGACAAAAGGGGTCCTGGAGTGAGTGTAGACGCTGTAAATACACGCAGAGAGCAAGAGAAAATTCTTCTCCTCAAGTTGATTGTTATTCTACTATTTGATTCTATACAGACATGGCTTATAATAGAGGTAGTAACAAGGGCAGTAAGGTGTGTGGTTGGCTAGGTCTTATAATAGGTGTTGTGTGCGCAATAATAATTGTGGGAGTGATTCTGGGAATGCCATGGATAGAGAAAGAGACTATTAACGCTACTTCGAAGCCTGAAACTACAACACTAACACCATGGGAAAGATTCGAGCAAGATGCGAGTCACCTGCATAAGGGAACTAATTCTAAAGGGGAACTTTCTACTAATGTCTTCTATCGCTTGCTAAATGAGTATGTGGAGACCATGGATGCAAAAGACTGTTATGTGTGCACTAAGATTCCTTCATCTGTGCAGGAAGGAGTTACTTACCATAGCCTCCCTCTAACTTATGGGATTAGTTGTAATTTGCTACTAAGACGGTTCTATAATCAAGAGTATGTGCAATACTTTTATTCAAATTTGGATGTTGTGTTTTCTTTTGTGCCTGTGATTGAATTCCTGAACAAGTTAGCTAAGGAACATGATATAAAAATAGTTAGAGGATTCTTCGAGCCGACGCTTACATTTGGAACTGCTTATGCACATCGTAAAAATTTTACTTGCTTGCTATCACCTGTAGAGAAAAGCTTTTTAGATCACACTAATGATAGACGCAAAGCCTTAAAAGAAAGACTGGAGAAAGGATTAGAAAAACGCACATATGTAAATGATTATGCTTACACTGCAATCAAAACACAAGGCAAGCTAGCTATAGATGCATTACATGTAGGTAGGCTTTGTATATATAGGCCAAAATCTGAGCAGGACCATTTGTTTGTGGGAACGAGTAAATGCAGACATGTGTTTTTGTTTCAGAGTAAATGGACATTTATGTTGAATGGACAGGATCCAGCGATCCCTGGGATCTATTACATCTGTGGGCTTAATGCTTATTACCGTCTCCCTAAGGGATGGTATGGGACATGTTATTTGGGAATAGTTTTCCAAAGATTTACCAGATTGATGAATTAAAGCAAATACCTAAAACGTCTGAATTACAACATGCTAGACAAAAACGAGAATCAGTGGCTGCTGTCATTGGTGACAAATTTGGAGCTATAATCCCTTCAGTGGGGGTTATCTTGAATTCTATGAAGATTCAAAAGATGTCTACTATTGTGGATAACATGCTGACAAATTTCACGGGGGCTATACTCCTGATGGATACTGAACGTGCTGCAGAAAGAGCTATGACTCTTCAAAATCGGCTTGCTTTAGACATTCAGAGTGGAGGGGTCTGCAAGATGCTTAACGAGCGCCATTGTTGCTCGTTCATTCCGGACAATAGTAAAAAGATTAGAGGTATGCCTACTAACCTAACTAGAGATAGTACAGATTTGAAGGATTTGAAAGAACTTGGGGCCATATTTATACTTTTTGACGCAAAACTGCGATAACGCATTTTTGCTCCAAAAAAATTAGCGCCGGCTAACGCCATTCTGAAGCGCCATGCGGGCGCCGTATTTATTCAATGACGTTAGCCGGCGTTAGCCGCCGGCGCTGTCTGGTGTGCGTTAAAAAAAACGACGTATACCAGGCAGCGCCGGCGTAGGGGGAAAATGGCATATGGGCGTCCACAAATGGTGCAAGTCAGGCTGAGGCAAAAAAATCGCCTCAACCCGATTTGCGCCATTTTTTTACGACGCCCAACCCCCATTGAAATGACTCCTGTCTTAGCAAAGACAGGAGTCATGCCCCCTTGCCCAATGGCCAGGCCCAGGGGACTTATGTCCCCTGGGCATGGTTATTGGGCATAGTGGCATGTAGGGGGGCACAAGTCAGGCCCCCCTATGCCACAATTTTTTTACAAAAAAAATACTTACCTGAACTCACCTTAAAGTCCCTGGGGTGGGTCACTCCATCCTTGGGTGTCCTCCTGGGGTGGGCAAGGGTGGCAGGGGGTATCCCTGGGGGCAGGGGAGGACACCTCTGGGCTCATTCTGAGCCCACAGGTCCCTTAACGCCTGCCCTGACCCAGGCGCTAAAATCCGGCGCTAATGCAGGTTTTTTAGACCCGCCCACTCCCGGGCGTCATTTTTGCCGGGGAGTATAAATACGACGCATATGCATCGGAGTCATTTTTTAAGACAAGAACGCCTACCTTGCATATCATTAACGCAAGGAAGGTGTTCACGCAAAAAAAATGACGCTAACTCCATGAACTTTGGCGCTAGACGCGTCTAACGCCAAAGTATAAATATGGAGTTAGTTTTGCGTCGAATTTGCATCGAAAAAAACGACACAAATTCGGCGCAAACGGAGTATAAATATGCCCCTTAGTGTCTGGGAGAAATTTGGAAAGGGAATTGCCAGAGTAGGGAGCTGGTTTACCAATATTTAGAAAGGGGTGCTTACAAAACTACTAATGGGTCTATTAATTGTTCTGGCCTGTCTATTAGGATTATGGGGGGCATGCAAAATCAATGGTAAAATTAAGAAAAATTGGACTAAAAGAACCAGAAGAAATGAAGAAAGTGAAAGAGAGAAAATGTTTAATGAAATTTGGGAAAGTTCACATAAAGGGCAAGATGTTGAAATGCGCATTATGCGTAAAGTGAAAAATTAAAAGTGAAAGGTCAAAGGGCAAGGTTTGTGTGATGACGAGCGTCATCAGAGGAGGGACTGAGAGAGCGTAGTTTAACCCCTTCCCCGCCAGGGACGTAATGGTTACGTCCATGGCAGCGCCCGTGTGGCGCCATGGACGTAACCATTACGTCCTGGGACTGGCAGTCGGGGGAAGCGCTAGCGCTTCCCCCGAGGGCCGCCCCCCAACACCCCCAGGCCAGGGCTGAAAGGGGAATCCCTTCCCCTTTCACGCCCACCCCCCCGCCCCCCCCATGACGTCAGCGCGCGATCGCGCGCTGATTTCATGGAAAGGGGGAAAGACGCGCTGGAAGCCATTTGCTTCCAACGCGTCTAAGGGAGAAGGTGAGTTTTTCACCTTCGTGCGGGGTGGGGGTGCTCTGAGAGAGGCATCGAGGGAAAGGAAAGGGTTTTCCTTTCCCTCGATGTCTCTTTGAGCATTCCTGCTGCCCGATCGCGATGCGATCGGGCAGCAGGAATGCCCACTAGACACCAGGGATTTCAGTATGTGTGTGTGTGTGTGTTATATTAGTGTGGGGGAGCGACCCCTTGGGCAAGGGTCGCTCCCCTTTGGGGGCACTTGTATTTTACGTCGTTTCTGCCCCCCCTGGGGGCAGATTGGCCCTATTTTTAGGCCGATCTGCCCCCAAGGGGGGCAGAAAGCCACTAGACACCAGGGATTTTATTGTTGATTTGTATTTTGTGTGTTGGGGGGCGGCCCCTTGGGCAAGGGTCGCTCCCCTTTGGGGGCACATGTATTTTACGTCGTTTCTGCCCCCCCTGGGGGCAGATTGGCCCTATTTTTAGGCCGATCTGCCCCCAAGGGGGGCAGAAAGCCACTAGACACCAGGGATTTTATTATTGATTTGTATTTTTTGTGTTGGGGGGTGGCCCCTTGGGCAAGGGTCGCCCCAGGGGCCCTCATGTATTTTTGGGCAGTTCTGCCCCCCTTGGGGGCAGAGAGGCCTATTTTTTTTAGGCCTTTCTGCCCCCAAGGGGGGCAGAATCCCAATAGCGCCAGAAATAGTATGTATGTATGTGTGCTTTGTGTTGGGGGGTGGCCCCTTGGGCAAGGGTCGCTCCCCCCAGGGGCGCAATGTATTTATTGTCGTTTCTGCCCCCCTTGGGGGCAGATTGGCCCTATTTTTAGGCCGATCTGCCCCCAAGGGGGGCAGAAAGCCACTAGACACCATAGATTTTATTGTTGATTTTTATTTTTTGTGTTGGGGGGTGACCCCTTGGGCAAGGGTCGCCCCCATGGGCCCACATGTATTTTTGGGCAGTTCTGCCCCCCTTGGGGGCAGAGAGGCCTATTTTTTTTAGGCCTTTCTGCCCCCAAGGGGGGCAGAATCCCAATAGCGCCAGAAAGATATGTTTGTATGTGTGCTTTGTGTTGGGGGGTGGCCCCTTGGGCAAGGGTCGCTCCCCCCGGGGGCGCAATGTATTTATCGTCGTTTCTGCCCCCCTTGGGGGCAGATTGGCCCTATTTTTATGCCGATCTGCCCCCAAGGGGGGCAGAAAGCCACTAGACACCAGGGATTTTATTGTTGGTTTTTATTTTTTGTGTTGGAGGGCGGCCCCTTTGGCAAGGGTCGCCCCCAGGGGCCCACATGTATTTTTGGGCAGTTCTGCCCCTCTTGGGGGCAGATATGCCTATTTTTTAGGCCTTTCTGTCCCCAAGGGGGGCAGAATCCCCATAGCGCCATGGATACTATGTGTGTGTGCTTTGTGTGGGGGTGTGGCCCCTTGGGCAAGGGTCGCCCCCCCCCCCAAAAGGTGCAATGTAATCTGGGCGATTTCTGCCCCCTCCCCTTGGGGGTAGATTGGCCTATTTTTTTTTAGGCCCATCTTCCCCCAAGCAGAGAAGACTAGACACAAGGGAAAATGAAAAAATGGTTAGTGGCGGAGTGTTTGTCAACTGGCGAAGTATTTGCTTTTATGATAATAACAGTTTTCTCCTTTTTGTTTTAGTTCAAAGCTTTTGCTGACTTTGCTGTGGCTTGTTGCAGTTTTGGCAGTAGTTGTCCTGCGGTTTGCGTAGTTGCATGTTTTAGGTAAGTAAATAAATTTACTCCAAGTGAGTATTGTTGCAATGCATGAATGACATGTTTGTAGGTGGTGTACTGAATGCAGGATTGTGTGTGAAATTGTCCTTAGAGTTATGCACAATGATTATTGTGTTGTCTTATGTCTAATTTGCTTTTTTTTTTCTCTTTTTAGTGGGATATCGTTGGTGATTGCTGTGGCTGTGCAGAGTAGTTGCTGGTGAGTCAAGCTTTTTCAGGCAAGTGAGCAGTATAGTTTTTGAGTTTATAATTCTTAGTGATAAACCTATACTTTGTTACTTATCTTACACAGTGCTGGTTGTTGGTGGTGTATTTGTCCAGTTAATTTTTGTAGGAAGAATCATGGCCAGCCGTAGGATGACCGCTCAGCAGGTTGTTAGTGTGCTTTTTGAGTCATCTTCTGACCATGAATATGAGACTGACTCTGCATCTGAGGCAGAGGAGGAAGTGCAGGATTCTGGAAGTGAATTTTCTGTCAGAGATGAATCATCTGATGATGAAGCCACTCTCAGTGCTGATGAAGGGCCTGTTTTAGAGGAGGACAGTGATGTGGCAATGGTGCAGGAGCCAGCGGCTGAAAGGCTTCCCATTGGAAGACCTGACGCATGGGTTGCACCAAACATGGAGCAGCCACAGTTGCCTGCGTTTACTGGTTTTCCAGGGTGTCGAGTTAATACGGAAAACTTTTTGCCCGTCAACTTTTTTGAGTTGTTTATGGACGATATATTTTTGGAAGAGATTGTTGAGCAGACTAATTTGTATGCAGAGCAGTTTTTGAGGGACAACGCTGCCAGACTTAGGCCACACTCTAGAGCTAGCCGGTGGATTCCCACAAATCTGGAAGAGTTGAAAAAGTTTTGGGTTTAACTTTTTTGATGGGGCTGATAAGGAAGCCGTCGCTGTCTTCATATTGGTCTACTAGTCCCTTGATGGCAACTGCTATATTTCCTGCCATCATGAGTCGTAACCGGTATGAGCTTCTTCTTCGGATGTTGCATTTTGTAGATAATGCTTTACCCTTGCCACGAGATCATCCTGATTCTGACCGTCTTTTTAAGATTAGACCTGTCCTTGATCATTTGGTAGATCGGTTTTCAGAGATCTATGTTCCAGGGAAAGAAATATCTGTAGATGAGTCTTTGGTCCTGTTCAAGGGTCGTTTGGTTTTTAGGCAGTACATTCCTAGCAAGAGGGCACGGTATGGAATTAAATTGTATATGCTGTCAGAAAGTAGTACAGGATATGTTTATAATTTCCGGGTCTACACTGGTAGGGATTCCAATATTGACCCCCCTGGTTGTCCTCCCACTTTTGGAGTTAGTGAGAAAATTGTGTGGGAACTTGGTAGACGACTGTTTAACAAAGGTCACCATTTATATGTAGATAACTTCTACACTGGAGTTCGGTTGTTCAAGGAGTTGTTCAGAGTGGACACTGTTGCTTGTGGCACAATCCGCTCTAATCGGAAAGGCTATCCAAAAGAGCTTGTCTGTAAAAAACTTGAGAAGGGACAGTGCAGTGCCTTGCGGAATGATGAGCTGCTAGCTCTGAAATTTGTAGACAAGAGGGATGTATACATGCTAAGCACCATCCATGATAAGAGTACTTCACCTGTGGCTGTTTGGGGTCAGGTTGCCGAAGTGCGCAAACCTGTGTGCATCTTAGACTATAATAAGCACATGGGTGGTGTTGATAGAGTAGATCAGAGGTTAGAACCTTACACTGCTGCTCGTAAGTCTTATGTGTGGTATAAGAAATTAGCCCTTCACTTGTTCCACTTGGCAACTTTTAATGCTTTTGTTGTGTTTAAGGATAGTTCTCCAGAGTCAAGGATGACATTTGTGAAATTTTAGGAGTCTATCATAGCTAGCCTTGTTGTGCTGGAACAGGCAAGAGTTCCTAGAGAAGCAGTGGTGGAGGATGTGGCTAGATTGAAAGATCGTCACTTTGCTGAGCACATTCCTCCCACGGCCAAAAAAAACTTTCCTGCTAAGAGATGTAGAGTCTGTGCTCGAAGAGGTATCAGGAAGGAGACTAGGATGAACTGCCCTGATTGTCCTTCAAAGCCTGGGCTGTGTGTGGGTGGCTGTTTCAGGAGCTACCACACACAGAAGAATTATTGGGAAATTCCGTGAGCGTAAACTGGTGTTTTATATTTTTATATGTTCGGTTTCACAATTGGAATTAGTCATGTATTCAGTTAGAGCTTTTGTGTTTGTAGTTTTGTACTAATTTATGATTAGTGGTTTCTTTGTTGTTTAAAAACAAAAAAAAGGGGATGGCATGTGTAGAGTGGCGCTTGGCTGGCGGCGTGGGTGTGGTGGCGCTTGGCTGGCGGTGTGTGTGGGGTGGCGCTTGGCTGGCGGTGTGTGTGGGGTGGCGCTTGGCTGGCGGTGTGTGTGGGGTGGCGCTTGGCTGGCGGTGTGTGTGGGGTGGCGCTGGGCTGGCGGTGTGTGTGGGATGGCGCTTGGCTGGTGGTGTGGGTGGGGTGGCGCTTGGCTGGTGGTGTGGCGCTTGGCTGGCAGTGCCGGCCAAACGCCAGTCCACACACTCATCAGCTGGTGTGATTGGTGTATCAGGCATGTGGGCGTATGAAAGTGATGGGCCCTTGACTGGCGCTGTCTGTGGATGCAAGTCTTGTAATGTGCTGGGCCCGTGGCTGGCGGCGTGAATGGTCTAGTGCATGTCATGTATGAAAGGTGTGTGAATGGACTGTAAAGCGGTTGGTGCCTTGTCGTGGCTTTACAGCTCACGAGCTGTGAGTCATTGGTTCAGTTTTTTGGCCTTTCAGTTATTACCAGTGCATTTCACTTTTGTGAAATCTCTTGTTAATAAAATTTGATCTACTGAACCATCACTCACCCTCGTGCCAAATCCAACCAGTATGTGTGGTACAAATGACAAAACCTGCTCCGCTGTAATCAGGCGTCGCAGCACACTTGAGACACGCTAGGTGCCTCGGGTGGGACCCCGATGATGAAGCATGCCACCAACTTGGTTGGTGGGTGAGGGGTCTTCTTCACATAACCTAAGTGTGTTTCTTTTCACAATTTTAGTGTTTGGCACATCACGGACGTATGTGCACACATCAAAGTGATATATTCCAAAAATACCTGTTTGGGGGGGAGGGCCCACCTATGTTTTTGGTCCTGGGTGCGGCCGTCATGTAGTGAAACCTACAAAACCCAGAAACTTTTTAAAACTAGGCACCCCAAGGAGTCTAGGGAGGTGTGGCTTGTGTGGCTCCCCCAACATTTTCTTACCCAGACTCCTCTGTAAACCTCAAAATTTGCATAAAAAAGCATATTTTCCTGATTTTTCTTAGTAGGATCACCGCTCCAGCACAAAATTCCTACTCCCCAGTTTTCCCCTCAGTCTCCCAAGTAAAATGACACCTCACTTATGTGGGTCCCCAAAGCAGAGTCCGTCTAAAGATGTATAAAAGAATATGCCCTTATAAACTTGCTGTGCTATCCCTTCTATCCCTTCAGGTTTTGGGCCTTATTCTGTTGCAGGCACCTGGCCCACCCACACAAGTGAGGTATCATTTTTATCGGGAGACTTGGGGAAATGCTGGGTGGAAGGAAATTTGTGGCTCCTATCAGATTCCAGAACTTTCTGCCACAGAAATGTGAGGAACATGTGTTTTTTTAGCCAAATTTTGAGGTTTGCAAAGGATTCTGGGTAACAGAACCTGGTCCAAGCCCCGCAAGTCACCCCTCCTTGGATTCCCCTAGGTCTCTAGTTTTCAGAAATGCACAGGTTTGGTAGGTTTCCCTAGGCGCCGGGTGAGCTACAGGCCAAAATCCACAGGTAGGCACTGTTTTCTCCCAAAATTTTGGATGTGTCCACGTTGCGCTTTGGGGTGTTTCCTGTCGCAGGCGCTAGGCCTACCCACGCAAGTGAGGTATCATTTTTATCGGGAGACTTGGGGGAACGCTGGGTGGAAGGAAATTTGTAGCTCCTCTCAGATTCCAGAACTTTCTGCCACAGAAATGTGAGGAACATGTGTTTTTTTAGCCAAATTTTGAGGTTTGCAAAGGATTCTGGGTAACAGAACCTGGTCCGAGCCCCGCAAGTCACCCCTCCTTGGATTCCCCTAGGTCTCTAGTTTTCAGAAATGCACAGGTTTGGTAGGTTTCCCTAGGTGCCGGCTGAGCTAGAGGCCAAAATCTACAGGTAGGCACTTCGCAAAAAACACCTCTGTTTTTTTCCAAAATTTAGGATGTGTCCACGTTGCGCTTTGGGGTGTCTCCTGTCGCCGGCGCTAGGCCTACCCACGCAAGTGAGGTATCATTTTTATCGGGAGACTTGGGGGAACGCTGGGTGGAAGGAAATTTGTAGCTCCTCTCAGATTCCAGAACTTTCTGCCACAGAATTTTGAGGAACATGTGTTGTTTTAGCCAAATTTTGAGGTTTGCAAAGGATTCTGGGTAACAGAACCTGGTCCGAGCCCCGCAAGTCACCCCTCCTTGGATTCCCCTAGGTCTCTAGTTTTCAGAAATGCACAGGTTTGGTAGGTTTCCCTAGGTGCCGGCTGAGCTAGAGGCCAAAATCTACAGGTAGGCACTTCGCAAAAAACACCTCTGTTTTTTTCCAAAATTTAGGATGTGTCCACGTTGCGCTTTGGGGTGTCTCCTGTCGCCGGCGCTAGGCCTACCCACGCAAGTGAGGTATCATTTTTATCGGGAGACTTGGGGGAACGCTGGGTGGAAGGAAATTTGTAGCTCCTCTCAGATTCCAGAACTTTCTGCCACAGAAATGTGAGGAACATGTGTTTTTTTAGCCAAATTTTGAGGTTTGCAAAGGATTCTGGGTAACAGAACCTGGTCCGAGCCCCGCAAGTCACCCCTCCTTGGATTCCCCTAGGTCTCTAGTTTTCAGAAATGCACAGGTTTGGTAGGTTTCCCTAGGTGCCGGCTGAGCTAGAGGCCAAAATCTACAGGTAGGCACTTCGCAAAAAACACCTCAGTTTTTTTCCAAAATTTAGGATGTGTCCACGTTGCGCTTTGGGGTGTTTCCTGTCGCCGGCGCTAGGCCTACCCACACAAGTGAGGTATCATTTTTATCGGGAGACTTGGGGGAACGCTGGGTGGAAGGAAATTTGTAGCTCCTCTCAGATTCCAGAACTTTCTGCCACAGAAATGTGAGGAACATGTGTTTTTTTAGCCAAATTTTGAGGTTTGCAAAGGATTCTGGGTAACAGAACCTGGTCCGAGCCCCGCAAGTCACCCCTCCTTGGATTCCCCTAGGTCTCTAGTTTTCAGAAAAGCACAGGTTTGGTAGGTTTCCCTAGGTGCCGGCTGAGCTAGAGGCCAAAATCTACAGGTAGGCACTTCGCAAAAAACACCTCTGTTTTTTTCCAAAATTTAGGATGTGTCCACGTTGCGCTTTGGGGTGTTTCCTGTCGCCGGCGCTAGGCCTACCCACGCAAGTGAGGTATCATTTTTATCGGGAGACTTGGGGGAACGCTAAGTGGAAGGAAATTTGTAGCTCCTCTCAGATTCCAGAACTTTCTGCCACAGAAATGTGAGGAACATGTGTTTTTTTAGCTAAATTTTGAGGTTTGCAAAGGATTCTGGGTAACAGAACCTGGTCCGAGCCCCGCAAGTCACCCCTCCTTGGATTCCCCTAGGTCTCTAGTTTTCAGAAATGCACAGGTTTGGTAGGTTTCCCTAGGTGCCGGCTGAGCTAGAGGCCAAAATCTACAGGTAGGCACTTCGCAAAAAACACCTGTTTTTTTCCAAAATTTAAGATGTGTCCACGTTGCGCTTTGGGGTGTTTCCTGTCGCCGGCGCTAGGCCTACCCACGCAAGTGAGGTATCATTTTTATCGGGAGACTTGGGGGAACGCTGGGTGGAAGGAAATTTGTAGCTGCTCTCAGATTCCAGAACTTTCTGCCACAGAAATGTGAGGAACATGTGTTTTTTTAGCCAAATTTTGAGGTTTGCAAAGGATTCTGGGTAACAGAACCTGGTCCGAGCCCCGCAAGTCACCCCTCCTTGGATTCCCCTAGGTCTCTAGTTTTCAGAAATGCACAGGTTTGGTAGGTTTCCCTAGGTGCCGGCTGAGCTAGAGGCCAAAATCTACAGGTAGGCACTTCGCAAAAAACACCTCTGTTTTTTTCCAAAATTTAGGATGTGTCCACGTTGCGCTTTGGGGTGTTTCCTGTCGCCGGAGCTAGGCCTACCCACGCAATGAGGTATCATTTTTATCGGGAGACTTGGGGGAACGCTGGGTGGAAGGAAATTTGTAGCACCTCTCAGATTCCAGAACTTTCTGCCACAGAAATGTGAGGAACATGTGTTTTTTTAGCCAAATTTTGAGGTTTGCAAAGGATTCTGGGTAACAGAACCTGGTCCGAGCCCCGCAAGTCACCCCTCCTTGGATTCCCCTAGGTCTCTAGTTTTCAGAAATGCACAGGTTTGGTAGGTTTCCCTAGGTGCCGGCTGAGCTAGAGGCCAAAATCTACAGGTAGGCACTTCGCAAAAAACACCTCTGTTTTTTTCCAAAATTTAGGATGTGTCCACGTTGCGCTTTGGGGTGTTTCCTGTCGCCGGCGCTAAGCCTACCCACGCAAGTGAGGTATCATTTTTATCGGGAGACTTGGGGGAACGCTGGATGGAAGGAAATTTGTAGCTCCTCTCAGATTCCAGAACTTTCTGCCACAGAAATGTGAGGAACATGTGTTTTTTTAGCCAAATTTTGAAGTTTGCAAAGGATTCTGGGTAACAGAACCTGGTCCGAGCCCCGCAAGTCACCCCTCCTTGGATTCCCCTAGGTCTCTAGTTTTCAGAAATGCACAGGTTTGGTAGGTTTCCCTTGGTGCCGGCTGAGCTAGAGGCCAAAATCTACAGGTAGGCACTTCGCAAAAAACACCTCTGTTTTTTTCCAAAATGTAGGATGTGTCCACGTTGCGCTTTGGGGTGTTTCCTGTCGCCGGCGCTAGGCCTACCCACGCAAGTGAGGTATCATTTTTATCGGGAGACTTGGGGGAACGCTGGGTGGAAGGAAATTTGTAGCTCCTCTCAGACTCCAGAACTTTCTGCCACAGAAATGTGAGGAACATGTGTTTTTTTAGCCAAATTTTGAGGTTTGCAAAGGATTCTGGGTAACAGAACCTGGTCCGAGCCCCGCAAGTCACCCTTCCTTGGATTCCCCTAGGTCTCTAGTTTTCAGAAATGTACAGGTTTGGTAGGTTTCCCTAGGTGCCGGCTGAGCTAGAGGCCAAAATCTACAGGTAGGCACTTCGCAAAAAACACCTCTGTTTTTTTCCAAAATTTAGGATGTGTCCGCTTTGCGCTTTGGGGTGTTTCCTGTCGCCGGCGCTAGGCCTACCCACGCAAGTGAGGCATCATTTTTATCGGGAGACTTGGGGGAACGCTGGGTGGAAGGAAATTTGTAGCTCCTCTTAGATTCCAGAACTTTCTGCCACAGAAATGTGAGGAACATGTGTTTTTTTAGCCAAATTTTGAGGTTTGCAAAGGATTCTGGGTAACAGAACCTGGTCCGAGCCCTGCAAGTCACCCCTCCTTGGATTCCCCTACGTCTCTAGTTTTCAGAAATGCACAGGTTTGGTAGGTTTCCCTAGGTGCCGGCTGAGCTAGAGGCCAAAATCTACAGGTAGGCACTTCGCAAAAAACACCTCTGTTTTTTTCCAAAATTTACGATGTGTCCACGTTGCGCTTTGGGGTGTTTCCTGTCGCCGGCGCTAGGCCTACCCAAGCAAGTGAGGTATCATTTTTATCGGGAGACTTGGGGGAACGCTGGGTGGAAGGAAATTTGTAGCTCCTCTCAGATTCCAGAACTTTCTGCCACAGAAATGTGAGGAACATGTGTTTTTTTAGCCAAATTTTGAGGTTTGCAAAGGATTCTGGGTAACAGAACCTGGTCCGAGCCCCGCAAGTCACCCCTCCTTGGATTCCCCTAGGTCTCTAGTTTTCAGAAATGCACAGGTTTGGTAGGTTTCCCTTGGTGCCGGCTGAGCTAGAGGCCAAAATCTACAGGTAGGCACTTCGCAAAAAACACCTCTGTTTTTTTCCAAAATTTAGGATGTGTCCGCGTTGCGGTTTGGGGTGTTTCCTGTCACCGGCGCTAGGCCTACCCACGCAAGTGAGGTATCATTTTTATCGGGAGACTTGGGGGAACACTGGGTGGAAGGAAATTTGTAGCACCTCTCAGATTCCAGAACTTTCTGCCACAGAAATGTGAGGAACATGTGTTTTTTTAGCCAAATTTTGAGGTTTGCAAAGGATTCTGGGTAACAGAACCTGGTCCGAGCCCCGCAAGTCACCCCTCCTTGGATTCCCCTAGGTCTCTAGTTTTCAGAAATGCACAGGTTTGGTAGGTTTCCCTAGGTGCCGGCTGAGCTAGAGGCCAAAATCTACAGGTAGGCACTTCGCAAAAAACACCTCTGTTTTTTTCCAAAATTTAGGATGTGTCCACGTTGCGCTTTGGGGTGTTTCCTGTCGCCGGCGCTAAGCCTACCCACGCAAGTGAGGTATCATTTTTATCGGGAGACTTGGGGGAACGCTGGGTGGAAGGAAATTTGTAGCTCCTCTCAGATTCCAGAACTTTCTGCCACAGAAATGTGAGGAACATGTGTTTTTTTAGCCAAATTTTGAAGTTTGCAAAGGATTCTGGGTAACAGAACCTGGTCCGAGCCCCGCAAGTCACCCCTCCTTGGATTCCCCTAGGTCTCTAGTTTTCAGAAATGCACAGGTTTGGTAGGTTTCCCTTGGTGCCGGCTGAGCTAGAGGCCAAAATCTACAGGTAGGCACTTCGCAAAAAACACCTCTGTTTTTTTCCAAAATGTAGGATGTGTCCACGTTGCGCTTTGGGGTGTTTCCTGTCGCCGGCGCTAGGCCTACCCACGCAAGTGAGGTATCATTTTTATCGGGAGACTTGGGGGAACGCTGGGTGGAAGGAAATTTGTAGCTCCTCTCAGACTCCAGAACTTTCTGCCACAGAAATGTGAGGAACATGTGTTTTTTTAGCCAAATTTTGAGGTTTGCAAAGGATTCTGGGTAACAGAACCTGGTCCGAGCCCCGCAAGTCACCCTTCCTTGGATTCCCCTAGGTCTCTAGTTTTCAGAAATGTACAGGTTTGGTAGGTTTCCCTAGGTGCCGGCTGAGCTAGAGGCCAAAATCTACAGGTAGGCACTTCGCAAAAAACACCTCTGTTTTTTTCCAAAATTTAGGATGTGTCCGCTTTGCGCTTTGGGGTGTTTCCTGTCGCCGGCGCTAGGCCTACCCACGCAAGTGAGGCATCATTTTTATCGGGAGACTTGGGGGAACGCTGGGTGGAAGGAAATTTGTAGCTCCTCTTAGATTCCAGAACTTTCTGCCACAGAAATGTGAGGAACATGTGTTTTTTTAGCCAAATTTTGAGGTTTGCAAAGGATTCTGGGTAACAGAACCTGGTCCGAGCCCTGCAAGTCACCCCTCCTTGGATTCCCCTACGTCTCTAGTTTTCAGAAATGCACAGGTTTGGTAGGTTTCCCTAGGTGCCGGCTGAGCTAGAGGCCAAAATCTACAGGTAGGCACTTCGCAAAAAACACCTCTGTTTTTTTCCAAAATTTACGATGTGTCCACGTTGCGCTTTGGGGTGTTTCCTGTCGCCGGCGCTAGGCCTACCCAAGCAAGTGAGGTATCATTTTTATCGGGAGACTTGGGGGAACGCTGGGTGGAAGGAAATTTGTAGCTCCTCTCAGATTCCAGAACTTTCTGCCACAGAAATGTGAGGAACATGTGTTTTTTTAGCCAAATTTTGAGGTTTGCAAAGGATTCTGGGTAACAGAACCTGGTCCGAGCCCCGCAAGTCACCCCTCCTTGGATTCCCCTAGGTCTCTAGTTTTCAGAAATGCACAGGTTTGGTAGGTTTCCCTAGGTGCCGGCTGAGCTAGAGGCCAAAATCTACAGGTAGGCACTTCGCAAAAAACACCTCCGTTTTTTTCCAAAATTTAGGATGTGTCCACGTTGCGCTTTGGGGTGTTTCCTGTCGCCGGCGCTAGGCCTACCCACACAAGTGAGGTATCATTTTTATCGGTAGACTTGGGGGAACATAGATTAGCAAAACAAGTGCTATTGCCCCTTGTCTTTCTCTACATTTTTTCCTTCCAAATATAGGAGAGTGTGTAAAAAAGACATCTATTTGAGAAATTCCCTATAATTCACATGCTTGTATGGTCACCCCGGAATTCAGAGATGTGCAAATAACCACTGCTCCTCAGCACCTTATCTTGTGCCCTTTTTGGAAATGCAAAGGTTTTCTTGATAGCAATTTTTTACTCTTTATATTTCAGCAAATTAATTGCTGTATACCCGGTATAGAATGAAAACGCACTGCAGGGTGCAGCTCATTTATTGGCTCTGGGTTCCTCGGGTTCTTGATGAACCTACAAGCCCTATATATCCCCACAACCAGAGGAGTCCACCAGACGTAACGGTATATTGCTTTCCATAATCTGACATTGCAGGGAAAAGTTACAGAGTAAAACGTAGAGAAAAATTGATGTTTTTTTCACCTCAATTTCAATATTTTTCTCTTTCAGCTGTTATTTTCTGTAGGAAACCCTTGTAGGATCTACACAAATGACCACTTGCTGAATTCAGAATTTTCTCTACTTTTCAGAAATGGTTAGGTTTCTGGGATCCAGCATTGGTTTCATGCCCATTCCTGTCACTGACTGGAAGGAGGCTGAAAGCACAAAAAATTGCAAAAATGGGGTATGCCCCAGTAAAATGCCAAAATTGTGTTGAAAACTTGGGTTTTCTGATTCAAGTCTGCCTGTTCCTGAAAGCTAGGAAGCTGCTGAGTTTAGCACTACAAACCCTTTGTTGATGCCATTTTCAGGGGGAAATCCACAAGCCTTCTTCTGCAGCCACTTTTTCCATTTTTTTAAAAAAAAACGATATTTTCACTGTATTTTGGCCAACTTCTTGGCCTCCTTCAAGGGAACCCACAAAGTCTGGGTACCTCTAGAATCCCTAGGATGTTGGAAAAAAAGGACACAAATTTGGCTTGGTTAGCTTATGTGGACAAAAAGTTATGAGGGCCTAAGCGCGAACTGCCCCAAATAGGCAAAAAAAGGCCTGGCACAGGAGGGGGAAAAGGCCTGGTAGCGAAGGGGTTAAATAATACATATACTAAAGTGAAATGCTTATATCAATGCTTAACGATGTTGCATAGAAAACGACAATAATAGTGATTTGCTTAATGTGCATTCGAATTATGACTATGATATGTACGGCTACCAATGTGTATGTGAACCAATGACAATAATGAATAAAATTGTTTATGCTATGGTTAATCAAGCTTATATTAACATTTACGATATTGCATTGAAAATCTCATAGGCCTTAAGTTAGCGTGAGCTGTGGGGTTTTAGCTGCCTGACTCTCATATTAAAAGCATTTTTCTGTTTTTCAGTGTGCTGACTCGTAAAGGGCCATGACCCTGCAAATGTTCTTTTTCTTCATCCCAATGTAACAGTACAAATTCTGTTCTCATCCGCATGCTTGCTGCTTTAGTATTAGTTTATATACAAAGTTGAAACAAATGTAGATTGATGTAATGTACAAGGACGTTTAAACCATGGACAAAGGAACTCATGACCCAAGAAGACGTGCCAACCCGTGAAGTAATCTCCGGATGTGCCACCTCCGAAGACGTCAATTATGAAGACCAATCAAAATGTTATGAATTATCGTGGGATGACAATTAGAATTACCTAATGTAAAATTTGATAGGTTAAAGATAGTGGGGTATAGCAAATGTCCAAAAGAATTTTGGGGGAAGGTATTACGAAAAAGGGATAAAAACCCATGTCACAGAAGGGTCGAGAGAACTAGGTAGGGAATGCTATTGATCTTATCCAGAAACTCTGTCACTCTGTTTGGTGACTTTGAGATTTATTAATCCATCCACACCCATAGACTGTCCCTATACACTTCTCCTCCTTATGAGGGAGGTGTCCCCTGTCCTCTATAAAGTTTAGACTGATGGCGTTTTGACTGATGTCCTGAAGACGAAGACTGATCCTGTGTGCTGACCTAATCCTTGGAGGGTAATTATGACAATGCAATTTGTAATTTGTCTGTTTGCTTTTCCTTTCTAGGTACCAACTGCTCATTTTGGTAGAGACCTTAGTTAGATGTTTTCTAAATTGGTGTTCTAAATAGTTTTTGCATGAAGCCCAACATGCTGATGCTAATTAGTGGTAGTACAGGAGTTCACTTTGACTGACGCAAATAGACAAATGACTGACGTTACGCTATGCTGAACTGAGACATATATGATATTCACTGTATTCTGATCTATGTTCACGCCGTGCTATGTTCTTATGTTTGTGATTCTTGCATTAATGAAATCTTATCACAGTCGCCATATTGTGACTATGCTTTTATTTTTCCTAGTATTGAGATTAACTCTTCTGCTCGTAGATTGTAATCAATAGGGAATAAAATTCATAAAATTCTACCAAAAGGTGTGGTTATTCATGACTGAAAGGTCATGGTTGCGTCAACAATTTGATTAATGACTTTATCTAAAGTAAAGTGCATTGTGATGGTAAATATCGATGACATTATTGATATATTGCTTGACATATTGATCAGTTATCTCGTCCTACGGTGCCTCTCCACTGGGTCTCAAGATTCATTGGCCTAAAACGAGTCCTAATGTGTAATAAATTAACGTAGAAGGACGCGTTAACAGTAGCGAAGATAAAAAGATTAAAGAATTAAAGACGAAGGTTATGTTGGCTCAAGCTTATGGTCCGCCTTTTAGAGGTAGTGATAAAGCTGGACGTGGATCTTATGGTTCTTCTTACACTCGTTCAAATTTGTCTGTTGATCAGTGTGCATATTGTAAGAAATGTGGGCATTGGGCTGCTGATTGTCCAGCACTACGTGTTCAGCAGTGTTCATGTGGTCGGGGACAAATGAGAAATCGCTCAGGATATTCAGAGCCTAGAAGAAACACAAATGATCATGCTAGGGTTGATGCTAATGTACGAGGGCAGGATGGGTTTAACACTTTTGATAGACAGAACCAATACCAGAAGTCTAACTATGTGCAGCCTAATTTCCAAGATTCTGCATATGCATAGAATTGCCTAGGATGGGGTAACAAATCAGTTCAAGTTCCAATAGATCAGAGGGGTCCCTATGTTACAGCACATGTTTTGGGTTCTACTGATCAGTTTCTGGTTGATACAGGAGCTACTCGTAGCGCTTTGTCTAAACAATTGAATCCGAGGGCTCCCCTGTCTGGCTTAACCATTACATCGATAGGTTTCAATAGAACACCTTCCCCTAGCCCATAGTCACAACCACTTGCATTCCATGTTGATAAATTTACTGCTCCATGTCCATTTTTGCTTTCTCCAAATACACCAAACAATATTGTGGGACTTGATATGATCAAGTATTTCAGGGCTACAATACAATGCTCTCCTGAAGGGGTGCGTGTTATTTTGAATGATAATTATCCTGTGATGGAAAGAGTTTGTCTTGTTAAAGAGGATAATGCATTAGCTTCACTCCCTAGTACTTTGTGGGCTACTTCAGATACTGATGTGGGACCAATGATTATTCCACTGGTACATATTAGTGTCAAGGAGGGAGCTGTATTGCCACGTTTGCCTCAAAACAAAATTTCACAGGAGGGCGAAGAAGCACTCACACGAATTGTGCATGATCTTATTGCAGTTGGAGTTGTTGAGGAAGTTCCGTATAATGTTTGTAACAGTCTGATTCTTTCTATTCTGAAAAAGGATACTCATACAAGGATTTACCAATTCATTATTGATTTACGAGAAGTCAATAAGATTGTGGTACCACAATATCCTGTGGTATCTGACATCACAACACTTCTTACTTTAGATTCCACCGACAGCAACTACGTTCTCTGTGATTGACTTGAAGAATGCTTTCTTTTTGATCCCTATTCATCCTGACAGCCGATATTTCTTTGGTTTTACTTTGAATAAACGATCATGTAGATTTTGCAGAGTTCCTCAAGGCTATACTGAGAGTCCTAGTATTTATAGTCAAGTGTTAAAACGACAACTCCATTCTTTTGTTTTGCCTGAAGGTGTGGCTCTCATACAATATGTTGATCATATTTTGTTGGCAGCTGATACCCCTGAGCAATGTGAAAAGTGCACTTTGTCCTTACTTTCTTTTCCTGCTTCACACCATCATAAAGTGTCACAAAAGAAATTGCAATATTGTAGACCAAAGGTAACCTATTTAGGTCACCTTTTATCTAAAGAGGGCCGTGCACTTCCATCAGATCGTATTCAAGCAATTTTAGACACACCAGTACCCTCTACTCAGAAAGATGTTCGTGCATTCCTTGGCCTTTCTTCTTTTTGTAAGCAATGGATATTAGGGTTTTCACACATTGTCAAACCTTTGCTAGCACTTTTGACTAAAGATACTCCATTGCCCCTCCCATGGACAGATGAATGCGAGACTGCTTTCCGGCAGCTACGACGAGCCCTTTGTTCAGCACCAGTGTTAGGTACTCCAGATCACACAAAGCCTTTTGCACTTTACGTACATGAGAAAGATGGATGTGCATTGTCAGTTTTAGTACAGACACATGGCGATAAGCAGCGTCCCTGTGCATATTTTTCAGCAGTACTTGATCCTGTAGCTCGAGCGATGCCTGGGTGTTTTTGTTCAGTTGCCGCAACAGCTGTGCCAATATGTCAGAGTGAAGGGATAGTTTTGTCACATAAGCTGTTGGTGTTAGTACCCCATGCGGTTGATGCTCTTTTAAATCAAACAAAGACACAACATTTAACTAGCGCTCCCCTGACAGGATATGAATTGACATTGCTGACTCCTCACATTACACTGAAGAGATGTGCAACACTAAATCCAGCCACTTTGTTGCCATATCCGGTGACTCAGCCTCAGTCACAAGAAACACATGATGGTATATTCCTTACCGAAGAATAGACAAAGGGTCGTATTGATTTACAAAATACGCCCCTTCCAGATGTAGACGGGGAATTGTGGGTTGATGGGTCTTGTTTGAAGTTGCCAGACGGTACGACCTCAGCTGCATATGCAATCACCACAATACACACGGTAGTGGAGACAGCTCGTATACCACAGAAGTCAGCTCAAGCAGCTGAACTGATAGCTTTGACACAAGCATGTCAGCTTAGTACTGTCACGACTCACGTGCTGTTGGTGCCTGGAAACCGCAGATCTAGTGGCGTAGGTCTTGAGGGTTCGGCTTTGGCCCAGAAAGGGGCGACTCTTTCTAGTAGCCACGGTGCTGCAGGCAGTGGAAACGCCAAGAACAGACCGTGCCCTTTAGAATTAGTGCCAGAGGGAAAAAACCCCAATAAAGGGGAAAAAACCTCCAAAAAATGGATTCCTGAAACGAAAACAAAACCAGGAATCAAACAGGAACAAAATGCAGGTAAATGCAAAATTGAAAAGATTCAGAACCGAAGGCTAAGAATCAGGAGCGAAGACACAATCTGAGCAGAAAGTGATGCAGCGCAAGGAAAGGGAGAAAACAGAGCCCTTATATACCAAGAAACAGGAAGTGACCAACAGGAAGTAAAAAGACACCATTTTAGATAGGGAAAAAGTACATAGGATAGAATAGAACAGGAACCATAGAAAATAGGGACCAAGGAATGCTGGGAAGAAAAAGGTAACATGGGAAGGGGGAAAGACATAAAGAAAGGACAGAAAATGCCTTGAAAAAGTAAAGAAGAAAAAGAAGAAGAAGAAAGAAAAAGAAACAGGTAAGGAGGGGTCAGGGGAGAACAGGGACACCACAGAAGGCAGAGCGAGGCCCAAAATAATATTTGGGGCCTCGCGCTGTACAAAGAAGACTCGGGGCGCTCCGCGTCCTGAGAACGCGCTGCGCGGCGCGAGCCGAATGCTCGGCTCGCGCCGCACCACGCGGCGCAACAGTAGGTCCCCCCCCCGAAGGTCCAGGTTTGAAGGGAAACAAACGATGAAAACGAGAAATCAAAAGAGGGGCGTGAACAGAAGAAGCATCTTCCCAAGAGCATTCACTAAGAGGATAACCCTTCCAGTGAATCAAATACTGAAGACGCCGGTGAAAAAGGCGAGAGTCACAAATTTCTTTAACCTCATATTCAGGGACATCATTCAACAACACAGGAGGAGGACAAGGAAACTGACGAGAGAAAGGATCAGGGACATAAGGTTTAAGTTGGGATACATGAAAGACCGGATGAATTTTCCAAGTATGAGGCAAGCGAAGACGAACAGTGACAGGACTGAGCAACTGAAGAATACGAAAAGGCCCATAATAGCGAGGCGTGAACTTATTCAGAGAAAGACGAGAGGGCAAGAATTTGGAAGAAAGCCAGACTTTATCCTGAGGGTGATAATCAGGAGTGGGTCCACGTTTCTCATCAGCGATCTTCTTCATATACCTCTTAGTGTGCAATAAATTAGATCTAATGAGCTTATGGAGTTGCAGGAGACGTTTGGAAAAAGATGTAATGGCAGGCAGTGGAGAGGTAGATTGAGGAGCAGTAGGAAAAGAGGTCGGATGATAGCCATAGGAACAGAAAAAGGGAGTGACCTTGGAGGCACTATGGACAGAATTGTTGTAGGAATATTCAGCAATAGGAAGATAAGTGTTCCAGTTGCTTTGGGTGGAATTACAAAAACAACGAAGGTATTGTTCTAGTCCTTGATTCAAACGCTCAGTTTGTCCATTGGTCTGAGGATGGAAACCGGATGATAGTGCTATATTGATATTCAGTGTCTTGCAAAAAATTTTCCAAAACCGGGAAATATACTGGGGACCCCTGTCAGACACAATGGTATGTGGAAGTCCATGGAGACGGAAAATATGGTCGATAAATATCTGGCTCAATTCTTGGGATGTTGGTAATTTCTTTAGAGCAGTAAAGTGGGCCATCTTAGTGAAAGAATCAACAGTGACCATGATAACCTGGTTTCCAGCTGATGGCGGAAGTGAACACATAAAGTCAGTGGAAATAGTATGCCATTGCGTTGGTGGAACTGGCAAAGGCTGTAGTAATCCTGCAGGTCTGCTACGGGGAATCTTGACTTGGGCACATATGGGACAAGCCTGAACATATCTTTCGACATCTGATTTCCAGGTAGGCCACCAGAAAGATCGCGAAAGAAGTTCTTGTGTGGCCTTAATACCTCTATGTCCAGCAACCGGTGAATCATGGCACATCTGTAATGCTTTGTCTCGCACTCTGTTAGTAGGGAGGAATAACAGCTTCTGATGAAAAAAGAATCCTTCTTTCTTGCATAAAAAGGTTCTTAATTTCTCTATTTCGCTATTAGACAGGCTGGAATACTCCAGTTGTACCTCATCCAGAAAAGATTGAGCAACTCCAATGATCTTACTAGGCTCCAGTAGAAACTGAGATGGGGAAGGAGTACAATCTGGATAGCGTCGAGACAGAGCATCAGCCAGAATGTTTTGAGATCCAGGAATATAGGTGATGTAAAAGTCATACTGACTAAAGAAAAAGGCCCAACGCGCCTGGCGACTATTTTGGCATACAAAATTACGTAGACATTGCAGATTACGGTGATCTGTTCTCGCCTCGAAAGGTTCCTTGGATCCCATCAGAAACTGTCTCCATTCGATGCAGGCTGTCTTCAGAGCTAACAACTCTCTTTCTAGTACAGAGTAATGTTGTTCAGCTGAAGAGAGAATATGGGACAAATAGAAAACAGGATGTTCAAGACCATCATCTTCTTGAAGTTGAAGCAAGACTGCTCCAATAGCTTTTTCGGAAGCATCGGTAACTACGATAAACTGTTTATTGGTATCTGGATGTCTCAAGATGGGAGCTTGAGTGAATGCCTTCTTTAATTCTTGAAAAGCTGTTTCAGCCGCCTTGGTCCAGACAAACCCCTGTGTTAGATTTTCCTTCTTTAAGGTATGGGTTATATGGCTGGTCTGTTTAGCAAAGTCTTGAATGAACTGTCAGTAAAAATTTGCTAATCCTAGGAAACATTGTGTTTCTTTGATAGAAGAGGGAGAAGGCCACTCTAGAATTGCTTGTACCTTTTCTAGGTCCATAGCTATGCCGGTGGAACTTAAATGATAACCCAGATATTTGACTTCCGTCTTATCGAACTCACACTTTTCGGGTTTACAGAATAGTTGATGTGCTCGGAGTCTGTGAAGGACTTGTTTCACATGAGAAGAATGGAGTTCGGGGTGTCTGGAAAAAATAAGGATGTCGTCCAAGTAGATTACGAGTGTCTGGTTCAAGAGATCGGAAAATATTGAGTCCATAAACCTTTGAAATATAGCAGGAGCGTTCGTAAGACCAAAGGGCATGACTTTATATTCAAAATGACCGAACGGTGTCCTGAATGCTGTTTTCCACTCGTCTCCTTCTTTTATACGTAAAAGGTGGTAAGCTCCCCGAAGATCCAACTTGGTAAAACGTTGAGCCCCTCTGACTGCCTCTAAAATATCCTTAATGAGGGGCAAAGGATAACGATCCTTTATAGTTATCTTGTTTAGGCCTCGAAAGTCTATGCAAGGACGAAGATCTTTGGTCTTCTTAGGTATAAAAAAGAGAGGGGCCCCTGCTGGAGAAGATGATGGAACAATGAGACCACCCTGTACATTTTCCTCCAGATACTCCTTAAGAACTTCCTTTTCAGGTTCCGTGAGAGAATACATCCTCCCAAAGGGAACGACTGTTCCAGGTTCCAAAGGAATAGCACAATCGTACTCTCGATGTGGAGGTAATACAGGTCTGGATGGTTTTTGAAACACGTCTTGGAACTCTAAATAATGTTCAGGAACCCCTTGGACAGTGTTGATGGAATACTCCGTAGTACTCTTCATAGGTGTTAATCTGTTTGGTGACCAATATTTATCGGAAGCAAAGCAATTTTCTTGACAAAACTGTGAGGATAAAGAAATTGTCCGGGTTACCCAGTTCACATATGGGTTATGTCTAGTAAACCATGGAATTCCGAGAATAATGGTATGGTTGGGAGATGAAATGAGATCAAAAGAGAGGTGTTCTTGATGATTACCAAACTGTAAATTTAACATCAAGGTCGTAGTATCGACTGGACCTGAGGATATTAAAGATCCATCCACGGTGTGTACTTGTTCAGGAATGTCTTTGGGTTGAGTGGGAATTTGCAGATTAGTGGCCCATGTCTTATCCATGTATATACCACTAGCACCACAATCCAATAATGCCATAGTTCTTTCTTGGCGGCCATCAGGTAGTTGTAATATGACTGGTAACACGAACAAGTAAGTTGTATTGTCGTTGAATGAGCTGATAGAAGGTATAGCCGATGATCCCGTCCCCTCCCTTCTTACAGAGGACGGGAGGTGGCGTTTCCCAAGGGTCTAGGTGGACGTACAGGACATGTACGAAGCAGGTGACCAGCAGAACCACAGTAGAGGCACCATCCCTTCTTCCGTCTGTCTTCCTTCTCACTAGCAGAGAGTGGCCCTCGAGCAGTATCCACTTGCATGGGTTCCCCTTCTATATCTTTAGCAGGAGGACGAGATTCCTCAGGATGAGGTGGATACCTCCGTGAAGAGCTTGGCTGAGACGCTCCTCTACTCCTTCTCTTCTCCATTCGTCGTTCTTGAAGACGATACTCGATGGAAAGTGCTTGATCCATGAGGCCACGAAGATCTTCAACTCTGGTGGAATGTACTAATTCATCCTTAATTTCTTCCTTAAGTCCTCTGCGAAACAAAGTTACCAGGGTACGCTCTACCCAAGTGGTCTCTGCCGCTAATTGACGGAAACGTGTAATATATCGGAGGACATCCTGGGAACCTTGCTGGATATCACATAATGCTTCCTCTGCCGAGGCTTCCAATCCTGGGCGACTAAACATTTGTTTGAAGCGGGTCACGAAGGCAGAATAGTCCGACAATACTGGATCGTTGGATGACACCATCGGGGTTGCCCAGGCCAAGGCAGGACCGGATAATGCACTAATAAGATATCCCACCTTTGTCCTGTCATGAGAGAATTGGCTAGGTCTGAAGGCGAAGTAAACCGTTAATGCATCCAGGAATTCACGCAGTTTAGTTGGTTCACCAGAGAAGCGAGGCGTTGAGGCGGAGATAGTCGGAACATCGCCACTGCGGAGGGCCAAAGCCTGTCGTAAGACCGCATTCTCGTTGCGCAATTGTTGCAATTCCTGAGCTTGTTGTTGAATAGTAGTCAAAAAAGATGAATCAGGATCTGCAGCCGCCGCCACTGTGTCATCCATAGTATCAGAGGATATCGGAATGGTTTGGCGCTGCATTCTGTCACGACTCACGTGCTGCTGGCGCCTGGAAACCGCAGATCTAGTGGCGTAGGTCTTGAGGGTTCGGCTTTGGCCCAGAAAGGGGCGACTCTTTCTAGTAGCCACGGTGCTGCAGGCAGTGGAAACGCCAAGAACAGACCGTGCCCTTTAGAATTAGTGCCAGAGGGAAAAAACCCCAATAAAGGGGAAAAAACCTCCAAAAAATGGATTCCTGAAACGAAAACAAAACCAGGAATCAAACAGGAACAAAATGCAGGTAAATGCAAAATTGAAAAGATTCAGAACCGAAGGCTAAGAATCAGGAGCGAAGACACAATCTGAGCAGAAAGTGATGCAGCGCAAGGAAAGGGAGAAAACAGAGCCCTTATATACCAAGAAACAGGAAGTGACCAACAGGAAGTAAAAAGACACCATTTTAGATAGGGAAAAAGTACATAGGATAGAATAGAACAGGAACCATAGAAAATAGGGACCAAGGAATGCTGGGAAGAAAAAGGTAACATGGGAAGGGGGAAAGACATAAAGAAAGGACAGAAAATGCCTTGGAAAAGTAAAGAAGAAAAAGAAGAAGAAGAAAGAAAAAGAAACAGGTAAGGAGGGGTCAGGGGAGAACAGGGACACCACAGAAGGCAGAGCGAGGCCCAAAATAATATTTGGGGCCTCGCGCTGTAGAAAGAAGACTCGGGGCGCGCCGCGTCCTGAGAACGCGCTGCGCGGCGCGAGCCCAATGCTCGGCTCGCGCCGCACCACGCGGCGCAACAAGTACTGACTTATGTGTGAGCATTTATACAGACAGCCGCTATGCTTTTGGAGTGGATCATGATTTTGGTTTGCTTTGGAAGGAGAGAGGCTTTCTCGCATCCCACAGGATGCAGATAATGCATGGAGAATTAGTGCATAACCTCTTGACTGCATTGACATATCCAAAGAAACTAGCTATTGTGAAATGTAGTGCACACAAGAAAGTGACCGATAAGATAGGGCAAGGTAATATCCTTGCGGACCGCGTAGCACGTGAGACTGCGATGCAGCGAAGTACTACTTCTATGCATCTAGTGAAGTCACAAGCTGAACGTTGGCATAATGCTAGACAAGACGTATTAGATATACAGAAATCTGCTTCTGTGAAAGAACGTGAGCAATAGTCTGAAGAAGGAGAATTGGATGATGAAGGCTGTTGGGGGAATAAGCAGATGGATAAATGGAGATTGCCTATAGCTTTTGTATAACCTATGGTTCAGATGGCTCATGGGCTGACACATGTTGGAGCTTCAACAATAACGAAGTTGCTTACGCAAGTTTGGGAGCATCCAGAAATTTCCAGTAAAGCTAAGAGAGTAGTACAGTCTTGTTTGATCTGTTTACAATACAATCCTGGAAAAGGGACACGAACTCCTGCCGGAGGGTTTGCTACACCAACTGCACCTTTCAAAGTTCTACAAATGGATTATATTCAGCTTGAACGCTGCAACAATTTAAAGTATGTCTTGGTGGTGGTATGTGCCTTCAGTAAATGGATAGAGGCGTACCCCACAAAGGACAATACTGCCATTACCACAGCGAAGGTGCTTTTGAAAGAATTTTTCCCTAGGTTTGGTGTTTGCAGACTTTTATGGAATGATAATGGACCTCATTTTGTTGGGGAAGTTATTAAGTATGTCCTGAAAGGATAAGGGATCAAACAGAAGTTCCATGCGGTTTTTCCACCCACAATCAGCAGGGTTGGTGGAAAGGTATAATGCTACTTTGAAGCTGAAGTTAGCGAAGATACAGGCTTCCACATCCTTAACTTGGCCGGATGCATTACTGTTGGCATTATTGTCTATTAGGTCATTGCCACACTCTCGAATAGGCCTTACCCCCTATGAAATAGTATTTGGAAGGCCAATGAACATTTGGGGAGTTCCTAAGCCGAATTCTGTATATGATGTACCTTGCGTCCTGATGAATGATTATTTGGCACAGTTAACCAACAATTTGGTTTCTAATCATCAACCGGTTCGAGAAGCACTTCCTGACAGATCTACAGGTGAAAGCCATGAACTCCGACATGGTGACCAGGTGATGATTAAGTCCTTCGGAAGATCAAGCAGCTTGGAACCAAGGTGGCGAGGCCCAGAGCAGGTGCTCCTTGCGACAAGGACAGCAGTTTGAGTGGTGAACCGAAAGAATTGGGTCCAAAGTACTCACTGCAAGAGAGTGCTACCTACCTTGGTGGAACCTGCTGTGTTGACTGATCATCGAGAGATTTTGACTACGGAGAAAGGCCGTGTTATATCACCTGACGAATCTGTGGAGTTCTTCCCGGACCATACGATTTCTGGAGTGTCGCGATATAATTTGAGACTGAGGAAAGACCCCGTAGTGCTGGAGAAAACTGGTTGAGCTACCGCCCTGGGTTAGTGAAACGGAGAGCCAATGTGGTAAGGGGGAGGATCAGCCATGCATTAGAGTAGTTTCACCCATCTTGGCCCGTGGTGAAGAAATCAGCGGCTGCCCAGGGATAAGAGCTCCAATGATTGTTTTTAATTAATTTCTGAAAGGGTCGATTATCACTGTTGCTAAAATGAATAACAAACTGATCATTAGTACTATGGGGTTTGTTGTTGTTTTGGGGGTTATAGCAATAATCATCTGGTTTGTTGAAAAGAAGGCTCCTGCTCGTGAGTTTTTTGTTGCCACTACTCCGGTACCAGAGGATCACTATTATTTTACGCTTCCCTATCAGGAGCAGAAGCACGTTCAATTGTACTTCAATCATACTTTCATTCAGATGTTGCTTCATACTCATAATGCTACAAATACTACTAACTTTTGGGTATGTGGAATGATACCTGCGCATCAAAAGAAAGGAGGAACGCCTTTCATTCTTCTCCTTTTTCACACAATGGTTCTTGTCAAGCTTGGTATACGCTTTTGTTTGCATCTGGAAAAACGTACAGAGGGTGGACTTTTTTTTCGCCTTAATAAAGTATGCTACCAAGACAACGATGAGTATCCCCAAGCCAAAGGAACTAAATGGGATTGGGAAGAGTATCAACCAGACAATGTTTCAATACCATATGTCTTCACAAATATAAGAGACTCTGACAAGAAAGAACAATTTGTGATTTCTGTTACAAAAACGAAAGCAGATTTATGTATACGTAGCATTGGGCGAATTACAATATACCTTGATTTTACCTATTGAGGGTGTAAATAATAGTAGTTTTACAGCTTCACATAATACATATTTTGTTTGTGGTAACTATGGATGTTACCAACTACCTGTTGCATGGTCAGGTGTGTGTTATGTATCTTTTCTATCACCCCCTGTGTTTTTGACCCCTGCATCATATCACCGAGCTTTTAAACTGCTCAATGACATCATTAAACATAGATATAAAAGTATAATAAGTACAAATGAGGTAGACCAAATGGACACTAGCCTGCAACAATATGTTGATTTTAATTTAGGGTTGTTCTCCTTTGTGGGTGCTGCTTTAAACAGTAGGAAAGTGAGACGATTGACTAGGGTTGTGGAAGTTGTTACCAATCAGGCAGCTCTGGCACTTGGGAATATTACCGAGGAGCTCCAAATTGCGAGGATTGTAGCGCTCCAAAAATCTTATGGTACTAGATGTGATATTAGCTGATCGAGGTGGTGCATGTCGCATCACCGGTAGTAGTTGCTGCATTTTCATTCCAGATCACTCACCTTCAGTATATGATGCAATATCTAAATTGCATAAAATTGCTGCAGAAATCCACACAGAGACTGGTACATGGACTTTTTCTGGATGGTTTTGGGCTCTTGTTTCCGCTTGGGGCTGGAAACTACTGACCATCCTGTGTGTAATGATTGCAATATTTTTCACATGCTGTATCTGTATTCAGTGTTGTCCAATGTTCTGCTCCATGTGTATTATTGCTTGTATGCCTACCAAAAGAAATATTACAGAAATTAAAGCACAACACATGTTAGATAAGGAAATAGCTGAAATGATGAGCATAAATATACAAGATGAATATTTAGATTATCCCAGAAAGACAAATGTCTCCAGCTAACGCTGAAAGGGTCATCTGTTGTAAGTCAGTAGCGATTAGATTAAGCATTAGCAGAAGACATCTTGTATTTAGCAACTATTGTGAACATTTCGCAGAATCCATTTTGTATTCATGGCAGACATTTCTCTGCCATGTGCTCGCCATGTGCTCTGTCCTACGTTTCTGTTAACTACTCTTGAAAATCTGTCTAGTGACAAGTTATATTTAGCATCTCCCACTTTCGCACATGCCCAGTAAGATCTGCAGCTGTTAGTAATCAGTAACAGACAGTAATGTGTCAACTAGTCCTTGAAAACTGTTAGCCCCTCCTACCTGTCGACTGTGCATTTCCATATGACCTTATATGTATGTAAGTCTTGCTTCTATAATTGTACCACCTTCTTTTAGCCCCTGCGTGGGTATAAAAGGACCATGCTCTCTCAGTTCAGTGTGCTACTTCAAACATTACCGAAGGGTGCTGTTTGAACTGTAGTACCACCTCATGAGGTTTAATAAACGTTGTCTTTGATTTCAGTTTCTGTGCCAACTTCTTCCTATATGGTCTGAGGACTTTGTTCAGAGAAGGGCGAACCCCTTGTACTAGTAGGCCTTGCTGAGGCTTACTTCGACAAAAGGAATGGAGGATTAGGGGACAGAGGAGAGAAGGGGACCACATAAGTAGACTCCCATACATGGGGGTGAGTAAGCTTTTGGAACCCCACCTGATGTTGTCCACCAAAGGAATTTTGGAAAGAGAGTATGTAGAAATGTTAAGCTTTACATAGAGAATTGAGGGTCAAGGAAGGGTCCAAGGGGGAGGAACATGAACTGGCAAAATGCCAAAGGGGGCCTATGGTCATAGAGAACTGGACGGTGGCTTTTCTCATTTACACTAGTGTGTGCTGTGAAAAATATTCAAAGCCCTGTTTAAATGCATGGATGTCATTCACAAAGCTCAAATATTATTTGAGGGCAATGCAGGGTTGGCAGTGTGGAACGTGTGGTATTTGTTCGTAAAATGAGCTGACCGGGAAGCCAGCAAGATTCAACAGGGACATAATCTGGGATTTGACCAGTCTGCTGTTTCAATTGTTTGGCATGGAAAAGGGTGATGCATTGGAGAGAGCTCCTTCCTACACTGAACAGGTTGATTCAGGGGAACAATGCCCATGATTTGCTGTTAGTGCAATTAGGTGAAAACAATATGGTCATGTAAAAGGGTTTGTCCCAACTGAGGGATATGAAAAAAGATCTGAAGGAGGTAAAAGTGCAGTGGTCGGAGTGTTTTGTAGCATGGATGGAATTCATACCTAGAATGAACTTGAGAGGTGCTAACAAACTGACAGCAACTGATAAAGCAACAAAAAAAAAAAATAGAGATATGCATAGGTTTTGCATGGACGAAGGGCTAGGACTGTTAGAGCTGGCTGACTTGCGCTGCAATACGGCAGAGCTTTTTTCATTATGATGGGGTGCATCTTTCCTGGTACGAGATGGAATTATATTTGTTGGAAGTGAAGGAATTTTTGGCACTGCTTTGAGATTGCAATGGTAAAATGGTCAAGAGGCAGGCGGGGTGGTGGCAGAAGAGGTCATGCTGGTGCCTTTTGTGGTGGTGGTTGTCCTGCACGTTTGCAGGGGATTAGATAGGGTTATTGCTATTGCTGTAGGTGAACCAGGCTGGAAGGGAGGGGGTGAATAAGTTTGCACCAGAATGAGACAGGAATTTAAGGGTTACGTATAGAAAGTTAAGATTAGTAGATGTTAATAGATTCACTGTTAACCAATAGGGGAAGTTAAAAATGATACAGTTGCAGGAGTGCAGTGTGTCATGATGTGGACAATTGCTGGGTTATATGGGGGCGGGAACTTAGGGGTGGGGGTAGGATGACAGACTGGTGTGATGTGGACCTGTTTCAATAAAGCAGCCTTTGTCACACATTTCTAAAGTGTCCGTTGTCTGTTCCCCCCTAACCCAATAGGGGTTTTGGGGGACAGTCAACCAAAGGGAGGTCTGTCCCCTCGGAGTACTCTGGGAAGGCGGTGCAATGTAGATGACTGTTGAGCTACATCCTTTAGACGATGCAGGCCAAGGATTTATATGGGGCCATTTTTTGTGTCACACACCATGTTGTGATAGGTGTACCTGGTGGCAGGCCAGTTTAGGTAGTGAGCGGAAAGTTTCCCCACCCACTGATCCCTCAGATTAGGGTTTTTGGGAAAGTGTGGATTGAAGTTTTCTCATTAAGGCTGGCCGAGCTGTTCGGAGCAGGTGCACAGGGGTTTGAGGAATTTGTATGGTTGTTGCTATGAGACAGGTGCAGGCCTTTTAGCGGTTGGCCCGCAAGTTTGCAGGGGTTTAGATAAGGGTGTTGTTTCATGGGTGAACCAGGCTGAAAGGGAGGGGGTGAATAGGCTCACACCGGAATGAGGCAGGAAGTTAGAGCTTACATATAGGAAGTTACGTTTATCAGATGTTAATAGATTCACTGTAAGATGATTGGGGAAATTAAAAATGTTAAAATTGCATAAGTGCAGTATATCAAGACGTAGATAATTGCTGGGTTACATTACGTGGGGGGGTGGGAACTAAGGGGTGGGCGTAGAAGTGGTAGGTGACAGACTTGTATAGTGAGTTTTTAGTTGTGCAATCCTCCAGGGGGGGACTGCATGCAGCTCCACCATGGAGATTATGAGTCCCCTTCCTTTTATGGTGGTTTTACACTGCCAGGGAAAGGCTGGCGGAATGGGTGATTCAGAGGCCCCTATGCACAGCCCCGTTGTGCATTCCACTGCCCGAATTAGGGGCAGTGGAATGCATGATGGGTGCTGCTGCACCTGTCGTACCGCCACATTGCCGCCAGCTCTATTAGCAGCCGGCGTCAATGTAAAGGCCCTGTTCACCGCAGGGCCGGCAGGCGGAAATACTGTTTCTGCCCACTGGCCCTGCGTTGAATACATAATAGGGCCGGCTGGGTCATGACCACACTGGAGGTCTTCCGGCGGGATGAGTTCGGCGAGCAGCTTGTGCCGCCCTCCAAACTCATAATGAAGGCCATAGTGTACCTTTGAAGTGTGCATCACTTTGGATGTTGTATGCCTTTCTTTTATTTGACAGTACCTGTTAGACACTTAACCAAAAGCTAGCTTAACATTTGAAAATTTGATCAAAAGAGACCCATGTCTTTGTGCATCTCAGAAGATTTAATATATGAGTGATCTAGCAGATTTCTCTGAGCCTAAATATTATAGTATACTGTAATCATCATGCAGGATCCTCAACTGGTTGTACGTTCTTTTAGACTGGAAGGTTATGAAAGGAGCTAACATTAGCAATACATGTTAATGACAGTGGAACCAATTTGGCTCCACATAAATGACAGAGAGGATGGTGTCTAAGCCACTAAGGTTTATTAGAAAATGTTAGTATAAGTTATAAATCAATCACTCAGTAAGTCAATAAATCTAAAAAGAATGTATGTACACTGGATTATGCCAATGGCCTCTACCATGGATCATGTCTATCTATTATGAAAAAACTACAACGTATTCAGAACTCCGCAGCCAGGCTGCTATTACATTGTGAAGTTCAAAATCATGGCATTCTCTTAGCAAAGTCAGGACTAAAACTGCTGAACTATACTATGGAACACACAATTAGTATGCAAAAGAAAGTTCTGAAAGCTTCATCCCACCAGCCACCTCTGGACCATCCAGTCAGGAGATGTTATTCCCTTGGAGCAGGTAGACTTCACAGTTTGCCATTGTTAAAAAAAGAAGTGTGCAGCTGTACAGCCATGAAGTTCAGTAGCAACAGTCCAGTCTGCTTGGTCTAAGAGGCTCTCTTTCATCCCCATGCACTGTTTGTCCACAATCAGGTTTCAATGAAACTGATTGATCTAATAGTTTACAACAGTCAACAAAAGCCTATTCTAACTAACAAGTGTTTTTTGATAATTCACCTGCAGAGAGAGATGAAAATGAAATTTGCAATCCATTTTACAAAGAAATAATTTGAGCAGTTTGGGCCTAGGCACAACTCATGTCAATTTTAAGAGGAAAAATCTGGCAGCCAAGCAAGTGCAGTAGGAAATAGAATAAAAAAAAATAACATATAAATTCACATAAAAAAACAAAGGTTACAGGGACATTACAGTTAGGTTCTGAACTTACTCGTACAAAACAATAGAAATTCAGAAGTTATAGGTGGAGTTTTTCAAGTAACTATAACTCACGCCCTAAGGTAACTATTACTCCTGGCCTCACCATGCACAGCTTTTTCTTCATTATTTGACTGCTAATGCTTCATTTATATTGTTCATAATGTTAAAGAAGTTGTCATGAGTGCTGTAATATCTGGGGTAACTAGCAGTGCATGATGAGTTATGGTTATCTTAGAGTGCAGGTTACTCTAACTATATCTGCAAATTTCCATGGTTTTGTATGAGTAAATTCAGAACCTAACTATAACATCCCTGTAACCTTTAGTTTTTCAGTGAATTTTTGTTTTTTTACTTCTATTTCCTTACTGGAACGTCCCTGTAACCTTTGTTTTGTTCAGTGAATTAATATGTTTTTAAGGTAAAGTCATTTTAATTACTATACGCTAATCCAACCAAAGCTGCACAGAGCCTTCAGCCATGCACGGTGGGGGTTGGCTGCAGGGCTCAACCCCCATGACCACCCAACCGTGCTCCATGCATGGCCTTCGGATGTGTGTGGTGGGTGATGGCCACAGGATCTGTTTCTCTGGGTGTGACAATAGGTGTGAAAGACTCTCTCTGGGTGTGCAAGTGGGTGTGAGAGACGCACAGAGCCTTCAGCCATGCACAGTGGGGGTTGGCCACCAGGCCTGACCTTGGCCAGGCACTGCAGCCAACCCCATGATCACCCAACCCTGCTCCATGCATGGTCTTCGTCTTCATGTGGTGGAAGAGGGCCGCAGGATCTGTTTCTCTGGGTGTGACAATAGGTGTAAAAGGCTCTCTCTGGGTGTGCAAGTGGGTGTGAGAGTGCCTGGGTGTGCACGTGGGTGTGTGAATGTCTAGTTGGGTCTATGAGTTGATGTGTGATGTCGGAGTGAGTCTGTGAGTAGGTGTGTGTGTCTGACTGGGTCTGACTCTGTGTGTGTGATGGTCATCCTGGGTGTGAGAGTAGGTGCGTGAGGGTATGAATGAGTCTGTGAGTGGATGTGTGACGTTTGAGTTGGTCTGTGAGTGGGTGCGTGACTCTCTGAGTGGGTCTGTGATTGGGTGCATAAGTGATTGAGTGCGTCTATGAGTGAATAATTTAGCATATTAATGAGTCTGTGAATGTTTCTGAAAACATTCTCGCTAGTATTGGCAAATTCATCACAACAGTACACTGGGGGGCTGCGCTGAGCATCACAACATATTCATGAATATCACATGGTGAGAAAATCTTTTTTTTAAGGTCATAATTTGACCATCAAAGACCCATACATTACAGCCCTGGGGGTCTGAGTACTGCCACCCTTACTCCTAATTCCACTTTTCATTTTATTTTTCCGCCCCGGGGACAATGTCCAGTTACCTACAGTGGCACCCACAACTTTCTGGTCAGGTTGCGGCCAGCCACTAACAGCATTCCTGTTGGCACGCACATTCAGGAATTCGCCGTGATCGCTGCAAAAACGTAACAATGGATCCCTGGCCCTAGATATACAAATGTATTTTCCCTTTCATTTTTCAAAAACTACTGAACAACGTTACCCCAGAAATGCAAAAGTGTAATCTGTGTACTGAAACCTATGTTTCTGCCAAACGTGGTGTAATTCCATTCAGTAGTTCGGGCTGTAGTCGTTTTTAACGCTCCTAATGGAATTAACATGGGAAATACATGTTTTTTGACCCCCCCCCTTTTTATCTCAGCCCCCGCTTGACAGATTATCCCAAAGCTTTCCATGTGCAACAAGAATCACTGGCACACTTAAAAAAATAAAATTGTGAAGATTCGTTAAAAAATGCAAAAGATAGAGGTAAGTCAAAAAAACACTTTTTCTATGGAAACATGGTCCTACTACAAAAAAACCTAATGGTGACAGCCAGTAGATAATATATATAAGGTCTAATGAACCCAATGATTACATATAGGGGTTATAGGTTGACATTAAAGATGTAGACTACACAGAAGATGAAATTCCAATGGGGTTTAGCTTGATATTGTAATTAGTTGTATATATTAGGTGTACTTTACACTTTATAATTGGTTTTGGATTTTGAATTCAATAATGATTAAGATCCTATTTATTGTAAATTACACTGAATTGTAGAATAGTAGCTATTTTGCTGATTGGTTTGTATGTATTAATTATTTACAATATTTTACAGTATTTTACACTATTTACAATATTTGTAATATTTGAGACATTTATACTCAAATTGTTTGGAATATTTGAAATGTTTGAAATATTTATATACAGAAGCCTACATTGGAGAATATGGGGGTCATTCTGACCTCGGCAGTAAAAGGCCTATACCGCCGGTCAGAACTCCGCCATACTACCGCCGCGGCCGCGGTAAACCGCCACGGTCATTCTGACCACCAACTGTGAATCCGCCAAAAATCCGACATCCAAGGAAGGCCGCCTCATCAGCGGGCCGCGGAAAACTGGAGATGACCAAACCTCCACCGCCACGCCAACACAAACACGCCCATGCCATTCTGACCCACGAATCCACGCGGCGGTCTTTCAACCGTGGTAGTCCATTGGCGGTACACACCGCTGCGGTCAAAATACACACCCAGCTCCAAAACACAGGCACATTGGACAATTTGAAATACACACACCTGACACACATACAAACAACACTCCAACACATCCAATCAACTATAAAACACACACCCACATCACCCACAAACCCCTACGACCGAAGATCAGAGACGAAGGAGAGAGAGACACATCACAGAATAGAGAGCTACATCACACAGAGGCACACTACACCATCACACACACCACATAGAAGCACAAAGCACACTACACCATCACACACACCACATAGAAGCACAAAGCACCACACACCAACACACTCATCACCATATACACCACCCCACACCTCATCCACACCACCCCATGGCACCCCAAAGGCACCCACGCTTTTCGGACCAAGAACTCCGGGTCATGGTGGAGGAAATTATAAGAGTTGAACCCCAGCTCTTCGGCTCACAGGTGCAGCACACCACTATAGCCAGGAAGGCGGAGCTATGGCAGCGGATCGTGGACAGGGTCAACGCGGTGGGACAGCATCCCAGAAATCGAGACGACATCCGCAAACGCTGGAACGACTTACGGGGAAAGGTGCGCTCGATGGTCTCGCGACACAACATCGCAGTGCAGAAGACTGGCGGGGGACCCCCACCCACTCCACCCGAATTCACAGCATGGGAGCAAGAGGTACTAAACATCCTGCATCCTGATGGCCTCGCTGGAGTACACGGAGGAATGGACTCTGGTAAGTACAATCTCAACTACTTCACCCCCCCCAGCATGCTAACCCCCACCACCACCCTCACCCCCAACCCCCATCACACATCCTCCCTGAGAATGTCTCTCCAGCACAACCCACCCAACACCAACCCCTGCATGCCACCACAAACTATGGACACCCATCACCTAAGCATGACCACTGCACATACCCCCCCCCCCCAAACACCCCCACAACACCTCCCCCAAGGGAATGACAGCACTGGGGGACAAGGGCACCCATAAATCGCACGCAATAGCACACACAGAAACAATAACCATTCTCTCTTACCCCATGCAGGACCCGAACGGCAACACACTGGCCAGGAGGGTCCAGAAATGTCCATCCCCCCCCCCGGAAGAGGCCCCCAGTGATGACAGCAGCTCTGTCGACCTGGAACCTGATGACCAGCCCGGACCATCGGGGACCTCTGGACAGTCGGTTCCCCACACATAGGCCACAGCAGACCCAACCCCCTCTGGGAACAACAGCACAGCTCCCACCCAGCGGGCCCATGCCTCTGTCTCTAGGACAGGTCAATCAGCGGTGTGTCTGCCACTACAGGGCACCCAGGCTAACCCACCACCCCAACAACAACAGGGACCTGGGGGCAGTGGTAGTGGGCACACCGTCCAGGGGACAGAGGCCGGGGGAAACAGGGCAACTCGGAGGGCTGCTGTGCGACAGGGGGGGAAGGAGAGGCCCAGGGAACCCACTCTCCAAGAGGCCCTCACCACCATCATGGCAGCCTACCACCACTCCCAAGAGACGATGGCGACGGTACTGGCCAGGTTCCAGGAGATCCAGGCACAGCAGGAGGAACGCTACATGGGGTTCACCAATCAACTCACCAACATCTCTACCGCTATGGGGAGCATAGTCCAGGCCCTCAACCGGATAGAAGACACGTTGCGGGACCATGTGGCACCACACAGGGCCCCTGTCACTAGCCCGGACCAGGAACAGCCTACCACCTCCGCCGGCGCTAGTGGACAGGAGGCTCCACCACAACGACAGGCCACCAGAACCCCACCTCCTGCTGAAGAACAACCACCCCGCAAGAGGAGCCTGAGATAAAAAAAATAGACAGAGTAGGATGTCAAGACCCCCGCCAGCATGAGATACCCCCTGAAGTCATCCCACTGTCCCACATTGCCACCCTGTCCAACCTTGAACTGCCCCTGCTCCATCCTTCCACAGGCATATGGACAATGCACCTGTGAGACTGAGAACTGGACTCTGCCATGGACATTACTCCACCCCCACCCATCACCGTGTTAATATCATGTACCATTATCTAACACAAAAAATAAATCACTCAATGCACTGAAATCAATCAGGAGTCAGGCTGTATTATTTACAAATTTATAACACATTACCGATCAATTATGTTCTGTTAACTTTGTGCTGAACACATACCGAGATCAATAAGCATTAGTCCATGGGCTAACCAAGCAGAAGTCACGCAGTGGGTCATACAGCACTGAAAAGGGAAGGGAAAATCAAACATCAGTTTAAAAGAACTGGGGGGTCATAGACAAAGTTGAGAAGCAGGAGGCTTTCAGGAAAAGTAAAATGGCGTGGGTGATTCTTACCTGTGTGCTACTGAAAATACTGTTGGATAACTCTGTCCCTGTTGTCTGTGTCGTCCTCTGAGTCTTCCTCCTCTTCACTCTCCGCAGGCTCCACAGCTGCTTCAACACCACCATCTGGACCATCCTCCTCCAGGAAAGGCACCTGACGTCGCAATGCCAGATTGTGAAGCATACAGCAGGCCACGATGATCTGGCACACCTTCTTTGGTGAGTACATCAGGGATCCCCCTGTCATATGCAGGCACCTAAACCTGGCCTTCAGGAGGCCAAAGGTCCTTTCTATGATCCTCCTAGTTCGCCCATGGGCCTCATTGTACCGTTCCTCAGCCCTGGTCCGGGGATTCCTCACTGGGGTCAATAGCCAAGGCAGGTTGGGGTAACCAGAGTCACCTTTTAGCCACACACGTTGTCTCTGTAGCTGTTCCATCACATAAGGGATGCTGCTATTACGCATCACATACGCGTCATGCACTGAACCAGGGAACATGGCATTCACATGGGAGATGTACTGGTCAGCCAAACAGACCACCTGGACGTTCATAGAATGGTAACTTTTCCTGTTTCTGTACACCTGCTCATCGTCTTTTGGGGGGACTAAGGCCACATGGGTCCCATCAATGGCACCAATGATGTTGGGAATATGTCCAAGGGCATAAAAATCACCCTTCACAGTGGCCAAATCAACCTCCTCATGGAATATAATGTAACTCCGCATGTGTTTCGTCAGGGCAGACAACACTCTAGAAAAAACTTTTGAAAACATTGGCTGAGACATTCCAGATGACATGGCCACTGTTGTCTGGAATGAGCCACTTGCAAGAAAATGGAGGACTGACAGCACCTGCACCAGAGGGGGAATTCCTGTGGTTTGGCGGATGGGGGACATCAGGGCTGGCTCCAGCTGGGCACACAGTTCATGGATAGTGGCCCGGTCAAGTCGGTATCGTAGTATGATGTGGCGTTCTTCCATTGTCGACAGGTCCACCAGCGGTCGGTACACGCGAGGATTCATCCTTCTCCTCGCAAGTCCCAGCGGACGGTGCCTAGGAATGACAACATGGAGCACAGAGTCAAGCTAATCACTGGTACTTTCACCACAGCTTGCATAGCACACGGTTATCTATGTATTGAAAGGCGTGTATGTGTGGCAATGCAAGGCCTAGGCCTGTGTGTCGCAGTAGAAATTATGCCATGTGGGCCCTTGAAATGGCGGCTGCCTGACCTGTGAAGTGGGACAATGGGAAGTGAGGTCAATGCGCTGGCGGAGCACACCGTGGCGGTAGGCGGTCGAAGACTGCTATACGAAGCCGCATTGATTAACATTGAAGCCTATGGGTTTCAGGAGCCAATGACGATGTGCGCCGGCGGTAGCGGTACGCACCGCCGCGGGCGTGACCTCCATTTTCTATCTGCTTAATCACTCGAGATCTGATCATCCACAGGAAAGGACCTATACTGCAAGTGCTGCTGTGACCTCGGTCTGGAAGAGACAATGGCTGCTGCGACTGGGGAAAGGGCCCCTGCCTTCACGTCTGAAGAGTTGGAGAAGCTCGTGGATGGGGTCCTCCCCCAGTATGCGTTACTCTACGGTCCTCCAGACCAACAGGTAAGTACACCGGGTGCACATGGAATGGGCGATGCCTGTGTGGAGTGGGGTGGATGTAAGTTGGTGGGTTGGGGGGCGAATGAGGAGTGCAACGCACGACAGATGAGAGCATGTGCCATATGGCAAGGTTGGGGAGGGGGGGGCAATCACATCTAACATGCAGTAAGTTGATGAATGTTTCCTTCCCACCCTGTACATGTCACATAGGTCAGCGCCCATCAGAAAGTTGAGATTTGGCGTGCCATCGCCAAGGAAGTCCGGGCCCTGGGGGTCCACGTCAGATGGGGCACCCACTGCCGCAAGAGGTGGGAGGACATCCGCCGCGGGACCAGGAAGATCGCCGAGTCACTGCTGGGGATGGCCTCCCAACCTAGGAGGGGTGCCAGTCGTACCCTGACCCCCCTGATGTCCCGGATCCTGGCGGTGGCCTACCCTGATTTGGATGGGCGCTTGAGAGCATCACAGCAGACACAAGGGGGTGAGTATCAGCACATTCTGCTATCTTTCTGCACAGTGGAGGCGTCTGGGTGGGGGAGGAGGGTTGTGGGTGACATTAGGCCAGGGCGCTTTCTGTAGTGTAGTCCTCTCCCTTAGGCATGGCCCTGTGCTCCCGGCCCCCACCTCTGCAGGGTGACAAGTACAGCTATTGATGGTCCAGCCTCACACATGTGCGCGTTTGTCATCTCTTGACCTGTTGTCCTAGTCAGAAGTACTGAGTAGTGTACCCCGAATGCGCGGCTTAGTGCATGAGGCTCCTGTGTCTGTCCTCTCCGCCAACGGTGTTGACATTGCATGCACTCAACCTGGTCTTCTTTTTTCTCCCCCCACCCTTCTTCTTCATCTTCTTGTGCATGTGTGCATTAGCATCATCAGGCAGAGGAGATTTGGCATCGAAGCACAAGGGAGCTGCAAGTCACAAGGCCCCGGTGGGCCCAGGAACATACACCGAGGGCACCAGTGATCCGGAGGGCGAGGGGAGCACCACAACGGGGACCGGTGGTGAGACCAGCGACACAGACACGTCCTCGGATGGGTGCTCCCTAGCGGTGGCGGCAACATCCGGGCCCCCCGCCTCTACAGGTACAGCCGCCACCCAGCGCACCAGCCCCGCCCTCCCTGCAGCCCCTCAGCCTACGCTCCGTGCCCGCTCGCCCAGGAAAGCGGGCGTCTCCTTCGCCCCAGGCACCTCAGCCCCTGCCCCTGTCACCCCTGCTGCCCTCAGTGCGGAGCTCATTGACCTTGTGAGGACGCTCATTGTTGGGCAGACTACCCTTTTGAATGCCATCCAGGGGGTAGAAAGGGAGGTGCATCGGAGCAATGCCTACCTGGAGGGCATTCATTCGGGTCAGGCTGCCCATCAACGATCGTTCACTGCTCTGGCCTCAGCACTGACGGCAGCCATTGTCCCTGTTTCCAGCCTCCCTCTCCTGACTGCCTCCACCCTGTCTCTGTCTCCTGTTCCTCAGCCTATCCCATCCACACCACCTGACCAGCCTGCACACACCTCAACACCCAAGGGCAGCTCATCCAGACACAAGCACCACAGATCCCACAAACACTCACCCAAGCAACACCCAGATGCAGACATTCCAACAGTCACTACCACCCCTGTGTCCCCCTCCTCCTCGTCTCCCTCCTCCCTCCCTGTGACGTCTACACTCACACCTGCATGCACACCAACATCAGCCAGTGCTTCCATCACCACCACACCCTCCTGTACAGTCCGCACGCGTGCAGTCACCACCCCCACTGCCATTTACACGTCCCCTGTGTCCTCTCCCACTGTGTCTGTCACCCCCTCTTCCAAGACACACAAACGCAGGCAGCCACCCACCCAACAGACATCCACCTCCCGACAGCCTACAGCACCAGCACCTTCACCCAATGACAGCACACCTGACTCTCCTACAACCACATCCTCTTCCTCCACTCCCATCACCACTTCTCCTACCCTTTACCTTGGCCCTAAAAAACTTTTCCTGGCTAATCTTAACCTCTTTCCCTCCGATGACCTACCCCCTCCATCTGCAAAGAGTCCCAAGAGCACCACAGCCACCACCAGCCCAGCTTCGGGTGTCACTGTTGTGCATGGGTTCTGGAGTCCACCCTTTGCCAGCAGTGACACCTCAATCAGCAGCAAGGACACATCCAGCCCCCCCCCGGCGAGAGGACCAGGAAACAAAAGGGCCGCCGTGCGAGGACTGACACGGCTGCCCCCAAGGAGCAAAGTTCGCCCACTTCACCAGCCACAACATCTAGGGGAGGCAAGGGCCCGAGAGCCCCATCTAAGGAGCGTAAGGGCAGCAGGGCGGAGAAGTCAGCCAGCAGGAGCGCAGAGCATGTGGGCCCCACATGCCACATCCCAGCTGTAAAGGAGGACACCAAAGGGCCCAGGACTCCGTCACCGAAGGGTCCAGAAACATCACGGTCGGAGGGCGACTGAGCAGGGAGTCCAGCCCAGGTCTGGCTCCCTTGACCTACTGGATGTGCACCGCTGAAGAGGGGCCGCCGTGCAGAGGAGCACCGCTGAACAGGGCCCCGCCGTGAAGATAGGCACCGCTGAACAGGGCCCGCCGTGAAGATAGGCACCGCTGAAGAGGGCCCCGCCGTGCAGAAGATCACCGCTGAACAGGGCCCGCCGTGCAGAAGAGCACCGCTGAACAGTGCCCGCCGTGCAGAAGAGCACCGCTGAACAGGGCCCGCCGTGCAGAAGAGCACCGCTGAACAGGGCCCGCCGTGCAGAAGAGCACCGCTGAACAGGGCCCCGCCGTGAAGATAGGCACCGCTGAACAGGGCCCGCCGTGAAGATAGGCACTGCTGAAGAGGGCCCCGCCGTGCAGAAGAGCACCGCTGAACAGGGCCCGCCTTGCAGAAGAGCACCGCTGAACAGGGCCCACCGTGCAGCAGAGCACCGCTGAACAGGGCCCGCCGTGCAGAAGAGCACCGCTGAACAGGGCCCGCCGTGCAGAAGAGCACCGCTGAACAGGGCCCCGCCGTGAAGATAGGCACCGCTGAAAAGGGCCCGCCGTGAACATAGGCACTGCTGAAGAGGGCCCCGCCGTGCAGAAGAGCACCACTGAACAGGGCCTGCCGTGCAGAAGAGCACCGCTGAACAGGGCCCCGCCGTGCAGAAGAGCACCGCTGAACAGGGCCCGCCGTGCAGAAGAGCACCGCTGAAGAGGGGCCCGCCGTGCAGAAGAGCACCGCTGAACAGGGCCCCGCCGTCTCAAGCACCGCTCCGCTGGGCCCCGCCGTCTCAAGCACCGCTCCGCTGGGCCCTTCCTGTCAAGCACCGCTCCGCTGGGCCCCGCCGTCTCAAGCACCGCTCCACTGGGCCCTTCCTGTCAAGCACCGCTCCGCTGGGCACCGCCGTCTCAAGCACCGCTCAGCTGGGCCCTTCCTGTCAAGCACCGCTCCGCTGGGCACCGCCGTCTCAAGCACCGCACCGCTGAACAGGGCCCCGCCGTCTCAAGCACCGCTCCGCTGGGCCCCGCCGTCTCAAGCACCGCTCCTTTGGGCCCTTCCTGTCAAGCACCGCTCCGCTGGGCACCGCCGTCTCAAGCACCGCACCGCTGAACAGGGCCCCGCCGTCTCAAGCACCGCTCCGCTGGGCCCTTCCTGTCAAGCACCGCTCCGCTGGGCCCCGCCGTCTCAAGCACCGCTCCGCTGGGCCCTTCCTGTCAAGCACCGCTCCGCTGGGCCCCGCCGTCTCAAGCTGGCACCGCCGTCTCAAGCACCGCTCCGCTGGGCCCCGCCGTCTCAAGCACCGCTCCGCTGGGCCCCGCCGTCTCAAGCACCGCTCCGCTGGGCCCTTCCTGTCAAGCACCGCTCCGCTGGGCACCACCGTCTCAAGCACCGCTCCGCTGGGCACCGCCGTCTCAAGCACCGCTCCGCTGGGCCCTTCCTGTCATGCACCGCTCCGCTGGGCCCTTCCTGTCAAGCACTGTTTATGGTTCACTGTGCCCACCATGCCTCCTCCTTGACCAGTGGAGACTGTCATCCACCTGATGGACTGTGGCTTTGCACTCCCCAGGATGGCACAGTGGGCAAACCACCCACTGTAGAGACTTGGGAGACTGTGGCTTTGCACTCCCCAGGATGGTAAAGTGGGCAACCCACCCACTGTAGAGACTTGAGAGACTGTGGCTTTGCACTCCCCAGGATGGTAAAGTGGGCAACCCACCCACTGTAGAGACTTGAGAGACTGTGGCTTTGCACTCCCCAGGATGGCACAGTGGGCAACCCACCCGCTGTAGAGACTTGAGAGACTGTGGCTTTGCACTCCCCAGGATGGTAAAGTGGGCAACCCACCCACTGATATTGACTTGAGAGACTGTGGCTTTGCACTCCCCAGGATGGCACAGTGGGCAACCCACCCACTGTAGAGACTTGAGAGACTGTGGCTTTGCACTCCCCAGGATGGTACAGTGGGCAACCCACCCACTGTAGAGACTTGAGAGACTGTGGCTTTGCACTCCCCAGGATACATCAATGGGCATGGTGGCCCCTTCGTGGATCTGGCGTTGTGGACTCATGTGGCTGTGGTGCCCCCCCCCTTCCCTTCCCCCTGAGGTGCCTGTAGTTTTTTCATCAGATGCCCCTGCAGTGTTCTCTCCAAAGGACTCAGGTCTCCTGTGTGGGCTTTGCCCTTGTGTCGCTACACTGTAGCCCATGGACTGTTCAATTTAACTTTGATGTAGAGGACTAATTGCCTCGGTTCTCCATGGCAGTGTATATAGTATTATTTTGTTATGGATATTTTGCATAGTTGACCGATACATATCAGAGTCTATTTTTTATATAAATTTTTCTTCACAATTTAATTATGTTTTTGCATTTTTCAGGGGGCTTGGGTGGTGTCACTGTGCATTGTTGCTCTGCATTGGTGTGTACATAGTTTGGGGGGGTGGGAGTCGCATATGTGTGTGCCGTAAGCTTCCCTCCTCCCCCCTCCCGTGTGTCGTAGGTGCAGTACTAACCGTTGTCTCTGCGCCGGCGTTCGTACTCGTGGTAGATGAGAAGGTAGACGAGAGCAGGTAGGATGTTTAATTCGGGTTCCATGCTGTCCTCCGTACTCGTGGAGTGTGTTTTGGTGAGCGTTTTCCCGTTCGTAGTCTGTTTCCGCCGTGTTTTTATCGGCGGGGCTCCCGCCCCGGAAAAGGTGGTGGATTGGTGAGTTGTAATACTGTGGGCGGTACATTGTCTGCCGCCTGCCTGTTGGCGGTGACCGCCGCGCTGTTTGTCTGTACCGCCGTGGCGGTCGGAGTGTTAATGTGGCGGGCTGTGTTGGCGGTTGCCGCCAGGGTCAGAATTCCATTTTTTAGACCGCCGGCCTGTTGGCGGTTTGGCCGCCGCTTTATCACCGACCGCCAGGGTTAGAATCACCCCCTATATCTTATAAATATTTGATTAATCAGATTGAAGACTGTTGATTAGGAATAATTGATGACACTGGTCAAAATGATATAACAACATAAGTTCCTTAAAATGCCAATTGTGATATGATATTAAGATAATGATGATAGATTTATTTGTAAGGACGTTGTCGCACATTAGGTAAATATATCAATGAGACATACAAATGGATTGTTAATTATTAATCTTCCATTTTTTAATTCTCAATTGATTTTTTAATAACAATTTGTTGTTAAGTCTCTATTATATCAAATTATAGATATGTATCTTGTATTTATGAAATATGTGAGGAATATACAATGCTTCAATGTCTAGACCATTGAAAGTAGTCTTTTTCAAGATTGCTGAGTTAAAACTGGGCATAGATATGTTGATTGTCTTTAGGGTTTTGCATGTTTTCGGATGGCCGCTGCAGTAGATCACATTAGAATACTATGAAAACAAATGATGGATTTTATCTTGTATATATATGGTGCCGTTTTTTTGGCCGGATTTGTCCAGTAGCAGGCGCTTTGCCAAAACGCATTGACATTTCACTGCAGGACTCTGTGTAACCATTACAAGGAATAAATTCAATATAATTTAATTCGGCATTGTTGAACATGACTTCGTTCTAATGGTCGGGATTTAACCAAGGGATTGGTGCAGCCGTCGGATGGTTATAGTTCCATCTGTTGAGGATTATTTAATACGTGGTCTCCAGTACACGATACGGCTGGCACACCGTTTGAGTGCGTGTGGTATTATCCACTGGAGAAATTTGAAAAGTGACTTACACGCAGCACCGTGCCGTTTTTATCCGGATGCGAACTCAGCTGATTTGATAAGCTAGGATTGTTGCTTTCCTCTGAGGGGTTAGAGAACGCCCGCTGGTTGGAGGTTTCATTCCTCTTTGCTGTTCGGCTACAAAATATCCGGTTTTCAACATCGCATTCCAAATTGGCACACGGACAGGAAAACGAACAACAGAAAGACTAAATGTCAGTGTTTCAAATACGTCTCTTCCCAGATACATTGTCACAAGTAGAGAATCCATTTGTAAGAACGAATCAACAAGTATAGAAAGTATCCAGTTCATTACTGGTGGTTATTCACACAGCGTCCTGCAATTTAGATTTGTTTACTCTTCTTGGCTTTTTCATCATTCAGTGGCTATAAATAGAACATTAATTTTGATCGTATAACCTGGGCTGTTCTTGTTTACCGTAACTATGACTGAATGGAGAAGGCTGTGGGAACAAGCAGCAGCCAAATTGTTTGACAACACTAAGACCAGCAATGGACCCCCGGGGGTTCAGATGCACACTACCTCCAGCATTATTAACCAGCTAGAGAAAGCACATATTTTGGAACTTAAAAAATGGTGGGAGATGACATCATTGACTAAGTATATTGAAAGTGGCAGAGTGCCAAGGGGCCTTCGCATTTTAATATTGCCCACCTTAGGTGATATGGATCCCGATTTGCTGGAGGAGTGGAGAACCCAAACAGCAGACTGTTTGACCAAACTTATGGCACTTTAATTACCCTGGCTAAAGGACGAATGGATGAACATATCATTAAGATTGAACAACTAACCAAAGACTTAGAGAAAATAGCTAACCAACAAGAAGTCTCTAATCAGCTAGCCAAAATGGAAGAACGGATTAAAAATAAGGAAGAAGAAATCAAATTACGTAAAGCACATAAATTCAATAGAGACAAACTGGATTATGAACATGGAAGAATCTACACGTTTGCTCTGAAATATGATATTGTAAGAACAAAAGATGTGTCCAAGAGTGGAGCAGAAGTTGCCATACATCATATATCCGCTGATGATAGCTCGGAGATAGGTTCCTCTGCAGATGAGGCACCACGTAACAAATTGGATTTTCACGGGGAAATGCGTCTTATGCAAATTGTCACGCCACCCCCAGGCCAAAACCGAAGACGTGGCCGAGGAAGCAGAAGACGACACGGGGTAAGAGGAAGAAGCAATCAATACTAGGAACAGGATTGAACTCTCACTCCCCCAGCAGTTTGAACCACTCGAGTACTGTTGTTAACATCTCCAATAGCATATTCACAGATAATCAAATACGCATACTTGATTTAGGATTAAGCTTCTGTACTAATGTCCAATGGGACTATGTCAGTACACGAATTGAGCTCTATAAATTTGTTCGCAAATTACGTTTAATTAAACATTTTTCCAACAAGGATAAAAACCTCTTTGCAGACAATGTGAACAGAAGGGCTCCAGTCTCAGGATTGAATATTGTGGATAGTACAGAATTGATTGCTATTAATAATCTAGCTAAGGAAAGCAGTGAACTTGGATGCTTGGCATATGATGAAACTAACATCAACACCTCTACGCTCAACAAGATGGGGTTTGTTACCAATCTTCATGATACCAGTCATCTGAAATTGTGGAGCAGATTCAATCCTCCACTGTCAAGTGGAAATTTGATTGATACATTTCATGAGCTAGTAATTGGCGACATTGATAAATTCCGCATGAAAGTTCCATCCAAAACAATAAATAGATCCAATTTTACTCAATAAGCCTGGAAAGATCTAAATATACTGAGAACCAACAAGTCCATTATCATTAAACCCTCTGATAAGGGCGGTAACAATGTTAGTATGGACACATGTGATTACACCAAAGAAGCTTACCGACAATTAATGAATATAGATCATTATGACAAGTTGCAGACTAATCCTATAACTCAATATCAAGTGACGTATCATGAGATGCTTAATGAATGGCACACTAAACAACTTATTGATTATGATGAGTTTACATATTTGAAGATTGACTATCCCAAAATTCCGTGTATTTACTTTCTGCCCAAAATCCATAAGAATATATCACATCCCCCAGGAAGACCTATAGTCAGCATGAACCTGTCGCTGCTAGAAAATACTTTGCGATATTTAGACCTGTTTCTGTGCACCTTTGTCACTGAATCACCATCATATTTAAATGACGCTAATGATTTCCTGGCTAAGATACACAATATTCCATGGCATAAAGATTATTTAATGGTCACTATGGATGTGGCCTCTTTGTGTTAGGGTTTGTACACAGCAAAGAGCATGTCCCCTCTCACTGCACTAGTGGGTTCTGTAATAGCTCCCTTTTAAACTTACTATTGAAAGCCTTTCTTGTTATCTCACCTTCCCCCCACCCCCCTAGGCTTCTGTGTATGTTGTTTAATGTGCTGTTTTGTTTACACATTGGGCCTTGCTTTTACCAAGGCTTCTTTAAAATACTCCTCCCTAGGCCATGTGTTAATCCAACTCATTTGCATAATAACTGAAACTCTGCACACCTTTCAAGAACATGTGCAGCATGTGAGGACCACACCCAGCTCTTCAAACCACACCCAGCTCTGCACACCTTCCAAGAACATGTGCAGCATGTGAGGACCACACCCAGCCCTTCAAACCACACCCAGCCCTGTCTATAAAAGGCATCCCCCGAGCCTCACCCAGTGCTTGTGCTCGTCTACCTCCCGCTTACCTGAGAACAGATCCCTCGGCGCTGGCACTCCTGCTCTTTACAGACTTTCATTGACTTCAATGGGCGCAGCTTCTGGCTCTTCCCTCTTCCGGTTTCCGGTTCCTCCTTGCTTCAGCCTCTCTCCTATGAGTAACCTGCAAAAGAGAAAGAAGACAAGGTTAGACTGATAAGTATCTCTTGCCAGCAACAAGTAAGTGCAAAACGTTTTATTACCTGAAAGAACTTTGAGAACAATTTCTGGATTCCTGTATAGACAATTTGAAACGAAATACCTTCCACGAACATTGTGATTCAAACTCTTTGTTACAAGAATATTTTGCAGAACTTTGTGAAGCAAACATTGTTTTTTCTCATGGAACTTTTAAGAATCGAACAGTGGAAACCATTAACAGCAAGGCAAACAGTAAATGAAGGACTTGCACAAATTACATGCTGTATTTTGATGTAAAAGTACAGTATTTGTTTTATAAAAGATTCTGGAAATATGGGAAAAGTGAGTCTGCTATTGGGAATTTAGGCTTTAGTTATATTATGATGAATGTTTGATATTGGTAATTCTGATAACAGTATTTTTTTAATGTTTTAGAAGCTTTACAGTAATAGAAAACACATCCCAGAGCAGTAACACATTCCAAACCTGGAAACTAGAGACCAGGATCCAAGAGGTACTTTTAGAAGAGAATTTCTAATAAATAAAGGGATAGTCAGGAACCCATTTAGGAATAGGTTGCACTTATCTGTTCTTTGTTTATGTTTCATTAGGCACCAGTTTCTACAGAAGTCAGAAAGGGCCGCAGATTTGTGCAGCACTTCAACAGTGGAAACGCAAGAACGGTGTTGTCTCTCTTTTTTATTTTATCCACTTCCCCCCTTCCCTTGAGCTTCTGTTCTTAGTGCACTGTTTTAAAAACTAGTGTGCTGGAACAAGCAGTTTCAGGGTGGGGTCGGATTGTCTTCAACCTCCATCAGAACTGAACAAGAACTCAGGTGAGCTGGGCTTTGACAGAAGCACAAGCCTTAAAAAAATTCAGTTCTGGTGGACGATGAATACCGGGGAAGAAATAGAGGGCATTGACGTCACGGATATGGCGCAGGCCCTAAATGAGGACTTGGCTCATAATGAATCAGTGTCTGGCATCTTGCAACATATGCAAGAGGAAATAGAGAGATTAAAGATGGAGAATACCTCTTTAAAACAGGATTTAAGCAGGTATAAATTTAGGGGATCTCAGTGGAACACAGCTTCTACGCCTTTGTTTAAAACCTCCTCAGAGACAGGGGCGCCATCAAAACATACAACTTTGCCTTCCCCAGTTGAGGTTACTGTTAATGTTCCTAATGTTGTGCCCATAGCAGCACCTGAACGTTTTCATGGAGATAGTAACAAATTCCATGTTTTTATCAATCAATGTCAATTACACTTCATTTGTAAGCCACAACAGTTCCCTACTGATGATACGAAAGTGGCATTCGTCTTGTCTTATTTGGGTGGCACAGCAGCCAATTGGTCAATTCCTTTCGTGGATAGAGATGATCCCATCCTCCATAATTGGAATCAATTTAAACGTACCATGACCAGCCTTTTTGCAAAACACACTTTCACGCAGGCAAGTGATAATGAGCTTTTAAATCTTAAACAAGGTAACAAGGATTTATTGACCTATCTCACTAGTTTTAATCGTTTACTCACCGAGACACAGTGGCCAGAAGAAAAGCGTGTCTCCCTTTTTTTATAAAGGTTTGAGAGACGAGTTAAAAGACGGGCTGGCTCATATCGTTGATTTGCCAAAAGACTATTCGGACTTTGTAGATTTAGTTGTGAAATTAGAACATAGACTAGGAGAAAGAAAGGGAGATAAATACAAACTGGAATCACGGTTAACTTTTATTAGACACGAGAAGAAAGACACAGATAATAAACTCCCTGAACCAGAGCCTATGCAAACAGGGACACTCAGAGGTCCACTCACATCAGAGGAAAAAGAAAGAAGGAGAACATTTCAATTATGTTTATATTGTGGCAGGGCAGGTCACTTTGCCAGAGAATGTCCAGTAAAGCCTAAAACTCCACGAAAGGGTGCTGTTTCCTCCACCTCCTCAACTGAATCGGGAAACGATTAAGCTCGACAAGGGGAGAGGTTACTTGTTCGAGAAAACATCTTAATCAAACCTCTAATGCTGCAGCCTTCAGGGTACCGCACATACCTAGACATTTCATAATTCAGGTCGTTTTAATTGTTACTACCCAAGTGAGGCATTCTCTCCCTGTCCTACTGGACTCAGGCGCGACAGGAAATTTTGTAGATAATAAGTTAGCTGAAATCTTAGGACTTCCTATGTGCCTAAAGCCTTGTCCAGAAGCAGTATGTGCAGTGGATGGGTCAGAATTGACCTCTGGATTAATCACAAAACAAACAAGTCCACTTGTTATGGTCTGTCAGAACGGGCACACAGAGGTGATTAGCTTTGATCTGATAGATACTCCTAATTTTGGTTTGATTCTCGGGGTACCCTGGTTAACAACTCATAACCCAAAAATTGATTGGGTGAATAGAACTGTTACTTTGGATTCCTCTTTCTGTAGAACCATTGCTATCAAGAAGCAGGTACAGAACAGAGCACAATATTACACTGTGCTAGTGTTACACAAGATGAATCAAGTCTCCCTCCTGAATATTCTGACTTTAAAGACGTCTTTGATCCAGTAAAGGCTAGTGTGCTGCCCCCACATCGGTCTTATGACTGCCGTATAGATCTTATCCCAGGGGCCCCTTTACCTAATAACAGAGTATATGCTTTGACTGACGAAGAAACCAAATACTTAAGAACCTACCTAGATGACCTACTACAGTCTGGGTTCATCCGTCATTCCACATCTCCGGTGTCATCTCCACTCTTTTTTATCCCGAAGCCGGATAAATCCCTGCGCGCGTGTATCGATTATAGAGGACTAAATAAGGCTACAATAAAGAATAAATATCCCCTTCCTCTAATACCTGTGTTGTTGGATCAATTAAGACATTCTACTGTATACACTAAACTAGATCAGCGGGGAGCTTACCACCTGGTCCGAGTAAAAGAGGGGGATGAGTGGAAGACAGCTTTCAAGACAAAGTTTGGTTTATTTGAGTACACAGTAATGCCCTTTGGGTTATGTAATGCCCCTGCGGCCTTTCAGTTCTTTATAAATGAGGTCCTACACGAATTCCTGGACGTTTGTGTCATAGTATACATAGACGACATCCTCATTTACTCTAAGAACTCAGAAGAACATACCCAACATGTTCGTGCAGTATTATCAAAGTTAAAAGAAAATCATCTTTTTGCTAAGTTAGAAAAGTGTACTTTTAATGTCAACAAGGTGGACTTTTTAGGATACTGCCTGTCACCTCAAGGAATAACTATGGATGTAAAGAAAATCAGTGCTATTGCTGATTGTCCAGAACCATCCTCTGTAAAAGATATTCAGAAATTTCTGGGTTTCGCCAATTTTTATAGGAGGTTTATTGCACATTTTGCAGACATTGCGGCCCCAATAACTACCTTGTTGCGGAAAGGGCAACGATTTCTTTGGACTGATGAGGCGGCACACGCCTTTCAACTCCTAAAACAAAAGTTCACTTCAGCCCCAATTCTGAAACATCCTGATCCTGACTTGCCCTTTTTTGTTGAAGCGGATGCGTCACAAGTAGCTTTAGGAGGAGTTCTCTCTAAACGAGATGCAGTAGATGGCCAGTTACATCCTATAGCCTTCTATTCCAAAAAGTTATTGCCAGCTGAACAAAATTACACTGTGGCTGAAAGGGAACTACTAGCTATCAAAGTAGCCTTTTCAGAATGGAGGCACCATTTAATGGGAGCCAAGTACCCAGTTACAATCTTTTCTGACCATAAGAACCTACAGTTTTTTGGATCACTTAAAGCACTAACACCACGTCAGATGCGCTGGTTAAATTTTTTTAGCACATTTGACTTTGTTATAACCTATAGACCAGGTGCACAACAAATTCAATCTGATGTGTTATCTAGATACGGACATACCTCAGACATGAAACAAGATAAAATAGGAGAACCCATTATTCCTCCCCAAAAGTTGTTGGCACCAGTACAACAGAAGGATTTCATCACAGATCTATATAATGCACACATGCAAATAGCACCTCAGGATTGGTTAAAGGATTCCCATAACACAATACAACGAGGTTTATTGTATCACGACCACATGCTGTTAGTGCCCACCTCTGAATTACAAACACAGGTGATAATTTGGCATCACGCCTCACCGTTGGCAGGTCATCCTGGTTGGGTAAAAACCCTGGAAAATGTGCAAAAACACTTTTGGTGGAACACTATAAGAAAGGACATTAAGCAATTTGTCACTACCTGTCCAATTTGTGCAAGACATAAATCTTCTCATAAGGCTCCTGATGGCTTGTTAATACCAATGCCAACACCCAAACAACCTTGGCACACTGTGAGCGTAGACTTTATTGTAGGTTTACCACCTGTAAAATCCTTCACAACAGTGTTGGTTATAGTGGATTTTTTATCTAAAATGGCACATTTTGTACCATTACGGAAATTACCCACGGCGGCAGAATTTGCCGATATTTTTATAAGGGAAATTGTGCGTTTACATGGTTTGCCAAGCAAAGTGGTGTCAGACCGAGGGAGCCAGTTCAACTCCAGATTTTGGAAAAAATTATGTGAAAAACTGAAAATAGATGTGGCCTTATCCACTGCTTTCCACCCAGAGACAGATGGACAGACTGAACGACTGAACCAAACCTTACTTCAAACGCTACGTTGTTTATTGGCTGATTATTCTAGTGAATGGTTGGAAGCTCTCCCTGTAGCAGAGTTTGTTTATAATAATACTGAGCATTCAGCTCTACTTTGCTCACCATTCTATTTCTTGCAAGGGTATCATTCAAGAGCTATACCCATTTTGTTAGAAGATTCCCTGTTGCCTACAGTAACGGATAGACTAACGAGGTTAGGTGACATACAAGACAAAGCCAGGAAACATTTATTAAAGTACAAGGAAAGCTTGAAAAGACAAGCAGACAAACACAGGTCTGAGGCCCCAATGTATAAAATTGGTGACAAGGTATGGCTCTCCACAAAGAACCTAAACATAGAGGGATCCCGGAAGCTGCAACCACGTTTCATTGGACCCTTTAGTATAACTTCCATAGTAAACCCGGTAACAGTAAAATTAGATTTACCAAAAGAATATCCAGTACATACTACATTCCATGTGTCCTTGCTTAAGCCGTACAACTCAAAAACCCGACCTGAACCACCACCTCCACCCATACCAATTAAGGGAAATCTGGAATATGAAGTGAAAAGCATAAAAGACTCAAAAAGAATTAGTGGACGTCTGTTTTATTTAGTAGAATGGAAAGGATATGATGAATCTGAGAATTCATGGGAACCAGCATCATATGTACATGCCCCACAGCTGATTAGACGGTTTTATTTAAAAAATCCAGGAAAACCCCGTCCTGTAGGAGGGCCTTTGAGGGGGGCAACTGTTAGGGTTTGTACACAGCAAAGAGCATGTCCCCTCTCACTGCACTAGTGGGTTCTGTAATAGCTCCCTTTTAAACTTACTGTTGAAAGCCTTTCTTGTTATCTCACCTTCCCCCCACCCCCCTAGGCTTCTGTGTATGTTGTTTAATGTGCTGTTTTGTTTACACATTGGGCCTTGCTTTTACCAAGGCTTCTTTAAAATACTCCTCCCTAGGCCATGTGTTAATCCAACTCATTTGCATAATAACTGAAACTCTGCACACCTTTCAAGAACATGTGCAGCATGTGAGGACCACACCCAGCTCTTCAAACCACACCCAGCTCTGCACACCTTCCAAGAACATGTGCAGCATGTGAGGACCACACCCAGCCCTTCAAACCACACCCAGCCCTGTCTATAAAAGGCATCCCCCGAGCCTCACCCAGTGCTTGTGCTCGTCTACCTCCCGCTTACCTGAGAACAGATCCCTCGGCGCTGGCACTCCTGCTCTTTACAGACTTTCATTGACTTCAATGGGCGCAGCTTCTGGCTCTTCCTTCTTCCGGTTTCCGGTTCCTCCTTGCTTCAGCCTCTCTCCTATGAGTAAACTGCAAAAGAGAAAGAAGACAAGGTTAGACTGATCAGTATCTCTTGCCAGCAACAAGTAAGTGCAAAACCTTTTATTACCTGAAAGAACTTTGACAACAATTTCTGGATTCCTGTATAGACAATTTGAAACGAAATACCTTCCACGAACATTGTGATTCAAACTCTTTGTTACAAGAATATTTTGCAGAACTTTGTGAAGCAAACATTGTTTTTTCTCATGGAACTTTTAAGAATCGAACAGTGGAAACCATTAACAGCAAGGCAAACAGTAAATCAAGGACTTGCACAAATTACATGCTGTATTTTGATGTAAAAGTACAGTATTTGTTTTATAAAAGATTCTGGAAATATGGGAAAAGTGAGTCTGCTATTGGGAATTTAGGCTTTAGTTATATTATGATGAATGTTTGATATTGGTAATTCTGATAACGGTATTTGTTTAATGTTTTAGAAGCTTTACAGTAATAGAAAACACATCCCAGAGCAGTAACACATTCCAAACCTGGAAACTAGAGACCAGGATCCAAGAGGTACTTTTAGAAGAGAATTTCTAATAAATAAAGGGATAGTCAGGAACCCATTTAGGAATAGGTTGCACTTATCTGTTCTTTGTTTATGTTTCATTAGGCACCAGTTTCTACAGAAGTCAGAAAGGGCTGCAGATTTGTGCAGCACTTCAACAGTGGAAACGCAAGAACGGTGTTGTCTCTCTTTTTTATTTTATCCACTTCCCCCCTTCCCTTGAGCTTCTGTTCTTAGTGCACTGTTTTAAAAACTAGTGTGCTGGAACAAGCAGTTTCAGGGTGGGGTCGGATTGTCTTCAACCTCCATCAGAACTGAACAAGAACTCAGGTGAGCTGGGCTTTGAGACTTTGTATACCTCCATCAAACATCAACTAGGTTACAAGCATGTAGATATTTCTTACAAACACGACCTATTGAATTTCTTGAGCACACAAACATGTTACAATTATCCATGTTACAATTTTGTTTAACCCATAACCTTTTCCTCTTTGATAATAATTGTTTTTTACAAAAACAAGGGACAGCTATGGGGGCTTATTTTTCTCCCACATACGCCAATTTATATATGGGTTGGTGGGAGAAAGAGGTGGCATGGTCTGAAAACAACAATATCTATATGGATAGGGTTGTGCTGTGGGTGCAATATATTGATGACCTTTTCATCATTTGGGATGGTACTGATCAGTCATTGTTGGAATATATAAACATACTAAATGATAACCAACTTAACATCTATTTGGAAGTCACTTTTAGCAGAGAGACTATTGAATTTTTAGATTTCTCACTAGAAGTGAGGAATGATCAGCTAGAGACCACCATGTATCGCAAACCCACGGCATGCAATTCTATCCTACATGCCAATAGTGGACATCCCACAACACTAAAATGGAGTATACCATATAGCCAGTTTCTCCGGGCTCGCAGAATATGTTCAGATGAGAGTAGATATGATCTGGAAATTAGGATCTTGATGGAAAGATTTCTAAATAGAGGATATCCTCTCAAAATTTTGGTGGATGCACAGAATAGAGTCAAAAGCAAAAGCAGAGATGAGTTACTTTTCAACAACATATCTACAAATAGTGAGACGAAACAATCGTCCCCTAGAATATTTCTGCAATATAATCAACAACATGGTTCTTTGAAAACCATACTTCAGAAGAACTGGCACATCCTACAGAATGATCCCAATATCAGGGACAGTATTGGTCCACATCCATCCATAACTTTCCGTAAGGCTCGCTCACTAGGGGATCATTTAACTAGAAGTTTTTTCTCTACAAAAGAAAATACATCCTGGTTGAGCAAAAAACGTTTGGGATTATGGAAGTGTGGCCACTGTAAGGCATGCAAGTATGCACAAAATATGCAAAGCTACCAAACTTTTGATGGTTGCTATTGTGACATCAAGGATTGCATTACGTGTGACACTGAATTTGTGGTCTATGTTGTTGAATGTGGATGTTATTAAAAATACATTGGTAGCACCATCCACAAGTTAAAAGTTAGGTTTTTACAACATTTTAGAGCCATTAAAAATCAAGATAGAACATACCCCCTGGCCAAACATTTTTGGGATACCCACAAAGGGGATTCCAGTACATTATCATTTTATGGTATTAAATCTATTAAAAACAATCCTAGGGCAGGTGAAAGAACATCTGAGCTCAGACAAATGAAATCCAAGATGATTTTATTACTTGGTTCTGAATCACCCTGTGGGCATAATCTTGATGCTGAATTACATGTCCATCTAAGATAAAATACAGAATGTTTACTGAATTTATGAAATATTAGTAGAGGGATCTAAAGTGGTGTGAAATTTTGCCTATATGGAACTGTGGACATAAGGCAATTTCTATAACTGCCATCTACAAGGGGTGATTTTAATGATATAAATGATATATGTGATTTTGCAGAATCTTTAGGAATATGTATTTGTCCCTAATTGAAACCCATTTAGATTTTTTTCAGAATTTTCCATCTTTTTAGATTTTTTCTTCCTTTTGAAATTGATATTTAAAGAAGAGTGGACATACAGATACAAGTTTTTATCACTGTTTTTCACAGTTATAGACACTTAATTTAATATAGAAATAGTTTTGTTTAATTAGCACTTTGCACTTTAGCCTGTGGCTTCTTTCCATTTCCATTTTGTATACATGCATCAATTAGGACTCTACAATATAGATTAAACAGAGTAGATTAACCTCATAAAATAAATTAATTGCTTTCAAGAGGTCAATGCAAGACATTATGAAAGAATAAGGTAATTCTAAGGTCTAATGAACCCAATGATTACGTATAGGGGTTAAATTATAGGTTGACATTAAAGATGTAGACTACACAGAAGAGGAAATTCCAATGGGGTTTAGCTTGATATTGTAATTAGTTGTATATATTAGGTGTACTTGACACTTTTTAATTGGTTTTAGATTTTGAATTCAATAATGATTAAGATCTTATTTATTGTAAATTATAACAACACTGGATGTCATTTTTACACTGAATTGTAGAATAGTAGCTATTTTGCTGATTGGTTTGTATGTATTAATTATTTACAATATTTTATAGTATTTTACACTATTTACAATATTTGTAATATTTGAGACATTTATACTCAAATTGTTTGAAATATTTGAAATATTTTTATACAGAAACCCACATTGGAGAATATATCTTATAAATATTTGATTAATCAGATTGAAGACTGTTGATCAGGAATAATTGATGACACTGGTCAAAATAATATAACAACATAAGTTCCTTAAAATGCCAATTTTTATATGATATTAAGATAATGACGATAGATTTATTTGTAAGGACGTTGTCGCCCATTAGGTAAACATATCAATAAGACATACAAATGGATTGTTAATTATTAATCTTCCATTTTTTAATACTCAATAGATTTTTTAATAACAATTTTTTGTTAAGTCTCTATTATATCAAATTATGGATATGTATCTTGTATTTATGAAATATGTGAGGAATATACAATGCTTCAATGTCTAGACCTTTGAAAATAGTCTATGTCAAGATTGCTGAGTTAAAACTGGGCATAGATATGTTGATTGTCTTTAGGGTTTTGCATGTTTTAAGATGACCGCTGCAGTAGATCACATTAGAATGTTATGAAAACAAATGATGGATTTTATCTTGTATATATATGGTGCCGTTTTTTTGGCCGGATTTGTCCAGTAGAAGGCGCTTTGCCGAAACGCGTTGACATTTCACTGCAGGACTCTGTGTAACCATTACAAGGAATAAATTCAATATAATTTAATTCGGCATTGTTGAACATGACTTAGTTCTAATGGTGGGGATTTAACCAAGGGATTGGTGCAGCCGTCGGATGGTTATCATTCCATCTGTTGAGGATTATTTAATACGTGGTCTCCGGTACACGATACGGCTGGCACACCGTTTGAGTGCGCGTGGTATTATCCACTGGAGAAATTTGAAAAGTGACTTACACGCAGCACCGTGCCGTTTTTATCCGGATGCGAACTCAGCTGATTTGATACGGTAGGATTGTTGCTTTCCTCTGGGGGGTTGGAGAACACCCGCGGGTTGGAGGTTTCATTCCTCTTTGCTGTTCGGCTACGAAATATCCGGTTTTCAACATCGCATTCCAAATTGGCACACGGCCCGGAAAACGAACAACAGAAAGACTAAGGGGGTGATTCCGAGACTGGCGGGTGGCGGAGGCCGCCCGCCAGTCTACCCCCGACAAAATACCGCTCCGCGGTCGCAAGACCGCGGAGGGTATTTTGAGATTTTCCCTGGGCTGGTGTGCGGCCGCCAAAAGGCCGCCCGTCAGCCCAGGGCAAATCTACCTTCCCACGAGGACGCCGGCTCCGAATGGAGCCGGCGTAGTGGGAAGGTGCGACGGGTGCTGTTGCACCCGTCGCGTATTTCAGTGTCTGCTTTGCAGACACTGAAATACTTTGTGGGGCCCTCTTACGGGGGCCCCTGCAGTGCCCATGCCCCGCGGCACCCCCTACCGCCATCCTGTTCCTGGCGGGAGACCCGCCAGGAACAGGATGGCGGTAGGGGGTGTCAGAATCCCCATGGCTGCGGTTCAGCTGCAGTCAGAATGCTCGAGGGAGCACCGCCAGCCTGTTGGCGGTGCTCCCGTGGTCGGTGACCCTGGCGGTCACCGGCCGCCAGGGTCAGAATGACCCCCTAAATGTCAGTGTTTCAAATACGTCTCTCCCCAGATACATTGTCACAAGTATAGAATCCATTTGTAAGAACGAATCAACAAGTATAGAAAGTATCCAGTTCATTACTAGTGGTTATTCACACAGCGTCCTGCAATTTAGATTTGTTTACTCTTCTTGGCTTTTCCATCATTCAGTGGCTATAAATACCCTGGGCTGTTCTTGTTTACCGTAATTATGGCTGAATGGATAAGGCTGTGGGAACAAGCAGCAGCCGAATTGTTTGACAACACTAAGACCAGAAATGGACCCCCGGGGTTCAGATGCACACTACCTCCAGCATTATTAACCAGCTAGAGAAAGCACGTATTTCGGAACTTAAAAAATGGTGGGAGATGACATCATTGACTAAGTATATTGAAAGTGGCAGAGTGCCAAGGGGCCTTCGCATTTTAATATTGCCCACCTTAGGCGATATGGATCCCGATTTGCTGGAGGAGTGGAGAACCCAAACAGCAGACTGTTCGACCAAACTTATGGGAACTTTAATTACCCAGGCTAAAAGATGAATGGATGAACAAATCATTAAGATTGAACAACTAACCAAAGACTTAGAGAAAATATCTAACCAACAAGAAGTCTCTAATCAGCTAGCCAAAATGGAAGAACGGATTAAAAATAAGGAAGAAGAAATCAAATTACGTAAAGCACATAAATTCAATAGAGACAAACTGGATTATGAACATGGAAGAATCTACACGTTTGCTCGGAAATATGATATTGTAAGAACAAAAGATGTGTCCAAGAGTGGAGCAGAAGTTGCCATACATCATATATCCGCTGATGATAGCTCAGAGATAGGTTCCTCTTCAGATGAGGCACCACGTAACAAATTGGATTTTCAGGGGGAAATGCGTCTTATGCAAATGGTCACGCCACCCCCAGGCCAAAACCGCAGACGTGGCCGAGGAAGCAGAAGACGAGGCGGGGTAAGAGGAAGAAGCAGTTAATACTAGGAACAGGATTGAACTCTCACTCCCCCAGCAGTTTGAACCACTCGAGTACTGTTGTTAACATCTCCAATAGCATATTCACAGATAATCAAATACGCATACTTGATTTAGGATTAAGCTTCTGTACTAATGTCCAATGGGACTATGTCAGTACACGAATTGAGCTCTATAAATTTGTTTGCAAATTACTTTTAATTAAACATTTTTCCAACAAGGAAAAAACCTCTTTTCAGACAATGTGAACAGAAGGGCTCCAGTCTCAGGATTTAATATTGCGGACAGTACAGAATTGATTGACATTAATGATCTAGCTAAGGAAAGCAATGAACTTGGATGCTTGGCATATGATGAAACTAACATCAACACCTCTACGCTCAACGAGATGGGGATTGTTACCAATCTTCATGATACCAGTCATCTGAAATTGTGGAGCAGATTCAATCCTCCACTACCAAGTGGAAATTTGATTGATACATTTCATGAGCTAGTAATTGGCGACATTGATCATGAAAGTTCCATCCAAAACAATAAATAGATCCAATTTTACTCAACAAGACTGGAAAGATCTAAATATACTGAGAACCAACACGTCCATTATCATTAAGCCCTCTGATAAGGGCGGTAACAAAGTTATTATGGACACATGTGATTACACTAAAGAAGCTTACCGACAATTAATGAATATAGATCATTATGACAAGTTGCAGACTAATCCTATAACTCAATATCAAGTGACGTATCATGAGATGCTTAATGAATGGCACACTAAACAACTTATTGATTATGATGAGTTTACATATTTTAAGATTGACTATCCCAAAATTCTGTGTATTTACTTTCTGCCCAAAATCCATAAAAATAAATCACATCCCCCAGGAAGACCTATAGTCAGCATGAACCCGTCGCTGGTAGAAAATACTTTGCGATATTTAGACCTGTTTCTGTGCACCTTTGTCACTGAATTACCATCATATTTACATGACACTAATGATTTCCTGGCTAAGATACACAACATTCCATGGCATAAAGATTATTTAATGGTCACTATGGACGTGGCCTCTTAGTATACCTCCATCAAACATCAAATAGGTTACAAGCATGTAGATATTTCTTACAAACACGACCTATTGAAATTCTTGAGCACACAAACATGTTACAATTATCCATGTTACAATTTTGTTTAACCCATAACCTTTTCCTATTTGATAATGATTGTTTTTTACAAAAACAAGGGACTGCTATGGGGGCTTATTTTGCTCCCACATATGCCAATTTATATATGGGTTGGTGGGAGAAAGAGGTGGCATGGTCTGAAAACAACAATATCTATATGGATAGGGTCGTGCTGTGGGTGCGATATATTGATGACCTTTTCATCATTTGGGATGGTACTGATCAGTCATTGTTGCAATATATAAACATACTAAATGATAACCAACTTAACATCTATTTGGAAGCCACTTTTAGCAGAGAGACTATTGAATTTTTAGATGTCTCACTAGAAGTGAGGAATGATCAGCTAGAGACCACCATATATCGCAAACCCACGGCATGCAATTCTATCCTACATGCCAATAGTGGGCATCCCACAACACTAAAATAGAGTATACCATATAGCCAGTTTCTCCGGGCTCACAGAGTATGTTCAGATGAGAGTAGATATGATCTGGAAATTAGGATCATGACGGAAAGATTTCTAAATAGAGGATATCCTCTCAAAAGTTTGGTGGATGCACAGAATAGAGTCAAAAGCAAAAGCAGAGATGAGTTACTTTTCAACAACATATCTACAAATAGTGAGACGAAACAATCGTCCCCTAGAATATTTCTGCAATATAATCAACAACATGGTTCTTTGAAAACCATACTTCAGAAGAACTGGCACATCCTACAGAATGATCACAATATCAGGGACAGTATTGGTCCACATCCATCCATAACTTTCCGTAAGGCTCGCTCACTAGGGGATCATTTAACTAGAAGTTTTTTCTCTACAAAAGAAAATACATCCTGGTTGAGAAAAAAAGTTTGGGATTATGGAAGTGTGGCCACTGTAAGGCATGCAAGTATGCACAAAATATGCAAAGATACCAAACTTTTGATGGTTGCTATTGTGACATCAATGATCGCATTACGTGTGACACTGAATTTGTGGTTTATGTTGTTGAATGTGGATGTCATTAAAAATACATTGGTAGCACCATCCACAAGTTAAAAGTTAGGTTTTTACAATATTTTAGAGCCATTAAAAATCAAGATAGAACATACCCCCTGGCCAAACATTTTTGGGATACCCACAAAGGGGATTCCAGTACATTATCATTTTATGGTATTAAATCTATTAAAAACAATCCTAGGGCAGGTGACAGAACATCTGAGCTCAGACAAATGAAATCCAAGATGATTTTATTACTTGTTTCTGAATCGCCCTGTGGGCATAATCTTGATGCTGAATTACATGTCCATCTAAGATAAAATACAGAATGTTTACTGCATTTATGAAATATTACTAGAGGGATCTAAAGTGTGGTGAAATTTTGACTATATGGAACTGTGGACATAATGCAATTTCTATAACTGCCATCTACAAGGGGTGATTTTAATGATATAAATGATACATGTAATTTTGCAGAATCTTTAGGAATATGTATTTGTCCCTAATTGAAACCCATTTAGAATTTTTTCTGAATTTTCCATCTTTTAAGATTTTTTCTTCCTTTTGAAATTGATATTTATAGAAGAGTGGACATACAGATACAAGTTTTTATCACTGTTTTTCACAGTTATAGACACTTAATTTAATATAGAAATAGTTTTGTTTAATTAGCACTTTGCACTTTAGCCTCTGGCCTCTTTCCATTTCCATTTTGTATACATGCATCAATTAGGACTCTACAATATAGATTAAACAGAGTAGATTAACCTCATAAAATAAATTAATTGCTTTCAAGAGGTCAATGCAAGACATTATGAAAGAATAAGGTAATTCTAAGGTCTAATGAACCCAATGATTACATATAGGGGTTAAATTATAGGTTGACATTAAAGATGTAGACTACACAGAAGATGAAATTTCAATGGGGTTTATCTTGATATTGTAATTAGTTGTATATATTAGGTGTACTTGACACTTTATAATTCGTTTTAGATTTTGAATTAAATAATGATTAAGATCTTATTTATTGTAAATTATAACAACACTGGATGTCATTTTTACATTGAATTGTAGAATAGTAGCTATTTTGCTGATTGGTTTGTATGTATTAATTATTTACAATATTTTATAGTATTTTACACTATTTACAATATTTGTAATATTTGAGACATTTATACTCAAATTGTTTGAAATATTTGAAATGTTTGAAATATTTATATACAGAAACCCACATTGGAGAATATATCTTATAAATATTTGATTAATCAGATTGAAGACTGTTGATCAGGAATAATTAATGACACTGGTCAAAATAATATAACAACATAAGTACCTTAAAATGCCAATTTTTATATGATATTAAGATAATGACGATAGATTTATTTGTAAGGACGTTGTCGCACATTAGGTAAATATATCAATGAGACATACAAATGGATTGTTAATTATTAATCTTCCATTTTTTAATTCTCAATTGATTTTTTAATAACAATTTTTTGTTCAGTCTCTATTATATCAAATTATGGATATGTATCTTGTATTTATGAAATATGTGAGGAATATACAATGTTTCAATGTCTAGACCATTGAAAGTAGTCTATGTCAAGATGGCTGAGTTAAAACTGGGCATAGATATGTTGATTGTCTTTAGGGTTTTGCATGTTTTAAGATGGCCGCTGCAGTAGATCACATTAGAATGCTATGAAAACAAATGATGGATTTTATCTTGTATATATATGGTGCTGGTTTTTTGGCCGGATTTGTCCAGTAGAGGGCGCTTTGCTGAAACGCATTGACATTTCACTGCAGGACTCTGTGTAACCATTACAAGGAATAAATTCGATATCATTTAATTCGGCATTGTTGAACATGACTTCGTTCTAATGGTCGGGATTTAACCAAGGGATTGGTGCAGCCGTCGGATGTTTATCGTTCCATCTGTTGAGGATTATATATATATATATCGGTAAATGCACCCACCTACTATTATTTCAACTTTTCCTCTTGGTGCCCTTTCCTTCAACTGCCATTTTCTCAGTCATCATGCTTTTGTGCAACAGTAAACAAAGGCCTATTCTAACTAACAAGCTCTTCTCAATAATTCACCTGCAGAAGAGAGCCAAAAATGAAATTCGCAATTCATTTTTACAAATCAATAATTTGTGCAGTTTGGGCCTAGGCACAACTTTTGTCAATTTTAAGCAAGTGCAGTAGGAAATAGAATTTTAAAAAAACATAGAAATTCACAGAAAAAAACAAACGTTACAGGGACATTACAGTTAGATTCTGAATTCACTCGAACAAAGCCATAGAAATTCAGCAGTTATAGCTGGAGTTTTTCAAGTAACTATAACTCGAGCCCTAAGGGAAACTGTAACTCCTGACCTCACCATGCACAGTTTTTTCTTCATTATTTGACTGCTAATGCTTCATGTATATTTCTAATAACATTATAGAAGTTGTCATGAATGCTGTAATATCTGGGGTAACTAGCAGTGCATGACGAGTTATAGTTATCTTAGGGCTCAAGTTACTCTAACTGTATCTGCGCATTTCTATGGTTTTGTATGAGTAAATTCCAAACTTAACTATAACGTCCCTGTGACCTTCAGTTTTTCAGTGAATTTCAGTTTTTTTTACTTCTATTTCCTAACTGGAGTGTCCCTGTAACCTTTGTTTTTTTCAGTGAATTAATATGTTTTTTTGAGGTAATGTAATTTTAATTACTATACGTTAATCCAACCACAGCCGCACAGAGCCTCCAGCCATGCACGGTGGGGGTTGGCCGCAGGGCCTGACCTGTGGCTAGGCACTGCGGCCAACCCCCATGACCACCCAACCCTGCACCATTCATGGCCTTCGGATGTGTGTGGTGGGAGATGGACACAGGATCTATCTCTCTGGGTGTGAGAATAGGTGTGAAGGTCTCTCTGGGTGTGCAAGTGTGAGTGAGAGTGTCTGGATGTGCGAGTGCGAGGGTGAGGGTCTGACTGGGTCTGTTAGTGGGTGCATGAGGGTCTAAGTGTGTCTGTAAGTATGAGCATCACTGTCTGATGTGGTGCGGGAAGGTCTGAGTGGGTCTGTGAGTGGACCTGTGAATGTCTGAGTGGGTCTGTGACTGGGTGTGTGAGGGTCAGCCTGGGTGTGAGAGTAGGTGCATGAGGGTCTGAATGAGTCTGTGAGTGGATCTGTGACATTTGAGTGGGTCTGTGAGTGGGTGCATGACTCTCTGAGTAGGTCTGTGATTGGGTGCCTAAGTGTCTGAGTGGTTCTATGAGTGAATAATTTAGTATAATAATGAGTCTGTGAATGTTTTTAAAACCATTTTCGCTAGTTTTTGCAAATTCATCACAACAGTACACTGTTGTTAAAAAATATTTATGTGACATAATGTGACCCTCAAAGACACCTACATCACAGCCCTGGGGGCCTGGGTACCTCCACCCTTACTCCTAATTCCACTTTTCATTTTATTTTTCCTCCCCGGGGACCATGTCCCGTTACCTAAAATGGCACCCACAACTTTCTGGTCAGGTTGCGGCCAGCCACTAACAGCATACCTGTTGGCACGCACATTCCGGAATTCGCTGTGATCGCTGGGAAAACTTAACAATGGATCCCCAGCCCTAGATATACAAATATATTTTCCCTTTACTTTTTCAAAAACTACTGAACACCTTTACACCAGATATGCAAAAGTGTAATCTGTGTAATGAAACCTATATTTCTGCCAAACTTGGTGTAATTCCGATCAGTGGTTCGGGCTGTAGTCATATTCAAAGTTCCAATTGGAATTAACATGGGAAATACATGTTTTTTGGCCCCCACTTTTTTATCTCAGCCCCCGCTTGACGGATTACCCCAAAGCTTCCCATGTGCAACAAGAATAATTGTCACACTTTAAAAAAAAAGAAATTGTGAAGATTCGTCAAACAGTGTGAAAGATATAGGCAAGTCAAAAAACACTTTTTCTATGGAAACATGGTGCTGTTATAACGACCTAATGGTGACTGCCAGTAGGTAATATATATATACAAAACACTTACTACATGTAAATGCACCAACCTACTATCATTTCAACTTTTCCTCATGGTGCCCTTTCCTTCAACTGCCATTTTCTCAGTCCTCATGCTTTTTTAATCCCCTCATCATAGTAAATTATAAAATCAAATAAATAGTAATAATCAGCTTGGATTTTAGTGGCTATCAGCTCATTATCAATTTCCAGTAAAGCACCAGCTGTACTTGTAGCACGTTTATCCACTAGCGTGGAAAGCTTTCTCATCTTCAAATCATTTAAAACATCTACTGAAGGAATCATAGCTTCAAAAATATGTCCCCTTATTTGAGAGGCACTACTTATATGCTTTATCCTAGTAGAGAACCCAACTGCTTGAGCAACTAAGCGATCAACATGATAAATTGTAGCGAAAACTAAAGCTACAAACCTGCCCATTTTTCAGCAGCCTGAAAAATGCCAGCTGTTCACACACATAATAAACTCCGGGAATAACAGGATCCTTCCCTGCAGGCATCTGGTCTGTGTTATCTAGAACCTCAAACTTGTGACCACTCGGACTCACTTCCATAAACTGATTGTGAACCTCATCTTCTCTTCTGTAAATACCCAAATTCTTCTTATGCTGTCAATCTGAGTTTAATGTAGGGTAAACTCTCATCTTCCTATACTTCTCTTCCTTCTTTTCCACATCTTTCATGATGTTCCCTCCTTTCGTTGTTCAAAGGTGTATCTTAGCTATCCTATCTTTCAAATCATCAATATATGTCTTTCCAATGGGACTTACTAAATATGATAAGCTATGTTTATAAGCTTGGAGAGTGTCAGGGTTTGTAGGGGACCTGAAGAAATGCCAAACCAACTGACACCATCTCTTTCACATTAGCAAGGGGATTCAGATGTTTGTACATGGGCACTACTGAAACCTGACTCTGGTGATATAAAATGCAAAACAGGCTATTACAGATGACGCCATAGATAAGGGGAATATGGTGGTAGGTGATATCCTCAGCTAATGATGTAGACAAGTGAGTACAGGCATAACAGCCTAGCATGCATTCATCACATTAGTTAACTCGTATAACAGGTTAAAGAAGGCATTGCAGCTTCAACCTGGTGAGAAACAGAATGCACCACATCAGCCAGTCCTTTGTGGTAGCCAAGAATAATATCATCTGAAATATTTACAGGCATATTAACAGTCAGAAATCTCCTTGTTAAGCATTCTTGTGTAGAATCCTATGGTCAAAACTATGCCTATCTTCTTGTGGATGGGCATCTGTAGTTGGTCTAGGGTTTGACCTAATAGGACCAGTATCAACAGGGGAACTAAACGCTATCATCAAAGCAGCCTGGAAAAAGGTGTCAATAATCAACACGATAGCCACTACTAATCTAAATTGTTATTTTGTAATGGTACCCACCTCTACATTCAGGCTAGCAAGACTGGCAAAACTGTTCTTGTTGTTAACACAATTAGCTTATGTACAGTAGTACATAAGTTCATGGAATATCCCTGGCCCTATTCAATCTTTTTCTGAAGGGACAACCGTACTATTCTTCATAAACCTTGGCTCCAGGGAACCTTCAAAATTCAACAAATGAAGATTTCAACAAAGTTCAGTTCAGAGACACAGTTCAGTTGTGAAAGTGGTGATCAAATTAAGGAATCAAACATTTTCACTGTGGTAGCCTTGTTAATAGGGGTTTTGTAGGCACTGTACCTGGTTGATGCAGATCATTGAAGATCAGATCATGTTCCCTGCTTAGTATGCCCACTCTTGGGTGGAATACCTATGACTAGGCACACTTGTTCTTTTTAATCTCCTGACTAGTGGATTCGCAGTCACTTAATCTACTCAACTAATTCTCCTCAGTGACAGTTTGTGGGATGAGCTCCACAGATAAACTTGATCTCAATTGTTTATGAATCTTATGCCACCCTTTCATTCATTGATCACTTCTGGTCACATTATTTGTTCCTTCCCTGAGATCAGAGTTGTCATTTACTTGTGCTCAGGGTTGGATCACTGTTGCTTCTTATGGCTCACTTACCTTAGACTCAGGACTTACCTCAATTCGACTCTGTGTCACCTCTAGAATTTGTATCACTTTTTGGCTTTGAGATGTCTGGGTGCTCTCTCCATCTTCTCTGCTCCTTCAGGGTAATCAAAAACTTGAGTTTACGAGTCAATGGTTGTTGTTACCACTTCTTCAAGAGGACTACTCACTCACTGAGTATTGGAGGAGAGCACGCCCATAGGCAGTTCAGCACATTACATTTTAATGCAGTGTCACTGATCAAAATAACTTGGAAGGAGCCTCATCAACGTTAGTGGTTCTTGGCCACCAATCTAAAATGGGGGCTAAACAAGTTCGGCCTGAACAGTTGTAGCGTAACATCCCTCTCTATGAATGCGGGACCATGAAAATATCTGACCATTGCAGATAAAAAGTTACCTGGCAACATAACTCTGAACTGAATCACAAATCTCTTCTCCATTCATTACACCACCTGCTCTGACCCAGCCCAGCTATTTAGTCTCTAGTGCTTCTTCCTGCAATCTCCTAACTTCTTCCCACTTGTTGGCAGTGGTCAACAACAAATTGAAATTGATCTCACTTTTATGTCCATTTGTATATTTCGTGGTAAATGCACAGGACCCATGAACACCATACCTGGCAATTTCATCAGCTCACCGATTTCCAGCTGAAACACTTAATCACAGCAATTTCCAGAGGCATTTACAGTGCCTCCAATAATTTCATCACATAAGTCTTGTTTCTAATGGGATACCCAGAAGATGTCCTAACCCCTCTTTGTGAACATAGTTGTCCAAATTTCTGAACAATACCAAAGCCTTACTCTCAGTGAAAATGGTAACATTCAATTGGTCCGAGACACAGCAAGCTCTAGTAAGAGTGGCTAATTCAGCCACTTGGGCCAAAGTTACATCACAGAGCCAGAAGGCTTTCATTACATCTTCTATGGTATGAACAGCATAGGCAGCTCTCACAGTTCTCCCTTCCACAAACAGTGCATAATCAGGCTTTGCAAGGGATTTGTCTTTAGTATCATGCTTTGGCCTGGTGCATAGTTTGGTCACATTGAGACAGTCATGCTGAATCTATCCCCCAGTCCCCAGTATCAGACACCAGTATGATTTATTCTTACCTGGTTAATCAGCAACTGCTCAGGTGTTGGGTCTTAGTGCAAGTAAGAAGTATCTCTACAGGACGGGGGACCATAACTACAAGAGGATAGCCCATGACTATATTCTCACTCTGCTCAATACTAACACCTACTGCTGCTACCTCATTAAAACATTTGGGCAGTCAGAGGATGCTTATGTTGCTACTAAGGTACATAAGTTGTTTAAGGGCTAAAAAGTGTGAATGCTAACCTGAGCAATATATTTGGGAACCCCCCAATAACCATCCCCTAAGTGCTATTGATGCTTAACACCCTGTACCCAACAGATTATGTGCCCAGCATCTATCCACAAACCATACTCAGCCTGTACTAGATCCATCTGCAGATTATACTACTTGAGCTCCAACATTTACTATGTTAACTGTCCCAATGAGGGCTTCTTGGAGGGGATGTGCCTTGCACCTGTAAAATGGGCATGCTTAAGGGTTATATTGAAGAGGGTGGAGGATGATTAGGTGGACAAGGTGGGTTATAGTATGGTCCTGCTCCTGTCCTAGGGGGTGCTAAAAAAAACATTAGAAGCTGTATTCTCTGCAGGAACGGTGTCTGCCTGGAGTGCAGATGTCAAGGTCAGTTGTCTCTGGCTACCTGCCCCTATGTTTGTTGTTAATTTGATTTGCACTTGGATGTTGTTATCCCCCTGAGTGCATCCCTCTTGACCACTAATCAGCTTCTATTTCATACATTGATACTGCTGGGCGTCCTTGGTGTCTCACCCCTGCTTGATGCTGGAGTTAAAGACATATTTTACTGTCAGTCACCTAAACCATGATGAAGCTCTTGAATCAGCAGCTGCTGTTAAAGCTTGTATTAATTGCTTGTAAGTGGTCAGTAGTTGTCAGGCTGCCTGAAGTGATGTCAACCTCTGCCCTTGTCTTCAAGAGACTTGGTCATGCTGTGAAATGTCTTGCCTGCTGAATGGGCAGGCCCAATTCCGTCCTACTTTTCATGCTCGGTGTCCATACCCCGCAGGTGTGGTGATTTGCATATTATTCCCCCAGCTTTACTAACAGGGTTGCGTTTAGTGTGTATCACATCACACACCGGTCCGTTGTTACCAGTGGTCTGCAATTCCTAGAGAGAGAGAACATTAAGTGGGATTCAAGTTGAATTTGCCAAGTGCGCTAACAGCAATCCTTGTCCTCCCCACCTTTTCCATAATTGATTTAACTTTTCTGGCTCTATTCAGTGCTAATAACATTCCACACAATTTGCTTCTATGTATACCTTTGTCACCCACCGACCAATTGATCATATTGAAAATCACCCTGACAAATCTGTATAAATTAAAATACTTTGAAAATACCACTGATTTAAAATGACAGGTGATGGTGTGAGATCTGTTGAATAGTCACCTGGTTCAGAGTCCACTACAGCTTTCAAACTGGCAGAAATCCCTTTCACTCTGCTCACACTAATGAAGGTGCAACCTTTTCTTTCCAGGTTCCCAGTTAAGGGCCCTGGAGCAAGGCTCTCATGATGTTTCAAAGTCATGTCTCTCAGTCTCCCTTGAGGTTATTAGATCTTTTCTTGCTCTCCTTAGTATCAGAAGGCTAAGAAACCCCAGCATTTACTTTGTATGTTATTTCTTGTATCTTAACACAGACCTTTAGACGAGGGAAGCCACCTGTTGCCCCATGTATCTAACTTTTTATTTCACTATCTCCTCAGTAGGACATGAGGTTTCCATCTTGAAAATGTAATTATTCACTGCTAGAAGCCATTGCAGTGTTCTCAAGTGTTTGTTTGCCTGGGTGGCATTATCAAGTGCAGAGACAGCACTGTATACAGTTGCCTGTATTTTTAGCGCTTTGAATACTCAAATATGGCTGCCTTCTTCTGACTTTCTGAATTTATGAGCAACGCAGACAGTTGTGATGTCCTAGTCCTGGAAATATTCGGCAGAGGGCTGCAGATGATGTTTCTATTCACTTAAGTCCTGATATAATAATGCATTACCTGATGGTTGTGGCTTCCACACTTACTGGTATGGTGTTACTGCAACTGTGGGTGTATCACAAAAATAGAGCTCTGGAAATGCTAATTTAAAAAAGGTATTGGCCACGGTTTAGGACCTCATTTACAAGAAAATGATGGAGCGTGATGCTGAGCCAGATTTGGCAGCGACGCGCTCCGTCATTTTCAAAACGCACGGATAACAAGAATACGGGGCATCCCTGAGTTTCCACCTGCGTAGGCACTAAATTTGCTGCCAAGCGCCAAAGCAGCCACCCTTGGTGCAAGGATGGCTGTGTTGTGGGGTAAATTGTTTTTGTGCAGAAAAGTACTCTTCAATAGCGATTTGCATTCTATGTGTGCTGCAGAATGCAGCACATATGGAAAAAGCAAAACATTAGAAGAAATTAAAGCATTTCTCCTCCTTGCACCATGCTAACTCCATCCTGGGATGCTGTTCGATTTTGGCCCTGCCTCAGGTTTATGAAACCTCATAAATCTGGGGCAGGGTCAAAATGCAATGGGTGTTGTTGTGGAATGCCCACAGCAACACCCATTGCACGCCCCTGCCACGCAACGTGCTGTATGTGAAGGGGCTGTATTTATAAGGTGGCCTTAAGCCACAAAAAGTGGCTTAACACTGCCTTGTAAAGATGATGCAGTGCACAGCACCACCAGAGCATCACATAAAGTGAGGCTTCGGTGGCGCTAGGGGCTCACAAATGAACCCCTTTGACTGGCTGATCTGTAAATCAATTGAAGAGCTGGAACAGAGGTATTTTATCACTGGACTTTTAAAGAAGTCTTTTATTTTTGACTGAAAATATAGCAGCATTGGTTAACATAACTAAACTGAACAACAGAGCATAACACAATAGGTCCCATAGTTGACCACAGCACAAAACATAACGTAAAAACATAACAAAAGAATCAAAACAGAAAGCAGCGCAGCAACTACAGCCAACATGTTTCAATAAAGCAGCACAAGAATAACAGATAAACAAATTACAACAAAATAACTTGTCACCAAAACAAAATGCCACACAACAAATATGTACCACCGTTCTTGTCGCACAGTACCACTTTCAGACACTTCCTGTTATAACACAGTACTAAAAGGTAATTGTAACAATGTGCTGTATTTAACGTCCCGTGTAGGACATTAAGGTCCTGATTTATACCTTTTTTGTACTGCATAACTGTCCACCTTTAAAGCAAAAGCAGCGCAAACTTACAAATTACAATTGTATTTTGTAAGTTTGCGCCGTTTTTGTGTCAATAAATGACAGTCAAAAATGTGCTGTGATTCTGTCATGAGTGCAGGAAAGCCACACCCAATGTTACCAATAACACAGATCAAGAAACAAAACAGAATCAAATGTCACAGCCCTGGAATCTCCCTTAGGTACTGGTATCTGCGCAGATGTACACACTGGGCATTCAGCCATCTTGTAGTGTGATGGAATGGAAGTTGCTTACCCTTTCATTTACTTGCCTGTTTGCAGCAGGAAAAGCACAATTAATAAAAGATTGGTTTACCCTGTTGCTCTGTGAGGAAGGGCTGTTTTAAATAGCCACAGTATACGTTTATTCCTCGTTTCTACAAGGACCTACGTAGCTCTGCCACCATACTATAAAGCTCTCCTAAATAAGTTGTTAACTTACAGTAAGAGCAGCACATTGCAATGCAGGGTTTTGTAATGTCATCCAGAAAGGACCAAACAGGGCAAGTAAGCAGTCCAGCTGTCCAACTAGAGGAACTTCCTTGGCAGGCAGCAAAGACAGACTGGGAGGTGTGACTGACAAGGGGCAAAAGGAGGAGGATGTGAGGGGTCAATCTCCTCATGTGTATGCCGGGTGAGCTAGTGATGGACCAGAAAATAAAGATAAACCACTGTGTCTGTCCTTCATTTGAGCGCAGTCATTTCAAGCTCATAGGTCCATGAAGAAAGCTGTATACTTTATGCCCATTCTGGGCCACTGTAACAGATTCAAAAGAGAAGAGTACCTGATACAGCACCACTGCTGTGATTAAAGGCTGCAACTGCTTTGCTAAACTTTTCCTAGGTGAGCTCATGTTTATGTGCCAGAATGGGGATTTGGAGGGCATCTGACCAGGGAGAGGTCCGCCCCTCTTGAAAATTTGTAAGATGGTGCAGTCCGATGGCTGCCATTTTGTTGGGCTTTGAGGTAGCCCATTTGCGGCCCAAAGAGTATATGGAAGCTCCTTTTGGACTCCTTGCAACCATTTTGAACAAGGGTGACCATGTGGCTGGTGGCAGGGAGCTAGTGGGGTGGCTGTTTGTATTTTTGGGCTGTTTAACATTTTTGGCTTTGCAGGATGGCATCAGCAGAGGAGAAAGGAGCAGAAGCCATGTGCCTGCTGCATGAGGTAGGACCCATGGAATTAGTTGTGGGCGAGGTAGCGGTGTCTAGAGCGGTCCACCCAGAGTGTCGGCAATCCAACTGTGTGGCTGCAGCCATACTAACATGTTCACCACCCCGCGGGCAGTTCAGGAAGTTGTCAGGAGGTAAGTGCCTGGGGTCTCTCTGCCACCTGGTGAGAGGCTCCTCATGGGGGCTGACTAAAGAAGGCCCATGACAGCAGAAAACAGCAGAAAACGGCCCTGCGGTGTGAACAGAGTCACGGGGATACCGGGTCACATGGGGCATGTTGCAGATGGTAGAGAGGTGGCTGCTCAGTTTGAAGTGGTGCCTCTCACTCAGGATGCGGCAGCCGTCTGACTGCATTTTAGACATATGTACTGGCCTGCCAGTAAGGGCCATGCAATACAGCAGGAGGCTTAGGCTGTGCCTCCAGCTGCCACTTTAACAGGCAAGATGCATATGGGAAGCAGGGGATCAAGGAGGCATAAGAAAGTAGGGCCCCAGTTGGAGTGGCACCCAACAGGAGGGATGGTAGCCCCCAACACTCATATGAAGGGGAAGAACAGGCTCTGATTGTTGGCCTGGGGCAATGGGATTGACTACCAAGGGCCCCTCAGGGGCTCCTGGTTCACTGGGCAGAAGGTGGTCCCTTGGGGGTAGTGACTGGGGGGTTAGTTCACAGGGTATGGTGCATTCTGCCCCCCCCCCCCACAGCCGTCAAGGGCAGGCAACTTCATTAATGTCTTGTTGAGTACAGACAGAGGAGACCAGGCAGAGGACAGTGTCAGGGACAGGGAGGCCACTGGTGAAGCATTAAGCATCTGTACAGGCACCAACCTCGGAGCTAGGTAAGGGCCAGGGGACCACAGTAGGTTCAGTGATGGTGTGGATGTGGGTTATGACAACAGTGTGGGAGGGTTGGCGACTGCGAAATGGTAAGTATGTGACAGATGTAGGAGTGGGGAAATATGAGTGCATAGCATGGCAGCACAGGAGTCAGGGAAAACAACAGAGGGCAGAAGCAGCGGGGCATAGATTAAGGAGAATCTACCAAACAAAGGGGGTGAGCATTCAAAACAACAAAATTGACAGCAAAGAAGGGCCGGGCAGCAAGGAACTGAAAATTAAGAGGCTCTCCTGTATGGGTACAAGATACACTTTAGGGGCTCCACTGATGTTAGAAACAATTTGAAAAGGGGAGTATGTGAAGATGTTTAAGTCCCTTCATCGGGAGCTGCGCTCCAATGAAGGGTTGAAAGTGGACGAATATTAGCTGGCCAAGGGACCGAGGGTCCCTTTGGCAATAGAGAATTGGACCCTTGGCATTCTTAATTTATGCTAGTATTTATTGCAAGAAATTTCTTGAGCAATGCATAGCATTGTTCAAGTACATGGATGTGATCTGCAAAGTGCAGATTAAGTTTCAGGGTTGGGGGTATGCCTGGCTCAGTGTGATGAGGAATTCCAGACAAGCTTGGCTTGGGATCCAGAGGCAAGTGGGGGGAAATGGACACAGATCTCTGGCAGCACACCATGGGCCCCACCAAATTGGGGAAGATGGTTTTTATGGCCAGTGTATTGCCAATCATGTATAAGCCCTTTCAGGTGGGACCCACTTGAAAACACAGAGCAGGTCCGGGGTACCATGCTGGGACTACAACAAGGGCTTGTGTATTGCAAGTTTTAGCATAAGTGCTTCAAGCATGTGGGCAGGCATGTATATCTTCATTGTTTTGGCACAGCAGGCAGGTTTCAAGGGCAGAATAAGGGACAATGATAGCCATATGCCAGCAGTCAGGGATCACACCAACAGCAGCAGTATTACAGAAATGGGGGAATGAGGAGCACATGGACCTGGTGCGAAAGGATCAGACAACGGTTCAATTGGATGGGTTTGAGTATTGGCTGGGCATGTACGGCTGGCCTGAGGAAGCCAGGGTTTTGCAGGAAGGGTTCAGGTGGGGCTTTTGTTTGGGTTATGAGGGCCCTCTGGTGTGCAGATGGGTGGACAATATGCATTCTACAAGAGAACACAAGAAGGCAGTACAGGCAAGCTCATTAGTGATGTTGTGGAGGGGAGAATGGCAGGCCCATTTTAGGTTTGGCCAATGGAGAATGTGATTGTCTCACTTACTGGATGGTGCCCAAGAAGGAACATGGGAAATTTCTGCTAATACAGCATTTGTCATGGCCGGAAGGCAGGTCAGTAAATGATTTAATTTCAGTTGAAATGGCATCAGTGTCTTATTCCTCTGTAGATAATGCCCTTTCACTGATGATGGCAGCAGGGCCTGGAGCACAGATTGGAAAGTGTGATGTGAAGTCAGCTTTTCAGCTGCTTCCAGTACATCTGGGTAACTTTCAACTGTTGAGCATACACTTTGAAATGGTATGTGGATAAGGTCCTAATAATGGGATGCTCAATATCATGTACACTGTTTGAGTGTTTCACTTCCTTTTTACTGTGTCTCTTTACATGAGACAGGGGCCATACTTTGGTGATACATTACTTAGAGATTTTTCTTTTGTGGGGGAGCCTTGCTTGGTGGACTGTCAGTGTGTTTTGGTAAGGTTTCAAGAGCTCATGGGTCATTGCAGAGTGCCTCTGGTGCCTGATAAGACAGTGGGCCCAAGTACATTGTGCCTTTCTTGGAAATTGAGATTGATTCCATAAATATGGAAACAAGATTTCTACAGGACAAAAAGGTTGTGATGCAGACATTGCTGCTGACAATGCTGGTGGGGGAAAAGGTGAATGTGAGGGGAAACTCAGGATCTACTAGGCCACTTACATTTTGCTTGTAGGGTGGTGAGAGCAGGTAGGACATTTTTCAGGAAGCTGGGGATGGTATTTTCAGGTAGATCTTTGCTGCACCACCATGTGCCCTTGTCTGCGGATGTAAAGAAATCCCTCAGGATATGGAAGTTTATTTTGCATTCCTTCAATGGGGTTTTCGCTGGCCAGGCAGGAGGACCTAGAATGGGATGCATGGACATTTTCAGATGCACCAGGAGGCTTGGGGTTTGGCTTGTACTGGCAGGATCGTTGGTGTGCAGAGGAATGTCCAGTACAGTGGAAAGCTGGGGGCAGAAGCATTGCATTTCTCAAACTTGTTCCTTTAGTGGTGGCTGTAACATTGTGGGGGCGGAGTTGGTGCACAGGAGAGTTTTGTTCTGGATAGACAACATGACTATGGTATTGGTAGTCAATAGACAATCAGCTAGAGATGCCCAGGTTTTCAAACTGAGGCGTTTATTTGTGTTGTGTAGCCTGCTGCATTATATATCTTTCGGAGCACAGCATGTTCCGGGTGTGGACAATGACATTGCGGATGCTTTGTCTCTTTCACAGTGGGAGAGATTCCATGGGCTGGCCAGGGAAGCAGACAGGTGAAAAGACCCACATATCTGCAGAGCTGAGGTCAGCAGGTAACACAGGATGGTACAGCAGGTGTCGGTCCTTGGCCGAGTCGACCTGGAGAGCTTATGGTCAGACATGGCCAAAATTCTTGGGGGCATATTTATACTCTGTTTGCACCAAATGTGCGTCCAGAAATTTGACGCGCAATCGGCGCAAACCGTGCACCATATTTAAACTTTGACGCCCGAAACCCCGAATGCCAAAATTCCACGATGTGTGTCATTTTCTGGATGCGGGAAACCACCTTGTGTTTATGATGTGTAAGGTAGGCGTTCCGGTCCGAAAAATGACTCAAACACCCGTGTGCCTTATTTATGCTACTGCGCAAAAATGACGCACGGCCGGGACGCGGAGTCGGAAAATGACGCACAGCCCGATTTGCATCAAAAAACAAAGCCTGGGTCAGGGCAGGCATTAAAATGGGGCAAACACACCTGTACTTAATGAAAACACATAGAAGCAATAGCAGAGCTCCAAAAGGAAGACATGGAGGTGCTTTTCATCCAGCATGCACGCAGACGAGGAGCACAGGACCAACAACAGCAGCTTCCACAACACCAGCAGGGACCCTAAAGGCAACGCAGAAGGCAGGAGATATTATTACTCACAAGGACAATCCTTCTAGGACTCCGCCAACAAGACATCATTCAGAGGTACAGGCTCAACTGACAAGCCATTCAGCAGCTGCTGTGCAACATTGAGCCACAGTTGGCACCCAGCTTGCAGACACCCACGCACCATTCCACCAGAAACCAAGCTGCTAGCTGTACTCCTCATGTTGGCAAGTGGCTCCTTTTAAGCCACAGGTGACCTGCTTGCTGGGATCTCACAGCCATCATTCTCCGCCTTCCTACCCAAGGTACTGAATGCTATCCTCTCCCTCACACCCCACCACATCAGCTTCCCAAGCACACAACAGAAGCAGCCGGAGACAAGACAGGGGTTTTACTAAATTAATGGCTTCCCACACGTCCTTGGTGCCATTGACTGCACACATGTACGGATTGTGCCACCTGCTGCAACAGAACATCCATACCGCAACAGGAATCACACACGCTCCATCAATGTGCAGGCCATTGTCGATCACCGGGGTTTGATCACCAACATCGTGGCAAAGTATCCTGGGAGTATACATGATTCATTTATCCTCCGTCACTGCACCATCAATCAACACTTCCAGGATGGACGAGATAGAAATGGCCTACTTGTTGGTAAGTACAGAAACCCAGTTATATACACACACTGCACAGCAACCCTCTAGGACACACAACACATACACCACAACATCGACACGTGAACAGGAGGACAATGAGGTTGTGACACCGCTAGGCATATTTGATATCCAGACCCAATGGGATACACACATATGGACAAATCACAGTTCCAAATAACAACAGATGCCACTACGCAGACACAAGGGGACAATTTAAAACAACACAATGACAAAGACATGGCCCCAACTGGAAGTACAATTTGGAAGATTAATCTTTCAATATCACATCAATAACACTCAATCAAACACCCTTCCAACCAATAAGTAATGTGTAAGGGGTGTGTAATGTGTTTCGCTGCAGATCAAACACCATGACACACATAGCATGATGATGACTACAATGAAGATCACATGCAATCATTGAGGCTGTACCAATATCTCACATCACTCCTGCTCTCACATTGCCCACTACCAATAAGCAAGTGGACTGTGCAGAGAACACATATTGATGGGACAATATTGAAATTGCATATTCCTACACATACGCATTACGACAAATTAACACACACACAACAGATGTACAGGCATATGGACCTTCTGAAACTCAAAATGACAACCTCACAACAAAGTTAGCCATCTGAACTAGAACATATTGAGTAGTATAGGTACACGTTACAACCTGAGTCGACTTGGCAAGGGCAGAGAAATAGGTTGCAGTGAACTTGTCACACATGTGAAATTAGTGCATAGTCAATTGTCAACAAGTCAGTGCTGACAACGTACGGAGATGTGCTGTACATTGTCACCATGCCAAATCTAAGGATCTCATTGATGGTTAAATAATTCTATTGCATATGTGCAATTGGATGGGATGTCCAGGGTATATAGATGCAACCGTGTAACCACCATTGTGGAATTGAATTGGTGTATGGAAGTATCATCTAATCCCCAGTTAAGACACAGGGACACCTCTTTCACATGACAAAATGCAAGGGAGTACACACTGTACTGCAACTCTGCAAAAATACTGCTGACATCCGGTCAACAGCCAAACACCCGTTCAGAAAAGGAAACAACCCAATGCTGATGGTACATCCTAGAAGCCTAGGATTCCACACAATAACACACATATAGATGAGTCATGGACAACACAAGAGAACAACTGCCATGCAAAGTGATAATTATGGTGCAAGGTACATCAACATGTTCTCACTCATTTTCCCTTTCAGCTGATCAGGGGTATGGGATCCAGCCATGGATCATGACCCCATTTGCAAACCCAAGCACTGCAGCAGAGTGTGCCTATAATGAGGCAGATAGGAGGACATGCAGCATAGTCTAGAGGACCTTTGGCATCCTGCAGTCAAGATTCAGGTGCCTCAACATCACCAGAGGCAGCCTCCTATACTCACCAGAAATGGTGTGCAAAATAATTTTTACCTGTGCCATCCTGTACAACATGTGTGTAAGAAGGAACATTCCCCTATAAGAACCTGACCCACAAATGCCCTGAAGAGGAGGAAGAGGAGAATGCTGTCCATTAACATGAGGAGGACCATCCAAACACAGCTGCAGGATTGCGTCGGAGACAACATATTGTCCACAATTTATTTTAACTCTACTCATCCATCACCACTGTCTTACCATATGTCAATAAACACCTATACTAATCACTATATCATGGTGAAGATAATCATTTTTGCATAACATTATCTCTAACTATCAGAATCAGAGTGTAGCCTCATGGAGCATTGCAGAAATACAGATTAGGATACAGAAAAATCCAAATCTATTTTGATGCGTACGAATGTACAGCCAAATTCACACACACTGTAAATGACATATATCCTGTACATTTCACATTTGAGGGCAATAGCAGAGGACCACACCTTTTTCACACATACATGTTGGCAACGTGGTTCATCACAGCATATGGCACACAACTAAGACACCATCAGTCAATAAGGGAAAAAAATGCCCCATACATGAGGCAGTGGATTTGCTATTGCATTGATGACAAGAAGGTATGACCAGACCCTTGACAGCAGTAAGTCTTACATCACCTATCTTTGCAAGGACTATGTGTGGCAAGATTTCCATTTAAGTAGCAAATTGATAGCACAAGTGCCCTAGGTATGACTAGCATTGCTCACAAGACATCCCCTGCACATGGCAGCCCATGTCCTAAGTACAGCCACACCCATGTTCCCTGTCTCACCCCACCCTTCTTCAGAGGTCCCTGGAATGGGAATATGTGTACCCAGATAATCCCTCCTCTACACACACCCAGACTCACAATGTGAATCCAGTGTGCTTCCCTCTTTAGTATGGTATGCCATAGTCATTGTTCTTCTGTCTGCAAGGACGTCAGGTTAAATAATGCACTGCCTTAGTCTGTAGGACCTGTAATCACCTGTAAATTGCTTCCCATGTGAAAGGTACTGTTGGCCCTTTGAACTTGAATCTCACCTACAGGACTTGTGAGAGACTGATGCTGCACACACCTGTGAGCACCTCCATGGAGACCAGCCATTTGAACATGCACTGCCCTTGCAGTGCCTGTAACAGTATAGAAGCTTCCATTTTATCTATAACACTGTCATGCATTGCTGTAAAAATCAGCTGTGTAACACAGCCCTTGGGTTAATGTGTAACGTTCCAACACACAGGAGAACACAGTTTTCAGTTTCCACAGTGTTGTTCCACCTTTGACCAGTCTCAATCTGACCACTGTGTACTTGCCTTGGTAAATTTTTGGATCCTGATTGACCCTGCATCCTGTTAGCCTGACAGGTTCCTATCTTTGCGTTACCCTAAAGGTTCCTTGTGGTTACATTTGTATCATAGTTGCTTTCCCAGCCCTCACTTTCCTCCTGGGGTATTGTGTCAGGTGGGTCTACAATGCATATTCAAATACATTGTATAGCATAATCAGTTTATTTATCGTACCAAGGGGGGAACTTGTCTCCAAATAGCCGAATCATGGCCTATCCCTTGTCTGGATTTCATGTATACTTGAGTGACAAATAGTGAGAGTGTACCATGGCTGTATGTATGGATTGGGTATGGTGCCTCCAGTACAACAAACAACGTCAGATAATGTACATGAAATGTCAACACATGTTAGGACCCTGACAGTCCATACGCTGATTAACATTGCCCACAACATATTGATGTGGCTTGCGTGGTAAATAGCTGTGAGATTAATCAGCACAGAGGCACTGATGTTCCCAGATGCAGAGGGAATTTTAGAGGCCATCCTATGTACAAATGTTGTGAGGACACCTTCCGGTATGAGAATCCTGAGATTTTAACTTTGTCAGCACACCAAGGTTGCCCTGTTGTCAGTCTCATAACATGCATGCAGTGACAGAGCTCGACTACCCCATGTGTGTTCTCAATTCCTCATTATCTTTCCTTCAATTGGTCTGCGAAGGATACTTTGTAGATGCAGGAAATGGCTCCACAGACTCATGACTAGACCTAAATGTAACTGTGACAACATAGACCCCAATAATGATACAGGCTAAACATTGGCCCACACACATAAACCAGACACCTCTGTGCATTTTACCACTGGAAATATGTGAACACGTGCTGCTTGGTCTGCTGGTCCTCCACTTCCACAGGTGAGACATGCCTCATTTACTTGACTCCAACTGTGGCGTAACATTATATTTGTGTATTGTATTTGGGACTCGGTGTCACAAACACAGTATCCACATAGCATTATCCCATGCCTGACTCATGGTGGGTAAACAAACAAGTGCCTAGGAAGTAGTATCCAACATTCCAGGACATGTGCTGGCTAAGTTTTGGAACATTGCCATGAACAATCATCTGCTATGTATCCTATGCATGCTTTGTCATTGGTGGTGCTTATGTTCCAAAAAACATAGGGACTGCAAACAGCAGTTGTTGCTACGTGTATGACTAACACATGTCCTCTCTCATTTCCACACTGAATAGCATCTGAGGGTTGGACACATTGACTCCACAAGCATGTAAGCAGATTTGCTAAAATGCATCTTGTGATGGTCACACAATGGGACAACAACAATAGTATTAGCCAAATCACACACATTGACCCATAAGCATTATGTTACTGTATTGAGTTGAGTAGCCTTGCTATCCTCTCTTGACGCAAAGCATTCCCAAACTGGGTAATACCTAATTGTATCCCATACGTTTTGGCCATCTATTGTGTCAGTGAAGAATGCAAATCCGGTACAACAAGTAGAGGATCATGGTCCGCAGTAGTATGAGCTGTCACATGTGCCCATACACCGTAATGCCAGAGGTTGGTGCAAACAGCCTATCTCTGCATTGTCACAAATGCCATGTACTATTAAAAATAAGAAATTACCCAAACCCAGTTAAAGACAGAAATGTTGATGCATACACGTAAAAAAAGACGCACATGCGTAAAAAAATTACGCTTATGCATCAAAATATGATGCACATTGCCATGAAACATCCATTGGCCCTGAGCGGTAATCCCCACACTGTACCCCCTGAAATTGGTGAAGTATGAAACATATTTCAAAATATGGATGAAGGGTTATTTCTAAGCATGTGCGTCAAAAAGAAAATGACGCACAGACGGTAAGCGTCATAATATTTTGACGCATAACAATAAAAACGCACCGCATTTGAGGCAGGAAGTGATGTAATAGGATATCCTGTTTACAGAATTGGTACAGTGGGTGTACTTTCACTTTGCAGTCTGTGATATTTCCTGACTGCGTGGCTGTGTTTTGACTTGTCTCTCTGTGCATTTTGTGAATTTGTCTTCAGTGTGGTCTTTAAATTGTATTTTTGTGTTTCATAACTGTCTGTGGTATCCTGTGTTAGTGTTTTTTTGGTCATTGGTGGTGTCAACATTTGTCTTTGTTCTGTTGGGAGTCTGTTGTGGGTAGTGTTAGTTTGGGGATAGTTGGGTTGTGTTATCAGTTATTTTGCATTTCCCTGTCCTACTCTCCCTCTATTCTCCTCTGTACCCTTTATTCCCTTTTTTTGGTGCAAGCATGTTGGGTAGGCCTCGTCTTGGCAGGATGGGAGAGGAGGAGCTGGGTGGCTTTATTTGGCTGGTGTTCCACTTCCTACCCTTAATGATAGAGGCAGGTGGTCATGTGATACAGGGCTATCACACAGAGGCAAGGAGGCTCCGGTGGGCAAAGGTGTTGTACCTTCTCAAGTGAATCTATAAGATACCGCACAATGACCACCAGCTGTGGCACCGCTGGGCTGACCTTGTTGCTGAGAGCAAGACCTGCTGGACCACCTGGGGATTGTGATTGGTGGCCCTGTTGGTGAGTACAAATCTGAGTAATGTGCACATTTAAATGCTGTGTAGTGACAGTAGCTGATTTGTTCATATGCCGAAGGCAATGTTTTTGAACATGTGGAATGCTAGTTAAACATACAGGGCCATATTTCAACTTTATTAGCACAGCATTTGCATCATTTTTTGAGGCAAGTGCGGCACAAACTTACAAAATACATTTGTATTTTGTAAGTTTGTGCCACCTTTGTGTCAAAAAGCAGCACAAATGCGGTGCAAAAAATGTATAAAAATGGGCCACAGTTGCCTGTGAGATATACAATATTTCCTACACATTACCGTCATTTGTTGACGCAAAAGCTAGATAAACTTTCAAAACACAACAGGAGCCTGTAAATTAGTGCTGGATTCACGTCAATTGATGATTCCAATGTGGCTCTAACATATGTTTCATGCCTGGTCTGTGAGTGTATCAGGAAACACATGTTTTCAATCCAGATTTTTACAGGTAGTAGAGTGTTCCTCAATGTTTTATGATACTGAACTGGATTCTGACACATACGTAACAAGTTATAGCTGACCTCAGGTAACATCTTAGACTGATATTTGGAGTTTGTAGTGCCGCATTTAAATTAGGGATGGATGGCAAAAGGTATGCACAAGGTTCATATCTCTATGGTTGGTGCAACTTACCATAGCTGTAGCACACCAAATGAAAAAAATGACACAAATTGTGGGCTAACAACTGTCCCTGGCCCTCTGTACATTGCACCTGTGTGTCTTAAATTGGTCTTAGTCACAATGTCTGGGTGACTGGTATTGTAGTCCTCCCGGAGAGATGCTTGGCATGTCTCTCATGGATACACATGATGAGAGGAATACACTCCATGAATTAACACATCTGAGGACTCTTACGACTCTGGCACCAGCTTTGAGAAAACTGTAGTTGGAGTACAGCGGGAGATGGCCAAGGAGGTGCGGGTGGGGATGCAAACTATGGCAGCCAGCCTCGAGGGGGTGCGTTTGTGCATGATGTCAACTGAAGAACAGGCAGCAGCTACGCAAGGGCGAACAACAATCTTGCAGGAACTTGAAAAAAGGTTGAAGGAAATCAGCACAACTGTAATAGAGTTGACCCAACACCTACAACAACAATCCTGTCAACGCGTGAACAAATGCAATATTTAACCCCTCTGGGCCGACCTGGCTGCCTACCACCGTGATGTGGCTGCTATTCTAAAGAACCAGCAGCTCCTTGCTGCAGTACTGCCCTTAATAGCCCCACAGTTGCCAGCTACCGGGATATCTGAATCCACATCTTCAAACACTGAGGTGTGTGTTGCCCCTTCACAACCACCACCACCCAGGGCATAGGAGACAACACACACATCAGAAGATGAAGACGTGGAACAGATCACGTTCACCCGTAAGAGTACCCGATAGCTCTAGTCCCTGCCACATGGCCACCTATTACCAAGGTCCTGCCCTTTGTAACATGCCAGTCTTGCAACAACTGTACTCAAGCACTGTTCTTCAGGCCACAATTTATCTTGTCACCCTGCCCTGTGATTGTCTCTCACTAACTCATTGGCAAATCTTGTCCCTCTGCACTGTCTGATACTTCACTCCAGCATGTCCAATGACATGTCGTTTTGACTTGTGTAGGATCACAATGGAAGGTGTCACACTAATGAACTCACAGTCATGGACAACGTAAGTAGAGCACTTTCAAATAAATAGCACTTACACCACAACTTTGTCTCTGTGTAATGTGACATATCAACTGTGATGGCCATCAGTGATGTTTACCTCAGCTCAATGATTATAGATTGTCAATACAACTGACCTGAAAGAATGTTGGCTGATAACTATGCACAGTGGTCTGGGTCGTACCATCATCTGCCCTTCCCGAGGGTTAATTCTGAGGAAAATATAAACTATACATCATAATGCTGTGTTGGACAGAATAACGCTTCCTCAAGGGATGTCTACGCCACAAATTATTGCCTTCAAATGTTTGTTCAAGCCAAAACTTACATATGTGACATTTGCCCCAAATTTTAGCTAACACACACCATACTGAATGGATGGATGTGTATGAGTTTACATGCAAATATGTAACCGGGCTGAACATTGTAACAAATGATAGGTGTGAGTTATGTATACCATACTACATGAGAGCATACTACCACTCACCTTATAAGGATTCGCCTGGACATCCGCCTGCAGGCAGACTTAACACAGTGTCCTCAATACCAATTATGGTAGCAAAGTATGTGACTTAGAAAACATACATCAAAAATTAACAACACTTTGGGATCCATAGTAACCGTGAGTGGTGGGTGCAATGGATGACAGAATCTTAACAAAGTAGCTTTGGTGTATCTGCCAATGTAACAGCTCAGTTATGATTTGGTTGCAGGATGGGACACAAAAGCTATTACTAAAGAGACACTGTTCACTCATGCCAAGGCCCTGACACTCAAGCATGTGACACATACTGTAAAGGGTGACATAAATACTTATCAAACAGTAAAAACGGAAGCTAAAATCAGGGAAAACACCTTATCTACCCTAACTACACATGACCCACAACTGGCCCTAACTAACCTAAGCTAAACTTATTTATCACATTTAACTAAACAATCTAAACATCAACCCCCCTCCTTATAAGAAGGGATACATGGAGGAGAACATATACTAACCTAAACACATACTATCTTATACTAAACAAATATTTTTTTTTTCATTTTTTTTTCTTATATATATATATATATTTTTTAAACACTAAAACTCCAACATCATCGTCCCACCCACACATATAATAAAAAACAGATATAAAAATTATCATACCGCCACCCCCACCCACTACTACTAACTAAACTAACAGCCTATACTAACCTAACACTAAGCCCCCTAAACCCACTAATTAAAAGAACCAGGAAAGAGGAGGGAGGGGAGGGAATCATGGCTGAGGGTATATTGTCTACAGGTTTGCCCTCAGCAGGGTCTTTTTTATGGCACATACCCTCCGATTTACTTGTGCCACCTCCTGCTGCAGCCTGGTCATTTTCCGCAACATATGGTCCAAGATCCCTTGCATCTGTTGAAAATCTGCTGGGTCAATGACTGCAGCAGAGGGTGTTCTGGGTGCCAGTTGAAGAAGTATGTCCCCTTGTCAGTGCCATGCCTGTAGGAGGAGGTGCAGGTGGTGCTGTGACAGGTCCTGCAGCAGTGGAGTTTGACGGTCCTGCAAAGGTGCCTGCTAAGGTTGGTGCCACCTGGGTGGTAGTGGTGGTGTTGGTGGTGGTGGCTGTGGTGGACACGGAATGGCTCCCTTGGGCAAATGCCATCCACATTCCGGAGGCTCTTTCATAGCGATAATGCCTTACCATGTTGCGGAACCCCGACTTCACATCCAGAATGTGGTGGTAATGCATCGCCCTGTGCTGAAACCCCCAAATCTGGATGGGATTCATGTTGGCAACTGTTAAAACAAATAGAAAACCAAACATTAGGGCCCGTATTTATACTTTTTGACGCTAAACTGCGCTAACGAAGTTTAGCGTCAAAAAATTTAGCGCCGTCTAACGCCATTCCGAAGCGCCATGCGGGCGCCGTATTTATGGAATGGCGTTAGCCGGCGCAAGCAGACCGGCGCTGCCTGGTGTGCGTGGAAAAAAAACACGTAGACCAGGCAGCGCCGGCGTAGGGGGAAAATGGCGCTAGGGCGTCTTAAAATGGCGCAAGTCGGGTTGACGCTAAAAAATCGTCTTAACCCGATTTGCGCCATTTTTTCGACGCCCAGACGCCATTTAAATGACTCCTGTCTTAGTAAAGACAGGAGTCATGCCCCCTTGCCCAATGGCCATGCCCAGGGGACTTATGTCCCCTGGGCATGGTCATTGGGCATAGTGGCATGTAGGGGGGCACAAATAAGGCCCCCCTATGCCACCCAAAAAAAATAGAAAAATATAAAAAATTATACTTACGTGAACTTACCTGAATGTCCCTGGGGTGGGTCCCTCCATCCTTGGGTGTCCTCCTGGGGTGGGCAGGGGTGGCAGGGGGGGTCCCTGGGGGCAGGGGAGGGCACCTGTGGGCTCATTTTGAGCCCACAGGCCCCTTAACGCCTACCCTGACCCAGGCGTTAAAAAGTGGCGCAAATGCGGGGTTTTTTGACCCGCCACCTCCCGGGCGTGATTTTTGCCCGGGAGTATAAATACGACGCATTTGCGTCGCCGTCATTTTTTTAGACGGGAACGCCTTCCTTGCATCTCATTAACGCAAGGAAGGCGTTCACGCTAAAAAATGACGCTCTTTGCCCATACTTTGGCGCTAGACGCGTCTAACGCCAAAGTATAAATATGGCGTTAGTTTTGCGCCGAATTTGCGTCGAAAAAAACGACGCTAATTCGGCGCAAACGGAGTATAAATACGGGCCCAGGTACTTCATTGTGTGACATGGCTCCAGAAGTAAATCAGACAATACATCTAATGTAGCAGAAACAGGCCATATCATCATACAGATCACTGATTGTCCCTGAGGAAGTACATGCCAATGCAGCCTACACATGTCCTATCAAACAGCAATACTCTAGAAGATGGGTAACAACTTGAATGACTTATGCATCATTGAACAGCCATTTGTCAGGTGAAAAAAATGCTGCAAGTCCTCCACCACTGACAGGCCAACTAATTACTATTTTCTTGATGACAATCAAGGGCCACTAGATCTGCGAGTTGTAAATGGAATTGCCAGGATAGAATGCAGTTGCTGATCTTGAGTGGGTATCCTAGGTTTGGACAAGTTACTTACAGATTTACATGTCTGCGTACTAAACCTGGATCATCAGTCCTAGGTACACTTTTCACAACCCTACGCCTGTGCCCGTGGGGGAGGGGGGGCAGGCAACAAATACTTTCAAACAGCAAGGACACCCAGGAAGCTTTGGACAGCTGTACATGGGTTTGGGCAGCCCACCACAGGTAAGGAGGATGTCCAACTAGGATACAGCCAAACCTTGGATAATCCCTTCCACACTTATGTTTAGAAATGCAGACAATTGTCAACATCATTTCCTACCAGTAACACATGACATACAACAAGCAGATAGATGCAAGCACACATCTGGCCATGAGCTGCATACACACCCAGGCCATTGTACTCAAGTGCCTCATACTCGTAGCACAACATGTGGAGCTACATGCTGCTGGGAAGTCAAACATACAGTCAAACATGTTCATTAGTGAATAGGGAAGCTGAAGTCTGTGGGTAAGACTTTGGCATCCCTATTCTTTGAGAATCAGGGTTTGACTTGCTGACTAAATCACAAATATGGTCCTCTGCTACATTTTCTGATTTTAAGTTTTATCCACAAAAGTCATCCCTAATCACATGGCCGTGCCTACAGGACTCACCTACAATCTCAAATTATGACAATACGCTAATAATCGGCCAACTCAAAGATGGAAAAAAATGATACTCCCCTCAAGGGACATATCCGATCATTGACAGGCTCATCACACTATGCTATGTGTCCAAAACATAGGAGTCAATCACACAACAGCAGCAAACACAACACAGAACAGAAATATCAACACTTACTGGAGATATCTGGGTCTGCAAATCAAGCCACCTCTCCGATAGTGGAGGGGGCAGGTCCAACTGTAAAGCATGGAAGGGAGAAATGTGCTCAATGTCTGTGCACTGTAAAACACTTCCAAATACTAATACTATGTGTAATATTAAATCAGAAAGTCAAGCCTTTCAGACGCGATGGTACTACATCCGACATACCACTGCAAACATGTACAGACCTGGGGAATCCAGTGAGTCATACACACATATCTGCACACATGCAGTGGCCCTAACTATCATGTGGTGGCTAAAATGCTCCATCATTAATTAGCAGACTCATCAATGGAGTGTATTTCTCTCATCATGTGTATCCATGAGAGACATGCAGAACCACTTTTGTGGAGGACTGCAATACCAGTCACCCAGCTATTGTGACTAAGACTAATTTAAAACACACAGGTACAATGTACAGAGGGCCAGGGACAGTTGTTAGCCCTCAATTTGTATCATTTGCTTCATTTTATGTGCCACAGCTATGGTAAGTTGCACCAACCACAGAGATATGAACCTGTGTGCATAACTTTTGGCTTCCATCCCTAATTTAATTGAGGCATAAAAAGTCCAAATATCAGTCTAAGATGTTACCTGAGGTCAGCTATAACTTGTTACGTATGTGTCAGAATCCAGTTTAGACATGTATCCGAAAAAATTGAGGGACACAATATTTCTTGAAAATATCTGGATTTAAAACATGTCTTTCCTGGTACACTCACAGACCATGCATGAAACATATGTTAGAGCCACATTTCCATCATCTGTTGACGTGAAGGCAGCACTAATTTATAGGCTCCTGTTGCGTTTTGCAGCTGTTGCTTCAACAAATGAAAGTAATGTGTAGGAATTATTGTATATGTCTCAGGCAACTGTATGTTTATCTTGCATTCCACATGTCCAATAACATTGCCTGCAGCATATGAACCAATATGCTACTGTCACTACAGAGCATTTAAATGTGCACATTACTAAGATTTGTACTCACCAACAGGGCCACCAATCACAATCCCCACGTGGTCCAGCAGGTCTTGCACCCAGGCAACCAGGTCAGCCCAACGGTGTTTCAGCTGATGGTCGATGCGCGGTGTGCTGTAGATTTGCTTGAGATGGTACAGGACCTTTGCCCACTGGAGCCTCCTTGCCTCTGTGTGATACCCCTGTATCACACGCCCACCTGCTTCGATCATTAAGGGTAGGAAGTGGCACGCCAACCAGATAAATCCACCCAGCTCCTCCTCCCCCATCCTGCCAAACATGCTTGCCCAAAAACAGGGAATAAAGGGGTACAGAGGAGAATGGAGGGAAAGTAGGAGAGGGAAAAGAAGAAACATTAACAGAACACAGCCCAACTATCCCCAAACTAACACTACCCACAACAGACTCCAAACAGTACAAAGACAAATTTAGACACAAGAAATGACCAAAGAAACACTTACACGGGGTACCGCAGACACTTAGGAAACACAAAAAAGACAATTTAAAGACCACACAGGAGACAAATTCACAAAATGTACATAGAGACAAGTCAAAACACAGCTACACAGTCAGGAAATATCACAGACTGCGAAGTCAAAGTGAAAGTACACCCACTGTACCAATTCTGTAAACAGGATATCCTATTACATCACTTCCTGCCTCAAATGCGGTGCGTTTTTAATCTTATGCGTCAAAATATTATAGCGCTTACAGTCTGCGCGTCGCACATGCTTAGAAATAACCCCCATCCATATTTTAAAATATGTTTCATACTTGACCAATTTCAGGGGTTACAGTGTGGAAATGACCGCTCAGGGCCAATGGATGTTTCATGGCAATGAGAATAATTTTTCGACGCATATGTGTCATTTTTTGACGCATGTGCATCTTTTTTGATGCGTATGCGTCAAAATTTCTGTCTTTGACTGGGTTTGGGTCATTTCTCATTTGTAATAGTACATGACAGGTGTGACAATACAGAGATAGGCTGATTGCACCAACATTGTGCATTCTGGTGTATGGGCCCATGTGACAGATCATAGTACTGCAGACAATGACCCTCTAGTTGTTGTACCGGATTTGCACTCTTCACTGATGCAATAGATGCCCAAACGTGTGGAATACAATTTGGTATTACCCAGTTTGGCAATTGTGTCAAGAGAGGATAGCAAGGCTAAGCAACCCAATACAGTAACTCAATGCCTATGTGTCAATGTGTGTGAATTGGCTCTTACTATTGTAATTGTCCCACTGGGTGAAAATCACAAGACGCATTTTTACAAATCTGCTTGTATGCATGTGGAGTCAATGTATCCAACCATCAGATGCTATTCAGTGTGGAAATGAGAGAGGAAAAGTGTTTGTCATACACATAGAAACAAATGCTCTGTGCACTTCCTAGGATTTTTGGAGCATAAGCACCACTAATGACAAACCATGCACAGGACAGATAGCAGACTGATGATCATGGCAATGATCCAAAACTAAGCCATCACATGTCCTGGAATGTTGGATACTACTTCCTAGGCACTTGTTTGTTTACTACCCATGAGTCAGGCATGGGATAAAGCTATGTGGGTTCAGTGTTTGTGACACCAAGTCCCAAATACAATCCAAAAATGTCATGTCAGGCCACAGTTGAAGTCATATAAATGAGCCATGTTCCTCCTGTGGCAGTGGAGGACCAGCAGACCAAGCAGCACGTGTTCACATATTTCCACTTGTAAATTGAATAAAAGTGTCTGGTTCAAGTGTGTGGGGCCATGTGTAGCCTAAGTCATTATTGGGGTCCATGTTGTCACAGTTACGTGCAGGTCTAGTCATGAGTCTGTGGAGCCATTTCCTGCATCTACAAAGTATCCTTCACAGCTGAATTGAAGGAAAGCCGAAGAGGAATTGAGAACACACATGGGGACAGTCCAGCTATGGGACTGCAGACGTGTTATGAGACTCACAACAGAGCAACCGTGGTGTGCTGACAAAGTTAATGGGTCCAAAATTTTAAACCGGCAGATGTTCTCACAACATTTGCACACAGGTTGGCCTGTAAAATTCCTACTACATCCGGGAACATCAGTGCCTCTGAGCTGATTAAGCTCACAGCTATTCACCACGCAAGCCCCATCAATATGTTGGGGGCAATGAGAATCGGCATGTGGACTGTCAGGGTCCTAACATGTGTTGACATTTCATGCACATTATCTGACGTTGTTTGTTGTGCTGGAGGCACCATACCCAAACCATGCATTCAGCTATGGTACACTGTCACTATTTGTCACTCATGCATACATGAAACTCAGACAAAGGATGGGCCATGATTAGGCTATTTGGACACAAGTTCCACCCCATGGTACGATAAGTAAACTGATTATGCTATACAATGTATTTGAATATTCATTGTAGACCCACCCGACACAATACCCCAGGAGGGAAGTGAGGGCTATGAAAGCAACTATGATACAAATGTAGCCACAGGGAACCTTTATGGTAATGCGAAGACAGGAACCTGTCAGGCTAACAGGATGCAGGGTCAATCACGATAAAAAAAAATAACAATGCAAATACACAGTGAGCAGACTGAGACTGGTCAAAGGTGGAACAATACTGTGAAAAATGAAAACTGTGTTTGTCCTGTGTGTTGGAACGTAACACAATAACCCAAGGCCTGTGTTACACCAGTGATTTATACGGCACTGCATAACTGTGTTATACATAAAATGGCAGCTTATATGCTGTCCAGGCAGCTGCAAGGGCAGTGCATGTTCAAATGGCTGGTCTGCCTGGAGGTGCTCACAGATGTGTGCAGCTTCAGTCTCTCACAAGTCCCGTAGGTGAGAATCAAGTTCAAAGGGCCAACAGTACCTTTCACATAGGAAGCAATGTACAGGTGATTACAGGTCCTACAGACTACAAGGCAGTACATTATTCAACCAGAAGTCCATGCAGACAAAAGAACAATGACTGTGGCATACCATACTAAAGAGGGAAGCACACTGGAATTAGAATGTGAGTCTGGGTGTGTGTAGAGGAGGAATTATCTGGGTGCACATATTCCCTTTCCCGGTACCTCTGAAGAAGGGTGGGGTGAGACAGGGAACATGGGTGTGGCAGGACTTAAGACCTGGGCTGCCATGTGCAGGGGATGTCTTGTGAGCAATGCTAGTCATACCTGGGGCACTTGTGCTATCTATTTGCTGCTTATATGGAATTCTTGTCACACATAGTCCTTGCAAAGATAGCTGAAGTAACACTTACTGATGTCAAGGGTCTGTTCATACCTTCTTGTCACCAATGCAATATCATATCCACTGCCTCATGTATGAGGACTTTTGTTACCTTATTGATGGTGCCCTAGTTGTGTGCCATATGCTGCAATGAACCATGTTGCCAACATGTATGTGTGAAATAGCTGTGGTCCTTTGCTATTGCCTTTCAAATGTGAAATGGACAGTAGTTATGTCATTTACAGTATGTGTGAATTTGGCTGTACATTAATATGCATCAAATTTGATGTGGATTTTTCTGTATCCTAATCTGTATTTCTGCAATGCTCCATGAGGCTACACTCTGATTCTGATAGTTAGGGATAATGTTATGCAACCGTGATATGGTGAATAGTATAGGTGTTTATTGACATATAGTAAGACAGTGGTGATGGATGAGTAGAGTTTAAAGAAATTTTGGACAATATGTTGTCTCCGACGTAATCTGCAGCTGCGTTTGGATTGTCCCCCTCATGTTGATGGACAGCATCCTCCTCTTCAAGCATTTGTGGGTCAGGTTCATTTAGGGGAATGTTCCTTCTTACACATACGTTGTGCAGGATGGCACAGGTCAAAATTATTTTGCACATCATTTCTGGTGAGTATAGGAGGCTGCCTCCGGTGATGTCGAGGCACCTGAATCTTGACTTCAGCATGCCAAAGGTTCTCTCGACTGTGGTGTGTGTCCTCCAATGAGCCTCAGTATAGGCACGCTCTGCTGCAGTGCTTGGGTTTGCAAATGGGGTCATGATCCATGGCTGGATCCCATACCCCTGATCAGCTGAAAGAGAAAATGAGTGAGAACATGTTGATGTAGCTTGCACCATGATTATCACTTAGCATGGCAGTTGTTCTCTTTTGTTGTCTGTGACTCATCTGTGTTTGTGTTACTGTGTGGAATCCTAGGCTTCTAGGATGTACCATCAGCATTGGGTTGTTTCCTTATCTGAACGGGTGTTTGGCTGATTGACCGGATGTCAGCAGTTTTTTTGTAGAGTTGCAGCACATTGTGTACTCCCTTGCATTATGTTCTGTAAAAGAGGTGTCCATGTGTCTTAACTGGGGTGACATGATACTTCCATACACAGAATCAATTCCACAGTGGTGATAACACAGTTGCATCTATATACCCTGGACATCCCATCCAATTTCACATATGCAATAGAATTATTTAAACATCAGTGAGACCCTTAGATTTGGCACGGTGACAATGTACAACACATCTCCATACATTGTCAGCACTGACGTGTTGACATTTAACTAGGAACAAATGTCACATGTGTGACAAATTTTCTGCAGACCTATTTCTCTGCCCTTGCCAAGTCGACTCAGGTTGTCACGTGTACCTATACTACTGAACATGTTCTAGTTCAGCTGGCTAACTTGGTTGTGAGGTTGTCATTTGGAGTGCCAGAAGGTCCGTATGCCTGTACATCTGTTGTGTGTGTGTGAAATTGTCTCAATCCGTATGTGTAAGAATGTGCACTTTCAATATTGCCACATCAATATGCGTTCTTCGCATAATCCACTTGCTTATTGGTAGTGGGCAATGTAATAGCAGGAGTGATGTGAGATATTGGTACAGCCTCAGTGATTCCATGTCACCTTCATTGTAGTCATCATTATGCTATGTGTGTTATGGTGTTTGACCTGCAGCAAAACACATTACACACCCCTTACATAGTACGTATTGTCTGGAAGGGTGTTTGATTTAGTATTATTGATGTGATATTTAAAGATTAAACTTCCAAGTTGTACTGCCAGTTGAGGCCATATCATTGTCATTGTGTTGTTTTAAATTGTTCCTTTGTGTCTGTGGAGTGGCATTGGTTGTTATTCGGTTCTGTCATTTGTCCATAGGTGTATATCCAAATGGGTCAGGATATCAGACATGCCTAGCAGTGTCACAACCTCTTTGTCTTCCTGGCCACGTGTCGATGTAGTGGTGTATGTGTTGTGTGTCCTAGAGGCCATTTCCATATCGTCCATCCTGGAAGTGTTGATTGATGAATGAATCATGAACACTCCCAGGATACTTTGCCATGATGTTGGTGATCAATCCCCGGTGATAGACAATGGCCTGCACAGTGATGGAGTGTGTGTGCTTCCTGTTGCGGTATAGATGTTCGGTTGCAGCAGGTGGCACAATGCGTACATGTGTGCAGTCAATAACACCAAGCATGTGTGGGAAGCCGTTGATTTGGTAAAAGCCCTGTTTTGTCTCCTGCTGCTTCTGCTGTGTGTTTGGGAAGCTGATGTGGCGGGGTGTGAGGGAGATTATGGCATCCAGTACCTTAGGTGGGAAGGCAGAGAATGAGGGTTGTGGGATCCCGGCAATCAGGGCACCAGTGGTTTGAAAGGAGCCACTTGCCAACATGTGGAGTACAGCTAGCAGCTTGGTTTCTGGTGGACTGGTGCGGGGTGTCTGCAAGCTGGATGCCAGCTGTGGCTCAATGTTGCCCAGCAGCTGCTGAATGGCTTGCCAGTTGAGCCTGTACCTCTGGATGATGTCTTGTTGGCGGAGCTCCATAAGGGTTGTCCTGGTGCGGAATATCCTCTCCTGCCTTCTGCGTTGCCTTTGGGGTCCCTGCTGGTGTTGTAGAAGCTGCTGTTGTTGGTCCTGTGCTCTGCGTCTGCGTGCATGCTGGATGAAAAGCACCTCCATGTCTTCCTTTTGGAGCTCTGCTGTTGCTTCTGTGTGTGTTCCTTAAGTGCTGGTGTGTTTGCCCCATTTTAACGCCTGCCCTGACCCAGGCAAATCGGGCTGTGTGTCATTTTACAACTCCGCCTCCTGGCGGTGCGGGATTTTTGCATGATTGGATAAATAAGGCTCACAGGTGTTTAAGTCATACCTTGCATGTCATTAACGCAAGGCGGATTCCCACATCCAGAAAATTACACGCACAGCGGCATTTTGGCGTTCACGGGCTCGGGCGTCAAATTTTAAATATGGTGCATGGTTTGCGCCAAATGTGCGTCAACATTTTGGACGCACATTCGGCGCAAACAGAGTATAAATATGCCCCACAATTGTATTTTGTAAGTTTGTGCCATTTTTGCATCAAAAAGAGGTGCAAATGTGGTGCTATAAAAGTATAAATACGGGCCTGAATTTTTGGCTAAATGTAAATAAAAACTTTTACTTTGTTTTGCAAAGTCCTTTTCAGTTAAATGGTGGTCTGGCTGGAGAAAAGCCAGGACTATAGTGCTTCTGAAGTAACCTTCATGAGTTGTATGCCCCACTGCAGGGCAGAAGTGCACTTTAACCGTTTGCAATAACAATTCACAAACTTTGCCTATTTAAACAAGCTTGCACTTGAGATTCGATTTGAATTTATACACCTAAACGATTGTGAAACAATGTTAAAATCCTGAAACACGTTGTTTAGCTGTGTTGAAAATAAGTTTTGGATTTTGGTGTATGTAGATTGTTTGCTCAAACGCCGCCCACACAGCATGCTAGGATTGCAACAAAGGTACATGTTTGAAGTAACTTCATATAAATAAAGAACACAATATTTAAGGCGTCATTGTTGTAAGGTACCCTGCCCTTCCTTAGGTGTAACTTTTCAATGGAGTTTTTATTTCTTCTTTTTTTTGTGTTGCAAACAAAGGTGGCTGAAGGATATTTGGATGGGGTAGAGGGAGGGGGGGTGGTGATGCATTTCAAAACTTCCCCCATCTGCGAATCATGGTGGAAAATACTAGCATCGAGCACAGGCCATTTTCAATGGTTTACTTGGCTGATGTTTGTGCTTTAATCTCTGGCACTGGTGTAGTCTGTGACTGGAAAGCTATTTTAACAAAAAGTTGACGGCACTTGAAGGGTTAATCCACTTCCTTGTAGAACATTACTATTAAATTGCAAATCCGGAAGTAACAAAGGTTTGGGGTTGAAGACCATTCTCGATGCATGCTGAAGTGTTCTTTTTCAATGCTCTTTCCCCTCGAGTTACTTTCCTTCAAACATTCTATTCTGAGACTGTGAATAACTTGAGTGTTATCTAAAACAAATGAACAGCGTATGTACAATCGACCAATGCCACTCAAAACATAAAGTGTGACGTTTTAATATTACCCATAAACTATCATTGTAGTATACTGTCATTGTGTACTTACGTAGGATGTACTATAGCTATTTCCTTCCGTCTCGGAGCCTATGATTTTTGTAGCCCGTTTTTCCAATAGTCAGTGTTTGAAATTGTTGAATCCAAAGCCATGCTTCTGTCCTAGATTACTATTTTTAAATCATGGCACCTTTTTTCAGAAGGGCTAAGCAAAAAGCAAAAAACATTCATATACAGTGCTGTCAAGGTTTTAAAAGTAAGTATATAGTAGTAGTAGAAATAACTTTATTCGACTTTCAGCAAGTCATAAAAGTATCAAATATAACACATCTAAATATGTTAATACAATAAATAGGATAAAATAGTAAAAAGAGAAATAACAAGAAGAGAAAAATAAAACATAACATTAAATTTCCCATTTACAAATATTTTAATGAGCTGGTTAAAAATTACACCTCTACCCCCATTGACTTTCTTATAGTTAATACATTTGGTACCATTAACAGGTATCTGAAAAAATCATTTTCCACCACTGAACCGGGTTACAATTGATATACCCCCAAATTCCTGACCCATACATAGCAGCCGGAATACACTTGGCTTTATAGATTTTTATCATGTTCAGTGGGGTAATCCCCCGAGCCTTTTTGAAAAAAGCCTTAGAGCCGCCGTTATTTTAATAATCTGATCTCTTTTCGTTTACATACAATTAGCCCAACAACCCTGTTTGTCAAACATTATGCCCAAATATGAAAATGTTCAAGCTATTTCGACCCTCCCGTCCTGGATGGTGGTTTTGTAAATCTTACCGCGTTTCCCACCGCAGTTCATAATAAACGTTTTGGAATGATTAACGGTGAGTCCCAAGTCTGACATAAAAGTGATACAAGTAGTTAAAAGTTTTTGAAGAGCTAGTGGGGTCCTGGCCATAAGTACTGCATCATCTGCATAGAGTAATACCGGGACAGCGCGATTACCTATTTGGGGTAGATCTTTACATTTACTTATCAATTCACTTTCTAAATTATTTATATACATTGAAAACAGGAATGGAGCAAGAACACAGCCTGGCGCACTCCTCTATGTATGCCAAAAGGGCGAGTGCATTCCCCTCTTAACCCATAACTTACTCTTGCTCTACACCCTGTGTACATATCCCGTATGAATTGAATTATAGTTGCTTCTACCCCATGCTGCATAAGATGTCCCATAGCTTGTCATTTAGTACACAGTCGAATGCTGATGATAAGTCTATGAAGGCCTAATACAAGTTACCTGCTCTAATCCTTGTATACTTTCCAATAATGATGCTCAAATTCAGGCTCTGTTCCACTGTACCAATTACTTTGCGGAAGCCATACTGTACTGGAGATAAAACGCCCTTTTGTTCCGCCCATATTTGCAGTTTGTTCAGAATGATTCTCCCTGCTAGTTTAGCTGATGTATCCAGCAGGGAGATTGGCCTAAGTAAGTATATACCCATTGAATGAGTTAATGTGCCTCACAGTTAAACCATCCTTGTGTACCCAGTTTGCAGTGGCGGGCGGCAGTTTTAGGAGGGAGGGGGGTGGGCGGGAAGCACACACACTCATTCATTCACACACGCATGCACATCCATTCACAACACTCATCAACATTCAAACATACACTCACTCATGCAGCAAACATTCATTTAAAAAACACTGACACACAAACTTACCTTCAGCTCAGAGGTCCCAGGAGGGTTGGGACTGCTGCCTTACCTCACTGGCTTACATTAGGTCAGCCAATGAGGGACGGCAGTGGTCCCAACTTCATCACAGAGTGGGATGGGGTCAGTGGGACTGCTGACCCCACCCCACTTTGTGACGAGGTGTCACTGATTGACACTCACCCTGGGCGCTTCAGGGCTTAAACCTGAAGTGCCCAGTTCGGAGTCAATGGGTGACGCTTACCCTCGTCACAGAGGGGGAGGGCCTCGAGGCACCTTTGCTGAGCCGAGGAGGTCACGCACATAGGAGCTGTGACCTTTTCAGCCCAGCAAAGTTCAGCTCAGGCAGCCAGGGGTCTGCACAAATCGCGCATGTCACGCTCCTGGCTGCCTGAGCTGAACATCAAGCGTGTCTGTCAGGCTGACCTTTGCCCAGCCTGACAGGCACTCTTCATGAGGGGCAAAAGGTGGGGGGTGGCCCCTCCGTCATAAAAGACTGGCCACGCCTGTCAGTTTGTATTATGGTATATTGCGCTATTTTACATAGATATTTTGGAAAAACTGCAATAATGTTCTAGGAAGGTGAGGGAGAAACTTGCATTGCATGTCAAGTTCTGTAGGTCAATAGAAATGCATGATTCTAGTGCTTAACTTCTGCTAGCTTGCCTGATCCTTAGTAAGTAAACTTACAAGGGGACGCGTATAGGCCAATGAACCTTTTGGATCGCATGGAGTAGCCATGTAGTGACCAATGTTGTCAATATTCAATATGACCCATCAATAATCACTAGGAGAATCATTAATTATTGGACAATTATATCAACATTTCATGAATACCCATAACTCAATATACGTTTTAACAAATTTGATTTCCCTATTAGTTACAATTCTAGTGCATAAGGTTGACTCAAAGTTTATTCATTCAGCTCAGAATTAGTTTATTAGCAACCACCAATAACACAATATAATCAGAACTTGAGAAATCATATACTCTAATGCTTCAGCATAAGCCAACAAAGATGAATATGTCAACATCAATAGCAGAGTTCAGCAATCAGTTCATCAATCATTTGTCACTGTCAACGTCACCCAAAGAATCCTACCTAACCCAAATTAGCATTTAGCATGTGGGACTTCATGCGAAAACAATTTAGAACGTGAATTTGGAAAACATCCAGCTAAGAGAAAAACTATTAAACAGCGCAGTTGGTACCTAGAAGAAAAGGCACAAAATTAATCAGTCACATTGTCATAGCTACCTATCCAGGGAATGGATCAGCAGCAAATTCAGTCTTCGTCTTCAGGTCATCAGTTGATCAGCAATGCATCAGTCTCTCAGCGCATGAGCCCAATAACAGAATCTCGAATTGCGTCTTTTGGCATCAGCATTTCTCCCCTCACATCTGATGTTTTAGCCCCTTGTCATGACTTTTTATTAGAGTTTTTCAGTTCATCCCCCTAAATGGTCAATTAATCACCAGTTGTTACTCTAACCATTAAAATTAATTTTGCAAATCAATGAATTCTAATATTTTGCCGTTCTCAGTTCATTGATTGGTTCACTGTACAATGTCATCATCCGGCTCATCAGGTATCGAAAATGTTGCATCTTCTTCTCGTGTCAGTGTCTCTATTGTTTGAGTCCTGGGAAAGTGAATCGAGTCTGCATTACACCAAATTGTAACAATTTTAGTTCCATCATCCCCTGTCCATCGGTACATTGCAGGAAACTATAGCAAAGCAGATTTTATGAACACAAGTGGTCAAGGTTAGTTTAACACAGTCCCTTTCTTCCAGCATGCTTTAATAATTCAGCTTCTGCATGAGGCCTGGAAACTAGGCCACAACTTCGGCTAAGTTAACTCTACAATATAATGCAAAACATAGGTTATACATCTCAATATGGCCCAATACTACATTATTATTATGTTTTTTCATTATTTCACGTATTTTTTAATCATTTTAGTACAGCTTTCGGATAAGTGGCTGAGCCATAACCGTGGGCACATTTTCAAACGTGCACATTATTTTCTCCACAATCAATTTCTCTATGAATTTTTGTTAATCATAACATATAAACATTTATTCATAATTTCTAATTAACATATCTGCTTCAACACTTCTAAGCTCCCACGTTTTTTATAAGCTATGGTGAATGTGGCAAAGGGGCACACAATGTTTGCCGAGGGTCACACAGTCTAAGCAAGCAAGGGTGCCAAGATTAGAGTTTACTTTATGTGGTTCTGCAACCGACAGTTCGGCTGTAAGCCTACGCGTCTTTCTTCATAATTCTCCCACTATATGAATCGAGGTTTAATTGGATTTAGGAAAAGAAAGTCCCCAGGGTAAGGAGTCATGCAGCCAGTAAATGAAAGGAGCCCCTTAACTCAGTACCGAATTTAGGGCTGATCGTTCACCTCCCTGCACAGAGCCTCCCCACGTTTACTGAATATGACATTGTTAACATACTAAGGGGCATATTTATACTCTGTTTGCACCAAATTAGCATCATTTTTTTTTACTCTAATTCGGTGCAAAACTAACTCCCTATTTATACTTTGATGCTAGACTCATCTAGCGCCAAATTTATGGAGTAAAAGTAATTTTCTGGAAGTGGAGACTTACCTTGCCTTAATGAGATGCAAGGTAGGCGTTCCAGTGCAAAAAATGACTCTATGACCTTAACGCTATATTTAGGGACATATTTATACTCTGCAGCATATTTATACTCTGCTTGCACCGAATTGGTGTCATTTTTTTTAACTCTAATTCGATGCAAAACTAACTCCATATTTATACTTTGGTGCTAGACCCACCTAGCACCAAGGCCCTGATTTATACTTTTTTTGCGCCGCTTTAACGTCTTTTTTTTACACAAAAGTGGCGGAAACTTACAGAATATTGGCCCTTATTCATACTTTTTGCTGCAAAACTTCACTAACTCAGTTTTGTACCAAAAAGTTTAGCACCAGCTTGCACCATTTCTGTGCACCAGCCAGGCACCATATTTATAGAATGGTGCAAGCCGGTGCAAAGGGTAGGATTAGAGTAAAAAAAAATGACGCTAATTCAGTGCAAACAGAGGATAAATATGCCCCTTAGCGTAAACAAATGACACTAATCTGGTTAGAGTCATTTATTTTGACTCTAACCTGCCTAATGCCATTTTTGTTATGCTAGCCTACCCTTTGCACTGGCTTGCACCATTCCATAAACATGTTGCCCAGCTGGTGCTAAAAAATGGTGCAAGCCAGTGCTAAACTTTTTGGTGCAAAACTGCGTTAGTGCAGTTTTGCACCAAAAAGTATAAATAAGGCCTGTAGTATATTTAGAAGTGAAATAATAAACAGGGGCTCCTTACTGTGCTTTGCTTGGAGACACGTTTTCCCCTTCATGGGGTGATCTCTTTAATCCTAGTCGTATTAAGAGAAGGATACTTTTCATTTATATTTTTTAACATTTGTATGAAGTTTTTCTTTTGCTCCTGTCTTGTACATCTGTAACATATCTGTAAATGTTACCATTATGATTACTTAGAGTTCTTTTTTATTCATCTTATTGTGTTGTCCTACTTCACTAATTAGATCATAATTGGCCAGTTGTGATGTAATTGAACTTTGCATTAAGGAAAGGAACGGCAGAAGATGCCTGTCTTCCACTCTTAAAAAACAGCCAATTGAGCACACATCTGCGCCTCCCAAAAAGAAAAAAAAAAGAAAAAACTTTCTGATCGATGGATCATTTCTCATCACTTTAAGGCACCTGTGGACTGCTTCAGAGGCAGGCATAACATACCTTTTCATGTTGGTGTATTTAAGAGTGATGTACCTCTATAAACTACATTTTAATGGCAGTGGTGACCCTAGAATTCCTACAGTACATATAATATGTTCCCTGCAACATCTAGCTTTTTTTCTTGTAAATGAATCTTCTGTTACTTGTTAAGTCTTAATATTCAGTTGGCCGGACGTTATTCACAAGAGTGGATTATTTAATCTGTTTCAGAAACTCGGACTGCAATTAAACATAAGGTTAACAATAAGAGGTACCTAAGATATAAAGTGGACAATGTATTGGGACCAGATCCCATTAGAAGAGAGATTCAAAACGTAACGAAGCTCAGGTTGAAAACGCTAGAAGAGACACAGGAGGGTGGAGTGGGGAGATAGAATTAAAGAATGGAGGGGCTGCATACATGTTAAAAGGAGTTCACAAAGCTGACAATGAAAGATGACTAGCGAAAGGATGCCAACCAAAAGAAGCGAAATAGGAAGATCAATGAGTGACATGGTGGGGCCCAAAAATATTACAGATCGCAGAATTGATTAGATTCATAGTGAATAAAAATCATCTTTTAGTAGAGGAACGATAGTCCAGATTTGTGGGGATGAGTCTAGGAGTCAGAATTTCACTATCAGAGGTGATAGGTCCCAGGGCAACTCTCTCTGCGCCGCTGCATCACTCTTGCTTCTCTCTCTTTTCCCTCATTTTTAGGTCGAGTATAGCTTTGTACAAACGCTGCTTTTGTGCCGTGTTGTTACCTATTTGGGCTTTTAACCACGCCCATCTCACACCCATAACTGGTTCATGGTCTTGCCCTTCAAAAATCTTTATTGTCAGTGGTAAATGCTTTATGTTTGTCCCCTCCTTGGGGCGGTTTGGTTAATACCTTGGACATCGACCCTGTTATATGGATAATTAAACTTTTGCAGATACGTTTGACTGCAAACGGACTTCTGTTTCCTTTTGTGTGTCTCTTTCATACTCATGGGGTGGTGCATTGAATCGGCTTGCTTATGTGAAACTGTTTTACTTTTCATTTTCAATTTATGTGGCAAGAAAAGTCTGGTTAGGAGTTTACAACACTAGTAACTCTAACTTGAGCAAATGCGTGCCACATTGCATTGCAAATGCTTGTGATGCAGAGTGACCTGGTGGCTAGTGGCAGGGAGCTAACGAGGTAGCTGTTTGTATTTTTTGCCTGTTTACAATTTTTGATTTTGCAGGATGGTATTGGCGGAGGAGAAAGTAGCGGAAGTCATGGACCTGCTGAGTAAGGCAGGTCACATGGATTTAGGCGTTGGCGAGGTTGCGGTACCTAGTGTGGCCCACCCAGCGTGCCAGCTGTCCAACCATACTGGCATGTTCACTGCCCTTCAAGCTGCATTTTTCTATAAGGTGTCCTGTTGGCTGGGGGCAGGGAGCTAGTGGAGTAGCTGTTAGTATTTTTCCCCACCCTCTTTTTTTAGTTTTTCCAGGGTATTGGCTTTCTCCGTGTTAATAATCCTTGGTCTTTCTGTTGGGACGGGTGCGTATTGTACAGTTGTTGCTTGAGACAAGTGCTTGCAGTGACCTGGAAAGATTGCAGGACTTCATGGACGTTCAATTGGCGTTGCCATCAGTGAGACATGGGGAACGGAGGGTAGGCAAGAAGTGCAACGTTAAGGATATGAAGTTTTAGTTGACTAGAGGTTAGTACTTGCAGTCAAGATGGCAGGGAAAAGTTAAGGTTGAAAGATAAGGTTGAAAATGTTGAGACTGTTGAAAGGAGATAAAATAGCAAATAATTGCGGGGTGGGGCATGTGGGTGGGACGGTAGGGGTGGGGGTTGGATATTTAATAGTTTACTCAATGTCTAGCGAGGTGGTACTTTTGTAAGGCAGTTAACCCAGATTTGCTTTGTAATGTGCACCTGTTTCAATAAAGCGCCCTTTTTCACACTAAAGAAATGGTCAGTTGTCTGTGTATGGAGAAGAAAAATAGTGGGCCATAAACATGTGTTTCAATAAGCTTACATTCCCACGGAGATGTGTGTAGAGGCTGAATTGCAGCTAGAGACAGTATGGAGCTTATTTGGAATTATGGCAGATGGGCCGACATCTGCCAAGGGCCAGAAATGTGTAAATTACACCACCCTGGTGGGTGACCGCCCACCATATTTACAAATCCCAGCCCACCAGGCAGAGGAAAGCTCTGTGCCTTCAGAGAAACCACCACCATGCTGAGTCACCTGCAAGCACTTAAAGTTTGTTGAACGACTTCCATTGTTCATGCGTCTGCTCAGCAAACATTTTGTTTTTGAAAAAAACAAATTCCCAAAGTTGGAGATTGTTTTTTCAAAAACTAAAAAAAAATCTAATGACCCTGGTGCCCTGGGAGATTTCCCCAGGGTGTGTATGTTTTTTTTTATTTTATTTTCTGTATTTAATTTTCCTGAAAAGGAAAAAAGTACATCATATATTTGTTCTAAATATTGTTTTTTTTTTTTTTTTCTGTATTTTATTTTACTGAAAAGGAAAAAAGGTACATAAGTGTATCTGTTCTAAATAGGTGAGAAGGGTCTGAGGTACTTTTACCAGCAGACTGATATCCATTGGGCCATCAGTTTAAGGTTTCTGCTAGTGGGGGTTCTGCTGACAGAAACATGATGAGTTTGCCCTACTCAAAATTAGAGTGGTCATTTGTGGCAGAGCATTTTATCTGTCAAACTCTAAATAACCCCCTATGTCTTCACTCTTTGCTTGCCTGTTGTAAAGTTAAGAGAGCAGTGATGTTATTGCAGGATGTCAAAATATAATGAAGTATGGGGGCAGCATTCTGTGCTTATCTCTAGGGGTGGGTATAACTTGCGTAATTTGTGGCATCATAATTACTAGAAATTACAGCAAAATTACCCAAAATTATACAGAATCACATGAGGAACGTAACCGGTTATTTTTGAGCTTTTATATTATGACAAAATGTACCCTCCCGTCCAAAATAGAATAGCGCTAAATGCAACAGAACCGGAACAACAGCAGTGGCTCATGCTCCATGTAGGAAAGTCCTCCTTTTTGACCTGGTCACCCCCACACTGGTGGTTACTGACTCTTGGCTGTGCCCTGGGTACTGCTTACCAGTCCCAGGGCCAGTGCTCTGTGTAAAGTGGATATGCAAATTAGGCTAATTATAATTGGCTAAGTTAACCTACCTATAAATCCCTAGTATATGGTAGGGCATGTAGGCTTAGGGACCACAGCACAGGTAGTGCACCCATAGGTGCACTGCTGAGGTGCCCAGTGTCATTTTAAACGCAGGCCTGCCTTGCTGGCAGCTTTTAAATTAAAGTTATGTGCAAATTCGTCTTTGGAATTAAAAGTAGTTCCAAAGTCTAAACTACCTTATTTTTACATATAAGTCACCCCTAAGTTGTGCCCTATGTGCCCCTAGGGCTGGGTGCCATGTAACTATAAGCAGGGACCTTATAAAAAAAGTTTTATAAGCCCTGGTGAGGTAAAAACAGCCAAATTAGTTTTTCCCTCATTGTAGTAAATGGCCTTCATAGGCTAGAATGGGGAGACTTTATTTTAATTTTAAAAGTCCCCTTAAATGATGGATACCAAGAGTTTGGTATCAAATTAAATGTTATGATAAATCCCACAACTTCAAGTTAACTTGTTCAGGTAAAACGTTTTAAAATTTACCTGAAAAGTTGCCAGTTTCAGCCCTGCATTGATTTGTTGCTGGCCAGGCTGCCTTGATGAGGTGTGAAGTGGCCTGGCTTCACACAAAGGGATGTGCAGGTTCCAGGTGCAGGCCTCCCTGTGGGAGGGAATTTCCCCTCAGCAGATAGTGAGGCAGGAACGGGGAGGGCTGCCAAACTGGTCTTCAAAGGCAGAGAAGGACATTTGGAACAACCCAGCAACACCCCCACATCCTGCATCCCCAGACAACTAGGTGCCCCCTTGATTAGATTAGGAGAGGGCAGGAGAGATGTGTGTTTAGGATTTTTAGTCACACCAGTGGGTGGGCTCAGCCAGATGTAACCTCCGAAAATCAGATTCAGCCATGATGGATTTTTGAAGAATGTTGCCTCCTGGGATTGATTTTTGCCACACTTCCCAGGAAGTGGTTATCACAGGGGGAAGGACCCTGCACCTGATTGGAGAACCAGGACCCCCCTGTTTTTCACCCAGGAGCAAGGATAAAACTGGCAGACCTGCACCCACACCTCAGATCCCCATCAGATTCCAACAAGGAAGAACCAAAGGAGAAGAAGGACTGCCCTGCTGGACCCCTGGCCTGCACCTGGAACCTGCACTCAGAAGGAATGCACCAGCTGCACACTTGGGCTTCACCACAAGAAGGACTTTGCCTGGCTTCAACTGGTTCAAGGAGGGACTCCCTGTTTGCTGCAGGTGAAAAATTGGTAACCAGAGTCCCCTGCACTAACTCCTGAAGAAATCAACCAGCTGACCACTGCCTAGTGGCCAAAAAGGAGTTTGTGCCGAGTGCATTCTGGGAGTTGTAGTCCGCACCCCCAAGGATCATCTCAGAGCTTCTGGACCCTTAGGGTGAGCTGTGGACCCCAAAAGAACCTTAAATGAACATCTGGGAGAAGCCCCAGGTGTTTGGAGAAGTTTGGAGAACGTTTGAAAAAAAGCTCCATAGAGGGACCGACCCGCCGCGGCAACTCTAGCCGGCTTGCCTCAACTGCAACCCAGCCTGATTTGCAGGTTCGTCTCGGTAAAGAAAATCTCCAAAAAAGAGACTAAGGGCCAGATGTATGATTCTGGCCCATTGCGATTCGGTAATTGCGATTTTTAAGAAATCGCTATTACCGACTCGCAAAGGGCCATGTATCACATTTGCGAATCGGTAATAGCGATTTCTTTAAAATCGCAAATGCAATTACCGAATCGCAAATTACGATACTGGCCCCATTCGCAGCTATGGGCCTGTTGGCCCATAGCTGCAAATTTTTTGCATTTCCAAAATTGCGATTTCTGATCCAGAAATCGCAATTTTGGAAATGCAAAAGGGCAGGGTGCTGGGGGCCTAAGGCGCCCTCTCCTGCACCCCAATTTTTTTTTTTAACATGTAAAGTACACACATGCCAAAAGTGCATGTGTGCATTACATGTTACATTTAAAAATGCAGTTTTACTGCATTTTTAAGTTTTGCACCAGGTTACCACCTGGCTTCAGACCATGGGATTTTGCATGTGCAAAATACCATTCTGCGAAAAATCAAAATTTTTGATTTTTTGCAGAATTGCCTTGCGACCTGGATTTTGCGAATCGCAAATTGCGATTCGCAAAATCCAGGTCGCAACGCAAAAAAACGCAATTTTTGCGATTTCTATTTTGTGGTCTGCGAATGCTTTTGATGCATTGCAGACCACTATTTTGCACTCGCAAACGGCCGATTTTGCCGTTTGCGAGTGCATATTTTTTTGATACATCTGGCCCTAAGTCCGAAGGTAAAAAGTTGACCGGGACCTCCCAGCCAGCGTATCTGAGGAGGGATCCAGGGACGTCAGATCAAGAACCAGGTTTACCCCTGTTGAAGGATTTTCACCTCGAAAAAACAACTAAGTCCGAAGGTAAAAATCTCCACCGAGGATTCCCGCAACGCGTATCCGGAGAAGGGCTCCAGGAGGTCGGATTGGACTGGCAGGTTCGTCCCGCTGAAGAAAATTTTCAGAAAATAGACTAAGGCCCTCATTACGGCCAAGATCGGACCGCCTGGCGGCCCCGCCGCAGCCATTGGGAGATCCCCGCTGGGCCGGTGGGTGGAAACCTAGTTTCCGCCCGCCGGCCCAGCGGGGATCTCGCCCGCAACACAGGAGCGGGCTCCAAATGGAGCCAGCGGTATTGCGGCCGTGCGACGGGTGCAGTTGCACCCGTCGCGCTTTTCACTGTCTACAAGGCAGACAGTGTAAAGCTGCACGGGGCTCTGTCAGGAGGCCCCTGCACTGCCAATGCCAGTGGCCTGGGCAGTGCAGGGGCCCCCAGGGGCCCCGTGACTCCCCATACCGCCAGCCTTTTCCTGGTGGTTCAAACCGCAAGGAAAGGGCTGGCGGTAGGGGGACTCGTAATCCCCTGGGCAGCGCTGCTAGCAGCGCTGCCCTGGCGGTTTACTACCACTGGGGCCATTGTGGCGGGAAACCGCCGGCCCCGGCGGTGCGACCGCGCACTTCCGCCGTGGTCGTAATGACCTGTGAAGCACCGCCAGCCTGTTGGCGGTGCTTCCGTCATTACAGCCCTGGCGGTTTTGTACCGCCAGGGTTGTAATGACCCCCATAGTGTGAAGGTAAACTTTTAACCGAGGCCTCCTGCGGCCTGTAGCCGAGCAGGGCTCCATCGCGGTTGGCCTTAAACTTTGACTTTGCCCCGGTCGAGGTGCAACCAGATGACCCGATTGGCGCTTTTTGTTTCTAGGCGCTAATAAAACAATAATTCTTAAAAAATTCATAACTCAGGTTCCCCTTATCCGATTTTTTTCGTTTTTGTGTCATTTTAAAGATAAAAATATAATCTATATTTATGAATTGGTTTTGGAGTTTTAAACTGTTTCCTGTGTTTTATTGAATTACTGTTTTGTGATATTTGAATGCTTTACACTCTGGTGGTCATTACAACCCTGGCGGTCGGTGTTAAAGCGGCGGTAAGACCGCCAACAGGCAGGCGTTAAAAAAAATGGAATTAAGACTGTGGCGGAAAACCGCCAACATAGACAGCCACTTTAACACTCCGACCGCCACGGCGATACAAACAAACACAGCGGCGGTCACCGCCAACAGACAGGCGGAACACAATGTACCGCCCACAGAATTACAACCTACCAATCCAACACCTTTTCCGGGGCAGATTCATCGCGAACAAAAACACGGCGGAAACAGGTCTTCGAAGGGAAAATGCTCACCTCTGCACACCCCACGAGGAACCAGGACGCCATGGAACCAGAGCTCCACATTTTTCCAGCCATTATCTTCTTGCTCCTCTACCAGGAGCACGAACGCCGGCGGCGAAGACCACGGTGAGTACTGCACCTACGACACGGGGGGAGGGAAAAAACAGTGGCACACATGCAACATGCAACACCCCCACCCCCACCCTCAACCATGACAACACACACACTAATACAGCATGATACATAACAGTTACACCCCCCAACCTCCTGGAAGAATGCAAAGACAAAAGGAAATGAGGTGAACGATTGTAATACATTAAAATTCAGTATTAAAAAAATATACATACACTATTTACAAATATATACACCAATAATATTAGTCCAAGGTATTCCGCCATTAAAGTCCGTGGACCACTGGGCCCAAAATGCATGGGCGAGGCCCACACAAGATACACGAACAAGACGGAGAGAACACTGCAGGGGCATCAGATAGAAATAATACAGGCACCTCAGGGGGAAGGGAAAGGGTGGGCACTTCAGCCGGTTGAGTGCACAATGCCAAATCCACGAGGGGGCCCCATGCCCACTGTTCAATCCTGGGGAGTGCAAAGCCACAGTCTCTCAAGTCTCTACAGTGGGTGGGTTGCCCACTGTTCAATCCTGGGGAGTGCAAAGCCACAGTCTCTCAAGTCTCTACAGTGGGTGGTTTGCCCACTGTTCAATCCTGGGGAGTGCAAAGCCACAGTCTCCCAGGTCTCTACAGTGGATGGTTTGCCCACTGTTCAATCCTGGGGAGTGCAAAGCCACAGTCTCTCAAGTCTCTACAGTGGGTGGTTTGCCCACTGCATTATCCTGGGGAGTGCAAAGCCACAGTCTCTCAAGTGGATAACAGTCTCCACTGGTTCTGGAGAGGGCCTTGTGCCCAGAGTGCTTCATCCTGCCAAGGAATGAGGTAGTGGATGTATCTCTCCAATGGTTCTGGAGGGGGCCCTGTGCCCAGAGTGCTTCATCCTGCCAAGGACTGAGGTAGTGGATGTATCTCTCCACTGGTTCTGGAGGGGGCATGGTGCCCAGAGTGCTTCATCCTGCCAAGGACTGAGGTAGTGGATGTATCTCTCCACTGGTTCTGGAGGGGGCCTTTTGCCCAGAGTGATTCATCCTGCCAAGGACTGAGGTAGTGGATGTATCTCTCCACTGGTTCTGGATGGGGCCTTGTGACCAGAGTGCTTCATCCTGCTCGTGGCGGCCTCAGTAGCGTCAGAGCTTTTGGAGCTCATGGGCCTGTGGTGCTTGTGGCAGTGGTGTCTTTGGCAGCGGTGCTTGTGGCGGCAGTGTCCTTGGCAGCGGTGCTTGTGGCGGTGGTGTCTTTGGCAGCGGTCCTTGTGGCGGAGGTGTCTTTGGCAGCGGATGCTTGTGGCGGCTGTGTCCTTGGCAGCGGTGCTTGTGGCGGCGGTGTCTTTGGCAGCAGTTCAGCTGCTGGTGGTCCTCTCTTGGGCAGTGGGGCTGCTGCTGCCGGTCCTGTCTTGGGCAGCGGGGCTGCTGCTGGCCGGCTCCTTGGCAGCGGGGCTGCTGCTGGCGGTCCTGTCTGGGGCAGCGGGGCTGCTGCTGGCGGTCCTGTCTTGAGCAGCGGGGCTGCTGCTGGTCAGCTCCTTGGCAGCGGGCTGCTGCCGGCGGTCCTGGCTAGGGCAGCGGGGCTGATGGCAGTCTTCTCTGCTGTGCTGATCTTCCCAGACTTGCCGGTTTTCTTGTGCCTCTTCCCCACCTTGGAAGGTTTTGTAGCTGACTCCACACTCCCACCTGTACACCTCGGAGCGGCTTTGGTGGCAGGTGTCTTCCCCCTCTCCCACCGGGCACTGCCCAACTTTTGATGCTTGACAGGTGGGGGACTGTCCGTGCTGTGGCTCCTTGCCATACTGGCTGCCCTGCTGCCTGGTGCACTCCATAATCCGGTGACTACTGGCACCACTGGTCCCGCCGATGTTGTGGCTGAGGTGCTAGGTTGGGACCTGGAGAGTCGGGCCCTAGGAGACTGACGGGGTGGAGGAGGTGAGGGAAAGAGGTCAAGGCTGGCCAGGAAAAGTTTCTTAGGAACACTGGGACGGGTAGATGGAGGGGGTTTGGGAGTGGAGGAAGAGGTAGTGGTCGTAGGAGGTGTAAGTTTGCTGAGTTTGGGTGAAGGTGCATGGGCTGGAGGCTGTCGTAAGGTGGATGGCTGTTAGGTGGGTGTGTGGCTGCGTCTGTGTACCTTGGGAGGTGGGCTCAGAGACACACTGGGAGAGGACACAGGGGATGTGTGAATGGTAGTGGGGGTGGTGACTGCACGTGAGCGGGGTGTGGTGGTGGGTGTGCTGGTGATGGACACACTGCCTAAAGATGTTGTGCATGCAGGTGTGAGTGGAGACGAGACAGGTAGGGATGAGGGAGATGAGGAGGAGGGGGACACAGTGGAGGCAGTGGTTGTTGGTATGTCTGCATGTGTGTGATGCTTGCATGAGTGCCTGTGGGATGTGTGGTGCTTATGTTTGCCAGAGCTTCCTTTGTGTGTTGAGGTGTGGGCATGCTGGTCTGATGGTGTGCTTGGGATAGGCTGAGGTACAGGGTTGTGGGTCTGGGTGGAGGAAGTTGGGGGGGGAGGCTAGAGACAGGGACAATGGCTGCCATCAGTGCTGAGGCCAGAGTCTGAAAAGCTCGCTGAAGGGCCGCCTGATCAGAATGAATGCATTCCAGGAATGCATTGGTTTGTTGCAACTACCTCTCTACACCCTGGATGCCATTCAAAATGGTAGACTGCCCAACGGTGAGGGACGTGAGGAGGTCAATGGCCTCCTCACTGAGGGCAGCAGGGGTGACTGGGGCAGGGCCTGAGGTGCCTGGGGCGAAGGTGATGCCCACCCTCCTGGGTGAGGGGGCACAGGGCAAAGGCTGAGGGGCTGCTGGGAGGGCGTTGCTGGAGGGGGTGGTGGCAGCTGTACCTGTAGATGCAGGGGTCACAGATGGGCCCGCCACCGCAATGGAGTTCCCATCAGAGGACGAGTCCGTATCACTGGTGTCAGCTCCTGTCCCTGACGTGGAGCTCCCCTCGCCCTCCGTCCCACTGGTGAAATCGGAGTCCGTAGCCTCGCCCTAGAGGGCCATGTGGGATGCAGCTCCCTCCTGCTCCGGTGCCACTGCTCCTCCGTCTGATGATGCTAATGCACACAGGTACAGGGAGACCACAAAAAGTGGGGGGGGAGACAGAAGAAAGACATGTTGAGTGCATGCATTACAACTACCGTTGGCGGACATGACAGACACAGAAGCCCCCTGCACTACGCCACACACCCAGTATTCAATCCCTGGGACATGGCCTACAAGGCTATGGCCGATATCTGCACACATGGATGTCACAGGAGCCTGACTAGGTGTAGTTGGCACTGTACCCAGGTAGGGTGGGGTGCCACAGGGTCTGCCTGAAAAAGGGGACTTAACTAGCACACTCGCCCTGTCCTAGGGAAACCCACAGCCCACCTCCCCCACCTAGACACCTCCACTGTGCGCTGAATCAGCAGAATGAGAGTGTACTCACCCCCTTGTTGCTGCTGTGATGTCCTCAAGTGCCCATCCAATTCTGGATACGCCACCGCCAGGATCCTGAACATCAGGGGGGTCATGGTGCGACGGGCACCCCTCCCACGTTGGGAGGCCATCCCCAACAGGGCCTCCACCATCTTCTTGCTCCAGAGGCGAATGTCCTCCCATCTTTTACGGCAGTGGATGCTCCGTCTGTGGTAGACCCCCAGGGTCCTTACGTCCTTGGCAATGGCATGCCAAACATCCTTCTTATGGTGGGCGCTGACCTACAGAAATTGTACAGGGGAAAAAGAAAAGTTATTACCAACTGCACCATCACAGTCATTGGCCCGCATCCCTACACTTGCCATGTGGCACATGCGTTCACCGTCGTTTCATGCATGGCTCATTCTCCCCCCCATCTTTCATCCACCCCACTCCACACAGGCATTGCCCATACAGCATGCTCACAGTGTACTTACCTGTTTGTCTGGAGGACCGTAGAGCAGCGTGTACTGGGGGAGGACCCCATCCACGAGTTTCTCCAACTCCTCCGTGCTGAAAGCAGGAGCCCTTTCCCCAGACGCACAAGCCATTGTCTCTTCCAGACTGAGGTCATAGCAGCACTTGCAGTGTAGGTCCTCTCCTGTCGAAGATCAGGTATCGAGTGATTGAACTGATAGAAAATGGCGGTCACGTCCACGGCGGTGCGTACCGTCACCGCTGGTGTATATCGTCATTGGCTCCTGGGACCCATAGGGTCCAATGTTAACCAATGCAGAATTGCGCTGCGGTCATCGACTGCCTACCGCAACGGTGTGCGCCAGCGCAGTTACCTCATATCCCATTGTCCCACTTTACAGGTCAGGCAGCCAGCATTTCAGGGGCCCACATGGCTTTATTTTTAACTGCATCACACATACCTAGGCCTTGGCTCAACACTCATACAGGAAAATTTCGGGTTATGAATAGTTTTCTGAGTAAGCTGTGTTTACGTACCTCTGAGTTGGTTGACTCTGTGCTCGCTGTTCTCCTCCATAGACACCGTCTGCTGGGACATGTGAGGAGATGGCGGCATCCTCTGGTGTACAGACCGCTGGTGAACCTGTCGACAATTGAGGAAAGACATGTAATCATCACCTACAGGCTTGATCGTGCCACAATCCTGGAACTGTGTGCCCAGTTGGAGCCAGACCTGATGTCAGCTATACGCCATCCCACAGGGATCCCCCCTCAAGTGCAGGTGCTGTCAGTACTCCATTTCCTTGCAAGTGGGTCATTCCAAACAGCAGTGGCCATAGCATCAGGAATGTCCCAGCCTATGTTTTCTGCTGAAACAAATGCGGAGCTACATCGTTTTCCATCAGGTGGAGGATTTGCCAACAGTGAAAGGTGACTTCTATGCCCTGGGACATATCCCCAACATCATAGGTGTCATTGATGGGACCCATGTGGCCTTGGTCCCTCCCGCAGGAGTGAACAGGTGTACAGAAACCGGAAGAGTTTCCATTCGATGAATGTGCAGATGGTATGTTTGGCAGCCCCGAACATCTCCCATGTGAATGCCAAATTCCCTGGCTCAGTGCATGACGCTTACATCCTGCGGAATAGCAGCATCCCTTATGTGATGGGGCAAGTACAGATGCACCGTGTGTGGCTACTAGGTGAGCATATGGAACCAAATCAGTGGGAATAGTTGTCTGGGTCTGGATATATCCCTAAGAGTTAATGTGTGTCTAACAGTTGTCCCTCGCCATTTGCAGGTGACTCTGGTTACCCCAACCTGTCATGGCTACTGACCCCAGTGAGGAATCCCAGGACAAGGGCAGAGGAACGCTACAATGAGGCCCATGGGCGAACTAGGAGGATTATAGAGAGGGCCTTCGATCTCCTGATAGCCAGGTTCCGGTGCCTCCATATGACAGGTGGTTCCCTATTCTACTCACCAAAGAAGGTGTGCCAGATCATTATGGCCTGCTGTATGCTTCACAACTTGGCTTTGCGACGGCAGGTGCCTTTTCTGCAGGAGGATGGTCCAGATGGAGGTGTTGTGGCAGCTGTTGAGCCTGTGTACAGTGAAGACGAGGAAGCAGAAGAAGAGGACATCGACAACAGGAACTCTGTGATCCTGCAATACTTCCAGTGAGACACAGGTAAGAAGACAAACCTGCCTACTACATGTACTTTAACAATAAAACCTCTCTACTGTCTGTCCTTTTCACCCAGTGTATGGTCACTGAGTTGTCACTTTCTCTTACGATTTCACAGATGTGGGTCCCACTGCGTGACATCTGATTCGTTTTCTCATGGACTATGGCTGTGTGACATAGGTATGTTGACATTACATTTGATATAGCGTTTTGCACCTGTAATTGCTAATACACTAATTCGAAATCACAGACAGACTCCAGATTGTTTTGTGCTTTAAGGGTGTTTATTTAAGTGCTCAGTATTGGAGGGGGTTGTTAAATGGCGAGGGGTGATGGTGGAGGAATGTCCATGGCAGAGTCCAAGCTATTAGTCTCACAGGTGCATTGTCCAAAGGGGCATAGGAAGTGGAGCTGGGGCAGTTTGAGGATGGACAAGATGACAAGGTGGGACAAAAGGATGACAATCAGGGTGGTCTCATTTCTTGGTGGGGGTCTTGGCGGCGTACTCTGTCTTTGTCCTGGATCTCAGGGACTGTTTGTGGGGTGGTTCTCCATCTGCAGGGGGTGGGGTGGTGGTGTGTTGGTCCTGTCCACTAGCGCCGGCGGAGGTGGTGAGCAGTTCATCGTCCAGCCTAGTGACAGGGGCCCCTTGTTGTGCCACAGTGTCCCTCCTGGTGTTGAGGACTTCCTTCAGCACCCTTACGATGGTGCCCAGGGTGGAATTGATGGATCTGAGTTCCTCCCTGAAGCCCAGATACTGTGCCTCCTGCAGCCGCTGGGTCTCCTGAAACTTGGCCAGAACCATTGCCATTGTCTCCTGGGAATGATGGTAGGCTCCCATGATGTTGGAGAGGGCCTCGTGGAGAGTGGGTTCCCTGGGCCTGTCCTCCCGCAGTCACACAGCAGCCTTCCCAGTTCCCCTGTTTCCCTGGGCCTCTGTCCCCTGAACCGTGTGCCCACTGCCACTGCCCCAGGTCCCTGTTGTTGTTGGGGTGGTGGGTTAGCCTGGGTTCCCTGTAGTGGTGGACACACTGCTGATTGACGTGTCCTGGGGACAGAGGTATGGGCCCGCTAGGTGGGTGCTGTGCTGGTGTTTCCAAAGGGGGGAAGCTCTGTAGTGGCCTGTGACTGTGTGATGGGAATCGACTGTCCTGAGGTCCCAGATGGGCCGGGCTGGTCGTCTAGATCCAGTTGGACAGAGCTGCTGTCATCACTGTGGGCCTCTTCTGTTATTGGTGTGGACATGTCTGGACCCTCCTGTCCGGTGACGTTGGTTAGGTGTCCTGCAGGGGTGTAAAAGCATGATTATTTCATCTGTGTGTGCCATGGTGTCCAATGGGTGGGTGACCGTGTAACCCAGTGCTTGCATTCCTGTGTGGGACCTTGTGTGATGATGGTTTGGGGGGTGTACGGGTATGTGCAGTGGCCATGCTTTGGTGATGGGTGTCCATGCTTTGGTGTTGCATGCAGGGCTTGGTGTTGGGATGGGTGGTTTGTGATATTGGAACATTTGTGACAAGTTGGAGTGATGGGGGTGAGGGCGAGGGTGGGTGTATGTGATAGCATGCAGATAGAGTGGGGATGTAATAGTTAAGATTTGACTTACCAGAGTCCCTTCCTCCAGCTACTCCTGCGAGGCCCTCAGGATGCAGAATAGCCAAGACCTGCTCCTCCCATGTTGTTAGTTGCGGGGGAGGAACGTGGCGGTCCGCCGCCAGTCCTCTGAACCGCGATGTGGTGTCTTGAGACCACGGAACGCACCTTCCCCCGTAGGTCGTTCCACCTCTTCCTGAGGTCATCTCTATTTCTTGGGTGTTGTCCCACTGCGTTGACCCTGTCCACTATTCTTCGCCATAGCTCCATCTTCCTCGCTATGGAGGTGTGCTGCACCTGTAATCCGAATAGCTGTGGCTCTACCCAGATGATTTCCTCCACCATGACCCTGAGCTCCTCCTCATAGAACCTGGGGTGTCTTTGCCGTGCCATGGGGTGGTGTGGGTGATGTGTTGGGTGGTGTGTGTTGTGATGTGTGGGGTGATATTTAGTGGTGTGTTGTGTGAGATGCGTGGATGTTGTGTGAGTGATGGTGTTGAGTGCCTGTGGATGCTTGTTTGTAGATTGTGGTGTCTGTCTCTTGCCTTCTTTCTGAATTTATGGTAGTAGGGGCTTGTGGGCGATGTGGGCAGGTGTTTTATATTGTATTGGGTGTGTGGGAGTAGTGTGTGTATGTGTGTCAGGTATGCCTATTTGGAATTGTCCAATGTGGTGGTGTTTTGTATATGTGTGTGTATTTTGAGCGCAGTGGTGTGTACCGTCAGTGGAATACCGCGGTTGAAAGACCGCCACATGGATTTGTGGGTCATGATAGCGTGGGCGTATTCCTGTTGGCGTGACGGTGGAGGTTTTGTTTTCACCAGTTTATCACTGACCTTTGGTGTGGCGAACTTGTGTGGGTGTCTCAATTTTGGCGGATTCCAAGCAGTGGGTCATAATGACCGTGGCGGAATTTCGCTGCCGCCGCGGTGTGTTAGCAGTCTTCTGCACGGCGGTAAGCGGCTTTTACTGCCAATGTTGTAATGACCCCCTCTGTCTCCTAAATTAAGCCTTGTCGCTCGTTGCCAAGCTACCAAGGGTTGAGCTGGGTTTAATTTACTGAGACCTAACTGGAACTAAGTGGAGGTTAGTGGCCTATTGCTAAGTGTAGGTACCTACCTGCCCTTACCAATAACCCATTTTCCAACACTCTGTTACTGTGCTCTTGAATAGGCATTTTTGCTAAAAATTACACACAACTATTTAAATGAGTGTTATTGTGACATTTGTGGTTATTTTTGCATCAGAAGAGTAAAACCAAATTGCAGAAATTATTCTGATTACTCGGGCGTAATTTAATTTTTCCCAGGCCTACTCTTCACGTCCATAAATTTTTTGAAATTGTACAGTCATTTATTGCAGTGCAGATTTTGTAAGTTTACCCCATATAAGCATAGTAATGAAGCCAGATTCATCTATGTGACATGGTCCCTGCATTTTAATATAATTAGTTACCAAACAGTGGTCCAGTGGGACTTGGGAGACGAGGACGGTCTATTCATTGGATCCCAGGATATTGGGGAGAGGAGTGGGGTGTAAAACAGACAGGGTCAAAGGGGACAGAAAGGGAGACCCCTTTAATTTCTCTTCAGAAAGGTGTAGTAATTATTTCTATTCCCGTCTACCTTAATGTAAATAAAATGGCCACATATGCCGAAAGTTTGTTTTATCAGCAAAGACTGCTATTGGAGATTATGGAGAAGAGAGTCTTTTGATTAGATTGGAAGGCATATACGTTGAAGTGTGAGGTAGCAATTTAATTTTATTTTTTGTTGGATGATTTTGGAAAAACAGGGGTAGGTAGTTGGGGTAAAGGTTGGGTTTGGTTGCTTAGGTCGAGGGTGTCAAAAGTCAGGTAAGGTATATGTTTAGGCTATGTGTTGGTAAATTAAAGAGTAATCATTTCATAATGAGGTATACGATAAAAGAGAAAACACAACAGTGAGCCAAAGAGCACGGCCAGGCTACAAAAGGACTTCACAGATTTTAAGGACAAATACACTAAGGAAGAATTTTGCAAAAGACGAAATCTACATTGCCCTATCCAGCAATGTTAAATTGAGATTGTTTCGAAAATGTAAAAGCTAATGATTGCCTTTGAGAGAGCGTAGCTTATATATATTCTATATTGACATGAAATGCTTATGAATTAATACGTGAAAATGCTGGATAGAAATTGTATTAATACATTTTTTGCTTAAACGTGCACTTGAAAAGTGACCACGGGGAGTGGCCGCCAATGTATATGTGGACTAATGAAGATGACTAATATTGATAAAATATGATATTAAAGTATGGTTTGTACTAATTAATTAACGATTATGTTATTACAGTTATGCTAAACAAATCTTATAGGCCTTAAGTTAGCATGAGGCGAAGCTTAGCTGCCTGGCTCTCATATTAAATGTGTTTTTCTAACGTGCAGTGTCATCGCAAAAGGACATGACCTCTTATGTTCTTCAAACTAGAAGCTGAATGTAACCATAGTGGATCCGTTCACATGAAATTCATATTGCTTGTAGAAATGTTTAACCAAAATGCAACAGTGTAGATTAATATAATGTACAAGGTCGTTTAAACCGGTGAAGACAATGGAGCTACTGACCAAAAGATGTGCAAAGAATTACAGAAGGATGAAATCATACTTGACGTGCTACCTCCGAAGATGTCAATCACATGGACCAATAAAATGTCTGTAAATTAATATGGGGTGAAAGATTAATGACATAATCTGTTTTCTAATAGGGTAAAGATAGTGGGGTATAGTGTTCAACCAATTAAGTTTTAGGGGAATGTACAACAAAAAAGGGATAAAAACCCATGACATGGGGAGCCATTTAGGTGGGTTAGGAAATGCTATTGATTTTATCCAGAAACTCTGTCACTCTGCTTGGTGACTTATTGGTTTACTTAAAACCATCCTCGTCCTTAGATTGCCCATTTTACACTTCGCCTCCTCATGGGGGAAGTGCTCCATTTGTCCCAGAGCTGAGTTTTGACTGATGGCGAATCGACTGATGTCCTGAAGACGAAGACTGAAACTGAGTGCTGACTTAAACCTTGGAGGGTAACTATGACAATGAAATTGTGATTTGTCTGTTTGCTTTTCCTTTCTAGGTACCAACTGCTTACTTTTGACAGAGACCATAGCTAGATGTTTTCCAAATTGGTGTTCTAAATTATTTTGCATGAAGCCCAACATGCTAATGCTAATCAGTGGGTAGGACAGGGGTTCACTGAAAAGACGCAAATAGACAAACGACTGAGATTATGCTTTGTCGAACTGACGCATTAATGACACTCTGCTAAAGTTGATATATGTACACGCCCTGTTATGTTCTGAGGTTTGTGATTCTTGCCTTAATGAAATCTTATCAGAGTTGCCATATCGTGACTATGCTGTTTTGTTTATTGGTTTTGAGATTAACACATCTACTTTTATAATTGTAACTAAATAGGGAATAAAATTCATAAAATTCTACTAAACTGGTGTGGTTATTCATGACTGCAAGGTCATGGTGGTGTCTTACGTTGATTAATGTCTTTGACTAAGGTGAAATGTATTGTTGAAATAAATATTGATCACATTATTGACGTATTGCTTGACATATTGATTAGCTATCTCGTCCTAAGGTGTCTCTCAACTGGGTCAAAAGATTCATTGGCCTAAAATGAGTCCTAATGTGTAATAAAGGGATGCGTTAGCACCTTCATACCTTTGTAAAGACACCCTTTGATCCAGTGAAGGTTTCTGAGTGGCAGTATGCCCTAGCCTCCTCCCTCCCACCCTCCCTGAGTGCTGCAGTTAAAGAGCATGGCTGTGTGACAGATTAATCCCCTAGAGTAGAGTGGAATGGTGTAAATTGACGTAAATTAGATTGGCATATAGTAGAGTGGCATCAAGTTACGTATAGTAGAGTGGAGTGGCATGGGGTTACAAACAGTGGGATTGTGTGGAGTGGAGTGACATAGAGTATACTGGCATATAGTAGAGTGGCATAGAGCGATGTAGAGTAGAGTAACATAGGTTGGAGTGGCATAGAATGCTTTGAGTGGCATTGTGTGCAGTGGAGTGGTGTAGAGTTGAATAGCGAAGAGTCAAGTGGCATAGAGTAGAGTACAGCGGTGTAGATTAGAGTGGCGTGAAGTGGCATGGAGTGAGGTGGAGTGGTGTAGAGAGGAGTGGCATAGAGTACAGTGGAGCAGCATAGAGAGATGTAGAGTTGAATTGGGGCGAGGTGAGTTGGGGAGAGTAGAGTGGAATAGCATAGACTAGAATGACTTAGAGTGGCATAGAGTGGCATAGAGTAATGTACAGTACAGTGGTGTACAGTGACATAGAGTGACATTTTGTAGAGTACAATTAAGTACAGTAGAGTGGAGTAGATTAGCTTGGCTTAGTAGAATGCTTAGAGTTAATGTCATGTAGTGGGGTGGATCAGACTGCTGTGGATTGGAGAAGAAAGGGTGGAAAAGAGTAGAGTGGAGTGGCATAGAGTAGAGTGATACATTGTGAATTTAGGTACAGTGGCGTAGAGTACAGTGGAGTCAGTTAGAGTGGAGTGATGTAGAATGGCATAGAGTGGAGTGGTGTAGAGTGGAGTAAAGCAGAGTGGAATAGAGTATTCAAGCAACCAATGCATCAGCAGAGATATCATACAGGGTGAAAGAAATATAAATGAGAAGCTGTATGCCTTTGTAAAACATAGGAATTCACATTGCTAGTCCAGGAATAAAACCAAAATGCTTATAAAATTAAAACAAAATTGTGTTTTGCAAAAACACGAGGTAGAACAAAGAAGTACTTGGTCCATGCACTAGGTAGGACCTAACACAAAAAAAAGAAGTGAATCCTATGCATGTGACAATGAAAACAACTAATGTTATGATCTGGGCTGTAGTAAGCCAACTGAATTGCAAACAATATGTCTTGCAGCACAGCTTATGCGCTGTGTAGGGGAGACCTAAAAAAGAGCTCAGAGTCCGCAGCTCCAGCAACAAGAAGTCTGGTAGAATTCAAATTATGTTTTGTCGACCAACCCAAGCCGTTTCACTGCACATGCAAGTCAGAGTCTGTTGTTTTTGTTTATTTTGAAATTATGTTTGTTGTATTGTTTTTTAAGGAACACACATTTTCTGTTGGATTCTGGTCCCTGTGCAGGAGGCCTCATATATTGATTAAAATGGACACCCCTTTTTTATGATGTCTTTTTATTGCACATTATGGGCCTGATTCTAACTTTGGAGGACGGTGTTAAACCGTCCCAAAAGTGGCGGATATACCACCTACCGTATTACGAGTTCCATAGGATATAATGGACTCGTAATACGGTAGGTGGTATATCCGCCACTTTTGGGACGGTTTAACACCGTCCTCCAAAGTTAGAATCAGGCCCTATATGTATACATTACAAAAACAAAGAAAATACAAAATACACCCTACAACACACCCAGCAATCAATAACAAATCTGAGTGTACTGGTGAGACATATAAGGCCTGTCTCGTTCATAGTAATGTGTATATGTGTCACATGCACAGACTCCATGTGTGTGAAGCTAGCAGCTCTTGTGGTTCGCTAAGTGAATGGCACAGACTGAAAATGGTCCAACCACCTCCCCATACCTTTTTAGGTTGAGTGCATAAGCGTTTTTTGACCGGTTGTAAGTATTCTGTGGGCCTTTAACTACACCCATCTCACTGCCACCACGTTCACTTCTTTGTGGACTTGCCTTTGCAAAAACCCCTTGATGTAATTGGCAAATGCTTTACCTTTGCCCCGCCTTGTGGGGGGCTTGTTACTTGCCTGCACATTGACCCTCTCACATGGATTATTGCAAAATTACCGATATACTTCAGCATGGGTGAGCTGTTTTTTTTTCTGTTGTCTCTCCCATTCATGCTCCATGATTGCCATGGTGTTCACAGCGCAGAACAGCGCAAACTCCATCAGTCCCATTGTTCACGGTGTTCCCTCATTAGAGTCATTTCTTTCGTCTCTCCCCTTCACATTCCAAATTGTTCACTTGTAATTGTTAAATGCTTTACATTTAAAACACAGAAATCATCAAAGAGTCTCACCTGACTCAGCGGGAGAGCCAGTACTACAATATTAACTGCACTCAGGAAACTCATCCCATAATGGTTTGCAGGCCATTACTTTTAGAAAACATTTTTGCTCATAACTCAGCCTATGTTGGTTCTAGGGCAATGGGGCCACCACCAGAACGTTCACAACAACGTGTTATTTCTATCTACATCATCTCTGGGTCCCCACACTAGGTTAGTGGGGACCCCAAAATAATAACTCCTTCCACCATTGAGTGTTTGTTTAAGCTCTCTTATGGCTAGAACATTTGTTTTACAGGGGGAAGTAGTTTGTGGTTTAAGGGCCCTGTTTGTAGTATCATTACAGTAGGTCTGTTAGTTCAGAAAATATATAAAGCACTGTGCCTTCTAGAGGCTAAAAATGTGGTTACAACACATTACTTTCTGCCTTTTGTTCATGTGGTTATTCCTTCTTGAGGCTAACTATATGGTTACATGACCATGTTTCTTACAAAAACTATTTTCATTGTGGTGTTCTCTAGGGGCTGTTCTAAGCATTACAGTCAACATATCAACATAGTGCAATATTCGCGGCAAGGGAACTTGCCCCATAATACTTTACAGTTCATTACTTTTACAAAACAGTTTTGCTCATAACTCAGCCTTTGGTGGTCGTAGGACATTGGGACCACCTTCAAAACATTCACCACGCTGTGCTCTAACATATAATTGTATATGGTTTATTTTTCTCTCCTTATAGCAATTATGAGCATGATCAGGCCAACCTAATATCCATATTACACTATGACTGTTTCAACACTGTTGGTATGTTTGGGTGACCCTTCTAGTTTATTTCTCTCTGTGCTCCTCCGTGACTACATTGTGTCTTTTTTGGGGGGGAATTGTGTTAGCCAGCCAGCAACTCTGATGATGAGGTGAGGAAAGTTGTATTCTATTGGAATTAGCATGGTAAATTTAAATTAGGATGCTAAATGACAACATTTTTATTTAGGTCTGCAGGGGAGAAAGAAGGTAAAAGGAAGTGTTTTAGATATATGCAGGGCTACTGGAATTATGTGGTAGGGTTGAGGCAGGGGTGACCAATTTACAAAACCAGTAGCTCTAACTCAAGCAAATGCGAGACCTATTGCATTCCAAATGCTTAATATATTTGCAATGACACCCTCGGTGGACTGTAGTCCATCCCTATGCACCACTCAAAAAGGGCAGGGCCAGTGGTGACCAGCCAGTGTTTAGCTATATCACTTTTCACTACCATATGGCCCATCATTAGAAGTAATTTCCCCCATTATTACCATACCACTAGAGGTGAATACCCAAAATGGTTAGTTTAGAACATGGATACCTATTTCTTCATTAGGACTACGGGAAACTCAGTTCAAGTGTGCCTGAATTGCTAGGTAGTCAAACATTATGGTGGTCATTACAACCCTGGCGGTCGGTGTTAAAGTGGCGGTAAGACCGCCAACAGGCTAGCAGTAAAAAATGTGCAATTACAACCGTGGCGGAAACCGCCAAAAAGTCAGCCACTTTAACACTCCGACTGCCACGGCGGTACAAACAAACAGTGCGGCGGTCAACGCCAACAGACAGGCGGGAGACAATGTATCACCCGCACTATTATGACAGGCCAATCCGCCACCTTTTCCGGGGCGGATTCACCGCAGATAAAAACATGGCGGAAAAAGGAATCCCGAAGGGAAAACGCTCACCTCTACACACCCCGCGAGGAACGAGGACGCCATGGACCCGGAACTCCAAATTCTCCCTGCGATAGTCTTCCTGCTCCTCTACCAGGGGCACGAACGCCGGCGGCGAAGACCACGGTGAGTACTGCACCTACAACACAGGGGAGGGTAAAAACAGGGACACACACACGCAACACCCCCACCCTCACCCACTACAACACACACACTAATGCATATCAATACATCACAGTTACACCCCCCAAACCCCCCAGAAGAATGCAAAGACAATAGAAAATGAGTGTAACCATTGCAATATATTAAAAGCAAGTAGGCAGAAATATATATATACACCATATACATAATATATACCAAGCATAGTAGTCCAGGTAGTGCTTTAAGACAGTCTGTGGAACACTGGGACCACACGGTATGGGCGAGGCCCACACAAGATCCCCGACCATGATGGAGAGAACACTGCAGGGGCATCAGACAGCAACTAAACAGGCACCTCAGGGGGAGAGAAAGGGGGGGCACCTCAGCCGCTTGAGTGCATGACGCCAAATGAACGAGGGGGCCACATGCCCACTGTTCCATCCTGGGGAGTGCAAAGCCACAGTCTCACACGTCTGTACAGAGGGTGGTTTGCCCATTGTTCAATCCTGGGGAGTGCAAAGCCACACTCTCTCAAGTCTGTACAGTGGGTGGTTTGCCCACTGTTCAATCCTGGGGAGTGCAAAGCCACAGTTTCTCAAGTCTCTACAGTGGGTGGGTTGCCCACTATTCAATCCTGGGAGTGCAAAGCCACAGACTCACAAGTGGATGACAGTCTCCACTGGTTCTGGAGGGGGCATGGTGCCCAGAGTGCTTCATCCTGCCAAGGTCTGAGGTAGTGGATGTGAATCTCCACTGGTTCTGGAGGGGGCATGGTGCCCAGAGTGCTTCATCCTGCTAAGTACAGAGGTAGTGGATGACAGTCTCCACTGGTTCTGGAGGGGGCATGGTGCCCAGAGTGCATCATTCACCCCGTGACGGACTCAGTTGCGTCAGTGCCCTTGCCGCTCATGGGCCAGCGGTGCTTGAGATGGCGGTGCCCTGTTCAGCGGTGCTTGAGATGGCGGTGCCCGGTTCAACGGTGCTTGAGATGGCGGTGCCCTGTTCAGCGGTGCTTGAGACGGCGGTGCCATGTTCAGCGGTGCTTGAGTTGGCGGTGCCCTGTTCAGCGGTGCTTGAGACGGCAGTACCCTGTTCAGCGGTGCTTGAGACGGCGGTGCCCTGTTCAGCGGTGCTTGAGATGGCGGTGCCCTGTTCAGCAGGGCTTGAGACGGCGGTGCCCTGTGCAGCGGTGCTTGAGATGGCGGTCTCCATTACAGGGTCTCAGCTGCTGGCGGTCCTTCATGGCCCAGCAGGGCTTTTGCTGGCGGTCCTTCATGGCCTAGCAGGGCTTTTGCTGGCAGTCTTAATGGCCCAGCGGGGCTTTTGCTGGCGGTCCTTCATGGCCCAGTGGGGCTAGTGCTGGCGGTGGCCTCCTGGGCAGGTGGGCTGGTGCTGGCGGTGGCCTCCTGGGCAGGTAGGCTGGTGCTGGCGGTGGCCTCCTGGGCAGCTGGGCTGGTGCTGGCGGTGGCCTCCTGGGCAGGTGGGCTGGTGCTGGTGGTGGCCTCCTGGGCAGGTGGGCCGGTGCTGGCGGTCCTGTCCTGGGCAGCTGGGCTAGTGCTGGAGGTGGGCTCCGGGGCATCGGGGATGATGGCGGTCTTCTCCGCCATGCTGCTCTTCCCAGACTTGCAGGGTTTCTTGTGGCCCTTCCCCACCTTGGAAGGTGTCACAGCTGACTCCACACTCCCACCAGGACCCCTGGGAGCGGCTTTGGTGGCTGGAGTCTTCCCCCTCTCCTGCCAGGCACTGGCCAACTTCTGATGCTTCACTGGTGGGGGACTGTCTGAGCTGTGGCTCCAAGCCACACTGGCTTATCTGGTGGCCCGTGCACTCCAGATTCCGGTGACTGCAGACACCACTGGTCCCGGAGATATTGTGGCTGAGGTGCTACTTCGGGACCTATGAGATGGACGGGGTGGGGGAGGTGTGGGAAAGAGGTCAAGGTTGGACAGGAAAAGTTTTTGGGAGACACTGGGACGGGTAGCTGGAGGGGGTTTGGGAGTGGAGGAAGAGGTGGTGGTTGTAGGAGGTGTACGTTTGGTGACTTTGGGTGAAGGTGCATGCACTGGAGGCTGTCGTGAGGTGGATGGCTGTTGGGTGGGTGTGTGCCTGCGTTTGTGTATCCTGGGAGGGGGCGTCACAGACACACTGGGAGAGGACACAGGGGACGTGTGAATGGTAGTGGGGGTGGTGACTGCACGTGAGCAGGGTGTGGTGGTGGGTGTGCTGGAGAGGGACGTAGTGGCTGTAGAGGTAGTGCATGCAGGTGTGAGTGTAGACGAGACTGGGAGGGAGGAGGGAGACGAGGAGGAGGGGACACAGTGGAGGCAGTGGATGTTGGTGTGTCTACATGTGTGTGATGCTTGTGTGAGTGCCTGTGGGATGTGTGGTGCTTATGTTTGCCAGAGCTTCCCTTGTGGGTTGACGTGTGTGCATGCTGCTCTGTAGGTGTGCTTGAGATAGGCTGAGGTACAGGGGTTTGTGTCTGGGTGGAGGAAGTTGGAGGGGGGAGCCTCGAGATGGGGACAAAGGCTGCCATCGGTGCTGAGGCCAGAGTATGAAAAGCTCGCTGAAGGGCCGCCTGACCAGAATGAATGCTCTCGAGGAATGCATTGGTTTGTTGCAACTGCATCTCTACACCCTGGATGGCATTCAAAATGGTAGACTGCCCAACAGTGAGGGACCTGAGGAGGTCAATGGCCTCCTCACTGAGGGCAGCAGGGGTGACTGGGGCAGGGCCTGAGGTGCCTGGGCCAAAGGTGATGCCCACCCTCCTGGGTGAGCGGACACGGGTCAAAGGCTGAGGGGCTGCTGGGAGGGCGGTGCTGGTAGGGGGGGTGGTGGCTGTACCTGTAGATGCGGGGGGCACAGATGTTGCGGGATGTGGGATGCAGCTCCTTCGTGCTCCGGTGCCTCTTGGGGTCCATTGTTCAATTCCTGGGAAATGGCCTACAAGGCCATGGACGACATCTGCACACATAGATGACACAGGGGCATGACTATGTGTACTTGGCACTCTACAGAGGTGGGGTGCCACATGGCCTGCCTTACGGAGGGGCCTTGCCTACATAACTCGCCCTGGCCTAGGGAAACCCACAGCCCACCTCCCCCACCCAGACACCTCCACTGCACGCAAAGTCAGCAGAATGAGAGTGTACTCACCCCCTGGTGGCTGCTGTGATGCCCTCAATCGCCCATCCAACTCCGGGTAGGCCACCGCCAGGATCCTGAACATTAGGGGGGTCATGGTGCGACGGGCACCCCTCCCACGTTGGGAGGCCATCCCCAGCTGAGCCTCCGCCATCTTCTTGCTCCAGCGGCGAATGTCCTCCCATCTTTTACGGCACTGGGTGCTCCGTCTGTGGTAGACCCCCAGGGTCCGGACATCCTTGGCGATGGCACGCCAAATATCTTTTTTGTGGTGGGCGCTGACCTACATGAAATGTACAGGAGAAAAAGGGAAGTTATTACCAACTGCACAGTCAAAGTGATTGGCTCCCATCCCTACCCTTGCCATGTGGCACATGCATTCACCGTCTTTCATGCATGCAGCACTCTCCCCCCTTCCTTCTTACATCCAGGCCTCTCCACACAGGCATGGCCCAGACAACATGCTCCCTATGTACTTACCTGTTTGTCTGGAGGACCGTAGAGTAGCGTGTACTGGGGGAGGACTGCATCCACGAGCTTCTCCAACTCCTCCGATGTGAAGGCAGGGGCCCTTTCCCCAGACACTCGAGCCATTGTCTCTTCCAGACCGAGGTCACAGCAGCACTTGCAGTGTAGGTCCTCTCCTGTCGAAGATCAGGTATAGAGTGATTGAACCGATAGAAAATGGTGGTCACGTCTGCGGCGGTGCGTACCGTCACCGCTGGCGTACATCGTCATTGGCTCCTGGGACCCATAGGGTCCAACGTTAACCAATGCAGCATTGCGCCACGGTCTTCGACCGCCTACCGCGACGGTGTACAATGCCAGCGCAGTTACCTCACATCCCATTGTCCCACTTTAGAGGTCAGGCAGCTGCCATTTCAGGGGCCCACATGGCTTCAATTTCAACTGGTCACACATACCTAGGCCTAGACTCTACCCACATACAGGCCATCTTTTGTGTATGAATGGTGTTCTGTGTACACTGTGGGTATGTACCTCTGAGTTGTTTGACTCTGTGCTCGCTGTTGTCCTTCATAGGCACCGTCTGCTGGGACATGTGAGGAGATGGCGGCATCGTCCGGTGTACCAACCGTTGGTGGTCCTGTCGACAATGGAGGAGTGACATGTGATTATCACATACAGGCTTGACAATGCCACAATCCAGGAACTGTGTACCCAGTTGGAGCCAGACCTGATGTCAGCAATCCGCCATCCCACAAGAATCCCCCCTCAAGTGCAGGTGCTGTCAGTGCTCCATTTCCTTGCAAGTGGGTCTTTTCAAACAACAGTGACCATAGCATCAGCGATCTCCCAGCCTATGTTTTCCAACGTATTGTCCAGAGTGTTGTCTGCCCTTCTGAAACACATGCGGAGCTACATCGTTTTTCCTCAGGTGGAGGATTTGCCTACAGTGAAAGGTGATTTCTATGCCCTGGGACAGATCCCCAACATCATAGGTGCCATTGATGGGACCCATGTGGCTTTGGTCACCCCCCACAGGAGTGAACAGGTGTACAGAAACCGGAAGAGTTATCATTCGATGAATGTACAGATGGTATGTTTGGCAGACCAGTACATCTCCCATGTGAATGCCATGTTCCCTGGCTCAGTGCATGACGCCTACATCCTGCGGAATAGCTGCGTCCCTTATGTGATGGGTCAACTCCAGAGGCACTGTGTGTGGCTATTAGGGGAGCACCTGGAAGCAAGTCAGTGGGAATGGTTGTCTGGGTCTGGGGATATCCCTCCAGGTTAGTGCGTGTCTAACAGTTGTCCCTCACCATTTGCAGGTGACTCTGGTTACCCCAACCTTTCATGGCTATTGACCCCAGTGAGGAATCCCAGGAGAGGAACGCTACAATGAGGCCCATGGGCGAACTAGGAGGGTGATCGAGCGGACCTTCGGCCTCCTGAAGGCCAGGTTCCAGTGCCTCCATATGACAGGTGGATCCCTATTCTACTCACCAAAGAAGGTGTGAAAGATCATCATGGCCTGCTGTATGCTTCACAACTTTGCTTTGCGACGACAGGTGCCTTTTCTGCAGGAGGATGGTCCAGATGGCAGTATTGTGGCAGCTGTGGAGCCTGTGGACAGTGAAGACGAGGAAGCAGAGGAAGAAGACATGAACAACAGGGACTCAGTGATCTAGCAATATTTCCAGTGAGACACAGGTAAGAGTACAGACCTGCCTACTACATGTACTTTAACACTACTACCTCTCTACTGTCTGTCGTTTTCACCCAGTGTATGGTCACTGAGTTGTCACTTTCCCTTAAGATTTCACAGATGTGGGTCCCACTGTGTGACATCTGCTTAGATTCCTCATGGACTAGAGCTGTGTGACATAGGTATGTTGACATTACAATTCAAAGAGCATTTTGTCACTGTAATTGCTAATACACTATTTCGAAATCACAGACTGACTCCAGATTGTTTTGTGCTTTAAGTGTGTTTGTGTAAGTGCTCAATATTGGAGGGGGTAGTGAAATGGTGAGGGGTGATGGCGGAGAAATGTCCATGGCAGAGTCCAGTCTACTAGTCTCACAGGTGCATTGCCCATATGGGCATAGGAAGTGGAACTGGGGCAGTTTAAGTATGGACAGGGTAACAAAGTGGGACAGTAGGATGACAATCAGGGTGGTCTCATATTTCTTGGCGGGGGTCTTGGCATCATGCTCTGTCTTTGTCCTGGATCAAAGGGACCGTTTGCGGGGTGGTTCTCCCTCTGCAGGGGGTGGGGTGCTGGTGTGGTGGTCCTGTGGCGGGGCGTCCTGTCCAATAGCGCCGGCGGAGGTGGTGGGCAGTTCATCGTCCATGCTAGTGTCAGGGGCCCCTTGTAGTGCCACAGTATTCCTCCTGGTGTTCACAAGTTCCTTCAGCATCCCTACGATGGTGCCCAGGGTCGAGATGATGGTTCTGAGTTCCTCCCTGAAGCCCATATACTGTTCCTCCTGCAGGCGCTGGGTCTCCTGAAACTTGGCCAGTACCGTTGCCATTGTCTCCTGGGAGTGGTGGTATGCTCCCATGATGGAGGAGAGGGCCTCGTGGAGAGTGGGTTCACTTGGCCTGTCCGCCCCCTGTCACACAGCAGCCCTCCCAGTTTCCCTGTGTTCCTGGGCCTCCATCCCCTGGACAGTGTGCCCACTGCCACTGCCCCCAGGTCCCTGTTGTTGTTGGGGTGGTGGGTTATCCTGGGTTCCCTGTAGTGGTGGACACACAGCTGATTGACGTGTCCTGGTGACGGAGGTATGGGCCCGCTGGGTGGCTGCTGTGCTGGTGTTTCCAGAGGGGGGAAGCTCTGTCGTGGCCTGTGACTGGATCAGGGGAACCGACTGTCCCGAGGTCCCCGATGGGCTAGGCTGGTAATCTAGATCCAGTTGGACAGAGCTGCTGTCATCACTGTGGGCCTCTTCTGTTGGTGGTGTGGACATGTGTGGAACCTCCTGTCCGGTGACTTTGGGTAGGGGTCCTGCAGGAGATAAAAGGATGGTTATTACATCTGTGTGTGTCATGGTGTGCAATAGGTGGGTGACCGTGTACCCCAGTGCTTGCATTCCTGTGTGGGACCTTGTGTGATGATGCTTTAGGGGGTTGTATGGGTATGTGCATTGGGCATGCTTTAGTGATGTGTGTCCATGCTTTGTTGTTGCATGCAGGGCTTGGTGTTGGAATGGGTGGTTTGTGATGTTGGGACATATGTGAGGAGTTGGGGTGCTGGGGGTGAGGGTGAGGGTGGGGGTATGTGCTGGCATGCAGGTACGGTGGAGAATGTAATAATTAAGATTTGTCTCACCAGAGTCCATTCCTCCACCTACTTCTGCGAGGCCCTCAGGATGCAGAATCGTCAAGACCTGCTCCTCCCATGTTGTTAGTTGTGGGGGAGGAGGTGGGGGTCCGCCGCCAGTCCTCTGAACCGCCAGGTGGTGTCTTGAGACCACAGAACGCACCTTCCCCCGTAGGCAGTTCCACCTCTTCCTGATGTCCTCCCGATTTCTTGGGTGCTGTCCCACTGCGTTGACCCCGTCCACTATTCTTCGCCATAGCTCCATCTTCCTTGCTATTGAGGTGTGCTGCACCTGTGCTCCGAATAGCTGTGGCTCTACCCAGACGATTTCCTCCACCATGACTCTGAGCTCCTCCTCCGAGAACCTGGGGTGTCTTTGCCGTGCCATGGGGTGGTGTAGGTGATGTGTGGGGTGGAGTGTGTTGTGATAAGTGTGCTGATATGTAGTGGGGTGTTGTGTGAGGTGCGTGGAAGTTCTGTGGGTGATGGTGTTGTGTGCCTGTGGATGCTGTTGTTCTTGCTGGTGCTGTCTCTCTCTGGCCTTCTTTGGAATTTTTGGTCGTAGGGGTTTGTGGGTGATGTGGGTGTTTGTTTTATATTGTAATGGGTGTGTGGGAGTGGTGTGTGTATGTGTATCAGGTGTGTGTATTTTGAATTGTCCAATGTGGCTGTGGTTTGTCGATGTGTGTGTGTATTTTGAGTGCGGCGGTGTGTACCGCCAATGGAATACCGCGGTTGAAAGGCCGCCGAGCGGATTTGTGTGTCGTGATAGTGTGGGCGTATTTCTGTTGGAGTGACGATGGAGGTTTTGTTTTCGCCAGTTTATCACTGACCTTTGGTGTGGCAAGCTTGTGTGGGTGTCTGACTTTTGGCGGATTCCGAAATGTGGGTCATAATAGCTGTGGCGGAATTCCGCGGCCGCGGCGGTGTGTTGGCGGTCTTCTGCACGGCGGTAAGCAGCTTTTACCGCCAATGTTGTAATGAGGGCCTATGTGTGGAAACGTACCCGCTTCAGTGTTACATCTTAGAGGGGATTACTACCCTGACCAATCTTGTACAGGTGTTCTAGGGTGTAATACACCCAGTAAAAATAGTTAAATTTGATAAGCTGCATCTTGGACAAAATTGTTGACATCCATACAGGCACGCAAGATATCACAGCTATTAGATGCCCAGGTGGCCAAGATGCTAGAGTAGCAACACCAGCTGCCTGGAAAGATGGTTCCAGATTGATTGAGGGCCTCATTATGAGTTTGGAAGTCCATGTACTGACATGGTGGTGGTGGCAGTATGACCACCATCGGCTTGGTGGTTGGACCACTATATTACCATCCTGGCAGGCCTATGGAGCAAAGACCATCATAGTTCCGCTGGCACTGCCAGGCAGCACAGACTGCTGAAGTGACAAGGCAGGACAAACAGACCGGCAGAGGCAGAGTTTCTGCCGGACACATTATGATGCTGCAGGTGGAAACGGAGAGTATAACAAAAGCAACTCCGCAGGCAGCCGTACACGTCCTGTGCTGCCATGGAGATCATCACAAATGTCCTTGAGCTGCTGCTGCTCATAGATGGAGCATAAACTCCATACTGCCATAGATACAGCAAGGGTAAGTACACACACCTACGCTACGATCACCAAGTTCATGTGTCAATAGTTGGATTCATTCACAAAGAAGGATGCATTCACAACCATTAAACACCCCCTTTGGGGTCACTGACACCGCACTGCAACACTAGACAAAAACACACATCTGCACATCTTAGGCACAGGGACAGTGAAGTGTACACAACATTATGTCACACAACAGCAACAATACAGCAGCATCACATCTACTAATACACCTGACACCCTCAAATTGCACATATGCCATTGACTGTTGTTACATTCAACACATATATGGATGTGTCATATAATACAAACATCTATCCCATGAAACAGCCCTGATATGGACCCACACATCACCCACCATTGCAACACAATGGATGGATAATAGGATGCACAATAGTTTGAGAAACAAACATACAAAGCTCATTATGCAAATTATACCTGCACAATAGGAATGGTGGCATTAGCAGCACTCAGGGAAGGATGCGGCTCTGTGACACATTACACTTTGCACACACCCCTAAAACAACATTTGTACAGGGACTGACCATTCAGGTATATCAGGATCAAATGATTGTAGAGCCAAGTGGCATGCCTATCTGCATAATGTGGAAGTTCAAGTCAAGAAAGCAAATACAACAGCAGCAGGATAGGCCATGCATCCAGGTGGAGTAACTGCAAGGTACACACAGCAAAACGGACCAATGCACAGTCCAATTCAAAGGAAGCTACCACAATTGGACACCCTCCATGTCTGCACAAAGAAATCCCAAGCTGCCACACAAGACAAATCTACAGTCCATATCAGGGGGACAAGTCTAACATCCTACATGCAGACATTGGACCTTACCGTACCAAACTGAACTAAATGGAATGACAACCCAATAGCATTAGCACCCACATATCAACCTTTGTCTTGGGTGACACCAGCATTGTCCGCAAAGTCAGATACTGCAAAGAACAGAAAATGTATCAGCAAGCAGACTGAAACGCATACTGTAGGCAGATAACACAAGTTACTCAGGAACAACTTAAAGGTAGAAAAGGAATTGCACGACAAATGTGTGCCCAAAAAAACAATAATTTGGTTTAATTAATGTAAAATGTATAACAGCAAAGGCATTTGGACAGTCCATTTTAAAGTCTCTGCACAGTATTGTCCCCACACTTGACTCCAATTACTGCCAGGGAACCTCTACAGGAAGGGGCAAAAAGTGGGCAGGCATGCAACTCAGGCACAATCCTTGCGGGGGTAGGAGTTGGAATGGATGGGTTTGGGTTTGGGAGAGGCCGACTGCTTCTTTGGATAGGTGGGCTTCTTGGGGGTGGAGGGGTATGGGTGCTTGCAGGGGGGCAGGTATGACAGGGGAGGACTTGGATGTGGAAGGGATGGGTTGGAATGTAGGTGGGGGCCTCTTGGGTTTGGGGGGATTTTAAGGGAACAGGGGAAAGGTCAAAAAGGAAACTCTCCTTTGGAACACAGGGACGGTCATCAGAAGGGTCGGTGATTTGGAGGTTGAGGGAGTGGTCGTCTGGTGTGTGGGTGTAGATGTCTTGGGTGTGTGCATTTGTGAGGTATGCTTTTGTTTGGGTGGTGTCTGTTGTAAGTGGGAATGTGGGCATTTGTGTGTCTTGGGGCTGGGAGGTTAAGGATCTGAATGGTGGATTTATTTTTGTCTGTTGGGGTGGTGTCTGTGGGTATGCAGATTTAGTCAATGTTTATGTGTCTGTTGGGGTGATGTCTGTGGGTATGGTGGGTGTGGTGGATGTCACTGGCTACTGTGATGGTGCTTGTGGGTATGCTGGCTGTGGCGTGTGGGTCAGCGGGGGTGTCTGGTGAAGTGATTCCTGATGATGTGTTTGGGGGTGTATGTTGACTGCCTGTGTACCAGTGTCTTGTGATGTTTGTGTTTATGTGTGCTGCGTGTGTGTATTGAGGTGGGTGCATGCAGATGTGTCTGTGTGCTTGAGATAGGTAGGGGAAGGGGGAATTTGGATTGGGAAGAGGGAGGTGGGGGAAGAATGTGGGGGGTGACTGGCTGCTGTCATTGAGGAGGCCAGAGCCTGAGAAGATCTCTTTAGGCCAGGCATGGCACTATGAATGCCTTCCAGGAAAGCATTGGCCTGCTGAAGTTGGTAGGCCAACTCCTGGATGGCATTCACAATAGCAGTCTGACCCACAGAGATGCTCCTCAGGAGGTCACTAGCCTCCTCACTCAGGGCAGCAGGTGTAACAGGGGCTGGGGCAGAGGTACCTGCAGCAAAGGAGATGACCACCCTCTTGGGTGAGCAAGCATGGCCAACTGGGTGGAGAGCAACAGGGAGAGTGGCAATAGAACTGGGAGTGGCAGACAAAGATGGTACAGAAGTAGATCCCGATGGGTCAGTTATCTCTAGGGACTGGCCACTGAAAGTTGAATCCAATGATGAAGATGTATATCTGGTCTCCTTCGTGGCACTCCCTTCACCCCCTGGTCCACTGGGTCCCTCTGTGTCGGTGGTGTCTTGACCAGAAGTACCATGGTCAGATGCATCCCCACTTGGTTGTGCCCTGTCTCCTTCGTTTGCCTGGGATGATGCTGCAAATACAAAGAGAAAAAGGGTCACCACATGTTTATGAACACACTTGAAGAACAGCTGTGCTTAGCAAGCCTTACCATGACGTCAAGTAGGCCCCAACAACAAACTACATTAAAGTGGCTCTAACATGTGCCATACTATACGAATGCTTGCCATCTGAACTGTCAACAGTTACCCACAGGAAATTCAGGATCTCCGACAACCACAATTGCATGGCTGAAGTTCACAGTTACCATTGAACAAGTAGCAGACCACATCATCTTCAATGCTTAGCCTCATGGAGCATACCTCAGTTACCTGTTATCATACAATTGTAGACCAATGACAACTTAATTCCCACAGATCACACACAATGTGATGTGGAATTCTATTTGTAACAAACACAATAACACAACAATGTGTGTGTGAAATTATCCTCACAGATCATGCAATTCTGCTGACAACAGTACAGTAGCCTGGAGATGGTGACATGGAAATACTCATGTCACACTGGAAACATATCAACAATGCACATTTCACCAAGGGAAATTTGTCCCAATAAAGTAATGGAGGTAGTACTAATGTTGCTTAGATATGCCACACATTTGGTATGGAAATGTACACTGTAGACAAAGTGTGCAAATTGACAGGGAGATATGTCCCTACAGTCCACAACACAATAAATCAGCAAGCCCCAGGGAAATCACCACTAATGTCTGGCACCCCATACAATGGTATACTCAGATTGCATCAGTAGACACCATTAGTCCTTTGTATTTTGGAGAGGCACAGAGATTTGCAAGTACTTTTAAAAGAACCTCAACATGTTGCCAATTTGTAAGCTACATCACTGTCTCCATTTTGGTCCTACAAACCCAGATGTATGTCGATGAATGGGTGTACCCAAACACATATGATTCCAGCATAACTGCAAATCACTCCATGATGCATGACAACAGTCAGGTTACAAACCTTCCCCATTACACATGGACAGTGCATTTTTACACATATGATGCCACATCAATGGCATGGAAATCCAAATTGTTGCTAAAAAGTTATACCCATCATGTCTCTCATTGCTACTGAAGTTGTACATGGCAAATGATATGGAATGATGGTTGAGGGTATGTGTCAGCCAACGATTAATGATGACACACTCCTGTCTATGGCACTACATGAAATGTACCTCCATTGCAAATGTCCTATTCCAAACACAGGTTGTCATGCACATATATGTGAGTTAATACAGAAATCATCCCATGAACATAGGTAGACCATGCATGTGCCAAAAAAGGGACACATACTAACATTGTGCCACAAAAAGGGACACATACTAACATGTAGGCACAAGGACTGTTGGCAACAGTGATGGCACACAAATTATGTCCATGGACATTCCTCATTTACCAATGGAAACCATTGATATGTAGCTGACAATGTGTGCTCTGTAACATGTATAATGGCCATCTTCACATTATAGAAGGAAAAGAGGCACCGGCATTCGTCACATGCTGATAACAAGTAGCCTCTGTGTGGCAGATGCCAATATACTCATCTGACCACACACGGCTAAGGACAGTGATCAATCACTTCCTTTCCTGTGGCCTGTAACACTGAAGTATAGTGGTCTATAGCATAGAACTTACACCCACAACAGCAACAAACATTACTTGATTGATCAATGTAAACAGCTATGTGTATTCCCTAGAGAGCAATTTGTTTGTAGATTTTACCCATTTGCGCCCTAGGTGCCTGAGCGGATAGGCAAGGAACATCAGTAAGCACCACATGACATATCTACAAAAACAGTCATTAACTTGGCAATGTGACAGGCAGGAATATTCCCTGTACTCACTCCCTTGTGGCTGCTGTGCTCCCCTCAAAGGCTCATCAAGGTCTGGGTATGCCACCACCACGATGCAGGACATTATAAGGGTCATGGTACAACATGTGCCCCACCCACGTTGGAAGGACAGTCCCAGCTGGACAACCGTGATCTTCTGTGCCCAAAGTCTCAGGTCCTCCCACCTCTTACGACACTGGGTGATCTGCTGGCTGTGGACCCACAGTGTCTGCACCTTCTGGGCGATGGTTCTCCATATTGCCTTCTTTTGATGGGTGTTTACCTGTATGGATGCAGGAGACAAATCAAGAGATTACAATCCCAGGTTTTTGCCAAAATGATTGTCACACACATGTCAGAAACACCAAGCTAGACATTTTCAGTTTGTCAACACACCACAAGTGTAAAGTACCCAAACCAATAAGTACAGGGATATGACTACATACTTTTGTATCCTTCTGCAGACTAAACCACAACCCTGCTCAATATCTAGAATGACTAAGCAAGCCTACTCAAATCAGGTAGCCCATGCTCCAGCAACATGTACTGTGATGTGACCACAATGAAACACTACATACACCTGTGGCTTCTGATGGGTAAACTCCTTAGGCCTGAATGGACCAACAAATTCATACTCTGCAAGACTGGCTCACTGCATAGAGTCCTCTACAGGCAACTTGCATAGTATATACTTTACTGTTGTACTTGAGTGACAATGAAGGGACTGGCATGGTAGTTATAGAAAGTTTCTTCCCTGTGCATGTGTGGACATGTGGCCTACCAAATGAAGACTCATGCCACTTCAGGGGGGTGAGTTTTGTGGTGTATATATCTGTACCACAGAACACTCCTTTGGACATATGTGTCTATCCTACAGAGATGGCATCCAACATACAAAAGTATGTGTTGTACAATTTCTGCATGTGACCAAGCTACTGACTCCCATGTCATGGCCTCCCAGAAATCAACACACATTGTCTGCATTGTGGGACTGTCATTCATGCAATAAACATGTACTGTACATGTATGACTTATGTGAAGGTGACAACAGAGCTGTGGGAGAAAGAAACCTGTCATGAGTCAAAGACACACATTGACAATGATGCAAAATGCACATATGGACTACTTCTGGAATGCACCTTAGCACCCAATCCCTAATCTAGTCAAAGACTAAGGCATTGAGGACACGTTTTGCCACTAAAGCATCATATTGTCCACATGACGGGATCTGCTAGTGTACAGGAAGTAGGCACGGTACCCCAGTGGCATAGCCACTGTGGCTTTCCCACAGACTGGACTAGGCCCATTCTGGGAGATGCATGTGACAGGCCCTGGTCTCTGCAGGCTGAGTATACAGAACCTACATGTCACTCACATTTCTATCCCTTCCATGCATGGCAGTACATCAAGTGGCCATCAGCCATTTGGCATGTGGTTTGTGTGGCAACCCATAAGACAGAGTAAGTCAGGATATGGCTTCCAGACCACAGTTTTGCAAGCCCAGATGTTGGTTGAAAGATCTATGATACTATACACATTGCTTACAAGATCCTCAAATGACTCATGCAAGATGCATACACAGCTCATGCTATTGATCACATACATGTTGTCCAACATCCACAACCATCATGAAGAAAGAGATGTCATTGGATGGCAGTAAAGTATCCTTGCTTAGTTATGAGCATCAACCACAAGGGGGAGCTATGACCACAAGAAAACCTCACACAACACAATATGAATGAACATAACACATAGTAATGGCCACCAATACCTGCACAATGTACATCCCATTGATGCCACACAGACTGCAACAACAGGCACACAAGAAGTCTAACTGACACACAGGGGCACTACAAGTCTGTGAGGAGGGAAAGGATGATGTTGAACAGAGTCAATTGAGCACATGAGGCATGACCTGCTCCTCTGGTGAGCCATAGAGCTGTCCATACATGCGAAGGACCTCATTAACAAGCCTCGCCCATTTACTCTGGAGAAAAGGCAGGGGCCATATCACCTGCTGGATGTGGCATGATTGCTCTGAGAGGCGGCACACAGTAGCTGAGCTAGTGGAGGTGTTACTGGCAACAGTATCAGGAGTCAAGTATGTCCACCATGTATGAAGTATTCACCACAAATGGACACAACCGTTGGGCAGCAACCATCACAAGCAACAATGTTAGCCTATGGCTGTGCCCACCACAGTTAGATCTGCCTACCGCCCACACAAGGTCCACCGGCAGCCGAGGACGGTTCCTAATGTCCAGTGGAGTAGGTCATGTATCCGCTATTTTGGTGGCCTGAAATACTGTATTTGGCTTTTTAATCTGGGTCACTCCTACAATATATATGTTGGAGCAACACAAACATCCTTATTCTGTTTTATCATTTAGGTCCTTCTACACAACCAGCAATGTAGTGCGTTGCAGGGCACAAATGGTATTTGACGGCGGGTGTATGAGCCACCATAGTCAATGGTCTTTTTGCTGGTAGGAAAACACCATCAAATTTCGAGGGGCAATTGTGTAGCAGATAGTTGAGTTTCATCCATATTAATGTTTTGGACATAAGCGTTGACAAAACCATGGGGGTTTCATGGGACCCCAGTGTAGTTGCCAGCTAGGGTGTCATGTCTTTCCAGTAAAAAAAAAGCTTTGTCACATAATTTTATTGGCATGCATCGAATATGTTGCTGTGGACACACTGACTTATGTTACATATCATGTCTTGTCACACATAGGTACCCTGGGAGAGGGAGTATCCAACAACCTCTTGTCTACCGGCCACTGCCAGACCTTAAGACCATTGAGCAATGTCATGTAATTCAGTTATACCACCTGAATAGGCAAACAATAGGGGACTTATACAATCAGTTGGAGCCAGATCGGATGCAAGCTAATAGAAATCCAACATGCATACCTCAAATTGTACAAGTCTTGTCAGTATTGCATTTCCAAGCCACAGGGTCCTTCCAACATACAGTGGTCCTATTTGCTGGTATGTCTCAATCTACATTCAGTCTGGTGTTAAAGGATTTCATCTCAGCAATGTTGAAACTCACTGACAGCTATATCAGGTTCCCCCGACATGAGGATTTAGCCAATGTGAAGGCTGACATTTATAGTTTTGCCCACCTCCCACATTTGGTGGGGGCCATTGATGGCACACATGTTGGCTTAGTGCCACTGCAGGCCACTGAACAGGTCCATCTTAAGAGAAAAAACTTCCATTCCATCAACATGCAAGTCGTCTGCTTGGCAGATCTCTACATCTCACATGTGTGTTTCTGTTATCTGGGATCAGCCCATGATTCTTTTATAATGTGGAAAAGCACCATTCCCAAGCTGATGTCACAACTGCACCCAGAGAGTGCCTGGCTGGTTGGTAAGTTACATTTATCCTGATCATGTGTGAGCAATTTCAGGTGCTACAATCATGAAGTGACAGACTTATTGGTTCACTTATGTCCCATTCCTTAACAGGAGACTTAGCATATCTAAACTGTCCTTGGTTGTTGACACTGCTGAGGAATCCAACTACACCAGAGAAAGTCTGCTTCAATAAGGCCCATGGAAGAACACAGAGAGCAGTTGAGCTGGCTTTTGAGCTCCTGAAGACCAAATTTAGGTGTCTGTACATGGACTGGTGGAGCCCTTCTATACTCACCCTGGAAAGTTTGTCAGATTACTGTGGTATGCTGCATGCTCCACAACATCACCCTGTGGAGGAATAGCCTGTACATCCCAGAGAAGGGGGAGCTGCAGTGACACCAGATGCAGGGGCATTGGATTATGATGGCCCTGTGATCAGGCACTGTAGTACTACCATCTGTTTGCATCTTGGATTATGTGATGCTGGATTACTTTGGTGTGGCATGTGATAAGGGTCAAGCTGCTGACATAAACCATATCAATGTTGTCCTATTCCTCATGGCAATGCCTGACAAATCCCTTCCTACCGTGATCTGACGGTTTGTAGCTGTCAACATGTTCATTTAGGCAGTATGAGTCAATCATTTTTGATTTCCAGTAGTCCTGACAGATTTACAGCCAATGTGCTGCACACTGCAATAAAATTTTAGGTTTGAACAGACACTTGTTTGTATGTGTTTGTGTGTAAGGGTTTTAATCCTGAGCTCGACACTGTGTACATGCAACATATCGCATCCTGGACAAGTAGCTTGGATCATCTTTGTATGGTTCATATATGTATGCCATATCTACATGCCTAAATATTAAATCAAAATCAGCAGCCAAAGAGTCAGTGAAGGGTGATATTATTGTGCAGCTATGACTAGTATAAAATATATGTAACATGAATAAACAAAAAATCTAATGTGAAGGGGTCAGTCATGGTGAATGAAATCATTGGACTACTCCAATGCCAATGCCACACCATTGGGAGTCCAAAGTCCAGAGTACGCCTTCCATTGGAAATGGTAGGTGGTTCAGGATCAGTCCTGAGTGAATGTTTGACAGACAAAGGAGGCCCTTAATGAAGAGAGTTATTACTGGCAGTGGTGGGTGTCTTGCCATCTGCACCTTCTAGATTCTTTGCTGGATGTTCCCATTTGCCTGTTGAGGGGAGGGGGTTTCTGCTACAGAGGCAGGAGTGCCTGAACCTTGATGTTCCTCTGTCAGAGCCTCCCTTCCAGTGGCTGGCACTGATGTTGCTGGGCCTGCTGTTGAGTGGCCAAAGGAAGGGGTAGACCGGTGTTGAAACCCCCTTTCAGGGTGTCATGTCTGTCCCTCAACACCCCTGTTAGGGAGGCCATCTTTATTGTGGGCCTCCTTTAGTTCTTGCATATCCCGATGCATGTCTCTCTGTAGCTGCTTGATTTCCCGGAGTTCGGTGAACACCTGACCCATCACACCTTGGGACTCCTGATAGACCCCCAAGTCGTGGCTGATGGTGTCCTGTCCAAAAGCAGCCCCAGTGGTCTCACCCTGCTGGCACACAGCATCCATCCCATGCACCCTACCCCTTTGGCCTGTGCCCTTTCCACGGAGGGCCCCCAACTTGATTCTGGGCCCTCATTGTCCAAAGTGTTGCACTGCACCTCTGGACCCAGGACTGGGAAGCACAAGATGGTAGACACTGTGTTCTGGGCACAGGTTAGGGGGCAAATAGTTGCCTGTGATGTTGAAGTAACTGGACTTGGAGGTGACGTTGTGGGCACAGTGAGACTCACTGTTCCCATCTGACCAGATTGCTCCGAAAAGCCAGAACTGTCTTCACTGAGGGCTTCATCCAGGGGGGTAGTGACAGTCTGTTCAATGGCCTCTGTATGCTCAGCAGCACAATCACCTGTTGATATAAAATGTACATTGTTACTGGTTGTTGTGTGACATCTACCACCAACCGTTTAGAATTACAGTAAGCAGAGAGCTTGTACGAAGTTAAGTTGTAGTTAAACCAGTTGTGGGAAGTAACCACGGTATTGGGTGATTTGACATGAGATGTGTGAAGCATGGCATTTCATCTAGACTCAAGCAGCTGCTGAGATGTGCATATCAGTTACACTTGGAAGGATGACATGAAAATGACAACATGCACCAGTGCAGCCAACAAAGCAGATGGGCAACATATGGGTTTGACCATATAGAGGCCTAGATGAGTGGGATAAAGGCAGACCCAAGACTTGGTTGCATATGTGACTGGAGTCATCATGTGCACAATGCTTGGTCAATGTGACTGCTGCTCCTGCCAATCTGGTGATGCATTTTGAGACCTTAGGAATACTTATTGCACACACTGGGTAAGCTGTCCTTCCTGTCTTCAATGCCAAGTGAAGATGACAGTGGTGAAGAGGAAGAAGCTCACTTGCGAGAAGATCTCATCTACAGCTACTTCTCATGAGTGTAAGTATGTCTTGTGATGTCATGACTGTGACCATGTGATGGACTGTAGTTATGAGAATGTTTTGAGTTGAGTGTTTTGCATACAGCTAGAGAGCAAATACTCTGCAAGACTCAGCCAAATTCTGCTTGATGTAATAGCATTTGACACATCCCCACCTTGATGATGTTCCTTTATTTGTGTCAGTTTCCTTGTAATGTACTTTGTTTTCCAGATGCTTTTTATGTGACTTGTGTCATATGTATGTTTTCAAGCCTATACGCCTTGTTTTGCTTGTTGTACAGGTATCTTCACCATGACATCTTCATTGGGCTTTTCAGAGATGCGACATTGGCAAGTATGTGATGCTGTTCTGACATACTCCTTGTTTTACTTGCTGTACAGGTACCTTTCACCATGATATCTTCATTGGGCATTCGGAGATGTGATATTGGCAGGTATGTGATGCTATTCTGACATTTGAAGTGGACATGGATTTTTCCAGGTAATGTAGGTCACAGGTAGTATGAGACCTGTGCCGAGACAGCTCACACAGGCCCATATTTATACTTTTTGACGCTAAACTGCGCTAACGCAGTTTAGCGTCAAAAAATTTAGCGCCGTCTAACGCCATTCTGAAGCGCCATGCGGGCGCCGTATTTATGGAATGGCGTTAGCCGGCGCTAGCAGACCGGCGCTGCCTGGTGTGCGTGGAAAAAAACCACGTAGACCAGGCAGCGCCGGCGTAGGGGGAAAATGGCGTTAGGGCGTCTTAAAATGGGGCAAGTCAGGTTGAGGCAAAAAAATCGCCTCAACCCGATTTGCGCCATTTTTTTCGACGCCCAGACGCCATTTAAATGACTCCTGTCTTAGTAAAGACAGGAGTCATGCCCCCTTGCCCAATGGCCATGCCCAGGGGACTTATGTCCCCTGGGCATGGTCATTGGGCATAGTGGCATGTAGGGGGGCACAAATAAGGCCCCCCTATGCCACCAAAAAAAATTAAAAAATTATACTTACCTGAACTTACCTGAATGTCCCTGGGGTGGGTCCCTCCATCCTTGGGTGTCCTCCTGGGGTGGGCAGGGGTGGCAGGGGGGGTCCCTGGGGGCAGGGGAGGGCACCTGTGGGCTCATTTTGAGCCCACAGGCCCCTTAACGCCTACCCTGACCCAGGCGTTAAATAGTGGCGCAAATGCGGGGTTTTTTGACCCGCCAACTCCCGGGCGTGATTTTTGCCCGGGAGTATAAATATGACGCATTTGCGTCGCCGTCATTTTTTTAGACGGGAATGCCTTCCTTGCATCTCATTAACGCAAGGAAGGCGTTCACGCAGAAAAATGACGCTATTTGCCCATACTTTGGCGCTAGACGCGTCTAACGCCAAAGTATAAATATGGCGTTAGTTTTGCGCCGAATTTGCGTCGAAAAAAACGACGCTAATTCGGCGCAAACGGAGTATAAATACGGGCCACAGTGTTTGGGTTGAAGGTCAGAAGTGCTCATTGGACTTATTTTGTGTGCTGTGGTGGGCCGAGTGCATTATGTGTGTTATCATGTGGGCATGAAATATGTAGTCCTAGCTTACGGTCAAGTCATTTTTCTTTACATTGGCTAAATACTCTTTTTGTCTGACCTTCTGTAGTTGTAGATGTGCGTCATCACTGTAGTCCACAGTGCCTGTGTCACAACACCAACATATTTTTGTGTCATACCACCAGATGCAGGGGCATTGGATTATGATGGCCCTGTGATCAGGCACTGTAGTACTACCATCTGTTTGCATCTTGGATTATGTGATGCTGGATTACTTTGGTGTGGCATGTGATAAGGGTCAAGCTGCTGATATAAACCATATCAATGTTTTCCTATTCCTCACGGCAATGCCTGACAAATCCCTTCCTACTGTGGTCTGAAGGTTTGTAGCTATCAACATGTTCATTTAGGCAGTATGAGTCAATCATCTTTGATTTCCAGTAGTCCTGACAGATTGACAGCCAATGTGCTGCACGCTGCAATAAAATTTTAGGTTTGAACAGACACTTGTTTGTATGTAACAAAAACATAAGTGTACTGTTAGAAATGGGGTTTTTGGTTGGCAGTCAGGTTGCCCTCTGTCCAAGCAAGAACCCTCACTCTAGTCAGGGTAAGTCACACACAATCCAAAATCAGCCTGTGCTCACCCTCCGGTAGCTTGGCACGAGCAGTCAGGCTTAACTTAGAAGGCAATGTGTAAAGCATTTGTGCAATAAATCATACAACACCATAGTATAACACCACAAAAATACACCACACAGTGTTTAGAAAAATATAGAATATTTATCTGGGTAATTGTAGGTCAACACGATCAAAGTTGCAATACGAATTTGTAAAGATATCACTGAAAAGTGATATTAAGTGTCTTTAAGTCTTTAAAAAGCAATAAAGTGTCTTTCAAGCACAGAGTACCTGGTTTCTGGTGGGAAATCTCCTCAGAGGGCCACAGGAGAAGAGATGCGTGGAAAAAGGGGTGTGTGCGTCGATTTCCTCTCAGCACACACAGACTTGCGTCGTTCTTTTCCACGCGGGGAAGTCGGGCGTCGTTTTCCGGCGCGCAGACAGTCTCTTTTTGTGGATCGCGGGGATTACCAGATGTCCCGGGTCTGTGCGTGGATTCTCCTGCTTATTTTCCGGCTGCGCGTCGTTCTGCGGGGCCGCGCGTCGAAGTTTCGATCTCACGGTAGGCGTCGCGTCGATTTCTCCTTGGAAGTCGGGCGGCGTTGTCCTTGCGAGGCCGTGCGTCGAAATTTTGGTCTCACGGCAGGCGTCGCGTCGATTTCTCCTTGGAAGTCGGGCGGCGTTGTCCTTGCGAGGCCGTGCGTCAAAGTTTCGCACTCACGGTAGGCGTCGCGTCGATTTCTCCTTGGAAGTCGGGCGGCTTTGTCCTTGCGAGGTTGTGCGTCGAAGTCTCGATCGTCCCGAGGGCGTCGCGTCGATCAGCGTCAGTGTGCGGCGTTTTTCTCGCCGCGAAACAAGCTGTGCGTCGAAATTTTCGGCGCACGGAGCGTCCAAGTGAAAGGAAGAAGTCTTTTTGGTCCTGAGACTTCAAGGAACAGGAGGCAAGCTCTATCCAAGCCCTTGGAGAGCACTTTCACAGCCAGACAAGAGTTCAGCAAGGCAGCAGGGCAACAGCAAGACAGCAGTCCTTTGTAGAAAGCAGACAGGTGAGTCCTTTGAGCAGCCAGGCAGTTCTTCTTGGCAGGATGTAGTTTCTGGTTCAGGTTGGAAATCTCCTCAGAGGGCCACAGGAGAAGAGATGCGTGGAAAAAGGGGTGTGTGCGTCGATTTCCTCTCAGCACACACAGACTTGCGTCGTTCTTTTCCACGCGGGGAAGTCGGGCGTCGTTTTCCGGCGCGCAGACAGTCTCTTTTTGTGGATCGCGGGGATTACCAGATGTCCCGGGTCTGTGCGTGGATTCTCCTGCTTATTTTCCGGCTGCGCGTCGTTCTGCGGGGCCGCGCGTCGAAGTTTCGATCTCACGGTAGGCGTCGCGTCGATTTCTCCTTGGAAGTCGGGCGGCGTTGTCCTTGCGAGGCCGTGCGTCGAAATTTTGGTCTCACGGCAGGCGTCGCGTCGATTTCTCCTTGGAAGTCGGGCGGCGTTGTCCTTGCGAGGCCGTGCGTCAAAGTTTCGCACTCACGGTAGGCGTCGCGTCGATTTCTCCTTGGAAGTCGGGCGGCTTTGTCCTTGCGAGGTTGTGCGTCGAAGTCTCGATCGTCCCGAGGGCGTCGCGTCGATCAGCGTCAGTGTGCGGCGTTTTTCTCGCCGCGAAACAAGCTGTGCGTCGAAATTTTCGGCGCACGGAGCGTCCAAGTGAAAGGAAGAAGTCTTTTTGGTCCTGAGACTTCAAGGAACAGGAGGCAAGCTCTATCCAAGCCCTTGGAGAGCACTTTCACAGCCAGACAAGAGTTCAGCAAGGCAGCAGGGCAACAGCAAGACAGCAGTCCTTTGTAGAAAGCAGACAGGTGAGTCCTTTGAGCAGCCAGGCAGTTCTTCTTGGCAGGATGTAGTTTCTGGTTCAGGTTTCTTCTCCAGCAAGTGTCTGATGAGTTAGGGCAGAGGCCCTGTTTTATACTAAGTTGTGCCTTTGAAGTGGGGGTGACTTCAAAGAGTGTCTAAGAAATGCACCAAGCCCCCTTTCAGTTCAATCCTGTCTGCCAGAGTCCCAGTAGGGGGTGTGGCAGTCCTTTGTGTGAGGGCAGGCCCTCCACCCTCCCAGCCCAGGAAGACCCATTCAAAATGCAGATGTATGCAAGTGAGGCTGAGTACCCTGTGTTTGGGGTGTGTCTGAGTGAATGCACAAGGAGCTGTCAACTAAACCTAGCCAGACGTGGATTGAAGGGCACAACAAGTTTTTAGTGCAAAGAAATGCTCACTTTCTAAAAGTGGCATTTCTAGAATAGTAATATTAAATCCGACTTCACCAGTCAGCAGGATTTTATATTACCATTCTGGCCATACTAAATATGACATTCCTGCTCCTTTCAGATCAGCAGCTGCCACTTCAACAGTGTATGAGGGCAGCCCCAATGTTAGCCTATGAAGGGAGCAGGCCTCACAGTAGTGTAAAAACGAATTTAGGAGTTTTACACTACCAGGACATATAACTACACAGGTACATGTCCTGCCTTTTACCTACACAGCACCCTGCTCTAGGGGTTACCTAGGGCACACATTAGGGATGACTTATATGTAGAAAAAGGGGAGTTCTAGGCTTGGCAAGTACTTTTAAATGCCAAGTCGAAGTGGCAGTGAAACTGCACACACAGGCCTGGCAATGGCAGGCCTGAGACAAGGTTAAGGGGCTACTGAGGTGGGTGGCACAACCAGTGCTGCAGGCCCACTAGTAGCATTTAATCTACATGCCCTAGGCACATGTAGTGCACTCTACTAGGGACTTACAGGTAAATTAAATAGTCAATCATGGATAAACCAATCAATAGTACAATTTACACAGAGAGCATATGCACTTTACCACTGGTTAGCAGTGGTAAAGTGCTCAGAGGTCAAAAGCCAACAACAACAGGTCAGAAAAAATAGGAGGGAGGAGGCAAAAAGTTTGGGGATGTCCCTGTCAAAAAGCCAGGTCCAACATGACCCCCTACCAGCCTAAAGCCAGGGGAGAACAATCACTATCCTGATGTACTTCCCTGTTTGAGGCGACAGAACAAGGACCCAGGCCCACAACAGCAGGGGCATGCTCCAGTTCTTCGCCTTCCTGACTCCAATTGGATCCCTCTGTCCATACTCTCAGGGCCCACTAAGCCCATCCATGGGGAACCTTTCTCCTTTCCTGCGGATCCCATCTGTGCAGCACCTAACCTTACTTTGCTCACAGATGTATCCCAGGAGCAGGATAGTACCACCAGGACCAACACAGTGGTGTTGCCCATTCTATCCCCGGGGTGTGACACTTGTCCCCTCCCCAGGGATAACTCTGTCCACCCGGACAGCAAGCCACCGTGGTTACTGACAGTTGTCAGGGATGAGAGCCAGGCCTCAGGCCTCTCAAAGCTCTCCCACCACTGTGGCTGTGGAGAGTGGGGGGCGGTAGCCCCAGGTGCTGGGCACCCTTTAACCACTCTCCCTTCCACCAGGTCAGGGATGACAGCCCCTCTGGGGCTCTGTACCCTCCCTCCTGGAGCGGTACCCCCAGAGTCCACCATGGTCAGGGTGCTTATAGAAGTCGCCCTGTACCATTCCTCCACCAGTGCAGGGCTGTTAACCTGCAACTGGCCCTCCAACCTGGGGTCTGTACCTTCAGGTTGGACTAGGGCCCGGGGTGAGGCTTCCCTCCCCCTGCCCTCCCTTCTGGGGTCCAGCACCCTCCAACTAGGAGTGGCCTCCTCAGAAGACAATAGGGTAGGGGCACTGTTATCAGTAGCCCCTCTCTCCAGGTCCGGGGGGACACCCTGAACCTGGTCTTCCAGCCCAGGGTCTGTACCCTCAGACTGGATCACTGCCTGGCAAACCAGGACTTTCTGGGAGGCACACCTACCCCCCACCAGGTCAGAGTTTAACCTCTGCACCTGACCATTCAACTCAGAGTCGCCACCCCGAAGTTGAACAATTGCCTGGCACGCCAGGACTTCCTGGAGGGCACACTGACCCTCCACCAGGTCAGAGTTTAACCTCTGAACTGGGCCATTCAACTCAGAGTCACCACCCTGAAGTTGAACAATCGCCTGGCATGCCAGGACTTCCTGGAGGGCACACTGACCCTCCACCAGGTCAGAGTTTAACCTCTGAACCTGGTTCTCCAACCTAGGGTCACCATCCTGAGGTTGGACAACTGCCTGGTACACCAGGGCTTTCTGGGGGGCACACCTACCCCCCACCAGGTCAGAGGTTAACCTCTGAACCTGGATATCCAACCCAGAGTCACCACCCTGAGGTTGAACCATTGCCTGGCAGGCCAGGACTTTCAGGGAGGCACACCTACCTCCCACCAGGTCAGAGTTTAACCTCTGAGCCTGGTTCTCCAACCCAGGGTCACCACCCTGAGGTTGAACCATTGCCTGGTATACCAGGACTTTCTGGGGGGCACACCTACCCCCCACCAGGTCAGAGTTTGACCTCTGAACCTGGTTAGCCGACCCAGAGTCACCACCCTGAGGTTGGGCAATTGCCTGGCACCCCAGGACTTTCTGGGAGGCACACCTACCTCCCACCAGGTCAGAGTTTAACCTCTGAACCTGGCCATCCAACCCAGAGTCGACACCCTGAGGTTGGACAACTGCCTGGCACGCCAGGACTTTCTGGGGGGCACACCTACCCCCCAACAGGTCAGAGTTTAACCTCTGAACCTGACCATCCAACCCAGAGTCAACACCCTGAGGTTGGACAATTGCCTGGCACAGCAGGACTTCTTGGGAGGCACACCTACCTCCCACCCGGTCAGAGTTTGACCTCTTCACCTGGTAAGCCAACCCAGAGTCACCACCCTGAGGTTGAACCATTGCCTGGCATTCCAGGACTTTCTGGGGGGCACCTCTACCCCCCACCAGGTCAAAGTTTAACCTCTGAACCCAGTTATCCAACCCAGAGTCACCACCCTGAGGTTGAATCTTTGCCTGGCATGCCAGGACTTCCTGGGGGGCACTCTCACCCCCCACAAGGGACACGCCGTCCCCAAGGGCCATACAAGAGTCTGGTTGGCGCAGGTCTCCCGACCTCTGCCCATCCGGCAGAGTCTGGGTTTCCCCCAAACCAGAAACGGTCTCACCTGGGTCATTCCTGGGGGGCTCTGCTCTCAGAGCTGACCCCTGACTTTCAAGATCCTCCACTGGGGTCTGCCACCCCCTCTCAACCCTATGTCTGGACTTCTGCACCCCCTCACTAGGAGTGGTACTGCCAGACACCAGAACTGTTGGGATGCTGTCTACAGTCATCCCCCCAAGTTCTTCTGACACTGCGGGGCTTCCCTCAAAAGGTGGCCCTACGGTACAGGTTAGGCTCTGAGACCTACCTGGGACACTACAATCCTCTCCCACCTCACTTGGTCGGGAACCACCTAGACCACTCCCTTCAGGAGCACCCCCAAATGCCTCTTCAGACTCTCTGGTACTCACCCAAAAGTCTGCCTCCACTGTAAGTTCCCTGGGGTCAGAGAACTCACACTCCACCTGGTGTTGGCGTAGCTCTGGAAAATAAGGACCAGACATATGCTCTCCAGCAATTACATCACTCTGCCCTTCACATGTATTAACCAGAGTACCCTTCACCCAACCACCCAGTAACTCAGCCTTGGAAAAGCACTCTATGTCACCCTCTTGAGACTGGTGAGACAGTATCTGCCTGTCCCTGACACTCAACCCATACTCTTCTGGGATGTCTCTACACTCTATATCCAGGACGTCCACCAGGGGGGAAGCCTTTTCTCTGTCACTCTCTGCTAGAGTCAGTAAAGTGTCCCTCCCCCCAGTAGGAATATGACTCCCTGTGCCAGTTCCCCAATCCTTCTCAGGGACCCTGTGCATAACGGGAACTACCTCATACTCTTGAACCACCTGGGGTGTGTCAACTCCCTTCTTCAAGTTGGGCACCACATCTCTGGGCTTGTGCCCTTCTTCAGCAGTACTGGATGCAAGATTTTTGCTGCCACCATCTGAACTGGACTCAGCCCTTCCGGCCTCCAGTTTCAGCTCTTTACAGCTCAGCTCCTGAGCTGCAATCTTTTCGTCTTCCAGGGCTAAGAGACTTGTTGCCTCAGCCCTTTCAAGAAACTCATCTAGTTCTTCCACCCACCGCTCTCGAGCTCGGAGCCATTCTGCTCTCACTGGATCTCTTTCCTCATCTGAGTCGTCATCCTCCTCATTTGAGTAGTCCCCCTCCTCATCTGAGGGGTATTTAGTCATTTGGTTTTTTTCTGCCTCTCTCTCTGCCCAGACTACGTAGGCATGTAGCATTTCCATCTTAGTAGATTTCCTTGATACAGGAAGGCCCCATTTTCTGCAAAGCCTCCTTAAGTCAGCCTTAGTGAGGTGGTCAGTAGGCACAAAGAGTGAGTAGGTAAGCAATCTCCTTGCTGACAAGGTCTTACCGGCAAAAACCAAAATCCAAAGTCCAAAATATCAATAGTATATCCAGGAGGACATCAGAGAACCAAAAGCAAAAAAAAAAAAGATGAAAGATCAAGTTGACCTTCAACTGTGGGTAGGTAGTGAAATACTTAGCTACTGTATGTCACTGCACAAACACAAGTCCTATCCTCACCGCTGATCACCAATGTTAGAAATGGGGTTTTTGGTTGGCAGTCAGGTTGCCCTCTGTCCAAGCAAGAACCCTCACTCTAGTCAGGGTAAGTCACACACAATCCAAAATCAGCCTGTGCTCACCCTCCGGTAGCTTGGCACGAGCAGTCAGGCTTAACTTAGAAGGCAATGTGTAAAGCATTTGTGCAATAAATCATACAACACCATAGTATAACACCACAAAAATACACCACACAGTGTTTAGAAAAATATAGAATATTTATCTGGGTAATTGTAGGTCAACACGATCAAAGTTGCAATACGAATTTGAAAAGATATCACTGAAAAGTGATATTAAGTGTCTTTAAGTCTTTAAAAAGCAATAAAGTGTCTTTCAAGCACAGAGTACCTGGTTTCTGGTGGGAAATCTCCTCAGAGGGCCACAGGAGAAGAGATGCGTGGAAAATGGGTGTGTGCGTCGATTTCCTCTCAGCACACACAGACTTGCGTCGTTCTTTTCCACGCGGGGAAGTCGGGCGTCGTTTTCCGGCGCGCAGACAGTCTCTTTTTGTGGATCGCAGGGATTACCAGATGTCCCGGGTCTGTGCGTGGATTCTCCTGCTTATTTTCCGGCTGCGCGTCGTTCTGCGGGGCCGCGCGTCGAAGTTTCGATCTCACGGTAGGCGTCGCGTCGATTTCTCCTTGGAAGTCGGGCGGCGTTGTCCTTGCGAGGCCGTGCGTCGAAATTTTGGTCTCACGGCAGGCGTCGCGTCGATTTCTCCTTGGAAGTCGGGCGGCGTTGTCCTTGCGAGGCCGTGCGTCAAAGTTTCGAACTCACGGTAGGCGTCGCGTCGATTTCTCCTTGGAAGTCGGGCGGCTTTGTCCTTGCGAGGTTGTGCGTCGAAGTCTCGATCGTCCCGAGGGCGTCGCGTCGATCAGCGTCGGTGTGCGGCGTTTTTCTCGCCGCGAAACAAGCTGTGCGTCGAAATTTTCGGCGCACGGAGCGTCCAAGTGAAAGGAAGAAGTCTTTTTGGTCCTGAGACTTCAAGGAACAGGAGGCAAGCTCCATCCAAGCCCTTGGAGAGCACTTTCACAGCCAGACAAGAGTTCAGCAAGGCAGCAGGGCAACAGCAAGACAGCAGTCCTTTGTAGAAAGCAGACAGGTGAGTCCTTTGAGCAGCCAGGCAGTTCTTCTTGGCAGGATGTAGTTTCTGGTTCAGGTTTCTTCTCCAGCAAGTGTCTGATGAGGTAGGGCAGAGGCCCTGTTTTATACTAAGTTGTGCCTTTGAAGTGGGGGTGACTTCAAAGAGTGTCTAAGAAATGCACCAAGCCCCCTTTCAGTTCAATCCTGTCTGCCAGAGTCCCAGTAGGGGGTGTGGCAGTCCTTTGTGTGAGGGCAGGCCCTCCACCCTCTCAGCCCAGGAAGACCCATTCAAAATGCAGATGTATGCAAGTGAGGCTGAGTACCCTGTGTTTGGGGTGTGTCTGAGTGAATGCACAAGGAGCTGTCAACTAAACCTAGCCAGACGTGGATTGAAGGGCACAACAAGTTTTTAGTGCAAAGAAATGCTCACTTTCTAAAACTGGCATTTCTAGAATAGTAATATTAAATCCGACTTCACCAGTCAGCAGGATTTTATATTACCATTCTGGCCATACTAAATATGACATTCCTGCTCCTTTCAGATCAGCAGCTGCCACTTCAACAGTGTATGAGGGCAGCCCCAATGTTAGCCTATGAAGGGAGCAGGCCTCACAGTAGTGTAAAAACGAATTTAGGAGTTTTACACTACCAGGACATATAACTACACAGGTACATGTCCTGCCTTTTACCTACACAGCACCCTGCTCTAGGGGTTACCTAGGGCACACATTAGGGATGACTTATATGTAGAAAAAGGGGAGTTCTAGGCTTGGCAAGTACTTTTAAATGCCAAGTCGAAGTGGCAGTGAAACTGCACACACAGGCCTGGCAATGGCAGGCCTGAGACAAGGTTAAGGGGCTACTGAGGTGGGTGGCACAACCAGTGCTGCAGGCCCACTAGTAGCATTTAATCTACATGCCCTAGGCACATGTAGTGCACTCTACTAGGGACTTACAGGTAAATTAAATAGTCAATCATGGATAAACCAATCAATAGTACAATTTACACAGAGAGCATATGCACTTTAGCACTGGTTAGCAGTGGTAAAGTGCTCAGAGGTCAAAAGCCAACAACAACAGGTCAGAAAAAATAGGAGGAAGGAGGCAAAAAGTTTGGGGATGTCCCTGTCAAAAAGCCAGGTCCAACATGTACACTGTTCCAAAAAGAGATATATATGTCAAAGATCATTAAAACAGACAAAACCCGTAATTTCAGGAGCGAGAACCCTCAAGCATCCTAATGGATGACTAGCATCATCATCGGGATTAGCTCCTCACTAGGCTGGCACTGCAATGCCTAGTGGGCACCCCAAAATGGGGGCTCTCAGCCAGTTTTTGAGATAGTGAGTCAAAAAAATTGTGATAAGGGTGCTATAAGTCACCATCAAAAAAAAGGAAAAGAGGAGGATTAAAATTGGTTATTCATCCATTAAACTCCATTATTTAATCAGATTACTGCTAAAGGGATGAGGACCAAGGTTAAAAAAGGGTTGAAAGTGCTGGAGAGGATTATGCTCAAAACACCTTTCAAAAAATAATTGAATATAGTAGACTATTTTTCGAATTAGAAAGAGTCTCTATAATACGGTCGAAATGTTTCGCGTCTATTGGTCCATCCGGATCCATTGACGCTTCTTCAGGACCTAACTCAATACATAACTAACCTCTTTTAAGTAAGTATCATCAATACAGATACAAAAAGACTGGTCACTTACTTAAGATGACTGGTAATACAGGTTCCCTGTAACACAAGAGAAAAGGTGCATGGAGAGGCACAACAAAATCTCATAATTGTGATATATCTCAAAAAAGAATAATATTCAACACAACCAATTTAAGGTATAAAACACTGAACAGTACATTGCGTGAAAGACAATGCTTACCACCCCCTAAATGAGAACAGGTTCCATGGGTCAGATGTCTTTAGGACTCAAGATGACACTGGTTGTAAATGTTAATAGGACAAAGTCAGTACTGTACAATGAGAGACAGACGTAGGACGTTGATAATTTATCCTCAAGGTAGGGCATTAAAAGTAATAAATGCGTAAAAGTAATTAGTTAAATGCCTATTCTTAAGGTGCCAAAATACATGGTTAATAATAGGCATAGACTATCTCCCTTTGAGAAACGCTTCATTAATATGTTAAAAGCTGTACTTCTATACACATTTCTTAGGTAGTCATTCGTGAAAAATTGGATAGACAGAAATATATCGTGAAGTATTACTTCTAACACGGTGCAGTACAACCGTTATGAACAAGAAATGGCCTGTGCTCATGTTACAGAGGCCGATATCGTTCGTTACAAAAGCTCGGATGCTTAGTCAGCTGATTGGTAAATGAAAAATAAAAAGACCATTGCCGAGTCAAGGAGAAATGTCTCGTAAACATAGTGACAAAGTACTTACAATTTCTGTCAGTAGTCCTCGATCGGGACCTAGCCTCGGAGACCGTCACCCGGAAACAACCGGGTTAGACGGTTACCGGGTTATAAATAGACGCTGCCAGATTCGCGCACGTCTTGTTAATGGAAATAAAGGAAGGACTCAGGGACGATGTCCCAGCAATGAGATACAAAGGTATCTCTTAAGCGCCGAATGGTTGAAACTAATAAGGGACTCAATTACGATATCAGCGAAGGCTAGTGCATCGGGAGCTGAGTACCAAGCATGTAATCACATAACTAGCGCTAATGTCCGAAATCGGACTCAGAGTAGATAGAAAAGCAGAAAAATGATTGGCAGCATCACTATAAATGAAAGTATGGGGAACCAGTGTTCAGAGTAACTTCACTTAAACAAAATATGTATAATGTGATGATGACTGCAAGTCAAGAACATTATTTAAAAGGGTGTATTTCCAAAAATAAGTGTTTTCTAAAACAGAGGTACCTAATGTACAGAAAAAATAGGAATAGATAGCCCTGATCTAAGATGACAAGGAGGACCAAGGAATCTCATTGTTTAGTCGACGTAAATGTGTTCCCAATTTTAACACCCATTTTTGTTCAATCCTGAAAAGGGATCGAGAGTCATCAGGACGGATGGACGGTGCTTCCACTACCACCCACCATAAATCATTCGGGGAGTGGTGAACCTCCAAAAAATATATACTCAATTTGGTAGTGAGTTTTTTACATCTGATATTACTTCTGTGTTCGTTAATACGAATCTTGACAGGTCTTGATGTCATACCAATGTAATGCAAATCACAAGGGCCCGTTATCATGTATATACAGTTCTTGGTGTTACAGTTAGTGTGTTTCTTGAGGTACCAAGGTCCAATAGAATCAAAGTCGATTTGCTTCAGGTGTCTAGTAAGGCTATATACATTACAGGTACTGCAAGGATGATGTCCCACAACTGGTGGGAGATCCCATAAGGTCTTTTGGTGAATAGAGTTATCTAAAATTCGTGGACGTGTGTGCACCACCAGATCCTTTATGTTAGCCGTCCGTTTGAATGCAAACAGTGGTTTTTGTAAGTCGTAACCACCTCTTGTTGATCATTTTTTTGATTGAGTTTGATAAAGGAGTGTAGGTTGAGACACATGTCAGTTTAGTTTGGGCTTGGTGTTCTCTAGGCGCTAATAGTGCCTGTCTATTGTTGTTCTTGGCTCTCTTGCGTGCTTGGGTAATCATCTTAGACGGATAATTCCGATCATAGAGTTTTTTTTGTAGCTTCTCCGCTTGCTGATCAAATTCATTAAGTAGACTGCAATTGCGACATAGGCGTAAAAATTGACCAAAGGGTAGATTATCCCGCAGAGCCTTAGAGTGGTGGCTTTGATAGAGTAAAAGGGAATTGCGATCCGTTGGTTTTTGATATACACTGGTCTGTAGTTTGCAATCATTAATAGTAATCATTAGGTCTAAAAATGGTAGTTGATGAACAGACACGGAGGCTGTAAATTTAAAAAAAGGATCGAGAGTGTTAATCCAAACAACAAAATTCTCTGCCTGAGTCATGGGTCCTTGCCAAATGATGAGAATATCGTCTATGTAGCGGCGCCATAGCTTAACAAAGTTGAAGAATGGATTACTTGGTTGTAGAATGTGTTTCTTCTCAAAGTCATACATGTAAAGACATGCTAAACTCGGAGCGAAGGTGCTCCCCATTGAGGTGCCTTGGATTTGGTGGTAAAATTGATCCTCGAAGAGGAAGACATTTTCAGTCAGGGCTAATCTGGCACACTGTAAAATAAAATGAACTGGCGAGGACAGAGTTGATGCCACTTCATATAGGGCGGTTTCTATAACCTGTAAGGTTGCTTCTTGAGGAATATTAGTGTACAGTGCCTCTACATCTAGTGTGATGATTGCTTGTATGGTATTGCTCTCATTGATAGTTTCTATAAGATTAAGCACCTCTTTCGTGTCCTTCAGGTAAGTAGAAGAATTTCTCACCAGCGGCTGCAAAAAGTGATCACAAAAGATCGAAAGTGGTTCCAAAATAGAACCCAATCCTGACACTATGGGGCGTCCCGGAGGAGGAATTTTTAAGTAGAAGAGAAAGAACAGCCCTGACTTCGCTATCATCCGACCTGGAGATAACTATAAAACCAGCTGATAAGGGTGGAGCTATAGTGATTATGGATACTGCTGACTATAGAAGTGAATGTTTACGTCTTCTCAGTGACTGTACCTATTATGCGGTAATCAATAATGACCCAACAACGAGATTACAGACACAGATCAGAATTATGATTGAGGAAGCCAAGAACAACTTATGGATTTCCCCTAGGGAAGCGCAATTTTTGGATACATCATATCCACGGATACCATACTTTTACTGTTTGCCGAAAATTCACAAACAAAAAATTCCTCCTCCGGGACGCCCCATAGTGTCAGGATTGGGTTCTATTTTGGAACCACTTTCGATCTTTTGTGATCACTTTTTGCAGCCACTGGTGAGAAATTCTTCTACTTACCTGAAGGACACGAAAGAGGTGCTTAATCTTATAGAAACAATCAATGAGAGCAATACCATACAAGCAATCATCACACTAGATGTAGAGGCACTGTACACTAATATTCCTCAAGAAGCAACCTTACAGGTTATAGAAACTGCCCTATATGAAGTGGCATCAACTCTGTCCTCGCCAGTTCATTTTATTTTACAGTTTGCCAGATTAGCCCTGACTGAAAATGTCTTCCTCTTCGAGGATCAATTTTACCACCAAATCCAAGGCACCTCAATGGGGAGCACCTTCGCTCCGAGTTTAGCATGTCTTTACATGTATGACTTTGAGAAGAAACACATTCTAAAACCAAGTAATCCATTCTTCAACTTTGTTAAGCTATGGCGCCGCTACATAGACGATATTCTCATCATTTGGCAAGGACCCATGACTCAGGCAGAGAATTTTGTTGTTTGGATTAACACTCTCGATCCTTTTTTTAAATTTACAGCCTCCGTGATTGTTCATCAACTACCATTTTTAGACCTAATGATTACTATTAATGATGGCAAACTACAGACCAGTGTATATCAAAAACCAACGGATCGCAATTACCTTTTACTCTATCAAAGCCACCACTCTAAGGCTCTGCGGGATAATCTACCCTTTGGTCAATTTTTACGCCTACGTCGCAATTGCAGTCTACTTAATGAATTTGATCAGCAAGCGGAGAAGCTACAAAAAAAACTCTATGATCGGAATTATCCGTCTAAGATGATTACCCAAGCACGCAAGAGAGCCAGGAACAACAATAGACAGGCACTATTAGCGCCTAGAGAACACCAAGCCCAAAATAAACTGACATGTGTCTCAACCTACACTCCTTTATCAAACTCAATCAAAAAAATGATCAACAAGAGGTGGTCTATCCTCACAAGTGGAGGTTACGACTTACAAAAACCGCTGTTTGCATTCAAACGGAAGGCTAACATAAAGGATCTGGGGGTGCACACACATCCACGAATTTTAGATAACTCTATTCACCAAAAGACCTTATGGGATCTCCCACCAGTTGTGGGACATCATCCTTGCGGTACCTGTAATGTATATAGCCTTACTAGACACCTGAAGCAAATCGACTTTGATTCTATTGGACCTTGGTACCTCAAGAAACACACTAACTGTAACACCAAGAACTGTATATACAGTACATGATAACGGGCCCTTGTGATTTGCATTACATTGGTATGACATCAAGACCTGTCAAGATTCGTATTAACGAACACAGAAGTAGTATCAGATGTAAAAAACTCACTACCAAATTGAGTATACATTTTTTGGAGGTTCACCACTCCCCGAATGATTTATGGTGGGTGGTAGTGGAAGCACCGTCCATCCGTCCTGATGACTCTCGATCCCTTTTCAGGATTGAACAAAAATGGGTGTTCAAATTGGGAACACATTTACGTGGACTAAACAATGAGATTCCTTGGTCCTCCTTGTCATCTTAGATCAGGGCTATCTATTCCTATTTTTTCTGTACATTAGGTACCTCTGTTTTAGAAAACACTTATTTTTGGAAATACACCCTTTTAAATAATGTTCTTGACTTGCAGTCATCACCACATTATACATATTTTGTTTAAGTGAAGTTACTCTGAACATTGGTTCCCCATACTTTCATTTATAGTGATGCTGCCAATCATTTTTCTGCTTTTCTATCTACTCTGAGTCCGATTTCGGACATTAGCGCTAGTTATGTGATTACATGCTTGGTACTCAGCTCCCGATGCACTAGCCTTCGCTGATATCGTAATTGAGTCCCTTATTAGTTTCGACAATTCGGCGCTTAAGAGATACCTTTGTATCTCATTGCTGGGACATCGACCCTGAGTCCTTTCTTTATTTCCATTAACAAGACGCGCGCGAATCTGGCAGCGTCTATTTATAACCCGGTAACCGTCTAACCCGGTTGTTTCCGGGTGACGGTCTCCGAGGCTAGGTCCCGATCGAGGACTACTGACAGAAATTGTAAGTACTTTGTCACTATGTTTACGAGACATTTCTCCTTGACTCGTCAACGGTCTTTTTATTTTTCATTTACCAATCAGCTGGCTAAGCATCCGAGCTTTTGTAACAAACGATATTGGCCTCTGTAACATGAGCACAGGCCATTTCTTGTTCATAACGGTTGTACCGCACCTTGTTAGAAGTAATACTCCACGATATATTTCTGTCTATCCAATTTTACACGAATGACTACCTTAGAAATGTGTATAGAAGTACAGCTTTTAACATATTAATGAAGCGTTTCTCAAAGGGAGATAGTCTATGCCTATTATTAACCATGTATTTTGGCACCTTAAGAATAGGCATTTAACTAATTACTTTTACGCATTTATTACTTTTAATGCCCTACCTTGAGGATAAATTATCAACGTCCTACGTCTGTCTCTCATTGTACAGTACTGACTTTGTCCTATTAACATTTACAACCAGTGTCATCTTGAGTCCTAGAGACATCTGACCCATGGAACCTGTTCTCACTTAGGGGGTGGTAAGCATTGTCTTTCACGCAATGTACTGTTCAGTGTTTTATACCTTAAATTGGTTGTGTTGAATATTATTCTTTTTTGAGATATATCACAATTATGAGATTTTGTTGTGCCTCTCCATGCACCTTTTCTCTTGTGTTACAGGGAACCTGTATTACCAGTCATCTTAAGTAAGTGACCGGTCTTTTTGTATCTGTATTGATGATACTTACTTAAAAGAGGTTAGTTATGTATTGAGTTAGGTCCTGAAGAAGCGTCAATGGATCCGGATGGACCAATAGACGCGAAACATGTTGACCGTATTATAGAGACTCTTTCTAATTCGAAGAATACTCTACTATATTCAATTATTTTTTGAAAGGTGTTTTGAGCATAATCCTCTCCAGCACTTTCAACCCTTTTTTAACCTTGGTCCTCATCCCTTTAGCAGTAATCTGATTAAATAATGGAGTTTAATGGATGAATAACCAATTTTAATCCTCCTCTTTTCCTTTTTTTTGATGGTGACTTATAGCACCCTTATCACAATTTTATTGACTCACTATCTCAAAAACTGGCTGAGAGCCCCCATTTTGGGGTGCCCACTAGGCATTGCAGTGCCAGCCTAGTGAGGAGCTAATCCCGATGATGATGCTAGTCATCCATTAGGATGCTTGAGGGTTCTCGCTCCTGAAATTACGGGTTTTGTCTGTTTTAATGATCTTTGACATATATATCTCTTTTTGGAACAGTGTACACTTATGTTTTTGTTACTAGTGTAGGGAGACTGTACACTGGACCATTAATACTCCCGGTCCCTCCCCTTTCTTTGTTGTTAGCACTTGTTTGTATGTGTTTGTGTGTAAGGGTTTTAATCCTGAGCTCGACACTGTGTACATGCAACATATCCCATCCTGGACAAGTAGCTTGGATCATCTTTGTATGGTTCATATATGTATGCCATATCTACATGGCTAAATATTAAATCAAAATCAGCAGCCATAGAGTCAGTGAAGGGTGATATTATTGTACATCTATGACTAGTGTAAAATATATGTAACATGAATAAACAAAAAATCTAATGTGAAGGGGTCAGTCATGGTGAATGAAATCATTGGACTACTCCAATGCCAATGCCACACCATTGGGAGTCCAAAGTCTAGAGTATGCCTCCCATTGGAAATGGTAGGTGGTTCAGGATCAGTTCTCAGTGAATGTTTGACACACAAATGAGGCCCTTAATGAAGAGAGTTATTACTGGCAGTGGTGGGTGTCTTGCCATCTGCACCTTCTAGATTCTTTGCTGGATGTTCATATTTGCCTGTTGAGGGGAGGGGGTTTCTGCTACAGAGGTAGGACTGCCTGGTCCTTGATGTTCCTCTGTCAGAGCCTCCCTTCCAGTGGCTGGCACTGATGTTGCTGGGCCTGCTGTTGAGTGGCCAGAGGAAGGGGTAGACTGGTGTGGAAACCCCCTTTCAGGGTGTCATGTCCGTCCCTCAACACCCCTGTTAGGGAGGCCATGTTGTTATTGTGGGCCTCCTTTAGTTCTTGCATATCCCGATGCATGTCTCACTGTAGCTGCTTGATTTCCCGGAGTTCGGTGAACACCTGACCCATCACACCTTGGGACTCCTGATAGACCCCCAAGACGTGGCTGATGGTGTCCTGTCCAAAAGCAGCCCCAGTGGTCTCACCCTGCTGGCACACAGCATCCCACCCGTGCACCCTACCCCTTTGGCCTGTGCCCTTTTCACAGAGGGCCCCCAACTTGATTCTGGGCCCTCATTGTCCAAAGTGTTGCACTGCACCTCTGGACCCAGGACTGGGAAGCACAAGATGGTAGACACTGTGTTCTGGGCACAGGTTAGGGGGCAAATAGTTGCCTGTGATGTTGAAGTAACTGGACTTGGAGGTGACGTTGTGGGCACAGTGAGACTCACTGTTCCCATCTGACCAGATTGCTCCGATAGGCCAGAACTGTCTTCACTGAGGGCTTCATCCAGGGGGGTAGTGACAGTCTGTTCAATGGCCTCTGTATGCTCAGCAGCACATCCACCTGTTGATGTAAAATTTACATTGTTACTGGTTGTTGTGTGACATCTACCACCAACCGTTTAGAATTACAGTAAGCAGAGAGCTTGTACGAAGTTAAGTTGTAGTTAAACCAGTTGTGGGAAGTAACCACGGTATTGGGTGATTTGACATGACATGTGTGAAGCATGGCATTTCATCTAGACTCAAGCAGCTGCTGAGATGTGCAGATCAGTTACACTTGGAAGGATGACATGAAAATGACAACATGCACCAGTGCAGCCAACAAAGCGGGTGGGCAACATATGGGTTTGACCATATAGAGGCCTAGTTGAGTGGGATAAAGGCAGACCCAAGACTTGGTTGCATATGTGACTGGAGTCATCATGTGCACAATGCTTTGTCAATGTGACTGCTGCTCCTGCCAATCTGGTGATGCATTTTGAGACCTTAGGAATACTTCTTGCACACACTGGGTAAGCTGTCCTTCCTGTCTTCAATAGTTTCATCTTGGGTTAGCAAGTTAAGATGAAACTAGGTAGACAGACATGTCTCTGATTTGAGCATGATCTGTGCTTGTTCACTCCCAAGTGAGTACACTTAATTTGTGAGTTCTCAAACAGGGGTCTGTGGACCAGAGGACACTGTGCTTGGGGTTAGATTCTGTTAGACTTTTCATCCTTGGCCTGGTCTCCCTTAACTTTGTGCCTCTGTTTCCCAGGTTGTTGATGTGTGCTGGACTCTGATTTTGCTGTTTTTGTTACTCTGGGCACCTTACCACTGCTAACCAGTGCTAAAGTGCAAGTGCTCCTTTGCAAAATGTGTATATAATTTGCTTATCCATGATTGGCATATTTGATTTACTAGTAAGTAACTAGTAAAGTGCACGAGAGGTGCCCAGGGCCTGTAAACCAAATGCTACTAGTGGGCCTGCAGTACTGGTTGTGCCACCCACATAAGTAGCTCTGTAATCATGTCTCAGACCTGCCACTGCAGTGTTTGTGTGTGCAGTTTTAACTGTAAATTCAACTTGGCAAGTATACCCACTTGCCAGGCCTATACCTTCCATTTTCCTACATGTCAGACACCCCTAAGGTAGGCCCTAGGTAGCCCCAAGGGCAGGGTGCAGTGTATGGTTAAGGTAGGACATACAGTAATGTGTTTTATATGTCCTGATAGTGAAATATTGCTAAATTTGTTTTTCACTGTAGCAAGGCCTGTCCCTCTCATAGGTTAACATGGGGGCTACCTTTAAATATGATTAAAGCGTGGATTCCCTTTGGCAGCTGATAGGCATGTGGAGTTTGGTGTCTCTGAGCTCACAATTTAAAAATACATCTTTTAGTAAAGTTGATTTTGAGTTTGTGTGTTTGAAAATGCCCCTTTTAGAAAGGGACATTTTCTTGCTTATACCATTTCTGTGACTCTGTCTGTTTGTGGATTCCCTGTCTGGGTCAGTTTGACAGTTGGGCTAGTTACACCTCACACTAGACAGTGACACAAAGGGAGCTGGGGTGTAGCCTGCATATCTTGATGAGCCATCTGTGCTAGGAGGGAGGGGAGGAGTGGTCACTCACACCTGAAAGGGCTGTACCTGCCTTCACACAATGCAGTCTCCAACCCCCTGGTGAGTGTCTGGGGCCTGGCCTGGGCAATGCAGGATTTCACATTCAAGAGACACTTTGCTTTGACTTAGGCCTACTTTAAAGGAGAAATTGGGTATAAGAAGGGCCCCCAAAACCACAGACTTTAGAACACTTCTGGAAACCAAGAGGAACCTCTGCCTGGAGAAGAGCTGAAGAGCTGAGGAGAAGAGGTGCCCTGCCTGTGACTGTGCTTTGTGGAGCTATCCTTCAGTTGCTGCTTCTGCCAGAGTAAGAGGACAAAGACTGGACTTTGTGTGCCTTCCATCTTGTGAAGATCTCCAAGAGCTTGATTTAGAACTTGCTGTTTGAAGTCTCAGGGACAGCAAAGACTTCTCTCTGCCAACACCTGGAGTCTCTGGAGAAACTCCTACTCTGCCCTGGGGTGCCCACCCAGTTCATGGGACCCTGAAAGAAGAAGCTGGCTGCCTAAGAGGAAGAAATCCATGCACAGAACGCCGTGCGGGGAAAAGATCGACGTGACTCCGATCTGCGGTTGAAAAATCGATGCACCGCCGGCTTTGTGGCTGAAAATCGACGTTCGCCTGCAACGCGACTGAAGAATCGATGCACGGAGCTGTGGTTTTCAGATCATCGTGCGACTGGATTTTCAAAACAAGTACCGCTGGGGGTGTTAAAACAACGCAACGCCTGCCCGGACCCGAGAGTGCTGACCAGATCGACTCATCGCTGTCCTGTGGAGAGAAGAAATGACGTGCCCCGACCCGACGAAAAGAGAAACGGCTCAAGGTCTCGCTCGTGAGAGAAATTGATGCATCACAAGCCCTTTTTGACGCACACTCACCCGTGTGGGGTTATTTTTGATGCACCCAAGGTACATTTTCACACGAACAGTGTTAGTGTGTGTTTAAAACTACATGAAGACTCTTTTTGCTTTTTAATTGATAACTTGACTTGTTTATTGTGGATTTTTGTCATTTTGGTATTGTTTTGTTTAGATAAATATTCTCTATTTTTCTAAACCTGTGTTGTGTCATTTTGTAGTGTTTTCATTAAGATACTGTTGGTACAAATACTTTACACCTCCCACTTAGAAGTTAAGCCTTCTGCTTGTGCCATGCTACCAAGGGGGTAAGCAGGGGTTAGCTGAGGGTAATTCTCTTTTACCCTGACTAGAGTGAGGGTCCTTGCTTGGACAGGGGGTAACCTGACTGCCAACCAAAGACCCCATTTCTAACAGATTTGTTGAAACGGCCTGCTGGGAGTTGCATTAAGGTCACTCCCTGTAGTGCACACACTAGACCAATGCTATGCCTGCAGGGAGTGCACTTAATTTGAGATTTGATAAATAGATGGATTGAGGCATTTGACCACTGTGCTGGTGGTTGGAGTAACATAAACAGGGCTTGCTGGTTGTGGCAACCAGGTTTCTCCCTGTACTACACACACTTAATAAATGGTATCCCCCCAGGTGAGTACACTTTAATTGAGAGTGAAGACACAGAGGTACTTGGACAAGTGAACCCTGGGGTGGTGGTTGGAGTTACTGAAACAGGGCCTCCTGGAAGTTGTTGTCAGGTCAGTCCCTCTACTTCCCAACACTATACAAATGCTATCCTCCCAGGTGAGAAAACTTCATTTGAGAGTTAACTTTCAGGGGGATATGGACAAGTAAACACTGTGCTGGTGATTGGAGTTACAGAAACATGGCTTGCTGGGGTTTGCAGTGAGGTCAGTCCCTCTACTTCCCAACACTTTGCAAATGGTATCCTCCCAGGTGAGTATACTTCATTTGAGAGTTAGAAAACAAGGGTATATGGACAAGTAAACACTGTACTGGTGGTTGGAGTTACAGAAACAGGACTTGCTGGGCTTTGCAGTCAGGTCACTCCCTCGACTTCCCAACAGCTGAGTATACGTCATTTGTTAGTTCACTTACAGATGTATTTGGGGAAGTGAACACTGGTCTGGTGGTTGGAGTTAGAGAGGAAGGGCTTATTGGGCTTTGCAGTCAGGTCAGTACTTCTCCTTCACATATTTGACAAATGGCATCCTCACAGGTGAGTACACTTCGATTGTGAGTTAACAAACAAGGGTAATTGTGCAAGTGAACCCTGGGCTGGTATTTGGAGTTACTGAAACAGGGCCTCCTGGAAGTTGTTGTCAGGTCAGTCCCTCTACTTCCCAACACTATACAAATGGTTACAGACACAAGGTTTTCTTGGAGTTGCAGTCAGGTGACTCCCTCTACTTCACATACTTGGCAAATGGTATCCTCCCAGGTGAGTAAACTTCATTAGGGAGTTGACAAACATGGTTATTTGAACAAGTGAACACTGGGCTGGTGGATGGAGTCACAGAAACAAGGCCTTCTGGGAGTTACAGTCATGTCACTCTTTCTACTACATACACTATAACAATTCTGTCCACCCAGGTGAGTGAAGTTAATTTGTGAGTTGACAAACAGGGGTCATAGGACAAGAGAACACTGGGCTTGTGGTTGGAGTTGATGAAACAGTGAATCCTGGGGGTTGCAGTTATTCCAGTCTCTCTACTACACATACCATACAAATGTTATTCTCTCAGGTCAGTGAAGTTCATTTGTGAGTTGACAAATAGGGGTCATCAGATAAGAGAACACTGTGCCGGTGGTTGGAGCTGTTGAAACAGTGCCTTCTAGGAGTCGCAGTCAGGCCACTCTTTCTACTGCACACACTAGACCAATGTTATCCCCCAGGTGAGTGAAGTTCATTTGTGAGTTGACAAACAGGGGCCTCTGGACAAGAGAACACTGTGTTGGTGGTTGGAGTTGCTGAAACAGTGCTTCCCAGGATTTGCAGTCAGGTCACTCCCTGTACTACACACAGTTGACCATTATTATCCCCTGGGTGAGTACACTTCATTTGAGAGATGACAAGCAGGAGTCTCTGGAAAAGAGGACACTGGGCTGGTGATTGGATTTGCTGAAACAGGCCCTGCTGGGAGTTGCAGTCAGGTGACTCTCACTACTCCCAAAACTTGGCAACTGTTTTGTTTTACATATCTGTTTGCAGGTCACATTTATGTTTGTGCATGTATAGTCATTATGGGATACGCCATGGATCCTGGAATGTGTTTCTGATATTGTGAGTTTTCCAGACCTTATTTGGACATATGGCATGTGATGGGCTTTGGTAACTATGATGCTTGGTCCAAAGATACCCAGTGAGAGTGTTTGAACACAGATACTCTTGGTATTGAATGTTGGTGAGGGACATTAATAAGACAATGGGCAAAGTTGAGCAGTGAGCAAGCAGGACATTGAATGTTTGTGTCCATTTTTTGTGTTCTGACTTACCAGACCTAACCCCCCCCCCCCCCAGGTATTCCTCTCAAGCCCCCAGGATGCAGGATAGCCAAGATCTTCTTCTCCCATGGAAAGGGTTTTAAAGGGACACTGAGAGGGCCACCCCCAGTCTTCTTAGCCTGCAGTTGGTGCCTAGAGACCAGGGAATGGACCTTGCCCCTGAGGTCGTTCCACCTCTTCCCAATGTCCTCCCTTGTGCGCAGGGTGGTGCCTACAGCATTCACTCTGTCGACGATCCAGTCCCACATTTATATTTACCTACTGAGAGGAGTGTGCTGGATGCTGGACTTGTGCTCCAGATAACTGTGGCTCTACTCTTATGATTTCATCCACCATGACTCTTAACTTATCTTCATAAAAATAGGGATTTTCGGAACGCGACATGGTGAAAAAAAACAATGAGCATGACAGGGACTTATGTAACAGGGGAAGTGCTATAGGGTGTTAATAGACAGAAGTGTGTGCAAGGTTTTCAATGGGATGGTGAAAAAAGGGGTGCCTAATCTATATACTCAAAAGATTTCAGTTGTTTGGGCATCTTTATCTTGCTTTGTAAGTGCAAAGGATTGTGGTCCGTGAAGGGGTGTGTTTTATAGTGTTATTTAGAGGTGTATCCACTTGGCCAATGTGTGTCAGCTGTTTTTTTTTTAAATTATCGAACGTGCAGTTGTATGTTACTTTGCTGACAGTGAACCGCCCTGGTCCAGACTGCCATTGGCTGATCACCACAAAAGAACGGTCATGGCGACTGTGTGCTTGTAATAAGCTAGGTGGCTGGCCACTGTGCTGATGGTACTGGAGGTTGGACCACCTATATCCAGGCTGCTGCATCGCTGGGGGTATGCCTTTTTTGCTTGGCGGTCGGCAGTCCTGCCTGTATAACTCGTAACATGGCAGTCTGGCGGTCCAACCGCCAAACCCGTAATGAGGCCCTGAGTCTGAAAACAATCCATCCCACTTGTTGAAATGTAGCTCCTCCCTTGTTTGAGCAAGCACAAACAGCAGATACTAACCTTGGCAGGGAAGGGCAGTGGAGTTGGAGAGAGAATAGACAGTTGGAATGGTGTTGTCTCATCAACCACAAGTCTGTTGTACTTCAGGGGATTCATGACACCGTTTTCAAAAGTGAATGCCAAATTGTGAGAAAAGTTGATTTTTAGATTGGGTGGTTGTAAGACCTCACCAAGTAATAACATCATTGATCTGTGTCAGGTCCAATTAGCTTTCTTTCAATCAAACCTCAGCTCAGACCTGGATAATTGTGGTGCAGAGCTTTAAGACTTAACTCAAAGATAAAAAAGTTATAGTATTTATGAGTACCAAAAACAGTCACTGAGCAAGAAGTAGGACACAATAAAAATCCCACTCCAATTTATAAAAATAGAATTTGTTTTTATCTTGAAATAGACACTAAAATGATAAAAGAAACTGGTCAAGAGAACTGGAGTTATGATTTTTTCAAAGTTTCATAAATCACACCTTTTCTCATCAGCGGTTAGGTCAGTGCAGTCCTCTGCATCCTCAGTCTGCCTTTGGGTTTGACATCAATAAAAAGGCAAAATCCAAGCCTTGGTTCTCAGTGGCGCTGGAGGCTACCCACAATCTGGCAAGTTGTAGTAGTCTTTGAGCCTCTGACTCTGTGCTCAAAAACTGTTAACATTGGTTTTAAGTTGCAATTCTTTGCTGAGAAAGAGTACACTCCAGCACCAGCAAAGGGTCTAGGACCTGAGTAGGAACTCTTGAGGGCTAGAACTCGAACTCTCGGGCTACACCGGTGGAGTCCAGGTTGAGTCCAGTACGAAATGGTAAGCTGTGCACTTTGCAACTGCGAAATGTCTTTACTTTTTGCACCCCTGAAGTCTCATAGGAGGCTAGTCAAATACCCTGGGAATCAACTTGTTGGTCCTTGGCATGAGCGGGAACAGGTTCAGACCTTGGGGTCTCTCTATGGGTTCCGCAGAAAGGCAGTCCTTCTCTTTCTGAAGTCTTAGCTCAGTAGATGCAACACATGCAGTCTTCCATTATGCATCCTTTCTTTTTGAAGTTAACAGGTTCAGTAGGTGCTGACCTTCTTCTGTTCTTTCCATGAGGCTAGAAGCCAGGGATGCCATTTTTTCCCAATTTGTAGTTTGTGGGTGGGGAGGATTCAAAAGCCAATGGGGCTTCGATCCCGACAGGTCAACCCTACTCACTTTTAACATCCCATGGTGTGTCTCTCTGCCGTTCTTCCCTGGGACAGAGCCATGGGCACAACCCTGGGGAGTGTCCATAACCCTTCAGGAAAATCAGTTCCTCATTAGGTTTTCACCGTTTGAAATAGATGCCAGCCTGTCTACTTACACAAAGGGAAGGTCAGACTGCAGTGTGACTCACATTTGCCGTATAGCCAATTTAAGCTGGGCCATCTGTGGCCACAGTCCACTGGCATCCTATGTCACACATCCTCCCACCAATAGTCCTTTAGTTCCCCGTTTTTGAGAGCACTTCGCATCTCTTGACAGGGAGGCAGCTGACTGTCTCAGGTGATAACTCTGTAGTTAATATAGCATATTCAGTGGTCCCAAATGGAAGTCAGCACATAGCTTGTGGGCTAGTGAAACCTCATGGGACTAATAACCTTGCTACAATTTTGAACTTTCACTGTCAGCACATGTAAGGTTTAAATTTTACATGCCCTTCTTTTTAACACTTGGCATCCTGCCTTATGAGGTACTGTCGCCTGCCCTGGGGGTGAATTACAAATATTACAAAACAAAGTTTTGGAGGACCAAACTGGCAGTTCAGACTGGACTGTTCCCTTGGGGAGCAGTGTCAAGGCTGATTTGCATATGGCTGCGTCCAAACTGGGGTGGCATGGTGAGCAAAAGAATGATGGGTTCAACCCAGATCTGTGACTGAGGGTGAGTGTTGGAAAAGTGTCAGCACTCCGACCATCATCCCTTTGTGTTGCTAAAGTCGCCCTAGGTGGCCAGGGTATACCCAGAAGTGGTTCCCCTGCTCACCGTGCCACTAGATTCAAGCTAGCTTGGCTGATGAGGGGGTGATACCCCGAATCCAGTCCCAGGACACTTGTTTCTGGTTTGGATTGCAGAGAGGTCCCCCTTTTGTGGGAAGTCAGTCTTTGGTCCAGGATGAGTCATTGCAGTGCAGTTCTGGAAGCACTGTTACAGGTACAAGGTATTGCACCTTTGGTTTGTGAAGGTCCTGTTGGAGGCAAGGGGTCTCTTCTTGTTGTCTTTTTGCAGGTTCATTAGATCTGAGGTTCTGGTGCCAGAGGTGCCTCTTAAATCCTGGATTTAGGGGTGATGGGGTGTGCAGGCTAGGGGCCAATGGGCTACTAGTTCCAGCAGCTAACCCGCACCTGAGGTGTCCGCATCTTGTGGATTGTGGTACTTTTTACTGCCCAGAAGTCACTGTTCTGCCACTCTAAAAATGGCAGAAGCCCTCCTTGACTGTGCAGACCAGATAGCTCACTCTAGAGGTGTGGCTAGCGTTAGGAGGGGCATGTACGACTCCTGGCTATCTTATTTTCCCACCTCCAAATGTGTCTGAGGGCAGAAGGACGGTTTTGTCCTCCTTATCATAAGCAGTGCAGCCTTTAAACCTCACCGCCTTGGTGTACCACTTCACTGCCTTCCTGCCAGGGAAGGAAGTATAATCTCCTTCCCAAGCAGACTTTTGTTTCTAAGTCCTGGGAGTATTTACAACTCTTGGCTGGGGGTCAGAGTGCTGTCTTGGTGATAGTGGATCAAGGCTGTCAGCCAAGCCACAGGAAACGATGAGGCAACCAGGTGGGCAACCTCTAAGGTAGTCATCTGGGTACATGTCACATTAAATCTGACTTGGGCAACAAGTCAGGTTTAATAAGACAAGATGTTTGATTCAAAACATGATATGAGTCACAATAAAGCAAATTATAAGTATGGTAAGGTTGTTGAAAGCCCATAACAGGTCTTTTGCAACCAGATAACTTTACATTGTTTTGTATGCAAGATCTAATAATGCTGCTAAACCAGGGGTCTTCAAGGTGAGGGGGGAACCACCCGGGGGGGGGGCTCAAGTGATCCTAGGGGTTGCACACGGCTGTGGCCAAAATAATCATCATGGTGATAACAGGGCTTTGTTTAAGCTGAAATAAATGAGCAGCAGTAAATCGCTTTGTAATGGGCCTTCACTAACCTGTTTATCATTGATAACAGAGCTGGGAGTATGTGTCAAAAGGGAAGAAACTTAAATACTCTTGAAAAGCCCCACCCCAATAATCACACTGTGGACACTTTTACACTTTAGTAAGGCCTGTCTGAGCAGAACAGTACTTTTGGTATAATGTATTTGATTGCATTTCTAAAACAGTAACACAACCTAACTACAATGTTTAAATACATCTAGACCTGTTTAACATTACCAATTTCTTAAATTGTGAAAAATTCACGGGGGGATGATTTTTTTTTCTACAGAGGGGGCTCGACATTGAAAAGTTTGAAAACCACTGTGCTAAACATTTAAGACGTATCTTTAAAAAAAAAAAAAACAATACCACTTATTTCCGGCAGAATTATCAGACTGATCCATTGTTTCCATTTGTTGACCCTGACCAATTGAAGATTTTTTTAAATTAACCTTTCACATACCTTAAGGGCACTTTAGTCTCACATAACACTTGTAGATGTATACGAATTTCTTCTGCGTAGCACAAGATAATGTACATCACGACTGAGCGTCGGGTTTGATAAAATCAAGTCGATTATTCCCGCTAGCCCTAATTTTCCTTCTTGAAGAACACAGAGGACAGACAGTTTTTAATAGCTCAGCAGATGAAGGGGAAAGCAAGGCCGTCTGCTCCAACTGCCAGCTGCAAGAAGATGCATATATCTCTGACAGCTTTCAAAATGCCGACACCTTGCACGCTCCAGATCAAGTTTTGGCAGACCCTTTCAAAAATTAGCCTGCCTCTTGTAAACGGTTCCAAATCAAACCTTGTTGAGGAACTTGTTTTCAACCTAATGTATTTGAAATCCCTTCTCGATGAATTTCAGTGCCACGTTGGTAATGATACCCGAGCTGCGGAAGTACCTAAAAATTGTATTAAGTTGTTCGCTTTACATATTTACCAGGATCACAGTCATGAGCTGCGCTCCTACAAACAACAGAGGGTCTGCAGAGCTATGTTAAAGGCCACCGGAAGTATACAGAAAACCAAACTGTATGGCAAGTTTGACTAAATTGTGCAGCGAGAAAAGAGACATTATGTGGCGTAATGCAAAACATTCCCTGGCAGTGTTATTTCACTATCTTACATTTTAACGACAATTAACATTCTATGAGCTAATTCCCTTAACTGGTATCAGTTTAACACCTGAATATAGCAATCCGTAACTAAGGTGGGGAGCAGTTCACCTTTACAGTCTGCTGTTATTTTGTACCACATACGGCGCTTTTATTTAGAAACTTTTGGTCTGTTTGAGCGAGAAACATTTTCATTGAAATGTGCACATTATGCTACAGATGGTTGATTATGTGGAAAGTAAATAATTTATTATGCGGAAAAGCCAAAGTTGCAGAAACCATATTTTTAAGGGTCAGCCTATGTTACACTATGACTGAGGCTTTAGTTGGAAGTCCTTCTAGTGCACCTAGGTTCGTCCTCAGAGTCATCTCTAGCTATACCACTGCCCGGTCCTGCTTCTCCTCTCGCTAAAGTTTGTTGGCACCAAAAAGGCCTCGGGAGAGCCTTAACTTACTAGGAATTTCTACGACTTTCCACAGAAGTCCTACAAGTGCTATTTTTATCCCTCTTCTACTTAATTCCTTCTCTTCAAACCCTCTATCTGTCTCGTTTTACACTTTCTACCTATCTCTTCATCTTTATGCACCTACTCATTCTCTCTCTGCCTCAACTCTCCCAATGTCACCTGTGCCTAGCTCACCTCTGGGTGCACAGTTCTCTACCCTACCTCTGTCAATTGCCACTCTCACAATCTCTCCGTCTCCTTCTCACTCTCTCTTCTCGGTTGGGAATGCATGTTATTTCTTGCTCCTTCCACTCGCGTTCTCCATGTTTCTCTACTCCCACCTTGTCTTTTGCTTTCCTAGCCCCTCCCTGTCCCTTTCAGTTTCTTATTTTTATTTTGCTTTGTTTTTCAGCTCTCCAACACTGAAAACTCCTCCATGTATTCGTCCTAGATGTTATTTCACGGAGTTCAGTATGAAGGACCCGTATATTCGCCTATCGTTGCTTGTAGATGTGGGATACATTGGCTGTTTTCACTTTTCTCAGTGTGCTTGGGGCTTCTACTGTTTGGTTTGTTATAACAAACAAATAACACATTCAACAGAGACATTAGAAATGTGGCGACTGGGGTGGACTTGGCCAATGCAATTAAAAGAAGGCTTTAGTTAAGCGAAATCAATAACAAAGACGCAACAGGGCTTTGCTAGCTTTTCAGAGAAATTAATGGATTACGGCCCATGTGATGGATACGCTCCTATTGTTTCCTTCTAAGGTGAATTACTTTGCCAAGGCCTGCTCATCAATGACTAGCTCGTTTGATTAGAAACCACACAAAATGGCGTAATTCTTAATTCTTTTTTTTTAACAATTGTAAATGGAATTGGCTACTCAGTCCTTTTTGTTAATTGTGACCTGTGGAATGGAGGATAATGTTAAAGGTCAAGTGGGGCCCGATGCAGTACTGTAAATATGGACATGAGCTCACATTTCTCTAGTCATACTTACAGTATACAGATTCATAATGTAGGTTTCACTTAAAAAATGTCATATTTTAGAAATTATGACAATTTATCAGACTGTCATTTCATCAAAATGCCTGTTTCAGAGAAAGTACCATCGCACACCTTTTCACCCCCAATGACATCATAGGTTTTCACCGCTTGTCCTACGTTTTATGTTATGCAGATTTGTGGAGTGCACTATCACCCAGGAGGGTATCCTGGCGCTGAGCAGTTGTGAGCCTGGGCACACCCAGGGCCTAGTGGGTTGACTTAAAAAGCCAGATCTTCATCTACTTGCGGAATTCAAGAAGTGAGGTGGAGCCTCTTATGTGTAGCTTCAGATTGTTCCATGCTTTAGGAGAGATGTAGGAGAAGACTTGACTGTCAAATCTGTTTTTTGTATGCATGGGATTTGTGAAAGTAGGAGTCCGGATGAGCAGAGATGCCTGGAAGGTTTTACACGTTTGTGAATGGGAAGCCAGTGGAGCAAAGAAAGGTGAGGCCCCTGAGTGAATGGACTTTTTGGCGGCAACTGTTTCTTCTGGGCTGCTGAAAGGCTATGTGGTTAGCATTATGTTAGACCTGGCATCCTTGGCAAGGTTTCCTCTAACTTATTGCCCTCTGACCTCCTGTGTCCTGACTTCATTTTTGCTGAATTTTGGGATTCTGGGCACTTTACCACTGTTGACAAGTGCTAAAGTACAGGTGTGCTGTAATCTAAACCATGGTAACATTGGCTCCTCCACAGTGACATATTTCATGTACTTGTAAATCTCTAGTAAAGTGCACTATGGGTGCCCAGGGCCTGTAAATTAAATGTGATTTGAGGGCCTGCAGCCCTGATTAAGCCACCCACTACAGTAGCCTTTCAAACATGCCTCAGGCCTGCCATTGCAGAGCCTATATGGGCAGTTTTAAACTGTCATTTCGACCTGATAACTGTACCCATATTCCAGGCTCAAACCTTCCTTTTTTATTACAAAGAAGTAACCCCTAATGTACGCCCTGGTAAGCCCCAAAGCTTGGTGCAGTGAATTTAAAAAGTTGGACATGTACTTTTGAAGTTTAACATGCCAAGGTAGTGACAAGCTACTAAATTCATTTTTCACTACTGCAAGGCCTACCTCTCCCATTGTTTAACAATTGGGTTACCCTTAAGCATCCTTTAAGTGTAACTTCCAAATGGGAAAATAAGGAAATATGCAGTTTAAAATCTCAACTCATAGTGAAGTTGGATTTTAAATAGTAAGTCTGAAAATGGCTCTTTTAGAAAGTTGTAATTTTCTTAGTTTAACCATTCTGTGCTTCTGTCTATCTGTGAATACACATCTGGGGTAGATGACTGCTGGGCTTTGTGCATTCGCTTTAGACAGTCACATGCAAAAGGAGCTTGGGTATTACATTTGTATTCTGATGGCCCATCACCAGGCTGATAAGTCTGCCTGGGCTAGATTGAAGTGAGGAGCTGAGACCTGTGCAGATGGAGGATGGGAAATCCAGCATTGTTACATTGTATGCAGATGCATGATGGACAATACAGTGATATCACTTCCTGTGCAGATGGATAATGGAAAAATCACCCTTGGCCCATCAACAGCCTACTTGTTCCCAAGGGCCTAGAGAAAAGGTAAGGTTGTGAGATGGTTGTATTTCATCACGGATGCCATTTTCCAGTGCTTTAACATTCCAATGCTTTATGGGATTTTTAATGCTGATTTATTTCAACTGAGCCATTTGGTAGCTGAAAGGAGTGATTTATAGAAGCAAACAGCAGTACTGAAGTCCAAGGCCTCTTTAATGAGTCATCTGGTAACCTAATTTTGCAAAGGCCAATGTGTGGAAACTACAGAAAAGAAATATATCTCTTAAAGCACTGTTCCAGTTAGTGACCTGCTTTTATTCTCTTCTTGCCAATGCCTGGAGGACTCTTTAGACCGGATCAGTGACAAGTGTCCCAAAGGCTTGTAAGGCCTAATTGTCAGACGTGAGCCTATATAAATATTCAGAAACATACATTCTAAAACCTACTTTTCATTATTATAAAACGTTTATTCTACCAAGTCTTTAATCTTTACATTTAACCACATTTTCATCAATTACATGAAAACATCCAATCAGCCACATGTAACGTACAAAAATAGCTGCACATCTGAAAAAAATATTAAAACATCAAATCTAATCTTTTCAGCTTGCTAAGGCCAGATAAAAATTACGAAGGAACAAGCTGTAATATTTCTTTTGTTTCAGGAGTAGATTGAATTTTAATTACATCCCTATTATTGATTACTCGAATTTTCAAAACCAACCTTTTGTTTTTTTCCAATCACAATATGCAAACAAGCATGTGCAAAGCAAATAGTCTAGTGTTGGCAGACATCCTTTTGGTTTTGCCAGTGCCTTTCTTAATCTTAATGTTTTTTGTAAAATGAAATTACATAAAACTGTTTGTTTCATTAGACAGTCTCATCTATTTTATTTAATCAAAAAGCACACATTGGGCCAATAGTCCATAGGGCTAAAGGGGACTACTTTTCCTATGTAAATTAACATTGTGGAAGAACAGAATTACATCACTCACGGTGAAGTTAGCCAATGACTGAATTGGGCTAACCCACTGCCCTGAGTGTATGCTTTAGTTGGCGGTAAAAAAATGTGAATGACACAACGACAAACCAATGGATAAACAGTATTGTATGAAAGCCCCTAAGGGTATATTGCATAAATAATTTTAGTCAAACCAAAAGGTCTAAGTTAACACCAGATCTAAAAAAAACAAGATGTTCTATATTGCAAAGCAACTCAGTTTACAGACAGAAAAAACGTTAAATTTAATTTTTGATTCAGAGTTTTACGTAACTGAACGCCATTTTGATAGCACTCATATATGAAGATTTTCTTCTAATTCTGCTGCGACAAATACATTCTGCTGTGACAAACGAATCTGGTGATACTTTGTTACAAGCAATGCCTTGAATGTTTTGCTATTTAAATAACACATTTCTGTTAGTACTCTCAAATATTTTCCCTTTCCTTTTTCCTATATACCCATTGCCTCAAGAAACATCCTTCGCACCTTTCACAGCCTCAAGGATCAGATCAACACTGCTTTCACCCATTTTCCTCCTGGCTTCATCTCTTGTGAGCAGGCTAATTTGTCTACCTTCTACCAATTCTTTTATACAAATGATCTGGTTTTCGTTTGGCCATCAGTTTGAGTGATACAAGATCCCAATCTAAACACAGGCCCTGAACAATTGTACATTGAAAATGACCAAACCTTTTCCCTACACTTCTTTAAAATTGCTCCATCCACAGAATTAATATAATTTCACTTAAGTTTTTTATTTTCAAATCATCAAGACCACTTTGTTCTCCTTTTCCACTTTCCAAAGAATTGACTTGGTTTTTATCATGGTTTACTTCAAGCTTAATTATCAAGTAATACCTCTCCGAGCCCCAACAACCGGTATCCTCCCAAGCATAGAAGGTTCATCAGAGTATATCAATGCTTATAAGTGTTTTTCTTTTTTTGCTCTAAATATTTGCAGGATGGCATCATGCATTAACTGTACTACGCCCAAGTTGTTATCTTTGGGAAAACTATGCACTGTTTGGGAGAGCAGGATTTACAATGGTATAGAGTGAGCCACCATCATGTGTTGTTTGGTCAATGTGGGGTTGTGCCAGTAACATGCAAACTGTGCATGTGTGCAGTTATCATAAATGACAAGGTCTGGCACTTCTAGTCCACCCTCTTGAAATGGTTGGATTATTGTGGACCTCTTGATCCTGGGTTACTTTCTGACATATGTCTGTTGATGGGGAAGCACAAAGCTCAAGGTAGTCCCATGCAGAGGCTGCACAACCAAAGATTTCATAGGTATTGCATAAATCCACCCTTAATCTGTCAAACTGTGTATCAACCGAAATTGGCACTTTAATAGACGAGGTGGAAATCATACTAAATGGGAAGGACAGGGGAGCGCGGAAGGGAACCAAGGGCCAGATGTATGAAGAATCCACTTTGCGATTCTCTAATAGTGATTTTTAGGAAATCGCTATTTCTGATTCGCAAAATGGTATGTATCATATTTGCGATTTCATAAAAATCGCAAATGCTATTACCGAATCGCAAATAGTGATTCTGGGCCCATTCACACCTATAGGCCTGTAGGCCCATATTTGTGAATTTTTTGCATTTCCCAAATTGCGAATTCCTAACTGGAATTCACAATTTAGGAAATACAAAACTCCACTGTGCTGGGGCCTAAGGCCCCCTCTGCTGCACCCCAAAAAATATTTCAGTACATGTAAGGCGCACACATGCCAAAGGGGCATGTATGCGTTACATGTCAATTTTTTAAAAAATTGATTTTTAATGCATTTTTTAAAATTTGCACATGGTTACCACCAAGTTTTACTTCGTGGTAACTGTGATTCCTTAATGCCCAATTCGCATTAAGGAAAAGCTTGATACATGTGCATAGGAAATCGCAAATAAGGATTCCTTATTTGTGATTTCTTATTTAGAGAATCGCAATTTGCAATTCTCTAAGCGGGGTCGCAATTTTAAGGAATCCTTATTTTAGCGATTCCTTAAAATTGCATTGCAAATGCCTTTTTATACTTAATGAAAGGCATTTTTGCATTCACAAACGGCCATTCACACCGTTTGCGAATGCAAAAAGGATTGGTACATGTGGCCCCAAGAATGGTACATTGCCATCCTTTTTTAAAGCAAAATCATCCAAAAAGGAAGCCATAGCTAGTGCTATTACTTCTATTACTGCTTCCCCACCCATAGGGGAATAAGAGGATGCCCGTGCTGCAGTCAAGGACTCGAGTTCCTCCCAGGGAAATGATGTTAGTGCCCCTTTAGAAATATAGCTGTGCACGAAGTGCCCTGCTCAAATCGTTTTGCCTCATTAGAAAACTTAGATCTCCCGTTAACCGATGAAGACTTTGATGCAAGATCGGCAATATTTAACCCTCTTACCATTAATTTTATTTTCATGAAAGAATGGGTAAATCTTAATATTGAATTGAAAACGAGGTCAGTGTGTTGAAATCAATGTTATCAGAGGTGCTCTCCTTACTGCAAACAACAACAAAGGAAGGGGATGCAAAGAGGCACCTCGCCAAGGCTACAAATCATGCTACGTGTATCCCTCCTAAAACAATACACCTACTGGGTGTTAGCACCTCTCAAGTAACTGATGGAAAAAGAGCATCCCTGGAAAGGCGTAACAAGGAACAAGGGATGATAGATGTGGAGGACATAGTGGCAATAATACTCAAAACCGCTCCCTTGTGGTAGCCCTAAACCATGTGGAAAGGCAGTCTTTCATCAGGGATTATACCATTGGCCACTCAGTATACATGTGTAATGTGCCTAAACTAACATCAAACTACCTGGAGGACAGTATGTCATTAACATATAAAGTCATTCGGTGGATAAGACACATAAGACAATGTTAATCAATTATATATCCAGACATACTATCTGTTAAACGACACTCGGTGGAAGGAGGACAATGGGACACAATCGAAATAAAATTGGCCAGTTTGCCCTTAATGGAGGACTTGATATCCATGGATGCTAGATCTCCGTCCCCAACGGTTCAAATATTGTTTTCAAAAGGCAATGCCCCGAGAAACTAATTTCATCCCTGAGGGTTCAAACCATGTATAATGAGATTCACATCCCATCCCTGAGGGTTCAAACCACGGATTATATCAGGAGGATGCATGATGATGTGGCCAGGAACCTGAGACTGACCGCAAACATAAGTGAAGATAAACTACCAGACATTGATTGACTATTGACTATGGGAAGCGATCACTCCCTAGGTTATAAATGTATTGTCTCATGGCTCAAACTCTCAAGCATCAAATAGCAAGTCCTCAATAGTGAAAAGGGAGTGTGCGCCCCATGACCTTGTTGCTGCAACAGTTATTAAGAAAGGCCAGTCTTGAAAGGCTGGATGGAATGTCCAATAAAAAGGAACCTCATACTTCATTCATTGGAAAACCCCTGTCTTCTCCTACTTTAATTGTATGGAATGTAGCTGATATACAAAATAAGGTTGATGATGTGGATTGGGTCTTGTTAACTGATAATTTTAGTGTATGCTTATTCCAGGAAACCTAGGCCACTACAAACGTGCATGGACAAGGTTATAACTCGTATTGTAAATAGGCCATGCTCTCATCTGTAGGGAAGGCAGTAGGGGACCTCATAACATGAATAAAAATTTCCCTGGGTTTTACAACAAAGGAAATATGTTGATTCACCTGAAATATTAGCAATTAGTATTAGTCAAAAACAGGGATCCCCGCTTCTACTTGTAAACCTCTATAATAGACCCAGCCCCTTGAGTCAAACTTCCAAAACTATTAGTCATTTGAATATATTTTTGGAAGAGTTATCACCTATGTATCATGTCATTATAGCTGGAAACTTTACTGCATCACTGAAACCCCCCCTCCCTTTATACTCAGAGTTGACACAGGAAGAAGATCTACTGTGGGGAATCCCATCCCTCTGACCAACTAGTAACCCTCCCAAAACCAGCCCTACAGCTGTGCAGATCATGGATCTAATGCTGACGTTGACCTGCGGCAGAGGAATGGGCGCTTCCCCTCAGACAGTCCTGCTAAGCTAATCTTCTCCCAGGGAAGCCATAGCAGTTTTATTGATTATGTCTGATAGATTTGCTAACGTGTCCCTTTATGTCAATTTTATACACATTAGGACTCGTTTTAGGCCGATGAATCTTTTGACCCAGTGGTGAGACACCGTAGAACGAGATAACTGATCAATATGTCAAGCAATATGTCAATGACGTTATCAATATATATCACCACAATATAATTTACTTTGAATAAAGACATTTATTAAAGTGTTCAGCACAACCATGACCTTTCAGTCATGAATAAGCACACCTTTCTTGAAGTTTTTTGTGAATTTTATTCCCTATTGATTACAATCTAATAAAAGCGTCAATCTCAAAAGCAAGAAGCATATGAGCAAAGTCACAACACAACAGCTATGATAAGACTTCAATAATGCAAAGATCGATCACAAACATAGGAGAACCAACATAAGATATGCATAGATCAGAGTGCATAGAATATCATATACGTCTCAGTTCAGCATAGCACAAAGTCAGTCACGTCTATTTGCGTCAGTCAAAGTGATCAACTATCCTAACCACTAATTAGCATCAGCATGTTGGGATTCATGCAAAATAATTTTGAACACAAATTTGGAAAACATCTGACTAAGGTCTCTATCCAAAAATACAGCAGTTGGTACCTAGAAAGGAAAAGCAAACAGACAAATTACATTAGCATTGTCATAATTACCCTCTTTGGAATAAGTCAGCATACAGGGTCAGTCTTCGTCTTCAGGACATCAGTTAGATTGCCAACAGTTTATTTCATCTAAGGGACAGGGGACGCTTCCCTCATAATGAGGAAAAGTGTAAAGGGGCAGTCTATGGATGAAGATGATTTTGTCTAAGTCTCAAGTCACCAAACAGAGTGACAGAGTTTCTGGATGCAATCAATATCATTCCCTATCTAATAGCCCTGACTGTTCTGTGTCATGAGTTTTTAACCCTTTTCACAATACATTCCCCCAAAATTCTATTGGATAATCGCTCTACCCCACTATCTTTAGCCTATCAAATTATCCATTAAGTAATCCAAATTGTCACCCAACGATAATTTATAACGTTTTGATTGGTCTTCATAATTGATGTCTTCGTAGGTGGCACATCCGGGGTTACTTCATCCTTTGGCACGTTCTTCAGGTCAAAAGTTTTCTTTTCCATGGTTAACGTCCTTGAAATTTCTACAATTGTTGCAAAGCGTATAAAACTTATAGTAAAGCAGCTAGCATGCGGATGGGAATAAGGCATAACTTGCAACATAAAACAAAGGAAAAGAACACATGCTGGGTCATGGCCTTTTACGAATCAGTACACTGGAAAACAGAAAAATATGCTTTAATATGAGAGCTACACGGCTAAACTTCGACTCACGCTAATTTAAGGCCTATGGGTTCTAATGCAATCTTCGTAGGTGTTAACATATTCAATTAATTATAATGCAAGCAATTATTTCTTACAGTTGACATTAGTTTATGGGCACAATAGTAACTTCACACTTATAATCATGTTAGAAATACATTTAAGCAAATAATATTTTATGATTGTTTTTTGTATGCAGCATTGTTAGGTATAAGCATTTCACATCTAATATGTAATATTTAAACTACGCTCTCTCAGTCCCTCCTCTGATGACGTTCGTCATCACACAAATCTTTCTTTTGACTTTTCATCATTATTTTTAAATTTTCAATTTTTCACCTTGCGCATGATACGCATTTCAACATCTTGCCCTTTATGTGAGCTTTCCCAAATTTCATTAAACATTTTCTCTCTTTCACTTTCTTCATTTCTCCTGGTTCTTTTAGTCCAGTTTCTTTTTATTTTGTCATTGATTTTGCATGCCCCCCACAATCCTAATAAACAGACCAGAACAATTAATAGACCCATCAATATTTTTGCAAGTATCCCATTCCAAATGTTGGTAAACCAGCTTCCCACTCTAGCAATTCCCTTTCCAAATTTCTCCCAAACACCGAGGGGGTCATTCTGACCCCGGCGGTCAGAGACCGCCGGAGCCAGGGTCGGCGGGAGCACCGCCGACAGGCCGGCGGTGCCCCGCAGGGCATTCTGACCGCGGCGGTTCGGCCGCGGTCAGATGCGGAAAACCGGCGGTCTCCCGCCGGTTTTCCGCTGCCCATGTGAATCCTCCATGGCGGCGGAGCGCGCTCCGCCGCCATGGGGATTCTGACACCCCATACCGCCATCCTGTTCCTGGCGGGTCTCCCGCCAGGAACAGGATGGCGGTATGGGGTGCCGCGGGGCCCCTGGGGGCCCCTGCAGTGCCCATGCTAATGGCATGGGCACTGCAGGGCCCCCCGTAAGAGGGCCCCACTTTGTATTTCAGTGTCTGCTTTGCAGACACTGAAATACGCGACGGGTGCCACTGCACCCGTCGCACCTTCCCACTCCGCCGGCTCAATTCTGAGCCGGCGTCCTCGTGGGAAGGATGATTTGCCCTGGGCTGGCGGGCGGCCTTTTGGCGGTCGCCCGCCAGCCCAGGGCAAATCCCAAAATACCCTCAGCGGTCTTTCGACCGCGGAGCGGTATTTTGGAGGGGGAAGTCTCTTAGAATGACCCCCGAGTTCCTTCAAATCCTTCAAATCTGTACTATCTCTAGTAAGGTTAGTGAGCATACTTTCAATTTTCTTACTGTCATCTGGTATAAATGAGCAACAATGAGGCTCATTGAGCATCTTGCAGACCCCTCCACTCTTAGCTAAAAGAATGTCTAAAGCAAGCCGATTTTGAAGAGTCATAGCTCTTTCTGCAGCAAGTTCAGTATCCATCAGGAGAATAGCCCCTGTAAAATTTGTCAACATGTTATCCACTATAGTAGACAACTTTTGAATCTTCATAGAATTCAAGATAACCCCTACTGATAGGATTATAGCTCCAAATATATCACCAATGACAGCCGTCACTGATTCTCGTTTCTGTCTGGGATGTTGTAATTCAGACGTCTTAGGTATTTGTTTTAGGTCATCAATTTGGTAAATCTTTGGGAATACTATCCCCAAATAACATGTCCCATACCATCTCTAAGGGAGACGGTAATAAGCATTTAGCCCACAAATGTAATAGATTCCAGGAATCGCTGGATCTTGTCCATTTAGTATAAAGGTCCATTTACTCTGAAACAAAAATACATGCCTGCATTCACTCGTTCCCACAAACAAATTATCCTGTTCAGATTTCGGCCTATACATACAAAGCCTACCTACATGTAATACATCTATAGCTAATTTGCCTTGTGTTTTGATTGCAGTGTAAGCATAATCATTTGCGTATGTGTGTTTCTCTAATCCTTTTTCTAATCTTTCTTTTAATGCTTTGCGTCTATCATCTGTGTGATCTAAGAAGCTTTTCTCTACAGGTGATAATAAGCAAGTCAAATTATTGCGGTGTGCATAGGCAGTTCCAAAGGTAAGCGTCGGCTCAAAGAATCCCCTAACTATTTTTATATCATGTTCCTTAGCTAACTTATTCAAAAATTCAATCACAGGCACAAAAGAAAACACAACATCCAAATTTGAATAAAAATATTGCACATGCTCTTGATTATAGAATCTTGTTAATAGTAAGCTGCAACTAATCCCATAGGTTAAAGGGAGGCTATGATAAGTAACTCCCTCCTGCACAGATGAAGGAATTTTAGTACATACATAACAATCTTTCTCATCCATAGTTTCCACATACTCGTTTAGTAAGCGATAGAAGACATTAGTAGAAAGTTCCCCTTTTGCATTAGTTCCCTCATGCATGTGTCTTGCGTCTTGTTCAAATCTCTCCCATGGTGTTAGTGTGGTAGTTTCAGGTTTTGAAGTAGCGTTAATAGTTTCTTTCTCTATCCAGGGCATACCTACAATCACTCCCACAATTATTACTGCACACACAACACCCATTATAAGACCTAACCAACCACACACCTTACTTCCCTTGCTACTATTTCTATTGTAAGCCATGTTTATATAGAATCAGAATAGCAGATCAACAATCAACTTGAGGATAAAACTCTTTTTTTTTTCTTTTTTATTCTGCGTATATTACAGTGTCTTCACTCACTCCAGGACCTCTTTTGTCAAATCAGGTTAGCAGCTTGTCGTGATCAGGTTTAAAGTCAATCCAGTTTTAGTGTCACTTCTGGTAGTTTATAATGTCTCTTTTTAGTTTCAAAAGTTTCCAGAATTTTAACCAAGCCTCGCGTCTTCACTCATTCAGGTACCATAGTATTGGCCTGGTACTTCTCGATCAAAGCAGAATGCTAGAAATTCTTGTTGCCATTCAGAAGTTGTAGCATATGCCCATTCAGGACCTGTATATCTTCTGTTTGCGATTCTTTTTCTCTTTAACCTTCGCTCACCCTGTTGTTCTCCTTCACTCAGATCATCTACTCTAGATGTATTGTTCTATTCATTTATTATGTCATTTGATACATCTCTTATCTTGAAGAGTGGCTTATCTGGCCAATTGTCGCCTCTATGGGTCTTTTCTCTATGTATCCTTTCAGGACGTTGGACAGTACCCTCCTCTTGTGATATGGTGTTTTCTCTTGATGGATCTGCAACTGGTGCAGGAGGTTCTGGTTCGTTCTGATTCCTTTCTACAATTTCTCCTTCTTCTTCTTCTTCCGGTTCTATGCCGGGTTCGAACTCTAACCCGTATCCGTCTGCTTTTGGGAGAACCTCTCCTTGACTTAGTTCTCCTGTCGCTTCTTCTGAGATAGGCACTCCGTCACCTTTCTCGAACTCATTAACTGTTTGAGGGACAAGGCTGTTCTCAGAGGGCTCTCCGATAGTCTCAGTTCCTTCTTGACTGTTCTCTGGCTCTGAGACTTCTCTTTCTAGAGTTGTTGTGCCGGAAACTTCAAGTTCCTCATCAACAGGACACGTTACCCTTTTTGTATGACTGGCATGTATCCAGTTGGGAACCCCAGCACACTTTACGGCAGTAGTAGTCGTCAATATTACTTGATATGGCCCTTTCCAACGTGGTTCTAGACACGATTTTCTCACGTGCTTCTTGACAACCACCCAGTCACCGGCTTGAAGAGAGTGGCCTGGTTCTCCGATCGGTGGCAATGTTTTAGCTTCCACCTGGTGAGAGAAAGAGCGAATCACATCAGCCAAACCTTTGCAGTAATCCAACACCATATCATCTGTAATATTCACTAGTCCATTTGCAGGTACTGCTGGTAATCTCATAGCTCTGCCCATGAGGATTTCATGGGGGGATAGTCCCGTTTTCTTGTCTGGGGTATTTCTCATTGACATCAGAGCTAGAGGCAAGGCATCTGGCCACTTCATATTAGTTGCGGCACACATTTTTGCCATTCTCGATTTCAAAGTACCGTTCATTTGCTCTACTAATCCTGATGCTTCGGGCGATAGCTACAATGCAGCTTTTGTTCAATGTTGAGTGCGGCACACAGGAGTTTTATCACCTCATTGTCGAAGTGTCTACCCCTATCTGATTCTATAGAAACCGGAAACCCGAACCTTGGTATCAGTTCCCTAAGTAGTTGTTTGGCTACTGTAAGGCTGTCATTTCTACGTGTGGGATATGCCTCAATCCAATGACTGAAAACACACACAATCACCAACACATACTTCAGTCCTCCACAAACAGGCATTTCAATGAAATCCATTTGCATTTTGTTAAATGGACCTCCAGCTCTTCCAATATGGCTCAAAGTTACCACAGTTCCTTTTCCTGCATTCATCTGTTGACAGATAATGCATCTGTGACAAGTAATTTCTGCGGCATGTCTGAATTTTGGGTTAAACCAATCAATTTTATATGACCTAATCATGGCGTCCCGTCCCAGGTGTGCCTGCCCATGGTAGAGTCTGGCAAACTGGGATAGAAGGCTGTTTGGTAAAACTAATTTTCCTTCCTCTGAAACCCATAAATCATCAGCTCTCTTTACACATTGCATTCTTTGCCAAGAGCGTTTTTCTTATTTACTTGCACGGCTCTGTAATGTTTTTAGCTCATCCAATGTGTCAACTACCCGCAATGCTAGATTTAAACATGTATCATTCTCAGTTTGTGGTAACAATTCCCATTGCTCCTTTAACGATATACAGTTCAATGCGCAGAATCTTACGACTTGATCTGCATAGCCGTTTCCCATGGACACAAAGTCTTGTGATCTAATGTGAGCACTGCATTTCACCACGGCAATTTCAAGAGGTAACTGAATCGCATGCAACAAATCCTTTATTTGTTCACCATTTTTCACAGGAGAACCAGATGAGGTCATAAAACCCCTCTGTGACCAAAGCTGGCCAAAATCATGTACGATTCCGAATCCGTATCTTCTGTCAGTATAGATAGTGACTTTCAAATTTACAGCTGCGTGGCATGCCTTAGTAAGGGCGATCAGTTCTGCCACTTGTGCGGAAAACACTATTTCGAGCCAGGAGGCTTCGACGATGCCGGTTATAGTACATACCGCATAGCCAGCTCTCAGTGTTCCGGCAGAGTCTCTAAGACAGGACCCATCAACAAACATGATGCAGTCATTTTCTTTCAATTGAGTGTCCTGAATATCTGGATGAGGTTTGGTGCACAATTCAGTCACCTCAAGACAATCATGTTCAAATTCTTCCCCATCTTTGATTTCAGTATTTTCATTTGGAAGTAAAGTTGCCGGGTTCAGTACAGTGCATCTCCTAAGCGTGACATTCGGTGACCCCAGTATGACCGTCTCATACCTAGTAAGACATGCATTTGTCATGTGCTGAGTCTTAGTTTGAGTTAACAGAATTTCGACTGAATGTGGAACCATTACTGTGAGAGGGTATCCCATGACTATGCCTTCACATTGTAAAAGGCTCTGACCAACTGCTGCAACTGCACGCAAACAACCCTGTAAGGCTGCTGTGACAGGGTCCAAGGTAGCTGAAAAATATGCTACAGGGCGATTTGCATCTCTGTGGACCTGTGTTAAGACAGACAAAGAACAAGCATCACGTTCATGACAAAACAACAGAAATGGTTTCTCGTAGTCTGGCATTCCCAATGCTGGTGCCCTGCACATGCATTCTCTCAATTCCATAAATGACTCAAGCTCTTCCTTTGACAAAGTTATAGTATATGACTCATCCTTGATTTCTTTCCCTGTCAGTTTTATTAATGGCTTTGCAATGATTGAGAAGTTGGGTATCCACTGGCGACAGTAGCCACCATTCCCAAAAACATCCTGACATCTCTTTTTGTTGTTGGAGGGTTCATTTGCAAGACAGCTGTTATTCTTTCTTTTGATATTCTCCTGGAACTCTTCTCAATCAAATGTCCCAAATATTTTACCTCCTTCTGACAGTATTGTAGTTTTCTGGGTGACACCTTATGTCCATTCTTTCCCAGATGATTCAGTAATGCAATGGTATCATACTTGCAACTGTCCCTTGTCTTGGACGCGATTAGCAAATCATCAATGTACTGCACAAGAGTTGAATTAAAAGGCAGCACCAGTGGCTCCAAATCCTTCTTCAATATCTGATTGAAGATGGACGGTGACTCAGAAAACCCTTGAGGAATTCTGCACCAACTGTACACCTTATCCAGGAATTTGAAACTGAAAAAAATGTGGCTATCATCATGAAGAGGTACTGAAAAGAAGGCTTGTGATAGGTCTACTACAGTAAACCATTCAGCATCACAGGGGACCTGAAACATTATTACTGCTGGGTTGGGTACCACAGGGCAACACTTTATCACAATTTCATTTATTTTTCTCAGATCCTGCACAATTTGAACTTTTCCAAAAGGCTTCTTTAACCCCATTATGGGAGAGTTACATGGACTGCTCAAAACTTCTTTCAGAACTCCCTGTATGAGAAAGTCTGTGATTATTTGTGACACTTCGATAAGAACATCTTGGGTCATGTGGTATTGTGGCACTTGTGGGAACTCTGCATTTGGTTGTATCTGAACTTTAACTGGTTCTACTCGTTTTATCAATCCTACTTCTTTTCCAGTTAAGTCCCACACCTTTTCTGTTACTGTCCCTTGCAATTCGACAGGTAAGTCGATCAAGGTATTCATTGGGAATAAAGTAATCAGAGGATAGTCCTCATTTGTTCCTGCTTCTTCCTCAAAATTTTGACTCTCATCTCCTTCATCGTCACTATTTGTCTGCACCTCAATTCCATCATTGGAACAGGTGATTGAGCATTTTGTCTTACACAGTAAGGGCCAGATGTAGGAAGATTCCAAATTGTGAGTTGCAATTTGCGAGTCCCAGCGACTCGCAAATTGCAACTCGTAATTTGGAATGCAGAAAGGTGTCTCAGACACCTTCTGCGAGTCGCTATGGGGTCACAAAGACCCACCTCATTAATATTAATGAGGTGGGTCGCAATTTGCGACCCCATAGCGAGTCAGGGCACTCAAGGGGATGGTGGCCTGCTGGAGACAGCAGACCACCATGTCCGTGACTGCTTTTGAATAAAGCAGTTTTTTTTCCAAAGTGCAACCCATTTTCCTTAAAGGAAAATGAGCTGCACTTTGAAAAAAAAAACGAAACCTTTAGTTTCGGTATTTTTCAGGGCAGGTAGTGGTCCATTGGACCACTGCCTGCTCTGAAGAATTATTTTTTATTCCAGACACAAAGGGGAAGGGGTCCCATCGGGACCCCTTCCCGTTTGCGCCTTGGTTACCATCCACTTCAGGTGGATGGTAACTGCGCTTTCATTTGCGACCGCAATTGTGGTCGCAAATGAAAATGAATTGCATTGCGAGTCGCAAATAGGAAGGGAACAACCCTTCCTACTTGCGAGTCGGAAATGCATTTTGCGAGTCGGATCCGACTCACAAAATGCATTTCTACATTGCAAGGAGGCTTTTGCGACTCGCAAACGGCGATTTTCGCCATTTGCGACTCGCAAAACCCTTCCTACATCTGGCCCTAAGTTTCTTCCCAGTAGGGATACCGGACTTGAGTCACATACTACAAACCTATGTAGTCCCTGGAAGTTGCCAATCTCAACCTGTACTAGATCTGTAATCGGGTTAGTCAGATACTGATTTGCTACTCCAACCACTCGTATGGTACGCCCTGACAGTGGTAATCTCGGAACTTCCGCACTTCTGACTGTAGAGCGTGTGGCTCCTGTGTCAACCAGAAATGAAACCTTATACCCCATCACCTTTCCCTCGACGTATGGGCCTCTCTGATCTACCTCTAAGGATGCTGCAAGCCTGCACTCTTCACTGTCTGAGCTGTCATCTGACCAATCTTCATTCATGCCATTTTCACCTCGTAATGGGAACTGTTGTACAGTATTGTTTTGATTTGTTACCTGGCCTGTGACCTGCTGAGGAAGCATCACCTGTTGCTGTGTCATCGGAGCCATTGGTAATTGCATTTGCTGTCTAGGCACCATAGGAATCTGCTGCTGCACTGGTTGCATTTGTATTGACTGAAAACGTGGCATTTGCATCTGTTGCATGGGCTGTACCCCTTGCATTTGTACCAAGTTGTTCTGAAAATTTGGGTTCTGATGTCTTATTTTTTGGCCTCGTGAATTTAGTAATGCACCAACATTAGTGCTCTGCTGAACTGCACCATTCTGCACCATATTCGGGCACTCCCGTTTCCAATGCCCCACGCCCCCGCACGCGTGACATGGTGACATCTTTCTCGCCCCTTGAACATCATTTTGAATAACGACAGTATTCATGTCCGAACCACGGGGACCCCTCGGTTGGGTCTGAAACACACCATTCATTTGCGGTTGCTGCTGTATCATCTGTTGAACTCTGTTTCCCTGTATTCCTGCCTGTGCAGCCCTTATCTGCATCACCATCACCTTTCCTTCAGCTTTTTCTGCTTTAACTCAATCTCATCACTACAGTACTTTGCGTACTACAACACCTCATCAATCGGTTTAGCTTGCCAACAAATCAAATGATTCTTAATCATTTGGCTAACTTCTGGTCTCAGTCCTTCGACGAATCTGATCACAAGGTGGTTCATGTCCTTTGGTTCAATAGTCTCAGTACCACTGTAGTGCTTAAATGCTTTAAACAATCTCTCGTAATAAGCATGTATTGACTCTTTAACCTCTTGATGATAATACTTTTATCTACTTTATGATAATACTTCATCACCTCTTCAGATGGTGCTCCAGTCACTTTATCCCTTGCTGGTTGTTTTGTCGGCCAATCAACGCCTCTCTTGCACTCGAGCCACAAATCAGGCGGAACAATGATCTCAAACAAGGTGTTCAAGTCTTCCCAGAGACACTTTGCAAGTTTCACAAATCTATCTGTTTGTTGATACCACTCGATCGGCTTCTCCCTCAATCTGGGATAGTCATTAGTAAAGGATAGAATATCTCCTCTAGTCCAAGGCACATGAACTAAAACACCACCGGCTGTTTCTCTCATAGGTAATATTTTTACTGATTCCAAATCAGCTAAGGTCTTGGCTTGATTAGACCCTGGGCTGTCACCTTTTCCCTTATCCCTTTTCTTTGCCCATCTGCCTTCCCATTTTTCCAGTGCGCCCCAAATTTGTGCGCTTTGCAACAGTTCTCTCAAATGTGCCTTCATTCCTGCAGACCTCATATGCTCAAAGTCTTTTGAATCGAATCTAATCTGTAACTTCTTTTCAAATGTTTCGTGTTTCCAATATCGATATTGTATTTGTCTGCTAAATTTGCTAATCTCTGATGTACTTTGCCTACCTCCTTGGTAATCTTGGGGCATAAGTATCTCAATTCTGCCTCTGTGTAGGACTCCAAACTATTTACTCCCATTTTCCCTTCTACCAACTCGGCAGCTTCCGCCCCTAATCGTACAAAGTTCAGGTATTCATCTTGTTTTTCTTTCTCTGGTTCAACTGTAACCACTGCGGTCTTCTGTGAAGTATAACTCTTTTCTAATCATTCATTTAACTGTTGTACTGTGAAACCTTGCAATGAAATGTTCCCTGCATGCATCATTGGGGAATGTGAGGTATTCGTACTCATGGCTTGTGGAGTTAAAACTCCCAAACCTGCTTGACGCATTGCTTCGAGAGGTGCTCCTACTGGACTAAGGTCCATTAAGGGCCTAGGCTGTTCAATTACTTGTTCCCCGGGGGCCATTATCTGTGGAGTTCCTATGGACCATCCTCTTATCACCTCCTGAGTCATCACTCCCTGATCATACACGCCCGTTTTACCCTGTGCATATAATGGCACTGGTGGACCAACAGTAATGGGTAATGATATAGCGGCAGGTGTCTGACCCGGACCCAGAATTCTTGGAGCAGCAACTCCATAGGTCTGTTCCAATGTACCCGGAACCGGCACTAATGGTGGACCTGCTACAGGGTTGTACCCTGGTAACAGCTGTGGTTGTGGTTGAGATATTAATTTCGGAGTTGATTTAATCTGTATTAGCTTTGGCTTCGTGTATATCGGGTCTGGCGACACTATCAAATTCGTAGTTGTCTCAAGCACTGGGACATCAGGATAGATTCTCTGTATCTGCGGTGGAGGCTGCAACTGTATCGGTATGTCTGGTGCAGTGGGTACACTGGCACCATTCTGTATCGAAGCTGTATCGCTAGTCTGTGCCGTATCAGTAATTCCCTTTTCCTGCGTCTGGTTCCCATGATCCAAGCTAGTACTTGGAGCATTGTCGCTCACCGCATATGGTGGCGGGCGGTCATGTAATAATCTGTCCATAAATTCCTCATCGTCTGAATCATCTTCCTCTTCCCAAGATCTTTTATTCTCTTTAGATTTCCCTGAATCTTTGTCGGTTTTACAGGAGGCTTTCTTTCCCTGCGTCTCTTCTCCCTGTGTTATTGCTGGGAATAATTTCAACCCGTCTACAATTCCCCGTCTCCACATTTTGTTCTCATTATCCCACCTAGCCTCTGCATAGGATTTCTCTGCCCTTCTCAGTCTTCTCTGAAGCCTTTCTTGTCTATGTTTCAGAGCCATCAAGTCCCAAATTGCCAAAGCCTCGTACTGAGCTGGTCTTGGAGGTGGTTTCTGTGTACTTAACATCCACCTCAAATTTTCCAGTACTTTTGGATTAAATGTCCCATGTTCTGGGAACGCTAGACATCCCTCCTTCTCTGTTAATTTGCGCCATTGTTTCATCCATAAACAAGGTGCGACACCCTTCTCTTCCATGACTATATAAGCTGGAGTACCCTTGGGTGGTGAAGGCTCCCCATCGGTTGCAACAATATATACGTCTCCTTTCAAAGCGCTCTTAAATGCTTTAACGAAATTCATTTTTGTGATTCTCTTATTTTGTATTTAATCAGAAGTGACTTAGTTCCCAGGACACTCTTCACCTGCCTTTTTCCATCTATTGCCTCTCACGGATGGCAGCCAATCCGTGCGCGACCCCTCTCGACAACTGACCTATCTCAGCGCGGCACCACTGATGTCACACTCACACACACTGCAGCTGACAAAGTCTTGCGGCTCATCCGCTCCTCACTGAACCCATACAATCTCACATAAACTAATGCAATTATTGCGAGCACTTTAAATGACAACACAAATCTGCCTGTTTACCACAGGAAGGGTAACACATTCGCTTTAGAACTTTACAGAGATTTCACTTGAAGCCTCGGCCGCTACTCTCTCCCCGCATACGCAAGCAGAATTCGACCCGCAAATTCTACTCTCGACTTGTCAATGGCTTATTCTAGTGCACTTTAGAACTTACCAAATCTCCATCGAAGGTTTTCATACACACTATGACTCAAACTTGTCTTCTCAACCACGCCCGATTGACCTATTAAACCGTACAGATTACAACATAAACCACATTTGTCTTCATATTCCGGAGTCTTAGACCTCAACTAGTCCGCACACAACAACCAACCATGTGGATAATTTTTGAGCATCAAGCGCTACATTCACATGAAGTACACCGACTTCCCTACTCTCATACTGTGGAGTACGCCTACTCCTACTAAACAACACTTAGTTTGACCTAGATACACACAAATTTTAGCAATCACCTGCAAAATGCGTAAGCTTAGGCAAGCGCAAAGACCCTAACCACGTACACTATAGCGCCAAGAACATTCCCCAACTCATTCAGGCAGTGTCCGAGATCCCGGGAAATTCATGGTGAACTTAGAAACCCATCATACCTCCAATTTGCATTATCACAGAAAAACAAATTAAACAATAAATCTCCGTCCTAGGGCCCCCAAGGGCCAAACCGTCGCTCTGCTACCAAACCTGCTAATGCGTCCCTTTATGTCAATTTTATACACATTAGGACTCGTTTTAGTCCGATGAATCTTTTGACCCAGTGGCTAGACACCGCAGAACGAGATAACTGATCAATATGTCAAGCAATATGTTAATGACGTTATCAATATATATCACCACAATATACTTTACTTTGGATAAAGACATTTATTAAACTGTTCGGCACAACCATGACCTTTCAGTCATGAATAACCACACCTTTATTGAAGTTTTTTGTGAATTGTATTCCCTATTGATTACAATCTAATAAAAGCGTCAATCTCAAAACCAAGAAGCATATGAGCAAAGTCACAACACAACAGCTATGATAAGACTTCAATAATGCAAAGATCACAAACATAGGAGAACCAACATAAGATATGCATAGACCAGAGTGCATAGAATATCATATACGTCTCAGTTCAGCAGAGCACAAAGTCAGTCACGTCTATTTGCGTCAGTCAAAGTGATCACCTATCCTAACCACTAATTAGCATCAGCATGTTGGGCTTCATGCAAAATAATTTTGAACACAAATTTGGAAAACATCTGACTAAGGTCTCTATCCAAAAATACAGCAGTTGGTACCTAGAAAGGAAAAGCAAACAGACAAATTACATTAGCATTGTCATAATTACCCTCCTCAGAATAAGTCAGCATACAGGATCAGTCTTCGTCTTCAGGACATCAGTTAGATCGGCAACAGTTTATTTCATCTAAGGGACAGGGGACACTTCCCTCATAAGGAGGAAAAGTGTAAAGGGGCAGTCTATGGATGAAGATGATTTTGTCTAAGTCTCAAGTAACCAAGCAGAGTGACAGAGTTTCTAGATGCACTCAATATCATTCCCTACCTAGTAGCCCTGACTGTTCTGTGTCATGAGTTTTTATCCCTTTTCACAATACATTCCCCCAAAATTCTATTGGATAATCGCTATACCCCACTATCTTTAGCCTATCAAATTATACATTAAATTGTCACCCAACGATAATTTATAACGTTTTGATTGGTCTTCATAATTGATGTCTTCGTAGGTGGCACATCCAGGGTTACTTCATCCTTTGGCACGTTCTTCAGGTCAAAAGTTCTCTTTTCCATGGTTAACGTCCTTGAAATTTCTACAATTGTTGCAAAGCGTATAAAACTTATACTAAAGCAGCTAGCATGGGGATGGGAATAAGGCATAACTTGCAACATAAAACAAAGGAAAAGAACACATGCTGGGTCATGGCCTTTAACGAATCAGTTCACTGGAAAACAGAAAAATATGCTTTAATATGAGAGCTACACGGCTAAACTTCTACTCACACTAATTTAAGGCCTATGGGTTCTAATGCAATCTTCGTAGGTGTTAACATATCCAATTAATTATAATGCAAGCAATTATTTCTTACAGTTGACATTAGTTTATGGACACAATAGTAACTTCACACTTATAATCATGTTAGAAATACATTTAAGCAAATAATATTTTATGATCGTTTTTTGTATGCAGCATTGTTAGGTATAAGCATTTCACATCTAATATGTAATATTTAAACTACGCTCTCTCAGATCTAAGGACATGGCATGCGATCACTGATTTAAGGGTGGACAACCAACAAAATAGTGATCATTTCCCCATCATAGTAAACAGGGATAGGCTGTCCTCCAGCCTGGGGGGAAATTATGCAAGCAAGATGCCATGCTCTCGGTAGTCATGTCGAGCAACCAGAGCACCATAAAATGGGATACTTTTAGGAACTCAGCCACCTTAGTAGCCAAAACACATCACATGGTCTCCAGCAAATTTATAGAATTTATATCTAGAGATTACGCCCCTGATCAACTCTTAGTCAAACATGAAAAGCTGTTTTTTTTCCTTGAAGTCATCATTTGTTAGGGAAGAAAGCAGTCGAACCTAGGTGAAGCCAGTATATGGTTTGACAATAGAGGTAGGAAAGCTAAAATCAGACTCTTGGAAGTGATAAGACAGAAGTATAGACCTATGATAACCCATACAGGAGGGCTTACGCAGATTCCATCAAAATTAGCAAAGCACAATGTGAAGAGGCCACATGGAATGAATTATTAATAGCTACAAAAGAAAACAACACCAAGTGCATTTGGTCTTTGGTTTCCCAAATTGGGCAAAATGAGAACTCTAGACCAGATTGTCACATCTCTGCCAAACATTTGACTCTGAGGCTGCCATTATGGTGCAGAAACCATGGAAAGTATCTGGGTTAGATAGGATCCTGCCTGATTTGTTTAGATCTGACTTAAAGTTAAGGGACCCTTATATAAACCGTGTGTCCAATGCCATTTTGGCAGGAAGTCATCTTCCCTGTTCTTGGAATGGTGCTATTATAGTGCCTATTTACAAAAAAGTGAGATAGGTCGATTCCGGGTGTTGGAAATGGCCCTTCTGCAGGGCTATCCCCAGACTTTTTGCCTACCTCCTTCTCTTTTTCTGACCTCATTTTTGCTGGTTTTTAGACTCTGCGCACTTTACCAGTGCTATCCCGTGCTAAAGTGCATATGCTCTCTCCCTTAAAACATGGTAACTTTGGATCATACCCAATTGGACTATTTAACCTACTTATAAGTCCCTAGTAATGTGCACTATATGTGCCTAGGGCCTATAGATTAAATGCTACTAGTGGGCCTGCAGCACTGGTTGTGCCACCCACTTAAGTAGCCCCTTTACCTTGTCTCAGGCCTGCCATTGCAAAGACTGTGTGTGCAGTTTCACTGTCACCTCGACTTGGCATTTACAAGTACTTGCCAAGCCAAAACCTCCCCTTTTCCTACATCTAAATCACCTCTAATGGGTGCCCTAGGCAGGTACTTTGTGCTTGAAAGAGACTTTGTTTGCTTTTTAAAGACTTTATATCACCTTTCAGTGATAGCTCTACAAATTCTTATTGCATCTTTTATTGTGTTGATCTACATATACCCAGATAAATATTATATAGTTTTCTAAACACTGTGTGGTGTATTTTTGTGGTGCTATATTGTGTTATTGTATGATTTATTGCACAAATATTTTACACATTGCCTTCTAAGTTAAGCCTGACTGCTCATGCCAAGCTACCAGAGGGTGGGCACAGGATAATTTGAATTGTGTGTGACTTACCCTGACTAGAGTGAGGGTTCTTGCTTGGACAGAGGGTAACCTGACTGCCAACCAAAAACCCAATTTCTAACACCGGGTATTTACAGACTCATTAGTCAGATACATTATCTCTAGAAAATATTCTCTTATCACCAATCGGTCATACTTTGAGACTGGATTATGGAGCAGGACGTTCTATGTTATCTGCAAGCAGGTTTTAGACAACATATAAGTAAGGTGGACCAGATTTTAAAAGTTATTTACGATAAAGTGGAAATCTGTCGATCTGGACTCTGGGAGATTGTTTGTTGCATTTGTAGACCCCAAGTCTGCTTTTGACTTAGTCCTCCATCACAAATTATGGGAGACCCTTCCTAGAATTGGCGTCCCTAGAGTCTTGTTAGGATTGATTCAGAAATTGTATTCTGGGAATTCTGCTAGAGTTAGATGGAGCATGGAATGGGAATTATCAGATTATCAGATAATATACCTATCCAGAAAGGAGTCAGACAAGGATGTGTTTTGGCCCCCACACTCTTCCTTTTATACATCAATATCTGTATTTCATATTTGTATGATTGTGAAAATGATGCTCCAAAAATAAGTGGGTCCTAAACACCTTAGTTATTATTTGCTGATTATACTCTATTACTATCACAAACAGCATTTGGGTTGTCCAAGCTCCAGGAGAAAGTTTTTTTTTTTTTTTTAGAGACTAGGGTCAAATAAATAGCACTAAAACTAAATACATGGTCTTTGCAGATACCAAGCATAAAATGAGGAAAAATATATTTTTTGTATGGCGAGGTTCTTGAATTTGTCTATCTGGACATTCGACTAGAATATTCGCAAAAAAGGTCAGGCCAAGTACTAAGGTGTACTATGTCTTCAAAACAAAAGGCAGGCAGAGGTTTGCCAGAAGAGTACCCAACTTTCCTATTACCCCTGCATTAGAGATATATAAAAGTCTAGCTAGAGGGGCAGCTCTTTGTGGTGCTGAGCTCAGGGGGCACGGTAAATTGGATGCTGTGGAAAAAGCTGACAACTTTCTTTAAAAAAATGTTATTAAAGATCTTGCAGAGGTCACCAACTATCCCTATCCGCTTGGATCTGAATTTGTAATCTATTGCAGATATTGCCACTCTCCTACCACAGCAGTACTGGGTAAGCGTGTGGTCTACAGATGATCTAGAACCTTATAGGGTGTAGCTTAGATGGCTGTGGGAGGGTCCTCATGTTGACGAAATTGCATGGTGCTGCTATGTAAGGAATCGTGTTTTTAAGTTAGTATTGAGCCCTTTTTCGTCAGACCCCTTAAATCTTCCCAGTAATGCTTTACAGAGTCTTAAGGATGTACTCTGGGCTGGTGTCCAAATGAATGAACTAGTAACTGTGCCTTCTGGTAGTTTAATGACAGTTTTTTGTCACTTGAGTGTTTTTATGAATTAGAATACTATTTTGACACTGTTATACAGCCTTTTGCATATAGAACTGGGTATTTACCTTTGCGTGATTTAATCACTAGATGGCAACAGAAGTGTGGATCATCAGATCTTTGCCCCATGGGATTTATGGCCCAAGAGAATATCAGTCATGTTTTATTTTTTTACACTGCTTATAAGAAACAGAGGGCTCGATGGGTTAGACCACTCTGTAAATTGTTTGGTCTTAACAACCGTCATTCCACCCTCAGGATATGTGAAGCTAGCACCCAGGGCTCTGTTGTGTGTGCTGTAGCAAAGATCCTAACAGCGGTATGGCACATTAGGACAAAGACATTAGGGCCCTCAATACAACCCTGGCGGTAAATGCCGCCTACCGCCGTACTGACGGCCGCCAACATACCGTGACCGAGGTGGTATTCTGCTACAAGTCCACCAGACCAAAGGTCAGTGATAAATTGGCGGTAACAAAACCCACACCGTTACTCCAACAGGAATACGCCCACAGTATCAGGACCCACGACTCACCTCAGCGGTCTTTCAACCGTGGAAAACCATTGGCGGTACACACCGCCGTGCTCAAAATACACACACACACTAACAAAACTACACCACATTGGACAATTCAAACTACATACACCTGACACACATACACCCACCACACCCACACACCAAATCCAATATAAAACACACCCACATTACCCACAACCCTTTCTACAAAAAAAAAGATAACAAACAGAAAGAGACAAACCAGGAGCACCCACAAAACACCATCACCCATACACCATCCACGCACCTCACACCACACACCCCAACACATCACCCCACACACCCTCACACATACCCCTCACACCACACCCATGGCACCCCAAAGACACCCCAGGTTTTCAGAGGAGAAGGTAAGGGTCACAGTGGTGGAAATCATCCGGGTAGAGCCACAGCTATTGAGATCACAGGTGCAGCAGACGTCCATTGCAAGGAAGATGGAGCTATGGTGGAGAATCGTGGACAGGGTCAACGCCATGGGACAGCAGCCCAGAACAAGGGATGACATCAGGAAGAGGTGGAACGACCTATGGGGGAAGGTACGTTCCATGGTTACAAGACACCAGGTAGAAGTACAGAGGACTGGCAGTGGACCCCCACCTCCTCCCGCACAACTAACAACATGGGAGGAGCAAGTCTTGGCGATCATGCATCCTGAGGGCCTCGCAGGAGTAGCAGGAGGACCAAACTCTGGTAAGTCAAATCTTTACTACTATCACCCCTCAACCTTCAAGCCATCACATACCCCCACCCTCACCCTCACTCCCATCACTCCACCACCTCACACATACCCCACTATCACAACCCACCCATCCCAATACCAAGCCCTACATGCCCCAACAATCCATGGACTCCCATCACAGACCTGCATGGACCCCCATCTCCACGGCATGCCAAGTACAGAGAATCACCTAGCCGACAAAATCACCACGCACGCAAGGCAAAGCTGACAGGGAAATCACAACTATACAGGGCAACACATCCACACACAAGATGGCACACGCAGATACAATAACACTGATTTGCATCCCTACAGGACCCCTACCCAGTGTCACCGGAGAGGACTTGCCAGCAAAATCCAGTCCCCCCCAGAAGAGGCCCATGGTCACAAAAGCAATTCTGAACACCTGGATCATGATGACCAACCTGGCCCATCAGGGACCTCTGGACAGTAGGATATCCCGCCACAGTCCCAACCCACCACAGAGCCTCCCCAGGAAACACCACCACAGCACCCACCCAGCGGGCACATGCCACTGACCCCAGGACATGTCAATCAGCAGTGTGCCCCCACTACAGGGACCCCAGGCAACCCCACAAACCCAGGACGATCAGGGACCTGGGGTCAGTGGCATTGGGCACACGGTTCAGGGGACAGAGGCACAGGACAACAGGAAAGCTGGGAGGACTGCTGTGTGACAGGGTTAGGACAGGTTTAGGGAACCCACTCTCCGGGAGGCACTCACCAACATCCTGAGAGCATACCACCATTCCCAGGAGACCAAGGGCCAGATACTGGCCAAGTGGCAGGAGACCCAGCGGCTGCAGTAGGGACAGTACCTGGGGATCAGGGAGGACCTCAAACACATCTACACCATCCTGGTCACCATTGCAGGGGTTCTGGCAGACATGGCCAACACCATGAGGGAGGCAGTGGCACACCAACAGGCCCCTGACACTAGCCACACCGGTGAACAGCCCTCCACCTCCGCCGGCGCTAGTGGACAGGAGGCCCCGCCACTGGAACAACAGGCCACCAGCACCCCACCCCCTGCAGAAGGAGAACCACCCCACAAACGGTCAATACGATCCAGGCAGAAGCCAGAGAACATTGCCAAGACCCCCACCAGGAATTAAGACTTTCCTGCTTGTCACCATTTTGTCCCACTCTGTCACCCTGTCCACCTTGAACTGTCATTTCCCCCCTTCCTATGCCCCCTTGAACAATGCATCTGTGATACCAAAAGACAGGACTCTAATTGGACATTCCTCCACCATTACCCCGGCCCATTGCACACCCCCCTCTACCTATGAGCACTTAAATAAACACCCTTAGAACAAATACAAATCTGGAGTCTGTCAAATGATTCAAATATGTATTAGTACAACATTATCAAAGCATTGCAAGTCATATGTACAGTTAAATATACATTGGAATGACCTTTACTAGGCAGCAGTAAACATAACAGGAGCCAAAGTGGGCCACAGTGATCTGAAAATAGAGATGCCAAAGGGTACAGTAAGTGGCCATTTACATAGGGAAATCAGGCAGTCATGTACAATATCCAACAGAAAACTGAAATGTAAAGTGAAGTTACAGTGTCTTACCTGTGTGTCACTGGAAGTACTGCTGTATTATATTACTTCTGTTGTCCACATCTTCTTCCTCTGCCTCCAATTCCTCACTGTCCACAGGCTCCACCGCTGCCACAAGACCATTTCCAGGCTCATCCTCCTGCAGAAAAGGCACCTGCCGTCTCAAGGCAAGGTTGTGCAACATGCACCATGCAACGATGATCTGGCACACCTTCTTGGGTGAGTAGTACAGGGATCCACCTGTCAGATGGAGGCACTGGAACCTGGCCTTCAGGAGGCCAAAGGTTCTTTCAATTATCCTCCTTATTCGCCCATGTGCCTCATTGTAACGTTACTCTGCCTTGTCCTGGGATTCCTCACTGGGGTCAGTAGCCAAGGAGGTTGGGGTTACCAGAGTCACCTGCAAATATCAAGGGATACCTGTTAGACACACACTAACCCTTAGGGACAACCCCATACCCAGACACCATCTTATACTGGGTGGGGACCTTGGGCTCACCTATTAGCCACACCCGGTGCCTCTGGATTTGGCCCATCACATATGGGATACTGCTATTCCTCAAGATAAATGCATAGGGCCAGATGTAGGAAGCCATTTGTATGGTGCAAACTGCGAAAATCGCAGTTTGCGCCATGCAAACAGCCTAACGCGATGCTCATTCACAAATTGCGAGTCGGTACCGACTCGCAATTTGTGAATGCGACTCGGAAATAGGAAGGGGTGTTCCAATACAGAATTGCTTTGTGACCGCGAATGCGGTCCCAAAACAACTCGCACTTACCACCATTGTCACACTGGTGGTAACTCATTCGCAAAAGGGAAGGGGTCCCCAGGGGACCCCTTCCCCTTTGTGAATGTGGGCATAAAGGTTTTTTCAGAGCAGGCAGTGGTCCAATGGACCACTGCCTACACTGACAAAACGAAACCAAATGGTTTCGTATTTTTTTTCATTTTGCAACTCATTTTCCTTTAAGGAAAACGGGCTGCAAAATGAAAAAAAAAAACTGCTTTATTTAAAAAGCAGACACAGACATGGAGGTCTGCTGACTTCAGCAGACCACCATCCCTGTGAGCGCAGGGACTCACTATGGGGTTGCAAAATGCGACCCACCTCATTAATATTGATGAGGTGGGTCTTTGCGACCCCTTAGCGAGTCGCAAACGGTGTCTGAGACACCGTTCTGCATCCGAATTTGCGATTCGGACCTTACAACATCTGGCCCATAATGCACAGAGCCAGGATACTTGGCATTCACATTGGAGATCTACTGGTCCGCCAAACACACCATCTGCACATTCATAGAATGATAGCTTTTTCTATTCCTGAACACTTGTTCATTTCTCCGGGGGGGGGGGGGAGAAATGTCACATGTGTACAATCAATAGCACAAATAATGTTGGGTATATGTACCAGGGCATAAAAGTCAGCTTTCACTGTGGCCAAATCTTCCACCAGGGGGAATATGATGTAGCTGCGCATGTGTTTCAGCAGGGCTGACACCACTCTGGTCAACACGTTGGAGAACATTGGCTGAGACATCCCTGATGCCATGGCCACTGTTGTTTGGAAGGGACTACTTTCCAAGAAATGGAGCACTGACAGGACCTGCACTAGAGGAGAGATACCTGTGGGCTGGCGGATAGCTGGCATCAGGTCTGGCTCCAATTGGGCACACAGTTCTTGGATTGTGGCCCGATCAAGTCTGTATGTTAGGATAATATGTCTGTCCTCCATTGTCGCACGGTTCACCAGTGGTCTGTACACCGGAGGATGTCACCATCTCATATTCATCCTCAGCGGTTGAAGCCTATGGAGGAACACGGTGAGCAGAAGGTCATATTCACATATCATTTGAAATAATGATGCATCTTTTCCTTTCCAGAACCTGTATGTGAATCTGAGAGTCAGTTGCTGTGCCAATGTCCGCTGTGACTCAATTAGGTGCCATGGCCTGTGCCCCCCTGAAATGGTGGCTGCCTGACCTGTGAGGAGGGATAAGTGGAAATGAGGTAATTCCGCTGGCGTTGTGTGCAGTTGCGTTAGGCGGTCGATGACCGCCGCGCAACTTCGCATTGGTTATCATTGGGTCCTTTGGGTTCCAGGAGCCAATGGCGATGTACGCCAGCGGTGACGGTACGAACCGCCGTGGATGTGACCGCCATTTTCTATCTATTCACTCACTTGCTCCCTGACCTTCATCAGGAGAGGACCTACACTGCAAGTGTTGCTGTGACCTGTGTCTGGAAGCGACAATGGCTTATGTGTCTGGGAAAAGGGCCCCTGTCTTCACTGCAGAGGAGATGGAGAAACTGGTGGATGGGGTCCTACCCCAGTACACATTACTCTACGGTCCTCCAGACAAACAGGTGAGTACACTGTGAGCATGATGCGTGGGCCATGAATGTATGGAATGCTGTCTGTGTCAGCCTCATGTGGCGGGGGGCTGAGGGTGCTGGGCAGAGTGCTGTATGTATGGTGGTCAATGCCTGTGCGTAAGGGGATTGGAGGGGTATGGTGGGCCATGAGTATGACGGTCTGGACAGTTTACTAATTCCCTTTTCTGCTGTCTTTTCCATGCAGGTTAGCACCCATCAGAAAAAGGCTATTTGGCGTGCCATCGCCAAGGAGGTGCGGACCCTGGGGTCTTTGACAGGCGGAGCACCTACTGCTGCAAACGGTGGGAGGACCTGCGCCGCAGGGCAAGGAAGACGGCGGAGGCCCAGCTGGAGCTGGCCTCCCAACAAGAAGGGGTGCCCGTTGTACCCTGACCCCCCTGATGTTCCGCATCCTGGCGGTGGCCTATCCGGAGTTGGATGGGCGCTTGAAGGCATCACAGCAGCCACAAGGGGGTGAGTACAGATTCGGAATCATGACTGTGCGCGCGTTAAGGTTTACCTGGGTGGGGGATGTGGGCTGTGGGTGCCCCTAGGCCGGGGCAAACATGGCAGGGTAGGTCCCTTGTTAGGCAGACTCTGAAGCACTCCTACCCCAATAGTGTTAGTGGGCATCTACTATTGGGCACGGTCCTGTGGGTTTCAGGTGTGCAGCTAATGGCGTTAGGCATTGTACCCCATGAGCTGGTGACTATCTTAGTAACTGGTAGTGCATGGCCTAGTGCATAGGGCTGCTCCCTGTGTGTTGTGTATGCCAATGGTAGTGGTGTTGCTGGCATTGACCAAGTGTAGCCTCTGTCTTTTCCCCCCTTTTTGTTTTGTCACCCTGTCCTTGTGTGCATTAACATCATCTGGCGGAGGAGCAGAGGCACTGGCGACAGAGGGAGCTGTATCCCACATGGGCCTGGAGGCTGAATCCACCGACGGTGAGGGCACCAGTGGGACAGAGGGCGAGGGGAACACCACGCGGGGACAGGAGGGGACACCACAGACAGCGACTCCTCCTCCGATGCAAGCTCCCTGGTGGTGGCCGACACCTCTATGCCCACCCCAACAACAGATAGAGCCGCCACCCCCCTTACCAGCACCGCCCTCCCACCAGCCCCTCAGCATGTTTCCCGTGCCCGCTCACCCAGGAGGGTGGGCATCTCCTTTGCCCCAGGCACCTCAGGCCCTGCCCCAGTCAGCCCTACTGCCCTCAGTGAGGAGGCTATTGACCTCCAGAGATCCCTCACTGTTGGGTAGTCAACCATTCTGAATGCCATCCAGGGTGTCAAGAGGCATTTGCAACAAAGAAATGCGTACCTGGAGGGCATTCACTGTGGCATGGCGGCCCAACAGAGAGCATTTCAGGCTCTGGCCTCTGCACTGATGGCAGCCATTGTCCCTGTATCCAGCCTCCCCCTCCAACAACCTCTACCTAGTCTCAATCCCCTCAACCCCAGCCTATTCCAAGCCCACCTTCACACCAGCATTCACCCAAATCAACACACAAAAGTGGCTCAGGCAAACACAAGCACCACACTTCATCTCACAGGCACTCACACAAGCACCATCCCCATGCAGACACACCAACATCCACTGCCTCCCCTGTGTCCCCCCTCCTCGTCATCCACCTCCCTCCCAGTAGCGTCTTCACTCACACCTGCATGCACTACATCCTAATCCACTACCTCTATCACCAGCACGCCCATCACAACATACCCCTCACTGGCAGTCACCACCCCCACATCCATGCACACATCCCCTGTGTCCTCTCCCAGTGTGTCTGTGACCCCTCCTCCCAAAGTACACAAACGCAATCACCCACCCACCCAACAGGCATCCACCTCACAACAGCATTCAGCCCATGCACCTGCATCCAAACTCAGCAGACAGACACCTCCTACAACCACTCCCTCTCCTCCACTCCCAAACCCTCCCCCTCTTCCCACCCCAGTGTCCCTAAGAAGCTTTTCCATGCAAACATTGACCTCTTCCCTCCCCCTCCCCTGTCCTTCCCCTCAGGCTAGGGTGGCCAGAACCCAGCCCAGCACATCAGCCACCAAGTTGACATCCCCTGTGGTTCCTTCAGCTAACAAAGGCTCAAAGGGGGCAGCCATCAGCCCAGCCAGTGTGCCACCAACCCCTGCCAAAGCCAAAACCATTCCGCCACCTGGAAAGGTGAAGAGGGGGACAGCATCCAGCAAGAGGAAGGAGCCACAACCACCCAGCAAGGCCACCTCAAAGACTCCAGCTGCCAGACCCAAGGTCACACCACCATCTTCCAAGGTGAGGAAGGGGCATAAAACACCAGCCACAGCACTTCAGCCGTCCGAGGCTGCAGGTGAAGGGCTGGTGGCTACCAGCACAAGCACTAGCACCGCCAGCTGCAACGCGGGCAGCACCGCCAGCCGCCCCGCCGCTAGCACTGCCGCAAGCACTGCCGCAAGCACCACCACCTGCACTGCCACTACTGTCAGCAGCAGGAGCTCCAGTGGGCAGCCATCCGAGGCTGCAGGAGAAGGGCTGGCGCCTCCCTCCACCACTGGCAGCACCGGTACCTGCACCACAGCCAGCATCGCCACCTGCACCACCGCTAGCACTGCCACAGGCACCACCGCAAGCACCGCCACCTGCACCGCTGACAGTAGCACCACTACCAGCAGCAGCAGCCCCAGTGGGCAGCCGTTCGAGGCTGCTGGAGAAGGGCTGGATTTTCCCTCCCCCACTGGCAGCACCCCCACCAGCACAGGCACTACCGCCAGTTTACAGCCATAGCCGCTGCAGGAGGGAGTCTAGCCCTGCCTCCATGGAATATCATGCAACCTGGTCCCTGCAAATCCTGTGCCTCAAACACCCAGGTGAGGGACTGTGAACTGCCACACCCCAAGTGTTGCATCACTGGGCACAAAGCCAACTCCTGAACCAGTGGAAGAAGGCATCCACTCACTCTATCCTTGGCAAGATGTAGCACACTGGGCACAAAGCCCCCTCCACAACCAGTGGAGATATGCATCCACTCACCCTATCCTTGGCAGGATGAAGCACACTGGGCACAAAGCCCCATCCAGAACCAGTGGAGATATGCATCCACTTGAGAGACTGTGGCCTTGCTCTCCCCAGTACCAACCAGTGGGCAAACCACCCACTTAAGAGACTGTGGCCTTGCACTCCCCAGGACCAAGCAGTGGGCAAACCACCCACTTGAGAGACTATGGCTTTGCACTACCCAGGACCGAGCAGTGGGCAAACAACCCACTTAAGAGACTGTGCCTTTGCACTCCCCAGGACCAAGCAGTGAGCAAACCACCCACTAGAGAGACTGTGGCCTTGCAATCCACAGAACCAAGCAGTGGGCAAACCACCCACTAGAGAGACTGTGGCCTTGCACTCCCCAGGACATCGCTGTGGGCATGGAGCCCCCTCCAGGAGCAGTGGTGTTATTCCATCTTCTGGCTGAGGTGCCACCTCCTTCCCCGTCCCCCTGAGATGCCTGTGTGTTTTCGACCTGATGCCTCTGCAGTGTTCTCTCAATATTGAGGCAGGAGTCAAGTGTGGGCTTGTCCTATGAGTTTTGTCCCAGTGGCCCATGGACATTTTGAGTGGACAATGTACCGCCTTATGTACATATTGTATATTTTTGTAAATACTGTTTTTAAAATTATTACGTATATCTGACTATTTCTAAAATATCACTGATTTGACTCTATTCCTTTTGTCATTGCATTCTTCCAGGGGGTTACGGGGTGTTAATGTAATGGTGTTGCATCTGTTTGTGTGTATGGTGTTGGGGTGAGGTTGGGGTGTTGCATGTGTGTGTCACTCTCTTTTTCCTCCCCTGTGTACTAGGTGCAGTACTTCTAGTGGTCATCGCTGCCGCCGTTCGTACTCCTGGTAGAGGAGGAGGTAGACCAGCATGGGAAGGACGTGCAGCTCGGGCTCCATGGCGTCCTGGTTCTTCATTGAGTTTCGAGAGGTGAGTGGTTCCCCTTCTGGGTACTGTTTCCGCCGTGCTTTTGATGGTGTTGGTACAACCCCGGAAAAGCTGGCGGATGGGCAGGTTGTGATGGGGTGGGCGGTACATTGACTTCTGCCTGTCTGTTGGCGGTTACTGCCACGGTGTTTGTTGCTACCGGTGTGGGGGTCGGAGTGTCAAAGTGACTGTATGTGTTGGCAGTTTCCGCCGTGGTTGTGATCCCATTTTTTTACCGCCGGCCAGTGGCGATATTACCGCCGCTTTAACACTGACCGCCAGGGTTGTAATGAGGGCCTAAGTGCCAAGGAAATATTTTAACAATGACTATTTAAATGTGAATTGCGGAGTATGTATGTCATATTTTATGTTTTAGCATATTTTATACATTTTTAACTTGTACGAAGGTTTTATTCCACAGTTTTGTTGTGTGTTTCAAATAGCAGCATGGCACAGTTGGACAAAGACATTTAGGGGGTCATTACAACATTGGCGGTAAATTCCGCTTACCGCCGTGCAGAAGACCGCCAAAACACCGCAGCGGCTGCGGAATTCCACCACAGCTATTACGACTGACAGCTCGGAATCCGCCAAAATTTAGACACCCACACAAGTCCGCCACACCAAAGGTCAGTGATAAACTGGCGATAACAAAACCTCCACGGCCACACCAAAAGGAATACGCCCACACGATCACGACCCACGAATCCACGCGGCAGTCTTTCAACCGCGGTATTCCATTGGCAGTACACATCGCCGCGCTCAAAATACACACACATTTACAAAACACTACCACATTGGACAATTCCAAATACACACACCTGATACACATACACACACCACTCCCACACACCCAATACAATATAAAGCACACACCCACATCACCCACAAACCCTTATAACCACAATTGCGACTGAAGACCAGAGAGAGACCCCACCATCTACAAACTAACATCCACAGGCACTCAACACCATCACTCACACAACATCCACGCACAAAACACCACACACCCCTAAACATCACCCCACACATCACAACACACCCCACCCCACACATCACCCACACCACCCCATGGCACCGCAAAGACACACCAGTTTCTCTGAGGAGAAGCTCAGGGTCATGGTGGAGGAAATCATCCGGGTAGAGCCACAGCTATTCGGATCACAGGTGCAGCACACCACCATAGCTAGGAAGATGGAGCTATGGCGCAGAATCGTGGACAGGGTCAACGCAGTGGGACAGCACCCAAGAACACAGGATGACATCAGGAAGAGGTGGAACGACCTCTGGGGGAAGGTTCGTTCTGTGGTCTCAAGACACCACATTGCGGTTCAGAGGACTGGCGCCGGACCTCCACCTCCTCCTTCACAACTAACAACATGGGAGGAACAGGTCTTGGCTATACTACATCCTGAGGGCCTCGCAGGAGTAGCTGGAGGAATGGACTCTGGTAAGGCAAATCTTTCACTACTTCATCCCCCACCCTACCTGCATGCTATCACATACCCCAACCCTCACCCCTATCACTCCAACTCCTCACATATGTCCCTTTAACCCAACCCACCCATACCAACACCAATCCCTGCATGCAACACCAAAGCATGGACACCCATCACCAATGCATGGTCACTGCACATACCCACACACACCCCTAAACATTTAGCACACAAGGTCCTACGCAAGAATGCAAGCACTGGGGTACAGGGTCACCCACCCATTGCACACCATGGCACACACAGATGCAATAATCATGCCTTTACATCCCTGCAGGACCCCTACCCAACGTCACCGGACAGGAGGTTCCAGACATGTCCACTCCCCCAACAGAAGAGGCCCTCAGTGACGACAGCAGCTCTGTCCAACTGGATCCAGATGACCAGTCCGGCCCATCGTGCACCTCTGGACAGTCGGTTCCCCTCACACTGGCACAAGCCACAACAGAGCATCCCCACTCTGGAAACACCAGCACAGCACCCACCCAGCAAGCCCATACCTCTGTCCCCAGGACACGTCAAGCAGCAGTGTGTCCACCACTACAGGAACCCAGGCTAACCCCCCACCCCAACAACACCAGGGCCCTGGGGGCAGTGGCAGTGGGTACACCTTTCAGGGTACAAAGGCCCAGGAACACAGGGGAACTGGGCGGGCTGCTGTGCGACAGGGGGAGGACAGGCCCAGGGAAACCACTCTCCACGAGGCCCTCTCCAACATCATGGGAGCCTACCACCATTCCCAGAAGACGATGAAAACGGTACTGGCAAAGTTTCAGGAGACCCAGCAGCTGCAGGATGATAGTATTTGGGGTTCAGGGAGGAACTCAAATCCATCAATACCACCCTGGGCACCATTGTAGGGGTGCTGAAGGAACTCATCAACACCCGGAGGGACACTGTGGCACAACAAGGGGCCCCTGACACTAGCCTGGATGATGAACTGCCCACCACTCCAGCCAGCGCTAGTGGACAGGAGGCACCGCCACAAGACCACCACACCAGCACCCCACCCCCTGCAGAGGGAGAACCACCTCGCTAATGGTCCCTGAGATCCTGGACAAAGACAGAGAACAATGCCAAGACCCCCGCCAGGAAATGAGACCACCCTGATTGTCATCCTTCTGTCCCACTTTGTTACCATGTTCATCCATCAACTGCCCCAGCTACACTTCCTATGCCCCTTTGGACAATGCACCTGTGAGACTAATAGACTGGACTCTGCCATGGACATTCCTCACCATCACCCCTAACCATTTTACACCACCCTCCAATATTTATCACTTAAATAAACACCCTAAAGCACAAAACAATCTGGAGTCAGTCTGTGCTTTTGAAAATGTGGATTTGCAATAACTGTGGAAAACTGCCATATCCATTGTATTGTCAACATACCTATGTCACACAGCTCTAGTCCATGTGGAAACAAAGCAGATGTCACACAGTGGGACCCCCATCTGTGAAATTGAAAGGGAAAGTGACAACTCAGGGTCCATACACTGCGTGAAAGTGACAGACAGATGAGAGGTAGAACAAGGGTATCAGATGTAGCAGGCAGTGATATCTTCTTACCTGTATCTCACTGGAAGTATTGATGAATCACTGTGTTTCTGTTGTCGATATCCTCTTCTTCTGCTTACTCGTCTTCACTGTCCACAGGCTCCATAGCTGCCACAAGACCTCCATCTGGACCATCCTCCTGCAGAAAAGGCACCTGTCGTCGCAAAGCCAAGTTGTGAAGCATACAGCAGGCCACGATGATCTGGCACACCTTCCTTGGTGAGTAGAATAGGGAACCACCTGTCATATGGAGGCACCGAAACCTGGCCTTCAGGAGTCCGAAGGTCCTCTCTATAACCCTCCTAGTTCACCCATGGGCCTCATTGTAGCATTCCTCTGCCGTTGTCCTGGGATTCCTCACTGGGGTCAGTAGCCATGACAGGTTGGGGTAACCAGAGTCACCTGCAAATGTTGAGGGACAACTGTTAGACACACACTAACTCTTAGGGACATCCCCAGACCCAGACACCTAGTCACACTGTATAGGGTCCATGTCCTCACCTAATAGCCACACACGGTGCCTCTGGAGTTGCCCCATCACATAAGGGATGCTGCTATTCCTCAGAATGTAAGCGCCATGCACTGACCCAGGGAATTTGGCATTAACATGGGAGATGTACTGGTCGGCCAAACACACCATCTGCACATTCATGGAATGGTAATTCTTCCAGTTTCTGTACACCTGTTCACTCCTGCGGGGGGGACCAAGGCCACATGTGTCCCATCAATGGCACCTATGATGTTGGGGATATATCCCAGGGCACTGGAAGTCACCTTTCACTGTAGGAAAATCCTCCACCTGAGGGAAAGCTATGTAGCTGCGCATGTGTTTCAGCAGGGCAGACTACTCTCTGGACAACACGTTTGAGAACATAGGCTGGGACATCCCTGATGCAATGGCCACTTTTCTTTGAAAAGACCCACTGGCCATGAAATGGAGTACAGGCAGCACCTGCACTAGAGGGGGGATTCCTGTGGGATGGCGGATAGCTGACATCAGGTCTGGCTCCAACTGGGCACACAGTTCCTGGATTGTGGCACGGTCCAGTCTGTAGGTGACAATTACATGTCGCTCCTCCATTGTCGACAGGTCCACCAGCGGTCTGTACTCCGGAGGATGCTGCCATCTCCTCACCTGTCCCAGCGGACGTGTTCTATGGAGGAGAACAGCGAGCAGAGAGTCAGCCAACACTGAGGTACGAAAACACAACTTTATTCCTCAAATTTGTTAATCCGCTATGTGCCTGTATCAGTGTGTATGCAAGGGCTAGATATGTGTGACGCATTAAAATGAATGCCATGTGGCCCCCTGAAATGGCGGCCGCCTGACCTGTAATGTGGGACAAGGGAATATGAGGTAACTGCGCTGGCGTTGTACACCGTCGCGGTAGGCGGTCAACGACCACAATGCAATCCTGCATTGGTTAACATTGGACCCTATGGGTCCCAGGAGCCTATGACGATGTACTCCGGCGGTGACGGTACGCACCGCCGCGGACGTGACTGCCATTTTCGCTCTGTTCACTCACTTGATACCTGATCTTCGACAGGAGAGGACCTACACTGCAAGTGGTGCTGTGACCTCAGTCCTGAAGAGACAATGGCTCATGTGTCTGGGGAAAGGGCCCCTTCCTTCACCACGGAGGAGTTGGAGAAACTAGTGAATGGGGTCCTCCCCCAGTACACGCTACTCCACGGTCCTCCAGACAATCAGGTAAGTACACTGTGAGCATGTCGAATGGGCAATGCCTGTGTGGAGTGGTGTGGATGCAAAATAGGAGGTGGGATAATCAGGCGTGCATGAAACGACGGTGAGTGCATGTGCGTCATGTCAAGGGTGGGGATGCGGGCCAATGACTGTGATGGTGCGGACGGTTATATCTTCTACTTTTCCCCAATACTATTTATGTAAGTCAGCGGCCACCAGAAGAAGGATATTTGGCGTGCCATCGCCAAGGAAGTCCGGACCCTGGGGGTCCACCACAGACGGAGCACCCACTGCCGGAAAAGATGGGAGGACATTCGCCGCTGGAGCAAGAAGATGGCGGAGGCCCAGATGGAGATGGCCTCCCAACATGGGAGGGTTGCCCGTCGCACCATGACCCCCCTGATGTTCCAGATCCTGACGGGGGCCTAACCATTGTTGGATGGGAACTTGAGGGCATCACAGCAGCCACAAGGGGGTGAGTACACTCTCATTCAGGTGATTCAGCGTGCATTGGAAGTGCCTGGGTTGGGGAGGTGGGCTGTGGGTTCCCCTAGGCCAGGGCTAGTTTAGTAGGCAAGGTCCCTTCGTAAGGCAGGCCATGTGGCACCCCAACCCCACCTGTGTTCAGAGCCAACTACACCTAGTCAGGCTCCTGTGACTTCCATGTGTGCAGCAATCGGGCATAGGTCTTGTACCCCATGTCCCTGTGATTAATTAGGGAACTCAAAGTGCACGGCGTAGTGCAGGGGGCTTCTGTGTCTGTAGTGTCCGCCAACGGTAGCGGTATTACATGCACTCAACATGTCTTTCTTCTGTCTTCCCCCCCCTTCTGGCGGTCTTCCTGTTCTTGTGTGCATTAGCATCATCAGGCGGAGGAGCAGTGGCACCGGAGCAGGAGGGAGCTGCATCCCACATGGCCCTGGAGGGTGACACAACGGAGCCTGAAGCCACTAGTGGGACGGAGGGTGAGGGGAGCTCCACGGCATGGACAGGAGCTGAGACCAGCGACACAGACTCCTCCTCTGATGGGAGCTCCCTTGCGGTGGCGGGCCCCTTTGTACCCACTGCATCTACAGGTACAGCCACCACCCCCCCTACCAGCACCGCCCTCCCAGAAGCCCCTCAGCGTGTGCCCCATGGCCGCTCACCCAGGAGGGTGGGCATCTCTTTCGCCCCAGACACCTCAGCCCCTGTCCCTGTCAGCCCTGCTGCCCTCAGTGAGGAGGTCATTGACCTCCTCAGGTCCCTCACTGTTGGGCAGTCTACCATTTTGAATGCCATCCAGGGTGTAGAGAGGCAGTTGCAACAGACCAATGCATACCTGGAGGGCATGCATTCTGGTCAGGCAGCCCATCAGCGAGCTTTTCATACTTTATCCTCAGCACTGATGTCAGCCATTATGCCTGTGTCCAGCCTCTACCCTCCAACTTCCTCCACCCAGACCTAAACATCTTTACCTCAGCCTATCCCAAGCACACCATCAGACCAGCATGCACCCACCTCAACACACAAGGGAAGCTCTGGCAAACATAAGCACCATACATCCCACAGGCACTCACACAAGCATCATACCTATGCACACATACCAAGATCCACTGCCTCCACTGTGTCCCCCTCCTCCTAGTCTCCCTCCTCCCTCCCTATCTCGTCTCCACTCACACCTGCATGCACTACATCTTCAGCCACTAAGTCCATCACCAGCACACCCATCACCACACCCCGCTCACTTGCACTCACCACCCCCACTACCATTCACACATCCGCTGTGTCCTCTCTCAGTGTGTCTGTGAGCCCACCACCCAAGATACACAAACGCAGCCATCCACCCACCCAACAGCCATCCACCTCACGACAGCCTCCAGCCCATGCACCTTCACCCAAAGCCAGCAAACGTACACCTCCTACAACCACTACCTCTTCCTCCACTCCCAAACCCCCTCTATGTACCCGTCCCAGTGTGTCCAAAAAAGTTTCCTGTCCAACCTTGACCTCTTCCCCTCACCTCCCCCACCCTTTCAGTCCCCTAGGGCCCGCCTTTCCAGGTCCCAACCCAGCACCTCAGCCACAACATCAGCAGGAACAGTGGTGCCAGCAGTAACCGGCTTCTGGAGTGCGCCAAGCAGCAGGGCAGCCAGTGTGCCAAGGAGCCAGACCATGGACAGTCCCCCACCTCAGAAGCATAAAAAGTTGCCCACTGCCCAGCGGGAGAAAGGCAAAACATCTACCACCAAAGGCCCTCCCAGGAGTACAGTTGGGAGTGGGAAGACAACTGCGCCACCAGCACCGCAGGCCAATGAGCGCCGACAGCTCCGCCGCTACTGAAGCCGCCACGAGCAGGAAGAAGCACTCTGGGCACATAGCCCCCTCCAGAACCAGTGGAGAACTGCATCCACTACCTCAGTCCTTGGCAGGATGAAGCACTCTGGGCACAAAGCCCCCTCCAGAACTAGTGGAGATTCACATCCTCTACCTCAGTCCTTGGCAGGATGAAGCACTATGGGCACAAAGCCCCCTCCAGAACCAGTGGAGATTCATATCCACTACCTCAGTCCTTGGCAGGATGAAGCACTCTGGGCACAAAGCCCCCTCCAGAACCAGTGGAGATTCACATCCACTACCTCTGGCACAAAGCCCCCTCCAGAACCAGTGGAGATTCACATCCACTACCTCTGTCCTTGGCAGGATGAAGCACTCGGGGCACAAAGCCCCCTTTTTTGTATTTATAATAGCTGTTAGAAATGGGGTCTCTAGTTGGTAGAGGTATACACCCTTGTCCAAATAGGAACCGCAGTCCTAGTCAGGGTAAGTAAGTCACAACCCAATCCACATTATCCTGTGCCCACCCTCTGGTAGTTTGGCAATGTGTGAAGTATTTGTGAAACAAATTATACAGTAACACAGTGAAAACACCACAAAAATATACCACACTGGTTTAGAAAAATAGATAATAATTATCTGAATAAAACAAGGTCAAAACGACAAAAATCCATTAAGCACAAGTTGAAATATCACTTTTAAAAGTATTAAGAGTCTCAATCCTTAGAAATTAACAGTTGTTTATTTGTTACACACAGTACCCGGTATGCATCAAAAATAACAACGTACGAAGACCCCAGAGAAGGAGATGCATGGGAAAATAAGGTGTTGCGTCAGAACGATCCGTCATTTCTTTCCACACTGCAAGGGTTTGCGTTGTTTTTCGGTGCACACTCTTGCTTCCTCATTGTGATGCAGGGATATTTTGATGCCCAGGGACAATGCATGGAAAATCCTTGACACGCTGGGAGAAGGAGCAGGCGCTGCATCGATCCAGCAGGAGATGCGTCAAATTTTCAGTAGCAAGGCAGGCGCTTCGTCGAATTTCCAGTCGAGAAATTGATGCTGCACTGTTCCGGTCGGCTGTGCGTCGATTTCTCAGCCTGCAATGCAGCCTTTGCATTGATTTGTGCAGGTGTTGCATCGATTTTCAATGCACAAGGAATTTCTTGAAGAGATGAAGTCTTTTCTGGCCCTGAGACTTCAGAAACAGGAGGCAAGCGCAATCCATGCCCTTGGAGAGCACTTATGGGGAAAGCAGAGTCCTCAGCAAAGTCAGAGGCCAGCAGGGCAACTACAGGGCAGCAGTCCTTCTCAGCAAAGCAGTCCAGATAAGTCCTCTGGGCAGCCAGGAAGCTCATCTGACAGACTTCTGGTGTAGAACAGTATTTACCCAAAAATTCCTTTGAAGTGGGAAGACTTCAAAGAGTGGTTTTGAAGTGCACAAGTTCCCCTTTCAGCCCAATCCTGTCTGCCAGGGTCCCAGTGTGGGGTTATCAGTCCTTTGTGTGATGGCAGGCCACTGGCCTTTGAAATTTAAGCATAAGGCCCTCCACCCTTCCAGCCCAGGTTGACCCATTCAGTATGCAGATGAATGTAGATTTGACTAAATGTCCTGTGTTTGTGGTTGTCTGGATGAAATGCAAAAGGAAGCTGTCAACCAGCACAGACCAGGCATTGATGAGAGATAGGCTGTAAGGCACACCTGGCTTTAAGTTCAGAGATATACTCACTTTCTGAAAATGGCATTTCTAAAACAGTTATATAAAATCCAACCTCACCAATAACCAGGATTTTCTATTACTAGTCTGGCCATACTAAATATGACCTGCTTACCCCTTTCAGATCAGAATCTACCACTCAAAAAAAATATGAGGGCAGTCCCAATGCTAGTATATGAAAGGAGCAGGCCTCTCAGTAGTGGAAAACGAATTTAGTGGTTTTTCACCACCAGGACATGCAAAAAACATATGTTCATATCCTGCCTTTAAACTAGCACCCTGCCCTAGGGTGTACCTTGGGCCTTCCTTAGGGGTGACTTATATGTAGAAAAAGGGGAGTTTAAGGCTTGGCAAGTACTATTAAATGCCAAGTTGAAATGTCAGTGAAACTGCACACACAGGCCTTGCAATTGGCTGGTCTGAGACATGGTTAAGGGGCCACCCATGTGTGTGGCACAATCAGTGTTGCAGGCCCACTGGTAGCATTTAATGTACAGGCCTTCGGCACATTTAGTGTACTTTACTAGGGACTTATAAGTAAATCCAATAAGCCAATTGGGGATAAACCAATGTTACCATGTTTAAGGGAGAGAGTATATGCACTTTAGCACTGGTTATTAGTGATAACTTGTGCATTCCTAAAACCAGCAAAAACATTGTCAGAATAGTGGACGGGGGCAACCAAAAAGTTCAGGGATGACCACGCTAAGGCTGTCAGGTTTAACAATAGCTATATGCAAAGTTAGAATAGGAGGAGAAGGAGGGACATTCGACCAATCTAGATGCAAAGTTGTTTAGACATGTTTCTTGAAGGAGTCCATCATGGATATTATGTCAGTCCAGCTATACCGCCATCTGTCTTGATTTCCTGATTTCCACAATTTTTAAGACTCCTGGTATTCCATGTGATGAGGTCAACATTAACCCTAGGGCTCTGACTATGACATGAAACTGCAGGTAGTTAATGGAACTAACTGGTTCAGATGCAGAATGCATAATAGACACATAAAGTGCTTCTGCAACATCCTCACTCTGGAAGTATATGAACCAGAATTAACAAAGAATGAACCAATTAGAATCCGCCCCCACCAACACTGATCCCCAAATGAGCAGTTTTCAAACCCAATTACCAGTACTCAACATACACCAATTGCAAAGCATGTGAGCATAGGGGGCCAGTAGGCCAGAGCCCATTATCTGTCCTCGCATAGTCGTATTCATGCCTGTTGAGGCCATTACACACCTTAAGTTACAACAATTATGACAAGGAAATCAGTTATAACAGTAACAAAAGTAAATGTAGTGTGTGTGTGTGTGTGTGTGCATGTAATTAAGCACAGTGGCATTAGAAATAATGGGAGCATACTCATACATTTTCAACATCAGATCACCGCGAAGGGGAGCACCCCTTTTTGTGCCAAGATGCCACCAGGCTCTGAATAGTGAATTGTACAACAAAGTCATATACTCTCTGCACATCATTGAAGATAAGCGGTTTATCATCTTTTATGATTTGCAGGTGAGCAGGATAGAGCTTTGCATATTTTATGGCAGCCCTTTCAAGCTTTCTCTTTGGTGCGAAGGCTCACCGGACTTCCATGACAGATTGCGTAAAATCATGAAAAAACAGGATGGACATCTTCTGGTAAGGGGTCTCTGGTCTCTTTAGCAAGTCTGAGCTTGCAGTCCCTTTCACAATAGTGCAATACCCTCGCAATAATGGGCCTGGGAGGGGCTCCAAAACAGCATCGCTGTGCCAGTGATCAAAAATATCTCTGAGAACTTTGATCTACCAAAGATGTTTGCCAGCATTGTTTCGACAAACACTTCCATCTTTCCAGCGTTTGCCGAATCTGGAACTCCCAATAACTTTGTGTTGTTCCTCCTCAATCAAGGTTCTTTGTCTTTATTTTTAGCTTTGATATTGGCCAGCACTTTGGCCACTTTTGCCACTGTGGAATTGTGTTATGCTATGTAGTTTGCTATGTAGTTTGCCACATCTGAAATACGGTGCTTTTCCATGTCAGCACTTTTAGCTTGTCACTCCATACTTTCCTTCTACTTATCTAATCTCATGGGTAGAACGTTGATTTTGCCAATGATAATTGAGAGTATCTTCTGCATGTTGTCCAAAAGGAACGACTTGATGCCAGACTGCTTTGATGCCAATCATGTCCTCCAGTGTATCAGAGTTATTTGCCCCTCCATGCTGGACATGTAGGTCCTCAGACGCAGACCTCTGTTTTGTGTTCTCATCTGAAAGCTGTGATTGGCATTGGTAATTTTACCTGTTTTTACATTTTGTGCAGGCACGTTTCTTGTTGCATGAGATTTGTGAACTTGGGCTGAGCAGACCGCACTCCACTGTGTTGCATCCAGCACCTAGGCAAGTCTGAGTTGAAGGCGGTTGATACTTAGTAGTAACAACCTGGTATGCAACAAAAGATTAGTGAACTGATCCTGTAGACTATCAACAATGCAGTATAAAGTACTGAAAAGTAAATTGGGCAAAAGATCGCTTCACAGTGCACATTGCCTCTATATGACTCATAATCCTATAAGCTATGAATAATGGTGCCCACTAGAGTACTGCACTTTGGTAGCAATTAAAAATATCTACATCGAGATCTATCTATCTATCTATCTATCTATCTATCTATCTATCTATCTATCTACTGAAAAAAAGGGTTAGAGAGACTTCATAGTTAGGAAACAGAATAAAAAACATAGAAATTCACTTAAAAAAAGGAAAGGTTACAGGGATATTACAGCTAGCCTCACATTTTAAACATACAAAACAATAGAAATTCACCTGTTAAAGTTATTTCAAGTAACTATAACTTGCACCGTAAGGTAACTATAACTCATGCCCCAGGCATGCACAGTTTACTCAACAGTAATTTCACTGCTAATGTTTCAGCAATATTTTTAATTATGTTATAAAAGTTGTCATAAGGTCTGTAATATCTGCGGTAATTAGCAGTGTATGGTGAGGGCACAAGTTATAGTTACCTTAGAGCGTGAGTTATAGTTAGTTTAAATAACTATAACAGGTGAATTTTGATGGTTTTGTATGATTAAAATGTGAGCCTAACTACAACATCTTTGTAACCTCTGTTTTTTAAAAGAGAATTTCTATGTTTTTTTAATTCTATTTCTGTAGGACCCCCCCATTATTTATCTTTAAAACTTTTCCTGGGGTGATGGTGGTCCCCAGGGCATGATGACTGTGTGTCCCGCACACTTTAGATGTATTTCCCAGGGAGGTGCCGGTCCCCAGGGTGTGGGGGAGCTGTGCACCCCCAACACACTTCATATGTATTGCCCTGGGGGGAAGTGGCTGTGCCCGGGGCATGGGTGGGCTGTGCAGCCTCCCGCACACTTTATATGTGCTGCCCCGGGTAGGTTGCGGTCCCTGGGGCCTGCAGGAGTCTGAAGGATCCCCCCAATATTTATTTTGGAAACTGGTGAGCTGGTGGTCCTCAGGGCACCACAACTCCCACATTTAATATACATTTCGCCCTTGGGAGGTGGTGGGTCCCTGGGCTTTAGTAAGCCCTAGGAGGGGGACCGCCTGTGCCCCCTCCTATTATCAGCCCACAATGCCTGGGACGTGGCCCATCTGGGAATGCAAGCATAATTTGAAGGCAGGAGACTGTTTTTTTTTTAATCATGAAGATCTCTAGCCATGGATTTCTGTGTGATTTAAAAATAAATGCTTTTAAGCCTTGGGGGAGGGTCACAGGGGGACTCCTGGACCAAGGCTGGGTGGGGGGGGTATATATATACCCTGCCTTTTTTTATTTTTTGAATGTTTTTTTTTTTGGGGGGACTCAGCGTCTGAAGTGTTGGCAGCCAATCAGATCTCAGCAGGATATCCCCCGGGGATTCGCATCCCTAAATATACAAATGTACTTTCCCTTTAATATCTCAAAAACTACTGAACAGATTTACACCAAAAAAAAGGGCGATTTGCGTACCAAAAGGTACCTTTTTGTCAAATTTTGTGTAATTCCATCCAGTGGTTCGGGCTGCAGGCATGTCTCAAGAGTCTTTGGAAATTAACATGGGAACACACAATATTTTGACCTCTCTCTTTTTCTCGGCCCCCTTTGACAGATCATCCCAAAACTTTCCATGCACAACAGGACCCCAGAGGGAAAATGTTTTGGGGGAAAATTTTCATGAAGATTCATCAAATGGTGCCAAAGATCTAGAAAAATCAACTATCGAAAACTACCTACTGGCACCCGCTAGATATATATCTGAGATATATATATGGATATCTTTATAAACAATCTCTCTGTCTCGCTCTCACTCTCTCTCTCTATATATATATATGTATATATATATATATATTGGGAGCGAGAGAGATAGAGATAGAGAAATATAGAGCTATTCACAAAAAAAAAAAGGTTACAGGGACTTTATACTCATGTTCAGATTTTACACACACAAGATCATAGATTTTTAATAGTTATAGCCATACTTATCTCAAGGAACTATACTTCATGCCCTAGGATAACTGTAACTCACGCCCCCACCATGCACAGTTTTCTCATCAATACTTTTATTGTAAATGCTACAGTGATTTTATCAATGATGTCATAGAAAATGTTGTGACTGATGTGGCATAACTAGCAGTGCATGGTGAATGGGCGAGTTACAGTTACCTTAGGGCACATTTTCTAGACATAAGCATAACTATAACTGCTTCATTTCTATGGTTTTGTGTGTGTAAAATTTGAAACTAACTATAATATCTGTGTAACCTTTGGCTTTTCAAGTGAATTCCTAAGGTTTCTTTTAATTCTATGTCCTAACTATAACGTCCCTGTAATCTTTGTTTTTTTTTCAGTTAATTTCTATGTTTTTTAATGATATTTCTTAACTTTATTGTCCCCTTAACTTTTGGTGTTTTAGAGTGAATTAATTTTTTTTAAAATGTACAATAATAGTTAATTACCATACATTAATCCAACTGCCACCATGCATGGCCTTCTTCACTGCAACCAACCCTCCACACTTACCAAACCCCACATTGCACATGGCCTTCAGACGTGCGTAGTGGTAGGTTGGCTGCAGGTCCTGTCCTGTGACCAACCCCCTAAAGGCAGTCCACTCAGAAGGGTGAACACAGCTGCTCTCCCCGGGTTGATTTTGTCCCCAGATACCACACCCCCTAGGGCCCATCGCATTTGTTTAGGGAAAGGAGGTATGTGTCCCCCTCCCTTGGCCATATTTGACCCTAGGGACCACATTCCCCATGTTGGCAGGTGGGTCATTAGTTGTGTGGGCTGCACAAGTAATGGGTCCACACTCAACCACCACTGGGAACCAAACACCCCATTGTAGCGCTTGACTCTCATAGGGTAGCATTGCAAAATAGTGCAAGGCTTGCTCAGAGGAAGTGGTGTGGGCTAGTAATCCCCGTTTATGAGCACACAAGATTAACACTCAATAAATAATTGTCCAGTCTGTGCTTTTTCTGTTGATAAATTAAAAGTACATTTTTTTACACCCAAACTACTCAATGGTATGCAACAATTTACAAATATTCACAAGTTGATAGAATTACTTTGAGATGACATTGCATAATCATTCTTGTCTCTCCCAAGGGGAGATATAAACCAACAAACTACATGGCAGAACATTCACTTGTAGTCCAGTGAAATATTTGATTGTACCTTGGGAGTGAGAACACCTGATACTGGCAATAAAGTACATCTACTTTGATCACTGGTGGTGTCAGACTCATTTCTTAAATAAGTACAACAAGGAACATATCTAAGCAGGCTGGAGTGGTTGCCATTGCTAGGATTACTTTCAGCATGCTCTACCCAGTCTACCCACACCCCTAAAGAGTGTGGGCCAAGGTTCATCATAATCCACATTGAATTATTAAACATAAAAAAGATGCACATTTGACGTAGTCCCTAAAGCACTTAGATGTTAATCAGAGTGTAAGACCACCTTTCAACCGTAGAGGGTTTCTTTACATTTTTAAAACACATTTTGCGTAACATGCTACCATTTTAGCAGCATTCCCTAAGGGACTTCATTACTGTAAAAACATCTGCAATTACAGCCTTTCACCCATAGAAGGTGTTCACCATTAGAACAGTCCTGCAGTTGTCAAAATTCAGGCTACAGGAACTGCAGCCATAGCCTTCGCCCCTAGAGGGCACACTTCCATCACCCTGAAACAATAGTTCCAGCTAGGACTTGGTTAAAAACCTTTTGGAGCCTGTGGGGGGGTTATTATGTTCAAGTTCCACCAAACAAAGTGTGGGGACACAAAACTTTCTGCGCCTCCCCCAGTCCATTGACTTTCTGTTGGTGGTGACACCATGTCCTAGGGGCCACTACAACCTGAGTAAGGGCCAAAAACATTGTGACTTGCAAGACATAATGGGTTGCTCCCTCAGAGAGTACATATTTAAGTAGCGGATCTCCTGCTGAGGTCAGGGACAGCCGCTTCACTTGGGTTTTCATTTAATTTTTTCCTGCAACCTCGCTCTGTCCTACCCGGACACACCACGTGATGCTGCCTCATTAGAGGGCAGCTCAGAGAGCCCACCCTTGGCTGCCCTTGCCGGCTCCCAAGGCTTGCAGAGGCCACAGTCTGCTGCGGGAGCAGGCAGCCTCATTCTCGTCTGCCTGCTCCTGTGGGGAGATGTGAGCAGTGGCCCTGCCTTCCCCACTCCCACCAGACACGGGCACTGGGAGTGGGAGAAGGTGGGCCACACAGGGGGTACAGCAGCACTCCTTCCATCCTTCCTGCTGCTCCAAGGGCCCAGGAATGTGTCCTGGGCCATCTCCACTGCTGAACTGTCATGGGGAGCTCAACAGCACTTCTTGGCTTTACTTCAGCCGCCTGACCCACCCACAGCTGGAGGCCATCTTCGTGAGGGGCGTGATGGCACCCCCTGGCTTCTCTTCTTCGTGGGGCCCCGGGATGGGGTCTTGGGCTCCTCTTCCACCTTCACAGGGAGCACAATGGCGCTCCCTGGCTTTGCTTTTGGGCTGCGGCCCCGCACCTATATCTACATGGCTTGCCCTCAGTTGCACGGGGCCCCGGGATGAGGTCCAGGCCCCATTCACCATTGTGGTGGGGGGTGAGTGATGGCACCCCCCCCCCCTTTGACCAGTGGGCCGGCTGCATCGGGCCCCGGGATGGGGTCTGGGCCACTTCCTTTCCAATGAGAGGAGTGCAACAGCACCCCTGAACTTCACTTTTTCTTAGGGACAGCCCCTGGGCCCTGGCCTTCCCCCGGGGCACAGACCAAAATAGCAGCAGGGTTCCACATGCTTCACCACTCGCCTCGGAAAGGTCAAAGGTTGAGGACCTTCTGGCAGCCATAACTCGTCATTTCGCTTCTGGTGGTGAGCCATGCAACTAGGAGCACTTTCTTCAGGCCTTCTGGCCTTGAAGGCTCCCAACTTGGTTAGGGAGCCAGTCCCAGTGACTCCCTGTGCCATCCTTTCATTTGGCTGCCTTCTTTTCTTCTGGGCAGCGCCCTCTCCTTGCTCCAGATCCCTGTCTTTGCCCCAGATGATCCACAGGGGCTATAAGGGGTCAGCTTACCTGGCCCTGGCATGTGCCTCACTGGCTCTGAAGTAATTCAGGGGCAGAGTCCTTGCCCCAGTGGGCAGTCAGGGGGTTCTTCTCTCCAGTTGTCCATGATGCCTGTCTTCAGTCCCAGTGTCCTGCAGGGAAACAGAGCCAAGAGAGAGCGTCCTCCCCTGTGGAAGACCTTTTAAGTGAGGGTGGAAGTGTCCAGCAGGACTGCACCTCTGGCCTATCCAGATGTGCCACACCACTTCTCCGTCCCTGTCCCAACCTTCCTGCACAGTCTTCTAGGATGTCTCAGAATGGAGTCGTCCAGGAATTAGTTGCCACATGTGCTCTGAGAGACTCAGCCCCACCTCCCTGACATTCCTTCCAGGGCCTCTCAGGCCTGGTTCCTGGCACGGAATGACAGCTTGCTGATTGATGCAAGGTCCTGCTCAGGCAGCTGGACAGAGCAATACTGGTCCCTTATCTTGAGCTGAGACAGCAAAAGATGACATTCCTGAATGACCCATAGGCTGTACAGATATGCTTTTGTAACCTTCTACATTACTCTTTTCATACATGTCACAGTGTACATGGTGCGATTCTGGAGACTGTGGACCTAGGGAATTGGAGTTGCACCCTAGGCCATCCTTTCCCATTGACATTAATTGGAGTGTCGCTAGAATGAAAAGACAGGAAGCACACTGACTATCTATCCCTCACAAGTGTACCCCCAACTCATATGGCCTACCCCAGGTCACAACCCACTCCCTTCTGCGCCAGACTACCTAGGTGCACTTCTTGGGCTGCGCACACCAGGAATCCTGCCTGTGCAGCTCTCACATGGCTGAGCATGCATGTGCACACATGAACAAGTGTGACCAGCCCTGGGCCTCGTACCCTTGCTGCCTTAATTCAGCCTTCACTTAACAAGGCGGCACTGACAATAAACACGCACAGTCCATTTTACCAAAAGTTGCCTATGGGTGATTCCCAAACTATGAGGCTCCCTCACAGTAAAAGGTAAAAAAACAGGTGAATCTAAAGGTAAAAATCGGGGCGGACTAGTTTGTCAGAACCTTCCTCTCACACTCAGAGGCTCGCCACTGGATTTATGGGGGAGGGGGGCATGCAGTCCCCTCCCAAGCTGATTTCGGCCCCAGGGGCCCCATCTTCCAGAGCCCAGCCAAAATTTAAAATATTTCTTTGTGCCATTTTCTGCATCATTTTTAACACCTGCTCACAGCGGGCATTAAAATGTCACTCCCATAGTAACTTGGGGGCTTGCTTGCACTTGAAATTTTTTTGACGCTAGTATAGCAAATCGCCACAATAGCATAAAAAAATTTGACGCTATTGTGCTAACGACCGTCATGGTGCACCGTATTATAAATCTGGCGCAACCATGGTGTCGTTAGGTGCCAGTAGGAGAGTGCAAGAAAAGTGGGGCATCATAGCTGATGCACCAGTTTTTCCTAAATATGGGCCTTAGTGTTTGCTCCTGCTTGGGGGAGCTATGAAATTGCTTCTGCCAAGTGAGAGCAAACACAGGTTTCCCTGCCCGCACTTATGTGGGCTGGGAAACCGCTATATCTGGGAGTGGGCACTCTATAACAAAACAGGATCCAGCTCTTGGGGGTGGAGTGCCCAGAGTCATTAATGGCTCCGGTAGAAGGGCCACATGGCGCCCCTCACCATTTATTACATTGCTGCTCCTAAGGGATGGGGTCCCCATGGCCAAAATCATTCCAAGAGGGGGCAGCGTGGCCCTGCTCCCCATTTTCTACATTGTCCGGCCTCCGAGGTATGGTGTCCCTTGTGTCCCTAAGGCCAGAATCGGCCTAAGAGGGGTGCCATGTGTGCCTAATCCCATAAAATACAAATATTAATTTCCTCTGGGACCTGGCCCACAAGGGACATAAAAAAATAACAAGTGTGGGTAACCGCACTTGATTTTTTAATTTTTAACATTTTGTTGGGTGTTCATGGGCCCTCTTTGTATCCATGGCAAAATTGTTAAGTTTTTGGCCCCCAGTTTGGTCCTTGTTGGACCACACCACTGAGGTTCAGGGTCAGGGTATTCCTACACTGCCCCATTTTGTTTTGTTCAGTTTTTTCTTGGGACTAGTCTGAGTTGCCACTAGGTAGCTATAGTTAGGACCTAGTTTCAATAGATGGAAGTTTTTTTGCCTATACCTTCGGCACCACTTGACGAATCTTCACAGAATTTTCAAAACTTATACTTTGGTTAGTTCATCTGCCTTATTGAAAGTTTTGGAGTGATCGGTCAAGCGGGGGCTGAGAAAAATGGGGGGTCCCAAAATACATTTTCCACATTAATTTTCCCTAGGGCCTTTAGACAAGCCTACAGCCTAAACCGCTAAACGGAATTACACCACATTTGGCAGAAAACTAGATCTTGGTCTGTGGATTGCGCTTTTTGTTATTCCTCGAGTAGTTTCTGAGATATTAGAGATTACAAAATATAGATATCTTGTGCTGCAGTTTCGGATTTGACGATTCAGGGGAAAAGAAAGACCCTGCGTGGCTGGCCGCAACCTGACAGAAAAGTTGCAGCCATTTGGTTTGTCGAATCGGCTCGGGGGTTGGAGAACATGAGTGAAAAAACACATTTGGGGTCAGGTATTCTGACCCCATAGGACACATAGAGGGGTCCCTAACGATCCCTCATTGGCAAAAAAATATTTTTTTCTTCCGATCTATGGATCCCTGATTCGCCAATCTGGGGGAGGATCTACAAATCCAGAGAAAAATTGAAAAAAAACCACTCACTGCATCCAAACTCATGGTGCCCTTGGCCAAAGGCTGTGCGCAGCTTTGGTTTGGGTGTGTGCAGGGGCGTGGGCGGCTAGGCCTGACCATCAACCAGGCCCTGCGGCCAAACCCCATTGTTCACAGCCAAAGGCCTTGCTCAGCACTGCTTATATTTACGTCTGTGTGTGCTAAAAAATCATGGAAATTTACTGAAAAAACCCAAGGTTACACGGACGTTATAGTTAGGTTCTGAACTTACTCGTACAAAACCTTAGAAATTCAGTAGTTAGATTTATTTCAAGTAACTATAACTCATGCCGAAGGTAACTATAACTCAGCCCCCCACCATGCATAGTTTTGTTCTTCAATAATTTGACTGCTAATGGTTCATTTATATTTATAATGATTTTATAGAAGTTTTCATGAGTGCTGTAATATGTGGGGTAATTAGTAGTGCATGGCGGGCGTGAGGATCACCACCTCCCAGGGGCATTTCTGCAATTATCTGCAAGGGTCCACATGGCCCCCACAGGCCCAAGGAGCACTACGTCCCTAGGGCCTAGGGAAAACATAAAAAAAGGTGGTCCATTTCGGGCCCCATAGCCCTAGGGACCACCACCTCCCTGGGGCTATTTTATTTGGAGGGGGGCTGCATGCCCCCTCTTGAGGATCCACAGTTGGCCCTGGGGACCACCAGGGCTGGCTCCTGCTATCTCCCAGTTGCCCACCCCTGGACATAGCTGTTGTTTGCTGTGGCTTGGCTGCAGCTTTATAGCTACTGGCAAGCTACAGCAAACACTCTGCCTGCAGCGAGGGCGAGCTGTCAAACAGCTCGCCCTCACTGCGAGTAGAGGTTTCCTTTGTCTCCCTACTTTGTCAGCTCCCTCTCTGTGACAGCCATGCTGGCCCCCCCAGGAGGCAGGGAGCCAGCTGGGACCGTGTGGAGAGCCTGTAGACCCCATCCGTCCCCAGCATTGTGACTGGGTGCCCTAGGAGGTACCCAGGTTACATTGTTCGGGCCCCAATGGTTGGGGTCCCCAGGGACTTGATCAGCCTGGGGAGATGGGACGTGCAGCCACCTCCCCTAAAAAAGAAATATTTAGGCCAGGCCTTGGGAGATGGGATCCCCCGGGCTGACATCGGCCTAGAGAGGAGGGCTGCGTGGACCCTCCCCCCCAAAAATTAATTGTTTAGGCCGTGCTCCAGGAAATGAGGTCCCCGGGCTGAGATCGGCCTGGGGAAGGGGGCCGTGCAACCCACCTCTACCCCTCAGAAATTAAATGTTTAGGTTGAGCCCTGGGGATGGGATCCCTGGGGTCAAGGTCAGCCTAGAGGGGCTGCATGGCCCTCCCCTCCCCAAAAATGTAATATTTAGACTGGGACCCCAGTGGAAGGGTTCCCCCGGGCCAAGATCGGCTCAGGAGGGGGGCAGTGTGGGATTGGGTTGTTATAGGGGTTGGCCACAGGGACTGGCTGCAGGCCCTGCAGCCCTCCCTCACTGTGCATGGCCAAAGATTGTGCACAGCACAGGGTTGGGTGGTTATAGGGGTAGGCGGCAGAGCCTGGCCACTGGTCAGGCCCTGCGACCCAGTCCTGCTGCTAATGACCAAAGGCCTTGCACAGCATAGGGTTGAGTTGTTAATGGGGTTGGCCACAAGGTCTGGCCACAGGCCAGGCTCTGGGGCCAACCACTGCCACAGAAGGCCAAAGGTCATGCGCAGTGGTGGTTAGATTAACGTATAGTAATTAAAATTAATTTACGTTACCAAAAACATAGAAATTCCCTGAAAAGGGTTACAGGGACATTATAGTTAGGAAATAGAATTTTAAAAAACCTTATAAATTCATTGTCAAAAGCAAAGGTTACTGGGACATTATAGCTAGGTTCTGAATGTACTTGTAACAAAACCAGTTAGAGTTCTTTCAAGTAACTAGAACATGTGTCCTAAGGCACCTATAACTCAAGCTCTCGTCTTGCACTGCTAATTACCCCAGACATTAAAGCAGTCATGACAACTTCTATAATGTCCTTAAAAGTAGGAATGAATCATTAGCAGTCAAATATTTGAAGAAAAAGCTGTCCATGGTGAGGGCGCAAGTTATAGTTACCTTGGGGCGTGAGTTATAGTTACTTGAAAGAACTCTAAATATAACTGCTGAATTTCAATGGTCTTGTGCAAGTAAATTCAGAACCTAACATAACGTCCGTGTAACCTTTGGTTTTTCCAGTGAATTTTTAAGATTTTCTTAAATCTATCTCCTAAAAATCTTAGAAATTCTCTGGAAAAACCAAAGGTATATATATTTGTATATATCACTGTTAGAAATTGGGTCTTTGGTTGGCAGTCAGGTTACCCCCTCTCCAAGCAAGGACCCTCACTCTAGTCAGGGTAAGTCACACACAATCCAAATTATCCTGTGCCCACCCTCTGGTAGCTTGCCACTGAGCAGTCAGGCTTAACTTAGAGGGCCATGTGTAAAGTATGTGTGCAATAAATCATACAATAACACCAGAAAGCACCACAAAAATACACCACAGTGTTAAGAAAAATATATAATATTTATCTGATAAGATGCAGGTCAAAACAATTTAAATGCAATAAGTAGATGTTGAGATATCACTGTAAAAGTGACATAAAGGGTCTTAAGTCTTTGCAAAACAAGTAAATGTCTGTTAAAAACAATAAAGGTCTCTTGCAAGCACAAAGTAGCTGGTTTGCATTCAAAATCTCAACAAGGGACCGCAGAGGAGGCGATGCGTGGAAAACGGGTAGGTGTGTGTCAGTTTCACCCCTTTGCACACCGATTGCGTTGTTATTTTTTACACACTGGAAGGCTTTGCGTTGATTTCCGGCATGCAGACTTGGTCACTCTTTGGGTTGCAGGGTTTTCTGGCGGCCCGGGGTCTGTGCATGGAATCCTGGGCTAGCGGAGCGAAGTGACAAGCGCTGCGTGGATCCTGTGGGCATTGCGTGGAAATTTCTCTCGCATGGCAGGCGCTGCGTCAATTTCTCTCTGGAAGTTGGGCTGCGTCATTTCGGGGCGACTGTGCGTCGATCCGGTGGGCCGTGCGTCGAAGTTCCGGTCGCAACTCAGGCACCGAGTTGATCTTCTCCTTGCCAAGTCACGCTGCATCGTCCTGGTTCGGTGTGCAGTGAATTTCTTACCACGGGGCAGGCTGTGCTTCGTTTTTAGCAGGCTGTGTGTCAAATTTTCACCGCACGAGGAGTCCAGTTGCAAGAGTGGAGTCTTTTTGGTCCCGAGACTTCAGGGAACAGGAGGCAAACTCTATTCAAGTCCTTGGAGAGCACTTCTCAGCACAGCCAGAGAGCAGAAAGGCAGCAGGGCAACTGCAAGGCAGCACTCTTTGTCAGAAAAGCAGTCCCAGTGAGTCCTTTGGGCAGCCAGGCAGTTCCTCTTGGTAGGTCTGGTTCAGGGATTCTTCACCAGCAGGTTTCTTGTCCAGAAGTGTCTGTGAGGTAGAGTGTCTGCCCCAAGAAGTGCCTAAAGTCTGTGGGTTTGGGTGCTCTTCTTATACCCATTTTGACCTTTGAAGTAGGCTTACTTCAAAGGAAAGTCTCACTTGATTGCGAAATCCTGCCTTGCCCTGGCGAGGCCTCAGACACACACCAGGGGGTTGGAGTCTGCACTGTGTGAGGGCAGGCACAGCCCTTTCAGGTGCGAGTGACTACATCTCCCCTCCCTCCTAACACAAATGGCTCATTGGAATGTACAGGCTACACCCCAGCTTCTTTTGTGTCACGGTTTGGAGAGAGGTGCAAACAGGCCAACTGTCAAACCAGGCAGAGTCACAAAAATGGTTCAACTTTCTAAAAGTGGCTTTTTCAAACACACAATCTTAAAACCAACTTTACTAAAAGATGTATTTTTAAATTGTGAGTTCAGAGGCCCCAAACTCCACATTTCTATCTGCTCCCAAAGGGAAGCTACGCTTTAATCATTTTTAAAGGCAGCCCCCAGGTTAACCTATGAGAGAGATAGGCCTTGCAACAGTGAAAACCGAATTTGGCAGTATTTTGCTGTCAGGACATATAAAACACAATAGTATATGTCCTACCTTAACCATACACTGCACGCTGCCCATGGGGCTACGTAGGGCCTACATTAGGGGTGTCTTATATGTAGGAAAATGGAAGAGTTAAGACTGGCAAGTGGGAACACTTGCCAAGTGGAATTTACAGTTTAAAATTGCACACACAGACACTGCAGTGGCAGGTCTGAGACATGATTACAGTGCTCCTTATGTGGGTGGCACAATCAGTGCTGCAGGCCCACTAGTAGCATTTGATTTACAGGCCCTGGGCATCTCTCGTGCACTTTACCAGGGCCTTACTTGTAAATAAAATATGCCAATCATGGAAAAACCAATTAACAATACAATTTACACAGACAGCATATGCCTTTTAGTACTGGTTAGCAGTGGTAAAGTGCTCAGAGGCCAACAAAAGCCAACAAAAACAGGTCAACTAAAATAGGAGGAAGGAGGCAAAAAGTTTGGGGATGACCCTGCAAAAAGGGCCAGGTCCAGAAATCACTTACTGGCAGTCGCAAGTAGGTAGTTATAGTTAGGATCATGTCTCCATAGAAAATGCGTTTTTTAAAATGCCTATATCTTTGGCAATGTTCGATTAATCGTCATGACATTTGCCAAAAAAGTGCCCCTGTGATTCTTGTGGCACATAGAAAGCTTTTGTGGCACATAGAAAGCTTTGGGGTGATTGTTTCCCATGTTAATTACCATAGGAGCTTTCAACACGACTACAGCCAGGTTCACCGGGTGGAATTATGTCAAACTTGACAGAAAGCTAGCATTCGGGACTCAGATTATGCTGTCACTTATTTGGTGTAAATCCATTCAGTAGTTTAAGAGAAATTAAAGTGAAAATACATTTGTATATCGAGGGCCGCAGATCCCCCTTGACAACTTTGCGAATAGTAACAAGCTTTTGCAGGGAAATGCACAGCACTGATTGACTGCCAACACTTCAACCAGGAAGTGTTGGCAGCCATCTTGGAACTCGGCTTCAGCCAAGTCCCAACAGAAAATGCAAAATAAAAAGGAAAAGGGGCCATGGTAGGTACTCCCTGACCCCCTGACCCCTTGACTCTGGTGTTGAGTAAAAAAGCACTTTAAAAAAGAAATTGCTGCAAATTCTTGCCAAATCCATGAATTTGCAGCAATTTTTTTTTTAAAGTGCAGGCTCCCGTGCGTGTTTATGTAAAGCCCTTGGGTGCGCCAGGTCCCAGAGGCATTTAAAAAAATAAGGAGGGGACACACGGGCCCCCTTCCTAGGCTTATTGTTGCCCTGGGGACTGCCACCTCCACAGGGCTTTAATGAAAAGTAATCTGGGGGCTGCATGAACCTCTTGCTGCCCCGGGGGACTGCCACCTCCCCAGGGCTTTAATGAAATGTGATGCAGGGGGGTATGTAGCCCCCCCAACCCCAGGGACCGCCAACTCCACGGGGCCACAGTAAAAAGAATGAAAGGCGGCCTGTTGTGGACCCCCAAGCTCTGGGCACCAACACCTCCCTGGAGAAAATAGAATGGTGGAGGGGGGCTGTAGGCCCCTCTCGAGGAGCCATTGATGACCCTGGGAACCGCCACTCCCCAGGTCTAGCTCCAGCTATGTCTCTAGGTACCCACCCTCGGGATATAGCTGTTTCATTTTGCTTTTTTGGGAGCTTTGACAGCTCCCACCACGCAAAAGTAAACAAAGTCTGCTTTCTGACAGCAGGAGCTCTGAAACAGCTTCCACTGGCATACAGCAGCTAATATGAAAATATGCGTGCAGGGAAACAAATTAAAACATTGCAGGGAAACAGATGAAAACATTGCTCCCACAAGCAGGAAGCTGCTATTTAAAGCAGCTCCCTGCTTGAGGGAACAGTGCCAGCTCCCACACAACCTGGGGAGCCGGCTAGGACCACGGGGCCTTCACGCTCCCCCCATGGTCCTATCACTCTCTCTTGTTCTCTTCCCATAATGGGATGGGAGAGGGAGAGAGAGCGAGAGAGAGAGAGATTGTCAACGGAATGGTCTCTCCATGCAACGACTTCACAGACCCAGACTAGGAAAAAGTAGGCTGAAGGTTCAAATCCTACTATCGCTTAGCAGTGTGTTTGTTTAATTACTAGTGTGTTGACTGTTAAACCTTTCTAGTGATGGAACATTCAGGTTTCTTTCTAATCTCATGCGTGGGTTGGCTGTCATAGGTATGTCTGGAAGCATCATAGTAAGGATTCACCTATGACCTAAAGGTTAAGGTCACAGACCCTCACACTGTAAGTTGAGGGTTCTACTCCAGGTGTGCCCTTGGTAATCTTCCTTCTTTAATTTCTTTTAAACTTCAAAAGTTTAAGGTTCATACCGAAAGGTAATCTTATTATTTTTAATTGACAAATGCATTTTTCTTTTCAATTTCTCCAGAAATATCTCATTTTAAGTATATCATTCATCAAAGCCTAAAAATTGTCTCTCCCTACCTATCACTCTCTTTCTCCTTCTCTCTCTCTTTCACTCTCTTTCTCCCACTCACCCACCCACTCAGAACCTTACACACACATTCCTATTTCCATACCCGCTCAGACACTCATGCACCCACTCACAGAGCTACTAAGTGCTCTAAGGTAGCTATAACTCGTGCACTCAACATGCACTGATAATTACCCACAAATTACGGCACTCATGACATCTTTGATAACATATTTGATAATATCAATGTAATGCTTGCAGTAAAATGTCTGATGAAAAAATTGTGCATGACGGGGACATGAGTTATAGTTACGTTTGGGCACGACTTTGCTGCCAACACTTCCTTGTTGATCAGATCTCAGCACAAGATCAGGAGGGTTTGCGGAGACTTCCCTATATTTAAACATTTTGCAAATATGGAGTTTCTTTAAGTTCTCAAAAATTACTGAATGGAATTACAGCAAATAACAAAAAGGTTGCTTTCTGGACAAGGAGCTACCTTTCTGCCAAACTTGGAATAATTCTGTCCAGTGGTTAGGGTGCTATTGCTGTTCAAAATCAATATGGAAAACTACATTGGGAAAACTGTTTTGGGAACACCCCTTTTTTCTCAGCCTCCGCTTGATGCATCACTCCAATACTTTCTAGACAGACGCTGAACTGAACGTCGAATTTTCTTAGAAAATTCTGCAAACTTTCATGAAACTGCGCCAAAGTTATAAGCAAAACAGAAAACAATTTTTCTGTAGAAACTAGGCCCTAACTATAACTACCTAGTGACGACCGCCAGTAGGTTATATATATCCAAAATATATAAGCATATATATATTCACTTAAAAAATCCAAAGATTCCAGGGACGTTACAGTCAGGCTCACATTTTCAATCTACAAAACCATAGAAATTCACCTGTTATAGTTGAGTATTTCTCATGTAACTCATGCCCTAAGTCATGCATCCACTATGGGCCTTTTTTTTTTTTTTACAAAAATGATATTGCAAATAATACATTGATATTATCAATGACGTTATCAAAGATGTCTTGAGTGCTGTAATTTAGGGGGTAAATAGCAGTGCATGGCAAGGGAGTGAGTTATAGTAACCTTAGGGCACGATTTATAGTTACTTGAAAGAACTATAACAGGTGAATTTCTATGGTTTGGTACGTTTAAAATGTGAGCTTAACTATAACGTCCTTGTAACCTTTGTTTTTTTAAAGTGAATTTCTATGTTTTTTTAATTCTACTTCCTAACTATAATGTCCCTGAAACCTCTGTTGTGTTTTTTTCAGTGAATATATGTATATATATATATATATATATATATATATATATATATATGTATATATATATATATATTTATGTTTATATATATATATATATATAGATATATATATATATGTTTATATATATATATATATATATATGTATATTTATATATGTGTATATATATATATATACATATGTGTATATATAATAATAATAATAATATATATATATATATATACATAGTACCATACAACAATTGTTTTTCGACTTGCCTACATCTTTGGTGCCGTATGATGAATCTTCACAAAAGTTTCCAAAAAAAGTGTTCCGCTGATTATTTTTGTGCATGGAAAAGTTTTGGGGTGATCCGTCAAGTGGGGGGAGAGAAAAGGGGGAGGGAGTACATTTCCTCAGGTAATTTCCATAGGAGTTTTGAACACGACTACAGCCCGAACCACTGCACTTGCACCAAATTTAGCAGAAAGGTAGCTTTCTGTACACAAATTATATTTTGTGTTATTTGGTGCAAATCTGTACAGTAGTTTAAGAGAAATGTAGGAAAACCACATTTATATATCTAGAGGTGTGAAGACTTCGCAAATCTTCCTGATCTCGTGCAGAGATCTGAGTGGCTGCCAACACTTCAACCAGAAAGTGTTGCCAGTCATTTCGGGAATCTGCTTCATCTGGGTCCCAGAAAAAAAAGATAAAAAAAGGAAAGGGGCCAGGGTAGGGAAACTCTGACCCGTTAGCTCTGGTGCTGAAGTCTCAGAGGGACCACCCAGGGTAAAAAAAGCCATAAAAAAAAATATATTTGCCCCAAATTCATGACAGGGTCGCGAAGCTGCGGCAAAAAAAAAAAAGAGAGGTTTCTTGCGCCAAGTGGGCCAGATCCAGGGGGCATATAAAAAACAAAGGAGGGAGTGCTTGGGCCCCCTTTCCTAGGGAATTATGGCCCAGGGACCACCAACTCCCCAGGCCTTATATTTATTAGTATGCAGAGGCCGCATGGCCCACCTGCGCCCCGGGACCATCATCTCCCACGGCCAAAATTGCTTATAGTAGGGAGAGTCCTGTTGACCCCCAGAGCCTTAAGGTGCACCACTGCCCTTGGGCTAACATTCAATGATATGTGGGGGGGCTGTGCATCCCCCTACGCCCCAAGGACCACCACCTCCCTGGGGCAATTAATTGCTAAGGCCCCACACCACAAGGGACTGACACCACTCTGGGACTGAAATAAGATATTGGAGGGGGTCCGTTGCAGTCTGGGGAACCACCACCTCCCAAGGGCAAAGTTAAAGGTTGGAGGGGGACCTTGAGCCCCCTTCCCCCACACTGACAATTCACCCAACGAGGTAGCACTTGCTAACTAACCAGTAGAAAGTGCTTCAGTTTGATAGACCTTTTGTGAAAAACTGTGGAATCTTGTTAGATAAATGAACAGGTGACCTTATTTCACAGAAATTGAACCTCAACCGGAAGCACTTACAAATATAAACCTGGCAGGTACCCCATTCGAAGCTCCACTTCTGAAAAGGCCAAAAGATCTTAACTCCTGGGCTTGGTGAAGGCAAGGCAAGTGTGTTTACTCTGCAATTCAATATTGAAAGACAATCTGAAAATCCTTCAGGAAGGTAAATGCATCTTTTATCTACTGGAGTGCAATCAGACACTCTCACACCCACATAGACCCTGTCACATCCACTCTCATACCAGGTATGACACTCTCACAGCCACTCACACCCAGAGACACCCTCTCACACCTATTCTCACACCCAGAGAGACAGGCCTTGTAGCCAACCCCCACTGTGCATTGCACTTCAGCTTTGTAGGGAGTGGTCAGATTAACATATAGTAATGACAATTACTTTACCTTAAAAAAACATGGAAATTCATTGAAAGAAAACAGGGACATTTTAGTTAAGAAATATATATTTTTTTAAGCCTAGAAATTCACTTTAAAGGCCAAAGGTCACCAGGACATTATAGTTCGGTTCTGCATTTTATCACAAAAAGCCAGAAGAATTCAGCAGTTATAGTTAGAGTTATTTCAAGTAACTGTAACTTGCTGCCTAAGGTACCTATAACTTGCACCTTCGCCGTGCACTGCTATTTACCCCAGATATGACAGCACTCATGACAACTTTTATAACGTCAATAAAAATATCAATGAAACATTAGAAGTCCAATTAGGAAATAAAAACAAAGCATGGTGGGGGCGCGATTTATCGTTACCTCAGGCCATGAGTTATAGTTACTTGAAATAACTGTAACTATAGCTGCTGAATTTCTCTGGTTTTGAGTGTGAAAATTTAGAACCTCACTATAACATGCTTGCAACCTGTGGTCCCAAAGGTAAGGATGGCCTTGAACGTCTAACGCCACATGAACGTTACATTGCAACATTGTGTGCCTCATTATGCATGCATCATGCATAGTGCATGTAAAAGGGGAGTTCCGGCGCAAGGAGGCCCGCAAAAATGGTGCAATTAAATCTACAAGATTTCATGGCGCCATGTTAAAAGGATGCATGCCTTGCACTTTGCTCCACTAGCATCCGAATTTTTGTGGATATGGCACACCCACTCACAGACCCACTCAGACATTGACCCACCCACTCACAGACCCACTCAGTCACTCACGCACCCCCTCACAGACCCGATCAGACCCTCATACACCAACTCACAGACCAACTAAGACACTGACACACCCACTTTCAGACTCACTCAGACACTGCCGCACCCAATTACAGACTCACTCAGACCCTCATGCACCCACTCACAGAACCAATCAGACCCTCACTCACCCACTTGCACACCCAGACAGACACTCTCAAACCCAGAGACACCCTTTCACACCTATTCTCACACGAAGAGAGACAGACTGTTCAGCTGTGCATGGTGTGGGTTGGGTGGTTTTGGGGGTTGGAATCAGGGCCTGGCTGCAGACCAGGCCCTGTGGTCTATCCTAGATGTGCACGACTAAAGGCAATAAATGCCACTGGTTTGGGTGGTTATTAGAGGTTGTGAGTATTTGCAGTACATTTTTTGACAAAAAAAACTGTTCATGGCAGAGGCGCGAGTAATAGCGCACGATTTGTTTTGATGCAGATGCACAGCGTTCTTTAAGATTACTTACTTGACATTTGATATCTGATTTCCATCACGGACTGTGCTTGACAACTACTATCACGGAGTTACATACAAAGACTGTGTTTGGCAACTAGCGTTACGGAGCTATACTTTAAGACTAACATCCTCCTGAGAGCCTGTTTCATTTAACACCATGGCTTAGGATTGGAAGTAGATGAAACAAGCTTGACACAAACTAATTTAGACACTGATTTTTCAGGTTCAAGATATGCTTTGAGCTGAGAATTTGTACGGGTGAGGCCTTTTTCAACTGATTGATAAGGAAACTCTAGGGCAAATCAACATGACTGATAGAATGACTAGAAGGGAAAAAGCTTTTAAAACTTTGAGGAATGAAGAAATTTCACTGAGAATATTAGGACTGAGACATGTAAAGGAGAAAATAATACCAGCAGTTTATTAAAAGAACTAGAACGAACCCAGATCAAGGATGTTAACAAATGATGGGAGATGGACATATTGAAGAAATATATAGAAGCCAAATGACTCCCCTGGGGTTTGATGATTTTTGTATTGCCTACATTGAGTAATATGGACTCTGATTTGTTGAAACAGTGGCAAACTGACACCGTTGAATGTTCTATCAAATTGGTGCAAAAACTAATAATCCAGGCTGAGCATCATCTATAACAAACCATGAAACAAATTAAAGAGATTGAGACAATCTTGGAGCCCCTGAAAAATAAGGAAGAAATCATAAAGGTCTTGAATGAAATAGATTCAGGGGTTGAGAAACATAAGAATTAAGTACAGGTTAAGAAATTTGAGACGTTTACCTGGGATAAAGTTGATTATGAAACTGGAAAGGTCTACACATTTGCAAAAAAGATTGATGTTTTGTATAAATTAAATGCAATGGATAAAGCTTTGGACAAACATGTAACACTTTCAAGCATTGATAGCTTGGGAGCGAGTTTAGGGGACTAGAACCCCTCAGTGAGAACATCAAGGTTACATTTTCCAGGGGAATTACATCTGTTGAAGATGCAAACAAAAAGAGGGGGGCGAGGAGAGTCTAACAGAGCTGCCCCAAATGTAAATGTACCAGAAGGTCCAAAAAGAAGAGGCAGAGGCAGACGAAGGTACAACAAAAAGAGACTAGAGCTGCAGGTTAAGAATCTAACCGTTAATCTATCCTCTAATTCTTTGGAAGAACACCATATGAATCTATTGGAAAAGGATCTTACATTTGTACCTCTAGCCATTATGAATCTCCTGAACGTGAGAATCAATCCAAATAAGTTTTGTTGGAAACTCAAATTGCAAAAACATTATGCTATGAAAAGGGATCATGAATGGTTACAACAGACTAAGCCTCATTCCTCTGTAACATCGAACATACGAATTAAGGAAAAAGATAAATTGCGGTATCTGCATAGCTTAGAAGAGGAGTCAGATAAATAATTTTGTGAACTGATGGGTACACCAATGGAAGGGACTTTGAGGAGTGGTTGTAAATCTAGATCAACATTTTGCCTTCAATTACCATCAGGGAATAAAATTGATGTTTAGCAAGAGATTAGGACAGAATAACTGTATAATATATGTCAAACCCTCTGATAAAGGGGGTAATATTGTCATCATGAGAAATTGAGGGAGATTGGGGATAAGGAGAATTACAAACAACTATACAAAGATCCAACACCAGAGGCTGCCATGATTTACCATCAGAAGCTTAGAGGGTAGTACAAAAGAGGTCTCCTGGATGACCAGGAATATGCTTTCTTGAGGAACAATCATCCAGTAATGTCCACTATTTACTTCTTGCCCATGGTACAAAAACAAAAGAAATCCACCTGGACGGCCAAAAAGTGAGCGCCATAGGATCCCTACTAGAAAATACAACTAGGTTTATAGATTGTTTTCTATTTCTGTATGTACCATCCTTGCCATCATACATTAGGGATTCAATGGACTTCTTCAGCCGTATCAATGGTATCCCTTGGAAGCAAGACTACTTGATGGCAACAGTGGATGTTGTGTCACTGTACACATCAAAAGAACATGTTGATGCAAACAATGCATGGAAGTATTATCTAAGATCACGTTCCACTAGCCGTCTTGAACATGCCAAGATGTTACTTGAGATGTTGGAGTTTTGGCTGACTCACAATACGTTTCTCTTTAACTACAAATATCATTTATAAACCCGTGGGACATCTATGGGTACTTCATTAGCACCGACACACACACATTTGGTGATGGGCCGATGGGGGGCAGAGCTAATGTTGAAAGATGACAACAAGGACCTCCTTGATAAATTTGTATTGTGGGTGTGCCCCACAGAGGATATATTCCTTATTTGGCATGGAAATGAGGAAGAAGTAATAAATGTCATAAAATCGTGGGATAGAAATCCTTATAAATCCTTATAAATTGAGATTTACATATGTCATAGTGCAACCAAAGTGACATACTTGGATCTACTGGTGTACATAGAGGATGACAGAATGTGCAGTAAGTTCTACAGGAAACCCATGAGTTGCAACAGTTTACTCCATGCGAATAGCGGACACCCACAGACCCTAAAATGGAGTATCCATATGGGGAACTGCTGAGAGCCCGGAGAAATGGGTCAGAGGACAATGTATTTGCACATGAAACAACAGAAACGTGTCAAAGATTTATGGAGAGAGGTAATCCCCTAAGTGTAGTAGAGGATGCTATGAAGCTGGCCTGGTCATGCAAGAGAGGTGAATTGTTGATTCAGAAGCATCCCTTAAGAAAGACTGAGGAACTGGGCCAGATCAACCAGTACATCATGAAATATGATGCTTTAGATAACCTAGTGAAAAAGGCACTCCAACGATACTGGTGAGTTCTCAAACTGGATGCTACCATGAGACAAAAATTACCAGATCATCCTATTGGTTATACCAGCAACAAAAAGCTGCAAAAAGTGTAAGGCACGCCAATATGGACAGAGTATCAGTACTTTCAAACCAAGGAATGGCAGAATGTTCAAGGATAATGATTGGATTAACTGTGATACCCCATATGTTGTATATGTTCTGGAATGTAGATATGGCAAATAATATATAGGGAGTACCATTAATAAATTGAAACTCTTAATACTGCAACACCTTAGAGCAATGCAAAACAAAGACATGACGTATGTAATCGCTAAACACAATTGGGAGATTCACGGTGGAGATTTGTCAGGTCTATGTTACTGTGGTATTCATCATGTTAATAAGAAACCGAGAGGAGGAGACCGTCGTTAAAGTTCTCTGAGGCAGTCGGAATCCAAATGGATAATGCTAATGTATACAGAGATTCCATTGGTTTATACTATGATACTGAACTCCAGGTGTTTCTATGAGTGGCATTTATGGACTATTTTGTGGTAGCAACCCCACTTGGCGTGGCCTTGAGGATGAGATTGGTACCATGCTGTAGTGAACCTTAGGAATGTGGGTGTAACAACATAGTAAATAGGGGAAAGGAGACTGCTCTGCAAAGGTTAAATGATGAGTATGTGACTTGATTTGTTGGTTTAGATTCAATGATACAGAAGAAAGATGTCAATGAGTGATGTAAATATATCAGTAATGAATGTTACAGGGTTAGGATCATCACTGACTTGCATTTTTGAAATAGAAATTGGTCTTTCTTTGAACAGACTTGAAAAATAGAATTGTACCCTTAAATGAAGATATTCTACATAATGAAAGGATTGAAATAATGTCATGATCAGAGGGTTTTGATTTGGTATTCCATGAAGGCACTGAGTATTTTGTGAGACAGACTTGAAGATGATATTGATATGGAGTGAATATAAATTGAATCAGAAATTAAATATCTCATACTATTAAACAATTTCTATATTTTTAGGAATGGGGTGCAACAACCGGGGAGAGGGGATTGTTTATTAGGGTCTCATCAATGTTTATGTGGTCAAAACTATTGCTTGTGTCTGTATAGACAATATTTAGGATTTAATAAGTAGTGCGAAATATATTAGAGATGGCTGCTATATAGATCATCATTATTTTGCACTTTATAATAGGCACTGATCACTTTTTAAAAGGGTTTTTCAATACCCAGATTGTTTGAATTATTGATTATGTTACTATAAACAAGACTTAAGACAAAATAAGTCAAGTGTAATATATTAGACATGATTGCAATATAGAGAGGATCATTATCGATATGCACTTAACAATAGCCACTGGTCACTTTTTTAAATAATCTTTGAAACATACTTGACTAATGTACTTGAAACCCGTATATCCTTGGAACCTTTTCTTTTTGGACCCCTTTTTCTCTCCATTTTTCCTAACCCTTTTCTTATATGCTTATGTTTTTATATGTTCTTTTTGCAATGTTTCTTTCATTTCCCTGCGTTCTCTTCATCTCTCTGTCTCGTTCCACATAATATAATGGAAATAAGATGGGACTGAGTAAGGGAGAGGAAGGACAGACAGCACAGCAGTACAGTACTGTTACTGGGATATATCAGTATTATTATTATTAATATAGTGTGATTATTGTGATTATTATTATTATTTATAATATACACTGCTATGTTTGTGGAATTAGGTGGTTCTTATGAAAATTAACTGGTGCAGTTTTTCAGAGAATGTTTCAATAGAATCGTGTAAACTGGGCAATTTGTGATGTTGATGCAAATATAAAAATATATCTGCCTCTGTTGTTCCCTATTAGGTTATGTATGGGAGGGGCTTTCAGCCTCTTTTTTAACTGCACTGGAACTTTGTCTATTTTTATGGTCAGTTGAAGGGTACGTCTGAAACTCATCACCATGCTGCATGAATAAGGATCACTGTTGTGCAGAAGTAAATAAAAGTAATGGAATTGAACCTGAATGTGCTGCCTTCATCTGTGGGTTCAATGTGGCCACTGAAGTGGAATTGGGGCACATGGGAAGTGACTAAGGTGATTATGATATATATATATATTTATCAGGTTGAGCAGCAGTGCACTGCTTACTCATTGATTAATTTCATTACATCATTACATAGTCCTACCATGCTCTCCAGGTCTGCCCTAGATGCAGGTGCTTCCATGGCCAGTTAGGGACCGACACCAGAGGCTACACACAGGCTGACATTGACTGGGGTTGGAGACTCTTCCTGAATTGCTCCCAGGTTTAGCGCCAACACTGAAATCCCCAGTGCAGGCCAAGCAATCCAGAAGCTCAAAGGTCCACATATGCATACCTGTGAGTGGGGGGGCATGTGCACCAGGTGCTTTTGTCCCATTGGGACCTCCAGCAGCTGCATGCCCCTGGAAAGTGCGCTGATCTCACAGGCTAGGTCAGGAGAGAGGCATGTCTCAGAATAAGTTGGCTCTAGGCTTAAATGCCAACACTCAGTCCAGGAGGGATGTTGCTGGTTTGCCAATCAAGTGCAGTCCAAATTTGTAGGGTTTGGTGTTGAAAACACAAGACTGTGAGGGATAATATGCTAAGGCTGCAGTAGCCTCACACAAATGTGACCATCTTGCTTCACGTTCTCATCATAAATGCTCATATCTTTAATACTTCCCCCTTTTGTTGGGTAAGAATGTATACTACACAGTTATTAGGAAGCGGAAGCCAAGGGATTAATAGGCTCAGCGGGTCTGATGCAAGCACACATCCATGTTTTAATTCATGGTCAACAGATTCTTGTTCTGTTAATTAGTCTGATTCCCTTAGTTCCACCTGAAGCCAACGCAGACATTATTTCAGAATCCATAGGTAACACAGAGGTTTGGTGGGCGTTTGTAGTATAGATTTGTAGGAATGCAACTTGATGTTGTCAAAGGAGCATTAACATTTAGAGAACAACAACATCACTTCCTAGTTTTAATGCTGGCGTTCTGTGCAATATGACATATAGCAAACTGGTGATCCTAATTACTATGTGCTGCTCTGAAACCTCCTGGCTGTGGGTGGAGAAGGAACAGATATGAGTTATTAAAAATATTTAATTGGAAAAAAGTAATTAGGATGACAATAGACATTGCTGGTACAAAAATCCTTCATTGTGTGTTGTAGCCTACTCTGTTTTTTATTCACCCCAGCGGTCTCACAACTTGAGGCCAACGGTATAAAGGTTCAGAATATGTATTTGTTCCTCTAACAGAAGTGGTCCCGACTTTGCTGGCCATCAACATACACAAAATGCCCTCCCATCATTACACTATGTAGATTCTGACTTTTGGTGGAGCTGTTTTGTTCTCAACTCACCCTTTTACCTATACTTCTGAGAGGAGACTCCTGAATCTCTTTTTTTAAATCTGTACAGTCTGTCTTAACAGGAACCATTGCATTCCACCTTCCTCCAATGCGTTACCTGTCACTGTGCTGATCTATGGCCCTCCAACAGCTAACAACCCATAAGTCAGATGACAATATTGTAGAGTCCTCTTAATGATTGTTAGACAGCCAGGGTGATAGATAAGGTAGTACCAATGAAGTTAACTTGTCTATGAAGTCGTCCATCTGCACCTTGGCATAACGAGGAGCTCAGAATAGTGAATAGCCAAGAAAGAAGGTAAACAAGCACCTAAATGCTGGAAATCTAATTATGGCTCACGAGCCAAGACTGAGTTCAGTGAGAGTATAAAACAGTTATTATTGCAGCAGAACCCGCCTATTTCTTAAAGTAGAGTCCTTCAGCTACTAGTAAAATAAAAAAAAAGTATTTGACATCACACCTCCTTAATGAATCCCACTAGTGTTACCCTCTCAATAATACACACACACAAACTATACCACAACCTGGCAATGTTTTTTTAGAACAAAATTGCAAACATTATGGGCCTGCTTTAGAGTTTGGCTGATGGGATACTCTGTCTCAAATGTTATGGATAGCCCATCTGCTGTATTACAAGTGCCATAGGATATAATGCACATGTAATATGATGGACAGGCTATCTCTATGTCAAGTCTCTGAGTTGTGGTAAATAGGGTAGGAGAACAGATTCCTCAGAACAGAGATCAGCAGCCTGGGATTGGGTATGAAGGCATAGTCACAGAGAGTAGTGAAAATAGAGATGGGGCTATAGTGCTGAGTGAATTTGCCACAAATGAAATAGTTAATTTAAGGACGTAGTACCAGATTTATGAAAGTGTTGGATTGCCCTTGCATCATGCAAGGTAATACAAGGGTAATGCAACACTAAAGTCAGACTTACCAAGTCGTGCAAGGCCACCTTGTTTGGCCCTGTGGTGCTTGGTAAATCTGAGTGATGCAAGGCAGCTCAAGTCGCTGTCTTGCATGACTTTTTCCATGCAGCCACCTATGGATTCTGGTGCATCCCCAGATTTACCATGAGCGGCGGACCTGGGAATGTATCAAAATGCTACACCCTTTCAGGGGAGGAATAAAGGGAGAAATATATTTATTTCTTCTCATTTTTTTCCTCTTTCTACGAGTGCTGCTTTCTGCATCTCACGCATAATGAGGAAAATGCCTCAGAGGATTGTTTTTGTACAGGAAGCACAAAAACAATCATGTCTGCAATGCAGGCACGTTTGCACCATGACACAAGGATGTCTGAATTGATGCTAGGCAGCCAATAGTGCACCAGCTCAGAGAGAGGACAGGAATGCACCATGAAGTGTTAAATATTTTGCATTCCTGCCCTCTTCCCTTCACGCAGCACAGCGTAGCAAGGTGTCTTACTGCACTGTGTTGCATGAAATATTATAAATCTTCCCCTAGTGTGATCCAAAAAATCGGGGTCACATAGTGATTATATGACACCTACAGGATTGCTCTTGTTGGCAGATATTGTATCAGAAATCCCACCCCCTATTTGTAACACTTCTTTATCCTAAGCAGTAGTTCCTCATGAATTTGGAAACAAGCATGAGTGAAACCCCTTCTGGAGAAACAAAGAGCAGACCTGAATACTCTTGGTAATTATTAACCTATATCATAGCTCCCATTCCCAGTGAAAATACAAGAAAAATATGTAACCTCTGTTCTAGTAAGTCATCTGGAGAGTAATGAGCTAAATTGATCCGGCTCAGTCGTGTTTTGGCCCCACACATGGAACAGAGACCACATGAATATCTTTTCTAGATGATCTTAGTATGGCAATTGACAACTGTATCTTTGTGGCCCTGGTATGATTAGACCTGTCAGCTGCTTTCTATACTGTTTCTAACGGGATATTGACTAAAAAATTAATGGAAATTGGAGTGGATAAAATTACTCTAAGATGGTGTTTGTTGTATTTGAAGGATAGAACTCAGGTAGTCCATCTTTCAACACATCATTCATATTCCAAAGCCTCCTTCAGTACAACGGGGTCCCCAACGGATCAGCATTAAGTCCAGCCTCATTTAACATATATCTGAGATCACTGGCAAAGCTCCTTCATCAAAGGGGAGTTCTTTTTGTGAATTATGCTGATGACACTCAGCTATTACTATGGGTTGATCCTAAACCCCCACACTGTATAATAGTTTGAATCACTCCATGAGGGAGGTGACCAGCTGGCTGACATCAAACTTCCTTAAATTTAATGAAGACAAAACAGAGGTACTTTGTGGTGCAGACAATAAGGTACCACAGCTACTACCAGCTGATTTTTGTCCGTCTCAGACCAGTTTTCCACAGTCAGCATCTTTGAATGTCTGAAATCATTGAGTCTTCTTTGACAACAATCTATCACTGACCTCTCATGTTAATAGACTGTCATTGACCTGTTTTGGGAGGGTGTGAAGTGAGGAGAGGTGGGGCCCATTACAACTGATGGGACCAGAGGTGAGATGCGCCGGATTGCGAGACCAGCTGCTGCCAGTTGGGTGAGGCATAGCCTTTGTTGTTAGAGACTCCAAGGTGAGAGAGACGGCTCAGGATGAGAAGTGGGGCCCGGCAGAAGGCTGATTTAGAGCCAGGAGGCACACTTGAGAGCAGCTATCCTACTGCTGTGTGAGGATGGCAAGTGATGTCAGCACAGCATAAGGACAGCGGTCACGGCAAACAGAGGTGATGCATCCTGAATGGTGGCTGAGACCTCAGATAGGATCAAGGTGGGATTGATCTGGAGTTGCCCCTCTCCCTGCCCTTAAATTTCCACATCTGCCTCTGGAATCCTGGGAGGGGGCAGACTGGAGGAGACTCCTTCCACACCTGGATCAGCATTGCACCGGCTGAGGGGAAGAGACCCCGATATCTGAAAGGAGGCTTGAGGGGGCCATCCCGTGACTGGAAGTTGGCCATTGTGCAAGTCGAGGTGAGCAGGGCCATAGTGGCTAAGACCACATTGAAATTGGCCTGTGGGGGATGAACTGCTGGGGGCCTTGCGTGAGACAGGATTGGTGGTCTGGAGGCTGTGGCCACTGACCTGCAGCCTGGTGGACACATCAGCCCTTCACATTTGCACAGAAGGTACTGCAGCAAGATACGGTTGATGAAGTTTTAACACACAAGGATATTTTGGAGGAAATAGTGGGAGCCCACAACTTCCTTGAAAGTAAAATCAACTTAGTCACTACGGAAGTGTCTCTCCTTGGAGCAGACCTGTTGAAGTTCTTCTCAATCGAACATGTACACAGGGCCCCTAATCCCCAGCCGCACTCTGGGGCACTGCTGGTTATGATCATTGCATGCATCTTTAATCATAGAGATCGGGACACAATCCTTCAGTTGACAAGACAGAGGGACAGCCTCCCATGCAAGAATGCGATGTTCAGTCTTTACACTCAGGGTGCACACAAAAAGGTGAAGTTTTGAAGAAGTGAAGTGCTGACTTAGGGAAAGGGAACTGAAATACAGGATGCTTTTTCCTGATACACTGAGAGTGAGAGCAGAAAGCAAAATGTGATACTTCAGCATTGGCATGCTGTCCGAAGCATGGGAATGGCTGGAGACCAGCAGGGGCCAGACTGAGAGGAGCCGGATCGACCAGATCAGTGGAGCAACAGGCCAGGAGACACATACACCAACAGCGGAGATGGCCCCCCGGGGCCCCATGACTCAAGGGAGACCTCTCCACATGAAGGGAAATGCACAGAAACTCAGGATGCCAGATGGAGGTGAATACCATCTCTGGGAGAGGGGCTGTATGGGTCCTTGAGATGCCTTGCGGCTGAAGATTCGGGAGCATGGGCCTAGGCAAGTGAGCTGGAAACAAGTATGGCTGGGGGCCTAATGTAAGAAAAATGCAATCTTTAATGCTGGGTCACCAATGAGAAAGACAAGGGAGTCTGCTTCAGGGATAATGGTTATTGAGGGGCATGTCTGATTGTTGAACCTACATATTTGTGGGGGCAACAGGCACTCTGCAGTTTACAAGAACAGGAAGTTGAGGTCCTGCCATGCAGGGCAGCAGGGAGAAGAGGGTTAGGCGGGGGAGTTTAATCGTCATACAGAGACAGCCAGGTAGAGGGGACCCATTCCGCATAGTGAATCCACCCACCTGGGTTGGACCCCAGAGAGGGCACACACCACTGTGTTAATACCCATGTATCCATGCCGGAAACTGAAAATACAGTCCTGGAACAAAAGTTGTCTGGGAAGTAAAAGAAAGAGGGAAGTGTTCATGAGATATCCAAAACAACGGGGGAGACAAAGCTTTGATGTAACTGACTGGGATACAGAGTTCTGGCCATGATGTATTCACATCTGATTCAAGAGGAGTGGGGATTTAGATTTTCAAGACTGCACCCTATGCCCACAGCAGGATGTGGCTTGATGATCATGGCTGCATTCTGGCCTGTACAGGTACCAGGGTTGGAGAGGTGATGAATATCTATTTGCTATATGTGTCACCAATATTGAATGCTTCAACCCTGCGAGATTTGGGCTCACTGTTTCTCCCACTGCCACCTTGGATACTGGTATTGGGGAGTGAGCTCAATTTTGTGATGGATGAGCAGATGGGCAGACACAGACCAGGTAGAAGGGGGTGGGCTGAGCCAATTGTTGCTGTTCGTGGTGACTATGGGGCTGCTGGACATCTGAAGGGAACACCATCCTCTAGACAGGCAATACACCTTGTACTCTAGGGTGCACCGCTCATTCTCTAGAATCGACTATCTACTTACAAAACACATGTACGGGGGATTTAGAGAGGCAATGATGTAAGCAGGGGGCACCTCTGAACACTACCTGGTATGGCTGGAACTAGTGGGACATGGCGGAAAGGCAGGGGAACGGGTGGGCGGTGGCCATTGGTACCTAAAAGGTGGGCAGGTCAGGAACAGTTTATGGAAAACATCTGAGGAGTACTATGCTGACAACAGGGGCTCTGTAGCTTCAGTGTGCACCTTGTGGAAGGCATATAAGATGGTGACTAGAAGGCAGGTACTCTTACTTATAGCGGGAGTCAAGAAGAAGAGGAAAGCACAGCTGGGCCATTTGAATTCTGAGGTGCTGGACCTAGAGAACAGAGCGAGAAACTCAGTGGATATGGGACTAGTCCACCAGATGAAGCTCAAGCAGTAGGAATATCAAGGTGTGGCTGTTAATAAGGCCAAGAAGACTTTCCAGTGCTGACTCTGTGATTTGGGGAACAGATCCAGCAGGCTTCTGGCCTGGTTGGGGGAAAGGGATCATGAGCGGAACTGGGTGGCTCGTGGTAGAATCTGAGACTAGCAAGAGAGTCACGACAAACAGAGACATAGCAAAGACGTTTGCTGAGTTCTATGGGACTCTGTACCCCTCCTCAGGTCTGACTACCAGCAGACATAAGAGAGTTTCTGGAGAACATAGAACTCCCAGTGCTCTTGCCACAAGTGTTGGAAGCTTATCTCTCCACAATCAAGATAGAGCAGGCAATCAGGGAACTACTATCGCGTATCGGTCTCCCTGTTGTGCTATAGAAAGAGATGGCGGGGAAGGTGGTCCAACACCTCCTAAGCATGTTCTGGGAAGTAGAGAACTCTTCTGTTAGATCAGTGACTGGTCACAATAGTGATGTTTCTGAAGGAAGGCATTCAACCTGATAGATGAGTGTATCATCCACTTTCCCTGTAACATGATGAAGCTAAAATACTGATGAAGCTGCTGGCAAACAGATTAAAACAGGTGGTGCTAGACTTGGTCCTCCTGACCAGTCAGGGTGTATGCCCAATAGAGGGACTAGACTGAACTTGCACAGATTATACTGCTGTATGGCCTATACGGAAAGTGCCATGGAACCAACAGTGGTGCTCACCCTTGATGCAAAAATAGCCTTTGACTTCCTTCAGCCCAGAGCACTGGAAATGGGTCAGCTTACTGTACAGTTAAATAATAGCATGGTTTAAAATAAATGGGGAGCATTCAGAGGCTTTTCAGCTGCACGAGGTGACGAGACAAGGCTTTCCTCTCTCACCCATGCTTTTCACATTGGCCTTGTAGCCACTTGCGGCCTGGATCCGGAAGGACCGGGTGGTGCATGGGCTAAGGTGAGAGGCAACCTGGGACAAGAGAATCTCACTATATGCAGATGATGCCCTTCTCTATGTGGCCAAGCCAGACTCCATGATCATGTGACTCTTTCAAATATACCAACTTTTAAGCTCATATTCTGTCTACACCATCAACTGGGAGAAGTCCTACCTCTACCCGCTATCTGGGGGGAAGGAGGAAGTTCCTGTGGATCTCCCACCCCGGGCAGTACTCAGGGGCTTTCAGTATCTGGCCATGAAGGTGATGAAAAATGAGGAACAATTCCTCAGAGTCTATTTGTTTGGCCACCTGAATGAGTACAGGAACCATGTAAAGTTCTGGAGTACCCTGCCTCTTTGTCTACTGGGAAGGGTGGCGATATATAAAATGACTCCACTCCAGAAATTGGTATATGGGCTCCAGAACACACCATAGAGGGTGCCGGACGCCTTCTTCCAGCAGTTGGAGGGAGAGGTGAGGCTCCTGTTGTGGAATGGCTGGCCACCCTGTACAACACTGTCAAAACTGTTGACGGGGGTACACAACAGAGTGATAACCTTGCTGGATGTACAGTATTATTGGTTGGCACAGCTAGTGGTTGTAAATGAGCAATCATGCACTTTAGGGATATAAATAATAATAATAATAATAATATGCTCTGCAAAAAAATGCATGTCCCCACTTCACTGAGAAGGTAAGTCTAGCTGCTCACCGCCGGACCTGGTAGCAGTTTCACCTCTACTTCATTTCTGAACTTGAATTCACAATTAAGTTTAGACACCTAATGAAACACTGTTTAGCTAGAACCAAATTTGATTGTCTGACCAGCCGTTTACCCTGATCTGCTGAGCAGAAGCTCAGCTCAGCATCAGGTGGCTGTGAATTTAAAACAATACCCTCATTAACTACTTTGGCATCTTGCTACCTTTATTGTAGGAAGCTTGGACAAATGCTAACAGCACTAGTTGCCTAGAGATGGGAACTTTGCAGATAGTGCAGACTCTCTGGACTTAGAAGCTTTGTATTTCTGGAGAACCTGATCTGAAATGCACTATTTACCTGGACCAGGGCAAGCATGATGCTCTTCTCCCTGAGGCCATAAAGAACACACAGACCTGACAATTTAGTGTGCTTAAACACGTAACTGAACAACCCTGAGGAAACAGGTGCTGCCTTAAACTCAGACTACAAGTATGTGCCCAGGTGAACAGGACCTGCATGGAGGCTGGCATGAGATACCATGTGAAAGGACTAATAATCATTGGCGGCCTGGAGGAGGGTTGGAGGAGGGCGAAGGGGATGGGGGAAACAATAAAAAATAAATAAATAAAACAAATAAAACGTGCCTTTCCCGCTGTTCGCACCAACTCCTGCTGCCTCGCTCGTCGCTCCTCTTCTTGTGGTGTCCCGGCATTAGCTGGGGCACCAGCACAGGCTACCCGGCAATCCTGCTGCTGCCTTTATGCTAAACTTAGCATCAAAGCAGCACCAGGATTGGTATGAGTGGCTCGGACTGCCACTCAGACACAGCCCTGGGGTTGGTGCAGTTTCCAGCCAGGAAACCTACGTAAGCATGAGTGTTTGGCCGGCCAAAGATTGTCGGCCAAACACATATGCTCAGTTAGGAGCACTCTCTCCTCCTCCCCCTTCCCCCTTCCCACCTCCCATGACCCCACCTGCTCCTCCCTGCACTGGTGGCTGAGCCAGCAGATGAAAAATAAAACAATAGTTAACTATGTTTTTTTTCCTTTCCTGCCTTTTGGATGGGGGGAGCGATGCTCCTCAGCCATTGCAAAGGAGTCGTCCCTGCTTATAATTAGAAGGAGATGACCCACTTCACCTGCCCCCTATGTACCGACCCTACTGTCCCATAAAGAGCCCCTGAACCACTGTTACATATGTTCCATGCAAGGTGGGTAGAAGAAAAAATCAGCACAATGTCATTGTATTTGTAGTACCTTTTATCACCCATTCATGAGAGTAAGTTTAAGTGTTCCTGCCTTTCACAGAAGTCCCTGACGTGTAATCGGTGGCCAGGGCTGGTTGTGTTTAATCATTGAAATTATCCTTTTATATCTTATGGTTTCTTTGGCATTGCAGCTTGAATTTCCACTTTTAACTAAATTAAGGTGCCACTTTGACCCCAATAGGTGGAACCTGTCCAATTGGTCCTCACAGACCTTTGGATGCCTCATTCACACAAAATCAAAACAAGGTGTTTCTGTGGTACAGGACTCTATATAATATGCCACCACATGGGGCCACAGTGAGTTCCTATTCAATGTCCTGAGTTTAGGAAATTAACAGAAAGATGGGTTTATTTATTTACTGCAGAACACATATATTGTTAACTTACATATCTGTTGAGTTAGTTATAGTAAACATATTTTTATCAACACATAATTTTATGCCAGGCCTGGAGGCGTGGATTTCGCTTCTTTTCTCTTCACTTTATTCAACAGCAGCCAAGCAGAGATATTCAAAACTTCATTTTCCATAGGCACTTGGGAAAAAAATAACAGGTAAGTAAATGACAACAACCAATCAACAGTTCTCAGTGTCTTTCTATTCCATCATCACTGTTGCCACCTACTCTTTTTTTGCTGCTCCTACAGCCGCGCTAAGTGCCTTGTACCTTGGTGCCATTTTTTACTTATCTTGTATTGCATGATTTTGTGTTTGATTGCTAGATATTTGCTAATTTATTGTATTGCCATGCTGACCTTGGGAACGCTTGTAGCTCCTCTGCGGCTGCTTCTTTGAGGATTCTGTGCCTCTGCACTTCTAGGGCTGCTGCGGCGAGGTCCTTCAACCTGTAGAGGGTGACACCTGTAAAGCGCAACTTTTTGCTCCTTTCTGCTTTGGCCCCAGATGGCGCGTAGTGTAAAAGCTGTTCTGTCACACAACAGCATGGCCAACCGAGTGCCTGATTCAAACTGTTCTTCCCCATCATGCCTGGAGCGAGGCACCCCTTGTTCAGGGGTTTGTATTAAGTGTGAAGCACTCGTACGCTTCCCTGACACACACTTGCCCAGGCTGTGAAGTGCCCTGTGAAATGAATGGGCATGTGCGGTGTTGCAGGGAGTTTCCCTGTCATTGGCCTGGGGTGCCCTGGATAACCAGCTGGGACACCTCCACCTGAATCAATCCCTCTATACTTACCTAGCCTATCTGCATACACTCGCGCCCCCAGTAGGTGTTGATCCCCTTTACTGTGCACACTGTTCACTAAAACATTATGAGTGACCCTGAGGTGAACTACTCGGAGAAGGAACAGGTGACTTACCTCCCCATTGATGAGAGTCTTTGCAGGATCTTGGATGCCTCCATATGGTTGGTGGTCCTGCAGGTGTAGTGAATCCTAATTTTTTTTAAAGAGAAACAGGAGTTAGCTTAGCCTTTGGATTGCAGACTTGTGCCCCCGTCACCTAGTGACTTTTACCCAACTTAGCTTGCTCTGTTTTAGCGCACTTATTTAATTATAAGACGGCTGCCTTGTTTTTAGTTAGGCCTATGTTTTAGTTTCACATTATCAGTGCCACCAGGCTAAGGCGTCAATATCAAGTGACAAACATGACAAACTGTAGGTGTTCACATTAGGTACTTTCCCTCTTCACGCCTTTGAGGGAATTGTTTATATAAATTACCGTTCCAAGCATGTCTTGTTATCTATTGTTTGGGAACAGACATACATCAGGGGTCCGAGCAGATCTGTATAAATGCACCTCACTTAGATAGATAGTGAGAGGGATTCCGACCAGTTCCATTGCTGCTATCGATGCTGCTATCGATGCTGCACGTCGCCTTGACGCTGACCCAGTCTCCATTTCCCTACGGAGTCTGAGCTAGAGACCTCATTCCAAGGTAACAAGGGTAGGGGGGCTCTTCTCATGGACATAACATTGGCACATTAGGTTTGCAACACCTAGCTTTCTTTTAGGTAAGAGATTAGGTACACCATATTAGGGTATTGGGACATATCTCATACTTTATGTCGTTTTCATGTAATTTCAAGATGGTGGGGGTATTTATATTAATGACTCTTGTCTTTACCATTCTGTTTCTTGCATTATTCATTATCCTAATCATTGCAGCCCATGCAACTTTTCACAGATTGCAGTTTTGTTAAATAAAACCTATTGAACCCTTACTGCATCTTCTTCATTGCCTGTGTTTGATTGAGACATGTTGTTCACGTGAGAAAGGGGTCATCTCCGTTTAACCACTTCACTCCCTGAGATGTCACACTCTTGAGTCCATGCGTTAAGGCTGCCACAAATCACCTTTTACTGTTTGGGTTTTTGGTGAGGTGCTGCTTGTGAGCCGGGTGGGGTGGGATGACAGTTGCAATTTGCTGTAGGATTAGCATAGTCGCCTACAAACATAAGTGATCTCATCCTTGAACCAGCAGTCTTGCCTAGGGCAAGAGTCAAACTACAACATGGCACCACCAACAATGGTGTTTAGGCATTAATTTACGGAAACCCTATCACTGTCTCACATACTGCAGGTACCCTAAGTACCATTATACAGAGACATCCGTGGTCTTGGGGAAGACCTTCCTCAGCTGAAGAGGGACCACCTAATTGGGTTGTAGGTTGTTCGAGCTCGAACTCATAAAAGGACTTTTTTCCCCATTTGGTGTTCCATCTCTTTACCCACTTCAAAACATGGCTAATGCCATAGACATTCCTAAGAATGCTTGACAAGCATTAACACTACACCTAGTAGCACATGGCTTAACAGATGAGGGTGGGAATGTTACATTCATAGTAGAAGCTAGTGAAGCCTACTAAACAGAAGCATTCTACTCTTGGGTCACCTTTCCTGAGGAAGACCAAATATCATTCACATTCCACACATATAGAATTGCAAACGTTCCTCAAAGATACCAAGCATACCAGTCTCTTGAGATCCTGATTACTTATCATGAACATCAGAATTGGTTTAATGTCCCCCTACCACATGTAATACAAACAGTGATATTAGGTCCCTTAGGTAATGACGGACCAACGTGTCCTATATTTGCCACATACACACCTCACCCAGGTATCCAAAACATGCAGGCAGCAGACCTACGAAACTTATACATAGAGCTAGTAACACTCTATAACGACTTGTTCAGTTCGTTATGCGAACTCTGAGCACTACACCAGTGTTCCCAGCACCACCAGCACCTCCTGGATACCAATTGGCTACTGGGATTAATCCACAAACAGTGCATACTATCATGGGTAAAATACCCACAGAACGAGAGAAAATCCCGTTCTGGATAGCACAGAAAACAAACCAGCTGGAAGCTGTGTTCCCGCATATGGGACCTCAGGAGAAATATAGAATTCTCATGATGTGCTTGCCCTTTGGGATGGTTCCCTCGGTGGAAGACTGTGCCACATGCGGTACAGTCTTCACTGCAATTTATACTACCAGACATGGTACCCCAACACTTGCCAATTTACCAGAAGTGTTAAAACAAATACAGAATGAGCATGGGGCTGCACCAGCCCTAGATTTAGGGATGAAATTAATGCGTAACTTGGATGCAGTCCCCTCAATCATACACAGTAATATTAAAGGAGGATCGGTAGCACTGGCTATACGCCAGCCCCTCCGAGAGTTTCCACATTTGGACCGGGCGAAAGAGCTACCGAAAATTATTTCCGACACCTATACCGGTATAGGACGGGATAGTTTGGGAGCCAAGCCGAAGAAGCTTGAATTACAGAGTACCACCCCTAAGGATGGCACGAAAGCACAGGAGGGTCCTAAGAAGCAATGAGATAAACAAAAACAAAGATAGCGGAAATCAGAGAGCAGATTCTCCACAACCAGAGAACTCCGATAGGAGATGCACTCTCAGAAATAGAGAAAATATAAAAGCTCCTGACAGATATACTGATTCATGTCCCTCTCGTTCCTTTCAGGACACACCGGATAGATGTAGCGAGAGAGGGGGCCATCTTGATCGACGTCCTGAATACGTGAAACAGAAGAAAGACTCACCACAGTCTTCAGACAAAAAAGAAGATAAGTCCCACAACAAAAGCCACAGTTTAAAAAAAAAAAGGTGGCAGCACTGTCAATTAAAAATGCCAGTACACTTGAGAATATTGCTGAAGAACAAGACGTGGGCAGTGACACTGTTAGACAGCACAGCAGAGGTCACGATATGTCACCAGAGACTGAAAGATCATCTGGATGCATCAGCAACTACCATTTCATTGCAGTTGAGACTGCGGATGGGCGCGTTCTCCCATCCAACAGGGTTTATGATTTAAATATCCAAATTGAGGGAGACGTAGAGTGCACCATTGGTGTGATATTTTGGGATGAACTTAGTTGTGATATCCTGCTGGCCGAAAGGGACTGGCCACCCGAGCACATCCGTAAGCTTCCACATGAGGAAGATGTTATTTTGCCTTCTTTCTCTGATCTTGTTCCTGAGGCGTTAAAACAAGCCTACTCTGTCAATTGGGCTTTGGCACAGGTACCTGCGATGTACCGCAATCATGAAGGTTGGAACAAGGACTCTCCTTGTCATGTTATACCTATAAGGTCTACACCCCAACCTCAGCCATAATATCCTGTTAAACATGAAACAAAAGCTCCGGTGAGGGAGATCCTCACACAGCTCGAATACCAGGGAGTAATTGAGCCAGGTGTCTCTGCAATGAATAACCCATTATTCCCCGTTGCAAAACCAGACCATTCCTACAAATAGACTTATATTATAGACACTTAAACAGTCATACACGTACATACACTATACAAAAGTCACATAGTACAGCACTAATTAATAACATAGTGCACAGAAAATACAAAATAACATTGGATATTTCCAATGGTTTCTTCTGCTAGAACTGAGCACATGAAAGTCAGGACCTGAGTACATTCTCATTTGGCTCACAAAAACGCTTCTGCTGTTTGCCCCTGGGCTACAAGAGCAGCCCAGGGCTGTTCTCAGCCCGTGTAACATCAATACTGCATAATATTAATTCTGAGGCGTTGTCCTACGGGGATGACATCTATCTCACAGATGACGACCTCAAGATTCATCTGGCCGGGGTCGATCACATCATTTTAGGATTCGCAGCCTTTGGCTATAAATGTAATTTTAGAAAAACTAAAATAGCCTTTCTCAACATAGTGTTCCTGGGATACGAGCTTTCAAACGAGGGGAAGAGCCTGGCCCCACAATTTCTAGAGTAATGTGCACAACTTCACCTACCTAATACTCTCAAGAAACTACAGTCTTTACTTGGTTTCTTTAACTTTGTTAGAACTTACATTCCTGACTATGCACAACGTATCAAGCCACTCCATGACTTCAAACCACTTGCACACTAGCGATATTAAAAGACATTTGGGGCCAGATGTATGAAAAACGCCTTTTGCAATTCGGAAATAGCGATTTTTAAGAAATCACTATTTCTGATTCGCAAAATGCAATGTATCATATGTGCGATTCGGTAATAGTGATTTCTTAAAAATCGCAAATGCTACTACCGAATCGCAAATTGTGATACAGCCCCCATTCGCATCTATCGGCCTGTCGGCCCATATTTGTGAATATTATGCATGTCCCAAATTGCGAATTCCTAACTGGAACTCGCAATTTTGGGAAATGCAAAGTCCAGGGTGCTGGGCGCCTAAGGACCCCTCTGCTGCACTCCAAAACATTTTTTAACAACATGTGCACACATGCCAAAAGGGCATGTGTGTTTTACATGTAAATTTTAAAAATGCATTTTAAATGCATTTTTAAAATTTGCACATGGTTACCACCAAGTTCAACTTGGTGGTAATAGCGATTCCTTAATGCCCAATTCGCATTAAGGAATTGCTTCATACATGTGCTTTAGAAATCACAAATAAGGATTCCTTATTTGCGATTTCTTATTTAGAGAGTCGCACTTTGCATATGGTGCCTCTTCGAACACTTGCCTATAGTGTGCCTTGCTGTTAAGCCAGTGCCTCCTGTGGACCAAGCACTGCTAATTTCCCTGATGAGGGTTCATTCACAGTCGTGCCTCTTGAGATTAAGGCTAATTCGTGAGGCCACTTATGAGCCACCCTTGGTGAACGACCTGGCTCTTTTTGGCACTGTGGAGAGTGCCACTCCTGCAGGTGGACCTGCACTAGGGACTTCCACGGACTACTGTTCCGTAGATCCATCTGCCCATCCTATAATTGGTCATCTGATGATGTGGCCTCTTTTCTGAGGTCCTTTCCATTCGATGGCTTTGAAGACGCTCTTCAAGATCATGACTACTATTAGAAAGATTTGCTGATTGGCTTATAATACCAAATTCAAAGTTTGCAGCTATTGCCCCTACTTTGGCCTGCTGAGATTCTCATAATTGACATTATGGGGGTCATTATGACCCCGCCGGTCGGTGGTAAAATGGTGGTAATTACCACCAACAGGCTGGTGGTACCTACCGCCATATGATGACATTTGCGGGTTGGCTGAAGCCAACCCTCCAATGTACCACTCTGACCGCCATGGCGGTAACAGCCGCCGGGCTGGAGATAACTATCTCCAGCCCGGCAGCCGTCACAGTTCCGCCTGCGGGATTATGACCCCGCCTACTGCCATGGTTTTCGTGGCCTCAAAAACCATTGCGGTAGGCACTATCAGTGACAGGGAATTCCTTCCATGTCACTGATAGGGGTCTACCCCCTCCCCCTCCCTCTTCAGGGTCGCCCTCCCACCCCCTCTTTCCTCTCAAAACCCCCCCTACAATCACACCCCCTTCACACACACACACACACACGCATACACACACACCCATAGACACATGCATCCATGCATGCATACATCCATTCACACACACATCCACACACACTTATATACATACAGGCAGACACGCATTCACACAACACAACATACATGCACTCACGCCTCCATACATGGACACACATTCAAAACGAGACACACACCTGCATACATGCATGCACAAACATTCACACCCCCCCACACACACAACACCCCCTCCCCTGTCAGAGCACCCACTTACCTGAGTTCAGGGGGTCCTGTGACAGAAGACAGGACGGTGCACTGCGGCTAGCAGCAGCGTCCATCAGCAGAACCCGCCACGCCATATGATGGGTCAGAATACAGCTGGCATCCGTCTACTGGTGTGGCGCTGCTTGTGGCAGCAGCGCCACCTTACCGCCATCCGGCCACAGCCAGATTTCCACCATCCTTCTGGTGGAAATCCGGCTGTGGTCATAAAATGGCAGATGGCTGGTAGCTGCGGTGACGGTCTTTTGGTGGCCGTAGCTGCGGGAGTAGGTGGTTTTTACCGCCAATGTTGTAATGAGGGACTATGGCAGTCATTACAACAGTGTCGGTAAAAGCCGCTTACCGCCGTGCAGAAGACCGCCAACACACCTCCGCGGCCACGGACTTCCGCCACAGCTATTATGACCCACATGTCAGAATCTGCCAAAATTCAGACACCCACACAAGTCCAGCACACCAAAACTCAGTGATAAACTGGCAAAAACAAAACCTCCACCGTCACCCCAACAGAAATACGCCCACACTATCACGACACACGAATCCATGCGGCGGTCTTTCAACCGCGGTATTCCATTGGCAGTACATACCGCCTCGTTCAAAATACAAACACTCTTACAAAACACAGCCACATTGGACAATTCGAAATACACACACCTGATACACATACACACACCACTCCCACACACCCATTACAATATAAAACACACACCCACATCACCCACAAACCCCCAAGACAAGAAATTCCAAAAGAAGGCCAGAGAGAGAGCACCAGCAAGAACAACAGCATCCACAGGAACACAACACCATCACCCACAGAACTTCCACGCACCTCACACAACACATCACTACATATCAGCACACTTATCACCAAACACTCCACCCCACACATCACCTACACCACCCCATGGCACGGCAAAGGTCCCCCCAGGTTCTCGGAGGAGGAGCTCAGGGACATGGTGGAGGAAATCGTCTGGGTAGAGCCACAGCTATTAGCGTCACAGGTGCAGCACACCTCAATTGCAAGGAAGATGGAGCTATGGCGAAGAATAGTGGACAGGGTCAACGCAGTGGGACAGCACCCAAGAAATCGGGAGGACATCAGGAAGAGGTGGAACGACCTACGAGGGAAGGTGCATTCCGTGGTCTCAAGACACCACCTGGCGGTTCAGAGGACTGGCGGCGGACCCCCACCTCCTCCCCCACAACTAACAAAATGGGAGGAGCAGGTTTTGGTGATTCTGCATCATGAGGGCCTCGCAGGAGTAGCTGGAGGATTGGACTCTGGTAAGACAAATCTTAATTATTACATCCCCGCCCCTACCTGCATGCCATCACATACCCCCACCCTCACCCTCACCCCCAACACCCCAACTCCTCACATATGTCCCAACATCAAGAACCATCCATCCCAACACCAAGCCCTGCATGCAACAACAAAGCATGGACACCCATCACTAAAGCATGCCCACTGCACATACCCATACAACCCCCTAAACCATCCTCACTCAAGGTCCCACACAGGAATGCAAGCACTGGGGTACACGGTCACTCACCCATTGCACACAATGACACACACAGATGTAATAACCATCCTTTTATACCCCTGCATGACCCCTACCCAATGTCACCGGACAGGAGGGTCCACACATGTCCACGCCACCAACAGAAGAGGCCCACAGTGATGACAGCAGCTCTGTCCAACTGGATCCAGATGAACAGCCCGGCCCATCGGGGACCTCAGGACAGTCGGTTCCCCTCACCCAGTCACAGGCCACCACAGACCTTCCCCGCTTTGGAAACACCAGCACAGCACCCACCCAGCGGGCCCATACCTCCATTCCTAGGACACGTCAATCAGCAGTGTGTCCACCGCTACAGGGAACCCAGGATAACCCACCACCCCGACAACAACAGGGACCTGGGGGCAGTGGTAGTGGGCACACGGTCCAGGGGACGGAGGCCCAGGAACACAGGGGAACTGGGAGGGCTGCTGTGTAACAGGGGCGGAGAGGCCAAGGGAACTCACTCTCCACGAGGCTCTGTCCTCCATCATGGGAGCATACCATCACTCCGAGGAGACGATGGCAACGGTACTGGCCAAGTTTCAGGAGACCCAGCGGCTGAAGGAGGAACAGTATATGGGTTTCAGGGAGGAACTCAGAACCATCAGCTCCACCCTGGGCACCATCGTAGGGGTTCTGAAGGAAGTACTCAACACCAGGAGGGTCACTGTGGCACTACAAGGGGCCCCTGACACTAGCATGGACGATGAACTGCCCACCACCTCCGCCGGCACTAGTGGACAGGACGCCTTGCCACAGGACCACCACACCAGCACCCCACCCCCTGTAGAGGGAGAACCACCTCACAAATGGTCCCTTATATCCAGGACAAAGACAGAGCACGATGCCAAGACCCTCGCCAAGAAATGAGACCACCCTGATTGTCATCCTACTGTCCCACTTTGTCACCCTGTCCATACTTTAACTGCCCCAGCTCCACTTCCTATGCCCATTTGGGCAATGCACCTGTGAGACTAATAGACTGGACTCTGCCATGGACATTCCTCCGCCATCACCCCTCACCATTTCAATACCCCCTCCAATATTGAGCACTTAAATAAACACACTTAAAGCACAAAACAATCTGGAGTCTGTCTGTGATTTCGAAATAGTGTATTAGCAATTACAGTGACAAAATGCTCTTTAAATTGTAATGTCAACATACCTATGTCACACAGCTCTAGTCCATGAGGAATCTAAGCAGATGTCACACAGTGGGACCCACATCTGTGAAATCGTAAGGGAAAGTGACAACTCAGTGACCATACACTGGGTGAAAACGACACACAGTAGAGAGGTAGTAATGTTAAAGTTCATGTAGTAGGCAGGTCTGTACACTTACCTGTGTCTCACTGGAAATATTGCTGGATCACTGAGTCCCTGTTGTTCATGTCTTCTTCCTCTGCTTCCTCGTCTTCACTGCCCACAGGCTCCACAGCTGCAACAACACCACCATCTGGACCATCCTCCTGCAGAAAAGGCACCTGTCGTCGCAAAGCTAAGTTATGAAGCATACAGCAGGCCACGATGATCTGGCACACCTTCTTTGGTGAGTAGAATAGGGATCCACCTGTCATATGGAGGCACCTGAACCTGGCCTTCAGGAGGCCGAAGGTCCGCTCGATCACCCTCCTACTTCACCCATGGGCCTCATTGTAGCGTTCCTCTGCCCTTGTCCTGGGATTCCTCACTGGGGTCAGTAGCCATGACAGGTTGGGGTAACCAGAGTCACCTGCAAATGGGGAGGGACAACTGTTAGACATGCACTAACCTGGAGGGATATCCCCAGACAACCATTCCCACTGTCTTGCCTCCAGGTGCTCACCTAATAGCCACACACGGTGCCTCTGGAGTTGACCCATCACATAAGGGATGCTGCTATTCCGCAGGATGTAGGCGTCATGCACTGAGCCAGGGAACTTGGCATTCACTTGGGAGATGTACTGGTCTGCCAAACATACCATCTGTACATTCATAGAATGATAACTCCTTCAGTTTCTGTACACCTGTTCACTCCTGTGGGGGGGGACCAAAGCCACATGGGTCCCATCAACGGCACCTATGATGTTGGGGATGTGTCCAAGGGCATAGAAATCCCCTTTCACTGTAGGCAAATCTCCCACCTGAGGGAAAATGGTGTAGCTCTGCATGTTTTTCAGAAGGGCAGACAACACTCTGGACAATACGTTGGAAAACATAGGCTGGGACATCCCTGATGCTATGGCCACTGTTGTTTGAAAAGACCCACTTGCAAGGACACGGAGCACTGACAGCACCTGCACTTGAGGGGGATTCCTGTGGGCTGGCGGATTGCTGACATCAGGTCTGGCTCCAACTGGGTACACAGTTCCTGGACTGTGGCACGGTCAAACCTGTATGTGATAATCAAATGTCGCTCCTCCATTGTCGACAGGTCCACCAACGGTTGCCACACCGGAGGATGCTGCCATCTCCTCACATGTTCCAGCGGACGGTGCCTATGAAGGACAACAGCAAGCACAGAGTCAAACAACTCAGAGGTACGTACCCACAGTTTACCCAGAACACCAATCATACACAAAAGGTGGCCTGTATGTGTGTTGAGTCTAGGCCTAGGTATGTGTGACGCAGTTGGAAATGAAGCCATGTGGGCCCCTGAAATGGTGGCTGCCTGACCTGTAAAGTGGGACAATGGGATGTGAGGTAACTGCGCTGGCATTGTACACCGTCGCTGTAGGTGGTAGAAGACCGCGGCGCAATGCTGCATTGGTTAACATTGGACCCTATGGGTCCCAGGAGCCAATGACGATGTACGCCGGCAGTGACGGTACGCACCGCCGCGGACGTGACCGCCATTTTCTATTTGTTTAATCGCTCAATACCTGATCTTCGACAGGAGGGGACCTACGCTGCAAGTGCTGCTGTGACCTCGGTCTGGAAGAGACAATGGCTTGAGTGTCTGGGGAAAGGGCCCCTGCCTTCACATCGGAGGAGTTGGAGAAGCTTGTGGATGGGGTCCTCCTCCAGTACACGCTACTCTACAGTCCTCTAGACAAACAGGTAAGTACACAGGGAGCATGTTGTATGGGCTATGCCTGTGTGGAGAGGGCTGGATGTAAGAAGGAAGGGGGGAGAGTGCTGCATGCATGAAAGATGGTGAATGCATGTGCCACATGGCAAGGGTAGGGATGGGGGCCAATCAGTTTGACGGTGCAGTTGGTAATAACTTCTCTTTTTTCCCTGTACATTTCATGTAGGTCAGCGCCCACCAGAAAAAAAATATTTGGCGTGCCATCGCCAAGGACGTCCGGACCCTGGGGGTCTACCACAGACCGAGCACCCACTGCCGGAAAAGATGGGAGGACATTCGCCGCTGGAGCAAGAAGACGGTGGAGGCTCAGCTGGGGATGGCCTCCCAACGTGGGAGGGGTGCCCGTTGCACCATGACCCCCCTGATGGTCAGGATCCTGGCAGTAGCCTACCCAGAGTTGGATGGGCGTTTGAGGGCATCACAGCAGCCACAAGGGGGTGAGTACACTCTCATTCTGCTGACTTTGCGCGCAGTGGAGGGGTCTGGGTGGGGGAGGTGGGCTGTGGGCTTCCCTAGGCCAGGGCGAGTTCCGTAGGCAAGGCCCTTCCTTAAGGCAGGCCATGTGGCACACCAGCCCACCTCTGTAGAGTGACAAGTACACCTAGTCATGCCCCTGTGTCATCTATGTGTGCAGATGTCGTCCATAGCCTTGTAGGCCATTTCCCAGGAATTGAACAGTGGAGCCCAAGAGCGCGGCGTAGTGCAGGGGGCTTCTGTGTCTGTCGTGTCTGCCAACTGTAGCAGTAATGCATGCACTCAACATGTCTTTCTTCTGTCTTCCCCCCCCTTTTTGTGGTCTCCCTGTTCTTGTGTGCATTAGCATCATCAGGCGGGGGATCAGTGGCACCGGAGCACGAGGGAGCTGCATCCCACATGGCCCTGGAGGGCGACACTGTGGAGTCTGAATTCACCAGTGGGACGGAGGGCGAGGGGAGCTCCACGGCGGGGACAGGATCTGACACCAGCGACACAGACTTGTCCTCTGATGGGAGCTCCCTTGTGGTGGCAGCAACATCTGTGTCCCCCTCATCTACAGGTACAGCCGCCCCTACCAGCACCGCCCTCCCAGCAGCCCCTCAGCATTTGCCCCGTGCCCGCTCACCCAGGAGGGTGGGCATCACCTTCGCCCCAGGCACCTCAGGCCCTGCCCCAGTCACCCCTGCTGCCCTCAGTGAGGAGGCCATTGACCTCCTCAGGTCCCTCACTGTTGGGAAGTCTACCATTTTGAATGCCATCCAGGGTGTAGAGAGGCAGTTGCAACAAACCAATGCATTCCTGGAGGGCATTCATTCTGGGCAGGCGGCCCTTCAGCGAGCTTTTCAGACTCTGGCCTCAGCACTGATGGCAGCCATTGTCCCCTTCTCTAGCCTCCCTGCTCCAACTTCCTCCACCCCGACCCAATCCCCTGTACCTCAGCCTATCCCAAGCACACCTACAGATCAACATGCACACACCTCAACACCCAAGGGAAGCTCAGGCAAACATAAGCACCACACATCCCACAGGCACTCACACAAGCATCACACACATGCAGACACACCAACCTCCACTGCCTCCACTGTGTCCCCCTCCTCCTCATCTCCCTCCTCCCTCCCAGTCTCATCTACACTGACACCTGCATGCACTACCTCTACAGCCACTACGTCCCTCTCCAGCACACCCACCGCCACACCCCGCTCACGTGCAGTCACCACCCCCACTACCATTCACACGTCTCCTGTGTCCTCTCCCAGTGTGTCGGTGACGCCCCCTCCCAAGATACACAAACGCAGGCACACACCCACCCAACAGTCATCCACCTCACGACAGCCTCCAGCGCATGCACCTTCACCCAAAGTCACCAAATGTACACCTCCCACAACCACCACCTCTTCCTCCACTCCCACACACCCTCCAGCTACCCGTCCCAGTGTGTCCACCCTTGACCTCTTTCCCACACCTCCCCCACCCCGTCTGTCTCATAGGTCCCGAACTAGCACCTCAGCCACAACATCTCCGGGACCAGTGGTGCCTGTAGTCACCGGAATCTGGAGTGCACCGGCCACCAGGGCAGCCAGTGTGGCACGGAGCCACAACACAGACAGTCCCCCACCTGGGAAGCATCAGAAGTTGGCCAGAGCCCGGCGGGAGAGGGGGAAGATTCCAGCCACCAAACCTGCTCCCAGGGGTCCCATTGGGAGTGTGGAGTCAGCTGTGACACCTTCCAAGGTGGGGAAGGGCCACAAGAAACCCGGCAAGTCTCGGAAGAGCAGCACGGCGGAGAAGACCGCCATCATCCCCGATGCCCAGGAGGCCACCGCCAGCATCAGCCCAGTTGCCAAGGAGGCCACCGCCAGCATCAGCCCAGCTGCCAGGAGGCCACTGCCAGCATCAGCCCAGCTGCCCAGGAGGCCACCGCCAGCATCAGCCCACCAGCATCAGCCCAGCTGCCCAGGAGGCCACCGCCAGCACCAGCCCACCTGCCCAGGAGGCCACCGTCAGCATCAGCCCAGCTGCCCAGGAGGCCACCGCCAGCTCCAGCCCACCTGGCCAGGAGGCCACCGCCAGCACCAGCCCACCTGGCCAGGAGGCCACAGCCAGCACCAGCCCATCTGGCCAGGAGGCCACCGCCAGCACCAGCACCAGCTCCGCTTGGCCATGAAGGACCACCAGCAAAAGCCCTGCTGGGCCATGAAGGACCGCCAGCAGCTGAGACCCTGCAATGGAGACCTCCATCTCAAGCACCGCTGAACAGGGCACCGCCATCTCAAGCACCGCTGAACAGGGCGCCGCCATCTCAAGCACTGCTGAACAGGGCACCGCCATCTCAAGCACCGCTGAACAGGGCACCGCCGTCTCAAGCACCGCTGCACAGGGCACCGCCATCTCAAGCACCACTGAACAGGGCACCGCCATCTCAAGCACCGCTGAACAGGGCACCGCCGTCTCAAGCACCGCTAGCCCATGAGCGGTAGGGGCACTGACGCAACTGAATCCGTCACGGGGTGAATGATGCACTCTGGGCACCATGACCCCTCCAGAACCAGTAGAGACTGTCATCCACTACCTCTGTCCTTAGCAGGATGAAGCACTCTGGGCACCATGCCCCCTCCAGAACCAGTGGAGAGATCCATCCACTACCTCTGTCCGTAGCAGGATGAAGCACTCTGAGCACCATGCCCCCTCCAGAACCAGTGGAGAGATCCATCCACTACCTCTATCCTTAGCAGGATGAAGCACTCTGGCCACCATACCCCCTCCAGAACCAGTGGAGACTGTCATCCACTACCTCTGTCCTTAGCAGGATGAAGCACTCTGGGCACCATGCCCCCTCCAGAACCAGTGGAGACTGTCATCCACTTGTGAGACTGTGGCTTTGCACTCCCCAGGATTGAACAGTGGGCAACCCACCCACTGTAGGGACTTGTGAGACTGTGGCTTTGCACTCCCCAGGATTGAACAGTGGGCAACCCACCCACTGTAGAGACTTGTGAGACTGTGGCTTTGCACTCCCCAGGATGGAACAGTGGGCAACCCACCCACTGTAGAGACTTGTGAAACTGTGGTTTTGCACTCCCCAGAATTGAACAGTGGGCAAACACCCACTGTAGAGACTTGAGAGACTGTGGCTTTGCACTTCCCAGGATTGAACAGTGGGCATGTGGCCCCCTCGTGGATTTGGCGTCGTGCACTCAAGCGGCTGAGGTGCCCTCCTTTCCCTCCCCCTGAGGTGCCTGTTTAGTTGCTCTCTGATGCCCCTGCAGTGTTCTCTCGGTCATGGTCGGGGATCTTGTGTGGGCCTCGCCCATACAGTGTGGTCCCAGTGTTCTACGGACTTTCTTAGTGCACTACCTGGACTACTATTCTTGGTATATATTTTGTACATGGTGTATATATATATATATATATTTCTGCCTACTTGTTTTTAATATATTACAATGGTTACACTCATTTTCTATTGTGTTTGCATTCTTCCAGGGGGTTTGGGTGGTGTAACTGTACTGTATTGATATGCATTAGTGTGTGTGTTGTAGTGGGTGAGGGTGTGGGTGGGGGTGTTGCGTGTGTGTGTCTCTGTTTTTTGCCTCCCCCGTCTCCTGTGTCGTAGGTGCAGTACTCACCGTGGTCTTCGCCGCCGGCGTTGGTGATCCTGGTAGAGGAGCAGGAAGACTATTGCAGGTAGAATTTGGAGTTCCGGGTCCATGGCATCCTCGTTCCTCGTGGGGTGTGGAGAGGTGAGCGTTTTCCCTTCGGGATTCCTGTTTCCGCCGTGTTTTTATCCGCGATGAATACGCCCCGGAAAAGGTGGCGGATTGGCCTATCATAATAGTGTGGGCGGTACATTGTCTCCCGCCTGTCTATTGGCGGTGATCGCCGCGCTTCTTGTTTGTACCGCCATGGCGGTCGGAGTGTTAAAGTGGCTGTCTTTGTTGGCGGTTTCTGCCACGGTCGTAATTGCAATTTTTTTACCGCCGGCCTGTTGGCGGACTTACCGCTGCTTTAACACCGACTGCCAGGGTTGTAATGACCACCTATATCTCTTTGTATGTTTTTAGCTATTGATTTTTAAAATGCTTTTAAATATGATTTTTAGCTAGTTTTCATGCTTTTAGCTTTTTGGCCAGAGCACTTTTTTGCATTGGGTTCATTCGCCTTCGGGGGCATCACTAATATGGCGTCATACTTGTTACGGCAATGGGAAGGGTGTAGTGAATCCCAGTTTGTTTTAATGGGAAACAGGAGTTAGCTTAGCCTTTGGCTTGCAGACTCATGTCCCCGTCACCTAGCGACTTTTACCCTACTTTTAGGTTAGAGATTAGGTACATCATATTAGGGTATTAGGGCATATCTCATACTTTACATCATTTTCATGTAATTGCAAGATGGTGGGGGTCTTTGTATTAATGACTCATGTCATTACCAACCTGTTTCTTGCATTATTCATTATCCTAATCATTGCAGACAAAGCAACTTATCACAGATTGCAGTTTTGTTGAATAAACCTATTGAAACCTTACTGCATCTTCTTCATTGCCTGTGTTTGATTGAGACATGTTGTTCAAGTGAGAAAGCGTAATCTCCGTTTACCACAACACTCCATGAGATGGCACCCACAAATCATCTTTTACTGTTTGGGTTTTTGGTGAGGTGCTGCTTGTGACCCGGGTGGGTTGGGACGACAGTTGTGATTTGTTGTAGAATTGGTGTAGTCGCCTACAAACATAAGCATCTTCTTGGCCTATGCCCCCCTTACCTCTGGGTCAGCCACTCCCCCCGTTCCCCAACCTTAACCGTAAGAGGGCCCCTGCCTCAGGCTTTGACACAGATTTAGTTGCCCGCCTGAAGAGGGCCTTCATGGCCTGCTCTCTCCTCACAGAACCAGACACAACACCAGAGGGGTCATTACACCCCTGGCGGTCTTTGACTGCCAGGGCTGTTTGGGAGGAAGCACCGCCAACAGGCTGGCGATGCTTCCAGGGGTGATTACGACCGCGGCGGAAGCACCGCGGTCGCACCGCCGGGACCGGCGGTGCGACCGCCACTTTTGTCCTGGCGGGAGTAATCCTCCAGTACTGCCCAGGGGATTACGAGTCCCCCTCCCGCCAGCCTTTTCATGGCAGTAAGAACCGCCATGAAAAGGCTGGCAGAAAGGGGAGTCGTGGGTCCCACTGCCACAGCCCCATTCAGCTTTTCACTGTCTGCTGTGCAGACAGTGAAAAGCGCGACGGGTGCAACTGCACCCGGCACACAGCCGCAACACCGCCGCCTCCATTTGGAGCCGGCTCCTGTGTTGCGGCTGAGATCCCTGCTGGGCCGGCAGGTGGAAATCAGGTTTCCGCCCTCCAGCCCAGCGGGGATCTCATTATGGCAGCGGCCGGAGTGCGGCCGCATTGACCGCCGCCCGGCGGTCCAACCTTAGGGTGTTGAAGCAGGAGGACAATATGCTGTTGATTTGCTGGGCCATGGAGAGAGATGAGTCTAGAATGATGCCAAGGTTTTGTGCGTGGGTGGTGGGTGTTGGGGGTGGTCCGAGGGTGGTGGGCCACCAGGAGTCATCCCATGCTGTCTTGTTGGGGCCGAAGATGATGATTTCTGTTTTGTTTGAGTTAAGTTTGAGGTGGCTTGATGTCATCCATTTGGCAATGTCGAGGAGTCCGGCGTGCAGGTTTATCTTGGCGGTGGCTGGGTTCCTGGTGAGGTAGCTGATGAGCTGGGTGTCGTCTGCGTAAGACATGATGGTGATTCCGAGGATGTTGGTGAGGGGGGCCATGTAGATGTTGAAGAGGGTGGGGCTGAGGGAGGATCCTTGGCGGACCCCGCAGATGATCTTGGTGGCTGGAGACCAGAAGGGAGGAAGACAAACTCTTTAGGTTCTTTTGGCGAGAAAGTAGGGGGGCCAGTCCAGGGCCTTGTTTCAAATTCCGGCGCCAAAAAGGCGTGAGCGGAGGGTCTGGTGGCATACAGTATCGAAGCTGCAGAAAGGTCTAGGAGGATGAGGGCGACGGTCTCGCCCTTGTCCACTCTGGTCATAATGTCGTCTGTGCAGGCGATGAGGGCGGTCTCAGTGCTGTGGTTCTTGCGGAATGCAGACTGGGAGGCGTCAAGTATGTTGTTTTCTTCTAAGAAGTGAGACAATTGGGCGTTGACTATCTTCTCAGTGAACTTTGCAGGGAAAGGGCAGAAGAGAGATGGGATGGTAGTTTGTGAGGTCTTCCGGGTCTGCTTTGCATTTTTTGAAGAGCGCGTTGGCTTTGGCGTGCTTCCAAACATCTGGGAAGGTTGCAGTGTCAAAGGAGCTGTTGATGATGGCGCAGAGCTGGGGAGCGATGATTTGGCCTGCCTTGTTGAAAATGTGGTGGGGGCAGGGGTCTGTGGGGGAGCCTTAGTAGATGGAGTTCATGGTTTGTTTGATTTCTTCATCGTTGGTGGGGAACCAGGTGTGTAGTTGGTTGGTGTGGGAGGGTGTTGTGTTGTTGGTCATGTCGGTGGTGGTGATGATGGGTGCTGATGCTGTGAAGCTGTTGTGTATGTCTGCGATTTTGAGGTGAAAATAGTTGGAGAGGGAGTTGCAGAGGTTTTGGGTGTTTGGAGGGTCAATGGGGCTGGATTTGGGTTTGGTGAGTTCTTTGAAAATGGCAAAGACTTCCTTGCTGTTGTGTGTGTTGTTGCCTATGCGTTCTTTGTAGAAGGACCGTTTGGTGGTCCGGATGAGTTGGTGGTGTTTGCGCATGGCTGTTTTGAGGGTGGAGAAGTTGCTCATTGAGGGTTCTTGGCGCCAGGCTTTCTCAATTTTATGGCATTCTCGTTTGGAAGCTTGGAGTTCTGTGGTGAATCAGGGGGCAGTCTTGATGGTGCGGGTGTTGTTTCTTTTCAATGGGGCGAGGGAGTCTGCGCAGGTTGTTAGCCATTGTGTGAGGTTCTGGGCGGCAGTGTTGGGATCGTTGGAGATGGGAGGTGGAGCTTGTGTGAGGTTGGCGATCAGGTGTTCTTTGGAGATCTTGTTCCACTTGCGGTAGGGTGTAGTGTGTTGTTGGTGGTGGGTAGGGGGTTTCATGAAGGAGAAGTGGACGCAGTGGTGGTCAGTCCAGTGGAGTTCGGTGGTGTGGGTGAAAGTGATGTGGCTGCTGGTGATGAAAATTGCGTCAAGTGGGTGTCCTGCTGAGTGAGTGGGTGAGGTGACCAGTTGCTTGAGGCCGAGGTCCGTGAGGTTGTCCACCAGGGCTGTGGAGTTGCAGTCGTGGGTGCTTTCCAGGTGAAAGTTGAGGTCACCAAGGAGTATGTAGTCTGTGGAGGTGAGGGCGTGGGAGCTGATAGTATCTGCGATGGCTTCGCAAAATGGGGGGCAGGGTCCTCGTGGTCTGTAAATGAGGGTTCCTCTAAGGGTGGGGTTGATGTGTATTAGAAAGTGTAGGTGTTCTGCGCTGTCTAGGGTATCGTTGGTGTTAGTGGAGATTTTGATGGTGTTTTTGTGCATGATGGCGAAACCTCCTCCTGGCTTGTTTATGTGGTCTGTACGGGTGATTTTGTAACCTTCTGGGATCGCTATGGCTATGTTGACTTCTGATGAGGGGTTCATCCATGTTTCCATTAGGAAGGCGATGTCAGGGGAGTATGTTGTGAGCAGGTCCCATAGCTCGATGGCGTGCTTGTGGACGGAGTGGATGTTAAGGAGGATGCAGTTAAGGTGGTTGCGGGGGTTGGTGTTATTGTGGTGCGTGTTGGTGTTGTTGGTGTTAGTGTGAGTGCAGGAAAAATGGCATGAGTGGCGTGTGTATGGTCTATATGTGGCTTTGGGGTTGGCCTGGGTGCAGGCGGGGTGCTGACCTGGGTTGAGGGCATGGAGTTCTGTGGAGGAGTAGTGCTGCTTTGGGGGGTCGGAGCAGCGTGGACCAGAGGGACGGGCGCTGGGCACGGTCCAGGCGCGGATGGGCGCAGGCGGGCTTTACTCTGGGGCGCCTCTGGCGCACCAGCGGTGTGCCACCATTAAGAAAGGGAGGTGGGAGGGAGGAGCAGATGGGTGGCGGGAGGGAAAGACCAATGTGGGCGCGAGTGGGGCGGAGACGCAGGGGACACACCAGCAGGGATCGGGAGACCAGCAAGAGTCGGATGAAAAACGGGCGGTGAAACACAGATGGCGAAACAAATTGGAATTGAAAAAGGGCACAGGAGCAGTCAGAAACAGTGCATGAAACGAAAAATGATTTACATAAAACGAAAGAATACACGAAATACAAAGTGCAGAGCACAATTAGATACGCCTACCACTAGGCACCTGGGATGAGGTGCAGGCGGGTGCATGCGGGTGGTGGAGGGCCTCGAACTTCCTTCTTGCGGCAAACAGCACAAGTGTGGCACTATGTTTAGAGCGGCAGACCCTGAAGCAGAGATCTGGCTCAAGACCAGGGTTCAAGTCCCGCTTCGGCAGGTCTTGGGCTCAATTCCCTTGGACCAGATAATTCTCGCCTTGGTGCCTAATCTAATTAATGAGTCCCACTCTGCAACTCTAGGCAATAGCTTGGTTAATCTCCACAACGGCCCCAACAGCGCTTGGATGCCTGGCTTCACCCTGGTGGTGCCCAGGAGTGGGCACCTCACAGGGAAAAGCCAGGAGGGGTTCCATAGCGGTATGAGTACAGCGCCTTGAGACCCTAACGGGTGAGTAGAGCGCTATACAAGTGCAAAGTTTACAGTTTAAAAGCGGAGTCAGGGGCACGGAGGCAGGCTGGTCGAGCCAAAGTGGACTCCTGGCCAAAAGCAGGTCAGGGGGTCACACAGGGCTCCGCGCAACAGCCACCATTAAGAAGGGGAGGTAGGAGGGAAGAGCAGCTGGGAGGCAGGAGGGAAAGACCAATGGGGGCGCGAGGGGGGCGGGGCCTCAGGGGACACAGCGGCAGGGATCAGGAGACCGGCAAGAGCCAGATGAAAAATGGGCGGTGAAACACAGAGGGCGAAATGAATTGGAATTGAAAAAGGGCACACGAGCAGTCAGAAACAGTGCATGAAATGAAAAACGATTTGCATAAAACAAAAGAATACACCAAATAAAAAGTGCAGAGCACAATTAGATACGCCTACCACTAGGCACCAGGGATGAGGTGCAGGAGGGTGCCTGCGGGTGGTGGAGGGCCTCGAACTTCCTTCTAGCGGCAAACGGCGGGGTCAGGGTCACGGAGGCAGACTGGTGGAGCCAAAGTGGACTCCTGGCCAAAAGCAGGTCAGGGGGTCACACAGGGCTCTGCGCAACAGCCACCATGAAGAAGGGGAGGTGGGAGGGAGGAGCAGCTGGAAGGCAGGAGGGAAATACCAATGGGGGCGCGAGGGGGGCGGGGCCGCAGGGGACGCAGCGGCAGGGATCGGGAGACTGGCAAGAGCCAGATGAAAAATGGGCAGTGAAATACAGAGGGCGAAACTAATTGGAATTGAAAAAGGGCACAGGAGCAGTCAGAAACAGTGCATGAAACGAAAAACGATTTACATAAAACAAAAGAATACACGAAATACAAAGTGCAGAGCACTATTAGATACACCTACCACTAGGCACCAGGGATGAGGCGCAGGCAGGTGGTGGAGGGCCTCGAACTTCCTTCTAGCGGCAAACGGCGAGGTCAGGGTCATGGAGGCAGGCTGGTGGAGCCAAAGTGGACTCCTGGACAAAAGCAGGCCATCTCATCCTGGCCATCTCAACAGAAAGGCATTGTTTGCTCCTCATGAAGATTGACCCCAAATTGTGGGACCTCAATACATCCAAGGCCGTCCCCCTCATCCAGGGAGGTTTGTTTGGCTACCCCTTTGTCCGCAAGCTAGGCAAGTTTGTGGAGACCTTTACATCACTGGAAGAGGTCCAAACTTCAGTCAAATGGATCTTTACTCCCTGAGTTTTCACCAGGGCTGGCCGGGGCAGGGGGTGCTTGGTTGGCCACTCACATCCCCAGGCCCCTGGCAGGAAAGCTGCTTCAAGGACAGGACAGTACCAGGATGCCTCCAGGTTGGGATATTTCTACCCAACCAGACCCTATCCCCGGCACAGGGGATCAAGCAGAGGTCATAGTGGTGGTGGCAGCCTCAACTCCTCCCAAGGTGAATGTCCAATTATCCTTCCACCACAGGTTGCTGGGAAGGTTACAGATGTTTCTTTCCAATTGGGAATCCCTTACCTCCAACACATGGGTGCTCTAAAAGGTATAGGGGCTCCACATAATGTTTTTCGGCTCTCAAATCCAATGGAGGCACCCCCCTCCCTCTGTGTTTTTGGCCATTGACAAGGCACTGGTGGACTCAGAGGTTTAAGAATTACTACACAAAGGTGCAATTGTGGAGACTGGGCCCCATCCAGTGGTGTTTCTCAGCAATGTATTTCTGGTGGACAAACAAGATGGCAGTCAACAGCTGGTAATCAACTTGAAGGAGTTCAACGAGTGGCTGAATATATCAGCACATCAAGATGCAGGGAATCCATCTTCTTCTGGGCCTCCTTCGTCCCAATAACTGGATGGTGCGTCTCAATCTAAAGGACGCTTATTTAACTATCCCAGTCTTCACCTCTCCGTTGCCGCTTGCTACAATTTCAGAGGAGGGGGCAGAGGTTTGAGTTCACAACCCATCCTTTTGGCCTCTCATCCGCATCCTGGTGTTTCACCAAGGTGAAGCGACCTGTGGTGGAGTGTCTCAGGGCTCCAGGCGTGCACCTCATTGTATACCTGGATGATCTCCTCCTCATTGGTCACTGCCACCAACTCTTGTTGTCACACATTCAATTGACCATTTCCCTCCCAGATTCGTAAGGTTTCATCATCAACGGGCAGATATCTGTCCTCACCCCTACCCAGTCCCTAGTGTTCCGGGGCTTTGTAGTGGACACTATTCAGGCCACACTCAGACTGCCCTCTCAGACGGTCAGCAGGATCAGACATGAACTGCCAAGGATGGTGTCCAAGCCCTCCACCTCCCTCCTCTAGGTTGCCAAGATTGTAGGCCTGCTGTCCTCCTCCATCCAGGCCATATTCCTGGGCCCCCTCCACTATCGGGCCCTGCAGTGCCTCAAAGCAGGCCACCTCCAGAAGGGGGTCACATACTCACAAGTGGGCCCTCTGTCAGAGGAATCACGCCAGGAGATGCAATGGTGGTTCGCCCACATGGAGGTCAGGAATGACCAGGCGATGTTTGGTTCCTTCCCAGACCTGATAATATAATCTGATGCCAGCGGCTCAGGTTGGGGAGCCACTTGTGGACCTTTTTTCACTGGATGACAGTGGCCCATTCTCTGTGGATCTTTTTGCCTCAAGGCTGGACCAGCAGATTGCCAGATACTTCACCTGGAGACCAGACCCGGGGTCACCCACCATAGATGCATTTCTACAGGACTGGCATCTAGAACAGGGCTATGCATTTACCCCATTTGTCATGATGGTGCATTTGCAGAAACAGGAAGCGGATCTGGTGATGGTTATGCTGATTTGGAGATCGTATGTCTAGTGTCCGGTTCTACTGGAACTTTCTTGGGAGTTTCCAATCCCTCTACCCTTTCTTCCAGATCTCCTCTGGGTTCCCGAAGTGAATCCCCAACCTCTAGTGATGCAGGGGTCTCTGTTGCTTATGGCCTGGAGGATTATCAGAAATGCTGGAAAGTCCGGGCATTTCAAAGCAGGCTGCCCCTCTCATGTCCAAGGCATGGATGAACAGTACTCTCAAGCGCTACCAGTCAACGTGATCTTGATGGTTGGACTGGTGTCACAGCAGACACCGGGGTTCAGTGGGGTCCAATGTTGTCCATATCTTGATTTTTCTGGCCTCCTTTGCCTCTGAAGGCCTGGCCTATGGTTGATAATACCTTTAGGTCCGCAGTATCGGCTGGACATGTGCCAGTGGGTGATCACCCAGTGAGAGAGCATACATTGGTATGGAAACTCATGTGGGCCATTTGATTATCTCTTCCACCAGAACCCAGGTGATATGGGATGTCAACAAGGTTCTAAATCTCTTCCTGTCGTGGCAGGCCAACAAATATCTTTCCGAATGGAACTTTCAGCCAAATTGTCCACTCTGTTGTGTCTAGTGTCTTGCTGAAGGGTTTTGGACATACAAGCTCTGGACATTACAGGAAGTGTATTCACACCCGAAGGGGTGACCTTCCATGTCTCTAGAAGAACGAAATGCAATTTTTGTATGGTCTCTTAGCCTTCCTTTCCAGATTCCCCGAAGTTGTGTGTAGTTCTCTGTATGAAGCATTATGAGGCCATGACGATGGATGGTCACCCCCATGGAGAGAATCACTTGTTCATCACCCTAAGGAAACCATTTTGGGTGGTGTCCTCCCCAACCATCTGTTGAGTCAGGAAGCTGGCATCGATACCAAGATTTTTTGGGCCCACTCAGTTAGAGGGGCTATGGCCTCTAAGGCTTTCTCCCTTCGTGCGCCCCAGTAGGACATTCTTCATGTGTCAGATTGGTCCTCAGATTCTACCTTCAAGAGCTTTTATTTCAAACTGATTCCCCATATGGCGTCACTGATGGTGGGGAAGCTTTAAACTAGCATATTCCTCGCCTCCGGTCCTGTCATAGAATGAAATATTTCCTAGCTGTTGTAACAGAAAGTTTAAATTCTATTAAGGACACAGAGACAAGGATTAACTCACCCAAAAATGGAACTCCCATTCCACCCTCCATCAGTTTTTCTTCATCGGAAAGCTGGCCATTTTTCGATTGATGATTTTCAGATATTGCTTTGTTGATGCTGCATTTGTTGTTTGGTGCCATTGACTTATTTACGGTTCTTGTACTCTGTTTCATGAGCAATGGTTTAAAGAGTCATTGATTGTGTTGTCTTTTTTTGCAGGAACTGACGGGTCCAAGCAAGATTTGAGAAGTGCTTAGTCGATCTTGGTTGCAGGCAGAAAGAGGAGGAGACAACAGCGATGATGAGATATAAAGACACTGAGAATTGTTGATTGGATGATGACTTTTACTTAACTGTTATTGTTTTCCCAAGTGCCTTTGGGAAAGGAAGTTTTGAACATCTCTGCTTGGCTGCTGTTGAATAAAGTGAAGAGAGAAAAACCACATTCCTCGCCTTCAGGTTCTTAATAGAAATTAAACTTTCCGTTTCAATAGATGGGACATTTTTTATTGCTTTTTCAATATTTTGGTGGTCAATATTTGTGCTGCTATATTTTGACAGCACAACATTTATAGCTAAATGTTCTGCTGCTTTATCAAAAGAATTTGGTCAAAAGTGTATTATCTTTATACAGATAATAATGGATGCCAAAAGGTTAAGGGGCATATTTATACTCTGTTTGCGCCGGATTTGCGTCGTTTTTTTTTACGCAAATCAGACGCAAAACTAACTCCATATTTATACTTTGGCGTTAGACACGTCTAGCGCCAAAGATTTTGGAGTTAGCGTCATTTTTTAGCGTGGACACCTACCTTGCGTTAATGATATGCAAGGTAGGCGTTCCCGTCTAAAAAATTACTCCAAGGCATGTGCGCCTTATTTTAACTCCCGTGCAAAAATGGCGCACGGGAGTGGGCGGGTCAAAAAAAATGACGTCCAGCCGCTTTTCCGTCATTTTTTAGCGCCTGGTCAGGGCAGGCGTTAAGGGACCTGTGGGCTCGGAAGGAGCCCAGAGGTGCCCTCCCATGCCCCCAGGGACACCCCCTGCCACCCTGGCCCACCCCAGGAGGATGCCCAAGGATGGAGGGACCCATCCCAGGGAATTTAAAGTAAGTTCAGGTAAGTATTTTTTTTTTTTTTTTTTTTAGCATAGGGGGGCCTGATTTGTGCCCCCCTACATGCCACTATGCCCAATGACCATGCCTAGGGGACAGAAGTCCCCTGGGCATGGCCATTGGGCAAGGGGGCATGACTCCTGTCTTTGCTAAGACAGGAGTCATGTCAATGGATGGTTGGAGTAAAAAAAAATGGCGCAAATCGGGTTGAGGCAGATTTTTTGCCTCAGACCGACTTGCCCCATTCTTTGACGCCCAAGCTCCATTTTCCCCTACGCCGGCGCTGCCTGGTGTGGGTCATTTTTTTGACGCACACCAGTCAGCTCCGCCGGCTAACGTCATTCCATAAATAAGGCGCCCGCATGGCGCTTTGGAATGGCGTTAGCCGGCGTTAATTTTTTTGACGCACAACTGCGTTCGCGCAGTTGTGCGCCAAAAAGTATAAATACAGCCCTAAGTGTGGTAAAGAACCTATAATAGCATCATAAAATTAGCACAGCCTTTCATATGGGGACATACCTTGATACATCTCGATATGCACTAGTGTGTTGCAGACTTCAAGTTTCAGCTTAAAAAAATAATTCTATTTGCTGTATTGTTGTAATAAACTAAATACTGCTGTGAATATTCTCCACATGTTGCATGATTAGTGAAAATAGTGAAGGTTATCTCTGCTACCTTAAGCAAAAATAATAACGAGTTCTGAAAACACATAAAACAGGAAAAACTTGTAATTAGTCAAAAAGTAAAAGGTTCATGATCCTAAGGGTTTGTCACATCCCTGAGTTATGGTAGCCATCCCATTAGCCTGGAAATAGCTGTGTACACAGATGTCCACACTCCAAGATAATTTCACAATATTCTTTGTAGAAGCAACCATGGCTTCTAAGGGCCTGATTTAGAGTTTGGCGGACGGATTACTCTGTCACAAATGTGACGGATATCCAGTCTGACTAATTGCAATTTCCATGGGATATCATGGAATTGTAATATGGCAGACGGAATACCGGTCACGTTTATGACAGAGTAATCCCCTCCGCCAAACTCCGAATCAGGTCCAAAATGTTGTAACTTTGGCATTCCACTGTGACTGGGGAGATTCCATTGTGAGGTCACCAATGTATCTCAGCTGTTTCTCAGCATTATTAATTGACTGTAACTGTAGTTCTAGGAGGACTTGAGATGTAGTTCCCCCCAACCACTGGGTGCAGTTACAGTAATGGGGTGACACTTACATACCACAATTGTACCTTGGCTGTGTTGATGTCTTGTGGCTCTAATATGGAAGTCTAAAGCAATGTTGTGCCCTACATATGTTGATGGAATGGCAAAGGAAATCCCTTGTATATCCCTGACATGATATTCCACTGTTGATGTGGTTGTCATGACAGGTCAAAGTTCACGCTACTGCAACATGCAACATGGAAACCAAATCTTTTTCTAAAGACTGTTGCTTTGTGTTACCTACATTTTCAGATATTTGAGCACTCGGGTTATTTAGCTCCCTTCAGTACACTGACTGTGATGCACCACTTCCCACTGTCCAGATAACTAGTGCCATCTCAAGTACAGGCTGCATTGAAGCAGATGGACCTTTAATTCCGACCAAGGCGGCCACAACAATCATTACATTTTGATAATGCAAAGCACATTTGGCCCTACAAAGATGAGAATATTAGATTTGCAAATCATGATGGTTTATTAAAAGCTTAGCAAAGTTACACTCACGTCATCAAATGTGTTGTAAATCATTAGCCATTTCATGAATGCATTAGTCAATAATTTCAAGCAATTAAAAATCATAAATGCAAAACAATCTATTAGATGCTGCCTCAAATAACAGAAAGCGGACTGAATTTCCCTTGAAGGGCAAATCCTGCTTGGCTAAGCTAGGTAAAAATCGGGAAAGTTGGGGAGAAGTAAGGCAGAGAGAGTCTGCATCTAAAGCCTCTTAAATGCAGTATGTGTTAATGAAATAAAGATCGGTGTAGTAAGTGGGGAAAGTGTCTGTCTAAGAGTCTAACTCCTTCGGGCAAGAGAAAAGTGAATTATCTCTAAAGGAAGCTGGCAAGGCATCTGTCTAAAACTCTGCAAACACATTCTTAAAATGGCAGAGTACTAACATTATCATTTACAAATCATTATTTGAAATAAAATATACAGACGTTTTCCTGAAACAGTGGCACAATTACCAGGATAGAACAAGTCAAATTGAATAGTGACATGTATTTGTTTTGCACCTATAATTCCTATATGTGTGACATCAGTATGGCTCATTTGAAATCCTCATCTAGTGCTTCTACCTGGTTATCAAGTACCATTAATCACATATACATATACCACATATTGCTCCAGTAATCACAACAGATCAATTGCATCTCAGCTATGTGCCTACTGCAGCCATCTGAAATAGACATGTCAACAGACAATTCTCTTGTTGTCTATAGACTATATACCACTAACTTAATCTAACTCCAGCCTTAATGTCCCACTCATTTCCACAAGCAGGAATTTTTACAATAAAAAACTCTGACATTCACTAATGACCTGCAATACTTCCGTGACATTTTCATCATTTGTCCTAGAAGGGACAGAAGAGGAGAACTGCTTAAAAAATGAATTTAAAGATTTCACTATTTCATCAAAGTCTCCATGAAGCCTCTACTTGTAAACATTTTTCAAATACTACAATCGCCATGGGAAGAAATGGCATAACTTCATGAGAAGATATTGCAACAGGCAAGACTTCGAAGGCAGCAACAGAATTGGAAGAGTGTGTGGATGCAATATCAGTGAAGTCATAAATGGTGTCATAGAACATGTGTTGAGTGATGCAATATGGAAGGTTGTAAATAGTGCTTGATGTGGGTGCAAGTAACAATAAGGTCTGCTAACTATAACTGGTGATTTTTTTTATTTATTTTTTAGTTCAAAACATTAATGTTGTCACTGACATATTCACCTAACTATTTAATTTAACCAGAGTTTTTATTTAAACAAAAAAATATATTTCTATCACACCTAACTATAATCTTACATCAGCATTTGTTTTTTTCTGTGAATTTCCATTTTTTTTCAAGTGTAGTAATATTTTATTACCATACGTAAAGCCAACCACCACCCACCTGCAGTCACAGCCTATGGCAAACTCCCCACAGGGCCCTATGTTTTTTAAAGGGGATTGGGATCAAGTGGTCACTCTCCCTGAGCCTCATTAAGCTCATTAGGCTCTGGTCTTCCCAGGGACTTATGTTTTTTAATGTGGAGGGGGCTAAGTGGCCATCTCCTCAAACCTTTTTAGGCCCAGGGGATCACATTCACCATGCCTTTGTTTTTTAAAAGAGAGGGGAGGGCCATGTGACCCCCCTCCCTGAACCCCATTAGTCCCTGAGGAACCCATCCCCCAGGGCCTTATGTTTTTAAAGGGGAACAAGTGTCCCCCCCCCTTGAGCCTTATGAGGCCAGAGGACGCCATCCCCCAGGGCAATTTTTCTTTAAGGGAGGCAGGGCCACATCCTCCTTCCCTAAGCCTGATTAGGCCTGTGGATCCCATCCTTCAGCGCCCTATGTATTTTCAAAGGCCGAGCCTTATTAGGAGCTAGGGATCCCCTCCCCAGCACATTTTTCTTAAAGCAGAGGGGGGTCATGGGATGCCCCCTCCTCAAACGATTATAGTCACAAGGGAGCCCAGCCAAGGGCCAAAACTTGCAAATACTGGGAGGGCAATGCGCGACCCCCCCTCCCTAAGTCTTTTAGATCCTAAGGACCCCAGGAACATCTTTTTTAAATTAAAGGTGAGAGGGTGTGTGGCCCCTTTCCCAATTCTTTTTAGGTCCTTATGACCCCAAACCCATGGTCTTCTTTTTATTAAAGGTAAGGAAAATGCGTAGCCACCACCCAGAGCCTTTTTAGGTCCTGGGGGCCCAATACCTCTGTCTCATTAGGTCCCGGGGATCTCATGGCCTTTTTAAAAAAGTAAAGGTGAGGGGGTGCATGGCCCTCTTCCTCGAACCTTGTTATGCTTTGAGGACCAGCTCCGCCATAACCTTTTTTTTTCTTAATAGGGAGGGGGCTAAGGGAAGGGGGGAATGCATGGCTCCCATCCCCACGCCTTGTTAGTCCCTTATCGCCCCACCCACATGGCCTTTTTTAATCTTAAGGAGTAAGGGGGGCCGTGGCACCCCCTCACGAGCCTTGTTAGGCCCCAGGGACCACACCCCAGAACTTTTTTTTTCAATTAAAGGGGAGGGGGCAGCCTTGCCACCTTCCTGAGACTTGTTAGGCCCTGGGAACCTCATCTCCCAGGGCCACAGCTTAAAATAAAGGTAAAGGGACCATGTATCCCCCGAGGCCCACATTATTAAAGGTGGGTGCTTTGGTGCCCACCCATCGCACGCACCATACACTTGTTGGGTACCAAGGGGGGAGACCTAGTGTCCCCACGGCTCCAGCCAGGTCCCTGCATGCAGCAGGGGCCAGCAATGCTCCTTCCCACAGGGAGCAGCTACTTTTGCTGCTCCCTCTGGGCAGGAGCAAAATTTTGATCTGTTTTCCTGCCCACATTACTGCAGGCAGGGAAATAGATCAGAAGTCTTCTCCCACCTGGTGGTAACATTTTTAAAGCTCCGGCCCGCTGGGAGCAGGATTTATGTTCACTGTCACAAGGTGGGAGACTAAAAAATGCTCAAGTCATGAGAGAGGAAACACAGGTGTCTGTACAGACAGGGTAACCGCTATGTACCAGGGGTGACCTTCCCAGGGCATAGCTAGTGAGCCAGCACCAGAGGATGGGGTCCCAAGGGCCAATATTTGATCAGGGAGGGAGGTCCACCATCCTTTTAATTTGTTTGGTGGGCCCGGGAGATGGGGTCTGCTTAGGGAGGGGGACTACATGGCCCGGATTTACTCCAAATCACAAAAAGCGCAAACTGTGGACCAATAAGTAGTTTCCCATCACATTTGGTGTAATTCCATTCAGCAGTTTATGCTGCAGCCCAACCTAAAGAAGTCTCTGGAAAGTGCATGGGGAGTTTCTATTTTAGTCCTCCTTTTTTCTTGGGTCTTGCTCCATGGATCACCCTGAAACTTCCCATGCACAAATTAGGCACAAAGAAGAGCACCTTTTTGGAAAGTTTCATGGAGATTTGTTAAACAGTCCCAAAGTTAAGAGCAACACAAAAATGTATTTCCTATGGAAACACTGACCTAACTCTAATTACACAGGGTGGGCCCGCCGGAGGACCGGGCCTGAGCCCATCGGGGCAGGGCATGCTGGAGGATGGGAGGGCCCGACCCCGGGCCCCTGACACCCCATGGAACGGCCGGGGAAGCCCCCGCCGGCCTGCCGGACGACCGGGCCGGGCCCATTGGGGCAAGGCAGGCTGGAGGATGGGGGGGGGCCTGGATATATATTCCGAATAAACACAGTCCCTCCTCTGGACCAGCAGCACGTCGGCATGGCACAAATGCCACCTCAGTCCAATTTTGCAATGTGCCAAGGTCTTTAAAAATGCAAACAAATGATAAAAATGAAACGGCCTACGCGTTTCAGCTATATGTCTCCAACTGGGCCTCACTACCATCATGTCAGGCTTCTAATTAACTATGTAAAGTCCTTTTTCCATTCAGATGGCCCCTGAACACTAGAACTGTGACCTTGTTTGTATACTGTGCAGCAATACAGCATCCATTTTCGTTCCAATCATAATAAATTAGAACATTATATTGTATCACATTTCCTTGTACCCGTCTACTAACATTGTTTCAACAAGACATTGTGTGACATTTTACAATAACGTATTGAATAGTTCTCATTCTTACTTTCAAAATTTTCATTCTCAAGCTTCAAATGTTTGCCTCAAATAATCCTGTGCCTAATATAATATCCCTTCTTCATTCCAATGACCTCCCATTGGCATGTGTTCAAAACCTCATTATCAATGATCATATATATCTTTTCATTAACCTTTGTTATAAATTATCCTCAATGCGATATATACAATTGACATGCCCTCATGCTAAAATCCAAATCATTTCAATCATAACTGGGGACATGAGTTACATTGATGTAAGACGAAATACCACATAATCAGTCATCTGCACAATTTTGAGTGTAAATAGGTAGTGATATAGTAAAAGGCAACAAACCAAGGCTTAAAGTGCAAAGGCAAAGCTCTGAATGCAAATATATAATAATTAATAAAAAGTCATGAACAAAAACACCTGAGGCACTGTACACTGCCAAGTACAAACATGCAATGATGTTCATGAGGGAACTAAGTCAAGATCTAAAGTGCAAAACAGGGTTCTAAATGCAGTTACACAATAATATTTGTAAGGATACTCACTCAAAGTCTAAAGTGCAACGTAGGATTCACAGTGCATCTGCGCAATAATGTGCAAAGAAGCATCAATTCAAAGTTTGAAACACAAAACCAGCACCAAATTCAAAATCTAAAGTAAAAAAAAGTTGAAACAAGAGTAAAAATTCTAAGTGCAAATATGCAATGGATAATTAAATAAACATCAATGCAATATTCAAAGCATTGAACTGCACTATACAGGAATCTAAGAACCAAGGGCCAGATGTACAAAGCGTTTTGCATGTTGCAAACAGCGAATTTCGCTGTTTGCGCCAAGCAAAATGCGCATCGCAATGCTCATTCCCATTTTGCGAGTCGGTAACCTGGTTATCGACTTGCAAAATGGGAATGCAACTCCAAATAGGAAGGGGTTTTCCCCTTCCTATTTGCGATTCGCATCGCAATGCACAATTGCTTTGTGACCGCGAACGTGGTCGCAAAGCAATTCGTAGTTAGCACCCATTACAAATGGGTGCTAACCCATTTGCAAAAGGGAAGGGGTCCCCATGGGACTCCTTTCCCTTTGTGAATGGCTCTGAAAATATTTTTTCAGAGCAGGCAGTGATCCTTAGACCACTGCCTACTCTGTAAAAATGAAAAAAAAAAAGTTTCATTTTCTCGAGTGTATTGCAACTCGTTTTCCTTTAAGGAAAGCTGGCTGCAATACAAAAAAATAACTGCTTTATTAAAAAGCAGTCACAGACATGGTGGTCTGCTGTCTCCAGCAGGCCACCATCCTTGTGAGTGCAGCGAATCGCAAGGGGGTCGCAAATTGCGACCCACCTCATTAATATTAATGAGGTTGGTCTTTGCGACCCTCTAGCGATTCGCAGATGGTTTCAGGGACACCATCCTGCATATGGGTTTGCGACTCGCAAATTGCAACTCGCTCAGACTCGCAATTTGTGAGTCGCAAACCCAAACTTACCTACTTCTGGCCCCAACTATACAATGATATATGAGGGAATGCCAGCGCAAAATGCAAAGCAAAATTCTAAGTGTGAATACCCAACAATAAACAAGAAGGCATCACATCAAAACCTGAGACTGTAATTGTAATTGTAGTTATATAGCACTTACTACCCCTGACGATGTGCTGAAGCACTTTTCGTCGAGTAGCACCTACTCTGGAACCCAAGAGGAATTAGTGGTGGATTAGTATAGGGAAATATGAGTGCAGTATTAATATTATTATGAGTTAATTTGAGCAGAGTATATGTTAGTTGGATTGACTAGAGTAATGAAGGGATAGAGGAGGGAAGAATCCAGAAGTGTTAATTGGGAGTTTATAGGAATAGGATGATGCTTGGGATGAAAAAAAAGAGAGATGGAGGCGGGATGAGTCTTTGGGAAGGGTTAGGGAGATCACAGCAGCAGGAGGGGTTTTGGATGAGTCACAGGTGAGATAAATGAGGGAGAATCTGGTAGGTTTGTTTGGGAGATCATGGTAGTAAACTGAGGTTTGAGGTGAACTAGATGCGGTAGAGGAAGGAAGAGCTTAGGCAAGGTTATTTTGGGGATGAAAGTAGTAGAATGGGTTTGGGATGTGTCAGAGTGGAGCTGTAGGATAGATTGAAAGAGACGTAGGGTGATGGGGAGACAGAGTAAAGCTCACAAGAGAATAAAGTACATATTCTTTTTTATTTATTTATTATTTTTAATACATATGTATATATATGTATTTAAATACGTATATTTTTATTGTATTTTTTTTATTTTTTTATTATTTTATTTCATTATTTATAATTTGAATTGTATTTATAGATTTTCTTTTTTTTATTTTTCTCTATTACAGGAGGAATACAGTAATAAATAAATAGATGTGTAAATACATAGTAAGGAAATATATGTGCAAGGAATATATTAATGGGTATAATAATATGAGAAGAAAGTAGTAATGTACAAACAAAGACTTTCAAGATTTGTAATATTTGAAGTTAATTAATAAGTGTACTTTTCTAACATTCATTTTTCTTTCCTTTATTTATGAATAGTGAAATGCTTGCTGTTAAATGGATAAGATAACATTTGATCATTGTGATCGAAACGAAAGCAGGGAATCTTAAGTTTCTAATATAACAACTTTTCTAGGAGCTATGTAATGACCTATGAACATGTTAAGCATAGAATAATATACACATCTATATGTATATACACACACGTATAAACTTACACACATGTAAACACACACACATATATATATATTTAACCATGAGTAAATATACATTTGATAAACAGGCTTAAAAAGTATGTGTATAATTTATTATTATGAAATAGTAACAATTCATATTTCTTAAAATACTATGCATATCAAGAATATACACATAACCATATTAGAAATATTTATCAACACAGGCATATGCAGTCCATTGCTGTTTGAATATGGTGATTATGAAGGAAAGAGCCAACTTTTGAGTAATCTTCTGAAGGTAAGATAGTATCCGTGGATCTTATATTTGGGGGTAATGAATTCCATAGTTTGGCTGCTTGAATGGAGAAGGATGTACCACCTATTGTCCTTTTCTCAAACGGTGGTGTTTTAAGGCAGGGTGCCAATCTTGAGAGGAGGTTTCTTTGTTGAATGTATTTGGTTATTTTGTTTCTGATAAAAAGTGGTCCTGTTCCATGTACACTTTGTTGGTGATACAAAGCAGCTTGAAGGTGGATCTTCCAGCAATGGGTAACCAGTGTAGTGCTCTCAAGGCAGGGGAGATGTGGGCTCGTGGCTTTACATGTAATAGTAGCCTGGCAGCTGAGTTCTGAATATGTTGTCGTTTTTTCATAATAGATAGAGATGATCCATGGTAGATGCCATTGGCATAATCCAGTTTGGATAGTACAAGAGAGATAGTAGCCTGCACTTTGTTTGGAAATCCGAGGAAGGGGAAGATGCATCGCTGAGTCTTCAAGGTGATGAAGGTAGATTGTGCTAATTGATCCACTTGGGCATTCATTGTTAACTTGGAGTCCACGGTAATTCCAAGGTTTTCGACTTCCTTGGATACTTGAGGAAGTGGTCTGAGATCATCCGGCCAGGCGCATAGTGGGTCATAATTTTTCAAATCATCACATGTCGGTATTTCCATTTTGGAAGCATTCAGTTTGAGATGGCTCCAAGTCAACCACTGATCAATGGCTCTGAGGCAACTGAAGATTTGTGAGTTTTCAATGTCTTTCGGGCATTCCAATTTAAGTAGTATTTGTTTGTCATCTACATTGTTGTAGCATGTGAGTTAAAAATCATTGATCAATTCTGGTAGGGACATCATGTAGATGTTGAAAAACATATGTGAGATGATTGATCCTTAGGGGACCTCTGCTTTTGTGAGGTAGGGTTTGGATGAGAAGAGGGGAGAATAGATTATATTAGTTCTGTTTTGAAGGTAGGATATAATCCAGTCAAGAGCAGTCCCTTCTATGCCGGCTCAGTGGAGACTTTGAATTAGGGTTTCATGGTCAACAGTATCAAAGGCAGCTGAGAGGTCCAAGAGAAGTAGTGCAGCAACTCCATTGCGGTCTACTGTGTTTTTAAGCTCATCCCAGATTGCTATGAGTGCTGATTAAGTGACTCTTCCTGGGCAGAATCAAGTTTAGTAGTCTGAAAGTATGGAATTGTCTTCAATGAATTGTGACATCTGGGCAAATGCTGCTCTTGCTATCAGTTTGCCCATGAAAGGTCCATTTGTGATGGGTCTGTATTTGTTGGGGTCCTGTGGGTCTAGGTTTGTTTTCTTTAATAATGGATATATGTATCCCTTTTTCAAGGTCTTCAGGAAAAGTTCATGTAGTTAAAAAGTTATTTATGATTCTTCTTACAGGTGTGGCAGCAGAAGTAGATAAATGAATGTTCTTGAAGATGTGTGGTGGACAAGGATCAGAAGTGTAACCGGAAGGCTTGCTTGCTTTGACAAAATCCATAAATTCACCTTGTGATATTTGTTCGAAGGAGTGCATAGGCTGGGTCAGTTTATTCTTGGAGGGGATTTTAGGAAAGGGGTTGGCGCTGATCGTTTTCTTCAATTTTAAATTGGCGCCCAATGGGTCTGCCTTGGTTGTGTAATGAGTTGCCAGTTTGTTTGTAAAATCTTGACTTGTGGGATGACTTCATTCATGCATTTAGGATTTTGAAGTTCATTGAGAATTTTATAAAATTCTTTATTTGCAGATTTAGCATTTTGAATTCTGTCTGAGTAGTACCTTTTTTAGCTTTTATGATTGATGCTTTGTATTTTCTGTTAAGTTTGTATAGCTGAAGTTTGTCTTGAATGGTGTTTTTTTTTTTTTTTAGCCAGGTCCATTGCAATTTTCTGATTTGTTGCTTTATCTTTTTAAGTTCTGTGTTTCTCCAAGTTGTTGGTTTTGTTTTGTCCTTTTTAGTTTTTCTGAGTGGTGTTAGGATATTGAAAGCTTCCTGTAGCCACTCATAACATTTTGCAACAGAATTAATTGTATCTATATCTGTGTTGGCTGTTAATTGTGTTTCTAAGAATTCAAAATTGAGTTTGCTCCATGGTCGATAGATGCATGTAGGTAAGTTTCTATGGAGGGTATTGATTTGTGGTGTTTTATGTTGGAAAGTTATCAAATGGTGGTCTGACCATGTGATTGGCATGTTGCTTTGAACAGTAACTAGTTCAGGCTTTGCAAAAAGGACATCTAGGATGTGTCAAGTGATGTGTGTGGGACTGTGTACAATCTGACGTAGGTTCAATGTGACTAAGCCAGTGGTGATAGCTTTTCAATGGGGCACATTGGGTTTGTCAAAACGAATGTTTAGGTCCCCAAGATATAGCAGTATCTCCAACTATAATATTATTTCATATGACAATCCATAGATCTCAATCCAAATCATCTCAGTCATTGATGAAATCCTAACACACAAACATCATAACAGAAAGGGGAGACTTGTTATCATATATAGCTATCCTGGGTGAAAATCTGTGATGACGTGCAATGTTCCCAAAACAAATGCACCACTGTGGGCAAAAAGGCTTCAACCAAATTCATTAGGTACAAGGATCTAATATTTCATAGAATGTGGGCTGAGGGTTACTATCTCAAAAGATGGTACATTACATTTTCAAAACACCTCAGTTATGGGTGTGTTCATAATTCATATCAACCATGTCAAAAATGCGTACATTTCTTGAATCTCATTCGAAGTGCAAATGTTTAAAAGTGGTTAGAAATGTGCAAATAGTTAACAAAATGCAGCAGTTCACGTTTTCACCAATGTACATTTAATTCAGGATCAAAATTGGGACCACAGGGAGTCTCTGTTCCCAACATCAGTATCAGCCTAGATTCCTCCTTTCGCTATTTTATCTTTCAATGGGCCCTGATGTGTTTAATCTCAAAATATTCAAAGGTATCCAGGGAATGGACATGATATTTTTCAAAGTGAGATGCCTTAGGATAACACTTGCCACCATTCATGATAGCTCTCATATGTAAGAGAATTCTGATCTTTAACTTCTAGGTGGTGCTCCCTATGTACAAGTTGTTGCACCCACACTTCAGAATGTAACACCACATGGTCTGTTCTACAGATTATTCTTTCCTGAATTGGAACATTTCATCCCTCAAAGGTTTGGTAGCTCCTACAGTTCAAACCATACCGACAAACTTTACATGAGGTGCATCTATTAAAGCCCCTGGTAATCCGAACTAACCAATTTTCACCTCTCATCTCCACATCCAAATAACTTGATATTAAGATTTCCCCCAGTAATTTAGCTTTCTTAAAAGTGATCTGGGGTCCAATCTTCACTACTGCTTTTAAGTCTTCCTCTTTAATCAAAACATGCCAGTTCTTATATAGTATTTTTCTGACACTCGATTGAGCCATATCATATTTGAGAAACAGTCTTTTCATTCCTGTTAGAAATGGGGTCTGTCAGGTTGACCCAGTCCAAGCAAGGGCCCTCACTCTAGTCAGGGCAAAGGAGAAACACACCTGGTTAACCCCTGCTCACCCCTTCAGTAGCTTGGCACGAGCAGAAAGCCTTAACCCAGAGGAAATATGTAAAGTATTTGCACCAACACACACAGTAATACAGTGAAAACACCTCATAATGACTCAACACCAGGTTAGAACAATAGCCAATAGTTATATGAGAAAAAGAATATCAAAATGAAAGAAAATCCTAAATACACAAGTAAAGTTATGAATTTTTAAAAGATTAAACTTCAATATAGCACTTAGCAACACAAATGCTTCAAATTGTTGATATCAGGAGCGAAGGCATCACAAAGAAGCATCAAGTCGTTGCTGAGGAGTGGTGAATGTAGGGCGACATTGGTGCGAAGCGTTGGATCTGCGCTCTTCTGGTGGGGTCGATATCCGGCGGTCACGGCGTGGTGCGGCGAAGTCGGGTGTCACGGATGTCGGTGACACAGCACTTCGGGACTCATGGAGTCACAGATTCCGGTGAGGTTGCTCCAGCGTGGGGCCTGTGGGATCATCACACTCCAGCGAGGACCACTGCTTCATATGCAGGCAGCGTCGCGGAAACTGCCAACGGTGTCAGTCAGGGGTGGTCCCAAGTCAGTGCACTCAGTTTTTCTTGGTTTTCCACCAGCTTCTCCTTTCAAGGGCCCAGGGACTGGATTAGGCACCACTTGGCAGGACAGGAGTCTCAGCAGAAAACACAGGTGCTGGCAGATAAAGTCTTGGATGGCCCTGAGACTTCAGAACAGGGGGCACGCTCAGTCCAAGCCCTTGGAGATACCTCTCAAGCAGGAATATACCACAATATCCAGCCTCTGTCCCCTTTCTCAGGCAGAAGCAGCAACTGCAGGATAGTCCAACAAAGCACAGTCAAAGGTAGGGTCAGCACTTCTCCTTCAGCTCTTCAGCTCTTCTGGCAGAGGTTCCTCTTGAATCCTTGAAGTGATCTGAAGACTGGGGTTTTGGGTCCAATATGTATACCCCTTTCTGCATTTGAAGTTGCCCAACTTTAAAAAAAAGTCTCTGTTGTTTACAGGATTCTGCCGTGCCCAGGCCAGGCCCTAGACACATACCAGGGGGATGGACACTGCATTGTGTGAGGGCCGGCACAGTCCATTCAGGTGTAAGTGAGCACTGTTCCCTCCACTCTAGCCCGATGGCTCATCAGGATATGCAGGCTACACCCCTGCTCCCTTTGTGTCACTGTCTAGAGGAGATTTACAAGCAGCCCAACTGTCAGTCTGACCCAGACAGGGAATCCACAAACAGGCAGAGTCACAGAATGGTTTAAGCAAGAAAATGCCTTCTTTCTAAAAGTGGCATTTTCAAACTAACAGTCTAAAACCAGTTTGACTAAAATATGTACTTTTAAATTGTGGGTGCAGGGATCCCAAACTCCACATTTCTATCTTCTTTCAAAGGGAAACTGCACTTTAAGAATATTTAAAGGCAGCCCCATGTTAAGCTATGAAAGAGATGGGCCTTGCAGCAGTGAAAACTAAATTTGTCAGTATTTCACTGTTAGGTCATGTAAAAACACACAAGTACATGTTCTACACTGCACCCTGCCACGGGGCTACCTAGGGCCTACCTTAGGGGTGCCTTAGATGTACAAAAAGGGAAGGTTTGGGCCTGGTAAGTGAGTACACTTGTCAGGTTGACTTGGCAGTGCAGGACTGCACACACCGACATTGCAATGGAAGGTCTGAGGCATGTTTACAGGGATACTTATGTGGGTGGCACAATCAGTGCTGCAATCTCTCTATTAGAATTCGATTTACAGGCCTAGGGCACCTCTAGTGTACTTTACAAGGGACTTACTAGTAAATCAAATATGCCAATCATGGATAAACCGATCAACAATATAATTTACACAGAGAGCACATGCATTTTAGCACTGGTTAGCAGTGGCACACTGCCTAGAGTCCTAAAGCCAACAAAAACTGGTCAGAAAAATTAGGAGGAAAGAGGCAAAAAGTTTAAGGATGACAGTGCCAAAGGGGCCAGGTCCAACAATTCCACTCTTTACCTATACACTTCTCCTGTGGATAAAGCAACAGTTCTCTTGATTTTACGTCCACTCTCTTCTTTGCATCATCAAGCACACTCCTAGGATACCCCACTCTAAAAACCTTTTAATCATGCCTGTTGCCTCTTTGTTGTATTCATCAACTGTTGAGCACACTCTCTTGGCCACCAATAGCTGACTGTAGTGAATGCTCCACTTCAGGGTCCCTGGATGACCACTATGTCATGCAATATTGTGTTGGCGGCAGTAGGTATCCTATATATCTTAGTTGTCAGCTGATTATTGAGTACCAACATTTCAACATCCCAAAAATTCACAATGTGTTCTGCTGTATGAGGTTGTAAACTGTAAATTAATCTCATTGTGATTTAACTTTGTGATAAAGGAACACATATGTATATATAGATAGTTACAGATATATAGATACACACATATCTACGCACACATGTAAACATATATATTTATATATATATATATATAAATATATATATAAATATATATATATGCTTAAAAAATGAATTTTACTGTAAATGTTACATTAGCAATGATGTTATCAAAAAATGTCATGAGTGCTGTAATATCTGGGGTAATTAACAGTGCATGGAAGTTACAGTTACCTTAGGGCCTCAGTTATAGTTACTTGACATAACTCTAACTATAAAAGGTGAATTTCAATTGTTGTGTACGATTAAAATATATGCCGAACTATAACGTCTCTGTAACCTCTAGATTTTTCAGTGAATTTCCATGTTTTTTTTTTTAATTCCATTTCTTAACTATAATGTGCCTGTCACTTTTGGTTTCTTCAGTGAATTTCTATGTTTTTTTTAATGCAAATTAATTTTAATTACTAGACATTAACCCAACCACTGCTGGGCATGGCCTTCGGCCTTGCGCCGCAGAGCTTGCCTGTAGGGCCTCGTCTGCGGCCAGACCCTGCAACTTACCCCCTATAACCACTCAACCTTGGGCCAGACACACCTTTTAAGCTCCAAACCCCCTGAATGTACAGTCGAAGGGTGATGCAGCCTAAATAGGGCAATGTTAAATATATATAGATATTTAGGGGGCATACAAGGGCCCCCAATGGGCCCCGGGGATTACCACCTCATCGGGCTTCTTAATAAAAATTGTTGGGGGTCCACTTGGACTCCCCTCTGGCTCCAGGAGCACCACATCCCTGGGGCAAAAATAAAAGAATATGTGGGGGGCCGTACAGACCAACAGGAATTTGGGTTCCACCACCTCCATGGGGCTATATTAGAAATTTTTGTAGCGGGGCAGCGAGGACCCCCTGGCCCATGGGACCATCACAGCACCAGAGCTCTTTTAAAATTATTTAGAGGGGCAGCAAGCATCCCCCCCAGTCCCTGTCTATTTTTACATATTTTAAGGGGCCCATGGGGCTACATTTTAACACTCTGAGCCCTGGGGACTATGACCTCCCTGGGGGAATTTTGAAACTACTTTTAGGAGGGCCGAAAAAAAAACTCTGGGCCCCCAGAACTACCACCTCACCAGGACTATTTGTAAAATGTTTTTAAGGGGTGCGCATGGACCCCCCTAGCCATGGGGACCACCACCTCACCGGGGCTATATTTCAAAACAATTAGTTGGGTCTAGACGGCACCCCCGGTCCCAGGGGACCACCACCTCACCAGGACTATTTGTAAATTATTTTTAGGGGGTGCACATTGACCCCCCTAGCTCTGAGGACCACCACCTCACCAGGACTATATTACAAAACAATCACGTAGGTCCAGATGGCCCCACCCCGGGCCCAGGTGACCACCACCTCCCCAGGGTTGCGTTTCAAAACAATAAGGGGGTTTCATGCAGACCCCTCGGGCCTTGGTTCCACCACCTCCCGAGGGCTATTTTTACATTTTTTTAAGGGGGTCCACTTCCTCCTGGGGGCAAAAAATACTTTTAAAAGGGGGGGTGCAGGTGGTCACCCATCTTATGACATTTCCAGCCCCAGAGACTCCACCCCCTGGGGCCCTGCCATGTTTTCATGGGTGCCCTGGCCTCATCCAGGACACCCTGTAAACAGTTATGGGGACCGCGGGGGAAGTCTCAAGGCCCCGTGATTCCAGCCGGTTCCCGTCTCCTGCAGGAGCCACCATTGCACGCTACAAATAGCAGCTCCCGGCATGTGGGGCCAATGTTTTCATCTTTTTCCCTGCATGCATGACAGCGGGCAGGAAAATAGATAAAAAATCTGCTTTTAGCAAGCAGGAGCATTTTTAAAGTGCCCACTTGCGAAGAGCAGACTGTTTGCTGATGCTTGGTGGAGCTGTCAGCTCACGCCAAGCAAAAGCAAACAGCTATCTCTTGAGGGTGGTCACCTCAGGAGGTAGTAGGAGCCAGCCCTGGGGGGTGGCAGTCCCCAGGCCTTGTATGACTCAAGAAGTGGGGCTCCCATCCTTCTTTTGATTTGGTCCCGGGGAGGTGGTGGTACCTGGGGCTAGGGATCCACGAAGGACCCCTCCTCATTACATATTGTAGTCCCGGGAAGGTGGCAGTCCCCGGGGGTAAAGGGGTCCCAGCAGCCCCCCCAATTAACTTGCCACATTTGGCCCCGGGGAGATGGAGGTCTCCAGGACCCGGGGAGTCCACACCTCCCCCCACACATTCAATAATTGTAACCTCGGGGAGGTAGTGAGCCTCTGGCCCTTGGAGGGGTCAACAGCGCCCCGTTAATTTTGGATTACTTGCCCCAGAGAGGTGGTGGTGACCAGGAAGCAAGTGGGTCCACAGCCCCCCCCTTGCATATTATATTACCGTAGCCCCAGGGCGACGGTCGTTGCAAGGGATTTGATAAGCACTAGGAAGGGGTTTACCCCTGCACCTCCCTTCTATACTTTGGAAATGCCACCAGGACCTGGCCCACCTAAGGCAAAATAAAAAGCAAGCGCAGCAGACCATAGCATAATTCATAACAAAATTTGTGTATATTCACAAATTTCACAGTGAATTAACAAACAAAATGCTTTTTAGCCCTGGGGGACCAAATATAGGGGATGGGGGTAACAGTACCCTGCCCCCTTTTCTTCATTTGTTGTTTCTTTTGGGACTTAGATGAAGCCAAAATGTCTACCAATATTTCCTGATTGAATTGTTGGCACTCAATCAGATCTCTTCACAAAATCAGGAGGGTTTACGAAGCCATCATGCCTCTGGATATATATATATATATATATATATATATATATATATATATATATATATATATATATATATATATATATATATATATATATATTTGGGTTTTCTTTGATTTATCTTAAACTACTGAACAGATTTACACCAATTAATGAAAAGTATAATCTGTATACCAAAATTTACCTTCCTGCCAAATTTGCTGTTAATTCTGCCAGCGGTTCGGGCTGTAGGCATGTTCAAACTTCCAGTGAAATTAACATGAGAAATGCACTATTTTGACCCCCTCCCCTTTTTTTCAGCCCCCACCCTGCTTGACGGATCACCCTAAAACTTTGCATGCACAACAAGATTCCTGGGCACACCTTTTTGAAACATATTGTGAAGATTTGTCAAATGGTGCCAACGTTATAGGCAAGTCAAAAAATGCTTTTTCTATGGAAACTGTGTATTAACTACAACTACCTAGTAGCAACCTCCATGCCTGGTGGAGGTTGGCAACAGGGAAACAAGAGCTCCCTGGGGCTATATGCAAGAAAACGTATGGGGGGCCGCACAGACACCGCATGGCCCCGGGAGCCACCACCTCCACAGGGCTATTTTACAAAATGTTATAGGGGGGTGCATGGACCCGCCAGTTCCTGGGGACCATCATCTTGCTGGGGCTATTTTTAAATTATTTATAGGGGGACTGGAAGGACCCCCTATGCCACGGGGACCACCACCTCCATAGGGCAATTATTTTAATAGTTTTAGGGGGGCTGCAAGGAAACCCGCCGGACCACCACTTCTCAAGGGCTATTTGTAAATTATTTATAGAGGGGCATCACAGCCCACCTGAGCCCCAAGGACCTCCACCTCCCTGGGGCTACAAATTAAAACATTTGTGTGGGGTCCACGCAGACCCTTCCTGGGCCTCGGTCCAGGGACCACCATCTCCCTGCAGTTATTTTTAAATTATTTATAGGGAGGGCTGCACAGACCCCGAGCCCCGTGGAACATTACTTCCATGGAGCTACATTTTAAAACAATTAGAGGGGGATTTACACAGACCTCCCGGGCCCAGAGGTCCACCACCTCCCCAGGACTATTTTGAAATTGTTTTAAGGAGGGGGCACATGGACCTTCCTAGGCCCCAGGTACTACCACCTCCTCGGGACCAAATGCTGATTTTATTAAGGGAGGGTGAGCAGGTGGTCACCCTCCCTAGGCCTTTTTCAGACTGGGGGACCCACCCCCAGGGCCCGGCCATGTTTTCATGTGTGCCCTGGCCTCACCCAGGTCACCCTGTAAACAGTTACGGGGCCCACAGGGGAAACCTCAAGGCTCCTGTGATTCCAGCCCCCTCTCGTCTCCTGTGGGAATTGACATTGCTCCCTCATGCATGGAGCTGCTATGAATAGCAGCTCCCTGCGTGTGGGAGCTATGTTTTCATCTCTTTCCCTGCCAGCAGGACAGATTGCAAACAATTGTTGTACAGGCTAACCCTGAAGTTGAAGTTTGTACCCCGGATATGAAAATAAAGAAAATAATAACTTTTTTTTGCTCAGTGTAGATTTGTGAATAAACGTGAAATCTAAAAGGCCCAACAGCATGGATATTAAATAGTGGTAAAAAGGCAAAACAAATGTCAAAAGGTTCATACTTTACATGGTAGTTTACTTTTATAAATAACTGAAAAGATGTTTTGACATGGTAAGTGATTAAAGTGATCAATGTGCAAGAGTGATGGATATAATAGATATTTTTGATAAATGAGCCTAATTATTTAGATAAATAAATTACAGTATTGCATGAATGATTCAAGGTATTTAATGATCTGTAACATGAGTAAGTATCAACCTTTTGACCCATTGGCAAAACTGGCAAAATCTCCACAAAGTCAGTAAAAATTTGACAGGCTATTACGCCACCAATATGGATAAAAGAAGTATTAGAAGACACAGGCCACAAAACAGTACATTATATTATATAATATTACATTATATTATGTTATATTATCTTTTATTTAGGAGACACCATCTCCTTATAAATGTGGAACAGTTCTTTGGTTGATTTTGATGAATCATCTATTCAAGATTGGAATAATCCTTCTTTGCACTGGTTCATACGATCAGGTATAATATAGGGGCATATTTATACTTCTTTTGTGCAGAATTTGCGTGATTTTGTTTGATGCAAATTTGGTGCAAAACTAACTCCATATTCATACTTTGCCGCTAGATACGTCTAGCGCCAAAGTTACGGAGTTAAAGTCATTTTTTGGATGTGGAAACCTACCTTGCTTCAATGAGATGCAAGGTAGGCATTCCTGTGCAAAAAATGACTCTTTTGTCTTATCGCCATATTTATACCCCTGTGCTAAAATCATGCACGTGGGATGAGGGGTCATATAATGGTGCAAAGCTTGCTTTGCACCATTTTTCAACATCTGGGCCAGGGCAGGAGTTACCGGACCGTTGGGCTATTTCCATGGTGGAACACCATGGAATAGGCCCACAGGTGCCCTCCCAGGCCCCAGGAACACCCCCTCCCACATTAGAGGGACAGCAGAGGATGGGAGACCCCATCCCAGGTAAGTATTTTATTTTACTTTATTTTTTACAGTGCCACTGGGGGCCCTATGACACTGGGTGCAATGGCCATGCCCAGGGGACACTGGTCCCCTGTGTTGGCCATTTGGGTGGTGGGCATGATTCCTGTCTTTTCTAAGACAGGCGTCATGTGATATGGATGGTTTTGCATCAGAAAATGACGCTAGGCTGGTTAGAGTCATTTGTTTTTACTCTAGCCTAGTTAACGTCATTTTTTGGGGCCAAACCCCCTTCTCCCATACCGCCACCCTCACCCAGCTAACATCTTTTTTTTTTTGCGCTAGCCCACCCTTTGCGCCGACTTGCAACATTCCATAAATATGGTGCGATAGTGCAGTTTTGTATCAAAAAGTATAAATATGCCCCTTAGTTTCATGCCAATGTTTATCTTGCACTAAACTGTGACTTTTATCAGTGTACCTTACTTAGGCTTCAAGTGACACAATAGCCGGATAATGATTGGAATCAGCATGTCAGGCAATTGGTTTGTTTGCATTCTGTGGAATCAAAAATGTTGGGAGGGGGTGGAATTGCAGTTAAAGATCAGGCCTTTCAAAAAGTAGTTTAATGAAAGCTTTGGGCTGTAGTTTGTTCAAGTGAGTCACTGAGGGGAGTTAACCAATGCCAGTGAAATTCTTAGATGGTATATGAAGTTACCATCAAAGTAGACTTAAATTAGAAAGCCAAGGATAGCTGCTGTAAAAGTTGGAGCTTAATTTGAATTATCACAGAGTAGATTGAAACTATGGAATCACGACGATTAGGTTTGTTGTACATCTGCGTAATGGTACAGGAATCCATATCTTCCATGATGTTCTGACTGCATGGTTCTAATAATCACCTGCCCAGATGTTTAGGTAAACCAAATGGAATGCTCAGACAGAGAAGGATAGGATGTTTGGTCAAGCTAGAGAAGATCAGATTAGAAGACATTTCTTGAGTGGGTGTTAGATGGCACACAAAAGGGAGGTGGCTGGTCTGGCGACCACTTTGGATAGGAAGTATTCAAACAAATTGTAATATGTGCCTTGAATCCCCTTGAGGGAGAGTGAATTGATGTTGATCAAGACAATGCCACCTTCTCTAGCCTGCTATCCAAATTCAGTCATGATGCTCGAGTTCCGATGGAGGAGACTTGCTACATTGGGTGCTGAAGAATTGTGAATCCAAGTCTGAGTAATGTGAAGACATAGAAGCTAAGATGAGGTCATGAAGGCCTTAAATGCTTTTAATTGTAGAACACATGTTAATGTGGGTTCCTAAACAGGCATCAGAAAGGTAGTGGGATGGTATAGAGTCGTACTTCAGGTTGATGAAGAAAAGGGCAACATGGGCTACAGTGTGGGAAGTGGGAAGTGTGCGGGATCAGCTGGAAAAGAAGCTCATGAGATTTCATCTGTGAGAGAGAAAGGGTCATGAGCACTTGCTTTTCTCTAGGTAAAGTTCCAGTCAACAGTCCAGAGACTGAAGTGACATACCTGGCTTTCCATTACTACAGATGTTTACCACAGAAAAGAATTGTGAACATATGGGGGAGACTGTGAGCTTCCATCTGCCAGGGATCATAGATACTAAAGTGGATGGATAACTTGGAGTAAATATCCATTCCCAAGCTAAGCTCTAGAGAACAACACAAGAGATCTATGTTAAAGTTTCCTTTTACGGGAGTGAGGTAGATGTATCAGCAATTAGACTTTCCAGATAGGCACTGGGCACATTTGTTCACGTTTCTTGTTGCTATGTTTCAAGCTTACAGATGTGGGATAGTGGGTTTTCCTAATATGTTTGTTCCTACATGAGACCATGAAAACCAAGATACTTTTGAAATTAAGAGGAAGAAAGATATGTACTGGAATGTCTGAGAACGAATGCTGAACTCAAAATCCTTGGTGCAGGCAGTCTAGAGGAAACAGTACAGATGTCACTTGGGCTTTTAAGATGTCCTGTATCATTCAGGCTTGAACAGACTAGGGGCCAGATGTATCAAGGAGGCCTTTTGCGAGTTGGAAATAGCGATTTTTAAGAAATCGCTATTTCTAATTCGCAAAATGCAATGTATCACATTTGCGAATCAGTAATAGCGATTTCTTAAAAATCGCAAATGCTATTACCGAATCGCAAATTGCGATACCGGCCCCATTCGCACCTATGGGCCTGTAGGCCCATATCTGCACATTTTTTGCATTTCCAAAATTGAGATTTCTTAACCACAAATCACAATTTTGGAAATGCAAAACCCCAGGGTGCTGGGGGCCTAAGGCCCCCTCTGCTGCACCCCAAAATAATTTTTTGAAACATGTAAGGTGCACACATGCCAAAAGGGCATGTGTGCTTTACATGTAAATTTTAAAAATGCATTTTAAATGCATTTTTAAAATTTTCACATGGTTACCACCAAGTTCAACTTGGTGGTAAATAGCGATTCCTAAATGCCCAATTCCCATTTAGGAATTGCTTCTTACATGTGCTTAGAAAGTGCAAATAGGGAATCCTTATTTGTGATTCCTTAAAAGTGCATTCAGAATGTCTTTCATACATTCTGAACTGGCTTTTTGCATTCGCAAACGGGCATTCGCACCGTTTGCGAATGCAAAAAGCTTTCATACATCTGCCCCTAGGTGGATGCTTGGGGTGAACATTAAAACTTCAAGAGTGTAAATCACGAAGGCTGCATGAAACTTTCTGAGAGTAATAATCATGTCCAAAGTGGTTGGTCGGGCACCTAGACTATATTGTGAAATACATTTAAGCCGGTAAATACAAAGGACCAGAAGTTTTTTTGCTGCCATAATAATTCATCCGTATAAAAGGTTTATTTTGCAAGAACTCATGTAATTGAAAGAATAAGGACACTGTCTAAGCAGAACTATCAGCTGGAGTAGAATTACCAAGTGAGTGCCAAAATGCTCTCAAAGTATATTATGTTGTAACTTCCTATTAAAACATTAAAAAGACGGAAGTCAGGAGTCAGTATTAATACAAAGTACAGAAGCATTCCAAAAAAGAACAATAGTAATGACTTCTTATCCGGAGGGCTGTTCTACAAGATCCAATCCAATCTGTCAAATTGATCCAATGAGCAGAGCTGGGAGACATGCTTCACACTTGCTGATAAACACAGGTCAAAGGACAGTAAGGGGCAGATTTACTGAAAAGTCATGCAATGCAACTCAACAAGGCAACTTGCTAAAATGCAAAGCTAGTAAGGAAGACGGCAAAATGTGGTGCCTGTTCCTGCACAAAAAAAACCCTGAGGTATTTTCCTTTTTCTGTGTGTGCTGCAGAATGCAGTGCACATGGAAACAGGAAAGAACGAGGAGAAATAAGCATATTTCTCCTTGTTACACCTCACCTGGAGAAGCATAGCAATTCTGGCACATTCCCAGGTCTACTACTTAAGGTAAATCTGGGAATACATCAAGATCCAAGGGTGTTGCTTGGGAACACCCACACACCACCCATGGAATGCCTCCCTATGGCAGAGTAATGCAATGCAGCAATTTGAGCTGCATTGAGTTACTCTCGCTTTATCAAGCCACTCAGGGCCTTGCGTGGCTTGATAAAATACACTTTAAGGGATGTGCTGTGCTTGCACCCCATTGCGTGGTGCAAAAGGAAAGGGACGCAACCCGTTAATTATTCTGCCCCAAAGTTTGACCCACTGGGTGCTAAAAATAAAGTATGCATTCAACTCACTATGACAGGTACAGGTGATAAGAGGGTACAATTTGTGGTATTGATAAAAAGATGCTTCTTTTTTTTTACCAAAATCGGTATTTGGTGATAAAACATACAGAGGTAATTTATTTTGGAAAAAGGCTGCGTGCAGAAGCTTTAGCTGCACGACATCCCAATTTTACAAGTAATTAAACTCCTATCAAAAAATATAAGAAGAGATCGAAAAAACTATGGGAAGAACAGTTTGGCAATAATGTTAAAAAAAAATGAAAGATTATACAGGAAGTCATATAGCTGCATGGATTTCTGTGTTAGAAAAAAGACTGCTTTCATTGGAAATTAGAATGCATCAAATTACAGACACGTAATAATTGAAGAAATATGCAAAAAATTACATTAATATGGGATTAATATATTTCTGATGTCAGGTCACAAAGGTCCTTGCAGAAACAGATGGAAGAACCACCACCACATAAAAAGTAATTACATCTAAAATTGTGAAGTACAACACAAAAATAATGAAGTACTGCAGAAAAGAACATGCACATTTATCATGTCCTCAATGCCTAAAGGGACTGCAAAACATTAGTAACATAAAATCAAAAACCTTTCATAATACAAACATAGTTACATGTATCAAAATGGCTGCTAAAAATCTATGGGCCCAATTTACTAAAAAGTGGCTGTAGGAAAGTAGCCCTTTTCTACACTTGTTACTCTCACTTTTTGGCCTGTTTGTCAGTATGTTTGACTGTGTCACTGGGATCCTGCTAACCAGGAAACTGACATTCGCATTCCGCTATTTTAGTACATGGTTTGTGTTCCCCCAGGCCCATTTCTGACTCTTGTGATTTTCACTATTTGCACTGTTTCTAACTGTCTACTTACCTGTTTTTGGATACTAGTGTATGCATTGTGTATTTTACTTACCTCCCATGGGAATATAGTCTCTTTGGTATTTTTGGCAAGTGTGTCACCAAAATAAAGTACCTTTATTTTTGCACCACTGAGTATTTTCTTTCATGTGTGTAAGTACTGTATGACTGTAGTGATACTGCATGAGCTTTGCATGTCTCCTAGTTAGGCCTTGGCTGCTCATCCACACTACCACTAGAGAGCCTGGCTTCTAGACACTATCTACACACACTAATAAGGGATAACTGGACCTTGTGGAAGGGTAAGTACCTCTGGTGCTCACTACAAACCAGGCCAGCCTCCTACATTGGTGGTGCAGCGGTGGGATAAGAACATGCAATTTCCTTATCACTCTGTGACAGGTGCTCCACAGGAATGTGTACTCTATACCTAGAGCTACACATACATATACCTAGTTACAGGTTCTAGTCTCTTACCCTCCTTTCTAAGAGACTAGGGGTTAGGTAGAGTGGGTTTTTCTTTTTGCTACACTACTCTAATACCCATTACACTAACTAAAGGGGCTTTCATCAGAGAGGAGATTAGATGTAGGGAAGAACCCGATTAAGAATTTTCTTTTGAGTCTCCCTCTTCAGGATGACCAGGAGTAAAACGGTAACGAGGAGGAGGGGGATGACGATTCTACACCCTTAGAATCAGGAGATCAGCCTGAAGATTCTGGGGATGGGTCTTTTGGGGTTTGTCAGTGTGTTTGACTGTGTCACTGGGATCCTGATAACCAGAACCCCAGTGCTTATGCTGTCTCACCTCTAAATGTTGTCACTGCATACCGTAACCCAGTATTTCATCCCAAATTGGCATACTGGTCACCCTTTTTAAGTTCCTAGTATACGGTACCTAGGTACCCAGGGCACTGGGGTCCCAGGGGATCCCTATGGGCTGCAGCATTTATTGTGCCACCCATAGGGAGCACATGCAAAGGCTGCTACAGGACTGCCATTGCAGCCTGCGTGAAATGGTGAATTCACCTTTTCACTGCCATCTACGCTGCACCCGGTCACTGATAAGTCACCTATATGTCAGGCCTTCCAACCCGAAGGCTAGGTGCAGAGTACATGTGTGTGAGGGCACCCCTGTACTAGCAGAGGTGCCCCCATGTCATCCAGGACCATTTTCCCAGATCTCCTGAGTGCAGGGATGCAACTTTATGCATGCACTGGACATAGGTCACTACCTATGTTCAGCTTAACAATGGTGACTCAGAATATGGCCATGTAAGGTGACTAACATCTTGGAATTATACCCAATGCTGGCTCTAGCATTTGTTTTATAATTCCATGCACTCTGGAGGCTCCACAGTGGACCCCCAGTACTGCCATACCAACCTTCTGAGGTTTTCCAGGCAGCCCCAGCTGCTGCCACCTCACAGACAGGTTTCTGCCCTCCTGTTGCTCAAACAGCTCGAGCCCAGGAAGGCAGAACAAAGAATTTTATTTAGGAGAGGAGTGTTACACCCTCTTCCTTTGGAAATAGGTGTTACAGACATGGGAGGGGTAGCCTCCCAGAGCCTCCGGAAATGCTTTGAATGACACAGATGGTGCCCTACTTGCATAATCCACTCTGCACCAGTTCAGGTTCCCTGGGTCCCTGCTCTGGCACAAAATTGGACAAAATAAAGGGAAGTGACAACTCCCCTGCCCATCACCACCCCAGGAGTGGTGCTCAGAGCTCCTCCAGAGTGGCCCTGGGTTTTTCCATCTTGGATTCCAAGTTGGCAGGGCACTCTGGGAGCATCTGAGTGGCCAGTGCCAGCAGGTGATGTCAGAGCCCTCCCCTGAAAGGTGCTTACCTGTGTAGCTGACCAATCACCTTTCAGCGCTGTTTAGGGTCTCTCTTATGGGTGTTTCCTCAGATTCGGATTGCAAGACTCCAGCAGGAATCCTCTGTATCCTTTACTTCACCTTCTTACAGACTGAACTGCATCTGGACCCTCCAGGAACTCTACAAACTGCAACAAAGAAGCAAAGATGATTTCTGCAACATTGCACCTTCAGCTCCTACCAGCAACTGCAACTGCTTCCAGGTCATGCATCCTCTGAGGACTGCCTATTTTCAGCCTGCAGCAGAAGAATGAATGACTCTCCCTTGAAGTGAAGGAGTCACTTCCCTGCTTCAGCAGGCACCCCTCTGCAGCGACAACCAGTGGCCAGAGTCCCTTCTCCTGAAGCAGGGCATGGATCCAGCAACATGGGTGGTGGACTAAAGTGGTCCTAACTGTCCAGACGTCCAGCTGTCTAACTCTGGAAGAGGTAAGAGCTTGCCTTCCCATGCAAGACAGTACCCCCTTACACCATGTGATTTGCAGTTGCCAAGGCTTGTGTGCAACCTTCCACTAAGTTCTTCGTGCAAAGCACAGCTGCAGCCCCCATCACTCCTTCCTGTGATGCACACCTTCCTGAGTGGTTCACTGGCAGTGTGGGATACCTTTGTGTCATGCTGCATGGGCCTCCATGTGCACCTTCTTTGACCCCAGGCTGTGGGACTCCTGTGCACGTTGCCTGGTGTTCTGAGGGCTCTCTGAATTGCTGAGAGCCCTCTCTGTCTCCCCCTTCTGGGCAGAGGCCACCAGGTTCCTCCTGGTCCCAGAATCTGGTGACACAAACCAGACTGCAATCATTCATCCGGCGTGAGATATCATCTGCACCAACCAGGAACCCACATCCATCTTCTTGGGTACAGTATGACTGTTGTTCTTCAGTTGGGGTTCTTCTTTTGCACCTTCATCCAGGTTAGCAGGGGCTCCTGTTCTTCCTGGACTCTTCAGTGCTTCTTGGGTATGGTCCCCTTCTTCCACAAGTCTTCAGGTCCAGGAATCCATTGTTGGTGTCTTGCAGTCTTGTCTGGTTCTTGCATTATCTTCTTTTTCATTTTCTTTTGTATATTAGGAAAGTTCCTGTAATTTGCTCCTACTTTCATAGGCTCTGGGGTAGGTTCTATGACTTACCTTTGGTGTTTTCTAATGCTCCCAGCACCCCTCACCACACTACACTTGCCTAGGTGGGAAACCAACATTGCCATTCCACTATTTTAGTATATGGTTTGTGTTCCCCCAGGCCCATTTCTGACTATTGCAATTTTCATTATTTTCACTGTTTACTTACCTATGTTTGGATTCTAATGTATATATTGTGTATTTTGCTTAACTCCTCTGGGAGTATAGTCTCTATGGTATTTTTGACAAGTGTGTCACCAAAATAAAGTACCCTTATTTTTGCACCACTGAGTATTTTATTTCATGTGTGCAAGTACTGTATGACTGTAGTGATATTGTATGAGCTTTGCATGTCTCCTAGTTAGGCCTTGGCTGCTCTTCCACTCTACCACTATAGAGCATGGCTTCTAGACACTGTCTACATACACTAATGAGGGATAACTGGACCTGGTGGAAGGTGGAAGTACCTGTGGTGCTCACTACATACCAGGCCAGCCTCCTACAGTGGCGCAGTGTGGTGCTGCGCTAAAATTTGCAGCACCGTGCCACTTTAGAAAAGCAGGGTTTTGCCATATTTGGTAAAATACGGTGCACCCGTGTGTTTCCCCCTGCGGTGGTGCTTAATTTAGCTGTCAGTGCCAACGTAGGCATCCTTGCACCATAGTACAAAGGTGTCTGAGTAGAAGGGATTGATTGTTTATGTGCAGGAATGTGTCCGTTCCTACACATAAACATTCTGCAATGGCAATTTGGCACTTCATTTGTGTTGCAGAATTCCACACAAATAGAAGGAACAAATCATCATTATTTAATGATTGTTTATGTGCAGGAAGGGATAACTTCCTGCACACAAAGAAATAAAAGTGGCTTAACGCCGCCTTCTAAATGCAGCACACTGCACAGCGCCACCAAAGCGGCACAAAAAGTGACACTGCGGTGGTGCAAGGGCCTTGTAAATCTGGCCGTATGTTGGCTAGATTGTATGAGAAATACTACTACATTGTGATTATAAAAGCAAAAAGATAAAAATGCCTGTTCTTAAAAAATGAATGGACTACTGATGAATGAAGAGATTAGTTGCAAGTCTAGAATGTTAGTGTTTGGCAATAAAGGGGTAGTCCGAGAATTTGCTTTTCCTTAGCTGCACAATGAAAGAAAGATAATATCGGCCAAAATCATTGAGGGGCAACAAGGCTGCACGCCCATTTGTGATGTCTGTTCTGTGCGGATGAATAATGGCTTATTGTTGTTCTTGTTAAAAAGGGGACTCCTGAAAGGAAGAGGCTCGCAGATACTGCCTCCTCTGCTGGGTAAATGCACCGAGGCTATTTTTTCACTTAAAAGGACTATTGCTTGAATGAGCTGATGTTCAATCACAAATCTACTCTATTCAACACACTGTTTTCTCGAAATGATTTCGAAGGGAGGATATTGTTTTGTTTTGAGTGGAGTGTAAGAAGGCATACTTTTCAATAATATGTATGTTGGCGTAGACAATAAAACGTAGATAAAAACAATGAGAACGAGAGGGGTACCAGAAGACATTTCATTACTGCTTAACTGCGGTTTGACATAGGGCTGCTGCATTTCTTATCAGATGGGCTAATTTACAACATCATTGATAAGTTGGTGTACCTCTTCATTATTTTTATGCTTGCGAAGATGAGCGATTTATATTTTTTATTTGCATAGTTTATACTTATGCTTGGCTTGTACTCATTATCGGTAATCCAGGCAAATACATGTTGTAAAACCAATTTAAATTTGTATCGATGAGCAGAGGAAGGGGATTAGGCAAATTGGTACTGCTCTGTCGCTCAGCAACTCAGCACTAATAATATCTAGGTGCAAGTCCCTATCTGACTGTACAAGTAATAACATCCCTCAATTTTTTCTCTTTGTCCTCAGACATCAATCATTTTTTATTTTGGCTTTGGGCCCCTCATTTGATGGATCACCTCAGAATACAGACCTGAGGTGTCACATGGCTACCTTTGGAGATCCCCTGGAAAAGGAGGGGGATAAACTGGTTTTCTCTATCACTAGCTTAGTGGGATACTTCTCTTGACTCCCTTCAATAGACCGTTGCTGACTGCAGAAACTCTATAGTTATATGGAGCAGTATCTGCATCAAGTGTTGAAAGCTACTGGAGCCTAATGTGAATTACTTCCAGTGACCCATAATAAAAGAACCCCTTTCGTTGTTAATTTTTCAGTGAATACACTGCTCATAACCATAACGTGTTTTTATTATATCCAGGGGTGGTTAATTAGCAAAGGAGGAGGAGTGTTGCCCCACTGGTTAAGAGCCAGCAACAGAAAAATTAAATATTTGAATATTGTTTTTTTTTTCTGGTGCGGACTCAGCCAGCAGGTGCAGAGATGGGTTGGACCGGGCCATGGGAGGTGAGAGGGGAGATGAGGAACTGTGTGCACTGAGGGCCAGATTTATACTTTCATGCAAAACTGCATTAGGGCAGTTTTGTGTAACAAAGTATGGTACCGGCTAGCGCCATTCCAAGACGCTGGCCGGGCACCATATTTATGGAATGGCACTAGCACTAATGCCCTGTTAGCATCCTTGGAAAGGGCACTAACAGGGCGGGGGAGGCATAGGGAAAACTGGGGCTTGTGCGCCAAATGATGGTGCTATACTGTTTAGAGGCAGAAAAATGCCTCTCAGTAGTGTAGCAACATTTTTTGGCGCACAACCCCCATGGACATGGCTCCTGTCTAAGTAAAGATAGGATCCATGCCCACCACCCCAATGGCCATGCCCAGGGGACAAATGTCCCCTGGGCATGGACATTGGGACCAGCGCCGTGCAGGGGGCCCCAAGTCTGGGACCGAGTGCAGAAAAAGAAGACAAAAATAATACTTACCAGGACTTACCTGGAATGGGTCCTCCATCCTGTGGTGTCCCTCTGGTGTGGGTGGGTGTGGGTGGGGGTGTCCCTGCAGCCAGGGAAGGGCACATGTGGGCACCTTCCATGGTCTCTGGCCATGGAAATATGCCTACAGGTCCCCTTACACCTGCCCAGACCCAGGCATTAAATAATAGTGATAAGCAAGCTTAGCACCATTATTTAAGGCCCCTGTGCTGATTTTTAGCACTGGGGATAAATATGGGGCAAGGGCCATGTCATCCTTTTCTGGACAGGTACGCCTGACTTGCATCTCATTGACGCAAGGTAGGTTTTCACGTCCAGAAAATGATGTTAACTCCATAACTTTGGCGCTAGACGTCTCTAATGCCAAAGTATAAATATGGAGTTAGGTTTGCGCTTAATTAGCATTAAAAAAATGATGCTAATTCAGTGCAAACTGAGTATACATATGGGCCTAAGTGTGCATGTGTTTGAATGGCCTGAGATTCACAGTCCCCAGGGTTATGTCTCAGCTGCAATCACTGTCGCTCAGACTAATCCTGATGCTGCTTACCTGATATGTTTAGCATGTAAGCAGCTCCAGGATTGCTGGGGAGCCTCTTCTGGTGTCCCAGTGAATGCTGGGCCACCAGAACAGGAAAGGAGGACGAACAAGACAGCAGGAGAGGAACGGTAATTGAAAAAAAAAATATTCCCACATCTCTTAACACCCCTCCCTCCCCACCTCCTGCCCCCCTTCCCCCAGCACACCCTCCACCCCAGCCATCCCCTTGATATCTGCAGCAGCCAGCACTGTTTATATCATGAATACTGGAATACTTGAGTAAAGAGGCGATTGCTATAATATCCAGTGATCCTGTCTTAATTGTTAGCACTAGCTGATGGTGAATATCTTTGCATGAGAATACTGTGTGCAATGGAGAATGGATTCTACCTATAGATAATACAGGAGCATTCCGTACCTAAATCTTCTTACCCATGGATTATCTGTAAGCAATATATTTGTTTGCTTTCTAATGAAATACCTAATACATGGTATTCAAGTGGAAATCTATGCTGTGGACTTGGATGAGGCAGAGTGCCGGAATACCTTCGAAGAATCTTCTGAGGCTCATAAATTGAGGGCCATATTTACAAAGCCCCATGGTGCAGGCCGGCGCAACAAGCCCCTTGCTGCACCACCCTGCGCCACCGGAAAAGGGCAGAAATGGGCAGTATATACAAGATACAGCAGAATTCTGTCCTCTCCCCCTGCACTGGTGCAGAAATTTTAGCCATGTGACAGCACAGGCACCCTTGCACAACAGTGCAAGGGTGCCTGAGTTGTAGGGATGATTGTTTTTGTGCAGGAAGAGACACCTTTCTGTACAAAAACAATCAATAGAGAATGCAGAATGCAGCACACATAGGAGGAAAAAACAAGGATAAATAAAGATATTTCTCTACATTGCGTCAGTCTTACGCCACTGTTAGGATGGCATAGATTTTTGACGCATTCCTAGGTATACAAAATTTTGAATATCTGGGAATGCGTCAAAATCCATGGTTGTTGTGTGGTAACCCCCATGGAAATGCCTCCCTGATGAAAAGTAAGGCAACTCAGTGACTTGCGCTGCTTTGCCTTACTCCATGTCTACAAGGCCGTGTAAAGCCATGCAAATCGGCTTTGCGTGGCCTTGTAGATATGACACAGCAGTCTGGGCTGTTGCTGCATCAAAACAAATGATGCAGCAATAGCTCAAGCTCCTTGTAAATATGGGCCTGAGTGTGGAAGCAAATACAGTAGACTTACTAACTCATTTGTCTCTCAGTGGCATTAAAGCAATAACAAACTTATCAGCAATTGATTTAGGGTCCATTAAAAGTTAAGCAGACAGGATACTCTGTAACAAAAATGTGGCACATAGCCTGTCTGCCATATTAAAATTGCTATAGGCTATAATGCACTTGCAATACAGCAGACAGGACATCTGCCAAGTTTGCTGAACTTTAATTATGATCCTTTGTTCTGATGGGTTCCAATGATTCAAGACAAGGGTGAACTGCTTGAGTAATGCCCCCAAGTCTAGGATTGCTAAACTGGGATTCAGCAAGTACTAGGACAGGGAGATTCCTAAAATGGCAATTCCAAGAGTCCTGGAAAGCACGTAGGGATGTGAGTGGCTAGCTTGAAGGTAGATAATAGCTAGGAACCAGCTTGTGTGCCACCTAAGGAGACTTTGGTGTCCTTGGAGGTATCGTAGGTCAAATCCCTGTTATCCTAACCCAATCGCTCTGGGACACCCGCCAATATATGTATATTGTGTATTTAGATGGTAAGAAGGTAACACCCCTAGTAGGTTCAGCTCCTAGTGTCACTTTGTTGGCACAAGTAAAAAGGATTACCAATATGTTTATTGCTGAATTGTCTTCAACAGGAAGAGGAAGCAGCTTACGAAGATCTCCTTAGATCTTTACACACTACGAATCAATGACAAAATCAAACTTATCAAGATCAGTGTGAAGGACGATCTTTAATCTGGTTCTCCTATACAATGGCCTTAGATAGATGTCTGGAAAGTTTTGAGGTCAAACTATAGGTTACCTGGTAAAATGGTCTGTGGTTAGGAATACGTTTAATGGGGTAGAAATGGACATTGTCATTCCCCTAAACCTTGTATAACCTACAGGAAAGAAACACTTTCTTGTTTTGAAAGCCCAGCACTGTGCTGTACCTGATTCCCCTACATATCATTAAAACACTTTAATTTGGGATGCAGATGACAGGGTCAAACAATTCTTGTCATTCTTAACATCTTGTCATTGTGTAGTGTATTCAGGGATGCAAGATCCTAGAGGACCCATTGACTTGGTATGTCTAACTTTCTGAGTCCTTGTGTAACATAATTTTCAGATTATTTGTATTACTAAAGGTTAATACTTTCCTCCTAGTTTCCCCTATTTTTTAGCATTTGGCCACAAAACTATTCTTTGAATGATTTATGACCCTTTTGACCCCCGTTCAGAGTGAGCTTTAGGAGATTGGGGATCTACTGGTGGTAAGGGAGTGTTTACTGTGATGGCATGTGGCTCATGCACATCAATGAGAGGGCTTTGTGCATTTATTGCATGAAAGTAAGGAGAACCTATTTATACATTCTTGTAAAGAGCACTTACATGAGGGGATTGCCTGAATTCTAATATAAGAAAGTCCCTTTCTCTTCTTCTTTTCATGGTGACTTACATGGAGATGTGGTACTTGGTTTTTACATTGAGCACCGGGGGCGTGGAGTATCCAGTCAGAAGGTGGAGATTCTGACTAAGTGATAATTTACACAATGAAGAAACCATTAGTTTTGTTTTGGCTCAGTTACAATATATGCTTAATCCATGCTGGTTTATATTGGACTCACCATGGGAGTGGCTTTCCTGAAAAAGGCGCGAGTCACTGAAAAGCTCCAAGAAATGAAAATTAATGGAGCCACAGATGTTACAGTAATGAAATAGATATCAATGAAACCACAGGTGCAACAATTATTGAAGCTACAATTTAGGCATCTATGATTCAAATCAGAGTAATCAAAAGGAATGTTAGATGAGACAATCCAATAACGATCATATTAATGAAATCGCAATCTGGGGAATAAGTTAGTACGATTGTGGCCTGTATGAGGGTGATTGAATGAGTGGTAGAGAATGGTATGGTGCCTTTCGGTTGTTTGATGTATATAAAAAAAATCTTTTTGATCAGAGATTATTTATTAATATAAGATATACAGTTGGATAATGCATGATAACATCACTAGATTTTTAATATTGAGTAGATAAAGTTGAGTTTGGTTGCCTGTGGGATTTCTCTTTGTATACAATATCAAGAAGGACACTTGGGTCCACATCCATACACAGAATGGTCAGCAGGATAATGGTGAGCGGGGGCAGAAAAATATAATATGACAAAAAATAGAAACAAAAAGAGGAAAAACAAGCAGGGAATCCATACTTGCATCCATATACCTGGGGGGGAGAGTGGGAAAGACAGAAAGAAAAGGGAGGACAGGGGAAAGAGAGGAAAAAGGTGGAAGAGGATAGTGGAGGAAGTAGGCAAACACCCTCACGAATCATGATCAGAAGGGATCTCAAGGGCAGTGTTAGTATGATATAATATCTGGTCATCCTTTTAGTAACAGCGGCACTCTCGATTAAGGGTTAGTGGACTTAATTCTAGAGGAAAGCCACCAAGGTGGGGAGGAAGGTCTCTGTCTTATCCTGTGGGTTCTATATGAATCACTCATAGGAGGCTGTCTGGTACATCCTCTAGAGCCTTTCATCATGGGAGGGGAGATGCGAATGCCAGTGGTGGAGAATGCCAATTTTAGCCATGGAAATAGCCATATGAGGAGAGCAGTAGACGGCTCTGAATGTGGGAAAGGTCCAGGGAGGTTGTGAGATCATGTAGAAGGATGAGGGTATGAGGTAGGAGTGATGTGATTGATAGCGACTCACTCAGGGTAGTACCAACTGACTCCCTAAAAGGTTGCACCAAAAGGCAACCATAGAGGAAGTGTATCAGATTGCATCAGTTGTGGAACAGCACCAGCAATTTGCATGAGGTAACATGCCCGCTGCAAGTAGTTTTAGGAGAGTCCAGAGCCAGTCAAGCAGTGATTTAAAGAGACAGAACTTCAATCGTACCTCCCGAGCAAAATGATCCAATGCCTCCAGAAGGTCTGCCAATTCCCCCGGTTCATATTCTGTTTGAATTCTATTTTGGCATGCATGGAAGCCATTTAAAAGTGGCACGGAGAAAAGGTGATGGTTCAACAGGCTATAGATGCCAGATATCTCCCTGCAGAGGTGACCCCATATTCTAAGGTAGGATACCACAGGAGATGGCTGAATGACACAGGGTCCCTCACCCAGGCACTGATTAGGGCAATGTCAGAGCTGCAAATATCGCCAGGACTGATGGGATGGGAGATCAAATTACTTGCGGAATGATGCAGAGGATTTTGGAGCACTCTGGAGCATCCTGTTTAAGGACAGGATGGAGGCTTTAGATGCCTCCAGAACACCATGCCTCCCAGCTCAACATCTTGCCGCCTATATGGATCAAAGTTGCCCAATAATGGTGTATGGTCATGAAGAAGAGAAACCACCCCTAAGAGGCGGTGGGCCCGCTTCCATGATTTGACCATAGTTGTGCCATTCTTGTAGAGTGGGTTCAGTCCCATTGGGCAACTCAGCAGGGTGCACTCCACTAGTACCCACCTTGGTGGATCTGGAGTCCTCTGTAGCATGAAAACGAGCTGTGCCAAGCGCAGGGGCAGAGCGTTATGCTCAACTGAGGGGAGGCCCATACCCCCACAAGCTTGGTGGGGGAGGAGTTTGCTACCAGCTAACTGGGGACGGGATTTCCCCAGACAAAAGACCATATATTCTGGTCCACTGAAAGCAGCAATGAAAGAGAGACCATTAGGGGCAATATGCAGAGGATGTAGGTGTATCATGGCAGTGTCACCATATGAACTGCTTGTACCCTGTCCCATAACCTGAAACGAAGGTGGGCCCACTTCTCAAAGCGCCAGCAGGAGATTGAGTTTATCCGCAACTATGTGGTCCAGTCCTTGGTTTATAGAACCCCCCAGGTACTTAAGGTAGCATGACTTAGATTGGAAGGGAAATGTGGATATTGCTGCACTGGTGGTCATGCATGATATGGGCAGTGCCTCGCATTGGTCCCAACTAACCTGATAACCCGAGAGCATCACAAAACTAGAGAGGATCTACTAGAAACCCATTAAGGAGTGAATTATGCTCCTACTTTAACATGTTTGGTGCTTAGAAGAAGGTCTTGTCAAAAGGAGTGAGGTTCAGGGCTTTTAGCCACTTTTTGCCCAAACTGTCTGGGATTTCTTCCCCCGTATAAAAGAAGGGCAGAGGGGAAAGCCACCATACCCCATGCTGCATTAGGTTGGCCAAGTGAAGGCCCTACAGAAAAAGATAGCTCATCTCATTCATAATTCCAATGATAACCTAGAGCCCAGCAAAAATCTTATCCAGATTAGGACAAGTAAAAGGTCACTCTCAGTGGGTAACAGGAAGGTTACACGGTTCTCACAATGGGATCCATTAAGCTGCACACTTTAGAGGACAAGTGGGTCAGCCATTACATTACATTGTTCTCGAGAAAATGAAGGATAGAGATTACTTAATTTACTTAGGGGACTGCCAGTCTCCAGGTGATGGTTGGACCACTGCAACTGTGGTGGTACGACCTCCACATTGCAACCCTGGCACGCGGACCTGCCCAAAGACCGCTGTCCCAGCCAGGAACATGGTTCCCAACGAGATTACGGCAGTCTGAGATATATTCAGTGAGGGTGTCGCAGAACTCACTGTCATCTGCCTGATTGCAACTCAACTTTCTGCCAGCCTTTCCATGGTGGGGACCCCACCATGGAAAGGGTGGTGGAAAGACAGGGCTCAGGGTCATGGGGAGTCACTGCCCATGCCAATATCATGGGCAGAGCTGGGGCTCCCCTGTCCAGCACCACCAGAAAGAGCATTGTCTGCATTGTAGACAGTGTGCATTCCGATGGTGCTGGAGTGCTACAATATAGGCCTCAGCTGCCGTAAGGGAGCCGAGGCCTATATATCGAAACACTGTTCCCACTGGTCATCCTGGCTGGAATGTTTAATACAATGTTCCCACTGGTCAGCTCGGTGGCAACATTGTAATATACTTGGGGAGGATGTCATCGATATGACAATGGCTTCCTCCTCACGGCTTTGGCGATCCACTTTTAGGACCACCAAAGTCCTAATAAGGCCCTCAGAGTCCACAAAGGAACTTCATGGTGGTGAGAAATTGAAGTATTACCTTAAGCAGAAGCAGGTAGTAAATGAATGTAAAAAGAGATGTCCTTTTCTAAAGCAGTTGTTCAAATGAATCAACCCTAGCCTCACCCCTGGTGTGTGGAGAGGGCTATATTACTTGTAGCAGAACAAAACGGATGAGCGAAATTAGCCACCGGTCTGTTGCACGGAGCAAACAAAGATGACTTTATGGAGAAAGTGCAACTCTTCCTAAAGCCAAAGTTAACAAACCTCTGTGTCTGTCCTGAGTAAAGAGAGCACAATGCTAACACCAAAAGTACCAATGTCAGACCCCGTATTACGGGGGCACGGGCTGAAAGGCACTACTGGACAGGGCCGACTTTAGGGTGGTGTGAGTGGTGCGATCGCACTGGCTGCTGACCTGGACTTGGGGGTGCTGACCTCAGGGGGGCTTTGTGTTTAGTAATGACTCAAGAACCTTGAGATTTAAAAGCACCTGCCTGAATGTTCATTGTGCATTCAGCCTCCAGGAAACAATTAAAATGTCAAGATATCTCTTGTCATTAATGTTCCTTCTAGGGAGAGAGATGGGAGTTTTGTCTAGAAGCAGCTTTGACTCACCATAAAGTAGCATAGAGGGTTAATATGCATGCTGCAAAGAACAGAACTATATTTTATGTGGATAGCTGAGTGGATTAGTAAAGCCAGCCATTACAAGCAGGTGGTAGTAAATGAATCCGAGGAGGTGGTTATGGGGTGGGTCGTGCCAAAAAAGACTGTTGCACAGGGTGCCACCAGCGCTAAAGCTGGACCTGCTACTGGACCACAACCGTGGTGGTTGGGGTAATTTGCCTCTGGTGTCCTGGGATGCATCTTATTGTATACCACTTTTCTGCTTGCTATTCAGGGTAGTGAGGGTGAGCATTCAAAGGCTTCTCAAGGACGTTGTGGGAGAGAAAGAGATTCAGAACTTAAGCAGTCAAGCAACAGACACAAAACTTCACTCTACAGCCCATTGCTTATCTTAGTAAAAATAAAGTCATTTAAAGTTACAGCAGAACGCACTACTACACAATTTGATAGTAGGTTAGGCTACAGGGTTCTGTTGGCTGTAAGGCTCTAGGTAATCAGCACAATCACCTGGTAGGTCAGTTCAAACATTTCTTAAGCAAAAGAGTTCACAGGAATAGTAGACCACATGACCTCACATGACTTGCATCTGCTCTGTCTCAATGTCATTCTGGTTCTTCTGGATGTCCCACATGCTACAAACATGTCTGGCATCCTCAAGAACACCCTCTCCTCCTGTAGGCCACACACTCTTCCCTCTCCAAGCAGGCAATGAGCTTTCAAGGCACAAGGCAGACCCACAGCTTCCACAGCAAGTTGTGGTGACTACAGGTAATGCCCCATCACCTCTAGGAAAGTGGCTTTTATAAGACATCAGCTCTGGTCTCACAAGAGCTCTTCATGTACTCTGTGGAATAATCCCTTCCTTGGTAAAGAAGAACTTGCAGCTGGAACAAACTAGTGTGGTTTGGGTCTCATATTTAAACTTATTTCCCAGACAGGACATGTCGGTTCAGTATTGAAGGCCCTGGAACCTGTTTGAGGAGGTTCCATTCAGTTGTAACTTTCTGGCTGCAGTGCAGGCACAGTTATTGTGCATGGCAATGACTCCCACAGAAGGTAGTGTTGAAGCTGGTTCCAATTAGCAGTGTCTAAAACAAAGGCACAAAGGAGTGTGAAGGCTCTGCACCTGGCTGCCATCAGCATCCCGAAGTAACAAACCAACAAAGAGAAAAAGGCTGGTCCTGCCTACAAACATCTTCTTTAACAACAGAATCATCTGGCTCAGAAGGCTAGTTTGGGTACCTGGTGAGTGAAGTACAGCTATTGGGACTCCATAGAGCACTTAAGCCAACAGTAGCACCACTCATGGCGCTAACCTTTCATAATAAAGAAGAATTTAATGTTTAATTTTAAGGAGTAGTGTCAGCAAAACTCAGAATACAGTTCGTAACACCATTGTAATATAGTAATTTGCAATGATCTGGGGATTTAAACTTTCCAGCGATACCAGTTTGGGCAGATGTATAAAGGTTCATTGCTAGGAAAAGGGACAACCCCACAATAATCTGATGATCCATGTTTTACGTAAACTAAACTTCCACTTGGAACACAAGGCTGTGGATGAACGTTTGTGAAAATTCATAAAAGTAAAGAAAAAAAAATAGCTGGTGGTGAATGAGTTGTCTTGTTGGTCCAACCTGGGAAGGATGAAGGGGAATATTTGCAGCTGACAACATCAGCAGGACCAATTTTTTTATTTTTCTATTTAACACCAGGCATTCCAGTGCATTTCGTTATTTTTGGCTATGTTGAAGGAATTCCTAATCCAAAGGATCCCCAACACTACAGGTATGGTGGTCCCACTCTCCACCACTGGTGACCGCTAGTCGGTGAGAGCTCTTAACCATTTTGCTCAACACATAGTGCTACCATAAGGTCATTCCCTCTTGATCACTTACCTCAATTTCTTGCTAGTGGCAGCAAATATGTAATTTTGGAGTGCAGAGCTACATCATGGGGTATTTCCAAGTTATCTCCAGTAACGGGGACCACTTTGTTGCTTGGGTTTTTTCTTAATAATAGCAAGGCTTATGATCATTATTTTACTGCAGTCCCATCAGTGATTTCAAACCTGAGGTCAATGAATGAAGATCTGATTATGATCATCTCTGAAACGCCTGCAACTAGCACTATTGATGATTGATGCAGTACACTTCACACTATATTACCATGTACCATTTATTTGCCACCGAGATTTTAAACCTGGAATTTTGTACATGGAATTCAATATTGGAACCAATACAATCCACTACTACTATGGGACTTATTCTCAGGAAAGGCACGAAGCACCAGGGAAGTGATTAACAACAGTTTAGAATTACACCAAAAAGATTTTTTCCAAATAAATCAAGTGCTACACTAGGCAGGAACCCACAGGGAGAGATTTGACAGGCAGGCAATATGCCCATTAAAACAATGTTCTTCAATGGACAAAGGCAGAAAGGCATCACATGTTCTTTATCACCAAATACGCACTGTACAGCCACTGTGCAAACAGAATTATATGATACATTGGGAGGGAAATCTATAGGCTGATATGCCAGAAGAAGTGTGCAACAGTGTAGCCAAGCCCTCCATTTGCATTCAACAGAAGGAAATGCACACCAAATTACAACTAGATGGTATTTGTCTCCAAAGAGGTAAAATTCTGTCTTTGGAAACCCTGATACATGCTGAAAAACTGTGGTGAAAGAGGAACCCTATATGGCCTTGCTATCGCATATAAACATGTCGAAGGGAAATTCATTCTCAAGTTAGTGCCATAATGGGGATTGCACTACCCTCAAAACCCTCTATTAGGTGGTCAAGGCAAAAGTAACATATATCCATCATCTACACCATTTGACAAACTTATCTCCCTCCTGTTGCTGGATTGGCCAAATTATACGTCTAGAATTTCTGGACAACTCCCCCTCTAAAATAGTGCTGGGCAAAAGTATGGAACATATACGCTATGGAGAAATTTTCTTCCGTCATGTAGGACAAATTTAATAGGTTTGAAAAAATGTGGTTAACATTTAAGACACACATGACAAGATACCTGTTGGTGGGGAGTAAAGCGACAATGTCAGAAAGTTCATGGTAGTCACCATTATTCCTCAAATGGTTTGGAAGATAGGCATCTCCATGACGTTTTTGTGAATTAGTGAGAGATACAGACAATTATTTTTCAGAACAAAATAGTGAAGTTGAAAGTCCCATCTATATGGTGGGTAGTAAAATAAATGTACAACGAGAAAGTATACTTAATCTGCAATTGTGATATTAATGGGATTGTGAATCTCATGGAACTGTGAAAGAAAAAATAGAATAAATCTGTAAAACAAAGTGTGGGATCGTGGCGTACAAAACAGCCATTGTGAAAACCTCAAGTTTCAACTAATGTCAATCAAACAATGCTGAGTAAATACTAGGAATAAGTGCATTTCATGCTTTAGGCAAAGTGAATACGGGAATGTATTATGTGCAATATTCTCAATGTCATACAGGTAAAATGTGAAGTGAAGTAGTGCCACAGAGTCATTGTGAATTCCTCAGGTAACTTTCAATATTGTTTAAAATCTATTATTGTACAGAAAGTGCTGAAAAATGTCTTAAGTTAATTACAAGAAGATTTTTGGCAATTGTCAAAGGAGAGTATGTGTATCTTTTCAGAGTCAGTTTGCCTGTAAACCCTTCCTTTAGTCAGGTTTGGTACACAACCAGATAGAAAATAAAGTGGAGATCCTTAGGGCTCAGATAACTCAATTGTCTAAGGATGTTGCATGCACTGGTATCACACTCCATGATATATTTTAATACATTCATTCATTTGTTGGCACAACTTTGAGCCTCTGCAACCATTCTGATACGTGAATCATTTGCAGCCTAATGCTGCTAGCGTGTGTGGGGGCATAGTGCCACATAGTCTTTGTGAAATTCTCAAGTAAGTTTCAAATCACTTGTTCTCAGTTCAAAACTGCTCAGGAGACAGTGGACTGTGTCACATGCATATTTCATGCTTTCTGCCAGTCGTCAGAGAAGAGTATTGATGGCGAGGGTGTCATATCGCTATTCCATAATCTTATTGTATAAAAGAACTCAGCACAATTAGTGGTGACATCTACAAAGGTGTTTGGGTGATGTTCCATCATCTGCTTTGAGCCTACACATGCCCCTCACTCAGTGTAGTGGTAGTCAAATTCCAGTTCATTCAGCTGTGCCTGGGAAACTTCTGAGGTATGCATAGTAATACGGGTGAGGTTTGTGAGTAATTTATCACATTTATTGTAAACTTAAATTCAACAATTAAAAGTAAAGTAATCGAGGTGCTGTATTAGAAATTGTGGATTTACTTTCAGCAGGCTTGCAGTACCTATGGTTATAGGTGCTTATTTGAGATGTGATACTTTTAACCACAGTTTGGCTTTAGTTTTCGTATAAATAGCACTCCAACACTTATACTAACACATAATTCACTCACACTGCGCCTTTACACAAAAGCACCTTGATTACCTTACTTTAAATTGTTGAATTTAAGTTTCCAATAAATGTGATATATTACTCACAAACCTCATTGGTACAGAAAGTTATTTCTGGTACAACCACTGTTGTGGAGGTTAATTCATATACTTCCCCTGGAGGGACCAAAACATTTTTCATATATTATTCACTTACCCAGGTCCTAGGGTACTGGGTTGCCCTATTTTTTCAAAATAGTTGTACAGGACAGCAAGGATGAGCAACATCAAATGCACCTTTGATTGCAGTGTGTTTAAGCTGTTCTCAAGAAATAGTAGATAGGAGCACAAGGTTACTCAACCAAAAGTCTGTGGCTACAGCCCCCACCCCCTACCCCCAACCCCGCTTATGCGGGGTCGCTAGCAACACTCACGAAACAATAACGCCAGGACACGCCATGCCCTCTTTAAACTGGAGAGCCTTTTCTTTGCTGTCTTTCTAAATCATCCCATTTGCTCCTTCACCTGCGCAATTACAGCCTGAGGTCGGCTCTCCGGCCGAACCAATGACGAGTGTATTGATCTCGTATCAGCAGAGACTGAAAGGGCAAATCCTGATGGTTCTTGGGGGCTTGGGTCAGAAAAAGAGGATCGATCCGTAGACCGAAGCGAGGGTAGCTGAAGTGCAGACAGTTTGTGATTCATCTGTCAGCTGCCAGCATTCAGGACTCTGGTACTACGTGCTGCTGTTGTGTACAAAAAGCTCTTGCCAAGTTAGTTAACACTAAATTTATGATTTCAGACGCAGCGCGGTTTCTAATTCACACAAGTGGCTGTCAGTTTTATATGCCCAGTTCATACCCTTGCCACGGGAACATCCCGGATGGCGGTAGGGGGTGTCAGAATCCCCATGGCTGCGGAGCGCGCTCCGCAGCCATGGAGGATTCCCCCGAGCAGCGGGAAGTCAACGGGAGACCGCCGACTTTGCGCTTCTGACCGTGGCTGAACCGCCGCAGTCAGAATGCTCGTGGGAGCACCGCCAGCCTGTTGGCGGTGCTCCCGTGGTCGGTGGCCCTGGCGGCCACCGGCCGCCAGGGTCAGAATGACCCCCTATATCTAAATTACCCCTTCAGAATGATTTATAAGGTCAACCTGTGACTTGAAATCGTCAGAGCTCCACCTTCCTTATTCTGGGTCTCAGACTTTCACATCCTTGTTATGAAGGTGTGTTAGTCCAATCAGTTCAGTTTAAGGCTGCAGCCCCGATAGTTTACTGATATGTCAAATGTTGTCCAGGATTGTAAATGTGGTGTACCATCTACAAGGACCATTTGCGAACCTTACTTAGGGACTGATTTAGGAAACGTGACGGTGCTTCACCATAGCGCCACTTTTCTTGCATCCCTTAGCGCCTCCTAATGCCACCACGTGTGCTGTATTTAATATACAATGCACCAGGGCGGTAGTTAGGGAACTAGTGTCAACATTTTTTACGCTAGTTTGGCGCTATGTAGGATTAGAGTAAAAAATGTTGACGCTAATCCTGCAAAGCACATTGAGGCCCATCATAAGTAATGGTGTGCCTTCCTTTTATTGAAGCCTGCTATGTGTAGGAGTTAAAAATGCTGCAAAAAAGGGTGCAAAGAAATCTTTTAGTTTTCTTTACACAATGTTTTCAGCCTCCCTTATGGAGGAACATCCTCCTTGCATACATTATGCCTGGCACAGGCATAATGGGGCAGAAGTGACTACAAAGTGGTGCAATGCATGCATTGTGCCACTTTGTAAATCTAGTGGTGTGATGTTGGCCTTGGGCCCAATCAGAGTAAAAACAAAAAGAATGCTTATGTGGCACAAGGCGGTGCTAGGTCCTCTTAAATCTGGGCCTAAGTGTGGTAGCAAGAGAAGAGTTGCCCATTGCCTCAAGGAAACAATTAGCCAGAGAATCATATGTATGTTAGGTACAAGAAATATATCAACATTGGCAACAGTGTACCATCTTACCATGTCAGCAAACAGTCCTTACTGTTTATAGCTACCAAGCAACAGCATACAATCAAATAGTGGAACTTCAGTTACAACAGATTCACCAGGTGATGGAAGATAAGCATACTGGCCACTATGACCTTCTGTTCAAAACGCAAACCCCGCCCTGAATCATGCACCCAACAATGCACAAAGCTGCAATCATTAGCAATCCACCACTACCTGTGGATACAAGGTCATTAGGTGGAAAACATGGTGTCGGCACATTACCATAATGTGTGTACCGGAACTGAGTTCCTCACTGTACATCCCAGTGAGGGACAATCAAGGAGCTGGATGGCATGGGGGATAAAGAACAAATTGCAGGAATTAAGAACAAGGTTTGCCAAAAACGAATGTACACCGACATCAACACATAAACTTATACCAATAATCTGGCGCAGGTAAACTTGATTAGACCAGCAAAATGGATGCCCCTTAAAGATGTGCATGTCTAGCACTACACGAACAGGGTACAAATCCAAACCCCAAAAATTAGCGAGAGTCAAAAAAGTCAATTGATGATTTATTATGTAAGAGGAAAATAGACCAACACGAGTTTCACGATTCATATCTCTCTATCAGGGCCCGGATTACATATCCAAAATGGCCTTCTCTCAATCAAAAATGTGTACACTTAATTTCAAAACGGTTTCTCGGAGAACAATATATAGTATTATGACTCCAAATAAGAAGCAATCCAAACCAAAATAATTTGTCTTAGTGCAACAAAGTAACCGGCATAGTGCCACGACACAAATAGTAAAGCAGGAGTCCTGATACATACACAGATACCTATACAAATATGAGCCAGGCAATCTCAAGCCTGTCGTTGCTGAACTCATACAAACGCTCACCCAGAATTAATGCACAGCCCGTGTGACCAAATATAGGAAAATTAGTGAGTGGTCAGCAGATTTAGCTTCTCCACCTGTGGGAGATCCTTACTAGCCAAAGGGACATGAAAGAGGAGATTGTCAACAATCAGCTCTGCTTTCTTCTGCTGAATCTGATAGCAGGCGCGCAGCAGATTAGTATACAGGTACACACATGCAGAGAACCGCACACACAGACACCCATGCACACATGCCAGCACATGTGTACTAGTATCAGTCTATAACAAAAGGATTTCAGGGTCTTAATGAGACTGAAGGTGCTCTTCTACTTTTGTTGACAGCACCTGTCCTTGATTTCATTACAGCCTGCGTGCATCCGTCTGCTGCCAGGAAGCCCAAGCATGTACCCATCCTGTCGCTATCCACCAGTCCCAAGCGTGCCAAGCGCTTAGGGCGTAGAGAGCTGACGCTCTCCATTTCCTGAGTCCTGGGGAGGCCTAGAACAATGTGGCTCACTACGTTTCTCCGCTCACCTCCTGTCATTCATTGACTGGATGATGTATAGAGGCTCTTCGGATCAGCAAAGCTTCCATCATTATATTGGATATTCAAGAAAGAGCAGGAGATAACGGGTCTGTTGTTTGTGACGTGTATATCTGGGTATGTGTGAGTGTGTGTATTTATGTCGTGAGTGTGTATTTATGAAAAGAAGTGATAATATTGCTGTGTGTGTTTGTGTCTTTCTGCATGAAAGGTGGTTGTTTTACATGTTGATTATAACATAAAATTTGTTGATTAGCCTGCCTCTGTGCTAGGGATTGGGTGAATGATATATCAATAACATTTGGAAGACATAACGATGGACATTCCTGATATAATGATGTCACCAATATAGTGTGTTGTAAATGTATATTATACCACAAGGGGACACTAGTATATAGGTGGCAGCTTTAGTATATTGTTGCACCCTTGGAAATATAGTGGCCAGTCCTGGCATATCAATGGTTGTAAGGGGACCATCCCTGTCAAAATGGTGGCCCTGGCATATTGTGGGCGCTTTTAGCACCCTTGTCCTATTGTTGGAATCTGTAGCATGATGGACGACCCTTGCCATAATAGTGGACCTGGAAAATTGTATGACTTCTTTGCACACTGTGGCCCCTTTAACTTATGGTGTCCACACCTGATATATTGGCGGCCCTGGCATACTGTGTGCTGTTGATGTTATCTGTGATATTCTTAATGGTGGCATTCTTAGTGACTCTGTCATAGCGGTGGCCCCCCATTGCACATAGCTGGCATCATTTCCATAATGTCGACCCACCCATACATAGTGGACTGCACTTTGGATGATGATGGTCCTGACATAATTTTGGACAGCCTCGGACTACGGCAGTCACCCTAACCTTCTGATGGCCAGCCCTTGCCTAAAAGAGGCACTTTGACATTTGGAGCATATTCCTAGCTCATGGAGGACATTGCCTGCATGTAATCGAAGCCCAATTGGAGCAAAAACTGTTTATGTAAATGACAAACGTCTTTCAAGGAATCATGTACTTGTAGATTTATATAGCGCTGCTTATCACCTGTGAGGGTCTCAACGTACTGTCCATGGGCCCAAGGAGGTTAAGTGATTTGGCCAGAATCACAGGATGTAGCGCCCTCACGGAGGGTCGAACCCCAATCTCTAGCTCCCGAGGTGGTTGCTCGGACCACTGCGGTACATCCTCTCCCTGATCAATCTGTCCTCTCCCTGGAATCATGGTTTATTTGCCCATAATAAAAAAACTTGTATTTGAGAACAAATTTCAAGTTGGTTTTCAGGAAAAGGTTCTGTATTTAGCAAACACAATATTATAGTTTTGGGACCAAAATGCGTGTCTTTTAATAAGAGGGTAAACTCATTTTTAGATAAAATAATTTAATTTCCAAAATGTATTCATGTTTGAGGAATAATGCTGAGATCAGGACTCCAATTGCTAATGTATTTGTAGTGTGAAAAAACACTTGTAGCTGCAGCTGTCAGTTCTTGACTCATGGAGAGACATTAATTAATCCGTATTTAAATAGATTTTATGATATTATTTATCAATGCAAGCGTCATCAGGATTGAGCTTGTAATATTTTTCTAACCTAGCATAGGTGGATGCTAGTTGAAATTGTATGGTCTTGTTGTGTCTATTCTTGAGTCGGAGTGCTAGGAGGCTAGACAAGTTAATGTGAGGATCAATATTATGCACATAGAATACTGGAGATGTCATATTATTGACTCATCACTTGTGAGCTTCTTACTTGACAAGTGCAATGCTGGCAACAAGTTGTGCTTTACTAGGTGTCTGGCGCTGACCACCAACTCCCATCTGCTGCTACAAAACCTGCACTTCTGCTTCTAGTGCTGAAATTCAACTGAAGGCCTCCGCTGATGTTTGCTTTTGGCCCGAGTGACCTGATGTAACGTTGTTGAGCCCACTCCAGGGTGTGCCTATGGGTACTGAAGATGGGGACACAAACCAGCAGCAGATCATTAGGCAAATTAACTCGAGGCATGAATTTGAAGTGCCCTGTGACAAATATTCCAGTCACCTATCAGGAAATATTAGTGCAAGGCCTGGTAATGAGTGTGCTAGTGTGCGCTGTCTCATCTCTTGCTGATCTTCCTCAGGCTTTCTGTGTTGTCACACACAGCATTGTGGACGTGCTGATGCTGTGAAGTGGCACTCATGGTAAAGATGTGCTGAGGACAGTGGGATTTGATTTGTATGAGAAAGCCTGGAATGACCAAAATAGGAAAATCTAGTTTCAAGGGACAACTCATTATGAGAGGTGAGGAAGAATGTGCTTTTTCTTGACACAAGAGGTGTGTAGAGTATATAAATCATCCATTGGTATGGAGTTGTTAACGCATCCTTTTATGTTAATTTATAAGCATTAGGACTCGTTTTAGGCCAATGAATCTTGTGACCCAGTGGTGAGACACCGTAGGACGAGGTAACTGATCAATATGTCAAGCAATATATCAATAATGTCATCAATATTTACCACCACAATGCACTTTACTCTAAATAAGGACATTAGTCAAATTATCAGCGCAACCATGACCTTTCAGCCATGAATAACCACACCTTTGATAGAATTTCATGAATTTTATTCCCTATTGATTACAATCTACGAGCAGAAAGCATAAGAGCATAGTCACGATATCGCAAATGTGATAAGATTTCATTAATGCAAGATTTACAAACATAAGAACATAGCACGGCGTGAACATAGATTAGAATACAGTGAATATCATATATATGTCTCAGTTCAGCATAGCGTAACGTCAGTCATTTGTCTATTTGTGTCAGTTGAAGTGGACTCCTGTCTTAACCACTAATTAGCATCAGCATGTTGGGCTTCATGCAAAAGCAATTTAGAACACCAATTTAGAAAAGATCTAACTGTGGCCTCTATCAAAATGAGCAGTTGGTACCTAGAAAGGAAAAGCAAACAGACAAATTACAAATTGCATTGTCATAATTACCCTCCAGAGATTAGGTCAGCACGCAGGATCAGTCTTCGTCTTCAGGACATCAGTCAAAACGCTGTCAGTCTAAACTTTGTCTAAAGGACAGGGGACACTTCCCTCATAAGGAGGAGAAGTGTATAGGGCAGTCTATGGGTGAAGATGGTTTTAATAAGTCTCAAAGTCACCATACAGAGTGACAGAGTCTCTGGATAAAATCAATAGTTCTGATGACCCTCCTGTGACGTGGGTTTTTATCCCTTTTTCGTAATACCTTCCCCCAAAATTCTATTGGACATTTACTATACCCCACTATCTTTAACCTATCAAATTACACATTAGGTAATTCTAATTGTCCCCCAACGATAATTCATAACATTTTGATTGGTCTTCATAATTGACGTCTTCGGAGGTGGCACATCCGGGGGTTATTTCATCACTTGGCACATTTCCTCGGGTCATGAGTTCCTTTGTCCATGGTTTAAAAGTCCTTGTACATTACATTAATCTACTTTTGCTTCAACTTTGGGTATAAACTCATACTAAAGCAGCAAGCATGCGGATGAGAACGGAATTGCACTGATACATTAGAATGAAGAATGAAGAAAAGAACATTTGCAGGGTCATGGCCCTTTGCGAGTCAGCACGCTGGAAAACAGAAAAAATGCTTTTAATATGAAAGTCAGGCAGCTAAACCCTACAGCTCACGCTAACTTAAGGCCTTTAATATTCTCAATGTAATATCGTAAACACTAATATAAGCTTGATTAACCATAGCATAAACAACTTTACTCATTATTGTCATTAGTTTGCATATACATTAGTAGCCACACACATTATAGTCATAATTCAGATGCACGTTTAAGCAAAATCACTATTATTGTTGTTTCTATGTAGCATCGTTAAGCATTGATATAAGCATTTCATTTTAGTATATGTAATATTTAAACTACGCTCTCTCAGTCCCTCCTCTGATGACGCTCGTCATCACACAAACCTTGCCCTTTGACCTTTCTCTTTAATTTTTCACCTTGCGCATAATGCGCATTTCAACATCTTGCCTTTTATGTGAACTTTCCCAAATTTCATTGAACATTTTCTCTCTTTCACTTTCTTAATTTCTTCTGGTTCTTTTAGTCCAATTTTTCTTAATTTTACCATTGATTTTGCATGCCCCCCATAATCCTAATAGACAGGCCAGAACAATTAATAGACACATTAGTATTTTTGCAAGCACCCCTTTCCAAATATTGGTAAACCAGCTCCCTACTCTGGCAATTCCTTTTCCAAATTTCTCCCAGACACCAAGCTCTTTCAAATCCTTCAAATCTGTACTATCTCTAGTTAGGTTAGTAAGCATACCTCTAATCTTTTTACTCTTGTCCGGAATGAATGAGCCACAATGGCGCTCGTTGAGCATCTTGCAGACCCCTCCACTCTTTGCTAAAAGAATATCTAAAGCAAGCCGATTTTGAAGAGTCATAGCTCTTTCTGCAGCAAGTTCAGTGTCCATCAGGAGTATAGCCCCTGTGAAATTTGCCAGCATGTTATCCACAATAGAAGACAACTTTTGAATCTTCATAGAATTTAAGATAACTCCCACTGAAGGGATTATAGCTCCAAATATGTCACCAATGACAGTAGCCACTGATTCTCGTTTTTGTCTAGTATGTTGTAATTCAGACGTTTTAGGTATTTGATTTAAGTCATCAATCTGGTAAATCTTTTGGAAAACTATTCCCAAATAACATGTCCCATACCATCCCTTAGGGAGACGGTAATAAGCATTTAGCCCACAGATGTAATAGATCCCAGGGATCACTGGATCCTGTCCATTCAACATAAATGTCCATTTACTCTGAAACAAAAACACATGTCTGCATTCACTCGTTCCCACAAACAAATTGTCCTGCTCAGATTTTGGCCTATATACACAAAGCCCACCTACATGTAATGCATCTATAGCTAGATTGCCTTGTGTTTTGATTGCAGTGTAAGCATAATCATTTGCATATGTGCGTTTCTCTAAGCCTTTTTCTAATCTTTCCTTCAATGCTTTGTGTCTATCATCAGTGTGATCTAAGAAGCTTTTCTCTACAGGTGTTAGTAAGCAAGTCAAATTACTGCGATGTGCATAAGCAGTTCCAAATGTAAGCATTGGCTCAAAGAATCCTCTAACTATTTTTATATCATGTTCCTTAGCTAACTTGTTCAAGAATTCAATCACAGGCACAAAAGAAAACACAACATCCAGATTTGAATAAAAGTATTGTACATGCTCTTGATTATAAAACCTTGTTAGTAGCAAACTACAACTAATCCCTTATGTTAGAGGAAGGCTATGGTAAGTAACTCCTTCCTGCACAGATGAAGGAATCTTAGTGCACACATAACAATCTTTCGCATCCATGGTCTCCACATACTCATTCAGCAAGCGATAGAAGACATTAGTAGAAAGTTCCCCTTTTGAATTAGTTCCCTCATGCAGGTGTCTTACATTTTGCTCAAATCTTTCCCACGGTGTTAGTGTTGTAGTCTCACGTTTTGAAGTAGCGTTACTAGTCTCTTTCTCCATCCATGGCATTCCCACAATCACTCCCACAATTATTATTGCGAACACAACACCTATTATAAGGCCTAGCCAACCACACACCTTACTTCCCTTATTACTACTTCTATTATAAGCCATGTCTGTATAAAATCAGATAGTAGAATGACAATCAACTTGAGGATGATTTAGAATTGTCTCTTGCTCTCTGCATTTATTTACAGCGTCTTCACTCACTCCAGGACCCCTTTTTGTCAAATCAGGTTAGCAGTTAGTCATAATCAGGTTTCTCAATGTCAATCCAGTTCTAATGTCACATTCGGTAATTTATAAAGTCTCTCTTTCAGTTTTTCAGATTTTCAATTTTAACCAAGTCTTTTTCTTTGGATTCGTTCGGGTACCGTAGTACTGGCCTGGTACTTCTCGGTCAAAACAGAATGCTAGGAATTCTTGTTGCCACTCAGATGTTGTAGCACACACCCACTCAGGACCTGTATATCTTCTATTTGCGACTCTCTTTCTTTTCAGTCTTCATTCACCTTGCTGTTCCCCTTCACTTAGGTCTTCCACTCGGGATGTATCGTTCTCCTCTGTTATTGTTTCATTTGGAGTGTCTCTCATCCTTAGGAGTGGCTTCTCTGGCCAGTTATCACCCTTATGTGTCTTTTTCCGATGTGCCTTTTCAGAACGCTGGACAGCATCCCCCTCTTGTAATATGGTGTTTTCACTTGATGGACCTGCAATTGACTCAGGAGATTCTGGCACACTCGGATTTCTCTCTATTATTTCTCCTTCTTCTTCTTCTTCTTCTCCTTCTTCTTCTGGGTCTGTACCGGGTTCAAGTTCTAACCCGTATCTGTCTACTTCTGGGAGAACTTCTCCTTGATTTAGCTCTCCTGCTGCCTCTATGGAGATAGGCACTCTGTCACCTCTCTCGAACTCATTCACTGTTTGAGGGACGAGGCTGTTCTCAGTGGGCTCTCCAGTAGTCTCAGTTCTTTCTTGACTGTTTTCTAACTCTGAGACTTCTCTTCCTGGAGCTGTTATGCCGGAAACTTCAAGTTCCTCTTCAACAGGACACGTTACCCTTTTTGTGTGACTGGCATGTATCCAGTTGGGAACTCCTGCATACTTTACAGCAGTAGTAGTTGTCAAGATTACTTGGTATGGCCCTTTCCAATGTGGCTCCAGACACGACTTTCTCACGTGCTTCTTGACAACCACTCAGTCACCGGCTTGTAGGGTGTGGCCTGGATCCTCAATTGGTGGCAATGTGTTAGCTTCCACCTGGTGAGAGAAAGAGCGAATCACATCAGCCAAACCTTTGCAGTAGTCCAACACCATATCATCTGTGATATTCACTAGAGCATTTGCAGGTACTCATAGCCTCATAGCTCTACCCATGAGGATCTCATGGGGGGATAGTCCCGTTTCCTTGCCTGGGGTGTTTCTCATTTACATCAGTACTGAGGGCAATGCATCTGGCCATTTCATATTGGTAGCCGCGCACATTTTTGCCATTCTCGATTTCAAAGTACTGTTCATTTGCTCCACTAGTCCTGATGCTTCTGGGCAGTAGCTACAATGCAGCTTTTGTTCAATGTCAAGTGCGGCACACAGAAGTTTAATCACCTCATTGTCGAAGTGTCTGCCCCTATCTGACTCTATAGAGACCGGAAACCCGAACCTTGGTATTAGTTCCCTAAGTAGCAACTTTGCAACCGTGAGACTGTCATTCCTACGTGTGGGGTAGGCTTCAATCCAGTGACTAAAAACACACACAATCACCAACACGTATTTCAATCCTCCACAAGCAGGCATTTCAATGAATTCCATCTGCATTTTGCTGAATGGACCACCATCTCTCCCAATGTGGCTCAAAGTTACCACTGTCCCTTTCCCAGCATTCATCTGTTGACAGATGATGCACCTGTGACAAATGACTTCGGCAGCATGTCTGAATTTTGGGTTGAACCAGTCGATTTTAAATTACCTGATCATTGCGTCCCTCCCAAGGTGAGCCTGTCCATGATACAGCCTGGCAAACTGAGATAGAAGGCTGTTCGGCAGAACTAGTTTTCCCTCCTCTGAGACCCACAAATCATCAGCCCTTTGTATACATTGCATTCTCTGCCAGGAACGTTTTTCTTCTTTGCTTGCACGACTTTGTAATGTTTTTAACTCATCTAGTTTGTCAACCACCCGTAATGCAAGGTTCAAACATGTGTCATTTTCAGTTTGCGGTAACAATTCCCACTGCTCCTTAAACGATATACAGTTCAATGCACAAAACCTTGCGACTTGATCTGCATAGCCGTTTCCCATGGATACAAAGTCTTGTGATCTAACATGGGCATTGCATTTCACCACAGCAATTTCAAGAGGTAACTGAATTGCATGTAACAAATCCTTTATTTGTTCACCATTTTTCACAGGAGAACCAGAAGAGGTCATAAAACCTCTCTGTGACCAAAGTTGGCCAAAATCATGTACAATTCCGAATCCGTATCTGCTGTCAGTTTAAATAGTGACTCTCAGATTCACAGCTGCGTGGCATGCCTTGGTAAGGGCAATTAATTCTGCCACTTGTGCGGAAAACACTTTCTCGAGCCAGGAAGCTTCAATGATACCAGCTATGGTACATACGGCATATCCAGCTCTCAGTGTTCCAACAGAATCTCTTAGACAAGACCCATCAACAAACATGATACAGTCATTTTCTTTTAACTGTGTGTCCTAAATATCTGGACATGGTTTGGTACATAATTCAGTTACCTCAAGACAGTCATGTTCAAATTCTTCCTCATTGTTAATTTCAGTGTTCTCAGCAGGGAGTAAAGTTGCCGGGTTCAATACAGTACACCGCTTGAGTGAGACATTTGGTGACCCCAGTATGATTGTCTCATACTTAGTGAGACAAGCATTTGTCATGTGCTGAGTTTTAGTTTGAGTCAACAAAATTTAAACTGAATGCGGAACCATTACTGTTAGGGGTATCCCATGATTATGCCTTCACACTGCGTAAGGCTCTGACCAACTGCTGCAACTGTGCGCAAACAACCCGGTAAGGCTGCTGCGACAGGGTCCAAGGTAGCTGAAAAATATGCTACAGGGCGATTTGCACCTCCATGGACCTGTGTCAAGACAGTCAAAGAACAAGCATCACGTTCATGACAAAACAGTAGGAAAGGCTTCGTATAATCAGGCATACCTAACGCTGGTGCCCTGCACATGCATTCTCTCAATTCCATAAATGATTCAAGCTCTTCTTTGGACAAAGCTATGGTATAAGGCTCATCCTTGATCTCTTTTCCTGTCAATCTTATTAAGGGTTTCGAGATGATCGAGAAGTTGGGTATCCACTGGTGACAGTAGCCCACCATTCCCAGAAACATCCTCACATCTCTTTTTGTCGTTGGAGGGTTAATTTGCAAAATGGCTGTTATTCTTTCTTTTGATATTATCCTGGACCCTCTTTCAATTAGATGCCCTAGATACTTTACCTCTTTCTGGCAGTATTGCAATTTCTTAGGTGACACCTTGTGCCCATTTTTTCCCAACTGATTCAGTAAAGCAATGGTATTGTATTTGCAGTTGTCCCCAGTTTTAGATGCAATCAGCAAGTCATCGATGTACTGCACTAGAGTCGAGTTAAAAGGCAGCACCAAGGACTCCAAATCCTTTTTCAATATCTGATTAAAGATGGACGGTGATTCAGAAAATCCTTGAGGAATTCTGCACCAACTGTACACCTTATCCAGGAATTTGAAACTGAACAGAAATTGGCTGTGCTCATGAAGAGTTATTGAAAAGAAAGCTTGTGACAGATCTATAACGGTGAACCATTCAGCATCACATGGAACCTGAAACATGATTACTGCCGGATTGGGCACCACAGGGCAACATTTTACCACAATTTCGTTTATTTTTCTCACATCCTGTACAATCCAAACTTTCCCACAATGCTTCTTCAAACCCATTATGGGAGAGTTAAACGGACTACTCCAAGTCTCAGAAAATCTGCAATTATTTGTGACACTTCGATAAGAACATCTTGTGCCATATGATATTGTGGCACCTGTGGCAACACCGCATTCATCTTTATCTGGACTCTAACTTGTTCTACCCCTTTTATTAGTCCTACTTCCTTTCCTGTCAGGTACCCCACACTTTCTCTGTTACCGTCCCCTGCAACTCAACAGGTAGATCAATCATGGTAAGCATCGGGAACAGGGTAATTAAAGGATAATCCTCATTGGCTGTCCCTGTGTCTTCCTCTGAGAACTGACCTTCATCTCCCTCATCGTCACTATTTGTCTGTACCTCGATTCCATCATTGGAACAGGTAATCGAGCATTTTGTCTTACACAGTAAGGCCCTCATTACGACCCTGGCGGTATAGAACCGCCAGGGCCGTGTCACGCGGGAGCACCGCCGACAGGCCGGCGGTGCCCCGCGGGGCATTCTGACGGCGGCGGCTTAGCCGCGGTCAGAGAAGGGAAACCGGCGGTCTCCCGCCGGTTTCCCGCTGCCCCAAGGAATCCTCCAAGCCGGCGCAGCTTGCTGCGCCGGCTTGGGGATTCCGACTCCCCCTCCCGCCATCCAGTTCCTGGCGGTTCTCCCGCCGGGAACCGGATGGCGGGAGGGGTAGTCGCGGGGCCCCCGTAAGAGGGCCCCAAAATGTATTTCACTGTCTGCATAGCAGACAGTGAAATACGCGACGGGTGCAATAGCACCCGTCGCACCTTCCCACTCCGCCGGCTCGATTACGAGCTGGCATCCTCGTGGGAAGGGAGTTTTTCCCTGGGCTGGCGGGCGGTCTTTTGGAGACCGCCCGCCAGCCCAGGGAAAAACTCATAATACCCTCCGCGGTCTTTTGACCGCGGAGCGGTATTATGCAGGGCTGAATTCGCCTCCGCCGCCCGCCAGAATCGGAATGAGGGCCTAAGTCCCTTCCCAGTAGGGATACTGAACTTGAATCACAGACTACAAACCTATGTAGTCCCTGAAAGTTGCCGATCTCAACCTGTACTGGATCTGTAATCGGGTTAGTCAGATATTGGTTTGCTACTCCGACTACCCTTATGATACTCCCCAAAAGTGGTAATTTTGGAACCTCTGCACTCCTGACTGTAGAGCGTGTAGCTCTGGTGTCAACCAGGAACGAGACCTTGTAGCCCATCACTTTTCCTTCCACATATGGACCCCTCTGTTCCACTTCCAAGGATGCTGCAAGCCTGCACTCTTCGCTGTCTGAGCTATCATCTGACCACTCTCCATTCATGCCATTTTCACTTCGCAATGGAAACTGTTGTACTGTATTATTTTGACTCATTACCTGACCTGTGACCTGTTGAGGAAGCATCACCTGTTGCTGTCCCATCAGAGCCATTGGTAATTGCATTTGCTGCCTAGGTACCACAGGAATCTGCTGTTGTACTGATTGCATTTGCGCTGGCTGGAAACGCAGCATTTGTATCTGCTGCATGGGCTGTACCCCTTGCATTTGTACCAGATTGGTCTGAAAATTCAGGTTTTGATGTCTTATTTTGGGCGTCTTACATTTTGCAATGTACCAACGTTAGCGCTTTGCTGAACAACACCATCCTGCATCATATTTGGGCACTCCCGTTTCCATGCCCCACGCCCCGCACACGTGACAAGGTGCCATCTTTTTCACCCCTTGTACATCATTTTGAACCACAACGGTATTCAAGTCTGGACCGCGATTCACAAACCCTCGGCCTCTGTGTCTGAAATGCACCATTCGTTTGCGGTTGTTGCTGTATCATCTGTTGAACTCCATTTCCCTGTATTCCTGCCTGTGCACCACTTATCTGCATCACCATCACTTTTTCTTTCAGCTTCTTCTGCTTCAGTTCAATCTCATCACTACAGAATTTCGCATACTGCAACACTTCATCAATTGGCTTCGCTTGCCAACAAATCAAATGATTCTTAATCATCTGGCTAACCTCTGGTCTCAACCCTTCAACAAATCTGAACACCAGATGATTCATGTCTTTCGGTTCAATAGTCTCAGTACCGCTATAATGTTTAAATGCCTTTAGTAATCTCTCATAGTAAGCGTGTTGTGACTCCTTAACCTCTTGAGAGGTCCGGTCGATTTTCTGCCAATCTGTCACCTTCGGCGACACCTTCTGCTTCAAAAACTCAATCACCTTATGATAATACTTCATCACCTCTTCAGAGGGTGCCCCGGTCACCTTATCCCTTGCCGGTTCCTTCGTCGGCCAATCTACTCCTCACTTACACTCAAGCCACAAATCAGGCGGAACAATGATTTCAAACAAGGTATTCAAGTCTTCCCAAAGGCATTTTGCAAGTTTCACAAACCTGTCGATCGGCTTCTCCTCATCTTCATCACCTCTTCAGAGGGTGCCCCGGTCACCTTATCCCTTGCCGGTTCCTTCGTCGGCCAATCTACTCCTCACTTACACTCAAGCCACAAATCAGGCGGAACAATGATTTCAAACAAGGTATTCAAGTCTTCCCAAAGGCATTTTGCAAGTTTCACAAACCTGTCGATCGGCTTCTCCCTTAATCTAGGATAATCATTGGTAAAAGATAGGATGTCTCCTCTGGTCCATGGCACATGAACTAAGACACCACCAGCTGTTTCTCTCATGGGTAATATTTTTACTGATTCCAGAGCGGGTGAGGCTTTGGCTTGATTAGACCCTGGACTGTCACCCTTTTTTCTATCTCTTTTCTTTGCCCACCTTCCTTCCCATTTTTCCAGCGCACCCCACACTTGCGCACTTTGCAACAATTCCATTAAATGTGCCTAAATTCCCGCAGACCTCATGTGCTCAAAATCTTTAGAGTCAAAATCCAATCTGTAACTTCTTTTCAGGTGTTTAGTGTTTCCGATATCAATGTTGTATTTATCTGCCAGGTTTGCTAATCTCTGATGCACCTTGCCTACTTCTTTGGTAATCTTGGGGCGTAGGAATCTTAATTCTGCTTCTGTGTATGACTCCAATCTGTTTACTCCCATTGTACCTTCCACTAATTCAGCAGCTTCTTCCCCTAACCTTACAAAGTTTAGGTACTCGTCTTGCTTTTCCTTTTCTGGCCCAACTGCAACCACTGCAGCCCTTTGTGAAGTATAAGTCTTCTCTAGCCATTCATTGAGATGTTGTACTGTGAAACCCTGCAGTGAGATGTTCCCTGCATGTATCATCGGTGAATGTGAGGTGTTCGTACTCATAGTCTGTGGAGTTAAAACCCCCAGCCCTGCTTGACACATTGCTTCTATGGGTGCTCCCACTGGGCTAAGGTCCATTAAAGACCTCTGCTGTTCAACTGCTTGTTCTCCTGGGGCCATTATCTAAGGAGTTCCCATAGGCCCTCCTCTTATCATATCTTGAGTCATTATTCCCTGGTCACATAAGCCGGTTTTGCCTTGCGCATACAATGGCACTGGTGGACCGACAGTAATTGGCAATGATATGGCAGCAGGTGTCTGACCTGGTCCCAGACTCCGTGGAGCAGTAACCCCATAGGTCTGTTCCAAGGTACCCGGAATAGGTACTAATGGCGGGCCAGCCACTGGGTTGTACCCTGGTATCAACTGTGGCTGCGGTTGGGACAGTAATTTCGGAGTTGACTCAATCTGCAATAATTTTGATTTCGTATATATCGGGTCTGGCGGCACTATCAGATTTGTAGTAGTCTCAAGTACTGGGACATCACAGTAGATTTTCGGTATCTGCGGTGGAGGTTGCAACTGTATCGGTATGTCTGGTGCAGTGGGTACACTGACACCATTCTGTAATGAAGCCGTATCACTAGTCTGTATCGTATCAGCAACTCCCTTCTCCTGAGTCTGGTTCCCAGGGTCTATGCTAGTGCTTGGAGCATTATCGCTCACTGCATAAGGTGGTGGGCGATCATGTAATAATCTGTCCATGAATTTCTCATCATCTGAATCATCTTCCTCTTCCCAAGGTCTTTTATTTTCTTTAGAATTGTTCGAGTCCTTATCTGTCTTACAGGAGGCTTTCTTTCCCTGTGTTTGTTCTCCCTGTGTTATTGCTGGGAACAATTTTAGTCCGTCAACAATTTCCCTTCTCCACATTTTACTCTCGTTATCCCATCTAGCCTCGGCATAGGATTTTTCTGCCCTTCTCAGTCTTTTCTGAAACCTTTCTTGTCTATGTTTAAGAGCCATCAAATCCCAAATCGCTAAAGCCTCATATTGAGCTGGCCTCGGAGGTGGTTTCTGTGTACTTAACATCCACCTTAAGTTTTCTAGCACCTTCGGATTCAATGTCCCATGTTCTGGGAATGCTAGACGTCCCTCTTTCTTGGTTAATTTGCGCCACTGTTTCATCCATAAACAAGGCGCAACACCCTTTTCTTCCGTAACTAGGTAAGCTGGAGTACCCTCGGGTGGTGTAGACTCCCCATCGGTTGCTATAATATATGTGTCTCCTTTCAGAGCGCTCTTAAATGCCTTGACAAAATTCATTTTGCAATTTTCTCTTATTTGTATTTTAATCAAAAGTGACTTAGTTCCCAGGACACTCTTCACCCACCTTTCTCAACCTATTGCCTCTCACGGACGGCAGCCAATCTGTGCGCGACCCCTCTCGACAACTGACCTATCTCAGCGCGGCACCACTGACGTCACACTCACACACACTGCAGCTGACAAAGTCTTGCGGCTCGTCCGCTCCCCACTGAATTCACACAAACTAATGCAAATTATTGCGAGCACCTTAAATGACAACACAAATCTGCCGGTTTACTACAGGAAGGGTAACTCATTCGCTTCAGAGCTTTACAGAGATTTCACTTGAAGCCTCAGCCGCTACTTTCTCCTTATCAGCTCCCGCATACGCAAGCAGAATTCGACCCGCAAATTCTACTCTCGACTTGTCAATGGCTCATCCTAGTGCACTTTAGAACTTGCCAAATCTCCATCGAAGGTTTCACACATATGTTTCAACTCAAACTTAACTTGTCAACCACGCCCGATTGAACTATTAAACCGCACAGATTACAACATAAATCCATGTGTCTTCTACACTTGTCAACATACTCCGGAGTTTTAGACCACAACAGGTCTGTACATACACAACCAACCACGTGGATAATTTTGAGCACCAAGCGCCACACTCATATGAAGTACGCCGACTTCCCTACTCTCGTACTGTGGAGTACACCTACTCCTACTAAATAACACATATTTGGCCTAAATACACAAAAATCTCACAATCACCTGCAAAAAAGCATAAGCTAGCAAGCGCAAAACCCGAAACCACATACATTATGGCGCTGAGAACATCCCCATCTCACTTAGGCAGGCTCCGAGATCCCGGGAAAGTCATGGTGAACTTAGAAACCCATCATATCTCCAATTTGCATTATTACAGAAAAACAAATTAAACAATAATTCTCCGTCCTAGGGCCCCCAAGCGCCAAACCGTTGCTCTGCTACCAGAACTGTTAACGCGTCCTTTTATGTTAATTTATATGCATTAGGACTTGTTTTAGGCCAATGAATCTTGTGACCCAGAGGTGAGACACAGTAGGACGAGGTAACTGATCAATATGGCTAGCAATATATCAATAATGTCATCAATATTTACCATCACAATGCACTTTACTCTAGATAAGGACATTAGTCAAATTATAGGCGCAACCATGACCTTTCAGCCATGAATAACCACACTTTTGATAGAATTTCATGAATTTTATTCCCTATTGATTACAATCTACGAGCAGAAGAGTTAATCTTAATACCAGGAAGCATAAGAGCATAGTCACGATATGGCAACTGTGATAAGATTTCATTAATGCAAGAATTACAAACATAAGAACATAGCACAGCGTGAACATAGATTAGAATACAGTGAATATCATATATATGTCTCAGTTCTGCATAGCGTAACATCAGTCATTTGTCTATTTGTGTCAGTTGAAGTGGACTCCTGTCCTAACCACTAATTAGCATCAGAATGTTGGGCTTCATGCAAAAACAATTTAGAACACCAATTTAGAAAAGATCTAACTGTGGCCTCTATCAAAATGAGCAGTTGGTACCTAGAAAGGAAAAGCAAACAGACAAATTACAAATTGCATTGTCATAATTACCCTCCAGAGATTAGGTCAGCACGCAGGATCAGTCTTCGTCTTCAGGACATCAGTCAAAACGCCGTCAGTCTAAACTTTGTCTAAAGGACAGGGGACACTTCCCTCATAAGGAGGAGAAGTGTATAGGGCAGTCTATGGGTGAAGATGGTTTTAATAAGTCTCAAAGTCACCATAAAGAGTGACAGAGTCTGGATAAAATCAATAGCATTCCCTACCTAGTTCTGATGACCCTCCTGTGACATGGGTTTTTATCCCTTTTTCGTAATACCTTCCCCCAAAATTCTATTGAACATTTACTATACCCCACTATCTTTAACCTATCAAATTATACATTAGGTAATTCTAATTGTCCCCCCACGATAATTCATAACATTTTGATTGGTCTTCATAATTGATGTCTTCGGAGGTGGCACATCCGGGGGTTATTTCATCACTTGGCACGTTTCCTCGGGTCATGAGTTCCTTTGTCCATGGTTTAAACGTCCTTGTACATTACATTAATCTACTTTTGTTTCAACTTTGGGTATAAACTCATACTAAAGCAGCAAGCATGCGGATGAGAACGGAATTGCACTGATACATTAGAATGAAGAAAAGAACATTTGCAGGGTCATGGCCCTTTGCGAGTCAGCACACTGGAAAACAGAAAAAATGCTTTTAATATGAAAGTCAGGCAGCTATACCCCACAGCTCACGCTAACTTAAGGCCTATAATATTCTCAATGTAATATCGTAAACACTAATATAAGCTTGATTAACCATAGCATAAACAATTTTACTCATTATTGTTATTAGTTTGCATATACATTAGTAGCCACACACATTATAGTCATAATTCAGATGCACGTTTAAGCAAAATCACTATTATTGTTGTTTCTATGTAGCATCGTTAAGCATTGATATAAGCATTTCATTTTAGTATATGTATTATTTAAACTACGCTCTCTCAGAGTTATCCTGACTACAGGCAGGGCAAAACTGCTAAGCTCTCCATCTGGATGAAGAGTGACCCTCATCTTGTGGACTCCTCCACTTTGACAAGCTGTAATTCATCACATGATTGAGAAGAGACTTTGGTGGTGGTAGGGTATGTCATGAAGTGAAACACCCCATCACTTTAAACTATTATCTTGTTGGGCAGGGCCTCATTCTCCAGCATTGTGGATAGTGAAGGCAGTACTTGAAACCTATGTATTCTGAGTGTGGGAGTTTTCTTCATGTCCTATATACTCTTCTTCTGATGCATTATCCTTCGGATACTGCCTTCCCTTCTTTTGCCTTATTTTTCCTATATGGTTATGTGTAATGGTTTATGTTCCTTTCTCTACAATCCTCCTATTTTTCTTTTCCTATTGGTTGTATGATTTTTCCATTGTTATTGGGGGTTGTAGGGACGTGTTGTGGCTATACTTGAGTCTAAGTGCTAGTAGGCTAATTAAGTTATTGTGTGTGTCATAGAATGTTGGTGATGTCATACTGACTATGGGCTCACCAAATCCCATTATTTGAAGTTGGAGATACAACCACCCTGCGAGTGGTTGGTGGTCCATATCTCTCATCTACTTATGCCAACAAACCTGCTGAGAATCAGTTGGAACAATGAGAACTTCTTACCTGACAATTGAAGCATGCCTCTGCAATGCAAGTGTTCTCTTGTGCCTAAGACTGTGAGATCTGTGTAACAACAGTGATAATGCTGCTGCCGGGGCCTTAGATCTTGAACCTCTGCAACATTTCATTTTATCAATGTGCCTCTTCCAAGTAGATGACTGACATTCTATTTAAAAGGGATAGAAAGGGGAATTAAAAAAAGAGGAATGCAGATGTGACCTCAGTCTTCGGGCTTTCTATTTGCTGGCTTTATTTGCTTCAAGCTGATCAGGTTCAGTTTGTCCCTCCCATTACCTAAACTGTGTTTACTGCATTCTTTCACAAGCTCCCTTTTTGTAAACAGGCCTTCAAATATTGTTCCTATCTTGTCACATTTGCTGTGCATTCAAAGCCTGAGGTCAAATGTCAGTTGGTGTCTTTGGAGGACCCTTGTTTACTTGTCTTTCTCTGATTTCAAAGTGAGAGAATTTATGTGACATTCTTGCTGAATATGAAGGGTAGGAAAGAGATCTTTTTCTAGCATGACGTTTAAATGAACTCTGTAAGTATTTCAGAATATATCAGAATTAGGAACATAAATGAAGCACTTTTTTTTTATTTCTGAAGTATGTTGGAAACAAATACTTTAATACGATCAAAACAAATCATTCCAATAGGTGATACAATTTCTACACATTTTTGTTTGATGCACTTTATAGTTTTATTAGTAAAACTGTATGTCTGTGCAAATGTATGATAATTTCAATTCAAAATGTGTTGTCTGCAATGGCAGTGATCTACCATACCATGCATACTCTGCTCTCTGCCTCTACACTCACTGCACTCTACTCTGCACCACTCCACTTGATACCACTGGACACCTCTGTATTCTGCACCACTCCACACCACTGCACTCTATACCACTTCACTCTACACCTCTCTACTCTACCATGTACTGCTCTACTCTATGCCAGTGCACTCTTTACCACATTTCTCTACACCGCTGCACTCTTCGCCACTGCATTCTACACCACTCCAGTCTATGCCACACCAATCTACTCTGCACATCTCCACTCTACACCACTGTACTCTATGCCACTCTGCAACACTGCACTCTATGCCAATACACTCTATGCCAATGCACTTTACTCTGTAACACTCAACTCTATGCGCTTGCACTCTACACAAATCCATTGTATGCCACTCTAATCTACTCTCTACCATTGCACTCTATGCAAATGAACTCTACACCACTTTAATCTACACCATTACACTCTATGCCACTCTGGGCAACTGCAATCTACCCTGCACCATTCCACTCTGCACCACTTAATGCTTCCTTGAAGCAATGTACTCTACGTCACTGCACTCTGCAACGCTCTACTCCACTCTGTCCATTCCACTCTATGTCACTGCACTCTACACCACTCTACTCTAACCACTGCACTTGCACTCTGCTCTGCATCACTGTACCCTATGCCACTGCTCTCTGTGCCACTCTACACCATTGCACTTTGACACTCTACTCTGTAACACTGCACTTCCAGCCACTGAACTCCACACCACTCTACTGTGCACTATTCCACTCTACATTACTCCACTCTACAACACTGCACTCTATTCCACTCAACACTACTCTGCACTGTACGCCACTGCACTCTATGCTACTCAACTGTACTCTGTTCCACTGCCCTCTGAATCACTCAGCTATACGCCACTCCACTGTGCACTACACCATGCCATTGTACTCTGTGTCACTGCACTATATGCCACTGCACTCTGCTCCACTCTACTCTGCACAACTCTGCTCTGCACCACTCCACTCTGTGCCACTCCACTCTGTACCACTGCACTCTACTATGCACCACTGAAATCTACAACACTGCATTCATTGCCACTGTATTGTATGCAGCTGAATCCAATGCAACTGCTCTCAGTGCCACTACACTCAATGCCACTATACTGTGCAACACTTTAGGCCAATGCACTCTACACTAGTCCACTTTACTCTATGCCACTCCAGTGTATGCCATTCTATGTGACTCCACACTATGCCACTCCAAAACACAACACTCTCAGGCACTCCACTCTACAAAACTCTACTCCACTCTTCGCCATTCCACTCTATGAAACTCCACACAACTCTCCTCAATGCCACTAACTTTTAGCTATGCTGAACAGAAGCAAACTGGTTTATATCATGGCTAAAATACATTGACAAAGTCAATAGATCTTGCAGAGGCAAGACCTATTGGCTTTCTCAATGCTTGGTATTCTCTGTACTTCTGAGCTGAAAGAAAAATGACCTCGACGAAGAAAACACTCCACTTAAATTAACATGAAATCAAAACCAAGTTACTTATCTGCTACTTCACATAATAGCCGGGTCTATCATCCTGTTCAGAAAAGATCCATTATGGGCTAAAAAACATGCTGTGCTGTGAATCAAATTCACGTCCTCGGAACAGGCGAATATGTGCTCTAATTGCAGCAGAACATATCTATCCATGGGGTCCATAAAAGGAACAGACAAAGCACCGATCGGAAATACAGTACCTGAGTACAAAAGCAAGACAAAAAGAACTGCCTCACTTGTCCTCGCAGAAACATAAATATCCATGACACACCGAGGCCCCTGTTCAGCAAACTCATTGCTGCTGGAATAAGAATGACGCCTTTCATACAATCACGCTAAACGTGCCTGAGACAGAGAAAAAAACAGAGAACAACTTTCCTTAGGATAAGTAAAACAAACAATGCCCAGTATACAGAGCGGGGCCTCCCATTATCTAGATGACAAATCCATGAGGCCTGAATGGGATCATAGTTTCTTACTCCCACTGTACACTTACTGGGGTAATTTTACTTGTCGGAAATGCTAAAATTGCTTGCAGTTTTACAGTGGCCCTAGTACCATGAAACTTGGAATAAGGACCTTAGGTGACTCTTGCTTTGTATTGACATTCCACATTGATTTATGGTGGTCAGTGTCTTGTCTTTGTCGAGGGCGGAATACTGAAAGTAATTTTGCTAAGTGAGTTCCATCTACAAAATACAAAATGCTGTGATTTCTTAGTAACTATCCAACGGTATTACTGGTTTTCAGCAAGCTTTCAACTGCCCTTTGGCTTCCTGTTGAATTTCCTAAACTGTTTATTACTATGTGTATGGCACACATGGCCTAATAGCATTACAGACTCGGGTTTCCACAAAGTAAGGGACATATTTATAGTCCCCTTGCGCCACCTTCCGCCACCTTGTGCCACATTAACGTAATTATGTATGTAAAGTAGGCGTCCCCTCCTTAGGGGAGGCCACAAAAAGAGGCGCAAGGAAATCTATGAGATTTCCTTACACCATTTTTTACAGCACTTTTAATGCCTGTTTAGCCTAACACACATTGTAAAATACCTATAAGGGGTGAATTATTAGTTTAAAACTGGCCTGATTTCCAAATGTGGCCTACTTTTTTGGCTATCAGCTCTGCTAATGGGGACTCCTTTTTTTTTGGTGCCTAGTTCTATTTTTTGCCCCAGCTCGACACTGACTAGCAGACACTACATCTTTGCCTTAATTTGGGGACCCTTAAAATGACTGCACTATCTGTGACAACAATAATTCAGCAACACAACTCTTTTTTCTGGATATTCCCACAACCCTTCTTTATATTAATTGCAGCCCTTCCCATCCCATTCCTGCTTTTCTTCCTGTCCTGCATCTTCCTGAATATTCCTGACCTCTTCCATTGTATGTGCAGACACATTGAGGACTGCTACCAGCACAAATAGAGAAGTGGACTAAGGAAAGCCATTTATTTCATACAACCTGCCGCCCATGCTGCAAATGTATCTCCTCTCTTCACCTCCTATGACCTTGCCTGACATGCTGCATAATGTACAGCAGCAATCTGAGATGGCATTTGCACAGCTTGCAACAGTTGAAGTATTTGGAGACAATTCCATATTGGAGCACAAGGTGTTGTTATACACCTCGTGACCAAATTTGTCCATAATCATGAAGTTCACCAAACCTATTTCAAGAATCAGTAAAAGTTGTCATATTTACATTTTTAGCTTGACAACATTCTCTTGTGAAATCATTCAATTCTGCAACTTGTGCCGATCATACGTTTTTTAAATAAGAGGCTTCAATTACTCTTTCAGTGGTATACCCAGCATACGTAACCCTTACATTTCCTGCATTGTCTCTTAAAAAACATGATCCATCCACTAGATAGATTAGCTATTTGCTCCAAGGTTTCATATTAGTTTTGGGACAAGGCTTTGTGCACAGTTTTGTCCCCTGTATCAGCAGTAATTTTCTTCATCATCTCATTGGGAAGGCAAAGTGACCAATGTGCCAATATTCAGAACCCTTTTTACACATATGGTGAGGGTGGCAAGCAAGGTTATTTCATAATGTGTAAATTGGGCATCCGTCAGGCTTTGAGTTGTGTATTGTGTTAACAACATTTCAACTGAGTGGGGTACATACAGTGTCACTGGATGCCCCAACACAGTATTATCATACTGTTCTACCGCCACTTCCACTGCTGCAACAGTGATTAAGCACCCTGGGATGGCTACCACTACACATTCCAAAAGTGGGTGGGAATATGGGACTTGGTCCTGTTGCTCACCGTGGCACTGTGTCAGCATTGAAAAAGAGCACTCAGCACTCTCAGTACAGTATATACAAAATAGTTTATCATAATCGGGCATATCAAAAGCTGGAGATAAACAAAAAAGCGTGTTTAAGCTCTAGGAATGACTTCTGACACTCCACCGACCAGGGCACAGGATCAGAGATGTCCCTCTATGTCAATTGTTGAAGACGTTGGGCTTTGAGGAAAAGGTTTGGAATTCACTGTCTTCAGTAACTCACCATACAAAGGAATCCTCTAATCTCTTTCTTTGTATGGGCAGTGTAATTTGTAACACTGCTGTCATCCTCTCATGACACCTTTCTTGTGCTTTTTTCTAATTCATGCATTAAGTAGCCTACTTTTGACTGCCAACAATGGTGCTTTGTGAGGGAAACCTTATATCCCCATGAACCAAATGATTTATAAAGGTGATAATATCCCATTTACATACCTCCCTCTTCCACGACACATTGAAGTGTACAAAAAAGTGATGGATGTAATGCTATTGGCCGCATCCTAGTCTGTCTTTATTTCACACACCATGCCAACTCAATTTGGGCAGAGAAGTGATGCAGTGAAAGACATCAGCTGAGACGTAGCAAGGAGGCAATGAGGCACAGTTGATGCCAGCCCACCACACCTGAGGCAGTGATCATGGCGAGTGACCTAAATAAGCAGCTTCCTAGACATAGCCGGTTGGCAACCCCCCTACAGCAGCAACAGCGGTAGACCAGGTGAAGGTGACTGCAGGCGCCCAACAATCAGCACGCGGAAGGGATGAGAGACATTTTCTAAAAAAAAATGACAGGGAGGGAGTTAAAAGCCTTAAACGTTCTTATCAGGGGCCAATTAAATACCATGGCAGTGAAGATAGACAAGGATAGTGGGAACAAAGAGCAAATATTGAGTGCAGGTTAAAGATTTGAAGGGGGTCCATAAAAGAACAGGGGAAAGTTAGAGGGAGCCTGCGGACAACTAAAAGCATTAGACACAGATATGGTGGAATGTTCACTCCTACCAGTGAAATAAGGATGTTATAAAAGGATGAAATAAGGGGGGAAAACCCCTCACTGCCAAACTAAGGGCCAGAATCCAGTAGGAATGGATTCTCTTCATTAAGGCTATGGCTGGGGCAGGGTAACAAGTATACTTTAAACCCTATACACAGCTGAAAAGGGGGATGAGGAGGCAATGCTAGATTATATTAGGGACACCACACTCACATGCAGCGCATACCACATTTTCAAAGGGAAGATTTAGATAATCCTATAGAAACTGGTGAAGTTATTTCTGAGATAGCCAAATTAAAACTCCAAAAAGCCCCTGGTCTTGACTGCATTACAGCTATTTTTTTACAAGACCTGCACCACCCCGGTCATTCTTCTTATACTCCTTTACAACTCCTTTAGCGTGAACTCCACAATATCTGCCCCTATGTGGGAAGCTTCAGTTATGGTAATCCCTAAAGCTATCATTATGTTCCTCCTCTCAGCCAATCTCTTGGCTAAATATTTATGCAAAGATCTTCTTGGGGGTTCTTGGCGAGACACTTAACATCCTGCATACAGGGACTACTTGGCTTGGACCAGAAGGGAGCTTTCCAGGCCAGGTGCACGACAAATAACTCAGACACTTCCTGGAGAATAAACTTGCAACCAGAACCTGCATCCTGCCAAGAAGAACTGCCTGGCTGCCCGAAGGGCTCAACTGTCTGCTTTCTGTGAAGGACTGCTGTCTTGCTGTTGCCCTGCTGTCTTGCTGCTCTCTGGCTGTGGTGAGGAAGTGCTCTCCAAGAGCTTGGATAGAGTTTGCCTCCTGTTCCCTGAAGTCGCAGGATCAAAAAGACTTAGGCACTCATTACAACCCTGGCGGTCGGTGTTAAAGCGGCAGTAATACCGCCAACATGTCAGCGGAAAGAAAATGGAATCACAACCATGGCGGAAACCGCCCACACAGACAGCCACTTTAACACTCCGACCACCACAGTGGTAGAAACAAACACCGCTGCGGTAACCGCCAACAGACAGGCAGAGGACAAAGTACCGCCCACTGTATTACAAGAGGCCTATCTGCCACCTTTTCCAGGGCAGAACCAACGCTATCAAAAGCACGTCGGAAACAGTACACAAAAGGGGAAACACTCACCTCTCAACACCCAATGACGAACCAGGACACCATGGAGCCCGAACTACAGGTGTTACCAATGCTGCTCTTCCTCCTGCTCTATCAGGAGCAGGTCAGATGCCGTCGACAACCACGGTGAGTACTGCACCTACAACACAGGGGAGGGGGAAGGGAAAAGAAAGTGACACACGCAACACGCAATACCCCCACCCTCACCCACAACAACATACACACAAATACATGCAGCAATATTACATATACACCCCATCACCCCCTAGAAGTACGCAAGGACAAAAGGAAATGATTGTGACCAATGTAATCGTGAAAAATCTGATAGTCAAAAAGCAAAATCCAGTATATGCAAATATGTACACCAACTGCACAAGTCCGGATTGTGTAGCAATCATTGTCCGTGGACCACTGGTCCCAAAATGCATGGGCGCAGCCCACACAAGATACCTGACTGGAAACGGAGAGAACACTGCTGGGGCATCAGATCAAAAATATACAGGCACCTCAGGGTGAGGGGGAGGGGGCACCTCAGACAGATGAACGCACGCCACTGCTGCACGAGGGGGCTCCATGCTCATTGCTGTATCCTGGGGAGTGCAAAGCCACAGTCTCTCAAGTCTCTCCAGTGGGTGGTTTGCCCACTGCTTTATCCTGGGGAGTGCAAAGCCACAGTCTCTCAAGTCTCTCTCTCAAGTCTCTCCAGTGGGTGGTTTGCCCACTGCTTTTTTCCTGGGGAGTGCAAAGCCACAGTCTCTCAAGTCTCTCCAGTGGGAGGTTTGCCCACTGCTTTATCCTGGGAAGTGCAAAGCCACAGTCTCTCAAGTTTCTCCAGTGGGTGGTTTGCCCACTGCATTATCCTGGGGTGTGCAATGTCACAGTCTCTCAAGTGTCTCCAGTGGGTGGTTTGCCCACTGATGTATCCTGGGGAGTGCAAAGCCCCAGTCTATCAAGTCTCTCCAGTGGGTTGTTTGCCCACTGCATTATCCTGGGGAGTGCAAAGCCACAGTCTCTCAAGTGGATGTATTTCTCTACTGGTTCTGGACGGGGGCCTGGTGACCAGAGTGCTTCACCCTTCCAAGGAATGAGGTAGTGGATGTCAATCTCGACTGGTTCTGGAGGGGGTCTCCACTGGTTGTGGAGGGGGCCTGGTGCCCAGAGTGCTTCATCCTGCCAAGGACTGAGGTAGTGGATGTCAATCTCCACTGGTTCTGGAGGGGACATGGTGCCCAGAGTGCTTCACCCTGCCAAGGACTGAGGTAGTGGATGTCAATCTCCACTGATTCTGGAGGGGGCATGGTGCCCAGAGTGCTCCACGTGCAGTGTGGCTGGTACAATTCCCCCCCCATGGATGTGGGTGCCACGAGATTGCCGAGATAAAGGTAGCATGATACGCCATGGAGGCAGTGACATACCCCACACTTCTGCGGCTTCACCTTCCACCTGCAGGTGCAAACAGTGATGGAAGTCATGCCTCATGGAAGCTGGCCAGGGTCCAGCCAGTCTCTTCCAGCCTCGGATGACTGACCACTGGGGATGGTAGCCATGTCAGCGGTGGTGCCACTGTCCGAGCACATCGCGTGGCTTGTGGCGGTGCTTGCGGCGGTCTCTGTGGCAGCGGTGCTGGCAGTGGTGCATGGGTCAGCACCTGCTGAGGGACACAGCAGGACGTCTCCTGCAGCCTCGGATGGCTTCCCACTGGGGAAGAAGCTGGGGACTGTCGCTGAGGATGTAGACGTGGCTGTGGCTGTGCAGGTGGCAGGGCAGGTGGCAGTTGTGGTGGCAGGCCAGCTTGTGGTGTTTGCCGCCGTACAGGTTGGTGTGGTCGTGGACAGAAGGTGTGACACTGGTCCCTCAGTCGGTGCCACCGTGCTCGGTCCTGACCTGCTCTTCTGCTTTTGTCTCTGCCCCACTTCTGATGGTGCCGCAGTTGTCTTGCCACTATCACCTTTTGTTTTTCCTGAGCCCTTGGTACCTGGTAGGTGTGGCTTCCCCCTCCGGGATGTGGGCACCTTTTTCACCTTGACAGGTGGCGGAATGTCCTTGCCCTCGCTACGTGGCACACTGGCAGCCCTGATGTGTGGCGCACTCGATGACCCCCCAGTTGCTGGCACCTCTGTGCCTGTGGATTTGGTGGCTGAGGTGCTGGGCTGGGACCTGGAAAGCCTGGCCCTGGGGGAAGGACGGTGGGGGAGAGGTGAAGGGAAGAGGTCAAAGTTAGCTAGGAAAAGTTTTTAGACACACTGGGATGGGAAAATGGAGGGCGTTTGGGAGTGGAGGAAGAGGTAGTGGATGTAGGAGGTGTACGTCTGCTGAATTTGGGTGAGGGTGAATGGGCCGGAGGCTGTTGTGAGGTGGGTGGCTGTTGTGTGGGTGTGTGCCTGCGTTTGTGTACTTTGGGAGGAGAGCTCACAGACACACTGGGAGAGGACGCAGGGGATGTGTGAATGGTAGTGTGGGTGGTGATTGCACATGAGCGGTGTGTGGTGATGGGCGTGCTGGTGATGGAGGTAGTGGCTGAGGATGTAGTGCATGCAGGTGTGAGTGGAGACGAGACTGGGAGGGAGGAGGAGGATGTGGAGGAGGGGCACACAGTGGAGGCAATGGATGTTGCTGTGTCTGCATGGGGATGGTGCTTGTGTGAGTGCCTGTGGGATGTGTGGTGCTTATATTTGCCATGTCCACTCTTGTGTGTTGATGTGTGTGCATGCTGGTCTGATGGTGTGCTTGGGATAGGCTGAGGTACAGGGGATTGGGTCTGGGTGGAGGAAGTTGGAGGGGGTAGGTTGGACACAGGGACAATGGCTGCCATCAGTGCTGAGGCCAGAGCTTCTGTTGGGCTGCCTGCCGAGAATGAATGCCCTCCAGGTATGCATTTGTTTGTTGCAAATGCCTCTCAACACCCTGGATGGCATACAAAATGATAGATTGCCCAACAGTGAGGGATCTCAGGAGGTCAATAGCCTCCTCACTGAGGACAGCAGGGCTGACTGGGGCAGGGCCTGAGGTGCCTGGGGCAAAGGAGATGCCCACCCTCTTGGGTGAGCGGGCAGAGGACACACGCTGAGGGGCTGCTGGGAGGGCGGTGCTGTTAGGGGGGGTGGCAGCTGTACATGTTGATGCGGTGGGCCCAGAGGTGCCCGCCATCGCAAGGGAGCTACCATCAGAAGAGGAGTCGCTGTCACTGGTGTCTGCTCCTGTCCCTGCCGTGGAGCTTCCCTTGTCCCATGTCCCACTGGTGGCTTCAGACTCTGTTGCTTCACCCTCCAGGGCCAAATGGGTTGCAGCTCCCTCCTGCTCCGGTGCCACTGCTCCTCCGCCTGATGATGATGTTGCACACAAGAGCAGGGAGACCACAAAAAGGAGGGGGGAGAGACAGAAGAAAAACATGTTCAGTGCATGCAACACCACTACTGTTGGCAGACACAACACACAGGGAGCAGCCCTCAGCACTACGCCATGCACTAACAGTTCCTAGAAAATTCACCTGACCATGGGGTACGAGTCCTAAGCCCAATTGCTGCACACCTGGAAGTCACAGGAGCCTGACTAGGTGTAGATGGCTCTTACCACTAGTGGGGTTGGGGTGCCACATAGCCTGCCTCACAAAGGACCTTGCCTACCAAGTTCGCACTGGCCAAGGGGAACCCACTGCCCACCTCCCCCACCCAGACACATCACAATACGCGCAGAGTCAGCTGAATGAGAGTGTACTCACCCCCTTGTGGCTGCTTTGATGCCCTCAAGCGCCCATCCAACTCCGGATAGGCCCCCGCCAGGATCCGGTACATAAGAGGGGTCATGGTGCGACGGGCACCCCTTCCACGTTGGGAGGCCTTCCCCAGCTGGGCCTCCGCCGTCTTCTTCCTCCATCTGCTCAGGTCCTCCCATCTTTTACGGCAGTGGGTGCTCCGTCTGTGGTAGACTCTGAGTGTCCGGACGTCCTTGGCGATGGCACAGCAAATACCCTTCTTCTGGTGGGCGCTGACCTAGAGGAATGGTACGGGGAAAGAAAATTACTCACCCATCCGGACCGTAATAGTCATTGCCCACCAGTTCCCACCCAAGCCTTAACGCACATACACTCACTATCTGCACATGCAGGCCTCAGCCCCCCCATGAATCTTCCATCCACACCACTCAAAGCAGGTGTTGCCCATGCAGCATGCTCACTGTGTACTCACCTGTTTGTCTGGAGGACCGTACAGTTGCGTGTACTGGGGTAGGACCCCATCCACTAGTTTCTCCAACTCCTCGGAAGTGAAGGCAGGGGCCCTTTCCCCAGACACTGTAGCCATTGTCGCTTCCAGACACCGGTCACAGCAGCACTTGCAGTGTAAGTCCTCTCCTGTTGAAGGTCAGGTATCAAGTGAGTGAACAGACAGAAAATGGCAGTCACGTACGCGGCGGTGCGTACCGTCACCGCCGGCTTACATCGTCATTGCCTCCTGGGTCACATAGGGCCCGATGTTAACCAATGCAAAATTGCACCGTGGTATTTAACCGCCCACCGCGATGGTGTACAACGCCAGCGCAGTTACCTATCCCCTTGTCCCACCTTACAGGTCAGGCAGCCGCCATTTCAGGGGGCCATATAGGATGGATGAAAACTGCGTCACACCTATCTAGGCCGGGATTACAGACAGATACCAGCACATTGCGGATTACTAACGTGTTTGCAAACAACACATTGTGGTACCTCAGTGTTGGATGACTCTCTGCTCGCTGTTCTCCTCCATAGGGCACATATGCTGGGGCAGGTGATGAGATGGCGGCATCCTCCGGTGTTCAGACCCCTGGTGGACCTGTCGACAATGGAAGAGAGACACATCATAATCACATACAGACTTGATTGTGCAACAATCCTGGAACTGTGTGCCCAGTTGGAGCCTGACCTGATGTTAGCTATCCACCATCCCACAGGGATACCCCATCTAGTGTAGGTCCTGTCTGTACTCCATTTCCTGGCCAGTGGGTCTTTTCAAACAACAGTGGCCATGGCATCAGGGATGTCCCAACCAATCTTCTCTAACGTGTTGTCCAGAGTGTTGTCTGCCCGGCTGAAACACATGCGCAGCTACATCGTTTTTCCTCAGGTGGAGGATTTGCCCACAGTGATTGGTGACTTCCATGCCCTGGGACATATCCTCAACATCATTGGTGCCATTGATGGTACACATGTGGCATTTGTCCCCCCCCTGCAGGAATGAACAGGTGTACAGAAACCAGAAAAGTTACTTTTCGGTGAATGTGCAGATGATGTATTTGGCAGACCAGTACATCTCCCATGTGAATGCCAAGTATCCTGGCTCTGTGCATGACGCTTACATTTTGAGGAATAGCAGCATTCCTCATGTGATGGGGCAACTCCTGAGGCACTGTGTGTGGCTAATAGGTGCGGTCAAGGTCCTAATACAGTTAACATTGGTGTCTGGGTATGGGGTTGTCCCTAAGGGTTAGTGTGTGTCTAACAGTTGTACCTCGACATTTGCAGGTGACTCTGGTTACCCCGACCTGTCATGGCTACTGACCCCAGTGAGGAATCCCAGGACAAGGGCAGGGGAATGCTACAATGAGGCACATGGGTGAACTAGGAGGATAATAGAACACACCTTCGGCCTCCTTAAGGCCAGTTTCCTAAGTCTCCAACTGACAGGTGGTTCCCTATCCTACTCACCGAAGAAGGTGTGCCAGATAATTGTGGCCTGCTGTATGCTGCACAACCTGGCTTTGCAACGACCAGGTGCCTTTTCTGCAGGAGGATGGGCCAGATAGTGGTCTTGTGGCAGCAGTGGAGCCTGTGGACAGTGAAGAAGATGAGGCAGAAGAAGAGGATATCGACAAGCAAAAGAACATCATCATGCAATACTTCCAGTGAGACAAAGGTAAGAAGATGTAACTGCTTCCCACATCTCATACTATTGTTGGAGCTAGCATAAATCTGTCATTTTCACTCAGTGTATGGACACTGACTTGTCACTTTGACTTTCCCGTTCACAGATCTGTGTCCCACTTTGTGCCCTCTGCTATGTTTACTCCTGGCATACAGCTGTGTTACATTGGTATGTGAACAAGTAAATTGACATTCCTATATTCCATAGATAGTGCAATTACACATTTGTGAAAGCAGAGACTGACTCCAGATTGTTTTGTGATTGAAGTGTGTTTATTCCTCTGCAAATAGGTGGAGGGGGTTGTAAAATGGGCTGGGGTGATGGTGGAGGTATGTCCATGGCAGAGTCCTGTCTATTTGTTTCACAGGTGCATTGTCCAATGGGGCATAGGAAGTGGAGCAATGGCAGTTTAAAGTGGACAGGGTGTCAAAGTGGGACAGAATGGTGACATTCAGGGGGGTCTTATTTCCTGGCGGGGGTCTTGGCAATGTTCTCTGTCTTGTTCCTGGATCTCAGGGACTGTTTTGCGGTGTGGTTCTCCATTTGCAGGGGCTGGGATGCTGGTGGCCTGTTGTTCCTGTGGCAGTGCCTCCTGTCCACTAGCGCCAGTGGAGGTGGAGGGCTGTTCATCGTCCAGGCTAGTGTCAGGGGCCCGTTGGTTTGCCACTGTGTCCCTCATGGTGTTGACAAGGTCTGCCAGCACCCCTGCAATGATGACCAGGGTGGTGTTGATGGACTTCAAGTCCTCCCTGATCCCCAGGTAGTGTTCCTCCTGCAGCCGCAGGGTCTCCTGAAACTTGGCCAGTACCGTGCCTATGGTCTCCTGGGAATGGGGATAAGCTCCCATGATGTTGGAGAGTGCCTTGTGGAGAGTGGGTTCCCTGGGTTTGTCCTCACCCTGTCGCACAGCAGTCCTCCCAGCTTCCCTGTTATCCTGTGCCTCTGTCCCCTGAACCGTGTGCCACTGCCACTGCCCCCAGGTCCCTGATCGTCCTGTGTTAGTGGGGTTGCCTGAGTTCCCTGTAGTGGTGGACACACTGCTGATTGACATGTCCTGAGGACAGAGGGATGGGCCCGCTGGGTGGGTGCTGTGGTGGTGTTTCCTGAGGGGGGAGGTTCAGCGGTGGTTTATGACTGTGTCAGGGGAACCGACTTTCCTGAGGTCCCTGATGGGGCAGGCTGGTCATCTTGATCCAGGCGTGCAGAGCTGCTGTCATCACTGTGGGTCTCTTCTGTGGGGGGACTGGATATGTCTGGCACCTCCTGTCCGGTGACATTGGGTATGAGTCCTGTTGGGGTGTAAATGTATGGTTATTGTATCTGTGTGTGCCATCTTGTTCAATGGGTGAGTAACCCTCTAATCCTGTGCTTGCATTATTGGCTTGGTCCTTGTGTGATTGGTGATTTTGCGGCATGAGTACTCTGTACTGGACATGCTTTGGTGACGGGTGTCCATGCATTTGTGTTACATGCAGGGCTTGGTTTTGGGATGTGTGGGTTGTGTTAGTGGGGTATCTGTGGGTTGCTGGGGTGATTCGTGTGAGGGTAAGGTTGGCGGTATGTGATGGCATGCAGGTGGGGTGGTGGGAAAAAGTAGTAAAGATATGTCTTACCAGAGACCAGTCCTCCTGCTACTCCTGCGAGTCCCTCAGGATGCAGTATTGCCAAGACTTACTCCTCCCATGTTGTTAGTTGTGGGGGAGGAGGTGGGGGTCCATCGCCAGTCCTCTGTACAGCAATCTGGTGTCTGGATACCACGAACGCACCTTCCTCCGTAGGTCGTTCCACCTCTTACTGATGTCATCCCGTGTTCTTGGATGCTGTCCCACTGTGTTTACCCTGTCGACAATTCTGCACCATAGCTCCATCTTCCTTGCAATGGACATCTGCTGCATGTGTGATACGAATAGCTGTGGCTCTACCCACACCATTTCCTCCACCATGACCCTGAGCTCCTCCTCAGAGAACCTGGGGTGTCTTAGAGGTGCCATGATGTGGTGTGGGTGATGTGTGAGGTGGTTTCTGTTGTGATGTGTGAGGGGATGTGTTGGTGTGTGTTGTTTGAGGTGCGTGGATGTTGTGTAAGTGATGGAGTTGTGTGTCTGTGGACGCTGGTGTTGTTTTAGGTAGTCTCTCTCTGGCCTTCTTTCAAATTTTTGGTTGTAAGGGTTTGTGGGTGATGTGGGTGTGTGCTTTATATTGGATTGGGTGTGTGGGTGTGGTGTGTGTATGTGTATCAGGTGTGTGTATTTTGAATTGTCCAATGTGGTTGTGGTTGTAAGTGTGTGTGTATTTTGAGCGCGGCGGTGTGTACCGCCAATGGATTTCCGCGGTTGAAAGACCGCCACGTTGATTCATGGGTCATGATAGTGTGGGCGTATTCCTGTTGGCGTGACGGTGTCGGTTTTGGTATCGCCAGTTTATTGCTGACCTTTGGTGTGGCGGACTTGTGTGGGTGTCTGTATTGTGGCGGATTCCGAGCTGTGGCGTATGTCCATGGCAGAGTCGTAATACCTGTAGCGGAATTCCGCGGCCGCAGCGGTATGTTGGCGGTCTTCTGCACGGCGGAAAGCAGGGTTAACGCCAGGGTTGTAATGTGTGCCAAAGTGTCTTAAGTCTTTTGAAAGCAATCAAAATCTCTTTCAAGCGCAAAGAAACATAGAGAAGGAGATGTGTGGAAACAAAGGGGTGTGCGTCGATTTCTCTGGCCGCACATGGCGACGTGTCATTTAGTTTTCATGCAGGGATGGCTGTTTCTGTACACCTGTTCATTCCTGTGGGGGGACAGACAAATGCCACATGTGTCCCATCAGTGGCACCAATGATGTTGTGGATATGTCCCAGGGCATGGAAGTCACCTTTCACTGTGGGCAAATCCTCCACCTGAGGGAAAATGATGTAGCTGTGCATGTGTTTCAGCAGGGCAGACAACACTCTGGACAACATGTTAGAGAACATTGGCTGGGACATCCCTGATGCCATGGCCACTGTTGTTTGAAAAGACCCACTGGCCAGGAAATGGAGTACAGACAGGACCTGCACTATAGGGGGTATCCCTGTGGGATGGCAGATAGCTGACATCAGGTCTGGCTCCAAGTGGGCACACAGTTCCAGGATTGTTGCACGATCAAGTCTGTATGTTATTATGATGTGTCTCTCTTCCATTGTTGACAGGTCCACCAGGGGTCTGTACACCGGAGGATGCCACCATCTCATCACCTGCCCCAGCAAATGTGCCCTATGGAGGAGAACAGCGAGCAGAGAGTCATCCAACACTGAGCTATCAGAATGTGTTATTTGCAGAAACGTTATTAATCCGCAATGTGCAGGTCTCTGTCTGTATTCCCAGCCTAGATAGGTGTGACACAGTTATTATCCATCCCATCTGGCCCCCTGAAATGGCGGCTGCCTAACCTGTAAGGTGGGACAAGGGGATATGAGGTAACTGCGCTGGTGTTGTACACTGTCACGGTGGGCGGTTGAAGAGCGCAGCGCAATTTAGCATTTGTTAACATTGGGCCCTATGGGTCCCAGGAGCCAATGACGATGTAGGCCGGCGGTGACGGTATGCACCGCCGTGGACGTGAACGCCATTTTCTGTCTGCTCACTCACTTGATTCCTGACCTTCAACAGCAGAGGACCTACACTGCAAGTGCTGCTGTGACCTGTGTCTGGAAGCGACCATGGCTACAGTGCCTGGGGAAACGGGAACTGTTAGTGCATGGCGTAGTGCAGAGGGCTGTCCATGTGTGTTGTGTCTGCCAACGGTAGTGGTGTTGCATGCACTGAACATGTTTTTCTTCTGTCTTCCCCCCCCTTTTTGTGGTCTCCCTGTTCTTGTGTGCAATAGCATCATCTGGCGGAGGAGCATTGGCACCGGAGCAGGAGGGAGCTGCAATCCACTTGGCCCTGGAGGGTGAAGCCACGGAGTCTGAAGCCACCAGTGGAACGGAGGGCGAGGGGAGCTCCACGGCCGGGACAGGAGCAGACACCAGTGACAGCGACTCCTCCTCTGATGGGAGCTCCGTTGCGGTGGCGGGCACCTCTGTGCCCACTGCATCAACAGGTACAGCCGCCACCCCCATACCAGAAACGCCTTCCCAGCAGCCCCTCAGCGTGTGTTCCGTGCCCGCTCACCCAGGAGGGTGGGCATCTCCTTCACCCCAGGCATCAAAGGCCCTGCCCAGGTCAGCCCTGCTGTCCTCAGTGAGGAGGCTATTGACCTCCTGAGATCCCTCACTGTTGGGAAATCTACCATTTTAAATGCCATCCAAGGTGTTGAGAGGCATTTGCAACAAACAAATCCATACCTGGAGGGCATTCATTCTCGGCAGGCAGCCCAACAGAGTGCATTTCAGGCTCTGGCCTCAGCACTGATGGCAGCAATGGTCCCTGTGTCCAGCCTCCCCCCTTCAACTTCTTCCTCCCAGACCCAATCCCCTGTACCTCAGCTTATCCCAAGCACACCATCAGACCTGCATGCACACACATCAACACACAAGAGTGGCTCAGGCAAACATAAGCACCTCACATCCCACAGGCATTCACACAGGCACCATCTCCATGCGGACACAGCAACAGCCAGTGCCTCCACTGTGTCCACCTCCTCCACGTCGTCCTCCTCCCTCCCAGTCTCGCCTCCACTAACACCTGCATGCACTACATCCTCAGCCACTACCTCCATCACCAGCACACCCATCACCACACACCGCTGACGTGCATCCCCACCCCCACTACCATTCACACATCCCCTGTGTCCTCTCCCAGTGTGTCTGTGAGCCCTCCTCCCAAAGTACACAAACGCAGGCACACACCCACCCAACAGCCATCCACCTCACAACAGTGTCCGGACCATGCACCTTCACCCAAATTCAGCAGACGTACACCTCCTACAACAACTACCTCTTCCTCCACTCCCAAAGCCCCTCCATCTTCCCATCCCAGTGTGTCTAAAAAACTTTTCCTGGCAACCCTTGACCTCTTCCCTTGACCTCCCCCCGTCCCTCCCATAGGGCCAGGCTTTCCAGGTTCCAACCCAGCACCTCAGCCACCAAATCCCCAGGCACAGTGGTGCCAGCAACTGCGGGGTCATCGAGTGCGCCACCCATCAGGGCTGCCAGTGTGCCACGTAGCAAGGGCAAGGACATTCTGCCACCTGCCAAGGTGAAAAAGGTGCCCACGTACCAGAGGGAGACACCGAAACTACCAGCCACCAAGGGCTCAGCAAAAACAAAAGGGGATAGTGGCAAGACAACTGTGGCACCATCAAAGGTGGGGAAGGGCCAAAAGCAGAAGAGCAGGCCAGGAGAGGGCATGGTGGCACCGACTGAGGGACCAGTGTCACACCTTCTGTCCACGACCACACCAAACTGTATGGCGGCGAACACCGCTAGCTGCCCCGCCACCACAACCGCAACCTGCACCTTCACCTGCACCTGCAACCGGCACGTCTACTGCCTCAGCAACAGTCCCCAGCCTCTTCCCCAGTGGGCAGCCATCGGAGGCTTCAGGAGACGTCCTGCTGGGTCCCTCAGCAGGTGCTGACCCATGCACCGCTGCCACAGACCCCACAACTAGCACCGCCACTGGCCCGTGACCTACTCGGACCGTGGCACCACCGCCGACATGGCTACCATCCCCAGTGGTCTGTCGTCCGAGGCTGGAGGAGGGTTCCTGGACCCTGGGCAGCTTCTATGAGGCATGACTTCCATCACTGTTTGCACCTGCAGGTGGAAGATGAAGCCGCAGCAGTGTGGGGTATGTTGCTGCCTCCATGGCATATCATGCTACCTGTACCTCGCCAATCTTGTGGCACGCACACCCAGGTGAGGGAATTGTACCGGCCACACTGCACGTGGAGCACTCTGGGCACCATGCCCCCTCCAGAACCACTGGAGAAAGACATCCACTACCTGAGTCCTTGGAAGGATAAAGCACTCTGGGCACTGAGCCCCCCACAGAACCACTGGAGAATGACATCCACTACCTCAGTCCTTGGCAGGATGAAGCACTCTGGGCACTAAGCCCTCTCCAGAACCAGTGGAGAATGACATCCGCTACCTGAGTCCTTGGCAGGATGAAGCACTCTGGGCACTAAGCCCCCTCCAGAACCAGTGGAGAAATACATCCGCTACCTGAGTCCTTGGCAGGATGAAGCACTCTGGGCACTAAGCCCCCTCCAGAACCAGTGGAGAATGACATCCACTACCTGAGTCCTGGGCAGGAAGGCCCCCTCCAGAACCAGTGGAGAATGACATCTACTAACTCGGTCCTTGGCAGGATGAAGCACTCTGGGCACAAGGCCCCCTCCAGAACAAGTGGAGAATGACATCCATTTGAGAGACTGTGGCTTTGCACTCCCCAGGATAAAGCAGTGGGCAAACCACCCACTGGAGAGACTTGAGAGACTGTTGCTTTGCACTCACCAGGATAATGCAGTGGGCAAACCACCCACTTGAGAGACTGTGGCTTTGCACTCCCCAGGATAATTCAGTGGGCAAACCACCCAATGGAGAGACTTGAGAGACTGTGGCTTTGCACTCCCCAGGATAAAGCAGTGGGCAAACCACCCACTGGAGAGACTTGAGAGACTGTGGTTTGCACTCCCCAGGATAATGCAGTGGGCAAACCACCTACTGGAGAGACTTGAGAGACTGTGGCTTTGCACTCCCCAGGATACAGCAATGGGCATGGAGCCCCCTCGTGCAGCAGTGGCATCGTGCGTTCAGGTGCCCCCCTCCCCCTGAGGTGCCTGTATATTTTCGAGCTGATGCCCCAGCAGTGTTCCCTTTGCTTCCAGTCAGGTATTTAGTGTGGGCTTCCCAATGCATTTTGGGCCCAGTGGTCCACGGACAATAATTGGTACACTATCCGGACTTGTGTAGTTGGTGTACACATTTGTATATACTGAATTTAGAATTTTGACTATCTTATTTTTCATGATTACACTGGTCACAATCATTTACTTTTGTCCTTGCGTTCTTCCAAGGGGTGGGGGGAGTATATGTAATGCTGCTGCATGTATTTGTGTGTATGTTGTTGTGGGTATTGCATGCTGCGTGTGTGTGTCACTCTCCCCGTGTTGTAGGTGCAGTACTCACCGTAGTCATCGCCACTGCCGTTCGTGCTCCTGGTAGATGAGAAGATACACCAACATGGGCAGGACCTGTATCTCGTGCTCCTTGGCGTCTTGGTTCCTCGTTGGGTGTCGAGAGGTGAGTGTTTTCCGTTCTGTGTACTGTTTCCATCGTGCTTTTGAACGCGTTGGTTCCAGCCCGGAAAAGTGGCGTATAGGCGTCTTGAAATACAGTGGGTGTCGAGAGGTGAGTGTTTTCCGTTCTGTGTACTGTTTCCATCGTGCTTTTGAACGCGTTGGTTCCAGCCCGGAAAAGTGGCGTATAGGCGTCTTGAAATACAGTGGGCGGTACTTTGTCCTCCACCTGTCTGTTTGCAATACCGCCTCGGTGTTTGTTTCTACCGCCGTGGCGGTCGGAGTGTTAAAGTGGCCGTCTATGCGGGTGGTTTCTGCCATGGTCGTGATTCCATTTTATTTTCTGCTGGCCTGTTGGCGATATTACCCCCCCTTTAACACCGACCACCAGAGTTGTAATGAGGACTTTCATATCACTTTTCAAATGATATCCCAACACATACTCATTACATTTTTAATCGTTTGACCTGCATCTTATCATATAAATATTATATAATTTTCTAAACAATGTGTGGTGTATTTTTGTGGTGCGATATGGTGTTATTGTATGATTTATTGCACAAATACTTTACACATTGCCTTCTAAGTTAGGCCTGACGGCTCAGTGCCAAGCTACCAGAGGGAGGGCACAGCATAATTTGGATTGTGTGTGACTTACCCTGATTAGAGTGAGGGTAACCTGAGTACCAACCAAAGACCTGATTTCTAATATTATCAATACATATTTTGGCTGGTGGGGTGGTATCCGGGTGGTGGATGTGTGTTAGTGGGTGCCCCTAAGGCCAGTCCAGACATTGCAGCATGGGTCATCTGATAGGTAATGGGTGTGTGGCAAATACAGGTGTCCTAGCCTGTTAGCAGTCCATTTCAGCAAGGGCTTCGTGGGTCCCAAGAGTGCTGCAGTTGCCGGGGTGTGGTCCTCATCTTGCCTTAGTGACTAGCAATATTCCTGGTAGTGCAATGCATAGTGCTAAGCCTGTTCCCTGTGTGTGATGGTGATGTGTATGCCAACTGGGGTGTTGGTGCAGTCATTGACCCAGTGTATCCTTTGTCTCTTTCTTCCCTTTCTTGTTTTGTCATCCTGTCCTTGTGTGCATTGGCATCATCTGGCGGAGGAGCAGGGGCACCGGTGACAGAGGGAGCTGCCTCCCACATGACCCAGGAGGCAAAGTCCACCGACGCCGAGGGAACCAATGGGATGGAGGGCGAGGGGAGCACCACGGAAGAGACTGGAGGAGACAACACAGACTCAAATACCTCCTCCGATGAGAGCTCCCTGGTCTGTGACCACCCCAGCTGCAGGCACAGCCGCACCCCTTTCCAGCCGCCACTCAGCGAGTTTCTCGTGCCCGCTCACCCAGGAGGGTGGACATCTCCTTCGCCCCAGGCACCTCAGACCCTGCCCCAGTGAGCCCTGCTGCGCTCAGTGAGGAGGCCATTGACCTCCTGAGATCCATCTCTGTAGGGCAGTCAACCATTGTGAATGCCATCCAGGGGCTGGCATACCAGATGCAGCAATGCATTCCTGGAGGACATTTACAGCGGATTGGTAGCCCAACAGAGATCGATTCAGGCTCTGCCCTCCTCTCTGATGGCAGCCATTATCCCTATTTTTGCCATCCTCCCTCCACCTACCACTTCTCAGTCCCATTCTCCTCAACCCCAACCCATCCCAGGCACACATACAGACGAGCATGCACACAAGACAACACCAAAGAGTTGCACGGGCAAACTCAGGCACCACACTTCATCCCACAAGCACTCATGCAAACACCATACAGTTGCAGATACAACATCCACTGCCTCAACTGTTTCCCCCTCCTCCCCCTCCTGCACCACCTCCCTCCCAGTCACATCCACACTCACACCTGCTTGCGCTATATCAACATCCACTACCAGCATCCCCACACCAAGCAGAACACACACCTCACTGGCAGACACCTCCACAACAGCCATGCATGCGTCCCCTCTGTCCTCTCCTACCCTGTCTGTCCCCCCTCCTAAAAGACACAAATGCAAGCACTCACACACCCAACACCCATCCACCTCACATTAGCATACATCCCCTGCACCTGCACCCAAGTCCAGCAGACATACACATCCAACAACCGCTCCCTCAACCTCCACTCCCATTACTCCTCCCTCCTCCCATCAGTAATGTCCCTAAAAAGCTTTTCCTTTCCTAACTATACCTCTTCCCTCCATCTCCCCTGGAGAACACAGCCCAGCACTTCAGCCAAACAGTCCATGGGGACAGTGGTAGCACAACTGCTTGTGGTGATAAAGATATCACATCTCCATCGAAGAAGGGGAAGGAGCTAGCACCAACAAGAAAGAAGGGGAAGGAGCCTGCACCACCACGCGGGAAGGGGAAGAGCCCATCCACCCCTGCCAGGAAGGATAAGGGATCCACACCCATGTACTGGAGGTGACTAAGCCCTCTACTCCAGCGGAGGCTGTCAGGGTCACACTTCCACCACCACCAGCTGTCACAGGGCCTCCACTGCAGGCTGATGAATTGCAGCCACCAGAAAGTGCAGAGGCTGCCCAGGTACCTCCTCCATCCCCCACCACACTACAGCCCTCAGAAAGTGCAGAGGTGGGCCAGGAGGCTCCTCCATCCACCACCACACGACATCAGTCAGAAGGTGCAGAGGCGGGCCAGGAGGCTCCTCCACCCACCACCATACTGCAGCCGTCACCGCCAGTGGACGCTATGTAGGCCACACTCCAGGGGCTGTTGTGCAAGTTGCCCCCTCCAGATCCAGTGGTGTGGTCACCCACTGTAGAGACTGTGGCCTTGCACTCCCCAGGACAGAGAAATAGGCATGGAGCCCCATCCAGAACCAGTTGGAAAGTCACCCACCTGAGAGACGGTGGCCTTGCACTCCCCAGGACAGAGAAATGGGCATGAGACCCCTCCGGAACCAGTGGGAAAGTCACCAACTCTAGGGACTGTGGCCTTGCACTCCCCAGGACAGAGCAATGGGCAGGTTGCCCCCTCCAGAACCAGTGGGAAAGTCACCCACTCCAGAGACTGTGGCTTTGCACTCCCCAGGATAGAGAAATGGGTATGGAACCCCCTCCAGAACCAGTGGGAAAGTAACCCACTTGTGAGACTGTGGCCTTGCACTCCTCAGGACCAAGAAATGGGCATGGAGCCACCTCCAGAACCAGTGGGGAAGTCACCCACTCCAAAGACTGTGGCCTTGCACTCCCCAGGACCGAGCAATGGGCATGGATCCCCCTCCAGAACCAGTGGGGAATGCACCAACCTGAGAGACTGTGGCCTAGCACTCCCTAGGACAGAGCAATGGGCAAGTTGCCCCCTCCTGAACCAGTGGGCAAGTCACCCACCTGAGAGACTGTGGCCTTGCGCTCCCCAGGACAGAGAAATGGGCATGAAGCCCCCTCCAGAACCGGTGGGCTTGTTCCTGCATCTGGCTGAGGTGCCCCCCAAGGTGCCTGCCTATTTTCAAACTGATACCCCTACAGTGTACTATCCGGATGTGGTCAGGATTCGAGTTGGGCCTTAGTCTGTGCCCTGTGGCCATGTGGGCACTTTGAACATTGGACTTGGCAGTGTCTCTTTGTGTACATGTGTACATATCTGTTTCATTGACAAATCTAATTAGTAATTTTGATTTTGATCTGATTACAATCACTTTTGTCCATTCCTGTTGTCCTTGCATTATTCTGCATTTTTTTGGGGGCAAATAGTTTTTAGTGTGCAGCTGGACGTGTGTGGTGTGTGTCTGGTGTGTGTCATGCATGTGTGTGTCACTCATTTTTCTCCCACCCTCCGTTGTGTGCTAGGCGACAGTATTCAACGTTGTCACCTTCATCGGCGTTAGTGATCTAGGTGGAGCATTATGTAGAAGATCATCGGAAAGACTTGCATTTCAATTTCCATGGCGGCATTGTTCTTCCCTGTGTCTCCCTTGGCGAGTCCTTTCTCTTCAGTGATGTGTTTCTGCCAGGCTTTTGATGGCGTTGGTACACCCCAGAAAGGTTGGCGGAGTGATGTGTCTTAATACGGTGGGTGGTACTTTGTCTTCTGCCTGGCTGTTGCTGGTTACCTCTGTGGTGAGTGTTGTTTCCGCCCTGGCGGTTGGTGTGGTACATTGGCTGTGTATGGGAGTTATCACCACCATGGGCATAATTTGGCGATACTTAATGCAAGCCTGTTGGAGGTATTACCGCCACTTTATCACTCACCGCCAGGGTCACAATGAGGGCCTAAGTGATTGATGTTCTATGACATGCACAGCTGTAATGCTATAGAAAGTATAGGTGGATTTTGCAGTGTTTGGTAAGGGTTGTTTTAGTTTTTCATTTATTGGAACTCCAATGTCACCATATTTGAGTAATGTTGAGCAGTGATCATCACCACAATTTGAAATGCTCATATTTTGTTTCCTTGCTCTAACACAACCTTCTGGCCTTTTGATTTAGTTGGATGTATGTATCCCATTTTAAAACTCAATAAACAAAGTTAGTCCTAAATACTACATCATCTCTGTATACTTATCAATCTCTACTGATAAGGGTTCAAACTTTGAAACCATATGCTGAGGTTCTCTATCTGGCTATTTCATTGACATCTTACAACTGTCCCATCTTTTGGCACCAAAACAGAAAAATGCATCCAAACTTGTCCCCAAAAAGTTTGACAAATTAGTTATCTTCTCCACTTATGTGTACCACTTTTAGAGCTTTCACACCAACTCAGTAAGTCCTTTGTGAATGCCCATAAAAAATATTTTGTCTAAGGCACATGAATGAGTACCAGTTGCCCATCTGCCCCAGCACCTCTCTCAATGGGTATTCCTCAGTTCATTCAAGTAAATGCATTTCTGCAATGTTATAATCAGCCTGTGTGGCTTGTTTTCTTTTTACTTAATTCGCTCTTCAAACTTTCCACATCCTCTCACTTTCTTATCTTTTCTAAAAACTCCCCAAACCAATGCCACATAGTCAAGCATTTCTCTTTCCTCACCTCAGTCTCACTTGATTTAAAATAAGTGACAAACATATTCTTCTTTTGCGCAAATTAACGCATAGCTGTCCAGCTAACATACCTAGCTGATGATTTGGAGAAATGGTGATAAATTCTACTCCACTGGCAGAGTTGGCAGAATTTTCGACATTCCACATTATGCTTGTAATGATGAGTTCCAACCAAATTCCACTAACCATTAAGTTAGCGAGCGCAAGCAAGAATTGGTATCCCTTAGAACAATTTTTTGGCGCAGGGATGGTACCCAGTGAGATTTTCTCACTGAGAACAGTTGCCGGTGGTTTGCGGCCATCAGTGGTGAGAAAGCTACCACTCAAGTAGAAAATATACATGGGCAGCAGCAAAATCAACTCGAGCAGTAGAGGCCTCTAGCACATCTTGTGGTGCCATTCACACTGAGTTTTCAGTGCCAAATAAACTCCCAGCATTAAAAGTCAGTGTGAGCCGTGGGATGTGCTGATATCTGCCATTGGCAGAACTTCACAGTATCTTGCAGAGTTTTTATGTACCTGTCCTGAATTCCACAGAGTGAAACTTCGTGAGTTATACGCACCCCTAATGATATGCCACTCTTGTTCGACTACTAGCCTGTACTACTGAAAGAATGAAATAATCTCCGCTTAATCAGTCCCACATGGGCCCGCTGTTCAACCGCTTATTCCAACAATTCCTTTTCTCTTCCAGGAGTTTTTCTGGCAACCTTTTTGGAGAATAAGGCAATGGTGGTGAACAAACATTCAACAAGTCGTCAATGAGTCGGTCCTCATCTTCCTCAGATCCACCAGGAACCAAAGCGGAATTTAAGCCAGTCTTTGGCTTCATCTAACCTGCCTCTAATGTTAAAGCTAGACTTACCCATGACTTTGAGAAGGGGTACCTACCTGCTCATACCTGTGGAGAGGAACCACTGCTCCTAAAATATTTCCACTCTCATACCCCTCCATCGGCCCTCCTAATGCACCTTTTTACTCACTTCCTGTAAAAGAGAAACCTGGTACAATTTGCCTAGCTCCTCTGCTTGTGAGATTGCCTGGGTAGGGTTCTCAAATAAACCTGTCTGTGACCTCTGATAGACTTTCATGCCCAATGAGCCAACACCTTAAGCAGAGTCATTCTAGCAGTATGTGGGGAAATGCCCCTCGCCTGAAGTAAAACCCACTCTTAATACCTTCGTCAGTTTCTCCTTTTTTTGCATTCACTCAATAGTGATGGAAAAGGGAGAAAAACATGGCATACCTTTCACCTCTTACAGGTAAGTTGAGTGTGGTCTATCTAATTATACTTCAGTTAAAAATGTTACTCCTCATTCTACACCCTAAACCTGTAGTCGCTCTCAAAAACTACTAGGGTTATGTGCATGCCAGTTACGGATGGATTTGGGCTCATGAGCAGAATTCAGAATATTAGGGCAATATTCCTCCATTTGATGTGCCGACTGCATCTTTCAAGATTAACTTTACTGCCACAGATCCTCTGATCTAACAATATTTGCCAATGGTGTGCCTGTGTTTCTCCATTAGAACAGTACCTACCTTCTCACACCTGTGGAGAGGAACCACTGCTCCTAAAATATTTCCACTCTCATACCCCTCCATCAGCCCTCCTAATGCATCTTTTTACTAACTTCCTGTAAAAGAGAAACCCGGTACAATTTGCCTAGCTCCTCTGCTTGTGAGATTGCCTGGGTAGGGTTCTCAAATAAACCTGTCTGTGACCTCTAATAGACTTTCATACCCTGATGAGCCAACCCCTTAAGCAGAGTCATTCTAGCAGTGTGTGAGGAAATGCCCCTCGCCTGAAGTAAAACCCACTCTATTAGGGCAATATTCCTCAAATTTGGTGGGCCGACTTCATCTTTCAAGATTAACTTTACTGCCACAGATCCTCTGATCTAACAATATTTGCCAATGGTGTGCCTGTGTTTCTTCATTAAAACAGTCAATGCCAAGACATTAAATAAAACTTATAAGCAGGATTTTTTTTTAGAGCGAGCCTTTATTAAGCTGAATGTCTTGGGAGCTCATGGAACTCCAGCGAGAAGAATGATAAAAATCTCTTTGCGTAGATAGTTATACTCTCATCCAGCTATAAAAGTCTTTTAACAGTCAAGTAAGTTCTCAGGCATAACATAGAGATGTGCATTCATTGTACATGTAACAACTCCTTCCTGGTATATTGATAACATTTTTTAAACATTGTTTTCTTCCCATTGGAGATGCAAACCTGTACTCCTTCCATCACTGATGCAACATTGAAGAGCGTTTGCAAATGGCAGAATAAGAACATCTGTCAACTTGAAAGAGTCTTTCAATGATATCTGGAGCTGAGCTTGGTAATTATTAGTTGATGAAGGTTGAGTGTGTATAAGTGATGTAACAATGTGTCATGTGACTCGGGCAAGATGGAGTCGGTTTAGTTTTGCGTTTGACACTCAGAGGCCTACTCTAGCATTGAGGTGGTACACCACATCAGAAATACTCTTGTAATCCCATCTTTTATCCTAATGTAGAAGTATGGAAAGGGCCTCAACATCAATAAATTAGTTCCAAGATGTGATAATGATTCTTGAAGTGCATTCACATCCGTTACCCAGCTACCAGCGCATTCTCTAATGACAACATAATATTCTAACATATAATTCCATTATTTACATTACTTAGATTATTACAGGTTCCTAAGATTTAAGATAGAGGATTCCCATTGGACATTCCAAGTCTTGCCGTATGATCTAATTTAGGCCAGGACAAAATAGTAATTCCTCCTGCAAAATTAATGTAATCTGAGGAACTTTGCATTACATTTGTTATCATTATTACATTTCACCAACTACACACCAGTTATAGCCCCAAACGCGCTTTTCTCTTCAAAAATGTACAGCAGACCCATGCAAACAACAGAACATGAGATGCTGTTGTTTGCAGTGCTTTTATTTTTTGCACAATTATTTTAGTGTGAAATGGACCCTTACATCAAATGTTGACACAAAGGCATATTTCCTGCTAAAATGTAGTGCTAAATGACAGATTCACATTTCACGTAATTACACGTATTGTTTCTTGTAATTCTGCCAAAATGTTTCATATTTAGGCAAAAACTGTTTATGCACATTTTGCAGAGTCCTAGTATAAAGGCCTTTCCAAGAGTTTTTACCAAAGATCTGTATCCAATAATGTCAAATTTACACAAACAGAAGATTCAGGTTTATCCATAAGTTTACTATTTATTGATAGTCCCCATATCCTGAAGATAATTTTTTGGAGAGTATTCATATCACTCCACAGATGATCTACTGAGGACCTTGATTTAAAACAGATGTGGAAATAGCTTTGCTTCCTCTGAAAATGAATTTGAAGCTGATTCAGAGACTGTAGAATCTGTTACACAACATCCAAGCATCAGAAATGGAATTCCTCAGAGTCCAGAGAGAGATGGGGGGTGATTCTAAGTCCGGCGGGCGGCGGAGGCCGCCCGCCAGACTTCCCCCACCAAAATACCGCTCCGCGGTCGAAAGACCGCTGAGGGTATTTTGGGATTTGCCCTGGGCTGGCGGGCGACCGCCAAAAGGCCGCCCGCCAGTCCAGGGCAAATCAACCTTCCCACGAGGACGCCGGCTCAGAATTGAGCCGGCGTAGTGGGAAGGTGCGACGGGTGCAGTGGCACCCGTCGCGTATTTCAGTGTCTGCAAAGCAGTGACTGAAATACAAAGTGGGGCCCTCTTACGGGGCACCCCCTACCGCCATCCTGTTCCTGGCGGGAGACCCGCCAGGAACAGGATGGCGGTAGGGGGTGTCAGAATCCCCATGGCGGCGGAGCGCGCTCCGCCGCCATGGAGGATTCTGTAGGGCAGCGGAGACCGCCGGGGTCAGAATGACCCCCATGGTGTGTTAGGTAAAGCATGATAGTAGTTTCCGCTCATGGAGAACCATTCTTTTCAGGAAGTGAAGACCCTCTTCTGTTTTCTCTTTAGGCACCATGCTTGTTTGTAGCTCTCTGGGTACGTCTGCATTTAGGGCCTTAGGTTCTTAACATTCTTCAGAATTGGGAACCGTCAAGGAACTACAAGTCAATGATCAGATGAATTGAGAGTGCATTTCGAATGGTGGTTACATACCCACACTTGGGACAAGTGTATTCTTCTGTCTCCCACGGCTCCAATGGTTGTGAATTTGGGTGCCAGAAAGAAAGGCTAGAGGGCAGTTCTGCAATCAGGAACATTTCAAGGTGTATGGTCACCTTCAAGCTGTCAAGTATTGATGGAGATCTTTCAAGCCTCTCAGAGCCTTTTAAGCCTGATTTGAAACTCAGATTTAGTGATTAGAAAGGACAACACAGTAGCCATGCCCTGTTGGAAGAGATAATTTGGGCAGGGTTGGATGTCTCAGTCAAGTGATGTGTATAATTTAAACATGGGCACAACAGACTGTATTGCCCTATAAGTCAATGCACATAAAGGTCAGGGAAAATGTGGTGACAGATTCCATGAGTGGGGTTTTCTTTCTTCCCAAATTTTAGAATATCAATACATATTCTTCTGGAGATTTGATGGGTTATTGGGGTCCCAGACGTGAACCTTCTTGTGAGCCACCAGATCTCTCTACTGCCAAAGTTCTTATCCAGGTTTCAGAATCAGTTTGCCATGGGGGAGGATGCGTTGAGATGCCAGTGGCAGAAAACTGTATTTTTTTCATTCCCACCTATGGCTATGATCCATCGGGTATTGGCAAGGATTCAGAGGGAGAGGTCAGATGTAATTCTGATATGTCCATGTTGGCCACGGAAACAATGGCTTCCACTTGAATTTGATGTTGGAAGAACAAATTTGGTTTCTTCACCTGGATCCCCGTATTTTGGCTCACACTCACGTATTGCCTCCAATGACGCCTCCATAATTGATGTTAGCTTCTTGCAGGTTGACGGGTGGGGGTTTAGAATGTTAGGGCTACCTCTGGTAATGGCGAGTCGATCCAGGCTTTGAGAAGGGAATCTACCCATATATCTAACTTTCATCAATGCTGAACCTTTACTATGGGGGTAAAAGGAAAGGGAGTTGTTTTATTATTCTCTGTTCCTTTGATAAAATACAGGATGGCGTTGGTAAGTGTTGGTCAATATCCACCATAAAGTTACAAGAGGCAGCTATAAAGGCTTTCCGTTCTCCATGGCACATTATTGCTCAGGAGGATAATTGGGTTTCTAGGCTTGTCAAAGGGTTTGACATCTTGTGGCCTAAAGTAAGGAATTTGTTTCCCAGTTTGGATCTTATATTGGTCCTTAAACATTACAAGATTCACCTTTTGATACTTTGGAAGATTTTTTTGTCTTTTTTTGTCTAGAAAGATGGCATATTTAGTAGCTCTTGTTAAAGCAAGTCGCCTGGGAGAAATAATTCCATTGTTGTGTACATCAGAATATATGAGGATCGGATAATTTTGCAATTGGCACCTTCCTTTTGTCAAAAGTCAACAACAGCTTTTGGTAAATCCCACAAGATTGTTCTGTCAGTTCTTTCTCATGGTTCAGACGTGGAGGCATTACTGGATTTTGTGAGAGCGGTTAAGATATACTGAAAGAGATCAGCAAATCTCAGGAAAAGTGATGCCCTGTGAATTTCGGTCACTTCAATAAAGGGTGTATGTCCTCCTTATCAACTTTGGGGTGTTGGATTAAGGATATGATTACATTTGCTTATAAGAATTTAGGTTGTAGGCCTTCAGGAACTATTCAGGCTCACTTCAGAACAAGAATGGCTCCGTGATAGGCAAAATGGGGTGCTGTCTCTGTTCCAGACAGTTGTGTAGCCGCTACTTAGGAGAATCCTCCTTCATTTGTGAATAATTAAAGGTTGAATTTAGCCCCTAGGTCTGAGTTTTTATCCTCTGCAAAAGTTTTGTGCCCAAAAAGTACCTTACATTTTTTATTATTAACTTGTTCTTGTAGCATTAATATTAAAGTATTACAGGACAGAAGCCCTTTCCGATGCATACATTTTTCTAAACTTAATGGCTTGAGCTTTGGCATTCCTGCACTATGTAAGGACCTGGACGAGGATCATGAATGAGGACGTAATGTCTAGGTTCATACCGGTAATTTTAATTATTTCAATTTTATATTCCTTGTCCCCGTCCTTACGATCCGTCCTTCCTGATAGTTAAAGAGGAAGATACAGGGCGCTTGGTACAACTAGGATTGCCCAGAGGGGAATTTCCCTTCAAATAGTTAAAGGGAAGTAAAATATTTTTGGTGTGTACTATGAGCAAGGACAGTGGATGCTTGATAGGTGTTTGATTGAGAAGGCTGGGTTTCAATCTATACTAAGTAAGAATTAGGACAAGCCACGTGAAATCAGAGTAATGATGTTTGCCGAAGAGTAATCCAGATATTATTAATTTCTCAACATTCCAATTTACATTACTCCTCATTACGCTTTACAGCCATTACAGAGACCTGCTTTGATCATAGGTATACACTGACCCGAGTTGCAATCTACACAAACCATGCCACCGTTTCTCACACACCTAACCAAAGCCCTAAATAAAAGGGGTTTAGCATGCTCCATGACATGCATTATCAAAAGGATGAACGTACCTGAATATAAATGTGAAAAGTGTAAGGAAACAAAATGACTTTCTCTAATGTCATGAACAACTAGCAAGGGTATACACAGTCTTAATTTTTAAGTGATGGTGCAACCCTCCACACAATTATCACACAGAATCACCATTAGTTGTTTGCTCAAAAATATTTGAACAGCTAACCAGTTTCAGTTGCCTCACGCTCTACTTCACCTCAACTCAAATAACCTGCACAACCCCCTTCAGGCAGGTTTCTGTGCCCTTCACTCCATAAAAACAGCACTCTAAGGCCCAAATTTATACTCTGTTTGCGACAAATTTGCGTCACAATTTTTAACGCAAACCTGGCGCAAACCTAACACCATATTTATATTTTGTATGCCCACCCCGTGAACATCAAAATTCAGCAGTGATGGTCATTTTCTGGATGAGTGAAACCGCCTTGCGTTAATTACATGCAAGGTAGGCGTTGCCGTCCAAAAAATGACTATACGGCATGCGCACCTTATTTACACTCCTGCGTCATTTTGACGCACAGGAGGGGGCGGGCCATAAAAAATGTCCCACAGCCTGATTTTCGCTGTTTATTAACGCCTGGGTGAAGGCAGACATTAAGGGACCTGTGGGCTCAATTGCATGGTCTCTGACCATGGAAGCAGTCCCAAGGTGTCCTTCCCTGCCCTCAGAGACACCCCCTGCCACCCTCGCCCACCCCTGGAGGACACCCATGGATGGGAGACACATCCCAGGTAAGTAAAGGTAAGTAGAGGTAATTAATTTGTTTTTTTAAGTGGCATGGGGGGGCCTAACTCGGGCCCCCATTCATGCCACTGTGCCCAATGACCATGCTCAGGGGACAGACGTCCCCTGCGCATGGCCATTGGGCAGGGGGGGCATGACTCCTGTCTTTCCCAAGAGAGGAGTCATTTCAATGGGTGTTGTGCGTCAAAAAATGGCACAAGTCCGGTTAGAGCCATTATTTTTTACTCTAACCTGACTTGCACCCTTTTTTGACGCACAACCCCCATTCTTCCCCTGCATATGTTGCCCGGTTAGAGTGACTTTTTTTTAACCGCCCGGTGCTGGTTTGCGTCAAAAAGTATAAGTATGGGCCTTAAATCTTTAACCTTATCTTTAGCTCTACCCATATACATTGACTCTTTTCTAAAGCCGCCCTCACTGTGTCAACACTCCCACTTTCCTATCCTCATTGAAATCACTATGCACTTCAAGCCTTACTCATAAATGGTTTGCATCCTACCTATATGACCAATCACACCAATCAATCACCTAGGACTATAGTCTACACCTACTGCATTTTCTGTGGAGGTCTCTTTGGTATGCTTTTTAGCTGCTGCACTACACTTGCTCTGCCCTTCAGGATTCTATAGGTTTGGGTGTAGGGAGTTATTTGCTACTAAGCTGTTGCTGGAGAAAGATGTACATCTTTCAGGTAGAATAAACCTGTTACAACAAGACCTGGTGCCTGTTTCCTGTACATTTCATTGACGAGCGGACTTACAGCGGATGTAAGTCGAAATGGCTGAACTTCATCTGATTTGCATCTAATTTACACTCTGTTGTGTATGGATGAAGCATTGTTCGTGGACTCTTCTGGAGCATTCCATGCTTCTCAGTCATCATTTCAACATGTGGTGACACTCCTGTATACTGTGGATTTTTAACAATGTTTTTAGTGGATTTTTGAACTGGGACACTTTCAGCTATTTTAGCTGGTGCAGTGAAACTGCACATGCCTCTCAGTGTTCCATGTCCGCTTGTGAAGCATACTGAAGGGACGGCGCACTGAGAGGCTTATTTTGCACTATAGTTCATTCTGATTACACACTTCAATGTGTCTTCCTACATGCAGGTCATGCTATGTGATCCGACTTGGCAGCCATCTTGGGGTTTTCAGCACATACAGCAGCAGCACCACAATGAACATTATGGATCTTAGCAGTCACACACTTCCTATTCAGCAATAACTCCCCTTATGAAGTGACTTTTATAGTACTGAATACTCTTCATATTGTGCCTGATATTCTGTTGATCTTAATGTCCTGTTGTAAAATATTATTGACAGTGCTATTGTCATGTGTGCAGCTGCACAAACCTTTAGCCTTTTAGCCTTCCTTCTCCTTGGGCAGGTCTTCCATCACCGAGGGAACCTTCAATAAACTGTCCCATATGGAAAGAATATTCTTATCTATTTCCACCATAGATGATAATGCATTAGAATACACAAGTGCTAAGGATTTATTGCCAAATGGAGAAGAATGTCAGAACAGAAGATCAAAAATGCTCTCTCTAGAAGGCTGAGAAAATTACTTTCAGCTTACTGTTTGTGTTGCTATTGACAGATATCACTTTTTTCAATGAAGCAAGGATCGATCTGTAGAAACAACTGAAGAGACTATTGGGGTTCACCCTTAAAGGAGGCAGTTACTGTTGCAAAATACCCATAGTTGTCTAAGAAATGTGAAAAGACTGCCCTTAAAATACATGTGCTATCACTCCACACACTAATGGATCATCTATTGTTTGTACAATTACTACTAGCAACCTCATGAAAATAGTGTCCAGAGGTAATCTACAATGAATAGTTCAGAGAAAAGTAGGCAAATTAGATTCTACAGATATGGAAGCAAAAAGCAGCTAGCTAGAGACAAAGGTTGTCTTGCCATTGGACAATATTGTTTATACTGTGAGATTCTAGGCCAAGATGTGTACCGTATTTTCCGGCGTATAAGACGACTGGGCGTATAAGACGACCCCCTACTTTCCCTGTTAAAATATAGGGTTTGGGCCGTATACCAGCTTATAAAACGACCCCCGGCGTATAAGACGACCCCGACTTTTGAGAAGGTTTTCATGGGTTAAAAAGTCGTCTTATACGCCGGAAAATACGGTAGTTAAAAAACAATTCTTTGAAATGTGTCACTGAGAATTCAGATTCTGAATTTTCTGGGGTTGACAAACTCCTAAATACTGAGTTTGTTTTAAGTTAGTTATAATGTTTTGAATGTAAATGCAGCTACTATGAACAATCCAATTTGTCAAATGACAATAGGCGGTGTTGATATGAAATTTTTGCTGATTTTGATTCACCTTATACTATTGTGGGTCAATCAGTTTGGGAAGGCATGTTCAGTAAGGTATTAGAGATGTCCTTCTAAACGTACACACAGTATATTTTACTAGTGATGAAATTCCTATGCTGCCTACACAACCTTAATGTATGTTTTTAAATATAGAATAGTCAAATGTAAGTGGTTTGTTGCTGAGAAAGATTGTCTTTTTTAGGCTGTATGGTACAGAGGTCTTTGGGAATACCATTGAATCCCGAAAAGTGATTAACCTGGTTTGCCAGTGGTTGTTGAGGATACATGAATGGGTATTCAAATGCAAAAGGGGTTTCCCAATATTTTCTCTGGTTGTGTAGGAAAACTTAAAGGTTTCTCTCACAAGATAGTAAGGAATATACTTTGTAGTGTTCGGGAGGAAGTCCATTTAACAAACTACTGAATCAAGGTATCCTAGAATCTGTGGAGAGAACAGAATGGTTGGCTCCATTATTTGTGGCACACAAGGCCAGTGGGAAAATCAGATTGTACACTGATTTGAGAGAAATCAAAAAGACCTTTAACACACAAGAGGTATCACATGGTTTTCCACAAAGTCATAACGTCAGTCTATCATCAGGCAACTCTTTTTCCCAAAAGTAGGAACTACACTGCTTTGATTACTCTTTCTTACAGAGACCAATGCATCAACTATTTAAGAATGCTAGAGGAGACATTTTCTTCATGATAACATACTTGTGATGGGGAAAAACAAGAACGATCAATCAAACAATAATTTCTAAAGCGTGGCTAATCACCTGTAGGTGCTGTTCGTGGGTGTTATTAAAAAATCAGGCATACGTCTTCCAATTGTCCAATTGGTATAATGAGTTTCTTTATTCCACTTGATATTTCTTAGTGACTCCACATTCAGCCTAGCCAACATGTGTTTCATCTGGGACAATCACCCAATGACTTTTTCAAGGCTTGTCAAGGCTGTAAACAATAATCATAGAAAACAGGAGTCTCTCAATATTTCATAGTTGTTCAGTCACAAACTACATACTGTGTCAATGAAATGAAAGTGAGAAGAGGTGGATAATGCCAAAGGTGCTTGCACATCAACAAATGTTTTTAGCAAATGTCCATCAGTAGTCCTTTTCTTGCGCAAATGTTAGTAGTGGGTGCCAGGCTAGCCAAACACCTGCCACCTCAGGTGTACAAAGGCTCACACACTGAGAACAGTGAGTGGAAACCTAAACGATAAGAACACAAAGGCCAGGCCACACCAAACGTATCATATTCATGTAGTATATTCAAGTGGTGATACAAGAATTCAGTCGAAGTCCAGGTAAGTAGGTGACACAGGATATTTATTGAAGGTGAAAGCAAATGGTCACAGTTCCAGTCAAATGACCATATATAATATAAGTCCAAGACAGCAAAAACAGCCAACACATGTTTCGTCTTCCAGACTTTGTCAAGGCTTTAGCTATGTGGACACATAAGGATGAAGATAAATAGGTGGGAGTCCCGAAGGTTCATAAGCAGGAAGAATGGCTCCTGATGAGCCAATCAAGTACAAGTACAGGTAGCAATGAGGGCTATGATAAGCCTTAGAAATTATATAATTAAGCTGTGCCGATTGCGTCGGTGCAATGTTTTATGACATAGACTCCCACCTATATAGGAATAGGAGCAGTCTCAGAGCAACAGAATAATGTGATCAACTTAAATAACGAGACTGTGACACCAGAAATGGTTACAGTTTTAAATAAGGGATTCGGATACTGTCCAACGAGCATGGAAGACATCTGTCAATCTAAGATTAATTTATTCAAATATATTAGAAGATTGAAACTGAAGAAATACTTTAAACAAATAGGTGTACATGAAAGAGATAGGGACCAATCAAGGAGTATGATTACGCAGAGTGAACTATCGATTTAGGATATACACAATACGGTGACTCTCTTGTCAAGAACCAATTATGAAGATTCACCATTTACAGTGTCTAATGTACTGAATGATCTTAACATTACATCAGCTTTACAGATCACTAGTGGTCTCAAGAAAATATCAAGGTGGACTCCCAAACTGGTGACAGACAACAGCATAGAAGTGTTTTACAAATTGGTGAGTAATGATATAGACAAATATTCTGAAAAAATGTATAAACATAAAAAGAGACCAAAAATGAATTTAAGCCTTGGAGAGCAATTAGCACTGAGAACATTAAGAGCAAATGCAAATATAATGATCAGACAGGCTGATAAAGGAGGAAATATTGTGGTGATGAATCGTACTGAGTATGACAAAGAAGTTTATATGCAATTGGATTATGTTAATTGTTATGAGAAGATGGGATGTAATCCCATGGGTCAATTGATTAGTAAAATCAACAGCCAATTAAGACAATGGCATGCACAATGCTTATTAAATGATGACGAATACATGTACTTAATGGTGGGTCGCCCAAGATTCCCTTGCTTAAATACTCTCCCCAAGGTACATAAAAAATCTCCCTTCCCCCCAGGGAGACCAATAGTGTCTGGGATAGGAGAGCCCACTGAAACATTATCACTCTTTGCGGATGTATTCTTACAGCCTTTGGTAACTAATCTCCTGTCCTATATTAGAGATACAAAACATATCCTGAGTCTACTGAGTGATAAACAAAGGGAAGCAGGCATTTTGATGGTAACATTACATGTGGTGGCTCTTTATACTAGTATAAAACATGAATTTGGCATGCAAGCATTACGGCACTTTCTATATACTAGATAGGCCAGTCTGTTGGAACATACAGCAATGTTACTTGAAATGACAGATCTGATTTTAAATCATAACTACTTCCTATTTAAAAGTGACTGGTTCAGGCAAAAACAGGGAGTAGCAATGGGATCGAGATTCTCCCCTTCATATGCAAACCTTTTTATGGGCTGGTTCGAACAGAAATGGGTGTGGGGGATTGGAACAGCAGAATGGCAGCCATACATTTTATATTGATTCTGATACATAGATGATTGTTTCATGATCTGGACAGGCAGCGTGGAAGATTTAAAGGAATTCTGGGGGTACCTGAACAATAATAACGTTAACATTAAATTCACATATCATTTCAGTATGGTACACGTGGAATTTTTGGATGTAGACTTATTTGTGGAGGGCATCAAAATTGAACGCAGATTGTATCGCAAGCTGTCTTATCTAGGTGATTGATTGACATCTGATCTGATCAATATAAGTCAATAAGGATGCTCAATGAAGGACCACACACCAATAATACACACAAATTAGCCTCAATAGAATGTTCAGTGAAATATATATATACATATTTATATGCGTTTGGCACACCAACAGAGTAGAATGAAAATAGCAATAGAATATCTTTTCATATGTAGGCAAAGAGTTCACCAATATGGCTTTACTATACAACACTGCATTATTTGACTGCCTAGGAAATGCATATTCAGCTCCTGCATTACATTCACATTGAGACGTTCAAGAAAAAATCAAATATAAATGAGCAGAATAAATCAGATTACAGACATAGTGCTAGAATGTTAATCAATCAGAATAAAGCAGAGAAACAAAGGACTTTCATTCCTGGGTGGAACTTAACTTTATCCACAATGCTGGGAAGCCCTCTCTCGCTTGCTCGGACCTCTCTCCCTCTCGCGCGTCGCGGTCTAAGAACAGTACAGCTAGGAAGGCAGCGATGTGGGCGATGGCAGCTTGCACAACTCCATCTGTGGGCTTCCATTCCCCTACCTGTGCTTCGGTGCTTAAATAACCTGAAGCTTGGACTCTATTCCTTTCTCGCATTTTCTAGCTATGTTATCAGTACACATCCCTCGGCTGCCCTGTTGTTCACTAGTCAATATTTTCTGGCCTTTTCCTGGACTCCCTTTCTCAGGGTTAGAGCGACCTTCGCTTGTCTCTCTCCCACACTTCCTGCTTCTTGCACATGCAGACTGCGGATAATTTTATCTATTGAATTTTGGAAAACAAGCTTGAAAGCGACATCGTGGACTTTTCCACATACGGTTCAGGTTTCTGCATGTATCACGCTTATTTACACTGCTCAGACTAATTAACCCTTCGCGTCACAATGTCTTCCACACCTTTCCCTACACTGATCACAAGCCTGCGTCATGCAATTCGATTTTGTATGCTACTAGTGCGCACCCCTTACATCACATAGAGGCAATACCGTATGGGGAGATGATTAGGGCAAGACGGAATTGCAGTAGGGATGGAGAGTTTCAGAAATGTATTCAGGATATGGGACATCGTTTTTTGTCAAGAGGTTATCAGAAACGTAATATCACCAAAGCTCAACAGAGGGCAAGTAAATTACCTAGACAACGAACATTGGAACCACGGTCTATCTCCAGGTCTAAAAAGGAGAAGGATGAAATAAGAATAATATTGGACTATACAGTACACTCAAACACTTTACTTAGGATCATGAAAAAACATTGGGGCATTTTAGCTCAAGATCCAATGTTAAGGAACCACATCATGAACAGACCATTAGTTGCCTTTCGGAAGGGCAAATCTTTGAATAACCTACTATGCCCAAGTTATCCAATCAATCGCACTGAGGAAAATTGGTTGGGATTGCATAATAAGGGTTTCCTTAAATGTGGGGGATGTGGCATCTGCAAATGGACCTGGCATGCTAAAAAAGACTTCGGTGTGGACAACAGACAAAGTTACAATATACAAACTTATATCAATTGTAACACAAGCTATGTGATATACATTATAGCATGTAAACGTAACAAAATTTATGTTGGTAGCACTATTCGTCCCTTAAGAATAAGAAGTGCAGAACATTGGAGGGCCATAAGACAAAACGATGAGCGTTACCCTATTTCACAACATATGGAGACATGTGCTCTATAGAATATATAAAAGGAATTTAAATTCTTTGGAATTGAACATGTTGCCAAGAACCCTTGAGGTGGAAATAGAGAACTACAGCTCAGGAGAAGAGAATCTATATGGATCATGCACTTAAATGCAGTTGAGAAAGGACTGAAAGCTGATCATGAGTGAGTTGGAATACTTTTTGAGTTGAGACTAATACATGCTTGGTAACAATATTTTCAATAACAAATGCGGTCTGTGATATACTGAAATTATATAATACATCAACAATTGTATTTTGGGATATGTATACACACACATGTGAATTAGAATCTTAGGGCCATATGTACAAACACTTTTTCCCATAGACACAGAATGGGTAAAAACCTTTGCTACATCTGGCCCTTAATTCTTAATACCTAAATGGGATATGATATTCTCCTGAAAATACCTAGACTATTTTAGCTTGAATTACATCACTAGCTTGTTACTGTTGAAGGTTATTCGATCATATGGGTTAAATAGTCATTCCTATAGATTTTCCACTTAACTAGGATTCCAAACAATTTATTATGGTATTTAAATACTGACAGGATGACATTTTACCTATATGTTTGTTGGGAAAATTTTACAGTGACTTTATCGTGGTCCTTAGTGTGTCCACTTTTCAAGACAATTTTTCTCTTTTGATAACATTTTCCAGTGGATTCAAAAATTAGAGCAAATTATCATAGTTTGACGTACGTGCATGCTTATAGTGTCAATATTTTCCATCACAGACCATCATACCTATAAGGTATAACAGACGTTTCAAAATGGTGCCTTAATACCGATGGGACAGACCTGTACCTTTCTTTTTGTAGTCCGCTCTTAGTTTGGAAGTGATAGTCCGTTTACAAAATTGTTGCTGTGGTAGATTTAACAGGTGGAGGCAACCATGGCACGTTGAAGTACTCGCGTTGGAAACTGTTGATACATTGGCGTACACGCGATTAAGAAAGGGGCCGGTGAGTGGATTTATGGAGTCAGACCAATGGTCGATTCTAAATTTAGACAGCTACTCGAACCAGTAATTCTTAAAGTACTTGGATGTTTCTAGGTCGATTACTTGATTTCTGCATAAGACATTTTTATGGATCTTCCTGAAGAACGGGAGGACAATTAGGTAAGCGTTTGTAACACAGACTAATGTACGGGGTATCGGGGATAGTTTCTCTCCATTTAAACCAGTGCATCTTTTCCTTTTCCTTTCGACATAGAGTCCTCAGCTTTTAATATAACCACAAAACATGAGAGGGAGTGCATTGAGAGAAAGGGGATTTTTCATATAAGGTAACGGGCAGCCTTTCTTTTATTTTCATTGTCTCACAGGGCTATAAGGTACAAAAAAGATTTTTCACATGTGTATGCATGCATACTATTAGACTTACTTTACATATATTACAAACAGTAAACCAATTGGGAGTATTCACACTATTATGTATTCATGGTTCATGAGTATGGTGACTCATGCATGAAGCATGAAGAGATATAGCCCTCATTACAACCCTGGCTGTTTTGGAGGTTGTGCCGCCAACAGGCTGGCGGTACAAACTCGCGGATTATGACTGCGGTGGAAGCGCTGGGGTTGCACCACTGGGACCGGAAGTTTCCCACCACGGTCGTCCCGGCGGTTTCCCGCCACGGTCGTCCCGGCGGTTTTAATCCGCCTGGGCAGCGCTGCTTGCAGCACTGCCCAGGGGATTACGAGTCCCCTTCCCGCTGTAGGAACCGCCATGGAAAGGCTGGCGGAAAGGGGAGTTGCGGGGCCCCTGGGCAGTGCAGGGGCCCCCTGGCACAGCCCAACACTGCTTTTCACTGTCTGCACAGCAGACAGTGAAAAGCGAGACTGGTGCTACTGCCCCCGTCGCACGGCTTCAACACCGCCGGCTCCATTTGGAGCTGGCTCCCATGTTGCTGCCCACATCTACGCTGGGCCGGCGGGCGGAAACAGACGCCGGCCCAGCGGGAATGTCGAAATGGGCACAGCGGTTCAACCTTGGTGGGCGGTAGTCGCCGCCCGCCAAGGTTGTAATGAGGCCGATAATATCTGACTGATTGACACAGATACACAACTGAAAGATGATATTGAAGTTTTCCACATTTGAATTGAAGAGCACTAACTGACACAGTATGTAGTGTTTGACTGAACAACTATGAAATATTGAGAGACTCCTGTTTTCTATGATTATTGTTTACAGCCTTGACAAGCCTTGAAAAAGTCATTGGGTGATTGTCCCAGACGAAACACATGTTGGCTAGGCCGAATGTGGAGGTACTAAGAAATATCAAGTGGAATAAAGAAACTCATTATACCAATTGGACAATTGGAAGACGTGTGCCTGATTTTTTAATAATATTGTAGCAATCGTTGGTTGTGAGTTCAGGGTTTAGGGTGGTTCCTTGTCAGAGCACCGTCCAACACTTAGAAGCTAAGTTTACTATATGTCAACTCACACTACTGTACAAATAAGATTGTGAGCGCCGAATTCCCATTAAACCACCATCTCGAATTACATTATGCTGTTTGTGGGTGTGCTATTTAGTCAAAGAGCCAGGTCTTGAGATCCTTCCTGAACTGCTTAAGTGCTTCTGTATGCCTGAGTTTGAGAAGTGGCGTGTTCCATGTCTGGGCTGTGAGGTAGGAGAAGGATGTTTCTCTTGTTGTGCTATTCTTGATCTTGGGAATGGCTGCAAGGGTGAGCTGGAATGAACAGAGTTGTTTGTTGGGTATGCAGAAGGTGAGGCAATGGTTGAGGTATGTCGTTCCTATGTTTTGTAGTGCCTTTTTGGTGTGGACCAGGAGTTTGTATGTGATGCACTTGTTGACTGGGAGCCAGTGTAGGTCCCTGAGGTGGGAGGAGATGTGGCTGTGTTGGGGGATGTCCAGGATAAGTCTGTCTGCTGCATTATGTATTCCTGGTAGTCCTGATTGCAGTTTCTTAGTGATGCTGGCATTGAGTGCATTGCTGTAGTCCAGTTTGATAGTGACAAGTGCGTGGGTGACTGTCTTCCTTGTGTCCGAGGGGATCCACTTGAAGACCTTTCAAAGGATGCAGAGGGTGTGGAAGCATGACAAAGAGACATAGTTGACTTGGCGATTCATGAATAGTGAGGAGTCCAGGATGATGCCTAGATTGCACGCATTGGTTTGTGGCGGCGTTTCCCAGTGCTGTGGGCCACCAGAGTCGTACCAGATGGAAGGGGTGAAGGTACTTACAAGGATCTCTGTCTTGTCTGAGTTGAGCTTGAGGCAGCTGGCTTCCATCAAGGCACCAACTGTTCTCATCCCATTATGGAAACTTCTCTTGGCTTTCACAGGGTCTTCAGACATGGAGAGGATCAGTTAGGTATTGTCGGCTTAGGAGACAATTTTTGGCCGGTGTTGTTTTGTGACCTTGGCTAGCAGGGCCATGTAAATGTTGAAAAGCGTCAGACTAAGTGATGATCCTTGGGATACTCCACAGCATGTATCTTGGGGTTCTGATGTGAATGGCAGTAGTCTGACACTGTGTTCTTCCAGTGAGGAAGGACCTGATCCATTCCAGTGCTTTATCTTGGATGCCTTCGTTATGGAGTCTGGCGCAGAGGGTGGGGTGGGAAATGGTGACGAATGCAGCAGAGAGGTAAAGAAGGATGAGTGCAGCCATGCCTCCGTGGTCTAGTATGGCACGTATGTCTTCGATGGCTGCTAGCAAAGCTGTTTTGGTGCTGTGGTTGCTCCTGAATTCAAATTGGGAAGGGTCTAGGATTCAGTGTGTCTCGAGGAATTTGGTGAGTTGCTGGCCTTTTTATTACTTTGGCTGGAAAAGGGAACAGAGAGATGGGTCTGTAGTTCTTTAGCTCCCTTGGGTCGGCAGTGTTTTTTTTTGAGTAGGGATGGATGAGGTGTCTGTCCCAGGGTTCGTGACTTCTTTGATGATGGCGAAGAGCTCTTTGCTGTTGTAAGCGCTGGTGTGGAGATGTTTTTGAATGGAAGCTTTTTTGGCAGCTCTGATGTTCTGGTGATGCATATTGACTGCATTCTTGTAAGCTATGAGGTCCTCGGTTGATTTGCTGTTCCTCCATTCCTGTTCCAGTCATTTGCAGTAGTGTTTGAACTCATGTAGGTTTGTTGTGAATCATTTAGGTGTTTTGCTATGTTGGTTTCCAGCTGGTTTCCCGAGGGGGGGCTACGCTGTCAGAGCATTCCGATAGCCAGCAGTGTAGATTGCCTGCAGCTTTATTAGCATCTGCTGTGTCCGGTGGGAGGGGATCATCATTGCAAATTAAGAAAGGTTCTGAGTATACTGGGAGAAATGGTTGACTGTAGAGTTCAAAAAGTGCAAATCTGTGATAAAGTCTGTTCCTTATCTAGGTCATGAAGTTAGTGAGCTGGGTATCACTCCTAGAAGGGAATTATGGACTCTCTGCCACTGTCAACTTGCAAAGATGGAGTTAAAACCTTCCTGGCATTGTCTGGATGTTACTCAAAATGTGTGAAAGACTTTGCCATCAACACTTATGGTTTAAGGATAATCTCTTAAAAATCAGCCAGATTACACTTGGAAAGATGATTTACAAAATTACTTCATAGTTATCAACAGTGATATGTTTTAAGCATTTGCCTTGCAAGGATTTTAGCCTTCTGCTTATTCACAATGGCGTAACATAAGCCCTCCCCCGTAGTGCAGGGGACCCTGCGCTCCAGAGGGCCCCCTCAGCACAGCTGGCACTGTTCACAGCTGCAGGCCCCTGGCCCAAGAGTTCTTGACTGGTACTGAGGGCCCCCCTTTACAGGGAGCCCCCCTCAAGAATTATTATGCCACTCCTCACTCAGTTCTAACAACAAAAATGTTGCCGCTAATCCTGAAAAGCGCATTGAGGCCTATTGTAAACAATGGTGTGCCCCCTTATAGTGCCTGCTCTGAGCAGGCGTTAAAAGAGACAAAAGAAATGGCACAAAGAAATCTCTTAGAATTCTTTGTGCAATTATTTCGACCCCCCCTAACAGGGGAACTCCCCCTTTGAATATGTTATGCCTGGCACAGGCAGAATGTAGCGCATAGAGTTACAAAGTGGCACAATGTATGCATTGCGCCACTTTGTAAATTTGGCCCTGTGATTTTGGCCATATTGGGCCACATTGGCGTAAAACAAAAGACACTAATGTGGCAAAAGAAGGTGCTAGGGGCTCTTAAATCTGCCCCATTGTCTCCTCCTTCAGGTCTAAGTATCATCTGGATACCGATAACACCGATTTTCTATTTACAGCTAGATGTGCTTGTTTTGTTTACTTTATTTTTTTTCACTTGTTTTATAAGTATGTTAGTATTGGTATATGTAATTGTAATTGTAATTGTAGTATTACGAGTGGAAAATGCAATATGTCCACAATGTGCCACACTTCAACAGCGCTGCAGTGTTCAATGGTATTAGATGTACAAAGTCAGCTGTTACTAGTCTCTACTGGAGGAAGATGTACATCTCATATAGAAAATAAACCCATTACAACAAGACCTGGCACCCGTGAACTAATTTTTGGTTCTGTTCTTTTGTCAATGTAGCTACCGTTGGAAACATTATCTCCTCTTTCAGGTCTAAGTACCATCTATACACCAATGGCACCTATTTCTTATTTTTATACCAATTAGTCAGTTGTGTGTCACTCAAAGTCCCCTTGCTGCTCATCTATGGATCACCCTCTGTACCCTTTTGCTAATCCCCTCTAAAATGGAGGTCCAGGGCTTATCCTCTTTGTCAGATCCTATCTCTTTATCTGGCTACACCACATTTTCTCCCACCACCCTGAAATTCACTTTTTCTGCCAGAAATCGAGGAGTTCTAATCAGTCAATCTATGAAGATGGAATCTTTTATAACAAATGCAGTCACTGCAACACAAGGCATTGACTATTCACAAGATCTGCCCATCTGCCCAAACACCCATTCAAAAACAGTCAAACTCTTATTAATGTATTAGTAATCAGCAAGCTGGATTACTTTAATAGCTTAGTTGTGGGCCCACATCCATCCTCATTCACACTTCTTGACAAAGTGTTGAACATTGTCACAATTACCTTTAAGATTAGATTAGATTTTACATCAAAAAATTATGAAAAGGCAGCGCTAACTTTTCATAAATTAGGCCTCAGGCCTATATTTATACTTTTTTTGCTAGGTATTTGTGTCATTTTGTGATGCAAATGCGGCACAAAAAATATATAAATATGGGCCCAAGTATTTACACATGCATTAATATCTGTGTTCTTATGTTCAAGCCTGTGACACACTTGCAGAAGGTAATACACACAATATATATTCTCCTTGTTTTAACGTTAACAACCTCACCATCCTTGGTCCATGTAACTTCGTTGTTTCTCATGCAAAATGTTCCCGATGGAAATGTTGTTCTGCTGTTGACAAAAAAAATCAAAAAATCAATTAGGTAAATACACCAAGGAGAGGCCTAGAATTGATTTGACATTGACCCTTTACTCCCCACTTTCACATTGAATCCCTCTGCAGAGGGGGGTAAATATCACATATGCATGAACCACACATCTTTCCATTCATCTGTCTGTCCCACCTTTTCTTTGTCCCAGATCTGTAAATATGGCCCTGTTTGTCTCTTCTCTGTATCCCTGGACAAGGAGAGTCAGTCTGTACCCGTGTCTGAAGGAGTTTTGGTTGTGTATATTGATATGGATGCATGCTTTCCTAAGGATGAGGCCAGATTTACCAAGGTTTTGCATTGTCCTTGCACTAGAATGGCTACCTTGCATGGCACTGCATGGTTTGAGAAGTCTAGATTAACCCAAGGCAGCACAAATTGCTGCCTTGGGTTACTCTGCAGCAGGGAGGCATTCCATGGGTGTGGCATAGGTGTTCCCACGCATTCATCCATGGATTCTGACACATATCCAGATTTACCAACTCTGGTAGACAAGGGAATGTGTCCCAATTGTACACCTCCCCACCAGAGATGCAACAATGAGAAATATCTTTATTTCTTCTCATTGTTTCCTCTTTCTAAGTGTGCTGCATTCTGCAGCACACATAGAAAGGGGAAAAAGGCTCTAAGGATTGTTTTTGTGCAGGAAGATGCCCCTTCCCATACAAAAACAATCCTGCCTACACGCCAGACACCCTTGCAACATGATGCAAGGGTGTCTGCATTGGTGCAAGGTAGCCAAATGTGCGTCCGCACTAGGACATGACAGGAATGCACTGATTAATGTTAAATATGGTGCACTGCTGTCCATTCCCTTTCACTCAGCGCAGAACAGCAAGGTGGCTTGCTGTGTTGCGCTAAGTGAAAGATTAGTAAATATGCTTCTTAGTGTCTGTAAGTATGGGTGTTTTTGGGCATGTCGGAATGTGCTTCAATACATCTTGTAGTTTGTGTGTGGGTGTCTGTGAGTGCAGTGATCAGCAAGTGAATGGCTGTTGTTACAGGTGTTGATCTGAAAGTATATGAGCATGAATGTATGAACTGTATCAGTGAGTGTAGACATAGGGTGTTTGTCTGTGTGCCTGTGCTGTTGAAAAGGAAAATATATTAGGTTTGTAGGTGCTTGCTGAGGTTAATTTTGTACATCAGGTGCTACCCCACAGAATTAGGAGTAGAAAACATTGAGTCTACTCCACACGCAAGACAGCAGTTCTCCATGCTAGTCATTGTTGTGTAGCCATTTTAGTTATAGCTCCATGCACGTTATTTTAGCATACTAGGCCTGCCGCTGTGCACTTAAACCTATATATATATTTTATTCAGCTTTGTCTATTATTTTAACAATAGACACTTTTGCGGTCTTGTTTTATTTATTTCTATCTAGCTTTTCTTGCTTAGGCCAGCTCTACGTTCTTAAACAAGACATTCTTGTTCACTCCATGCTTTTTTTCAAGGCTGCAGTAAGATAGGTTGCTGGTGAATGTGGTAAACGTTTTGTCTCTGATGTTCATAGAAAACACACATCCTTATGTAGGGACATTTTCTCAGAACATCAGCTATTTTATTATATAAACACTTCCTGTCCCTTTTAGAGGGAGATTCCAGCCGGATGACCACGACTGTATGCAGATTGCTGAACGCTTCACTACAGCTTCTCATGCAGACTTCAGGCCTTTGCTCAGGTATGGGGGATGATATTTTCCCAGGGGAACCTGAAGGGCAGAAGTACAGCTTAACATGTTGTGCTCTATTATAGCCTATGTAGGAATTAGTCTATTGACTCTAGTGACAATATGGTAGCGTTATTTCTATGCTTCACTCTCCTTGTCACATTTCTAATCCTGTCATGCTGTATCATTGTGGTTATTGCAGTAAATGCTTTCTTCTCTAAGATGCAGTTGCTTCATTAAAACCTTATTGAAATATATACTGCCTCAATTTGTCATTGTGTATGTGAGGCAAATGTAACTGAGAGAAAAGGATGAGACCTGAGTGACCACGATTTCCCTGAGAAATCAATTATGTCATGTGCTCGGCTGCCCATTCATCCCTGCCCTCGAGTAGAGATGTGGCACTGCTAGTTAGCCGGAGCAAAACCCAGATTCGAGAGACAGGTGTCACCTGTAGTGGGTAAGACTCAGTCCCCGACACGCAAGCGATTCTGCCGCTCAAATCCAGTAGCCTCATTAGAACAATGAGAGCCTACTCAACATGGCGTCACCAACATTTGTTCAGGCTCTAATTTTCGGGTCCTCCTGAGTATCTCTCTTTCACAATATACAAAAACACCTCAGTACTATATACGGAAACGTCTGTGGTATTGAAGATTTTCTCCTCAGCTAAGCAGGGAACACCTGTCTGATGCTGGAGGTTGTTCAAGTTTGACCTCTGAAAGGATAATCCCCATCTGGTGAGCTCATCTCTGAACAAATTTACTATTAAATATGGCAAATCCGCAACAGGTAGCAACTGCAGTTAATATGAGACCACCCCTCACTGCACATTTATTGGCACATGGCCTAACAGCTCAGTGCGGTCCAGTCACATTTGTTGTTGAGGCACATGCAGCTTATAGAACAGAATTGTTCTATTCTTGGGTCACATTTCCAGCAGTTGATGGGAACACAAATACATTTCATCACCATACACCTGCAAATCTACCTGGACAATACAGAGCATACGCATATTTGGAAATACCTTTATCTTATCAAGAACACAATAATTGCTTGATGGCACCCTACCCCACATTATTTTACTTGTTAAGTTAGGTCCTCTAAGTAATGATGGTCCTACCTGGCCTTTATTTGCCACTTGTACACCTCAGATTGCTGCAGCAAACAGTAGCTGAAGTCCATCACTGATATACTGATCTGATTGCAATCTGCAGAACGTTAGTACAGTTTGTAATACAAATGTTAAACACAAACCCAGTATGTGCTGCACCAGCGCAACCACATGCAGTAACACCAGGCATGAATCCTGCACTGTACATTCGATCATGGGTAAAGTACCCACCAAACGAGAAGAAATTCAATTTTGGCTAGCTCAAAAAATAAATGCACTGGAAGCTGTATTTCCCTATACGGGACCGCAGGATAAACACAGAATATTAATAATGTGTTTGCCAGTTGGGATGGTTCTCACAATAGATAACTGTAAAACATGAGGTATGGTATTTGCCACGCTCTATACTACCGCACATGGTACACCGACAATTGCCAACTTACCGGAAGTGTTGAAACAAATTCAAGATGAATACGTGGCAGCCCCGGCCCTAGATTTGGGGATGCAATTAATGGGCAACTTTGCCACAGTATCCTCAATTATTTTAAGCAACCTTAAAGGGGAAGCGGTCCCACTAGCGGTGCGCATGTGGCGCTGGGACATTCCTCCACAGGATCAAGAACGCGAGCTGCCAAAGACTATCGCAGAGACCTATTCTAGTATTGGTATTGGTATTGGTCGAGACAGTCTGAGGGCCAGACCAAACAAAACACAGTTCCAGCTTAAATCTAATAAAGATTTTACCAAGCAAGCTCCTGAGGGATAAAAAACAACAAACCCCTAAAAAATAAAGGGGAGAATCTACGCATATGGAGACCCCGCAGAACAGATATAAGCCCTCATTAGGAACTTGGCAGTAAATGCTTCCTACTGCCACGGTGACGGCGCAGCATACCATCGCCGTAACTACCGACCATCCATGGCATTATGACCGTAGATGAAATTCCGCCAGAAGGCTGATGGAATTTCATCTACGGTCATGGCAGCGGATGTGGGTAAGGTGGCATTGCTGCCAGCAGCAGAGCCACACCAGCAAAACAACGCCTACCGTATCATGTTCCATGATACGTCCTGGCGGTGTTTTGCTGGCAGCAGCGCCACATCCCGTCTCCTGCCAGTGGACCCCCTGCAAGCAGGTAAGTCGGGTTCTCCGACAGGAGAGGGGGTGGGGGATGTTGTGTGCGTGTGTGGGTGTGTGTGTGACTGTGTGTAAATGTGTGCATGCATGTGTAATGCATGTGTGCATGAGTGGGTGTGAGTGTACGTGCATGTTCTGTTGTGAGATTGCGTGTGTGCCTGGATGTATGTTTGTGAGTGTTACTGTGACTGTGCATGAATGTATGAATGCATGGGTGAATGTGTGTATGTGTGTGTATGGGTGTTTATGTATGTGCGTGTAGGTGTTTAAATGTGCGGGGGTTGAGAGAGGGAGGGGGAGAGTGGTGGAGGACTCTGGGGATGGGAATGGGGAGGGGGTGGGGGAGACCCCTCTCAGTGCCAGGGATTGAATTCCCTGGCACTGATAGTGCCTACCGTCATGGTTTCAGTTGAAACCATGGTGGTGGACGGGGTCATAATGCCATAGACAGCCTACTGACTGCTGCCGGGCTGTGGCAGTCAGTGTGGTACATTGGTGGTTTGGCCAAAGCCAAACCGCCAATGTAATAATAGTGGATGTAGGTACCGCCAGCCTGTTGACGGTAATACCTCCACTATACCACTGATCGCCGAGGTCGTATTGACCACCATAATCTCAGAAATAGATATAAGATAAAAACACCCGACAGATATCAATATACTGATACACGCTAATCTTGTTCCTTTCAGGACTCATTGGAAAAAAGCATAGAGAGAGGTGTGCGGTCAGATAGAAGAACAGAGTATATGAACCCGAGACAGGAATCACAACGCTCAACAGAGGTTTCTGTTAAAAAGGAAGAGAAACCACCCCAACAAAAACCCCAATTTAAAAAGAAAAAGGTGGGAGTGGTTGCAGTTCGACATTTCACTCAAGAAGGGGGCCCTATTGAAGAACAGGAAGTGGGCACTGGCGCTACTAGGCAGTGCGGCAGAGGTCATAAACATTTGCCGGAGTCTTCCAGAGCATCTAGAGGTGAAAGCAACTGATGACTTCCTACAAGTAGAAACTGCGGACATGCGTGTCTCCATACCTGATAGTGTATACAAAGTAACGCTACAGTTAGAAGGAGACATTGAACCCACAATTGACGCAATATTTTGGGACCGCATCGTGAATATATATGATATTTTGTTGGACGAGCAGGATTGGCCCCCTGAATTTATCCGTACCTGCCCATATGTGGAAGATGTTATTAAACCTTCTTTCTCACCTCTTGTTGTCTACCCTCTGCCTGTGTCACAATACCTGCAATGCCACCATGCAACATCTCAAGTGTCATAGTGCTAAGACAACAGCATTGAGGGGGAGGACATATGTTTCCAGCTAGTGAAACACACCCGCACAGTCATAAGAGGAAATGGAACACTGCTAGGATCACCAGTGCAATCCAATGTAGCACACATTGGCAAATATCAACAGTACACACTACCAATGCTGACACCTCTATAGTGCCATGCCAATGCTATACACAGTATATTCTAGGTCTCAGCAACATATAGGTAGATGTGAAATATCAGAGACTGGGTGAGTTCCAGATTGTTAAGTGTGGTGCAAATGCCATCAGAACACCCACAGTCAGTGCAAGGCCACACCATGATAATGGAAGTAGATGGAGGGTTGAGTAGGACAATAAGGTGGCAACATACAATTTGGACAGAACTTACACCTAGAGGATGTCACACAGACTTTTCCCCAAACTGCCCACAGTACATTTGACATGCAGGTGGGGCATAGGCCTGGGAGAATGCCTATATTAATGACAGGAACAATGAACAGGAACCAAGATGACAATGTGCAACTAATAGGAAGTCAGGAACGTCACATTACAAATGCCACAACACAGACACACTAATTGTACAATATCTCATTGCAGAGGACGATGGCTGTCCTGGGGATATGCCTGTTCTGGACTTCCCTGATGACGTGGATGACGAGCTGACAAACATTAGCCAGCAGACCCTCCAAGATGTCCTTGGAACCCTCCAAACCCCACCTTCAGTCACAAGGAGGTGCACAGAAGTACGAGCCATCACAGATGACCCACCCACCACCTCAATTGTACGACCTGCCAGCTCCAACCAAGCTGAGGACTCTGAGGACACTGGCACAAGCTTTGAGAGTACTGTAGTTGGAGTACAGCGGAGCTGTCCAAGGAGGTGCAGGTGGGGATGCAAAATATGACAGCCAGCCTTGAGGGGATGCGTTCGTGCAAGATGTCAACTGCCGAACAGGCAGCAGCCATGCAAGCGTGAACATCTATCCTGCAAGGACTCCAACAAAGTGTAAAGGAAATCAGCACTGCAGTAAGGGAGTTGCCACAACACCTCACACACCAAACCTTTCACTGCGTGCACGAATGCAATCATGACCCCCTCAGGGCCGACCTGGCTGCCTACCACAGTGATGTAGCTGCTATACATAAGAATCAGCAGCTCCTTCTTGCTGCAGTACTGCCCCTAATAGCCCTATGGTTGGCAGCTACCAGGATTTCTGACTCCACGTCTTCAAAAACTGAAGTGTGTGTTGCCCCTTCAAACCCACAACAACCAAGGGCAGAGGAGACGACACACACATCAGAAGATGAAGACGTGAAACAGATCACCCTCACCCGCAAGAGTACCCGGTAGCACAAGTCCATGCCAAATGGGCACTTATATCCTAGGTCCTGTGCTTGTTAACATGCAAGTCTTGCAAAAGCTGCTCACATGCACTGTTCTCCAGCTCACTGTTTAACTTGACACTATGCTCTGTGATTGTCTCTCACTAACTCATTGGCAATTCATGTTCCTCTGCACTGTATGACACTTCGCCCCAGCATGTCCAATGACATGTTCCATTGCACTTGTGTAGTATCACAATAGAAGGCGTCACACTAATGGAATCACAATCCTGGACTATGTAAATATTGCACTACAGCACTTTAAAATAAATAACACTTACACAACCACTTTGTCTCAGTTTAATGTGACACATCAACCGTGTAGGAGATTAGTGATGTATGTCACATGTCAATGGCAATAGAATGTCAATACAACTGCCTTGAAAGATTGTGGGCTGATAACTATGCATTGGGGTCTGGATTGTATCATCAACTGAGGTTCCTGAGGGTTATTTCTGAAGTAAATAGAAAACTAGCAGTATACTGCTGTGTTGGTCAGAAAAATGTATGCTTCAAGGGATGTTTAAGCAGAAAATCAATGTGTTCAAAATTCTCTTCTAGACAATCTTTATGTATGTGACATCTGACTATACACTTTCATCACACATGCACCATACAGCAGGAATGGATGTGTATGGACAACGATGTAACCTGGGAGTGCAATGTAAGAAATGATAGGTGTGAGTTATGTATACAATACTACATAAGATTATACCATCACTGACCTTATCAGGGTTCACATGAACATCAGGCTGCAGGCAGACGTACCACAGTGCCCAAGATTCCAAATCTGGTCTCAAACGATGACAGATCGAAAACACATATCCAAACTTAACAACACATTGGCAACCATAGTAACCTTGAGTGGTGGGTGCAATGGATGGCAGATGCATAGAGAAGTAGCTTTGGTGTAGCTGCCAATGTGACAGATCAGTTGGAATTTGGAATAACTATGTCAATAATGGGATTTGGATGCAGGATGGAACACAAATGCAAATACTAAATTAACACTGTTCACCCATGCCAAGGCCCTGATCCCCACGCATATGACACATACTGTCAAGGGGTACCTAACTATTTATTTAACAGTAAAAAAGGCAAATAAAACTAGGGGAAACACCTTAACTAACCTAACCTATCCAAAACTACACATTATCCACAACTGGCTCTAACTACCCTAACCTAAACTTACTTATCACATTTAACTAAACACTCTAAACATCAACCTCCCACCGACACATGTAGGACAACATATACTAACCTCAACACATACTATCTTGTTCTAAACAAATAAATATATATATATGTATATATATATATATATATTAGTATTCTTTTTTATTTTTTGTTTATTTTTATACACTTCATCCCCCACCCACCCACAAAAAACCACATGTTAAAATATAATCCCCTCCACCCCCCAACCCACTTATACTAACTAAACTAACAGCCTATTCTAACCTAACACTAAGCCCACTAAACCCACTAAATGTAAGAACCAGGAAAGAGGAGGGAGGGAATCATGGCTGAGGGTCACAAAGTCACAAGTTTGCCCTCTGCTGGATCTTCTTTATCCCACGCAGTCTCCTGTTCTTGCGGGACACCTCCTGCTGCAGTCTGTCCATCCTGTGCAACATCCGTTGCATGTCACGTCTCATGTTCATAAATTTGGCATTGTCTCTGACTGCAGCAGGGGTTGTCTGTCTGCCACTAGTGGATGGTTGTGCTGGTGCCGGTGCCGTGCTTGGAGGGGGAGGTTCAGGAGCTGCTGACTGTGGGCCTGGAGCTGATGATGTAGAGGGACCTGCAACGGAGGCTGTCATCCTTTGTGTGACTGTTGTTGGAGCCATTGTGCTTGTGGTGGTGGCTGTTGTGAGCAAGGATGGCCCCCCTTGGGCAAATGCCCTCCAGACCCCTGTGGCTCTCTTATGGCGATAACGCTGTGCCATGTGGCAGAACCCAGACTCCACATCTAGAAAGTGGTGGTAACGCATCACCCGCCTCTGGAATTCTCTGATCTGATTGGCATCCATGTTGGCAGCTGTCAAAATAGAGAAAGCCAAACATTTGTGACATCATTGTGTGATACATCCACTGATGATATTCCAACAGTTCCTCAAAATTAGTCCTAATCATAGTACAGATCATAGATTGTCTCTGAGGAATTACATGCCAATGCAAACATCAGCAGTACACACTACCAACGCCAATGCAGCCTACACATCTCACATCTAACAGCACAGCAATGCTCAAAAAGGTGTGTATCTACTTAAATGATCTGTGCATCATTGTTCTGACATTAGTCACATAACAAATGCTGCAAGTACTCCACATGTGACAGGCCAACTAATGACTATCTTCTGGATGACAATCAAGGTCCACAAAATATGTGATTTGGAAATGGAATTGCCAGGACGGTATGCAGTTGCTAATCATGAGGGGGTATCCTAGGTTGGAACAAAGGAATGTTGGAATTACATGTCTGGCTTCTGCATTGGAATCCTCACACCTAGATACACATATTTCATAATCCTAACTCTGTGCCTCAGGGGGTGATGGACATGCAACTCATACTTTCAAACATCAAGGACAGCCAGGAAGCTTTGGACAGCTGTCCATGGGTTTAGTCAGTCTACCCCAGGTAAGGAGGGCTGCCAACTAGGATAAACTCAAACATTGGACAATCACATCCTGTTGCGCTGCTGCTCTGTACTTTACGAGGCCCCAAATTGGGCATGGGGCCTCATTCTTTTTCTGCGCACCGCGTGACTAGGCAGGTCTGACCCCCCCACTCACCTGTTCTTTTCTTTTCTTCTTTTCTCTGGACTTCTGGTTGTGCCTTCCTTTATGTTTTTTCCTCTTCCCATGTTACCCTTCTCTTCCCTGCATTCCTTATTCCCTATTCTCTATGGTTCCTAGTCCATTCTGTTCTATGTGCTTTTCCCTATCTAAGATGGTGTCCTATTACTTCTTGTTGGTCGTTTCCTGTTTGTTGGTATTAAGGGCTGTGATTCATTTTCTCCTTGCGCTGCAACACTTTCTGTTTGGATGGTGTCTTCGCTCCTGCTTCCTTATATTCCTGTGCTGGTTCTCGTCGGTTCCAGTGTATTTTCCTGTATTTGCTATTGCTGTTACTTCTTTTTGTTCATGTTGCAGGAACCTATCTTTGTGGAGGTTTTTCTCCTTTCAGGGTTTTTTTCCCCTCTGGCACTACTTCTTAGGGACACGACCTGCTCTTGGCGTACCCATTGCCTTCAGCACCGTGGCTACCAGAAAGAATCGCCCCTATTTGGGCCAAGGCTGAACATTCAAGAACAGGATCCACGCCACTCGCTTTGCGGCCTCCAGGGTAAAGCAGCACGTAAGTCGTGACAGATTGCAGCGCCCAATACTCCTGACGTCGTCTAACACCATGGATGATACAGTGGCGGCTGCTGCAGATCCTGATCAATCTCTTCTGGCAACCATTCAGCAACAGGCTCAGGAACTGCAACAATTATGCAATGAGAATGCTGCTTTACGACAAGCTTTGGCCTTTCGCAGTGTGGATGTTCTGGCTGTCTCCACCTCTACTCCTCGTTTTTCCAGTGAACCAACTAAGCTGCGAGAGTTCCTCGATGCATTAACTGTGTATTTCACCTTCCGACCTACCCAATTCACCCATGACAAGACTAAGGTGGGATATCTTATCAGTGCGTTATCTGGTCCTGCATTGGCCTGGGCAACCCCGATGGTATCCTCCAATGACCCAGTATTATCGGACTATCCCGCCTTCGTAAATTGGTTTAAATAGATGTTCAGTTGTCCAGGACTGGATGCCTCTGCGGAAGAAGCCTTATGTGACATCCAACAAGGCTCACAAGATGTCCTCCAATATATTACCCGCTATCGAAAGCTAGTGGCTGAGACCACTTGGGTGGAACGAACTCTGGTGACTTTATTCCGTTGAGGACTTAAAGAAGAAATTAAAGACAAGTTAGTACACTCCACCCGAGTTGAAGATCTTTGTGGTCTGATGGATCAGGCTCTTTCCATCGAATACCGTCTCCAAGAGCGACATATGGAGAAGAGAAAGAGTAGAGGATCTTCTCAGCCAAGCACGTCACGTGTCTTTATGCATCGTCCCGAGGAACCTCGTCCTCCCGCTAGAGACACCGAAGGCGAACCTATGCAGGTGGATACCACTTGAGGCCCACTTTCCGTTAGCGAGCGGGAAGACAGACGTAGAAGAGGATTATGCCTGTATTGTGGTGCTGCCGGCCACATGCTCCGTACCTGCCCTGTTCGTCCTCAAAGGCCATTGAGAAACACCACTTCCCGTCCTCTGTAAGAGGGGAGGGGACGGGATCATCAGCTATACCTTCCATCAGTTCATTCAAGGACAATGTCATGACTTTGTTTATGTTACCTGTGACGTTACATTTACCGGACGGCCGTCAAGAGAGAACAATGGCTTTACTTGATTGTAGTGCCAGTGGCATACATATGGATAAGACTTGGGCCACGACTCAACAAATACCAACATGACCCAAAGAAATCCCAGAACAAGTGGACACAGTGGATGGGTCCTTAATATTCTCTGGTCCAATTGATACCACCACCATGACACTGAGTTTACAATTCGGAAATCACCAAGAACACATCTCCTTTGATCTAATATCATCCCCCAATCATACTATCATTTTGGGAATTGCGTGGTTCATAAGACATAACCCTTATGTAAATTGGGAAACCCAGACTATTTCCTTGTCCTCACAGTATTGTCATGAGAACTGCTTTGCTTCAGACACTTATTGGTAACCCAAGAGGTTGATGCCTACTGAAATTATTACTGGATGTTCCATCAATATAGTTCAAGGAGTCCCCGATCACTATCTAGAATTTCAAGAAGTGTTCCAAAAACCAACCAGACCTGTGTCACCCCCACATCGAGATTACGATTGTGCTATTCCCTTGGAACCCGGAGCTATTGTTCCCTTTGGGAGGATGTATTCACTCACAGAACCAGAAGTTCTAAAGGAATGGCTGCAAGTAAACTCACATAGCGGTCTTATTGTACCATCGTCCTCTCCGGCAGGGGCTCCTCTCTTTTTGGTACCCAAGAAGATGAAGGATCTTCGTCCCTGCCTGGATTTTTGCGGTCTAAATAAAATAACTATAAAATACCGTTATCCTTTGCCCCTCATTAAGGATATACTAGAGGCAGTCAGAGGGGCTCAACGATTTACCAAATTGGATCTTCGTGGAGCCTACCACCTTTTGCGTATTAAAGAAGGAGACGAGTGGAGACTGCTTTCCGGACCCCATCTGGTCATTATGAGTACAGAGTTATGCCTTTTGGTCTCACTAATGCCCCCTCCAGTTTCCAAAGATTTATGGACTCTGTATTCTCTGATCTCTTGAACCGTACGGTCGTCATCCATTTAGACGATATCCTTATTTATTCTAGATGTCCTGAACTTCATTCCTCTCACGTTAAACAGGTCCTCCAAAGACTCCGGGAACATCAACTGTCCTGTAAACCGGAAAAGTGTGAGTTTGACAAGACCGAAATCAAATATTTTGGATATCACCTTAATCCCACCGGAATAGCAATGGACCAGGAAAAAGTACAAGCCATTCTAGACTGGTCTTCCCCTTCCTCTATTAAGGGAATGCAATGTTTTCTAGGATTGACTAATTTTTATCTGCAGTTTATTTTAGACTTTGCAGAACAAACCAGCCACATAACTCAAACATTAAAAAAGGAAAATCTAAAGAAAGGCTTTGTCTGGACTAGGGCGGCTGAACAAGCTTTTCAGAGTCTAAAAAAGGCCTTCACTCAAGCACCGATATTGAGGCACCCAGATACAATTTATTGTTGTTACTGATGCTTCCGAAAGAGCCATCGGAGCTGCCTTACTCCAACAACAAGAAGATGACTGTCTTGAACATCCTGTGTTCTATTTGTCCCATGTACTTTCTGCATCGGAACAACATTACTCAGTACTTGAAAGGGAGTTGTTAGCCCTGAAAACAGCCTGCCTTGAGTGGAGACAGTTACTTATGGGTTCCAAAGAGCCCTTCGAGGTGAGAACAGACCATCGTAATCTACAATGTTTACGTAATTTTTTATGCCAGAACAGTCGTCAGACTCGTTGGGCCTTTTTCTTCAGTCAGTATGACTTTTATGTCACCTATATTCCTGGATCCCAAAACATTCTGGCTTATGCTCTGTCTCGCCGTTATCCAGTTTATACTTCTACCCCATCACAGTATCTACTTGAGCCCAGTAAAATCATCGGAGTAGCTCAGTCTTTCCTGGATGAGGTACAACTGGAATATTCCAACCTGACTGATCAAGAAGTAAAGAAACTGAACATATGTAAACTGCAAGGGTATTATTATTTTAAGAACCTGTTATTTCTCCATACTAATGGAGTAAGAGAAAAGGCACTACAAATGTGCCATGATTCACCGGTTGCTGGTCATAGAGGCATTAAGGCCACACAAGAACTACTCTTGCGATCTTTCTGGTGGCCTACCTTGAAATTGGATGTCTAAAGATACGTTCAGGCTTGTCCCATATGTGCTCAAGTAAAGATCCCCCATACCAGACCTGCAGGATTACTACAACCATTACCTGTTCCACCGGCTCCCTGGCACACCATTTCTACTGATTTTATGTGTTCATTACCGCCATCAGCAGGAAACCGGGTTATCATGGTCACCATAGATTCCTTTACTAAGATGGCTCACTTCACTGCCCTGAAAAAACTACCTAATTCCCAAGAACTAAGTCAGATATGTATGCATCATATTTTCCGTCTCCATGGACTTCCACACAGCATTGTATCTGACAGGGGACCTCAGTACATCTCCTGGTTTTGGAAACATTTTTGTAGGACACTGAATATCAACATAGCACTATCATCGGGTTTCCATCCTCAAACCAAAAGACAGACTGAGTGTCTCAACCAAGGATTGGAGCAGTACCTTCGCTGCTTTTGTAATTCTACTCAGAGCAACTGGAACACTTACCTCCCTATCGCTGAATTCTCTGACAATAACACTGTCAATAGTGCCTCCAAGGTCACTCCTTTTTTTCTGTTCTTATGGCTATCATCCTACCTCTTTTCCTACTACTCCTCAGTCTACCTCTTCTCTTCCTGCTGTTACTTCATTCTCCAGACGACTTTTACAGATCCATAGATTAATTCGAGCTAACTTGTTGAACACCAAGAGATACATGAAGAGAAGACAAGAAGCGGAAAAGCAGACAAGAAGTGGAGGGATGCTCCAGGATATCACCTTCAGGATAAAGTCTGGCTTTCGTCAACATTTTTACCTTTACGCCTTTCTCAGAATAAGTTCACACCTCGTTACTATGGTCCTTTCCGTATCCTTCAGCTGATTAACCCCGTCACTGTCCGTCTTCACTTGCCTCGTACCTGGAGGATTCACCCTGTCTTTCATGTTTCTCAACCGATTTACCTGATCCGTACTCTCGTGAGTTTCCCTGTCCTCCTCCTGTGTTAGTGGATGATGTACCTGAATATGAGGTACAGGAGATTTGTGATTCTCGTATCTTTCACAAAGGTCTTCAGTATTTGATTAGTTGGAAGGGTTACCCTCTCAGTGAATGCCCTTGGAAAGATGCATCTTCTGTTCACGCACCTCTTCTGATTCCTCATTTTCACCGCTTGTTTCCGCACGAACCTGGGCCTTTGGGGGGGTACCTACTGTTGTGCCGCAGCGCGCGGCACGAACCAAACATTTTGCTCGGGCTGCAGCACGCAGTCCTAAGACGCACTGCGCCCCCAGTCTGCTCTGCACTTTACGAGGCCCCAAATTGGGCATGGGGCCTCGTTCTTTTTCTGCGCACCGCGTGTCTAGGCAGGTCTGAACCCCCACTCACCTGTTCTTTTCTTTTCTTCTTTTCTCTGGACTTCTGGTTGTGCCTTCCTTCATGTTGTTTCCCCCTTCCCATGTTACCCTTCTCTTCCCAGCATTCCTTGTTCCCTATTCTCTATGGTTCCTAGTCCATTCTGTTCTATGTGCTTTTCCCTATCTAAGATGGTGTCCTATTACTTCCTGTTGGTCGTTTCCTGTTTGTTGGTATTTAAGGGCTGTGATTCTTTCTCTCCTTGCGCTGCAACACTTTCTGTTTGGATGGTGTCTTCGCTCCAGGTTCCTTGTATTCCTGTGCAGGAAATGTATTGTTGTTACTGATGCTTCCGAAAGAGCCATCGGAGCTGCCTTACTCCAACAACAAGAAGATGACGGTCTTGAACATCCTGTGTTCTATTTGTCCCATGTACTTTCTGCATCGGAACAACATTACTCAGTACTTGAAAGGGAGTTGTTAGCCCTGAAAACAGCCTGCCTTGAGTGGAGACAGTTTCTTATGGGTTCCAAAGAGCCCTTCGAGGTGAGAACAGACCATCGTAATCTACAATGTTTACGTAATTTTTTATGCCAGAACAGTCGTCAGACTCGTTGGGCCTTTTTCTTCAGTCAGTATGACTTTTATGTCACCTATATTCCTGGATCCCAAAACATTCTGGCTTATGCTCTGTCTCGCCGTTATCCAGATTATACTTCTACCCCATCACAGTATCAACTTGAGCCCAGTAAAATCATCGGAGTAGCTCAGTCTTTCCTGGATGAGGTACAACTGGAATATTCCAACCTGACTGATCAAGAAGTAAAGAAACTGAACATATGTAAACTGCAAGGGTATTATTATTTTAAGAACCTGTTATTTCTCCATACTAATGGAGTAAGAGAAAAGGCACTACAAATGTGCCATGATTCACCGGTTGCTGGTCATAGAGGCATTAAGGCCACACAAGAACTACTCTTGCGATCTTTCTGGTGGCCTACCTTGAAATTGGATGTCTAAAGATACGTTCAGGCTTGTCCCATATGTGCTCAAGTAAAGATCCCCCATACCAGACCTGCAGGATTACTACAACCATTACCTTTTCCACCGGCTCCCTGGCACATCATTTCTACTGATTTTATGTGTTCATTACCGCCATCAGCAGGAAACCGGGTTATCATGTTCACCATAGATTCCTTTACTAAGATGGCTCACTTCACTGCCCTGAAAAAACTACCTAATTCCCAAGAACTAAGTCAGATATTTATTCATCATATTTTCCGTCTCCATGGACTTCCACACAGCATTGTATCTGACAGGGGACCTCAGTACATCTCCTGGTTTTGGAAACATTTTTGTAGGACACTGAATATCAACATAGCACCATCATCGGGTTTCCATCCTCAAACCAAAAGACAGGCTGAGTGTCTCAACCAAGGATTGGAGCAGTACCTACGCTGCTTTTGTAATTCTACTCAGAGCAACTGGAACACTTACCTCCCTATCGCTGAATTCTCTGACAATAACACTGTCAATAGGGCCTCCAAGGTCACTCCTTTTTTTCTATTCTTATGGCTATCATCCTACCTCTTTTCCTACTACTCCTCAGTCTACCTCTTCTCTTCTTGCTGTTACTTCATTCTCCAGACGACTTTTACAGATCCATAGATTAATTCGAGGTAACTTGTTGAACACCAAGAGATACATGAAGAGAAGACAAGAAGCGGAGAAGCAGACAAGAAGCGGAGGGATGCTCCAGAATATCACCTTCAGGATAAAGTCTGGCTTTCGTCAACCTTTTTACCTTTACGCCTTTCTCAGAATAAGTTCACACCTCGTTACTATGGTCCTTTCCATATCCTTCAGCTGATTAACCCCGTCACTGTCCGTCTTCACTTGCCTCGTACCTGGAGGATTCACCCTGTCTTTCATGTTTCTCACACGATTTACCTGATCCTTACTCTCATGAGTTTCCCTGTCCTCCTCCTGTGTTAGTGGATGATGTACCTGAATATGAGGTACAGGAGATTTGTGATTCTCGTATCTTTCACAAAGGTTTTCAGTATTTGATTCGTTGGAAGGGTTTCCCTCTCAGTGAATGCTCTTGGAAAGATGCATCTTCTGTTCACGCACCTCTGCTGATTCCTCATTTTCACCGCTTGTTTCCGCACGAACCTGGGCCTTTGGGGGGGTACCTACTGTTGTGCCGCTGCGCGCGGCACGAACCGAACATTTTGCTCGGGCTGCAGCACGCAGTCCTAAGACGCGCTGCGCCCCCAGTCTGCTCTGTACTTTACGAGGCCCCAAATTGGGCATGGGGCCTCGTTCTTTTTCTGCGCACCGCGTGTCTAGGCAGGTCTGAACCCCCACTCACCTGTTCTTTTCTTTTCTTCTTTTCTCTGGACTTCTGGTTGTGCCTTCCTTCATGTTGTTTCCCCCTTCCCATGTTACCCTTCTCTTCCCAGCATTCCTTGTTCCCTATTCTCTATGGTTCCTAGTCCATTCTGTTCTATGTGCTTTTCCCTATCTAAGATGGTGTCCTATTACTTCCTGTTAGTCGTTTCATGTTTGTTGGTATTTAAGGGCTGTGATTCTTTCTCTCCTTGCGCTGCAACACTTTCTGTTTGGATGGTGTCTTCGCTCCAGGTTCCTTGTATTCCTGTGCTGGTTCTCGTCGGTTCCAGTGTATTTTCCTGTATTTGCTCCTGCTGTTACCTCTTCTTTTTGTTCCTGTTGCGAGAACCTATCTTTGTGGAGGTTTTTTCCCCTTTCAGGGTTTTTTCCCTCTGGCACTACTTCTGAGGGACACGGCCTGCTCTTGGCGTACCCATTGCCTGCAGCACCATGGCTACCAGAAAGAGTCGCCCCTATTTGGGCCAAGGCCGAACATTCAAGAACAGGATCCACGCCACTTGCTCTGCGGCCTCCAGGGTTAAGCAGCACGTAAGTCGTGACACATCCACATTTATGTGGATAATTGCCAACATCATTTTATCTCACTAATACCTTTCCAAAAACAAGCACATAGATGCAAGCAGCCATCTGGGCTTGAGCTGCATGAACACCTATGACATTCTACTCAAGTGCCACATAAACGAAGCACAATATGTGGAGCTAGATACTGCTAGGAAGTCAACCATGCAGTCCTAAATGTTCATTAGTTCACAGGGAGGCTCAAGTCTGTGGGTAATACTTCGGCACACCTGGTCTGTGTGAATCAGGGTATGACTTGCTGACTAAATCATGAACATGGATACCTCCATATTTTTCATTGGCATAAATGTAGCAACAAATATCAGCCTGTTCACCTGACCATGCCAACAGCACAGCACTAGAAGCCCTAAATATGACTCTTCACCACTGATTGTCCAAATCAAGCAGGGAACAAAATGTCAAAGTCCAGTCCAGTCACATATCAGATCATGTGCCAGCACATCATACCTTGCAATGTGTCCAATACACAGGAGTCAATCACACAACAGCCGCAAACACAACACAGAACTAACATATCAACACTTATTGGCTATGTCTCGGTGCGCAAATAGAGCCACTTCTCCAATTGTTTAGGAGGCTGGTCCACCTGTAAAGCATGAAAGGGTGAAATGGGCTCAATGTCTGCTCACTGTACAAAACTTGGAACAACAAATCACTGCGTGTGACATTTGATATGATAGATCAGCACCTCAGGCATGTACACACCCCAGCAAACATACTACTGCAAACATGTATTGACCCTGTTACTCCAGTGAGTGATAAACACACATATGCACACATGCACTGGCCCTAACAATCATGTGGTGACAAACATGATTACTCAATTTTGTGCTGAATTATTTATAGAAGGTACTCCATTTCTTCATTTGTTGTTATGAGAGACATGCAAAGCCACATTCCTGGTGCACTGCAATACCAGTCACTCAGGTATTGTGGCTTGTGCATCAAGGAGCAATCAATTACTGTGTGATGCTCATGTGGGTTGAGTTTAGCTCATGAATTATTGTGCTTTCTATGGTCCATTATATGTGGGCCTGTGTTGTCTGTAGGTTACATATGCCACATTGGCAGTGTACCCAGATCTGTGTATGCCCCCTATGACACCATGATGGCTGGAATCCTGTGTGTTACTTGATGACAATGTTACGCTAAACATGGATTGGCCATTTATCTAAATCAAAACAACAAAGAAATAAATGCTGACAGTGTCTAATTTGATCATCCGTGACAGAATGCATGGGCATAGGTGTAGTCATTGCACCTGAAATGGGTTACTCAAGGCCCTGTGTGCCTATATCAGGTATTGTAAATCACAGCTAGCCACATTCATCATCTTACATTTGCCAAGTTGGGTGATCTGTGGTTGCACAATGAACTGCCATTGTCCCCTAATTGAAACACGGTTTAGCAAATGTCCTACTGTGGCAATCTTGATGAGGTAGGTCTCAACTTGAATGCAACTTGGGAATGGCAGCAGTCACATGAATGCTGGTCTGCTGATCTTAGCATACATCCATGTCTGTGATAGCCTTCATACTGAGAAGTTAACAATTGTACATATGCTACACTAGATCAGCAGGGGTGTACCAAACGTAAACTATCAAACTATTTCCTCACTTTAAATGTATGACAGAAGCAGTCAGGGGTCCCTTGCACAACCTCATGCAAAAAATAATTTGTGACCATGCATTCACCAAGTTCAGGGATCCCATGATGACCCATTAACTTATGAAATTTGCTTGGCTATAAAGTGGCACAGATGGCAAATGCATCAGCTCTGTACCAGCAATTGTGTCCAAGGCAAATTAAAACACACAGGAACTATGAACATAGGGCCAGATATTCTTTTTAAAAAAAAAATTGTAGCATTTTCTTCATGTTTTAACGCTACAGCTATGGAAAGTAGCACCAAACATTTAGATATTATCCAGTGTGTATTACTTAGGCATCCATAATTAATTTCAATGCTTCACAAACCAAGTCAAAGTATCAGCCTAAGATATTACCAAAGGTTAGGAGGAATTTTGTATTTATGGTGATGAATACAGTTCAGACATGTATTCCAAATAATTGGGGACTACATTAATTCCTTGATGTAGCATGTGAAATACATCTCATTCTTGGTACACTCATAGGCCATGAATAAAACATATATTTGAGCTGCATTACAATCATCTATTGACGTCAAAGCAGCACTTTTACTTCTGCCACCTTCCCCGAGAGCTGGAAACACGCAGAAGTCAACGCCCTCCTGAAGAAACCGACGGCGGACCCCAGCGACCTGAAGAACTTCCGCCCCATCTCGCTTCTCCCCTTCCCTGCCAAAGTCATAGAGAAGACCGTCAACAAGCAACTTACCAACTTCCTTGAAGACAACAACCTACTCGACCCCTCTCAGTCTGGATTCCGAGCCAATCACAGCACAGAAACCACCCTCATCTCAGTTACAGACGACATCAGAACTCTGATGGACAACGGAGAGACAGTCGCCCTCATCCTCCTCGACCTCTCGGCTGCCTTCGACACCGTCTGCTACCGAACCCTAATATCCCGCCTCCGCTCCACCGGGATCCTAGGACAGGCCCTCCTTCTTTCCTCTCCCACCGCTCCCAAAGAGTCTACCTCCCACCTTTCTGCTCTCACCCCACCGAGATCATCTGCGGTGTCCCGCAAGGCTCCTCGCTCAGCCCGACTCTCTTCAATGTCTACATGAGCCCCCTCGCCGACATCGTAGGCAAACACAACATAAACATCACCTCCTACGCCGACGACAATCAGCTGATACTTTCCCTCACCAAGGACCCAACCAGCGCCAAGACCAACCTGCAAGATGGAATGAAAGATGTCGCAGAATAGTTGAAACTCAGCCGTCTGAAACTGAACTCAGACAAAACGGAAGTCTTCATCTTCAGAAACACCCCGTCCGCCTGGGACGACTCCTGGTGGCCCACGGCCCTTGGCACCGCACCAACCCCCTCAGACCACGCACGCAACCTCAGATTCATCCTGGACCCACTTCTCACCATGACCAAACAAGTCAACGCCGTATCATCCTCCTGCTTCCTCACCCTGCGCATGCTCCGAAAGATCTTCCGTTGGATCCCCGCCGACACCAGAAAGACCGTGGCCCACGCCCTTGTCACGAGCCGCCTGGACTACGGCAACACCCTATACGCAGGAACCACCGCTAAACTCCAGATACGTCTGCAGTGAATTCAAAACGCCTCCACCCGCCTCGTCCTCGACATACCCCGCAACAGCCACATCTCCGCCCACCTGAGACACCTGCACTGGCTTCCCGTCAACAAAAGGATCACCTTCCAACTCCTCACCCACGCACACAAAGCCCTCCACAACAAGGGACCCGAACACCTCAACCGTTGCCTCAGTTTCTACACGCCCACCCGTCAACTTCGCTTTGCCAACCTCCCTCTCGCCACCGTCCCTCGCATCCGCCGCACCACGGCAGGTGGAAAATCCTTCTTCTACCTGGCGGCCAAGACATGGAATTCCCTCCCCACCAACCTCAGGACCACCCAGGACCACCTCGCATTCCGGACGCAACTCAAGACCTGGCTCTTCGAGCAGCAGTGACCCCATCCCCCTAGCGCCTTGAGACCCTCACGGGTGAGTAGCGCGCTTTATAAATGTTTGTGATTTGATTTGATTTGATTTGATAATTTACAAGATCAAGTTGTATTTTGTAAGTTTGTGCAGCTTTTGCATCAACAAATGACGGTAATGTGTAGCAAATATTGTATAAATCAGGCCCACTGTATGTTCAGCTTTCATTCCACATGTCCACAAACATTGCATGCAGCATGTCAACAAATCTGCTATTGCCACTACAGAGCATTGAAATGTGCACATTAGTCTGATTTGTACTCACCAACAGGGCCACCAATCACCACACACAGGTGGTCCAGAAGGTCTTGCTCTCTGGCCACAAGGTCAGCCAAGCTGTGATTGAGTTGGTGGTCGTTGCGCTGGCTGTTGAATACTCTCTTCAGATGGAACAGCGCATTGGACCACCTGAGCCTCCTCGCCTCGGTATGATGCCCCTGTATCACCCTGCCACCAGCCTCTAACATCAGGGGGAGGAAGTGGCACACCAGCCAAATGAAAGCCCCCAGCTCCTCCTCACCCATTCTCCCCAGACGTGGCCTTCCCAACATGACAATAATAATAGCGATAGGAAAGGGACAATAGGAGAAAATAGGGAAAGAAGGTAGGAAAATGAAACTTAAAGAACCCACAAACAGCCCAACAATACCCCAACTAACAATACCCACTACACTCTCCCAACAGTACAAAGACAAAATTAGACACCTAAAATGACAAAAACACACTTACACTGATTTACTGAGACAATTACAAAGACAACAGATGACAATTAGAATGGCACACAGGAGACAAAAGCACAATTTGGACAGACACAACTGTCAACACAGCCACACAGTCTAGAAGAATCAAAGACTGCAAAGTGAAATTGAAAGTGCACCCACTGTACCATTTCTGTAAACAAGATATCCTATTGCATCACTTTCTATCTCAACTGCAGTGCATTTATATTATGATGCATGAAAATTTTATGACGCTTACTGGCTTTGCGTCAATATTTTTGATGCAATGCTTAAAACTTACCCTGCATTCAAAGATCAATATATTTGTAATGGATAACCAATTTTATGGGGTGCAGTGTTGGAATTACTGCTAGGGACCAATGGATGTATAATGGCTGTGAGCATCATTTTTCAACACATATGTGGCATATTTTGACGCATATGCGTCTTTTTTTATGCATTTGCATCAAACTATCTGTCTTCAACTGTGTTTGTGTCATTTTTCTCATTTTTAATGTACATGAAAGCTGTAACTGTACAGAGATAGCCTGTTAGGGCCTGCTGTGTGTGTTCCAGTGTTTGGGCACATTTGGCAGACCACACTACTGCGGACCATAATACTCATGTTGTTGTGCCAGATTAGCACTCTTAATTGACACAACAGCAACCCAAACATTTGGAATACAAATTGGTATTCCCTAGTTTGAGAAGGTGGTGCGTCAATAGAGATAGCAAGGCTACGCAACTTAATACATTCACTCATGGCCTGTGTATTTATGTATGTGAATTGGCTATTTCAATTGTTGTTGTGCCTCTGTGTGAACGTCACAAGATGTGTTTTGCATAATGTGCTTGTATGCATGTGTTGTAAATGTGGATAACCATCAGATGCCGTTCATGGAGGTGCATTAGTCAGGATATGTGTGTTGTCATACCCGTAGCGTCTTATGCTGTGTGAACTTCCCTGACTTTGGGGACAAAACATCTCCCATGAAAAACTATGCACAGGATAGATAGCGGACGATTGATAATGACAATGTTACAAGGTTAAGCCATCACATGTACTGGAATGTTTGATACCACTTCTAGTCACTTGTTTGTATACTACCCATGAGTAAGGCATTTGAACGTGCTAGGTAGGTACAGTGTTTGTGAAACAAAGTCCCAACACCAATCCAAAAAAAGTATGGTACACCACAGTTTGAGTCATATAAATGACCTATGTTTCTCCTGTGGCAGTGGAGGACCAGCAAACCATGCTGCATGTGTTCACATATTTCCATTGGTTCATTGAACAAAGGTGTCCAGTTCAAGTGTGTAGCCATGTGTACCCTGCGTCAGTATTGGCCTCCATGTTGTCACAGTTACGTGCAGGTCTAGTCATGAGTCTGTGGAGCCATTCCATGCATTAACAGAGTATCCTTCAAAGGAGTAAGTGAGTAAGTTTATTGACACGGTTAATTAAAACCATCGCAATTCCAAAATGCATAATAATATTAATACTTTGCCTATTCAATATGTTTGGTGGGGAGTCATATTAAAAAACATAAAAACTTATTTAAAACTAAAACATATCATGATTAAAGAATTGTGCAATCTAAAATGTTCTCCACTAATTCCAACCTTGATCTTGAACTTAACTTTAGGACTTTCTTGCTCCCTTGCGAACACGATAATAGTAATCGAGTGAGAATCCTAAGTGATGGCCCTTGCACTCTCAGCTTCGACTTTGTTCACTAATTCATTCTGGGCCTGTACCATGAATTTAGTCCCTCGACATGAAAACGGGATCGAAAGTCCGCTAAGCCAGCTAATGATGGCCGGTCTGCATGAGCTTAAGTTCAGTGTCTTAAAAATGTTTTTCAAATATAATGTCCTGTGGCTTAGCAAAGCCGGGCACACACAAAAAATGTGTTCTAATGTCTCTTTTCTGTACCCACACAGTCGACAGGAATGTGTTGGGTCCTGCTGTTTCCATGAAGGGACCATATCCTCCGTTTCCATCAACCCAAAGCGGAAAAGCATGAACCGATGTTTCAGCGACTGGTTAAAGGTTGCTGCTAGATATTCCTGTGCCCGTAAAGTTTTGTATGATGTTATTATAGTCCAGGCATGCTGTCTGCTTGCCAGTTTCTGTTTGTCAGAATTTAATGATTTCTTCTTAGTGACAACATTTGCCTTCCGAAAAAACTCCTTTTTGTCCAGGTTCCGGTCCCAGGCTTCTAGCAGACCTAGTACTTTAATGCAGTTATTTAAGTGATGACCCCAGGTGCTTTTGTCATTGTGACGCTGTTGCTCCTCAATTTCCATCCAACATAGGTTGTCTAGAGTACCGGTCTCAGCTGCACGCATCCTCCAGCATAGTTTAATGAAGGCACATCTACTCTGATATTCATAGTTTTTCAGACCACATTCCAAGCAGACCTGAGCTGGAGATGCTCGTCGTGGTATCGGAAAAACTGTTTTGTAGGCCTTCGTCTGGACTTGATTGAGAAAAACTGCCTCTTTCCCCAGCATGATTTTGGTGCCATAGGTGATGGTGGGCATTAGTCGCGCTGCCATAACAGCAAGCAGGTGAGTATATGAAGGGCAGCTCAGTTTTTGTTTTAGAACTTTAAAACCGTGGGTCAGTGAGAGGGCTTTTGCTTGAGCGACAGCTAGCTGCGGCTTAAAAGTGAAGAGACGGTCCATAGTGAATCCCAAGTACTTATATGTGGGTGCAACCTCTACCCGGGATCCATTTATGAACCATGAAGCAGATTTTAACTTCCTGTCAACTAGGCGGACGACCTTAGTTTTACTCAAATTCTGTTCTAGGCCTTGCATTGTTATTTATGTATAAAATGCATCGATGCTATGCTGTAGCCCAAAAGCTGTTTGACTGAGCAAAACTATGTTATCGGCGTACTGTAGCCATGCAATTCCTTTCTTGGCCAAGACTGGTGGGTGGCTATTTACAGGAGCTAGAGCCTCGGCTAGGTCTGCAAGATATAAGTTGAACAGCGTGGGGGGCAATACACACCCTTGTTTAAGTCCTTTTGCTGTTAATGTTCTGTTGGAGAGGTGGCTGCCCTCTCCGATTTTTACTTGTGCCCAAGTACCTGTGTACAAGTCCATCTTTGCGCCAAGAAGGCCGCATGGTAAGTCCCAACCTTTCAGTTTCTCCCATAGGCGGTTTCTTGGTATGCAATCAAAAGCTGCCTTTAGATCAATGAAGCAGGCAAGTAGCCTTTTTTCTTAAGCCTGGCTTTGTTTCCCAGCAGGGCCAGGGTTGACAGGTTGGTGGAAGCACCCATGCCAGCTCTAAAGCCAGTCCGGCATTGTGGAATTAATTGTCTGTCATGAATCCATTCTACTAGTTGTTAAAGTAGACAGGATGCGTAAAGTTTTGCTTCCACATCTATCAATGCAATTAGCCTGTAGTTTGAAGGAATTGTGGGTTTACCTGCTTTATATATGGGGTGAATTATGCTGCCTTTCCATGCAACTAGGAGACCCATAGTGCCTTGGAGATCATTGAAAAGCAGCGCCAAATAATACGCCCAAGAATTAAGGGTCTCCTCTAAACAAGGCGTTCGGAATACCGTTCTGACCAGCTGCCCCTTCCATTTTTTGTTTCTTAATAAGGCTTGTCAGCATTTCTATATCAATGGTCATTAGTGCGTACTTTCCTTCGTTTACGTTTGGAAGTAAGTCTGTTTGCTTTGTCACTCGGAAGCCAAAATCAATCTTGCTTAAGTCATTGGCTATCTGTGTGGCCTCCTCCTTCACATGGTGCTCTGGGAGTGAGAACATTGTCTGTATGTGGGCTTCCCATGTGGCTGCATCGATACCTGCATTAGTGTGTCAATTATTTCCCTTAGTTAGTCTGTTTATTAGTTCCCAGAACTTTTTGTTATTTTTCTGTTTGTTGGACATAAGCAACTTGGTTCACAGATCCTCGTAGTAACTCTGTTTTGCCATTCAGCAGTTTTTCTTATATTTGGCTCTTAATTCAGAAAGCCTTGTGTCATCAGAGTTCCGCCCCCAGTGTGCGTCCTTTAAGACCTTTTTTAGTTCTCTCGAGACTTGATTTTTCTGATTATGCAGTGTCCCAATGAACCATGCTTTTCTCCTATGCGACTCTTTACTTTGTTTTTTGAATCTGTGACCGAAATTGGAGGACGTTTTTTAATGGAAAATGTATTTATTAGGGAATCACACAAGCACGTCCAAGCAATCACTTGCTCTCCTTGGGGGTGGTCTACTAGTTCCTGCACTCTTAGCGATTCTTTGAGCTCTTTTGTTGTGCCTGCACTGCGATACACTACTTCCATTACTTTGTCTAGGCCTGGCCCCTTCCATTTCAGTTTTTTGCTATCATAAGTCACAGGGGCTGAAATTATGATATTGGCAGTGTTGAGCCGATTCCATTTGTTCCGGATCTTAATAAGTTGTGGAAAGTGATAGCTCTCTGTGCATTGTTGGATTCTATATGCTGAGACCAGTGGCAATGCGATTTTGTTTATTAATGTAAAGTCAAAGTTGGATTTTTTTTGTGCCACTTGAAAAGGTTACTTGTGCGGATGAGGCGTCATCTGGGAGAGGCGACAGGCAGCGCAAACCCGGGGTTTCAAACTTAGTATATGTGCATGTTCTGTTAAAGTATTTTGTGCTGCCTTTCCTTAAATCAAAGTTGAAGTCGCCAGACAAAATTTGTATTGCGTCCTTGTTTTGTTTCTGGAGCATTTTTAAAATACTGGTCAGTGTTTCAATGTTTCCACTGTTTTGGGTTTTGTTAGGATGTATATATATGTTGATCAATAGTAAAGTTCTGTTGTTGCCTGATGGTGCCCGATGTTCCAGTTTTATTGGTAGCAGCCAGTCAATTTCCAGGTTGATCTGTTTGATCACCCAGTTGATTTTTGTGGAGCAATACGTTGTAAGTCCCCCCTTGGGGTGTCCATGTTTTTGAGCTTGTTTAGCAGAGACGTCTATCCCAGAATAACCTGAAATTTGTATCTGCTCCATGCACCATGTTTCCTGCAACATGACAATTTCAAACTGCTGAAGGAAACTCAGGGCCGCCCTGTCGGTAACCAGATTTTTTAAACCGTGAGTATTCCAGGAGCAAATGTGGATATATTCTTGGTTTTTGTCAGGACCATTTGTGATTTTTGTCTTTTAAATTTGCCTTCCAGCCTGTTTGACTGTTGAGGAAGTGTCAATGAAGATCTGTTGGCGCATGCCGGTATGGAGCATGCTTGGTGCTTTACGATTGTTATGTGGTCCCAACTGCTTGGGGAGGTTTCTACTCCCACAGCCCCTTTTAAGATTGAGCCGCCTTTCTTTTGTTGCGGTACCAGAAGGTTAGGGTATCTGGGCGGTTCTAGTTTTTGCAGGATGATGCCCCATGCACTAAACATGTCTTGATGTATTAAAATTTGATCAATTATGGCGGACGTGGCCAAGGATGTCAGCGTTGCCTCTTTGTCTTTATTGTTTGGATGTGGAGTGAACTCCACAGTCATCAGTTCTGTTTTTGAAATGTGAGCGGGGGCAAAATCACATTTATTAACTTCAGTATGGTGCCTCTATTTAAAATGTCAAAAGCCCCCTTCGAGTTATAGCAAGGAATGAAAAGTAATTTATTTTCCTCTGAGGCCGCATTGTCCTGGGATTACTTTTTGTGCCGCGCTGTTTGTGCAATCGTCTGACCAAGGATGGTAACCATGATCTAGAGTCTGTTTATTGCTGCCTACAGGTTGATTTGTTACGGTCGTGTTGTGTGCGGTGCTTGTGCATTGAGGGTTATATTCCCTGGGTTTGCCAGTTTCCTGCCTGTCAGTAGACCGCTAAGTTGCCTGTTCTGGGCACTGCCTGATGATTGTTCTATTTCCCTGGAATTCTCTTAATGCCATCTCTCCGTGCAGTAGGCTGTTACTCTACTTGATACTAGAACAGGGAGTTTTCGAAGACTGTTGCTGTGATGTTGATTGATTAACTAAGGCACCTGGTTCGCCCGTGGAATTGTCCACACTGGCTGGCCATTCTGGCCTGATCTGTCTAGAATGGTAAATCTTATTTCTGTTTTCAGTGCTATCTGATTCCTTAAACTGCGTACCATTTGATTTGGCAAACGATTTCCATATACAGCTTTGCTGGACCCCCTTTGTTTTTTTCTTGCCTTCCTTTTTCGTTTCTTTTCCCGTTTCTTGAGGGATGATTCCTCTGCTATTGAGTTGTCAGGGATTATGTCCTTTGATCCACCCGTGTGGGGTCCAATTTCTTGTGTACTGAGGCATGATCTGCCCTCTGTGTTGCTCTGAGACATTCCCTGTCCGGATGAGTGAATATCCTTGTTGTTATTGCTTTCCTCGTGGGAATTCTTTACGTTTTATGGGATTTCCTTGTTCGTTAGGTTTTTGGGGATCTTCTCGCCACTGCTACTAAGATGCTCTTCAGTTCTAAGGGTCTGGATTTTTACCTCTTTCAAGATGCCATTTAGGATATCCAGGGATCTTTGTGAGTTATCGCCTGTGACGGAACACTGACATGTCACCTGCTGGGTATATGAGTGGGTTTGAGCCCTCTTTATCAGATCACCCAAGGATTGTAGCTTGTTGTCGATGCTCACAATGTGGATGGCCAGGATGTTAAGTAAGTCTACCTGAGTGTCCTGCTTGTCTGCTTGAAATTGGATGGCTGCTGATATCGCGTCCATTGTTGCTAACAAGGCCTTCCACGAGTCTCCAGATGTTGATGGTGCTGCATTTACTTTAGTCCCAGTTGTGTGGTCAAATGAGTCGTCAAGTTCCTCTAGTTGCTCTGGTTGCCCCATTGCCAATACAGCTTGGGATACATGTGTGTTGAATGTTTTTATAGTTGTTATATTACAAGACGAGAGATCTTTTCGTGGTGAGCTTGTGCTACAGGTAGATCTCATTTTTGTTTTGTTGTTTGCAATCTGAATGCCCTGAGGTGTTTCTGAGCAGGTGTCTGAGAGGTCTATCAGTGGAAATTCCTCAATTATGATACAGTCTGTGTCGTTCTCTACTTGCAAAGGTTGTTTAGGAAGAGGAGTGTGGCACAAGCTCTCAGCACAGTTGTTCCAATTACTAAGGTTTAAAGTGGAAAAGGTATCATCACGGTAACATCTGCAAATTTCTGCGCTGATCGTTATGCTGGTTTTATTTGACTGGGGAGTTGGTATATTGATTTTACCCAGGTCCACACAGGTCCTTTCAATGTCGTGCGCACTCTTCACGTCAGTTGCACATATTTTCTCGGGGTCGTTAGCAAGAGCTATACCCAGTAAGGTGCTGGTGGGATTCGATTCCTTCTTAGTGAGCAAGAAGTCTGTGATTTTGTATCCTGCTTTTTTTCCCTTGCTTGGAGATTTGCAAGGCGATTTCTTTGTTTGTGCTGGATTTGGGGGTACGTTCCTTTCTGTAGAATCATTTTTTGGCTCATGCTGACCTTCCCCTGGGGAGTCTTGCCTTTGCCTCTTTACTGCTTTTTTCCTTCAACGTGTTAATGTCATCCTTACTGCTACCCCTGTGTTGACAGGCAATATCTGAGTGCTTTTAACTGGTGATTGATTTTGGATTATGTGTGTGTGAATCACGATGATCTATTTCTGGCTGCCTCAGCGCTGAAAGGGCAGTGTGCCGCCAAGTGCTTTAGGAAATTCGTGATCACTGGCTTGCTGCTAGTTTGCCAGTTCCCACACAGGCACTAACATTCACTGTGTTTGTTGTGTGTTCTTTGTCCCAGGAAATCTATGCTTTGCAGTCTGAGGGTGCCTGGGGACCTGGGAACCAGATGTGCCTTGCCTTGCCTTATGTACCTCCGTGACGTCGCATGAACTGTAGCAGATGTGAGCGGAATAGTTGTGCTGCTTCAGTACCTTTGCTAGGAATATACTTTTGTAGTTTACAGAGCTTGTAGTAGTAGGGGTCCAGGCACGGAGACTGCCCTGCGGGACCTGGAGCTGCTGGTGGGTAGAATCTCCCGTCCGTGTCACTACCCACATAAAGCGCAGAGCTCCTCCGCTCTTCCTCTTAGCTTGCAGCCGTTGTGTTTCCTTCAAAGCAGAACTGACCTAAAGCCAAAGATAAATTAACTACACACATGGGGATAGTCCAGCTACGGCACTGCAGACCATTTATAAGGCTGACAACAGGGCAACCTTGGTGTGCTCAAAAACGTTATGGATCAGTAATAGGAAACAGGAAGGTTTCATCACAACATATGTACACAGGGTGGCCTCTAAAATTCCCACTGCAACAGGGAACATCAGTGCCTCTGGGCTGATTAATCTCACAGCTAGTCACCACGCAAACCCCATCAATAGGTTGGGGGCGATGTGAATCTGTGTGTGGACCGTCAGGGCACAAACATGTATTGTCCTTTCATACACATTAGCAAACCTTGTTTGTCGTGCTGGAGGCACAGTACCTAATCCATGCATACAGCCATAGTACACTGTGACTGTTTGGCACTCATGAATACATGAAACCCAGACAAGGGATGGGGGCTGGATTAGGTAATTTGAATACATATCCCAGACCATAATATGATGAGTAAACTGATTAAACTATACTATACATTTGAGGTTTCATCGTAGACCTACCAGACACAATACCCCAGGAGGAAAGAGAGGGCATGGAAAGCAACTATGAGACAAATGTAGCCACATGGATCCTCTATGATTAATGCGAAGACTGGAACCAGTCAGGCTAACAGAATGCAGGCTCTGTCAGGAACAAATATGAACAAGACAAATACACAGTGAGCTATTCTGACTGGGAAAAGCTGGTTCAACGCTGCAGGAACTGTAAACTGTATTTGTGCTGTGGGCTGCAGTGTTACACATTCCCACAAGGGCTCTGTTACACAAGTGATTTATACAGCAATGCACAACAAGGATATTCAGAAAATGGAAGCTTCTAAGCAGTCCCAGGCAGCAGCAATGGCAGTGCAGGTTCAAATGGCTGGTCTGCATAGAAGTGCTAATAGGTGTGTGCAGCTTTAGTATCTCACAAGTCCTGTAGTTAAGAATCAAGTTAAAAATTCCAACTGGACCTTTCACATGGGAAGCAATGGACGGCTGATTACAGGTCCTACCGACTACCAGGCAGTGCATTATCGGACCTGAAGTCCATGCAGATTGATGAACTATGACTATTGCATGCCATACTGAAGAGGGAAGCACACAGGAGTCAGAATGGGAGTCTGGGTGTGTGTAGATGAAGGTTATCAGGGTTCAGATAGTCCATTTACAGGGCCCCCTAGAGAGGGGTGGGGAGAGACTTAAAACATGGCAGTACTTATTACCTGGAATGGACTGCCCTGGGCATGTCTTGTGAGCAATGTTTGTCATACCTGCGGCACTCGTGCTATCCATTTTCAGCATAGTTGGACTCCTTGTCACACATGCTCCTTGTAAAGATAGCTGATGTCACACTTACTACTGTCAAGGGTCTGGTCTTACATTTCTGTTACCGATACAATAGCACATCCACTGCCTCATGTATGAAACACTTTTTTACCTTATGATTGATGGTGTCTTAGTTGTGTGTCATGTGCTGCAATGAACCTTGTTGGCAACATGTGTGTTATAGCTGTGGTCCCATGATTTTGCCCTTCACATGTGAAACAGACAGGACATATGTCATTTCCACTGTGTGTGATGTTGGCTGTACATACATAGCCATCAAATGTGATGTGGCTTTTTCAGTATCCAAATCTGTATTTCTGCAATGCTGCATGAGGCTAAACTCTGATTATGATTCCTAGGGATCATGTGATGCATAAATAATTACACAGACAATGATTGAGTGATGAAGTGAGATGTTTAACGACATATGGTAAGAAAGTGGTGATGGTGATTAGAATTAAAATACGTTTTTTACAATATGTTGTCTCCGACGCAATCCTGCTGCAATGTTTGGATGGTCCCCCTCATGTTGACGAACAGCTTCCTCCTCTTCCTCCTCTTCAGGCATTTGTGGGTCTAGTTCATAGAGGGGAATGTTCCTCCTTACACAAATGTTGTGCAGGATGGCACAGGTCAAAATGATCTTGCAGACCATTTCAGGTGAATATAAGAGGCTGCCTCCTGTGATGTCGAGGCACCTGAATCTTGACTTCAGGATGCCAAAAGTCCTCTCTACTATGATGCGTGTACTCTGATGTGCCTCATTGTAGGCACTCTCTGCTGCTGTGCTTGAGTTTGCAAATGGGGTCATGATCCATGGCTGGATCCCATAACCCTGATCAGCTGAAATAGAAAATGAGTGTAAATATTTGGATGTTGCTTGCACCTTGATTATCACTTTGCATGGCAGTTATTATCTTGTGTTGTCTGTGACTCATCTTTGTTTGTGTTATTGTGTGTGTGGGATCCTAGGCTTCTAGGATGTTCTTTCAGCATTGGGTTGTATATTTATCTAAACTGGTGTTTGGCTGATTGAACAGATATCAGCAGTATATTTGTAAACTTGCAGTTCATTGTGCATCTTTCATGCATTACGTCATGTGAAAGAAGTGTCCATGTGCGTTCACTAGAGATGACATGATACTTCCACACACAGAATCGATTCAAATGTGGTGGTAACACGGTTGCACTATGTGGCCTGAACATCCCATCCATTTCAACATATGTAATAGCATGTGAAAAACAACAGTGAGGCCTTTTGATTTGGCTAAGTGACAATGTACAACACATCTCCATAAGTTGGCAGCACTGAAGTGTTCACAATTGACACTGCACAAATATCCCAAGTGTGACACGTTCCATGCAAACCTATTTTTGTGCCCTCACCGAGTTGGCTCATGTGCAAACGGGATCCTGCACTACTGAACCTGGTCCAGGTAAGCTGGCTAAGTTGGTTGTGGGGGTGAAGGTTTAAGTTTCAGAAGGTCCATATGCCTGCACATCTGTTGTGTATATGTATAATTGTCTCAATCCATATGTGTAGCAATGTGCACTTTACAATATTGTCACATCAATAAGTGTTCTTAGCACAGTCCAATTCCTTATTGCTAGCAGGCAATGTCACCCCAGGAGTGATGTGAGATGTTGGTTCAGCCTCAATGATTCCATGTCACCTTAATTTGAGTCATCATCATCATGCTATGTGTCTCATGGTGTGTGACCTGCAGCGAAACACATTACACACCCCTTACACAGTACGTATTGCTTGGAAGGGTGTGTGATTGAGTGTTATTGATGTGATATTGTAAGATTCATCTTCCAAGTTGTATTGCCTGTCAAGGCCATGTCATTGTCACTGTGTGGTTTTCAATTGGTCCCTTGTGGCTCTGGAGTGGCATCTGTTGTTATTTGCGTCTGTCATTTGTCCATAGGTGTGTATCCCATTGGGTCAGGATATCAAACATGACTAGCAGTGTCACAACCTCAGTGTCTTCCTGGCCACATGTCAATGTAGTGGTGTATGTGCTGTGTGTCCTACAGGGTTGCTGTGCTGTGTGTATATGACTAGGTTTCTGTACTTACCAACAAGTAGGCCATTTCCATATCATCCATCCTGGAAGTATTGATTGATTGTGCTGTGGTAGAAGATGAATGAATAATGTACACTCCCAGGATACTTTGCCACGATGTTGATTATCAATCCCTGGTGATCCACAATGGCCTGCACATTGATGGAGTGTGTGTGCTTCCTGTTGCAGTATGAATGCTCGGTTGAAGCAGGTGGCACAATCCATACAGGTGGGCAGTCAATGGCACCAAGCACGTGTGGGAAGCCATTGATTTGGTAGAAGCCCTGTTTGGTCTTGTGCTGCTTCAGCTGTGTGTTTGGAAAGCTGATGTGGCGGGGTGTGAGGGAGATGATGGTGTCCAGTACCTTGGGGTGGAAGACAGAGAATGAGGACTGTGAGATCCCGGCAACCAAGGCACAAGTGGTTTGAAAAGCGCCACTTCCAACATGTGGAGGGCAGCTAGCAACTTGGTGTCTGGTGGAATGATGTGGGGTGTCTGCAAGCTGGGTGCCAACTGTGGCTCAATGTGGCGCAGCAGCTGCTGTATGGTTTGCCAATTTAGTCTGTACCTCCGGATGATGTCATGTTCCCTGAGGCCCTGAAGCGTTGTCCTGGTCCTGAATATCCTCACCTGCCCCCTGCTGGTGTGGTGGAAGCTGCTGGTGTTGGTCCTGTGCTCTGCGTCTTCATGCATGCTGGATGAATAGCACCTCCATGACTTCCTTTTGGAGCTCTGATGTTGCTTCTGTGTGTTTTCCTTAAGTACTGGTGTGTTTGCCCCATTTTAATGCCTGCCCTGACCCAGGCATTATTTTTTTACGCAAATCGGGATGTGCAGCATTTTCCAACTCCCCCTCCCAGCCATGCAGCATTTTTGCGCGGTTGGATAAATATGGCGCACATGTGTTTATTTTTTGGACGGGAACGGCAACCTTGCATCTCATTAACGCAAGGCGGTTTCACGCATCCAGAAAATGACGCACACTGAGATATTTTGACATTAGCGGGGTCTAGCGTCAAAGTATAAATATGGTATTAGATTTGCACCACATTTGTGTAAAAATAATGACGCAAATCCATCGCAAGCAGAGTATAAATATGCCCCACAGTAAGTAAAAAATACAAAACCACCCTGGACATTTACAATGGTTTCTTCTGCCAAAATATAGCACCTGAAAGTAGAGACTTAAGAAGTTTCAGTGCACTGGGTTCCTAGAAAAAATTCTGGCATTTACCCTAGGGGTACCAGAACAGTCCAGGACTGTTCGCAGCTCGTGTGACTCCAATATTGCATGACCTAGACCCTGAAGCATTGTTTTATGTAGATGATATCTATCTCCTGGCCTTCCTTAGCGTCCTGTTTTTAGGGTATAAGAGCTATCGAGTGAAGCAAAGAGCCTAGCGCCACAATTCTCGGAAAAATGCGCACAATTACAACCTCCAAATATCATTAAAAACCTCCAATCTCTATTGGGTTTCCTACATTTTGGCAGAACTTACATTCCTGATTATGCAACACACATAAAACCTTTGTATGACTTAATACGTCCTGATTTTTCAAGCAAATTTTGGACTGTCGAACACACATGCATTCACAGAGACCTGTAGACAGACATGCTTGCAGCACAACACTTACATACAAGGGACCACAAAACACATTTGGTCATCAGAGTAATTGCTGGAGCCATTGGTTTCACTGATGTAACATTCAATGAGGGTGAGACAGTCCCAATTGCATACAAATCACATTTGTACTCAGCAGAAGAACAACGCTTTGCTCCCACTGAGAAAATTCTCACTGCTGAACATATGGCTGTCATTAATGAAAGACCTCTGGCCCAAGGCAAACACATTATTGTTGTTTCTCCCATTCCGGCCCTTGAGGCTGTTACCAAAGCCAGCGTTCCTAATGCTAAAGCATTACATCCACGTTGGATTCAATGGGCAACGTCTTTGACAGCCACTTATGCAGACTACATTTTTGACCCAAAATTACAAACTCAAGAATTTTTGCAATATGAACTAGAATTCCCAGTTCCAGCAAACACATTACCTATTGATCAGTATCAAAGAGTCATGTACACCGATGGCTCAGCGCAACCTGCATTTGGCACAAAGCCTGGGCAGTCGTAAGTGGCTACATGGAGGACAATACATTTTGTCCCCAACATACATACACATAAACTCTAGGGGATTGCACAGAACAACTAGCAGAGCTAAAGGTTCTGGTGATGGCACTGGAATATATGGATCCTGCACAGCTAACACTGATAGTTTGTGATTTGTACTAATGTGTCCAGTCCTTCAATGAATACCTGCATTACTGGCACCAGAATGGGTTCAGAGATTCTAAAGGCAACACCATCAAACACAGACTACTGTGGGGGAAAGTAGCAGATCTCAAGGAAACGCTACCAAATGTCCATGTTGTACATACACGTGGACATCAGCGCATTGGAATACACGTTGCTGGAAACACATTGGCTGATGAAGCCACAAAGTCAGCAGGAGCTACGGCCACTGTTGCTGCAGTAACCCGCTTAGGTGCGAAACCGAACGATGACATATGGGGTGCCATGAAAGCTGCGGCTGAAGGTATGCCCTATCCAAAAGCATCTCCTGCTAAATATTCCTACCGAAAGGGAAGCTGCCTAAATGCTGAGGTTAAGATGCCAGGCATGGGGGTCCGAGAAATTCCCAACAAAGATATAAGAACAGAGCTTATTAAAGCAGCCCATAAAGGGGCAGCATCTGCCCATGCTGGTGTGGTGGCTACAATATCATTGTTACAAGACCTTTTTTGGTGGCCAGGTCTATACAAAGAGGCCAAGCAGCATGTCCTTTGTTGTGACAACTGCCCAAAAATTTAAGTTTCTACTGCAAAACGCCCATCGCAGACACCCCTCCTAATTTCAAACAAACAATTACAATGTGTGTACTTGGACCATTGTGGTCTCTTGACACCGGATAATGCATAAAAATATATATTGCTCACTGTTGACTCTCACTCCAGATTTCTATGGGTGTGGCCACAACGTTCGGCTGACGCAGGGACTGTTATTAAAAATGTGCGAGTCTTTATCAGTACATATGAAGTTGAGGCTTTCCACTCAGCCCAGGGCCCTGCTTTCACCTCAAGGGCATTCAGAGACGCCAGGGCTTAATTATGGGTCAAAATCCAGTACTTGTCTCCATTTCATCCTGAGGGAAATAGTGTCAGTGTCTTAGGTACGGGTCGGAGTTGGCTTAATCACCTGTATGGAGTCCAGAGAGCACTTAACAATCTGCCTAGAAGGTCCCTGGGGGGGTCATACTTCATATGAGTGCCTGTTCAGAACTCAAATGTATGTTCCAGATCTTGATGGTCCTGGCATGGAGGCAGCAGAAACACCCTTTGACACAAATGAACGTGTCACTGTCTTACAGGAATTATAACAGTTCAGTGACAACAAAACTTCTGCCAGTGCTGCCTCCTCAGGAATTAAGGGTGTACCTGTAAAGCCTACAGGCTGGATTCTTAAAGTTGGGGATCTAGTATGTGAAAAGGTTGCTGGGAAAAAGGAGTTAGGTCCTTCCTATCGTGCAACCGTCCCAGTCTTGGGAATACACAATACCAGAGCTGTTATTCTACCACTGTTGGCTGGTGCTAAAGAAAACCGGTTTGTATCTATCAACAATGTCAAGTTACACCATGTGGCCGATCCTGCACAGCAGACCAAAAGAAACAGCCAGTAGTTCCCAAATCCCTCTCACTACTGGTCAAGAAGTTCCTTTACAAGTTGTAAGCTACAACACTGACACCTCTCCGAGCTTGGGAAGGGTGGAAAATGATTAGTTCCACTAACATCAGTCTCAACAAACAATACAGAAATAACGGATCAATTTGACAAAACTTCGACACAGACAGATAGCGTCATTTATTCTGAACTGGTTCTCCGCCTCCAAACAAAGCTCCATCTTTTGCACAAACTGCTTCTGGATACTTTTCTGACATCAACAACAACGTTTAGGACTCATTCGCCTCTTCTACACCTGAACTGTCAAAAGCACGTAAGCTGATAAATTGGCTTAAGGCAACTTATTTTATTCTTCCATGGAACTATCTGTGGCTTTCCTTGACTGTACTGGCTTCTACTTTGCATTGGGTTTGTTATAACATTATTTTTATTACTACATGGTCATTTTCTTCCTGAAAATCAACCGTCAAACTGGTGGATGAGGTCCTAAAACCACATTTTTCTTCTCATAAGGTCTGCAGAGACTTGTCTTTTGTGAACATTTCCACTATACCAATTCCTGATGGGATTGTTTGGGATAAAGTAACATTTGATATATAGGGCCCCATTCAAATACCATATGTGTTTAAACTTTCAATGAATAATGTAATAATAATAACTGGAGTAGTTTCTTAGGAGTAGGATGTGAAAACAGTTTATTCTATGATGACTGAATTGCAGTATAACAGTGTATTTGAAAATGAAGATGTTTACCAATCTAAAGAGAATTATGGTGATATGTTTCGCTATAATTATTATGTACACCATTTTATCCACAGAACAGGTACCCCAAAGACTATTTTTAATTAAACACAATGGGAACACAGTCTGACTCCACCACAAGGGAGTTCTAAAACATACTCTGCAAAGATTGCATATTTTTCTGGGCACGATGTTAAAAATGTCGGATCATATTATTTTAAATTACCGTTGATAGAAAATGTATGCATATTATTGACAAATACTACATTTATTTATTCAGATTCCTTTGTTTCCCGGTTGACCTTAGAAGGCTATAAATATTGGCTGAAGTAGATTGACTTAAAAAGTGTATGGGGAACTATACATTGGCAAATACGGGGGAAAGAAGCTTTATTGAGAGCATGCCTAATACCTGTTCAAATGACATTTTTAAATGAAACTGTACAACAAACAAGTTGCTTTGGCTAAGATAAGATTAAGGAATTGAGGGGCATATTTATACTCCGTTTGCGCCGGAATTGCGTCGTTTTTTTTGACGCAATTTCAACGCAAAACTAACTCCATATTTATACTTTGGCGTTAGACGCGTCTAGCGCCAAAGTCCATGGAGTTAGCGTCATTTTTTAGCGTGGACACCTACTTTGCGTTAATGAGATGCAAGGTAGGCGTTCCCGTCTAAAAAATCGACTCCGAGGCATGTGCGTCGGATTTATACTCCCGGGCAAAAATCACGCCCGGGAGTGGGCGGGTCAAAAATAATGACGTACGGCCGCTTTTGAGCCGTTTTTTAGCGCCTGCAAAAGGCAGGCGTTAAGGGACCTGTGGGCTCTGCAGGAGCCCAGAGGTGCCCTCCCATGCCCCCAGGGACCCCCCCTTTCACCCTTGCCCACCCCAGGATGACACCCAAGGCTGGAGGGACCCATCCCAGGGACATTAAGGTAAGTTCAGGTAAGTATTTTTTTAATTTTTTTTGTGGCATAGGGGGGCCTGATTTGTGCCCCCCTACATGCCACTATGCCCAATGACCATGCCCAGGGGACAGAAGTCCCCTGGGCATGGCCATTGGGCAAGGGGGCATGACTCCTGTCTTTGCTAAGACAGGAGTCATTTCTATGGGGGTTGGGAGTGAAAAAAAATCGGGTTGAGGCGCAAAAATTGCCTCAACCTGACTTGCCCCATTTCTTGACGCCCAAGCTCCATTTTCCCCTACACCGGCGCTGCCTGGTGTACGTCGTTTTTTTTAACGCACACCAGACGGCGCCGGCGGCTAACGGCGGCTAACGTCATTCAATAAATACGGCGCCCGCATGGCGCTTCAGAATGGCGTTAGCCGGCGCTAATTTTGTTGACGCAAAACTGCGTTGGTGCAGTTTTGCGTCAAAAAGTATAAATATGGGACTGAATGCACCCAGTATTCCTGTCCCTGGAAAATTTCATAAATGGCAAAAGTATATCAATGCAACTGAAGATCAGCTCGATGAATGGGTCCAGAATGGTATGTTTAATGCTTCACTGTCACGTCCTGGTGGGTGGTTATTGTGGCCAAAAGATAACAATTGGTGTCATAAACGTTTTACAAACTCCACGGGGTTTTAGAACTAGTAGGCCAGACCCTTGCTATATAGCATCCGAACATGCAGGTATAGTAACAACATACACTGTAGGGAAACTATGCCAGCAATGGTTACAGAGTTCCTCACTTGATGCAGTTAGAGAACACCTCAGTCTCCTGTCTAATAACACTGATTTATAGGACTTTCTGTTAGGCCCCAGAAAACAACGCAGAAAGTGCTTCTTATATGAAGTATATAAAGACATTTGGAAGCTTTCCCAACCAGAAGCTGCTGCCCGGTTGAGGCAAATAGACCAGGAAAATTTACAGAAGGCATAAGTTGTTGTAGATAATGGGATTAATACCCTGTCCGAACGGATATATACCCTAAATAACATTGCCTCTTCTGCAATGGACATGATAAAAAGTGATATGTCTTCTTTACACCATGGGCAGAGTCAACTACGGTCCATTATGCAGTTGGGTTGAACACTTCAAACACTGAAGGCATATCGCATTCCCTGGCAACACGTTAGCAAAAGGGATATACTCTCTACCTTTAACTTAACGCGACAACAACAACTAATGGCTAAGAAAGAAGTGACTTATGTTATGCTAAACAGCGAAAAGTTAGAAAAGTTGCCTTTTACTGTGGCTGAAATACCATTTGCTGAGTGGTTAATATACAGTTCAGTAATCTGCCTATTTCCACACTTCAATCATGTCCTGTTTAAAACACAATCCGGAAGGCAGATATGAAAGGCTGGAAGATAGTTACATCTATGAGGTGTGGGAGATGCCCTTCTTGTACAAATGTCTCAGTGGCATGAAAGAGGTCTTTCTTAGCGGTAGTGAATGCAAGACTTCTGTCATCCATTTGATGGTTTGTAAACAGCTGTCCTTGCATGGGGTGTGTAATGTGTCTGCGGAGAACTTGGCTTGTTATCTGAAGGGAGTTCCAGTCCCCTTGATTAGACCTGCATTACCGGTGTTTTCAAACAGCAGCTATATTCTCCTCAATAGTGAAGACTGTTGTGGGATGTGAGCTGTAATAGTTTATGTTGTTTCGGTCTCTAAGATTGTTACATGCTGCGGGAACATACTTTTTCCTCCCACTAGACTAAAAGAGGTAGCAGACATCCGGCCCCATATTGCTACCTCTAATGAGAATTTTGACAAGTTGAGCAGACTCAAAGCTTTACTGTTTCAAAAACATGTGGTCCTTACATCTACACGCGAGACCTACGCACTTCATGTGGTAAGGTCATCAGCAGAGATATAGGCCCTCATTACAACCTTGGCGGGTGGCAGAGGCGGTGTTGCGGGCGTGTGACGGTTGTAGCTGCACCCGTCGCGCTTTTCACTGTCTGCTGTGCAGACAGTGAAAAGCAGGGTAGGGCTGTGTCTGGGGGCCCCTGCACTACCCATGCCAAGTGCATGGGCAGTGCAGGGGACCCCAGGTGCCTGTGACTCCCCTTCCTGCCAGCCTTTCCATGGCAGTCTCTACCGCCATGGACAGGCTGGTGGGAAGGGGAGTCATGATCTCCTGGGCAGCGCTGCATGCAGCACTGCCCTGGCAGTTTAAAACCGCTGGGACAACCATGGCGGGAAACCACCAGTCCCGGTGGTGCGACCACGGAATACTGCTGCAGTCATAATACAGCAGATTGTACCGCCAGCCTGTTGGCGGTACAATCACCAAAACAACCCTGGCGGTATTTGACTGCCAGGGTTGTAATGAGGCCATAGTCCCTTTTAAGTACCAACTTTATGAGACACTTTGGTGAACTCGTGGGACGAATACTTAATGCGTCCAGTACTACTGCAATTGGCTGTAGGGTTCTGGTTTTGTTCGCACCTTCTCCTCTATATTTGTTTAATACCATCAGCCATCCATTCAATATTCTCCAGTATTTTCGTGGGATTTCCAATAACTTTGGCTATAATAGGTGGCATTTTACTATTGCTACTTTTGCTGCGCAATGGATGCCCCGCCACAACAAGAAGGAATGATAGTGGTCCCACCAGCGCAGCTGTGCCATGAAAGCATGATGCAGTATTTCGGAGCAACACTCCTAGATGAATTGGAGTGTGACTGGTCCCTGTAATTCAGACCGGATTGGCACTGTGTGCAGCCTATGTTTTGGTGCCTCTGGTGAATATTCGAACATACACCGAAAGATTGTTTTTCTACACAGCGCTTGCTTTTTTTACTGGATGCTGATCTGTTGATGTTCTCACTGAGTGTTCATTACCGACATGCACGTTGAGGGTGCGTTTGCTACGGGAAGCTACTTATGAGTTGCCCTTCCTGGAGGATGTGGCTTTGAACTCATTATGGGGCACACCACAGAATGCTGCTGCCTTGGCTGATGCTCAGGCTATGGAACACAACTGCTCCTTGGTCCTTTCCTTCTCAGAGATGCCCTTCCAACCTTAACACCTGCCGAAGTGGAAGATTTCCTGTCCTCCATTGTCCCAGACTCAATTGGCTGCTTTCAAAACAACTCTGACTCTTGAAATTTGGCCCCTTTTACGTCACATGTTAACGTTTTAAATTGTCGTCCTTTTAGATATGCTCATGTGTCCTTTTACACATATATCTTAGGTTGAGTTGTAGTAACTTTTATAAATACTTAGGCTTTGAACCACCTTAAACCAACAAGGGGAGGGTGTTGTTTAGTCATTTTAGTTATAGTTCCATGCATGTTGCTTTAGCATACTAGGCCTGCCGCTGTGCACTTTAACCTAGATATAATTTATTTACCTTTGTTTATTATTTTAACGTTAGCCACTTTTGCGGTCTTGTTTTATTTCTTTCTATCTAGCTGTTCTTGCTTAGGCCAGAACTAAATCCTTAAACAAGATATTCTTGTTTACTGTGTGCTTCTTTCAAGGCTGCAGTAAGATAGGTTGCCGGTGAATGTGGTAAAAGTTTTGTCTCTGGTATTCATAGAAAACACACTTCCTTATGTATGGACATTTTCTCAGAACAACAACTGTTTTATTATATGAACACTTCCCTGTCCGTTACACGTTAGAGGGAGATTCCAGACAGATGACCACGACTGTGTGATGATTTCTGAACGCTTTGCTACAGCTGCTTATGTAGACTTCAGGCCTTTGCTCAGGTATGGGGAATGATGTCTTCCCAGGGGAACCTGAAGGGCAGAAGTATAGCTAAACATGCTGTGCACTATTATAGCCTAGGTAGGAATTAGTCTATTGATTCGAGTGACAATATGGTAGCATTATTTCCATGCTTCAATCTCCTTGTCACAATTCTGATCCTGTCATGCTGTATGGTCATGGTTATTCCAGCACATGCTTTCCTATCTAAGATGCAATTGCTTTATTAAAACCTTATTGAAACATATATTGCCTCTGTTTGTCATTGTGTATATGAGACTAATGTAACTGAGAGAAACGGATAAGACCTGAGTGACCATGATTTCCCTGTGAAATTAATTATGTCATGCGCTCGGCTGCCCAATCATCCCTGCCCTCGAGTAGAGATGAGGCACTGCTAGATAGCCAGAGCAAAACCCGGATTCGGGTGACAGGTGTCACCTGTAGTGGGTACGACCCAGGCCCTCATTACAACCTTGGCGGTCGGTGATAAAGTGGCAGTAATACTGCCAACAGGCCGGTGGTAAAAAAATGGAATTATGACCATGGCGGAAACCACCAACACAGACAGCCACTTTAACACACCGACTGCCACAGCGGTAGCAACAAGCACCGCAGTGGTAACCGCCAACAGTCAGGCGGAAGACAATGTACCGCCCACACTATTACAACAGGCCAATCCGCCAGATTTTCTGTGGCGGTTCCAACGCCATCAAAAGCACAGCAGAAACAGTACACCGAAGGGAAACTACTTACCTCTCAATACTCAAGGAAGAACCACAATGTCATGGAGCTCGAACTACATGTGTTTCCCATGCTGGTATACCTCCTCCTACACCAGGAACACGAACGGCTGCGAAGACGACCACAGTGAGTACTACACTTAGTACACAAGGGACGGTGGGAGGAAAAAGAGAGTGACACACACACACACTACACGCAACACCCCCAACCCCACCCCCAACACCATACACAAAAACAGATGCAACAACATTGCATATCCACCCCGTAACTGTCAGGAATAACGCAAGGACAAAAGGAAGTGTGTAAAGTCAGTGTAATAATATAAATTTTGAGAAATACGTCCTCAAGCCACAAAACAGTATATACAAAATATACAAATGGAGGGACACTGCCCAGTCCAAATTGTCCGTGGCCCACAGGGCCATATCACATAGGCCAAGGCCCCACTTGACTCCTGCCTCAATACGGAGAGAACACTGCTGAGTAATCAGGTTGAAAATACACACGCACCTCAGGGGGAAGGGAAAGAGGGTGTACCTCAGCCAGAAGATGGTATGATGCCACTGCTCCTGGAGGGGGCACATACCCAGCACTCTGTCCTGGGGAGTGTATGCCTTCTTCCACTGATTCTGGAGGGGGCTTTGTGCCCAGTGTGCTTCATCCTGGCAAGGAGGGGGTGAGTGGATGCCTTCTTCCACTGGTTCTGGAGGGGGCTTTATGCCCAGTGTGCTTCATCCTGGCAAGGAGGTGGTGAGTGGAAGCCTTCTTCCACTGGTTCTGGAGGGGCTTTGTGCCCATAGTGCTTCATCCTGGGAAGGAGGGGGGTGAGTGGATGCCTTCTTCCACTGGTCTGGAGGGGGCTTTGTGCCCAGTTTGCTTCTTCCTGGCAAGGAGGGGGAGAGTGGTTGCCTTCTTCCACTGGTTCTGGAGGGGGCTTTGTGCCCTGTGATGCAGATCTTGGAGTGTGCAAGGTTACAGTCTCTCACCTGGGTGTCACACCTGCAGTTTTTGCAGTGGCAAGGACACACTACAACCCATGGAGGCACGACTACACACTGCCCACTGGTGGTCACTGCTGCTCAGTGCTGGCAGTGGTGGTGCTGGCAGTGGTGCTGCCTGTGATGGGGGTAGGCTCCAGCCCTTCCCCGCAGCCTCAGACGGCTGAAGTGCCATGGCTGGTGTTGTGTGCCTAGATGCTGCTCCAGCACCAGGCTCATTATCCATCCTGGTAGGGGCATCTGTGCCTTTCTCATTGTATTTGGCAGCTAGTGTTCCCTTCCTGTCCTTGGCAGCTGGTGTTCCCCTCCTGTCCTTGGCAGCTGGTGTTCTCCTCCTGCCCTTGCCTGCTAGTGGTGCCTCCTTGCTTCTGCCAGCTGGTAGTGCCTCCTAGCTTCTGCCAGCTGGTGGTGCCTCCTTGCTTTTGCATGCTGGTGGTGCCTCCTTGCCTTTGCCAGCTGGTGGTGCCTCCTTGCTTTGGCAGCTGGTGGTGCCTCCTTGCCTTTGCCATCTGGTGCTTCCATTTTGCCCTTGGCGGCTGGTGCTCCCTTTTTGCCCTTGGCAGCTATTGTGGACAGGTGTCTTTTTGGAGCCTCTCACAACTGCAGTGGCTTCAGAAACAACAGTGGCCGTGGACTGGGTGGCTGAGGTGCTAGCCTGAGTCCTGGCCCGAAGTGAAGGATGGGGGGAGGGGTAGGTAAGAGGTCAACGGTGGAGAGGAAAAGCTTTTTAGGGACACTGGGGCTGGAAGGGGGTGAAGGTTTAGGAGTGGAGGGTTTGGGAGTGGTGGTAGGAGGTGTTTGTCTGCTGTGTTTGGGTGCAGATGCATGGGCTGGATGCTGCTGCGAGGTGGATGGCTGTTGGGTGTCTGAGTGCTTGCATATGTGTACTTTGGGAGGAGGGGGCACTGACACAGTGGGAGAGGACACATGGGACGTGTGCATGTATGTGGGGTTGGTGACTGCCAGTGAGGGGCGTGTAATGATAGGCGTGATGGTGATGGAGGCAGTGGGTATGGATGTAATGCATGTAGGTGTGAGTGGAGACGCTACTGGGAGGGAGGTGGATGACGAGGAGGAAGGAGACACAGTGAAGGCAGTGGATGTTGGTGTGTCTGCATCTGGATGGTGCTTGTGTGAGTGCCTGTGGGATGTAGTGTGATACTTGGGTTTGCCTGAGCCACTTCTGTGTGTTGATTTGGGTGCATGCTGGTCTGAAGGTGTGCTTGGGATAGGCTGGGGTTGAGGGGAATGGGACTGGGTAGAGGAAGTTGGAGGGGCAGGCTAGAGAAAGGCACAATGGCTGCCATCAGGGCGTTGGCCAGATCCTAGAATGATCTCTGTTGGGCCACCACGCCAGAGTGAATGACCTCCAGGAATGCATGTGTTTGTTGCAAATGCCCTGCCAGACCTTGGATGGTATTCAGTATGTTTGACTATCCAGCAGAGATGGTTCACAGGTGGTCAATAGCCTCCTCACTGAGGGCAGCAGGCCTGACTGTGGCAGGGCCTGAGGTGCCTGGTGCGAAGGAGATGCCCACCCTCCTGGGTGAACGGGCATGGGAAACACACTGAGCGGCTGCTGGGAGGGCGGTGCTGGTACTGGGGTGGCGGCTGTGCCTATAGTTGGGGTGGACACAGGGATGTCTGTCCGCCGAGGAACTTCCATCGGAGGTGGTGTCGCCGTCAGAACAGTCCCCTCCAGTCTCGGCTGTGGTGCTCCCCTCACCCTCTGTCCCACTGGTGCCCTCATCGTCAGTGGATTCGACATCATGGGCCCTGTGGGATGCAGCTCCTTCCATCACCTGTGCCTCTGCTCCTCCATCAGATGATGTTAATGCACACAAGGACAGGGTGAGAAAACAAAAGGGGGGAGAGACAGGGGATACACTTGGTCAATGCCAGCAACAACGCTACCGTTGGCACACACAACACACAGGGAACAGCCCTAAGCACTAGGCCATGCACTACCAGTTACAATGCTAGTCCTCATGCCATGGAGTACAATGCCTAACGCCAATAGCAGCACACCTGAAACCCACAGGACCCTGCCAAGTAGGAGATGCCCACTTGCATATTTGGGGTTGGAGTGCATCAAACCCTGTCCATCATGGAACCTACTCTGCCATGTTCTTCCTGGCCTAGGGGCACCCACAGACCCACAATCCCTACCCAGAGAACACCTCAACACGTGCAATTTGCTGAATCTGAAACTGTACTCACCTCCTTGGGGCTGCTGTGATGCCTTCAAGCGCTCATACAATTCTGGATAGGCCATCGCCAGGATGCGGAACATCAGGGGGGTCAGGGTACAACAGGCACCCCTTCCTCGTTTGGAGGCCATTCCCAGCTGGCCCTCCGCCGTCTTCCTTGCCCAGCGACGCAGGTCCTCCCACCGTTTGCAACAGTGGGTGCTCCGCCTGTCAAAGACCCCCCAGGGTCCTCAAATCCTTGGTGATGGCACGCCAAATACCCTTTTTCTGATGGGTGCTGACCTGCAGAAAAAGATACATTGAAAAAGGTATTAGTCATACCGTCCGGCCTGTTACACTCATGGTCCACCATATCCCTCCCATCCTCTTACACACCAACATTGACCACCAAACATGCAGCACACTGCCCAGGACCCCTCAGTCACCCCCTTTACACGAGGCTGACATACACAGCACTCCATACATTCATGCCCCATGCATTGTGCTCACAGTGTACTCACCTGTTGGTGTGGAGGACCAGAAAGTAAACGGTACTGGGGTAGGACTCCATCCACCAGTCTCTCCAACTCCTCCAAACTGAAGTGAAAGCAGGGGCCCTTTCCCCAGACAATCGAGCCATGGTTGCTTCCAGAAACAGGTCACAGCAGCACTTGCAGTGTAGGTCCTCTCCTCTTGAAGGTCAGGTAGCAAGTGAGTGAACCGGTAGAAAAGGGCGGTCACGTTCTCGGCGGTGCATACCGCCACCGCCGGCGTACATCACTATTGGCTACTGGAACCCATAGGGCCCAGTGATAATTAATGAGGTGTTGCACGGAGGTCGTCGACCACCTCTTGCAACAGCGCACAACGCCAGTGGAATTACCTCATTTCCACTTGTCCCTCCACACAGGTCAAGCGGCCACCATTTGAGGGGCGAACAGGCCATGGCAACTACGTCACAGCAGACATAGGCACATTAACGGAACTACACGTTCACATACTGTTTCCGTTACAACATGCAAGGCATTTTACTCTGAGGATATGTTTGAATATGACCATCTGCTCACCGTCTTTCATCCTAGAGTTCAACCGCTGCAGATAAATAGGAGATGGAGACATATTCCTATGTACAAACCCCTGGTGGTCCTGGCAACAATGGATGACAGGCACATTATCGGCACCTACGGACTTGATAGGGCCACAATCCAAGAGCTTTGTGCCACTTTGGAGCCAGACGTGATCTCATCTATCTGTCACCTCACTGGGATACCTCCTCTTGTGAAAGTGCTATCAGTGCTCCATTTCTTGGCAAGTGGCTCCTTCCAATTGACAGTGGCCATGCAGCAGGGATGTCACAGCCTATGTTCTCAAACATGCTGACCAGAGTGTTGTCTGCCCTGATGAAACACATGCGCAGCTACATCGTTTTCCCCAGGTGAAGGATTTGGCCACAGTAAAAGCTGAATTCTATGCACTGGGACATATCCCCAACATCACTGGTGCTATTGATGGTACACATATTGTCTTTGTCTCCCCCTGGAGAAATGAACATGTGTTCAGAAATCAAAAACGCTTTCACTCTATGACTGTGCAGATAGTGTGCCTGGCGGACCAGTACATCTCCCAGGTGAATGCAAAGTATCCTGGGTCTGTGCATGATGCCTATATCCTGAGGAATAGCAGCATCCCATATGTGATGGCTCAACTCCAGAAGCACCTGTGTGGCTAATAGGTGAGCCCGTGGTCCCCACCCAGTGGGTGTTTGTATATGGGTGTGGGGTTGGCACTAAGGGTGAGTGTCTGGCTAAATGGTATCCCACTGTATTTGCAGGTGACTCTGGTTACCCCAACCTCTCATGGCTACTGACCCCAGTGAGGAATGCCAGGACAAGGGCAGAGGAACGTAACAATGGGGCACATGGGCGAACAACGAGGATCATTGAGCGAACCTTTGGCCTCCTGAAGGCCAGCTTCTGGTGCCTCCATCTGACAGGTGGATCCCTGTGATACTCACCAAAGAAGGTCTGCCAGATCATCGTTGCATGTTGCATAACCTGGCCTTGAGATGCCAGGTGCCTTTTCTGCAGGAGGATGAGGCTGGAGATAGTCGTGTGGCAGCGGTGGAGCCTGTGGACAGTGACAAAGAGGAAGGCAGAGGAAGAGGATGTGGACAACAGATCAACCATAATACAACAGTACTTCCAGTGACACACAGGTAAGACACTGTAATTTCACCTTCCATTGCTGTTTTGTGAAGTGATTTTATTCTGCCTGGCTGCTGTTCCCACTACACAGCCCACTTATTGTACCCTTTCACATGTCTATTTGCAGATATTTGTGCCCTCCAGTGGCTCCTGGTGTATTGACTGCAGCACAGTACAGGTCATAACTATGTTTACATCACTGTACTGTCTATTTGTAATGTCTACAGATTGTTATACAACTACATCCTTAAATCATTTTACATACTCCATGCATATTTATTCCAAGGGTGTTTATTTAAGTGCTGAGAAGTAAATGGGGATGTGCAATGGGCTTGGGTGATGGTGGAGGAGAGTCCATGATAGGGTACAATCTATTGGTATCACAGGTTCATTGTCCAAGGGTTCATAGGAAGTGGAGCAATGGCAGATCAAAGTGGACAAGGTGACAGTGTGGAACAGAAGGGTGACAATCAGGAGAGTCTTATTTCCTGGCTGGGGTCTTGGCAATGTTCTCTGGCTTCTGCCTGGATCGCAGGGACCGTTTGCATGGTGGTTCTCCTTTTGCAGGGGGTGGGGTGCTGGTGGCCTGTTGTTCCTGTGGCGGGCCTCCTGTCTACTAGCGTTGGCGGAGGTGGGGGGCTGTTCATCGGTGTGGCTAGTGTCAGGTGTCCGGTGGTGTGCCACTGCCTCCCTCATAGCATTGGCCATGTCTGCCAACACCCATGCAATGGTGACCAGGGTGGTGTGGATGTCCTTCAGGTCCTCCCTGATCCCCAGGTACTGTCCCTCCTGCAGCCGCTGGGTCTCCTGCAACTTGGCCAGTATCTGGCCCATCGTCTCCTGGGAATGGTGGTATGCTCCCAAGATCCCTGCAAGTGCCTCATGAAGGGTCAGTTCCCTTGGCCTGTCCTCCCCCTGTCACACAGCAGTCCTCCCAGCTTCCCTGTTGTCCTGTGCCTCTGTCCCCTGAACCATGTGTCCACTGCCACTGACCCTAGGTCCCAGATCGTCCTGTGTTTGTGGGGTTGCCTGGGGTCCCTGTAGTGGTGGACACACTGCTGAGTGACATGTCCTGGGGACAGTGGGATGGGCCTGCTGAGTGGGTGCTGTGCTGGTGTTTCCTGAGGCGGGAGGCTCTGTGGTGGTATGGGACTGTGGCTGGGTAACCGACTGTCCGAAGGTCCCAGATGAGCCAGGTTGGTCATCAAGATCCAGGCGTGCCGAGCTGCTGTCATCACTGTGGGCCTCTTCCTTGGGGGGACTGGATGTTGCTGGTACCTCCTCTCTGGTGACATTGTGTGGGGGTCCTGTGGGTATGTAAATGCAGTGTTATTGTTTCTGCGTCTGACATATGGTGCATGGGAGTGTTTCTCTCTATGGTTGTTATTACCAAGGCAGCTTTCGCTTGTGTGAGTTGTAATTTCGTTGACATAGTGATTGTCACTACTGTGCATGCTGTGGTGATGGGTGTCCATGCAAGTCTGTGAGAGGTGTCCATGCATTGGTGGTGCATGCAGCGCTAGGTACTGGGATGGGTGGGTTGTGATGGTGGGGTGTATGTGAGGTGGTGGGGTGATGGGGGTGAAGGTAGGGGTGGGGAATGTGATGGGATGCAGGTAGGGGGTTAGAGTAGTAAAGATTTGACTTACCAGAGTGCTACTCCTGCCAGACCCTCAGGATATATTATTGCCAAGACTTGCTCCTCCCATGTTGTTAGTTGTGGGGGAGGAGGTGGGGGTCCACCACCAGTCCTCTATACAGCTATTTGGTGTCTTGCAACCATGGAATGCACCTTCCCCCATAGGTCGTTCCACCTGTTCCTGATGTCATCACTGGTTCTTGGGTGCTGTCCCATGGCATTGACCCTATCCACGACTCTCCGCCATAGCTCCATCTTCCTTGCAATAGAGGTCTGCTGCACCTGTGATCCGAATAGCTGTGGCTCTACCCGCATGATTTCCTCCACCATGACCCTTAGCTCCTCCTCAAAGAATCTGGGGTGTCTTTGTGGTGCCATGAGTGTAGTGTGTGTGTGGTGTGTGAGTGTGTGTGGAGTGATGTGTTAGGGTGTGTGCTGTGATGTACGTGGATGGTGTAGGGGTGATGGTGTTCTGTGGCTCTGGTTCTGTGGGTGCTGCTGGCATGTCTCTCTCTTGGTTGTAAATTGTTAGTTGTGGTAAAGGGTTGTGGGTAATGTGTGTGTGTGTTTTATAGTGGTGTGGGTATGTGGGTGTGGTGTGTGTATGCGTGTCAGGTGTGTGTAGTTTGAATTGTCCAATATGGTGTAGTTTTGTTAGTGTGTGTGTATTTTGCGCGTGGCGGTATGTACCATCAATGGTTTACTGCGGTTGAATGTCCGCCACAGTGATTTGTTGGGTCATAATGCTGTGGGCATATTTTTGTTGGCGTAACGGTGTGGGTTTTGGAACCGCCATTTCATCAATGATCTTTGGGTTGGCGGACTTGTGTGTGTGTGTCTGTATAGTGGCGGATTTCTATGTGTGGGTCATAATACGCATAGCGGTATACCGTCGCGGAATGTTGGCGGCAGTCAGCATGGCGGTAAGCGGGACTTACCGCCAATGTCATAATGAGGGCCTTAGTCTCCCATACTGCAGTTTATTATGCCACTCAAATTAGTAGTCACATTAGAATAATGAGTGCCTACCTGACACCATATTCCACCAGTTTGACAAGTATGCATCCCATTTCAACAACAAAAAAAATATGGAATTCTAAACCCAGTTCTGCATTTTGAGGAAATCACTAAGCTATCCCACGTAAAGACTTTTATTAGGGAGTGCGTAATCTGGCAACCAATATGCCCTTTAAGTGTAAATCATGTTGTGTGCAATGTGTTGTTGAGAGGAACATATGTGAAACATTCTGTGACGAAGTTGGGATTCTGTTGTGATTGGAAAAAGAGAATGAGGGCTCTCCTCCTTCCCAACAACCCAGGGTTAGGAGGCAAGAAGCTCTTAATCAGCTCACCACAGCTGTTTGGTACTTAATAAATCCACATGGACTCACCATAATGGGCCATTTTGTTACAGTAATGTCTCTGGCTTAGAATTATTGTTTCCAAACACCCAGAATTAACACTGAACCCTTCTGTTTTATATTATGGGTGACAATGCAATTAACCTGTAGCTTGACACTCACATTTATTCTATCCACTAGACATTACTGGTACATTGTACAGTCGTAAAACTCATTCTCAAAGTGCAAGGTCAGGTAAGTGCATGCTACCTGTTGCACTATAATCCCCAGCCACAACCATGCAGTATATTAAACTTGACAACTATTTAAAAAAAACTTTGTCATGCTCTACAAACCATAAAACTCACTTCACCTCAGCCGTCTCCAGTCAAACGATTCTGGATACACATTACCATGACTCACCACTGAGGACCTCTTAGCAAGATATTAACTTAAGACTTACCACTCTGATGGTCCAGTCGCATCCAAGATTGGTAAATACCCAGTGCTGACCGCTTCAATCATATGGTCAGAAGTGATGGGACCCTCTTTTCAGCACACTGTTTTCCACCCCACAGATTTAGGGGCAGATTTAAGAGCCCCTTGCACCATATATTGCCACATTAGCAACATTTTTTTACACTAATGTGGCGATATTATGGAAAAAATGCTGCACCATATTTACAAAGTGGTGCAATGCATGTATTGCGCTACTTTGTAACCCCTTGCACCACATTATGTAAGGGGGGTGTTCCTCCACTAGGGGGGCTGAAAAAATGGTGCAAAGACATCTTTTAGATTTCTTTCAGCATTTTTAACACCTGTTCAGAGCAGACATTAAAATGGGGCACACCATTAGTTACAATGGGCCCCTATGTACTGTTCAGGGTTAGCGTCAAAATGTTGGCTATAACCCTGAACAGTACATTAGTAGTATAAACAATTCTGACCCTCTTGCCCCGTACCCTGCACCATGGTGCACCACATTTGAAATACAGCGCACACATGGTGGCGTTAGTGGGGAGCTAAAGGGTGCAAGTTAAGTGGTGCTGCACTGGATGCAGCTCCACTTTTCTTAAATCTGTCCCTTACAGTTTTGCTTCAGATGTCTATAGTTAAGATCCCATCCATATTCCCATATACACTTCAGAATATTTAAGCACATAAGTACACATAAGCACCCAAATAGTCCAGCACACACTATCATACACTTACAAAATGGACCTGAATACTTACATATACACTCTCACAAACACATGAAGAAACTCACACACACACAATCTTCATCTCAAAGAAACACAAACAAATCTGCACGTATACTGAAGCTTAGGGATATGCAAAGTGTCCAGTAAAATATTTAGAGAGTATCTTCCACATCCTATTCACTTTAGTTCACTTTTGGCAATACAATGTTTGATGTAATAGGGCACTGGATAGTGCTGGCACTTAATGTACCAGAAAACATTGCTCTTTGAGATGTATTAAAACATACCTGCCAACCAATGAATGGAGAGTTAGAGGCAATGGAAATTGTTGGGTGTAAGTTTCCTATCCAGTTAACAGTTAAGATTTGAACCTGTCTGCCATCACATCTCGTAGGCATCTGTCTGTAGGCCTGATTTGTTATAACAACTGCTAGTAATTTATATACAATTAAACATGGGGCTTTTAGGGCCTGACAGCAGCTCTAGCTATCCATCAGCATCGTGGTCTCAGGTCATGGGCACTTTTCAGGTGATCTTTAATGACAAGCTTTCAGAAATTCCAGCTTTCTGGACCCAAATACTTTCAGTCCAATGGTATGGTTTCGTCGGCACCTTTCCAACATGGCTGAGATTATGTATGATACCAAACTGTTCATCATAACACATTTTCTAAACAGGTACTCCTAATTATAGAGATGTATCCTCTCTGTACTCTGTATTTCATATGCACAATTTTGGAACATTTTACCTGTCACTGTAATCACTGGATTTTATACATGCACCACTTTGAAACCTAGCTTTTTTTTTAATACAGCACACATTTTCCTCTAAATGCAGGATGTGAGCCACACCAGCATAGGATGTAGGAACTTGCAAGCCTTGTTAGTGCAACAGGAGCAGCTAGAGCATGCCTGGATATGTGTAATGTTGTGCATATATCAGAAAAGGATGAATAGTAGAATAATAGTGATGTAATAGTAAGAGACGGAAGGTAGACAAGATCTGGGTGAGAAGAAGTAAGACAGTGTATTTGGAAGATTATTGGCTGAGGCTTTCTCTCCTGAGTCATAAACTTGTGGAGTTCCTTAGGAAGATCTCTTGAGCTCTTTGTGTGTCAAGCATTCAAGCTGTTTCAGTGTGGCTGTAGAAAAAGAGTTGTGCTTGATGGTATGTGTGTAGGGTCCAGTGAGGTAATATGGTAACAATACTTTTTGTTCAGCTTAAAAAACTATTTATGGAACAATAAAATAGCACAACCCAAAATTGCCACCAATGAAGAATTAAATATTTAATGAGATATTGAATTCCAAAGTGTTCTAATAAAAACATCCAACAAACTATGACACCTCTTAACATAAGTTGCAATAGAATTAAATTATGTTCAAAAGCTGTGTATTGCCCTAAGATATTTTGGATGAAGTAGTATTCTGAAGAGGGCTAATGAACCTGGGCATATAATCAACATGTTCTCCCATGTTACCCAATCTACATCTCATTGATTCATTCAATAAACTTTATTCATTTTTTTCAAAAATCAGACAAGTATACATTACAATAAAAACAAAAAGCATCAGAAAGTTATACATAACATGATTCATAATCTGGAGGGGTAAAATCCTCATAACGTTTCTCAGAGTCATAATGTTGTAAGCAATCTAGAATAAAGTGCTTAGTGTGTGGATATACTGTACAAAAGTTCACCCAACAAGAATACTGCCTACATACAGAAGAAGGTATGAAACTAAACACTAGCACTAAAACCCCCAGCAAGAAGCCTGGATACATAAAACCAAATGGTAGGTGTGGATAAAAGTTACAAATATAAAAGTGCACGTCAAACCTGTCTGAGATTCATGGGCATCAAAAGGGGCTTTATGTACCTAAAAAAGCAGACATAAGGCAAATGAGCACAGTGTGCAGTGTATCGTGCTCTGAAACATTATTACTTATGCAAGGTGACAATTTAGATAATACATGCCAAGCCTTGTTCGAGAACAAAAGCCATTTTCAAGGACCTCCCTAGGCCCTTGAAAATGTATTTAATATAGTGGAGCCAGGGTGTAAGTTTCCCATGATCTAAAGACAAACAAACCCTGAGAATTAGTCTATTTACGTCGAACTCCTGCTTACACCAAGCTGAGTACCAGAGTAAAAGGTTCGTGTTAGAAATTGGGTCTTTGGTTGACATTCAGGTTACCCCCTGTCCAAGCAAGGACCCTCTCTCTAGACAGGGTAAGTCAACACCATCCAAATTATCTTGTGCCCACCCTCGGGTAGCTTGGCATTGAGACATCAGGCTTAACTTAGAAGGCAATGTGTAAAGTATTTATGCAATAAATCATGCAATAACACCGTATAAACACCACAAAAAATACTCCACACATGTTTAGAAAAATATAGAATATTTATTTTATAAAATGCAGGTCAAAATGATCAAGATTTGTACACGTTAAAATATCACTGTAGAAAATTATTAAAAAAGAGTCTTATGTTCTTAAAAGAAATGTGTCTCTTGCAAGCACAAAGTATCTGGTTAGTTTCTAAATTATTGCACATGACCGCAGAGGAGGAGATGTGTGGAAAATGGGGAGGTGTGCATTGGTTTCTCTGGGTGCAAACAGACAATGCGTCAATGTTTTTCCACGCAGCAAGGACTTTGCGTTGATTTCTGGCCAGCAGGTTTGGATCCTCTTTGGTTTGCGGGGTATTTGGACGCCCCAGGGACCATGCAGAGAAATCCTGGGCATGCAGGATGAAGTCACAGGAGCTACGTCGATCTGGTGGGAAATGCAGGGAAATTTCTGTTGCACAGCAGGTGCTGCGTCGATTCTTCTTGCAGAAAGTCAGGCTGCGATGTTCCAGGTGAGCGACAAGTCAATCCAGTGGGCCATGAGTCGAAGTTCCAGTCGCAACGCTGGTGCTGCATCGATCTCCACTCAAGGAGCCAGGCTCTTTCGTTCTGGTTTGACATGTGGTTTATTTTCTCACCGCAGGGCAGGCTGTGCATGGATTACAGCAGGCTGTGTGTCGATTTTCACCGCACAAAGAGTTCTTTGCAGAGTTGGAGTCTTTTTTGCCCTGAGACATCGGAAAACAGGAGGCAAGCTCAATCCAAGCCCTTGGAGAGCACCTCTCAGCAAAGCCAGAGAGCAGCAAGGCAGCAGGGCAACAGCAAGGCAGCAGTCTTTTACAGCAAAGCAGTCAGAAGTGTCCTTTGGGCAGCTAGGCAGCTTCTCTTAGAAAGTTTGCAGGTTCTGGTTCAGAGTTTCTTTCCCAGTAGGTATCTTGTCAAGAAGTGTCTGTAGAATTTTCTTCGGAAGTTTCTCAGTTGGTAGGGTCAGAGGCCCTGTTTAAGTACCCAAAGGTGCATTTGAAGTGGGGAGACTTTAAAGAGTGGCTTAGAAGTGCACAGGGTCCTCTTTCAGTTCCATCCTGTCTTGCAGGGTCTTAGTAGGGGGTTTGGCAGTCCAGTGTGTGAGGGCAGGTCACTGTCCTTTTACATGTATGTATCAGCCCCTGAACCCTCCCAGCCCAGGAAGAACCTTTCAGTATACGGATGTGTGCAGGTGTGACTGAGCATCCTGTGCTTGGAGTTGCCTGAGTGAAATGCACAAGGGAGCTGCCAAGTAACCCAGGCAGATGTGCATTGTAAAGCACAGAAGGATTTAAGTACAGAGAAATGCTCACTTTATAAAAGTGGCATTTCTAAAATAGTAATAATAAATCCAACTTCACCAGTCAGCAGGATTTTGTATTACCATTCTGACCATACTAAATATGACCTTGTTACTCCTTTCAGATCAGAATCTACCACTCAAACAGTATATGAGGGTAACCCTAGTGTTAGCCTATGAAAGGAGCAAGCCTCACATCAGTGTAAAACTAATTTAGGAGTTTAACACTACCAGGACATATAAACTGCACAGGTACATGTCTTGCCTTTTCCCTACATAGCACCGTGCCGTATGGATTACCTAGGGCCTACCTTAGGGGTGACTTATATGTAGAAACAAGGGAGTTTAAGGCCTAACAATTTAAATGCCAAGTTGAATTGGCAGTGAAACTGCACACACAGGCCTTGCAATGGCAGGCCTGAGACATGGTTAAGGGCTACTTATATGGGTGGCAGTACCAGTGCTGCAGGCCCACTAGTAGTATTTAGTGTACAGGCCCTGAGAACATGTTGTGCACTTTGCTTGGGACTCACAAGTAAATTAAATATGCCAATCTGGTATGAGCCAATGTCACCATGTTTTAGGGAGAGAGAATATGCACTTTAGCAATGATTAGTAGTAGTAAAGTGTGCAGAGTCCTAAAGCCAGAAAATGAGGTAAGGAAAAAAGAAGGAGGAAGGCAAAATGTTTGGGGGTAACCCTGCAGAAAGGCCATTTGCAACAGTCTGCAATTGAATAAAATCTTTAATTAAATTCATGCCCAGTCCTTCATGCATATTTTCCTCTGGCGTGCCCTGTCATACAGACAACAGAGTTCTCAAAAACGTATTTTCAGTTACCTGAATGCAATCTACAGTTGATAAGACTGCAACCTCTACACTTCTAACTGTGCATTAAAGCACACACAGAATGGTGAATCAATCTAAATTCTAAGAAATCTTGATGGAGTATAGAGTTTACAGTGATAGCCAAATACCTCTGGCGAGTAAAAGCTGAATGAGTGCAGGAAGTAGCATTATAACGTATTAATGAAACATCGCTTCTCATGATTAATGGCACCTCCCCACACTAAACAATTGTAATAAATAGCATATTACGCTCTTCACATTTGTTATATATTAGTTTAGTAAAACAATGGTTAGGTGATACTATAGTTTAGTGTTGAAATGAGACAAGAACGAAGATTAAAAAAACAGTGCTACCCAAGTGTATGATGGGTGTGCAAGTTACACTTACTAGGCTAAACTATGACTGGCATATTTCACTTACTTTTTTTAACATTATTTCCTATCTCATTTCAGCACTTAACTATAACATCTCTTAACCTTTGTTTTTGCCTGTGAATTGTTTTTGTGTTCATATTCTGAATTGGCCCAGCTCCCAACGCTGAGCATTATCTGCAGACATCCCTCTGCTGGTGCCCAACCACAACTGAACACAAAGGGCACATGGAAGGTTGACACCAGGGCTTGGCTTCATTGCCAGTCCCTGTGGTCAACTCTGCGTGGGAGGCCAACCCCCACTACGTACAAAGTTTGTCTACAAAACTTTGTACTATTTTAAAATTAATTAGCTGTTAAGCAACTCTAGTTGTTAATTAGATCTTTGTGGTGAAGCTGCAGTTGATTCCTAGGGAGTTAACAAACTGCTGCTGGTGTTAGAAGTACATTTCACTGTGAATGCTGGAAGATTTTACTCACACGGATGAGGAAAGTATTTGAGGAGTCACAGACAATGTGCCCTGATTTTAGCTTTCTAGAGCACTAAATGCATTTTTATGACAAAAGGAAACCGTACATTTCTCCATTTACTGAACTATCCTCTGTAGGAAATTATTTCAGTTTTACAACTTTGTTTCAATCAAGATGGCATTTAGATGTGCCACAATTTTGTCATAAATACTGACAGCACTCTAGCTGTTCACTAGACTACTGGTGTAGTAGAACAATGGCAAATAAACAGAAAAAGATTCGGCTGGTGTCTGGGGAGTAACCTGGAATGGGCATCATAAAAACTCAAACAGCCTCAAACACCTGCACAATTGTGTCAGCATATGTTAATATTACACAAGTAAACCTTGGACTAGTGACTATTGTTTCATAACATTGCCTGATGGGTGACAGTGGTTATAGCAGGATATCTGTCTATTAATCTGGGTCACTATAAAACTGGAAAATACATTTTGTCGGAAAGCAGAGTACAAGGAGACTGAGGAAGATATTCATTTTCGTGATGTGGCTTGTACCTTCTAACATATAAGTATCCAAGCAAATAAGCATACTTTAAAAGCCTGGGAAATCATAACAAATCACTGAAAGATATGTTTTAAATACCACACACGGCTGCTGAATGCAAAAGCAACTGTATACATCCCTCTAAAAGTACATTTTTACCACATTGTTTTAGAAATTTAGAACTTAATTTAAAATGATCATCTTTTAGTCTGACTTCTCAGCTCTGCAGTTCACAAGAACTAATGATGTTTCGGGTAGTTAGAGAACTGAATGAAAGGTTTAATCTGAGGAATCCCAAAATCAATCTTGAAGATAATTGTTTTTGGTAAAACAGGTATAACCATTTCCTAGATCTAGGGAGAAATAGACTGATGACTACTTTGCAGTTTTATTCTAGATCTTCCCTTAAGCCAGGAAAAACATGCAAAAAAAAACAATGTAATTAATTTACAGACTTACCACGTGATACTTTGATCTAACTGCACATTTGGTCATTTACCATTTAATTCTGAAAGGATTGAGATTGCTCTGTGTGTGTGGTGGGGAGCGAGTGTGCTTGTGTGTATCCAGAGTCCTGAGAAAGACTATGTGGCAAAGGCTTAAATTACGACAGCCCAAGAAGGCGCTAAGGTATTTAGGGGCATATTTATACTCCGTTTGCGCCGAATTTGCGTAGTTTTTTTCGACGCAAATTCGACGCAAAACTAACTCCATATTTATACTTTGGCATTAGACGCGTCTAGCGCCAAAGTTCATGGAGTTAGCGTCATTTTTTTGCGTGAACACCTTCCTTGCGTTAATGAGATGCAAGGTAGGCGTTCCCGTCTTAAAAAATGACTCCGATGCATATGCGTCGTATTTATACTCCCGGGCAAAAATGACGCCCGGGAGAGGGCGGGTCTAAAAAACCCTCATTAGCGCCGGATTTTAACGCCTGGGTCAGGGCAGGCGTTAAGGGACCTGTGGGCTCAGAATGAGCCCAGAGGTGCCCTCCCCTGCCCCCAGGGACACCCCCTGCCACCCTTGCCCACCCCAGGAGGACACCCAAGGATGGAGGGACCCACCCCAGGGACATTAAGGTAAGTTCAGGTAAGTATTTTTTTTTTTAAATGTTTGTGGCATAGGGGGGCCTGATTTGTGCCCCCCTACATGCCACTATGCCCAATGACCATGCCCAGGGGACAGAAGTCCCCTGGGCATGGCCATTGGGCAAGGGGGCATGACTCCTGTCTTTGCTAAGACAGGAGTAATTTCAATGGGGGTTGGGCGTCGTGAAAAAATGGCGCAAATCGGGTTGAGCCCATACTCCATTTTCCCCCTACGCCGGCGCTGCCTGGTGTTCGTCGTTTTTTTTAACGCACACCAGACAGCGCCGGCGGCTAACGCCGGCTAACGTCATTGAATAAATACGGCGCCCGCATGGCGCTTCAGAATGGCGTTAGCCGGCGCTAATTTTTGGGGTGCAAAACTGCGTTAGCGCAGTTTTGCATAAAAAGTATAAATATGGCCCTTAGTCACTAGCAAATTTGTTAGCCCAGGTTTGCAATTTACAGGTGCCTGTTCCGAGTTATGCTTAAAAAATGGTGCATACATGTATGTTTTAGTACTTTCAGCACTAAAACCTACATGGCTTCATATTAACAGGCCTTGTTTCCAGTATAGTTTGACAAATTTGATTTGCTGAAGCATAAGCTAGTGTGCACTTCATCTCACATAGTAATTACCGGGTGTGATAAAATGTGCATCACTTGTAATTGTGCTCCTTGTTCAAACAGGTGTTTCTGCAATATCAAATAACAAGGTACTCGTAACCTCCGCCGAAATGTCACTGGCCTGTTACTGCGGTCCAACAGGTGGCGTTGATACATCAAGCATGTGTCACATTTTACGATAAACATGTCAATAGAGTGTTCTGTCTGAAGAACTATATAAATTTGATATTAAAGGATTAATTAGCTACAGACATCAGTAGCAACTGCCGGAACAATCAAAAAAGCGATGTGAATGGTGAATGGCCTGGAGGACATAGAACATTTTAAATCCGAGGGCCTCTTTCTAAAGGGGTCCCTTGAGCTTCTGAAGATTAAAACTATCCACAGCTTATTAGTTGTATAAAAAAAGAATAGTATTATATCGTGCCTCTAGCAGATCTGAAGATCCCTAAGTCTATTTTATGCAATTTATAATGGCCTGGTTTTAATTACTAATTTTCTTGAATTATAGTATGGCTTTCAGTCAAGCAATTATTAAATAGGCGTCTCAAATAAGTGCATTGTTTAACAATTTCCAATTCGGTTTCACATGCAGACCATGATGTTTTGTAATTGTCGATTTCCAAACACTTTAGTTTTGGGCATTTTAATTTTATTTTAGAGAGTTATTGTTGCAATACTTCTTTTATGTAACCACAGAATGTTGTTATCCAGTTGGGTAAGAACTTAACAAGATCATATCAGAACAAGGCCGCCAAAGGAACAGTACCAACCTTGAAAGAAAAGTTATTATTTGTAGCTACTTGCTATTTAGGTTCACAAATTAAATTTAAAAAATCTGCAGGGCAACAGTTAATTCTTGTTTCACCCCACTGTTTACATCAATACTAACTGTTCTAAAGTTCTTTTTTTGATGATTGTAGACATGCAGAGCTTTCAGCTTACAACAACTGAACCAAATTTAGAAAACAGATTTAGTCTATTTGAAATTGAGATAGTTTTACAATTTACTCCATAAGGATTGTGGTCTATCATATTGAATGCAGAGTTGAGATTGAACAAATCCAGAATAAGGAGTTGGTAATGTGTATCTACTCCTGCATTAGCTAAATCACATAATAAACAGCAAGTTGTCATTCTGCGTTGTCCAGGTCTAAATCCTGTTTGGACAATCAAAAGCTATTATTCTTTATCACTAAGCCCTGAACACCCTGCACAACAAGTCCCTAGCACCACCAGAGCATCTCTTTCGGTGACATTTCGGTGGTGCTATTCACTGCACCATATTCACAAGGAGTCGTTAAGTCACTTTTTGTGGCTTAAGGCCTTTTTGTAAATATGGGCCTGTCTGACGCAGTTTTCTGCATCAGAGGGGGCGTGCAATGGGTATTGCTGTGGGCATTCCACCACAACATCCATTGCTTTTGACTCTGCCCCACATTTATGAGAAATTGTAAATCTGTAGGAGCGCCAAAAATTAGCACCACCCCAGGGGTGGCGTGTGCATGGCACAACAAGGAGGCATACTTTTATTCCTCATCATCTTGCATTTTCTATGTGTGCTGCATTCTGCAGAACACATTTAAAGAGCAAAAACGCCATTAATTACTGTTTATGTGCAGGAAGGGACACCTTCTTGCACATAAATAATCATTCTAAAATTACGTTTGGTACTTCTATGTGTGCTGTATAATACAGCTCACATAGAACTGCCAAACTGCCTTGTAGATTGTTTATGTGCAGTCAGGCACACCTTCCTGCACAAAAACAAAAAATCCCCTCAATGCAAACACCCTTGCACTATGGTGCAAGGAGGCAGCTACATTTATTGCTGCCGTAGGGGGAAACGCAGGTGTGCACTGTATTCTTGTATATATGGTGCATTTCTGTGTTTCAAAACTGATGCAGTGCAGCGCTGCTGATTTTGGTGCAGCACTGTTATGTTCCAGTTTGTTGTAAATCTTCCCCCAAGTTTTTACTATTTACCCCTATGGGGAATCAGCACTGATTATAATTTATAATGTCTTGCATCCATTTGAGTCCTCCTATTGTAGTTAAGTATTGTCACTGACCCACACCATGCATTGGGAACAGTCTCAGTGGTAAAAGCAGATTTAAATACTATAAAAGGTATAGAGGTCCCCCATCTTTGAAATTATTTGACAGAATTTGGATTGTATGTAATGTACTATTGAGTGAAAGTGTAGACTGAAAGAATATTGTATCAATAAACTCAAGGTAAATGTCACTTAAAATGCATTTTTTTAGGAATATTGGAAACATTATTGTAAAAAATGTGTTTCTTCTTGCGTTGTTCCCTGTTCCTGTACCACTTTATCAGTTATCCAAGCACATTACCTTCATTATGTTATGTATATAGGTGGCAGACAACCCACATCCCCATTGTCCTCCTTTACCTTCATCCGCTTTTTTCAGTTTTTTTGTTTATTGTTTGACCATTCCTCGCCTCCTCCTCATGACCTGTTTTTTCCCTCTTTTTTGTTTAGTCCGCTACCCGCCCCTTCATCCATCTTATAGTTACATTTCCCACTCTCTGCAGGCCCTGTGTTGCAGGACAGATAGCTTCATTCAGCCTTTGTGCCTTCTTGTTTATTTTTATCACAGGCAGACAGCACCAGAGCACTCTCTTCATTAACGTTTTGTACACTCCCTGAAGTTGGCCAACATTCCGCTACGCTGCTTCACTCAACTTGCATAGCTCTCAACGTATTGACTACCCTGCTTTTCTTTCCTTTGTCCAATTTCTTTCTTAATCTGTGGATCTATGTGCACTTTTCACCTTACTTATACTGTATATGACAACTGTCTTTTAATGCGTTTTTTACAATGTTTTGGATATGCAGTTTTCTGATGTTTCAGTTGCCACAATCTTTTTTCATGATTTTTTTAAGTCCCAATGTACGAATTATCCTTTTTATGCTTAAGTATGTAATATTATTTGTACAATACATTAAAATTCTATTTGAGAGATAATTAGCATTTCCTTATTTTTGTGTTATTTTTGTGATGTAAAATATATTAAATGATAATTCAAGTGCACCCTTGACATAGGTCCTATATGGTATTGCCCTTGCTAGCCAGGAATACAGAAATACCAAAAGCACACAAATGTCAACACCCCTGAAATTTGACACCCCTGCTACACCACCTCTTCTGCTCCTCCTGGAATAGCCTCTAGTTGATACTTATCTTATAGCTGCTGGCATACAGTCCCAAATTAAATCAATTGAGAATTTGAAGCTCACAACTCACCACCCCCTCCATGATTCCTCTAGAACAGCCCTTAACCTGCATCCCACAAACACAAGTAATCGCCACTTATTTAGCTCCAAATGCCAGATGTTAGGCAGAGCCAACAAAACAGCCACAACCCCACTCGCACCACAAATTTAAATCATTCTGGTTACCACCACAATCTGTTATAGCAGATTATTTATGCTAGTTCTCTTCCCATGTTTCTAATATCTCCTATTTACCACTACCTTTAGACACTACAGACTACTTGACTGCGACCTGAGACCAAGGCTCACAAAAATCATCAGTTTCCCACAGCCCTTACAGAAGAAATATTAACAACCAATTATATCCTTGCTTTCACCACTTACAGTTACCAGCAAGTGACAAGGAGCCTATTCACAAAGGCAAACTTACATGCGAGTAAATCTACACATGTAAGCTTACTCATACTTTTGAGTAACTTTACTACTTTTGACTATTCACCATTTACAAGCGCAAAGTTACTCAAAAGTGTAGACTTACGTGTTCAGGGGATTGAGCCAAATCTATGATTGTAAAGTTACTACAACCAAAAAGGAGCAGTAGTACGTCCAGCACACACATGGCAAACCACTGATACTGCACCACTGTCTCATAGAAAATAATGATGACAGGTACTTAAAATTGAACCCCATTGAAAATAATGCTAAAATGAAATATTTTTTTATTTAACCTTTTCTAATTAAAAAATACATGTAACTTTACATTTAAAAATACATTTTAAGTGAGTTTTCCATTAATTCTATGCACAACGGTTTGTAATGTTTAAAATATAATAAGCAAATACAAATAGGATGCTTTCGGTAGAATTTTAAAACTTAGGCCTTCATAACAACCCTGGCGGTCGGTTTTAAAGTGCGGTAATACCACCAACAGGCTGGCGATAATTACCATCAAATTATGACCTTGGTGGTGAGAACTCAGATAGACAGCCACTTTACCACTCCGGCCGCCAGGGCAGAAACAACAGCCACCACGGTGGTAGCCACCTACAGCCAGGTGGAAGTCAATGTCCCGCCCACCGTATTAAGATACTGCAATCCGCCACCTTTTCCACGGCTACTAACAACATCAAAACCTTAGTTGAAACACTGCACAGAAGTGAAATGACTCACCATTGGAGACACAGGGAACAACCAAGCCACCATGGAGCATGTCTCCTAATGATTTTCTACGTGCTGCTCCACCACGAACACCAACAACGGCGAAGATGATGACTGTGAATTCAGCCGCCTAGCACACAAGGGGGGGAGAAAAAGAGAGTGACACACACACACAACACCCCCATCCCCACCACCAACATCATACACACAATCAGCTGCAGTAATAAAACATATATACCCTGTACCTCAGATGAATAATGCAAGGACAACAGAAATTTAGTATAGTGAGTGTAATAAGATCAACACAGTATAAATAAGAAATATGCAAGGTAACTGGTATATACAAATGTACAGTTCAAGGGACACTGCCCAGTCCTCAGGGTGCGTGGGCCACAGGCCAAAGTTCAAGGCCCCACTTGTCACCTGCATCAACACAGAGAGAACACTGCAGGGGAATCAGTTGGAAAATAGGCAGGCACCTTAGGGGGACGAGGAATAGGGGGGCACCTCATCCGGCAGATGGAACAAGACCACTGGGCCCGGAGGGGGCACCATGCCCTGTGCTCTGTCCTGGGGAGTGCAGGGCCACAGTATCTCAAGTGGGTGAGGTGCCTACATGCTGAAGGGGGCAACATGCCCATTGCTTTGTCCTGGGAAGTGCAAGGCCACAGTCTTTCAAGTGGGTGACCTGCCCACATGCTCTGGAGGGGACAACATGCCCTGTGCTCTTTGTCCTGGGGAGTGCAAGGCCACAGTCTCTCAAGTGGGTGACTTGCCCACTTGCCCTGGAGGGGGCATTGTGCCCGGTGCTCTTGATCCTGGTGAGGCTGGGGTGGTGGGTGTCTTACCCACTGGTTCTCGAAGGGGCATCCTGTCCTCTGCTCTTGATCCTGGGGAGGCTGTGTTTGGAGGGTGTCTTACCCACTGGTTCTGAAGGGGGCATTGTGCCCTGTGTTCTTGATCACGGAGAGGCTGGGGGTGGTAAGTGTCTTACCCACTGGTTCTGGAGGGGACATCGTGCCCTCTGCTCTTGATCCTGGGGAGGCTGGTGTTGGTGGGTGTCTTTCCCACTGGTCTGGAGTGGGCATTGTGCCCTGTGCTCTTGATCCTGGGGAGTGCAAGGTCACAGTCTCTCAGGTGGGTGACATACCCATTGAATTTGCAGGGGGCAGGCTGCACAGCAGCCCATGGACGCAGGATTGCATACCGTCCGTCGGCGGTGGTGGCTGCTTAGTGCTGGTAGTGGTGGTGGTGCTGCTGCTGGTGTGGGGAGGCTCCAGCCCATCTCTGTGGTAGTTTGCACTCTTGCTCTGGGCAAGACTGCTGTTTTAAGGATGACAGTACTTGTGTTTGTAGGTGAATATGCCTATCCTACAACAAGTTGCAACTGTAGTCCCAATACTTGCGGCTCACTAGCAATACCTCACCAACAACCCAAACGGTTAAAGGTGATTTGTGGTAGCCTTTACGCATGGACTCAGAAGTATGACATCTCAGGGAGTGTCGTGGTTAAACGGAGATTACCCCTTTCCCACAGATATATTATGTCTCAACCAAACACAGGCAATACCGAAGATGCAGTAATGTTTCAATAGTTTTTATTTAATACAATGTGGTAAATTGTATTGGCTGCAATGATTAAGATAATGAACAGTACAAGAGATAGAATTGTAAAGACAAGGGTCATGAATATGAAGACCCCCACCATCTTGTATTGGCATAGAAAGACATAAAGTGTATCATTAGTCCGTATACCCTATCATAATAAGCCTAACCTTCTATCTAGAGGAATGCTGTGTATGTTAAACCTAATCTGCCAAAGCCATGTCCCTAGAAGGAGCCCCAACCCTAGTTACTTTGAATGAGGTCTCGAGCTTAGACTTCGGTAGAACACAAATTCCGGGTCAGCGTCAAGGTGACTTGCAGGATCAATAGCAGCGATGGTATCTGGTCGGAATCCCTCAGATCATCTGTCTAAAGTGTGGTGTCCAAAACAAATAAAGGCTGAGAACGCAAGTTGTAAATTGGAAAGAAAATATAATTGATATTGAATAGAAAAATGAACTGACAAGGGATATTCGTAGTGTGTCTAATATATACAGGGCTTTATTTATACTTTTTGGTGCAAAACTGCACTAACGCAATTTTGCACCAAAAAGTTTTGCACCAGCTTGCACCATTTTTTAGCACCAGCTGGGCACCATATTTATGGAATGCTGCAAGCAGGTGTAAAGGGTAGGCTAGCATTAAAAAAATGACGTTAGGCCGGTTAGAGTCAAAATAAATTACTCTACCCAGATTAGCGTCATTTTTTGACGCTAAGGGGCATATTTATACTCTGTTTGCACTGAAGTAGCGTTGTTTATTTTTACTCTAATTCGGTGCAAAACTAACTCCATATTTATACTTTGGTGCTAGACCCATCTTGCACCAAACTTATGGAGCTAAAGTAATTTTTTGGAAGTGGAAACCTACCTTGCCTTAATGAGATGCAAGGTAGGCGTTCCCTTGCAAAAAATGACTCTATGGCCTTAACGCCATATTTATACTCCCATGCAAAAATGGTGCAAGGGAGGGGTCAAAAAATGGGGCAAAGCTTGCTTTGCCCCATTTTTTAAAGCCTGGGTCAGGGCAGGCGTTAGGGGACCTGTGGGTATATTTCCATGGTGGAATACCATGGAATAAGCTCACAGGTGCCCTCCCCAGGCCCCATGGGCACCCCCACCCACAACAGTGGGACTGCGGAGGATGGGGGACCCCAACCCAGGTAAGTACAGGTAAGATTGCATTTTATTTTTGAAAGTGACATAGGGGCCCCTGAAATGGGCCCCCATACATGGCACAGGGTGCAATGGCCATTCCCAAGGGACCCTTGTCCTCTGTGCTAGCCATTGTGGTGATCGGCATGACTCCTGCCTTTTCTAAGGCAGGAGTCATGTGGCATGGTAGGTTTAGCTCCATAAAATGATGCTAATCTAGTTAGAGTCATTTTTTTTACTGTTACCTGCCTAAAGTAATTTTTTGGGTGCTAAGCCCTCTTCTACTATACTGACAGCCCCACCCGACTAAAGTCATTTTTTTTTTACTCTAGCCTACCCTTTGCACCGGCTTGCACCATTCCATAAATATGGTGCCCGGCTGGTACACAGAAATGGTGCAAGCTGGTGCTAAACATTTTGGTGCAAAACTGAGTTAGTGCAGTTTTGCAGCAAAAAGTATAAATCAGGGCCAATATTTTGTAAGTTTGCACCACTTTTGAGTCAAAAAATGACGTTAATGCGGCGCAAAAAAAGTATAAATCAGGGCCTGGGTGCTAGATGGGTCTAGCACCAAAGTATAAATATGGAGTTAGTTTTGCACCGCATTAAGTTAAAAAAATGACTCTAATTCCATGCAAAATATGCTGAAGAGTATAAATATTCCCCTAAATATGGCGTTAAGGCCATAGATTCATTTTTTGCACAGGAACACCTACCTTGCATCTCTTTAAGGCAAGGTAGGTCTCCACTTCCAAAAAATGACTTTAACTCCATAAATTTGGTGCTAGACGGGTCTAGCACCAAAGTATAAATATGGAGTTAGTTTTGCACCGAATTAGAGTAAAAAAAAATGACGCTAATTCGGTGCAAACAGAGTATAAATATGCCCCACAGTCTTTAATCATAGGTTCATAGATCCATTCAAAAAACATTTAGTGATAATTGTGTAGAAACATATCAATCATTGATTCATGAGTGCACCCAAAAGGTTGATGAAGGTAAGTTGACAGTAGTAGCCTTTGTAGTATGCAAAATATATACAGTCTTAATTCATAAATTCATAAATCCATCCAAGAGCATTTGGTGATTGTAGTACAAAAAAGTCAGTAGCTGATTCATGAAGGCTTCCAAAAGGTTGGTGAAAGTGAGTCAGTAGCAGTAGCTGACACGTGTTTCGCCCTCTATTGTCAATTCACCTGGGGCTTTCTCAAGGCAGTATGATGGTCATGTTTATACTGCGCAGTAATGATTGGTCCGAATACCCAGGAAGAGTAGGATTTATGAAAGAGCCGGCAGCAGTTTACCAATCGTGCGTCTTAGTCAGACGCCATCTTGGTGTGATGTAAAGTGTGATGTATTTATACAGATCTACTTGGACCCCTGACGTAGGTTGTTCCAAAACAATAGATAACACTGCATGCTTGGGATGGTAATTTCTAATGTGGGCACCTACAGTTTATTTGTCTTTGTTGTATGAGTTGACGCCTTAGCGCGGTGACGCTGATAAGATCACTCTAAACAAAAGGGCCTAACTATAAACAAAGCAGCCATCTTAGAAGAATTAATTAAATAAATGGTCTAAGACAGAGCAACCTAAGTAGGTTAAAAGTCACTAGGTGACGGGGGCATGAGTCTGCAAGCCAAAGGCTAAGCTCACTCCTGTTATCCCATTAAAACAAACTCGGATTCACTACACCCTCCCCATTGCTTTAACAAGTATGACACCAGCACTGGCCGCCACCGAAGGTGAGGTAATCCAAAAGCTAAAAAAGCTGCTCTGAACTAAAAGCGAAGCAAAAAAAAAAAAAAGTTAAAAACATAGTTAAAATTGAATGTTTAAAACATACTAAAGAGACTTAAAGTCAATCATGACAAGCACAGCAGGCCAAAGTAAATCATTGTGGCATGGAACCACAGTCATGATCTTGAAGACTAGCTCCGAAGTCACCTTGCAAAAAGTCATCAAAAAATGAGGCCAAAGTGTCTGATGTAAGATCGATCACTTGGGCGGAGGGATTCACAGAGCAAAAGTGCGCAATAGTCTCATGTGCGGGTCCACCTGCGTCAGTGCCATTGTCCGTAGATGGTAGAACCAACTCTGAGTGTTCAGAAGTGGCCTCTCAGATCAGCCTTAGTCTCATGGGGCACGACCGTGTATGAACCCTCATCAGGGACATCAGCTGTTCTGGGTCCACAGGCGATACAGGCAGGACGGCAAGACACACAGTTGGCAAAGTTTGAAGAAGCACCATACGCAGTGAAAAACCGGCTGCACGCACCAGAGGAGTGGTCGAAATGACAATGACCAATTGCACTCTAGTTCCTCCAGCAATGAAGCATCGAAGATCTGAACCATGAGTTCACAGCACAGTTGTGCTGGTGGCAGTGGCTCCATCGCTCAGTGTAGCTATAAAGAGACAACCACTGTTAATCAGAAAAAGCAGTAGTATTCCACCAAATAATGCCAAAGTTATAGGAAAGCCACCAAACACACTTGAAAAGAGTGAATGGATGGCTGACGGTATGACTCCGAAGATAGCCTGTAAGAAGGACACAAATCCAGACCTGACAGCCTTAAAGAAGTGGACAATCCCAGTAGTGCTCGAGGCATTGAATATTCTGGATACCAGCTCACTAAAGTGCTTGTGGAAGTTGGTATTTAATAGAGATTGTATCTCGGCTGATGATCTCGCAATCTGGAGTGCATACGTCTCTCTACAGGATGTCAACGTGACCTGTTCCTGAAACAGTAGCGCCTTTAGTCTACTCAGCTTGTCATAATTCACATTCATAGTATCAATGTGAGGCCACATTTCTGATGCCTTTATCTTTTGTGTGGGGGGGAAATTAAACATGTCCACAACACGTAACCACCTTAGAGGCCGAAATTGTGTAGGCAATGCCCGGTTGCATATCGCAACAGCTTTGATCGTTCATCACCACGTAACTGCCATTGGTAAGTACATGAAATGCTGGTTGAATCAAAGAGACAGGAGAACCCTTCAGAAAACAGGCCAAGTTCGCGACCCCTGCATTGCAGTGGCTGTGAAAGGACATCTGATTGCAGATCATAGAATCACTAACAGTAGTCTCACAGTCACTTCTGCTAAGAAAGACTTCTGTTTCGCCGTTCAGACATTTATAATCCAAAGACAACTCCTACTCTTCCTTAATATAGCTATCAACCAAACGCTCAGACCTGCCCACGGCAAGATGTTTCAAGCACTTCGAAAAACGAAAGTTTGATATGGGCAGATTAATAATGCCATGTATGAGCCAGACAGTAAATGGACTCTCTACAATCATAAAAGGCAACTTTTCCAGCATGGTGAAACTCGCTTCCATTTTAGCCATCGTCTGTTGTTTCTCAGAGAGATTAAAAGCAGCGAACAGTTCACTACCGTTAATGTATCTCCATGTAAAACGGCCATTTTTCAATGTTTAAAACGTCCAACCAAGCTGCATAATAGAACACAGCTGACTTTGTCCATGGTATAAACTGGACATGTCTGACTGAATAATATCAATCTTAGAAGACACTATATTTGTGAGCAAATAAATTCTGTTGGACAGGGTGTTCATGCCGTTATCGACAACCGCTAAAGTTCTTTCTAAGTTTTCCTTATCTATCTAGCTTAAACGTGCAGCGGCTTCTATCTGAGAAAGTTTCCATATCTCATTATATATTGCATATACAAATCTTTTAGAGCGCTGTTTCCTAGGACCTAGCAGGAAGTCCTGCAAGTCTATATTTCCAGAAAGTGTGTTCAGGTGTTCTTTAACTGTGACCAACATGTTAGACTGTACCCATTGTTTACACAGTTTACCCACACTGTTCGTAGTGACTAATGTATCAAATGTTAGGCAGAACCAAAAATAGTTCCATGGATATATCAAGTAGTTATTTTTAAGCCATTGACATAGCTTGCGTGTCGTTGAATAATTTAAAGCGTACAAGTGGATGAGTCTGAAGAAAAGTCATCAATATCGACGAAGTAGCAAGAGCCAGTCTCTGCAAAAACAGGCGCAAGTTCAGTACATGTAGATGTGTTGACTTCTCGTGGGGGGCTCATAATAAATTGTGCCATTAGTCTGGGATGTAATGGTGTATAAAACGGCAAATTCCTGACCAGATGTTGTCGTGAAAGTGTTGACTGGAACCAGCAAGAGCTCATTCTCCGCCCTTCCCATGGTCGAGGAAGAACTTATAGCATTGTTGAGCATTGTAACATAGTCCATAGTAGTATTGGTCATTGGTATTCTGAAGAGGAATGTCCTGTTGGGTAGTGAGAGGGGATCAGGAACCACCCAAGGGACCTCTGGGTCTACTGTGCAGGATCGGCCACATGGTGTAGTTTGACACTGTCAATTGAAACAAATCTGTTTCCTCTGGAACCAGGCTATGGTGGTAAGATTACATTTCTGGTACCTTTTATTCCCCTGACTGAGACTGGTGCTCTGTAGGATGGACCGAATTCCTTCTTTACCACGATCTTTTCACGTTCCAGATCCCCAACTGTAGGAATCCAGCCAGTGGAAGTTGTTGGAATATCCTTTATTCCTAAAGTGGCAGCACTGGTGGATGAGTTTTCATCTCAAAATTGTTGAAGCTCCTGTAAAACAGTGAGACGTTCATTTATGTCAAAAGGTGTGTCTGCTGCCACCATACTAGAACCATCAAGATCTAGGACATACATAGTTATCCCAAAGAGAACCTCATAGGGAGTTTGTCCTCCCAAGGACTGTCTTGCCAGATTATTCAGTGTTCTCTGGACCCCATATATGTAATAAAGCCAGCTGAGGCCAGAACCTAATACTCTACCTGTTAAGGAATGCTTTAGATCACGGTTCCACCTCTCCATGACTGAATTTCCCTCGGGATGGTATCGTGAGGAGTAATGGAGTTCAACATCCATCGTGCCCATGGTGTCTCTGAATGCCTTACAGGCAAATTCAGGGCCCTGGTCCGAGTGGAATTTTGCAACTGCATATGTACCGATAAAGATCAGCAAATATTTCATAACAGTTTGAGCGTCAGCCGACTGCTGTGGCCATACCCACAGGAATCTAAAACAAGAATTTACAGTGACTAGAATGTATTTGTATACACCATCTGGTTGGAATGGACCACAGTGGTCCAGGTACACTCATTGCAATGGCCTACTGGACACAATGAGGGATGTCTGTGGTGGGCGTTTGATATTAGAGTCCTTTATTTGCTGGCAAATGTCACAACAAAGGACACATTGCTTTGTCTTTGTATAGACACGGCCACCAGAATCTTCTCTGTAGGAGTGTTACTGTGGCCGAAATACCAGCATGAGCAGAACCGACACCCTCATGCGCTGCTTTCACTAGATCTAATTTCTGGTCTTTGTTGGGGATTGCTCAATCTCCAACCCCAGGAAGCGTTGCATAAGCAACATTCTGTGCACTGATATGGTATGAATATTTTGTAGGGTATCCTTTTGGGAGAGACTTGCCTTCAGCCAAAGCTTTCACAGCAGTCATTATTTCATTATCCAATCTCGTATGGGAATGAGTCACTGCAGCCACAGAAGCCGTAACTACTGCGGATTTGGCTGCTTCGTCAGCCAAAGTATTACCTATAATGTGTACTCCTACATGTTGGTAGCCCAATGTATGTACTACATGGACACACTGTAGCTTCTCCTTAAGATCAGCCACCCTCCCCCACAATTTCTTGTGTTTTATGGTGTTCCCTTTAGAATCTCTGAACCCATTCAGTTTCCAGTGATTAAGATAATTATCATAAGACTGAACGCAGTAATATGAATCACAGACTATCAAAGTCAGTCTTTCTGTCTTGTTTTTTTCTAGCGCTAAAATAAGGGCTTCAAGTTCAGCCGAGGGTCTGCTTGTAGGTATTGTGAGGGTGGAAAATTCCATCCTTCATCGCTCCACTCACGGCTGCGCAAGTGGCTGAGTATTGATGTTTGGTACTTACAGCTGAACCATCAGTATAAATGACAGCATCATAGTTGTCTAAAGGTAAAAGATGTAGTGGAGCAGGGCACTGTTGTTCGTATTGGAGAAGTTCTTGTGTCTGAAGTTTCGGATCAAAAATATAATCTACATCAGTAGCTGTCAGAGAAGCTGCCCAATGAATCTAGCGTGGGTGTAGTGCTTTAGCATTAGGAATGCTCACTTTGGTGACGGCCTCTAGTGCCGGCACCGGGGCAACGACAATGATGTGTTTCCCCTGGACAAATGGTCCCTCTTTTCTGACAGCCATCTGAACCGCAGTTAGAATTTTTTCTATGGGCGCAAAGCGTTGCTCTGCATTCGAGTATAGATGAGATTTATATGCTATGTGCACTGTGTCATCCTCATTGAAGGTGACACACGTGAACCCAAGGCCACCAGCAATTATTCTGATGACCACATTTTTCTTGTTGTCACAGGTGTGTAAGTGTTTGGCTTCTAGCATGTCCTGTTGCAAATCCCTAAGGATGTGTGTGTGTTCAATTGTCCAGTGTCTGCCAGAAAAGTCTGGACGTATGAAGTCATATAGGGCCTGATTTTTACCGCCAGGGCCGTGGTCCGCGGGAGCACCGCCAACAGGCTGGCGGTGCTCCTTTGGGCATTCTGACCGCGGCGGTACAGCCGCGGCCAGAAACGGAAAGTCGGCGGTGTACCGCCGACTTTCCGCTGCCCAGGGGAATCCTCCATGGCGGCGCAGCTTGCTGCGCCGCCATGGGGATTCTGACCCCCATACCTCCATCCTGTTCCTGGCGGTTTCAGCCGCCAGGAACAGGATGGCGGTATGGGGTGTCATGGGGCCCCTGGGGGCCCCTGCAGTGCCCATGCCATTGGCATGGGCACTGCAGGGGCCCCCGTAAGAGAGCCCCAATTTGAATTTCAGTGTCTGCTTAGCAGACACTGAAATTCGCGACGGGTGCTACTGCACCCGTCGCACCCCTTCCACTCCGCCGGCTCCATTCGGAGCCAGCTTCCTCGTGGAAGGGTGTTTCCCGCTGGGCTGGCGGGCGGCCTTTTGGCGGTCGCCCGCCAGCCCAGCGGGAAACCCAGAATAACTGCGGCGGTCTTTTGACCGCACAGCGGTATTCTGGCGGTCCCAACCAGGATGGCGGCGTCCGCCGCCGGCCGGGGTCAGAATGACCCCCATAGTGGCTTAATGCGTTGTGCATAGCTAGGAATGTATGTTCTGCCGAAATTAAAGAAACTGAGCAATGACTGTAGTTTCCTTAGCGTATTTGGTGGGTGCAGTTGTGCACATTTTTCTAGGAAGTGTAGGGCCAGGCTCTTTCCTTCGTTCAATAGCACATATCCCAGGAAAAGTACACTGAGAAAGGCGATCTTACTTTTCTTAAAGTTTAATTTATAGATGACTTCTGCAAACCCGAAAACTATGCGATCGACTCTCACAAGATGAATGTTCAGGTCGTCGTCTGTGAGATAAATGTCATCCACATAGGATAACGCCTCAGGATCAATATCATGTAATATTGACGTTACTCGGGCTGAGAACAGCCCTGGGCTGTTCTTATAGCCTTGGGGTAGACCGCAAAAGCATTTTTGTAAGCCAAATGAGAATGCACTCAGGTCCCTACTTTCTTCCGCTAAATTCTGGCAGACAAACCCGTTGGATATATCCCACATCGTTTTATATTTTTTCCGCTCTATATTATTTATTAGTGCCGTACTATGTGAATTTTGTATAGCATATGTACGGGTATGGCTGTTTAAATTACTGTAATCTAAGACTATTCTGTAAGAATGGTCTGGCTTCACAACAGGGAATAATGGATTTTTCATTGCAGAGGCACAGGGCTCAATTACCCCCTGATATTCCAGCTGAGTGACGATCGCCCTCACTGGAGCTTTCCCCTCATGTTTAACTGGATATTGTGGTTGAGGCTGGGGTGTAAACCTGATAGGTATTATATGACACAGAGACTCCCTGTCCCAACCTACATGATTGTGATATAATGCAGGTGCCTGTGCTAGAGCCCAACTGACAGCGCAGGCTTCCTTTTTAGCCACTGGAACAAGATTGGAGAAACAGGGTAAAATGACATTTTACCCATGTGGGAGCTTACGTACGTGTTCAGACGGCCAATCTCTTTCGGCCAATAGGATGTCACAATAAAGTTCGTCCCAAAAAATCACATCAATGGTGCGTTCCACTTCTCCCTCAATTTGGATCTTTAAATCATAAAGTCTATCTGGTGGCAGTACATGCTTGTCTGCTGTTTAAACCACAACAAAATCGCTAGTTGCTGTTATGTCCAGATGTTCCCTCAGACTCTGGCGACATATTGTGACTTCTGCTGCGCTGTCTAGCAGTGCACTGCCCACGTCTTTTTCTTCAGCAAAGTTCTCAAGTGTATTGGCATTTTTAAGCGATATTGCTGCCACCTTTTTCTTTTTAAACTGTGGCTGTTGATGTGAAGTATTCTCTTCTTTCTTGACTGTAGATTGTGGTGAGTCTTTCTTTTGTTTCACGTATTCAGGACATCGGTCAGGACGGCACCTTCTCTCGCTACACCTATCCGGAGCGTCCTGAAAGCAAGAAGAGGGACCTGAATCAGTATATCTATCAGGAGTTCTAATATTCTCCCTATTTATGAGAGTATATCTCCTCTCGGAGTTCCCTGGATGTGGAGAATCTGTTTTCTGCTTCTGTCTTTCTTTAAATTGTTTTGGCTTCTCCCAGCGATTTTTCAAACTCTCTTGTGTCTGTTTAGTACCTTCCTTAGGGGTGGTACTGTGTACTTCCAATTTCTTTGGCTTGGCTCCCAAACTATCCCGTTCTATACTAGTATAGGTATTGGAACATTTCTTGGTAGCTGTCTCTCTTGTTCCAAATGTGGAGTTTCTCTGAGAAGCTGGTGTATAGCCAGTGCTATTGCTTCCCCTTTAATGTTACTTAGTATTATCGAGGATACAGCGTCAAAATTACGCATTCATTTCATCCCCAAATCTAGGGCAGGGGCTGACCTGTGCTCATTCTGAATTTGTTTTAACACTTCCGGTAAATTGGAAAGTGTTGGGGTACCATGTGTGGTAGTATATATTGCAGCGAAGACTGTACCCCATGTGGCACAGTCATCCACCGAGGGAACTATCCCAAAGGGCAAGCACATTGTTAGAATTCTATGTTTCTCCTGTGGTCCCATATGGGGAAATTCAGCTTCCACCTGATTTGTTTTCTGGGCTATCCAATAAGGTATTTTCTCCTGTTCTGTGGGTATTTTACCCATAATAGTATGTACTGTTTGTGGATTAATCCCAGTAGTCAATTGATATCCAGCAGGTGCTGGTGGTGCTGGATGCACTGGTGTTGTGTTCAAAGTCCACATTACGAACTGAACAAGCCTTCTATATGATGTTACAATTTCATTATATATGTTCCGCAGATCTGCTACTGGCATATTTTGTATATCTGGGTGAGGTGTGTATGTGGCAAACATAGGCCATGTTGGTCCGTCCTTACTTAAAGGACCTAATCTCACTCATTGCATAACATGTGGTAGGGTGCCTTCAAACCTGTTCTGATGGTCTTGATAGGTGAGCGGTATTTCGTGATACTGGTATGCTTGGTACCGTTGAGGTACATTACCAATTCTATATGTGTGAAAAGTGGCTGACCTGGTGTCTTCCTCAGGAAAGGTGACCCTGGCATAGAACGTTTCTGTTTGGTAAGCTTCATTAGCTTCCACTATGAAAGTGACGTCCCCGCCCTCTTCTCTTGAGCCGTGCTCTATTAGATGTAATGTTAATGCTTGTCTAGCATTTTCAGGAATGTCTATGGCGTTAGCCATATTGAAAAATGGGTAAAGAGATGGAACACCAAGTGGGGAGTAAAAGTCCTTCTTAAGAGTTTGAGCTTGAACAACCTACAACCTAATTAGGTGTTCCCTGTTCAGCTGAGGAGGATTTTCCCAAAGACCACAGACGTCTCTGTATAATGGTACTTAGGGTACCTGTCGTTTTGTGAGACAGTGATATTTGGAGTACCCTTAAATTAGTGCCTAAACACCATCATTGGTGGCGCCATTTCGTAGTTTGGACTCTATCTCTGGGCAAGACTGCTGACAGTACTTATGTTTGTAGGTGACTATTCCTATCCTACAACAAGTTGCAATTGTAGTCCCAAACCTTCCGGCTCACTAGCAGTACCTCACCAACAACCCAAACAGTTAAAGGTGATTTGTGGCAGCCTTTACGCATGGACTCAGAAGTATGACATCTCAGGGTGTGTCGTAGTTAAGCAGAGATTACCCCTTTCTCACATACATATTATGTCTCAACTAAAACACAGGCAAAAACGAAGATGCAGTAATGTTTCAAAAGTTTTTATTTAATACAATGTGGTAAATTGTATTGGCTGCAATGATTAAGATAATGAACAGTACAAGAGATAGAATTGTAAAGATGAGGGTCATGATTATGAAGACACCCACTACCTTGTATTAGCATAGAAAGACAAAAAGTGTATCATATGTCCGTGTACCCTATCATAATAGCTCTAACCCTCTACCTAGAGGAGAGCTGACTATGTTAAACCTAATCTGCCAATGCCATGTCCCTGGAAGGGGCCCCCAACCCTGGTTACCCTGAATGAGGTCGAAGCTCAGACTTCGTAAGAACACGAAGGCCGGGTCAGCATCAAGGGGACCTGCAGCATCGATAGTAGCGATAATATGTGGTCGGATTCCCTCTGATTCTCTGTCTAAAGTGTGATGTATTTATACAGATCTACTTGGACCCCTGACGTAGGTTGTTCCAAAACAATAGATAACGCTAATGTGGGCACCTACAGTTTGTTTGTCTTTGTTGTATGAGTTGACACCTTAGCGCGGTGACACTGATAACATAACTCTAAACAAAAGGGCCTAACTATAAACAAGGCACCCATCTTAGAAGAATTAATTAAATAAATGTTCTAAGACAGAGCAAGCTAAGTAGGTTAAAAGTCACTAGGTGACGGGGGCATGAGTCTGCAAGCCAAAGGCTCAGCTAACTCCTGATATACCATTAAAACAAACTAGGATTCACTACATCCCCTGCAGCCTCAGACGGCTGCCCAGTGGTGGTGGTGGTGCTGTTGGTGGTGGGAGGTTCCAGCCTATCCCCTGCAGCTTTGGACGGCTGCCCACTGGTGGTGGGGTGCTGCAGCTGCTTTTGGTGGGAGGCTCCAGCCCATCCCCTGCAGCCTCGGATGGCCACACAACCATGGTTGGTGGTGGGGGCTCCATCTGAGACCCTGCCCAAGGCCCCTTGTCCTTCCTGCCTGCTGGTGCTGGCTCCTTGCCCTTCCTGTCAGCAGCTGTGGCTGGCTCCATGCCCTCACAGGCAGCAGCTGGGGCAAGCTCCTTGCCCTTCCTGGCAGCAGCTGGGGCTGGCTCCTTGCTCTTCCTGGCAGCAGCTGGGGCAGGCACCCTTACCTTGAGGCTGCCTGGTGCAGGCTCCTTCACCCTCTGCACAAGTGTCCTGGATCCTTTTCCACCACGAGAGAGTGTGGAGACTACTGGGCCCATTGACTGGTTGGCTGAGGTGCTTTCCTAGGTTTTTTCTACCATGGTCAGAGGTGAAGGATGGGGAGGGGTAGGGGTAGGGAAGAGGTCAATGGTTGAGAGGAAAAGTTTCTTAGGGACATTGGGGCGGGAAGAGGGTGAAGGTTTAGGAGTGTAGGAAGAGGGAGTGGTTGTAGGAGGTGTCTGTCTGCTGAGTTTGAGTGCAGGTGCATGGGCCGGATGCTGTTGTGAGGTAGATGGCTGTTGGGTGTCTGAGTGCTTGCATTTGTGACAAACTGGGAGGGAGGTGGCGGAGGAGGAGGAGAAGGGGAGACAGTGGAAATTGTGGATGTTGGTATGTCTGCATCTGGATGGTGTTTGTGTGATTGCCTGTGGGATGATGTGTGGTGCTTGTGTTTGCCAGTGTTTGCTTGTGTTTGCCAGTGCCACTCTTGTGTGTTGTCTTGTGTGCATGCTCATCTGCCTGTGTGCTTGGGATGGGTTTGGGTTGAGGGGAATGGGATTGGGAAGAGGAAGTTGGAGGGCGAGGATGGAAACAGGGACAATGACTGCCATTAGAGAGGAGGCCAGAGCCTGAATCAATCTCTGTTGGGCTGCCAAGCCAGTGTGAATGCCCTCCAGAAATACATTAGTTTGTTGTATCTGGGCTGCCAGCCCCTGGATGGCATTCACAATGATTGACTGCCAAACAGAGATGGATCTCAGGAGGTGCCTGGGGTGAAGGAGATGCCCACCCTCCTGGGTAAGCGGGCACGGGCAACTTGATGAGGGGCTTCTGGGAGGGTGATGCTGGTACGGAGGTGGTGGCTGTACCTGTCGCTGGGGTGGTCACAGAGGAGTCCACCACCACCAGGGAGCTTCCATCAGAGGAGGTATCTGTGTCTGAACTGTCCCGTCCAGTCTCCGCAGTGGTGCTCCCCTCGCCCTCCATCCCACTGGTGCCCTCAGTGTTGGTGGACTCTGCCTCCTGGGTCCTGTGGAATGCAGTGCCCTTCGTCGCCAGTGCCTCTGCTCCTCCGCCAGATGATGCTACTGCACACAACGACAGGGTGACAAAACAAAAAGAGGGGTGGAAGTGGCAAAGATTACACCTGGTCAATGGCTGCACCAACACCATTGTTAGCATACACACCACTCTCACACACAGGGAACTGGCCTACACACTATGCATTGCACTACCAATTATATTGCTAGCCACCAAGGCATGAGGAGGGACCCACGGAGCCCTGACCAGTTGTGGATGCCTACGAGCAAGGTAGCAGGATTATCCCTTCAGGACCCTGGCCAGGATACTTGCTGTTCTGGTTGTGTCAGCGGTATTGCTATCTCTATCCAGTTGCAATTGTTTGTAATCATAAGGGGTTGTGGGTAATGTGGGTATGTGTTTTATAGTGGTCTGAGTGGGTAGGCGTGGCGTGTCTATGGGTGTCAGATGTGTGTTATTTAAATTGTCTAATGTGGTGGTGTTTTGTATGCATGTGTGTATTTTGAGGGCAGCGGTATGTACCACCATTGGTTTACCACCATTGAATGTCCGCCGTGGTGATTCGTGGGTCATAATGTGATGGGCGTTGTTCTGTCGGCGTAATGGTGTGAGTTTGGATACCGCCAGTTTATCACTGACCTTTGGTGTGTCATAATATGGTGAATGGATATCCGCCCCGGCGGTGGTATGTTGGTGGCAGTCAGCGTGGCTGTTAGTAGGATTTACCGCCAATGTCATAATGAGGGCCTTAATGTTTCTTTAATTTAATATAGTTAAACTAATGTAATAAATATTTTAAAAATAAGGTAATAGTTCGAAGTTACCACCAGTAACTTTCACATTTAGACATAGAACCTTGTTTTATTTTAACTGTAGAACAATCTACAAACTTTTACAACATTCATTTTAAATTTAAGTCTAAAATGCAATAATTTTAAATAGATTTAGTTAAACTACATTATTGTTCTGAAGATTAAATTATGAAAATAATTTCTATTGAAAGTAAAATAATATATGTGTATTATCTATTATAACTGTCTAAACGGGATGCAGAGAATTGATTAAACATAGTTTCATAATTTTTTAGTAGAAGCCTTTTTTTATTTAATTTATATTCCAACCAATGTAAATATTTGGATTTAATTTAACATTATTCATTTTAAACTTTGTACAAGCACGACCCCGTTTTTAGTAGGGCAATCTTTTGCAATCCACCTAGCTTTAATGGGCATGAGGCGCATGATTTTTGGAATGCAATAAAGCACTGTGTGGTAGCACATTGCTATTTGCAGAGAGCACATTTTCTATTTAAATGGTCACTAAATTTGAAAAGTCATACAGTTTTACTGAGAATTATATACTACACACAAATTATAATGTGTGAAAATTGAGTTTTAGTGAATATTTATTCTTTGCCATCAGCAAGTGTTTTGTTTTGTTCAGATACTTCTAAAATCTTTAAATCCATTACTCTTCAGAATCACAAAAAATGTGCGTCATTTTGCCTTCCTAACTGTTGTATATTTACAGTTCATTTACAGGTGTTACATTTTATTGTGTGTTGGGAAAAAATTACATCCTTCTACTTTCAGTTTACACTTTTTGTACCTCAGCCGGATTGTCACATAATCTACTTGATTTTGCTGCAAACTAAGAGAGTTGATAAACACCAGTCTTTGTGTTAAGAATTAAACAGCAGATAACATAGATTGACATATGACTCTGTCTTTGAAGTGCAGCAAATGTGACATGGTAAATACAGAATTTAGGGCCAGATGTATCAACCATTTTTGCATTCGCAAACGGTGCGAATGGCCGTTTGCGAATGCAAAAATGCCTTTCAGTATTTATGAAAGGCATTTGCAACGCAATTTTAAGGAATCGCTAAAATAGCGGTTCCTTAAAATTGCGACCCCATTTAGAGAATCGCAAATTGGAATTCTCTAAATAAGAAATCGCAAATAAGGAATTCTTATTTGCGATTTCTAAGCTACAAGTAACAAGCAATTCCTTAATGCGAATTGGGCATTAAGGAATCGCTATTACCACCAAGCTGAACTTAGTGGTAACCATGTGCAAATTTAAAAAATGCATTAAAAATACATTTTTAAAATTGACATGTAATGCCCACATGCCCCTTTGGCATGTGTGCGCCTTACATGTCTTTTAAAAAATTATTGGGGTGCAGCAGAAGGGGCCTTAGGTCCCCAGCACCCTGGGGTTTCCATTTCCCAAAATTGCGATTTCCATTTAGGAATTCGCAATTTGGGAAATGCAAAAAATTCGCAAATATGGGCCTACAGGCCCATAGGTGCAAATGGGGCTGGTATCACAATTTGCGATTCGGTAATAGCATTTGCGATTTTTAAGAAATCGCTATTACCGAATCGCAAATATGATACATACCATTTTGCGACTCAAAAGTAGCGATTTCTTAAAAATCTCTGAACTGGAGTACATTTCCTACTGTTCCATGTCCTTTTTAGTTGTGGTAACTTTAAAAGCGCTATTTGTAAATCGGAATGGGCGTTTGTTTTTGTGGGTGGGTGAACATGCCTCCCTTAAACGCTCCTTACTTCTCACAAGGAGGTGTTTCAAGCTTCACTTAGAAAGAGTGCTCCCAGTTTTGTGCATTATGCCATGTTTCTTTAAAACTGTAAGCACGATATACTCGCTTTTCTAAAACAATTGTAAAAAACGTTTCTCTGGAATTCTTAGAGCATAAACAACTTTGTAAACAAACTGCATCTGTGGATATAAAATTAAAAAACATGTAACAGTTAGATGAGATCTAAGTAAAACCACAATAGGTCACTGGCACTTGCACTCGGGCCACTGAGGAAGTTCAGCTAGTGATCCCGATCCTACCGTACAGAAACGGACACATTCTTCAGTATGGTTTGAGCATATGTTGCTTGATGTTAATATGAATGCTATCCAGAATGTCAAAAGTAAGAGCAGCAAAGACTAGTATTAAGATATCAATATGCACAAATTGGATTATACTTTCATCATACATGCTAACAAATTGCTAACACAAATCGCCATATTGAACTTATATAGAAATTTAACATATAACTACATTTCAAAGAGTCATAAAAATCGTATTTCTATTTAATTTGTTAAATATACGTTGAAAATTTGTAGTATTTTGACTTCCACAGTTTACATATGCATATTAATCATTTAATTTGCTCCCCTCTCCATTTCTTTTTATTTTCCCTTCCACTAACGATCACTTCTCTCAATGTCAGACAAGGTGAACTCTGAACAACAGTTAAATGTTTGCCTTTTTTATAAAGAGGATTGGCGTGTTTTTTTTTTTTAATCATAATGTGGTCAGCTAGGACTAATTGACCAGTATAAGAACCCAGATTAGAGCTCGTTCTGTAACTTAGTTGCAAACCACATATCCAAGTGAAAGCTAGCTGACTCACTGGGAAAAAAGAAGACATCCCACAATGTGAGTGCCTCTAAAAGGCGGACAGGGTCGGGGCACAAACAATCATTTTAAATTGCTTGGCATATGACTAGGCTCCAAAATTACCAGCTTTTTCTACAGTCCAGTCTTTGTCTAAAAGAGTAAGTGCCATTTGTGCTCACTTAAGCTCCTTAACACTTTTTGATATGCCTGTGGGTTTATATATATATATTGCTAGCAAGCATTACCAAGAATAAAAATAACACTAAGAACATTTAAAAATGTAAATCATGAGGGAGAAATTGGATCTATTTGGGTACCTTCATTGTTTTGATACAAATATGATCTGGCTCTAGTTTTATTAGTTTCCCATTCTTTAGCTACTTAGCAAACATGATATCCTACTATTTTAAATGCTGCAAATTCTAGCACGTAGCCGAACTGTGATAATGTGATACACGTAGAATTGCACAATGTGATAATTGTGAAAGCAGTGATTATAATCTGGATCGAACAAAACCAAAATCCATCAAAGTGAAACCTTGCATAAATATTGCAAAAACCTTTCTCAACAGATCAGTACTTCTGTGGGGCTGGAAGGGTTGAGGCAGGGCCAGAAAACGTGTTTTCCTAATGTGCTTCAGTCCACCTTTGTTGCCATGTAATCCAGTTTGGTTCTGCCGGAGATAATAAATATTTGTAAAACATTTACGAGCTTGTTACACAGGGTACAATGTATATGTCATAAGCACAGAGGCATCCAAATATGTCCTGTTTTAGTCCTGCATAGGTAGCAACCCTACCCAAGTTCAACACACATTTTATCTTGGGTAACCATGGCAACAAAGCAAGTTTCACACTGTAGGAGGCTGGACTGGCTTGTAGTGAGTACCAAGGGGTAATTACACCTTGCACCAGGCCCAGTTATCCCTTATTAGTGTATAGGGTGTCTAGCAGCTTAGGCTGATAGATAATGGTAGTATAGCAGAGCAGCTTAGGCTGAACTAGGAGACGAGTGAAGCTCCTACAGTACCACTAGTGTCATATGCACAATATCATAAGAAAACACAATACACAGATATACTAAAAATAAAGGTACTTTATTTTTATGACAATATGCCAAAAGTATCTCAGTGAGTACCCTCAGTATGAGGATAGCAAATATACACAAGATATATGTACACAATACCAAAAATATGCAGTATAGTATTAGAAAACAGTGCAAACAATGTATAGTTACAATAGGATGCAATGGGGACACATAGGGATAGGGGCAACACAAACCATATACTCCAAAAGTGGAATGCGAACCACGAATGGACCCCAACCCTATGTGACCTTGTAGAGGGTCGCTGGGACTGTAAGAAACAGTTAGGGTTAGAAAAATAGCCCACCCCACGACCCTGAAAAGTGAGTGCAAAGTGCACTAAACTTCCCCAAAAAGCACAGAAGTCGTGATAGGGGAATTTTGCAGGAAAAACACAAACCAGCAATGCAACAATGATGGATTTCCAAACGAGGGTACCTGTGGAACAAGGGCACCAAGTCCAAAAGTCACAAGCAAGTCGGAGATGGGCAGATGCCCAGGAAATGCCAGCTGTGGGTGCAAAGAAGCTGCTACTAGGGCTAGAGACTTCCCCTTTGGAGGATGGATGCCCCACGCCGTGGAGAGTCATGCAGAAGTGTTTTCCTGAAGAAAGATCGCAAACAAGCCTTGCTAGCTGCAAGTCGTGTGGTTAGGGTTTTTGGATGCTGCTGTGGCCCAGGAGGGACCAGGATGTTGCCAATTGCGTCTGGGGACAGAGGGGGCGTCGAGCAAGACAAGGAGCCCTCTCAGAAGCAGGCAGCACCCGCAGAAGTGCCGGAACAGGCACTACGAAGAGGAGTGAAATGGTGCTCACCCGAAGTCGCACAAAGGAGTCCCACGTCGCCGGAGGACAACTTAGAAAGTTGTGCAATGCAGGTTAGAGTGCCGTGGACCCAGGCTTGGCTGTGCATGAAGGATTTCCGCCGGAAGTGCACAGAGGCCGGAGTAGCTGCAAAAGTCGCGGTTCCCAGCAATGCAGTCTGGCGTGGGGAGGCAAGGACTTACCTCCACCAAACTTGGACTGAAGAGTCACTGGACTGTGAGAGTCACTTGGACAGAGTTGCTGGATTCAAGGGACCTCGCTCGTTGTGCTGAGAGGAGACCCAGGGTACTGGTGATGCAGTTCTTTGGTGCCTGCGGTTGCAGGGGGACGATTCCGTCGACCCACTGGAGATTTCTTCGGAGCTTCTAGTGCAGAGAGGAGGCAGACTACCCCCACAGCATGCACCACCAGGAAAGCAGTCGAGAAGGCGGCAGGATCAGCGTTACAGAGTTGCAGTAGTCGTCTTCGCTACTTTGTTGCAGTTTTACAGGCTTCCAGTGGCGTCAGCAGTCGATTCCTTGGCAGAAGGTGAAGAGAGAGATGCAGAGGAACTCTGGTGAGCTCTTGCATTCGTTATCTAAGGAATTCCCCAAAGCAGAGACCCTAAATAGCTAGAAAAGAGGGTTTGGCTACTTAGGAGAGAGGATAGGCTAGCAACACATGAAGGAGCCTATCAGAAGGAGTCTCTGACGTCACCTGCTGGCCCTGGCCACTCAGAGCAGTCCAGTGTGCCAGCAGCACCTGTGTTTCCAAGATGGCAGAGGTCTGGAGCACACTGGAGGAGCTCTGGGCACCTCCCAGGGGAGGTGCAGGTCAGGGGAGTGGTCACTCCCCTTTCCTTTGTCCAGTTTCATGCCAGAGCAGGGCTGAGGGGTCCCTGAACCGGTGTAGACTGGCTTATGCAGAAATGGGCACCATCTGTGCCCATGAAAGCATTTCCAGAGGCTGGGGGAGGCTAATCCTCCCCAGCCCTAACACCATTTTCCAAAGGGAGAGGGTGTAACACCCTCTCTCTGAGGAAGTCCTTTGTTCTGCCTTCCTGGGCCAAGCCTGGCTGGACCCCAGGAGGGCAGAAACCTGTCTGAGGGGTTGGCAGCAGCATTAGCTGCAGTGAAACCCCGGGAAAGGCAGTTTGGCAGTACCAGGGTCTGTGCTAGAGACCCGTGGGATCTTGGGATTGTGCCAACTATGCCAGGATGGTATAGAGGGGGCAATTCCATGATCATAGACATGTTACATGGCCATATTCGGAGTTACCATTGTGAAGCTACATATAGGTAGTGACCTATATGTAGTGCATGCGTGTAATGGTGTCCCCGCACTCACAAAGTCTGGGGAATTGGCCCTGAACAATGTGGGGGCACCTTGGCTAGTGCCAGGGTGCCCACACACTAAGTAACTTAGAACCCAACCTTTACCAGGTAAAGGTTAGACATATAGGTGACTTATAAGTTACTTAAGTGCAGTGTAAAATGGCGGTGAAATAACGTGGACGTTATTTCACTCAGGCTGCAGTGGCAGGCCTGTGTAAGAATTGTCAGAGCTCCCTATGGGTGGCAAAAGAAATGCTGCAGCCCATAGGGATCTCCTGGAACCCCAATACCATGGGTACCTCAGTACCATATACTAGGGAATTATAAGGGTGTTCCAGTATGCCAATGTAAATTGGTAATTTGGTCACTAGCCTGTTAGTGACAATTTGGAAAGAAATGAGAGAGCATAACCACTGAGGTTCTGATTAGCAGAGCCTCAGTGAGAGAGTTAGTCATAACACAGGGAACACATTAAGGGCACATTTATGAGCACTGGGGTCCTGGCTGGCAGGGTCCCAGTGACACATACAACTAAAACAACTTACATACAGTGAAATATGGGGGTAACATGCCAGGCAAGATGGTACTTTCCTACACACACTCACAAGATGCAAACAGTAAACCACTTAATTAAGCAATTGCTCGCAATTTTCCAAAAGCTAGAAAGTACCTCTCAAACACTGAATCCCATGTCCCCTCAGCACAGAGGAGTGTCAAATTTCATAAAAACATAATAAATAATACATAGACACAGGGATAAGCCCCTGGTTTGTATAAGATACAATTGGAGGACCTCTTCCTCTCTGATCCCACTATCGGGATCCCTTATATTAATTGGGTTTCTAAAGCGTTATCAGTAGGAGCTCCTATCCCTCAAACTTGAAAGGGCGCTGAGATCATTCCGGTCTTTATGAAAGGTTGCCAGATCCTTTCTAGCAATTGTCACCCCGTTAGTCTCTTGGACAACTTGCAAAATATTTTTTGCAAACAGATTCTTGTGAAGCTATCAGACTGGATCGTAGATACTGACATCTTAACACATTTGTAAGTGTGGATTAGACCAAAGACTGGTACTGTTGATCAAGTCCTCTACTTTCTGTTGAATAAGTGGAAGAGTGTTGATATCATTAGTGGGAGCCTTTTTTCAAATGTTGTTGATCTTTGCACCACATTCGATCTGGTCCCTTGAGTTAAGCTTTGGGAAGTGTTAGATAGCACAGGTGTTCCTAGCATCCTTCTTAATATTATAATACGCCCATCCCAAATCTCTAAGAACTCCGTATTGATAACTAGAGCTTCTGAACTAGTAAGGTTTGCTAAAAAAGCTTCTTGTCACCCCATTATGCCTGCTTTGGAGATGTGTACAGTCCAGCTTTCAAAGTGCTGCACTGTATGGAGTTGAGTTGTGGGGTTGTTGTAGCATGTCTACTGTGGTGTAAATGAAAGCAACATTATTAGGTCTCTTTGAAACCTCAGTCAAGGCAGTCCTCTTCTACTCCTGAGATTAGTTCTTACTCCAAAACCAATATCAGAATATGCCAAGCTTCATCCTATCCTATTTTGGCTACAAGTATGGCATACCATGGAGCTGACAGCTTATAGAGATGCACTTACTGACATATTAGCCACTGTAATGGCCTCAGGATCCCCTGACTAGTTCATGTTAAACAAACTAAGATTGACCTGGGACTGAGTGAGTGTTGGCATGATCCCTCTTTGATGTGCAAGTCCATGAAGGTTGTAGCAAATAATTGATTTTGGGCTAAGTATATTGAGCAATGTGAGACATCAGCCCTTACAGACAGTCGGTTGAACTCCTTCCTCCTCCATAAATATGTTGTCAGGGTAGAAGAAGTTTTTGATCTAATTAAGCTAACGCTTGCGAGGGTGTATTTCTTCAAATTCAGATACAGCATTTTGCCCATGGTTGCTTTTACCTAATGTTGATCAATACTTTCGATCAACTCTAAAATGTGCCCAGCGGGCAGTTATCCTGTAGAGTCCAAAGAGCGTCTGTTATTCTTCTGTCCAGCCTACACCAAACCAAGTTCTTGTTAGATTACCCCTATGTGTCCATCTTTGAGGTCAATAAATTGTGTACAAGTGTTACAAATCTGTAAAAAAACGATTCCAGATTGCTGGTGGTAACTGCAGTATCCAATTTTTTAAATGTGTTGTGGGTGACTCAATTGAATAGCCTGGCTTCACCACACTTTCAGCACCTTTTTTGCAGTTCTAGGACTAGCATACGTGTGCAGACAGATTTTAAAATTGACCTTAAGTAGTGACTAATTTTATTCTGGTTTTATACATTGTATATATTGGTTGTTCATTTATGTATTGATTAAGGTTATTTCAGACCTTAATTTATTGTTAATTGTGTACTCAATTTTACTGCACTTTTATCCTGTTTTAATGCTTGTGTGTTGATGATTTTTCATATTCAATTTGACAAATAAATGGAAATGGCTACACAGACTGACATCTGAGTAAGTATTTTAGTCCATCCTGGCCCAACAGACCACACGCACATCTGTTCTATGGCTCCATGTTGATGCTGATCCTCCAAAATGTTTTTCTTAAAACCCAGAAATCAGTTTTACTTAGTCATTGCAGCATGGAACAAATGGAAGTAATCATCAACCATATCAGTTTCCAAATACCCTTGCTCATTCAGAATGTGTTAACCTGTTACTTTTGATAATAGGCACTCAAGTTACATATCCATGAACAGTTTTACCTTGACAACCATACAATCCTTCTGAAAAATGTCTACCATTGCAATGGGCAACCTTGGAATCAAACACCCGATCCAATGGTAAAATCCTGGACTTTTTTAATCAGGGAGATTTTGGGTAATGGATGTTGTTGATCTTTGAAATCATTTCATCTCTTGTTACTGGGACAATTTTACTGGTTTTGTTCTACAAAATGTAAATCTTGATGGTATTAACACAAAGTTGTATCAGCAGTGGGCCCAGTAAGACCGTCAAGTTGGCGGTCTTCTGTCTGCCATATTTAGATGTATTGTGGCTAAGCCAAAGCCTGCCATGATGGAGTGTACTCCGTGGCACCAGCTGCATCCTGCAGTCGATGTGGCAGACTCCCATGAGACGATTCGGACCTCCATCACCATCTTGGCAGCAGCATTCAGTGAAGCCTATTTAGATCACACAGTTGTGCTGGCGGTGTTTCACCGGCAGGCCCATAACAGCCGGAGTCCATCTTGGGACCCCGTGCAGTATAGTACCATAACTGTGGCCATTGATTGGATGCAAGTAGGCCACACGTTTTGTGCTGTTGTATATTTGACAATTGAGAACACCTGCAATACACACTATAACACATACTCCATTCCAGACCATGAACCTTTGCTATTCCACTGCAGCAAACCATTCAAGTAATAGGTTATTCTGTTGTACAATATGAATTTTTTTTTGTGAAAAAACACAATGGCAGGGAGGAGAAATCCCTATTTCACAGAGGGAGAGCTGTCTGTCACAGTGGATGAAATAATTAGAGTAGAGCCACAATTGTTTGGAGCACTAGTACAAAATAATACCATTTCCCAGAAAAGGGAAATGTCATCCAGAATAGTGGACTTAATGAATGCTGTATCTAGCAACCTGCACACACAGGAGGAGATTAGGAAGAAATGGAATAGCCTGCGGTAGAAAGTCCATTCCCTGGCCTCCAAGCATCCCCTGGAGAGCCTGAGGACTGGTGGTGGTTCTCCCAGACCCCTTTACAACTATTTCCCTTGGAGGAGAAGGTCTTGCTGATCCTACATCCTGAAGGCTGACATGGAATCCCTGGTGGAGTAGAGTCTGGTAAGTTCCACTTAGCAATGCCTCAACAATCACAAATGAAGTTCTCTCCTTAAATTAGACATTTTGAATGTTTCAACACCCTTAGCAAAACAGTGCTAACTTAACTTGACTGCAAAAATTACTTTTTTCATACCAACTATGAACCTCATGGTTTAACCTCTCTCATCAACAAAGTACAATATGTGTAGTCAGATTGTGTGTTGCCCCCCATGGATCATACCTTGCAGTTTCTCAGTGCCTTTTGTACTATCAATGTATGTTACTTTCTCAAAAATAGGCCATAAACCCGCTCCATTTGCACAGGAACATATAGGCTCTCATAACAGCCCTGGAGGTCCTTGGACCGCCAGGGCCGCGGTGGTGGTCTCACCCCCGCGGGACCGGCAATGAAGACTGCAATAATACGACCGGCCACTTCCCACCCATCCCGCCACTTTAGCGCGGCCCGCCGGGCTGGAGGATTCCAGCTCCAGCCCATTGGGAGTCAATTAACTACTGTAGTTATTTTGATTTGATACACTGCCAGCATTTTCCTGGTGGTCTCACCGCCACAAAAATGCTGGCAGAAAGGGATCCCGACAACAGGAACCCCCCCAAACACCTCTGCACACATGCACGCATGCAATCACACACACACAATCCCACCCCCCACTCACAACATTTCCCCTCATAGACACGCATTCATACCCATACATATCACACACGCACAGTGTCTGTGTGTGATTGGATGTGTTTCGGTACATGCATGCATGTGTGCAGAGGTGTTTGGGGGTATCCCGGCAACATGAACGCAAGTTCCTATCATCAGGATACCTTTCTGGCAGCATATTTGTGGAGGTGAGACCGTCAGGAAAATGCTGGAGGTGTCCTGAGATGAAATAACCTCTGCGGTTATTCGACTCCCGCCAGGTGAGAGGTGGAAACCTCCAGCTCGGAGGGCCACGTTAAAGTGGCGGGACGGGTGGGGAAGCGGTGGTTGGTTTTACCGCCGCAGTCGTAATACGGAGGTCTTCACCGCCAGTTCTGCGGTGGTGAGACCGCTACTGTGGCCCTAATGAGGGCCATAGTCTCTGCATCCTCCCAAGGTCCAAAACCCGGAACCAGTGGAACAAGTACTGCCACCCAAGACACCTTCACTCCAGATCAGGAGCAAGCCTTTAGTGAGGACACCACTCCTGCAAATCTGGATGATCAGGAGCAACCTGGTCCATCTAGTCAGTCTTACCAGACAGCTTCAGTGAGTCACACTCAGCCCACACCTACACCTTCAGCCCCAGCTGTAACAAAACTTCAGCCAATGGATACCTCCACTTCCCTTGTCGAAAGGAACATCACATGAATCTTGTCCCCCCTGTCCAGACTCCTATTGAGAACACACCAACACTGCCCCCCATTCTGCCAGGAACAAGTAGGATGTGGCACACCGCTTCAAGGGCACAGTGGAGTGGGAGTAGGGGTCATGGGAGGTAATCTGTGGGTCAGCCATGTGAGGCAACTGGAGTATTTGTTATGCAGGAGGGTGTTGTAGCAGGAGGAGGTGACGGCGCTGACTTGTCTGTTCATGGAGAGTGCGGAGTCGAGGATGAATCCCAAGTTGCGGGAGTGGTCGGTGGGCGTCGGGGGGGGTTCCGAGGGTGGTGGGCCACCACGAGTCATTCCAGGCGGAGGGGGATGTCCCGAGGATGAGGATTTCTGTCTTGTCGGTGTTGAGCTTCAGGCGGCTATTTCTTATCCAGTCGGCGACTGCTTTCATTCCCTCGTGGAGGTTGGCTTTGGCAGTGGCAGGGTCATTGGTGAGGGAGAGGATGAGCTGGGTGTCGTCGGCGTAGGTGATGATGTTTAGGTCGAAACGGCGGGCCACTTGTGCGAGGGGGGCCATGTAAATGTTGAACAGCGTAGGGCTCAGGGAGGAGCCCTGGGGGACGCCGCAGATGATGTTGTTGGCTTCTGATCGGAAGGGTGGGAGGCGTACGGTCTGTGTTCTGCCGGAGAGGAAGGATGAGGTCCAGGCTAGGGCTTTTTCCTGGATTCCGGCTTCTTGGAGGCGTGACAGTAGGGTGTGGTGGCAGACTGTGTCGAAGGCCGCGGAGAGGTCTAGGAGAATGAGGGCGGAGGTCTCACCGCGGTCGAGTTGGCGTCTGATGTCATCTGTTGCGGCGATGAGGGCGGTCTCGGTGCTGTGGTTGCTTCTAAATCTGGTTTGTGAGGAGTCGAGGACATTGTTGTCTTCGATGTAGCGTGTCAGCTGAAGGTTGACGATCTTTTCTGCGACTTTAGATGGGTAGGGGAGGAGGGAGATGGGGTGGAAATTCTTAAGGTCCTTGGTGTCGGCTTTTGGTTTCTTGAGAAGGGCGTTGATGTCTGCGTGCTTCCAGCTTTCTGGGAAGGTGCCTGTTTCGAAGGAGGCGTTGATGATCTTGCAGAGTTGGGGCGCGATGATAGAGTCGGCTTTGTTGAAGATGTGGTGGGGGCAGGGGTCAATCGGTGATCCGGAGTGGATGGAGTTCATGATTTTGCGTGTTGCGTCGTCGTCGACGTTGGACCAGGCGGTGATGGGGTTGGTGATGCTAGGGTACGAGGTGGTGACGGAGGTGGGTGAGGTAGGGGTGTTGAAGCTGCTGTGGATGTCGGCGATCTTGCTGTGGAAAAAGGCGGCGAGGGATTTGAATGCTATTGGAACTGTGTCACCTTCATTGGATGTTACATAGGTGAATCAGATGGTACCAGCATTTACTCTGACGACAAAGTTTGTTTTGTTATCATGCATATCCTGATGTAGTGCTCGAAGGAGGCATGTATGTTCAACTGGCCAATATTTACTTGAAAAGTCTGGGTGTATTAAATCATAGAGTTATTTAATGCGTCGTGCATAATCTGGAATGTATGTTCTGCCAAAATTTAAAAAGCCCAACAATTATTGTAGATTTTTTTATAGTATTTGGTAGTAGTAACTGTGTGCACTTTTCTAGAAAGTGGGGTGCCAGGATCTTCCCTTCATCTGATAACTCGTATCCTAGAAACAGTACACTGAGAAAAGCAATTATTGTTTTCTTGAAATTAAATTTGTAGCCTACTTCAGCAAATCCCACAACAATGCAGTTGTGAGAAAACAGGGCTGATTTCAGAGGCCCCCTAACTTTTTGCCCCCATTTTCCACTTTTCGCTGGTGTTTTACTGACTCTGATGGTGTCCTGGGTACTGCTAACCAGTCCCAGGGCCTGTGCTCTGTGTAAAATGGATATGCAAATTAGACTAATTATAATTGGCTAAGTTAACCTACCTATAAGTCCCTAGTATATGGTAGGGCATGTAGGTTTAGGGACCACAGCATAGGTGGTGCACCCATAGGTGCACTGCTGAGGTGCCCAGTGTCATTTTAAAGGCAGGCCTGCCTTGCTGGCTGCTTTTAAATTAAAGTTATATGCAAATTCGACTTTGGAATTTAAAGTAGTTCCAAAGTCTTAAACTAACTTATTTTTATATATAAGTCACCATGTAACTATAAGCAGGGACTTTATAAAAATAGTTTTATAAGCCATGGTGAGGTAAAAACTGCCAAATTCGTTTTTCCCTCATGGTAGTAAATGGCCTTCATAGGCTAGAATCGGGAGACTTTATTTAAATTTTTAAAGTCTCCTTAAATGATGCATACCAAGTGTTTGGTATCAAATTAATTGTTGTAATAAATCCCACAACTTCCAGTTGTGGGATTTAATATAACTTGTTCAGGTAAAGAGTTTTAAACTTTACCTAAAAAGTTGCCAGTTTCAGCCCTGCATTGTTTTTGCTGCTGTGCTCTGATTGGCCAGCCTTTAGTAGCTTGGCCAAGCTGCCTTGATTAGGTGTGAAGTGGCCTGGCTTCACACAAAGGAATGTGCCTGTGGGAAGGAATCTCCCCTCAGCAGATGGTGAGGCAGGAAGGGGGAGGGCTGCCAAACTGGTCTTCAAAGGCAGAGAAGGACATTTGGAGCAACCAGCAACACCCCCACATCCTGCAACCCAAGACAACTAGGTGCCCCCTTGATTAGATCAGGAGAGGGCAGGAGAGGGGCGTGTTTATGATTTTTAGCCACACCAATGGGTGGGCTCAGCCAGATGTAACCTCCAAAAATCAGATTTAGCCATGATGGATTTTTGGAGAATGTTGCCTCCTGGGATTGATTTTTGCCACACTTCCCAGGAAGTGGTCATCACAGGGGGAAGGACCCTGCACCTGATTGGAGAACCAGGACCCCCCTGCTTTTCACCCAGGAGCAAGGATAAAACTAACAGACCTGCACCCACACCTCAGTTCCCTACCACATCTTACAAGGAAGAACAACAGAAGAAGAAGGACTGCCCTGCTGGACCCCTTGCCTGCAACTGGAACCTGCACTCAGAAGGACTGCACAAGCTGCACACTTGGGCTTCACCACAAGAAGGACTTTGCCTGGCTTCAACTGGTTCAAGGAGGGACTCCCTGTTTGCTACAGGTGAAAAATTGCTATCCAGAGTCCCCTGCACCAACTCCTGAAGAAAGCGACCAGCTGACCACTGTCCAGTGGCCAAAAAGGAGTTTGTGCCAGGTGCATTCTGGGAGTTGTAGTCCGCACCCCCCAAGGACCATCTCAGAACTTCTGGACCATTGGGGTGAGCTGTGGACCCCAAAAGAACCTTAAAAGGACATCTGGGAGAAGCCCCTGAAGTTTGGAGAAGTTTGGACAACTTTTGTTATAAAGCTCCATAGAGGGCGCGACCCGCCGCGGCAACTCTAGCCGGCTTGCCTCAACCGCGACCCAGCCGGATTTGCTGGTTCGTCCTGGTAAAGAAAATTGCCGAAAAAGAGACTAAGTCCGAAGGTAAAAAGTTGACCGGGACCTCCCAGCCAGCGTATCCGAGGAGGGCTCCATGGACGTCGGATCAAAATCCAGGTTTACCCCGGTCGAAGGATTTTCACCTCGAAAAAACGACTAAGTCCGAAGGTAAAAATCTCCACCGAGGATTCCAGCATTGCGTATCTGGAGAAGGGCTCCAGGAGGTCGGATTGGACTGGCAGGTCCGTCTCGCTGAAGAAAATCTTCGAAAAAAAGACTAAATGTGAAGGTAAACTTTTAACCGAGGCCTCCCGCGGCCTGTAGCCGAGCAGGGCTCCATCGCGGTCAGCCTTAAACTCTGACTTTGTCCCGGTCGAGGCGCAACCAGATGACCCGATTGGCGCTTTTTGTTTCTAGGCGCTAAAAAAAAAAAATAATCTTAACAAATTCATATCTCCGGTTCCCCTTATCCATTTTATTCGTTTTGGTGTCATTTTAAGATAAAAATATAATCTATTTTTATAAATTGGTTTTGGATTTTTAAACTGTTACCTGTGTTTTATTTAATTACTGTTTTGTGATATTTGAATGCTTTACACTCTGTCTCCTAAGTTAAGCCTTGACGCTCGTTGCCAAGCTACCAAGGGTTGAGCTGGGGTTAATTTACTGAGACCTAACTGGACCTAAGTGGAGGTTAGTGGCCTATTGCTAAGTGTAGGTACCTACCTGTCCTTACTAATAGCCCATTTTCCAACAGCAGTCCACCCTTCTAAGGTGTGTGAGAAGGTCCTCATCTGTAAGGTAGATATCATCTACATAAGACATCACCTTGGGGTCAGTATTGTATAATATTAATGTTACACACACTGAGAACAGTCCAGGGGCCGCTTCATGCAAGGACAGATTTTGTAAATCATTGACTGGGTCACAAACGTCTTGCATTTGCTTCTGCTGAGAAAGACCTCTTTCAAGCCATTGAAACATCTGCGCTTAAACGGTAGCTCCCCCACCTTATGGATGTAACTATCTCCTAGCTTTTTAAAAATCTGCCTACAGGAATGTGCTTCAAGCACAAGGTCAGTTGAAGTGTTGGAATGGGAAGAGTAGTAACCCTGTGTATTACCCAAACTGCAACTTTTCTAAATTTTCAGCGTTAAGCATAATATAAGCCATTTCTTTCTTAGCCATTATTTGTTGTTTTCATGTGAAGTTCAAAGCAGCAAATAGGCCCCTGGAGCAGACGTGCTGCCAGGGCACACAACCACTTTTCAGAGCTTGTAGCATCCAACCTAACTCCATAATGGACCTAAGTTGACTCTGTCCATGGTGTAAAAATGACGTATCATTTTATATGATGTCGATTGCAGAGGAAACAATGTAGTTAAGAGTGTAAATGCGGTTCGACAAAGTGTTCACACCGTTATCTACCACAGCCATATCTTTCTGCAAGATTTCCTGACCTATCTGCTTCAACCGAGTGGCAGCTTCCATTTGGGATAGTTTCCAAATTTCATTTTATATTGCATATAAGAAGCGATTTGTCTGTGGTTTTCTGGAGCCCATCAGAAAATCTTGTAAGTCTGTGTTTTCTGACAGGAGACTAACATGTTCTTTAACAGCTGTTAATGTGGAAGACTTCAACCATTGTTGAAATTGTTTGCGCATGCTATATGTGGTGATGATGTCAACATGTTGTTATGTGATATAACAAGGATCAGGTCAGCTCACTCTGCAACCTCCCATGGAGTTTACAAACAGCGCATGACAACCATTTGTGCCCACTCACCACAGTAACCACACGTTGAGAACTGAAAGTGTTGCATTAAATGTTCCCTTCTGTTCCAATTTGGACCCACGCTTTGAGCTGTTCTTCAGTGACATTTTAAATCTTTTGCCATTTGTCAAATTTAGCTGGTGAAGCAATACTGCGCACATTCAATTCCTTAATCTTCGATAAGCCTCACCAACCTGTTTTCTGTACAGTTGTATTTAGAAATACAATTTGCAATGGAATAAGTCATGCTCTAAACAAAGATTCCCATCCCTTCATTTGCCAATTTCTACCTCCTCACATACACTTTAAGTCAATCGACTTCAACCAATATTCATAGCCTTCTGTAGCCAATTGGGGGAAAAAAGAATCAGAATAAATTCATTTGGTATCTGTTATCAAAATATTCTGCAATTTCATAGGTGGTGATCGGACTGAATATATCGAATGGCACTTTATCCCAAATAATCCCTTCAGGAACAGGAATGGATTAAATATTGACTAGGGACAAATATCTTCGGACCATATGTGATAATAGGTAAGGCTTTAAAACCTCATCCACCATTTCAACAGTAGAGCTTACAGGAAGATAATGACCATGTCTCAGCAATAAGAAAACAATGACAAAATCAGTCCAGAGAAGGAAGGCAAGCATAATTCAAGGAATCCACAGAGAATTCCATGGGCAAATTAGTTTTAAGCCAATTTAATGGCTTATGTGCTCTTGATAAACTGCAGAAGACACTGAGGAATTTGAAAAGGTGTCGTTGATGTCAATAAAATAGCCAGAAGTAATTTGTGCAAACACTTGAACTGATGTAGGAGAAAGAGAACTGGCAGATGTATCACTTTGTGGTTCGTACTAAACAATTCCATCTGTCTGGGTAGAATTTGAGTAAAATAGCTTGAAACTTTGGATATTTCTTGTTGTAGATGTAGTGACAGGTACTAATGAAACTTAATGTTTTACTCTCCCCAAACTCAGTGATGTCTCATCACTGTTGCTTAAAATATGTAGCGATACATTCTGATTGGCAGTTAGAGGGGTGTGGGAACTACCCAGGAGTCCCCTTGGTCTACTGTGTGGGATTGGCCTCATGGTGTAACTTGATACAATCAATTGAAACCAGGCAGTTGTGATAGGATGACAGCCCTGGTACAGTATATTTACAGGACTGGGACCGGTGCTTGATATGAATGGCCAAATTATTTTTTACAGCAATCTTTTCTTGCACTAGACCCCCAACTTTTGGAATTCAGTGTGTTGGTGTTGTTGGTGAATCCCTCATTTGAACAGTGGCAGCACATGCACATGAGTTTTCAACAATGAACTGTTGTAATTCCTACAAGACAGTGACACGTTCATTTATGGCAGAAGGTGAGTCTTCCACCACCACGCCAGAGTCCTCACAATCTGGGACATACATGGGTTTGCCGAGCAGTACCTCGTATGGGGTACGCCCTCCCATGGACCTTCTGGGAAGATTATTAAGTGCTCTCTGCACTCCATAAGGTGGCTAAGCCAACAACAACATGTACCTAATACTCTCACTATTCAGGATTGCTTTAACTTTCATTTTTCTGCTCCACAACTGTGTTTCCCTCTGGATGGTAGGGAGTTGAGAAATGGAGCTGGACACCCATTGTCTCCATGGTGTCCCTAAATGCACTGGAGGCAAAGGCAGGGCTCTGTTCTGAATGGAATGCTGCAACTGCATATGTCCCGATGAAGACTTGCAAATCTTTAATAACAGTTAGAACGTCAGCTGATTGTTGTGGCCATGCCCACAGAAATTTGGAGCAAGCATCAACAGCGACTAATATGTATTTGCATGCACCATAAGGTGTTACAGGGCCACAATGGTTCAGGTACATGCATAATTATTTCCAGATTTATATGGTGCATGGCTACCCAAAAAGTGGTTTGTTTGAAATCAAGAGGGGTGTCTGCAGTGGGCGCTTGACGGTGGATGCTCTTATTTGTTGACAGATGTCCGAATAAAGAACATACTGCTTGGTCTGTTTGTATAGACCTGGCCCCCAGTAACTCCTTACCAGGCAGGTCCTGCCCCAGTACAGCCAACTCTATGGGACCCCAGAGGAACTGGTACATGCCTGATTGGTGAATATCTGTCTGAGTAACCTCTTTCTTTTTGATCCATGTGCTGTTTTGTTCCTTTTTGGTAATGGGGGAAGTTTTGTAATTGGAGTTGACAGTATGATTTAGCTGGGACACGATTTTTCTGGCCACTGTCTGAAATGTTTGTGCATAGGAATGTTGTCACCTGAAATGTGCTGCATTATATGTCCATATAGCTCACAATTTCTGTTTCATCAGACAAACTGCAGGGCACTGACTACAAGTGGCCAGTAGACAGTGGACCAGTACTGTGAGTGACAGCATACAGCCACTGTTAAAATGACAGTGATGTGTAAAAATATATTAAGGGCCATATTTATACTTTTTGACGCAAAACTGCGCTAACGCAGTTTTGCGCCAAAAAAATTAGCGCCGGCTAACGCCATTCTGAAGCGCCATGAGGGTGCCGTATTTATTGAATGGCGTTAGCCGGCGTTAGCCGGCGTTAGCCGACCGGCGCTGCCAGGTGTGCGTGAAAAAAAACGGCGTACACCAGGCAGCGCCGGCGTAGGGAAAAATGGCGTTTGGGCGTCCCAAAATGGGGCAAGTCAGGCTGAGGCAAAAAAATCATCTTAACCCGATTTGCGCCATTTTTTTTGGGCGCCCAGACGCCATTAACATGACTCCTGTCTTAGCAAAGACAGGAGTCATGCCCCCTTGCCCAATGGCCATGCCCAGGTGACTTATGTCCCCTGGGCATGGTCATTGGGCATAGTGGCATGTAGGGGGGCACAAATCAGGCCCCCCTATGAAACAATTTTTTTAAAAAAAAAATACTTACCACAACTTACCTTTTCTTCCCTGGGATGGGTCCCTCCATCCTTGGGTGTCCTCCTGGGGTGGGCAAGGGTGGCAGGGGGTGTCCCTGGGGGAAGGGGAGGGCACCTCTGGGCTCATTCTGAGCCCACAGGTCCCTTAACTTCTGCCCTGACCCAGGCGTTAAAAAGAGGCGCAAATGCGGGGTTTTTTGCCCCGCCCACTCCCGGGCGTCATTTTTGCCCGGGAGTATAAATACCACGCACATGCCTGGGAGTCATTTTTTAAGACGGGAACGCCCACCTTGCATATCATTAACGCAAGGAAGGTGTTCACGCAAAAAAATGACGCTAACTCCATGAACTTTGGCGCTAGACGCGTCTAACGCCAAAGTATAAATATGGAGTTAGTTTTGCGTCGAAATTGCGTAAAAAAAAACGATGCAATTTCGGCGCAAACGGAGTATAAATATGCCCCTTAGGGTCTGGAGTAGTATGATGCTATCCTCTCAAGTGGGAGTCCAGCCCATATAGTATAAGAGGGTGTTCTGTATGTTTTCAATATGTCATGGAGCCACTTATGGGTAAAGTTATACTCTGTGCTGCAAGTTTGGATGAGAGTGGCTCTCAATCATCCACCCCAGTATATCCCATTCCAACACACACTTGTTACTACATCTCTAAAATCTCTGCTATTACTGGCACATATATGCCCTTCTATACTGACCTCAGACCCGATTTGCAATGTAGACCATGTGGTTGAACTCTTGGCAGTTTAGGCATGTAGCCAAAGTAGCTGTGCATGGGGTTACATGCATGGATTGCACAGGTTGTCCAGCCTTTAGTAGCACACAATGATTGTGAGTTATCAGGGGTGGCTCTCACAACAGGACAGGTTTTTTAGACCTGGCCTTGATGATGCTGTAGGCCTGAATTGGTAACATGAGGAACTAGAAAGTGTTAAGGGTGCACATAGGATTCCTGAACTCATAATTTCAAAACTAACTCTAAATTTTGTGTGAAAAATTGAGTTACTGTTTGGTGAATGCATGTGTGCAATGCCAATAACTTATGTCACAGCAGTACTGCCAAACAAAATCACTCACAATTTCTCTCTTGTTATTTTCTGTCATCCATATAGGTCAATGCCCATCAGAAGCTTGAGATATGGCAGGTCATTGCGAAGAAAGTGCGAACCTTGGGGGTCCACAAACAGTGCTGTCTGCACTGTTGGAAGAGGTGGGAGGACCTGTGTTAGGTGACTCGTAAGTCTGCTGAAGGTCAAGTCGGGCAGTCCTTCCAGTGATGCAGGTGGGTGCACTACCTTCTGACCCTCCTAATGGCCCACATCCTTGTGTTGGCTTACCCAGAGCCCAATGGGAAGTTCAAGGCTTAACAGCAGCATCAAGGGGGTAAGTCATTATTTGTAGATACTGTTGCTGTCTAACCTTTTTCATTTCCAGAAATCTTGTATGCCATCAACATTATGGTTGACATACATCCAAAGCCCATGAGGATTTCTGCTGGTTCCAGTTAGTAAGACAGTGTTGATGATGTTTGTGGTTTATTTGTTTGTGCAGATAGATGTTTGAAAATAAATTCCTCATCATAAGGCAAGTACTGTTATGAGTAGACGTATGGTTGCATGCAAACAAATGGGCTACCTGCATTTTCTCAATATCGTTGCACAAAACATGCCCCATGTCATGATGGGGTCTGGTTGGATGCTTTATCACAAGTGTGAGTAGGTAATATAGCCCCATTAGTGGTGAATATGGCAAAAAGTGCAATTATTATGCAGTTGATATATCAGACAGTACATAGGTAAGTTTGTGCTAAGACGATATGAGAATGTGCATCTGCACTAAATGGACTGGAATTCTGTGCACAGTGGCATCATTCATAATCAGTAACATGTTTGAAACCAGTTTGTCCAGCAAACGCCTGGTCAGTTCATGTGGACAGTGGCAGGTTGACCTTAGGCCATAGCCCTTTACAAATTTTCATGTATGTCAGTCTTTGGCAAACACCGTGAATTTGTATGCCAAACTATAGTGATTGCAACAGACAGGAATGTGTCCACCTTGGTCACCCTTTCTCTAAACAACACTTTGGTGTCCTTAGTTTGGTCCAGAGGAGAAATAAATGCTGGAGAGCAATGTGATACCTAAAGGAACATTTGCAGATGAAAGGCTAAATCACACAGAAGTTGTAATGTCACATCTTGAGAAGTCAATGTCCAGGCTAACACATAGCCCTTGTGAAATGTGAATACATTTTAGCTCTGTACTGCAGTGGTTCAGAAATGTCCCAAGGCCTATGTGTTTACTCATGCTGTCAAATCCCTTTTTCATGGAGGAACCTACAAGTGTATAAGTGACAAAGGCATACATGATATGGGAGCTGGCATGGGGGATTACTGAACTTTGTACAAATGTTGTTTGCTGAACATTACTGTCCAATTGCAGTTACACAGATACCCTCAGACTGTTGTATGAGTGTGTTTACAGCACCATTTGACAAGGCGAAGGTGACAGTGGCCACGTCGGTAAGGAGGGAGCAGGCCACTGGGAATCGGGCATGGACACCACCAACACCAAGGGACACAGTGGCATGGAGGGTGAGGGGACTGGCATGGAGGCCACAACTGGCTCTATATCTTCTGCGGATGTCTCCAGTGAAGACCAGTCCCTAGAGGTGGTGGACCCTGGAGCGACTGTGACATGTGTTTCATCATGTGCCACCCACATTCTGCGCTCCACCATCCCTCTTGCAACCCCCAGTTGGCTATAGTTGCCCCCCTTAAAGGGGTAGCATAACCTTTGCTGCAGGCACCTACACCCTGACCCAGTGTCCCATGCTGTGCTCAATGAGGAGGCTGTTGACCTAATATGACCAATTGCTGTAGACCAGACTGCACTTCTGAATGCCATCCAGGGGCTGGCTGGCAAGAACACCCAGATGCTGGCTTACATGGATGATATTCATTGTGCCTTGTCTGGCCTATAGTGGTCATTCCCGGGTCTGGCATCCTCATTGACTGCAGCCTCCCAACCACCCCAACCTTGTGCTTAGACTCCCAACCCTTCCCCATTGAAAACCTATCAACCCAGCCCTATCCTAAGCACACACAAACATTTTCATGCACCCACTGCAACACCCACTGCAACACCCAGAAGCAGCACATTGTCACACTGACAAAGCAAAAACACAGATACACGTATGCAGAACCCACCACCACCACCACAAGCATGCCCACAGGCATGACACCTACCATGGCACAAACATACCCACCACCAGCACACTTAGAGACACAACACCCACCACTACGCCAACACCCACACACACCACAAGCACACTCCCAGTCAGCGCACCCACTACCACACATGCATGCACCAGCACACACACAAACACCACACCAAAACACACCATATCCACAACAGACACAACCTCACACAAACATACTGAACCCAAATGCCCACACTCACCCACCAAACAGACAATCAGCAATAGACACAAATCTAAACATGCAACACATACACCAGACCCTCAGGTATCCACACCTGCAACACACACATGCACAACAGACACAGACACTCCCTCTACCTCCCAACTCAAATTCCTTGAAGACCATCCTACCCATTTTCAGAAAGAGGGCCTACTTTTTACTCTGGCCCTAAAGCCTTGCAATCTAAAAGGACCACTCCCAAATGTCATTCTAGCCCTTGCACATCCAAAACCACTCTTTCCACCTCACAAAAACACCCCTTCTATATCCCACCCCACCCCTTCCACATCCCACCGGACACCTTCCAAACATAAATCCACACATCCCAAACCCAAAACTGCCCCTCCCAAACCCAAGGACCGCGCACACTAAGATCATTGAGGTGCCTGCTGTCTGCCTCATAGATGCCCCTTCCAGATTAGGATTATTGTTATCACTGCTATTAGGAGGCAAGTTGTGGGCAAACACCCATACAACAGACCAATGGCCTAATGCATTTGTTTTTTTATTTGTTATTTTTATGATATCATTTATGACAGAGGTATCTTATAAAATATATATGTGTATATTGAAAATACCTTTGTCTTGGCCTTATGTTTCGATTGTTGCTAACTGTTTGCTTATTATGCTCTTTCTGATAATGTATGTGCCATGCACTTACTCTCCTTTGTGACAGTGACAAGCACAGGTTGTAAGTTTTAGATTTTATTTTCCAAACATACATTAGTGCTGTACATTTGTGATGGACATATTAATTTTGATGTAAGCATTCATCTTGTCACTGGACACTTACACCACAAAATATATATTTTTCTGTTTTTGTGACTGGGTAATGCATGCGTGTTTAGTTTAACATGTGTTGATAATATGCATATGTGCATTACACAGGGAACCTGGCACTTTACAGTTGAATGGGATCTTACGTTTGTGATTTATTGCACACACCACAGGAACCATCATACATCTCTGCCATGTTTGCAGTTTACCAGTAAAATTTGTAGTACATTCTGTGCACACTCACCTGTAGCATGCTGTAGTGTAATTGCTACATTATCATGGGATGGTTTAGTTCAGAATGAGTGTACTGTTTTAGTTGATGCTTTCAATATTTTGGGGACATTATTGCACACACCTGTGAAGACACTTTCTATTTGTGATTGGTGAGACTTTTTGTGTAGGTGTCCATTGCCATGAAGGCAGTTCGTACCAGATTTGTGGGTGCTACGTATATTTCCCGAGGTCTGCCCTACTATATTTTCTGACTACAACATTATACACTTAAGCATTGCACAGCATTATGGTGTTGCTTGCAAATATTATTGGCACATGCATGAGTCCAGTACTACTGTGAAGCTACAACTCTGAGTATGACAGGTATAACTGTGACTTACCTGTTTGGGTGAAGACGGGGTTGATTTCCATGTTGGACTTGGCCCAGGAGCAATGGCAGGACTAGTAGCAGTGGGTTCATGGTATATGGAAATGTGGAATGCGTTACAAGGATGAGTTTCATACCTATGTGGCTCCTAATATGTTAACTCAGGCATGGAGGTTTATCCACCACAGTTGCATCGGTGGGAATGCACATCGTGATTGACTCAGTGCTAAAAAGGGCTGTTGTCCTTCTGCCAGCTGCTTTTGCCTAGGGCAGCGTCGACGTGGGTGATGATTCTTGGGGGCAGACCATTGGCGATCTTTTGCCTAGGCTCTTGTTGACATCTAAATAGGGAGGGCAGACCCTCACAGCTGCTGACAGGTTTTCAGTCAAAAACTCAATGGTGAGACTGTTACAGCCAACATCTTAATCAGGCCCTTTGTCTCTTTGTTTGGATTTCAAAAATGGGATCAGTTCATCTTTCAGGACCCCTCTGCCGCAGAAGCTTTATATTGCTCTATAGTCACACTGGCATCCAAGGTAGCTGTGTGGACTCTATCTTCTCTTCCACTAATTGCTGGAACTAATTTCTATAGAATTGAAGGGAGCTATAAACCTGCACGCAACCACAACAGTCAAGTACCTGCTCCTACACGGCCATATGCCAACATGGATTAATTTCTCATATAAACTTCACTCATCACTTATCAATTACAAGACTTATTTGCATATGACTAGGTCCAAACTGGAATATTATGGGTAGCAAAATAAAACAATGATTTAGGTCCAGATCTCAGTACTGGGGGTGAATGATTGACATTGTTCTGCATTCTGGCCATCATGAGTTCTTTTTGCTTTTTTTGCCCTAACTGGGAAGGATATACCCAGAGGTGGATCCAGTGCTCACTGCACCACTGGATTCAAGATAACCTGGCAGATGAGGGGTGATACCCTGAAACCAGTCCCTGGATGCTTGTTTCCGATCCAGGGAGGACCCTAGCTTGGCAGCTCGGGCTGGACTGTTCCCATCATGAGCACGATCAACACTGATTTTCATATGGCTGGGTCCAACCAGGGGTGGCGTGGTGGACAAAAAAAAAAGAATAAATCCAAGCCTTTGTGACTGGGGTGAATGTTTGCATTGTTCAGCATTCCATCCATCATCTGTTCTTTTAACTTTCTAAAAGTACTAAACATGATAGGTCTACCCCTTCCCAATCATGGTTTACAGCATATTATATGTAATATGTGATATTCCCAATGTTATCCTATCGGAGGGCTAGGCCTCAGAGTAGTGAAAAACGAATTGGAGAGATTTCACCAGAAGAACATGTAAAACATAAAAGTATATGTCCTGTCTTTTTATTACATACCACCCTGTCCCATGGGCTACCAAGCGTCTGCCTTAGGGCTGACATTTATATAATAAAAGGAGAGTTTAGGGCTAGACAGGAGATTTTAAATGGCAAGTCGATACGTTAGTGAATTCAGGTTGCCATGGCAGGCCTGGGCATGTTTTAAAGTGCTACTTACGTGGATGGCACAAGCAGTGCTGCAGGCCTACTAGTAGCATATAATTTACAAGCCCTGAGGACGTGTAGTGCCCTTTGCTAGGTACATATACATAACATAAATATGCCAATTAGGTATATATCAATCAGTTTATATTTTAGGGAATGAGTACATGTACTTTCGCATTGGTCAACAGTGGTAAAGTGCTGCGAGTCCTAAGTCCAACAAAAAGAAGTCAGCAGAAATGTGAGGCAAGCAGGCAATATGTATGAGGGAGGACCACCCTAAGGCTGTCAGTTCTAACAAGCTGGCTTCGGTCCAAACATAAATTCTATCAAAGCCTTGGGAAAATGAAAATTTTGTGTGAATAGTTCAAAACAGCTGCTCTCATTGTGCGTCGTGGTGGGGTTTTGACTTATGTTTAAATGTATGTTAGTGAACAGAGACTCCTCAATTTAAACATGTGATGACGAAAATGGGTTTGGTGACCAAATCCCTAAAGTACATTCAATATGATTTTGGTGACATTCCAACGTTTGAACGGTGTCCTAAATGTTTACAAAAGTGTGAAATGGCACAGTCAATTTAGCATAGCCTGACTCATCACTGTCCAGTCAACAAGTACATTGTACTAGACAACGTATTAAGCAACCTCATATTCCAAAATGTACGTAATAATAAATGTGATAACGAATAATTATAATATCAAAAGACTGATTTTATTGAATTAGTATCTTTAACCAGTCATTATTTTTGAACTGATGGCTGATTAATTGTCCAAATAATACATGGCCGAGATTGACAATGGCTAGATTTTGCATGAGTAAATGGTTGTTCGGTGGGATAAATAATATCTGTTAGATATTGTTTAAGATTAAACAATGTATGAATTTGAGTACTGTATTATTTTATATCATTTTCGTTTTGATTGAATCCCTGACGAAGGGTATCCCGTCAAATCCATTAGGGCACCTTTGGCACTTTAAAAGTAATTTACTGAAATATAAATGAATTTCAAAATAAATTATGATTTATCTATATACCTCAGCGATTTATCCAGTTTGGCATGCAGCTGTGCAAGGGCTAGCGCTTGACTGTTGCGGTCTGTTGTGGTGGGGTGTAGCTTCACCGTTTTGTTCACCCCATGGACACTGGGACAGTCCCCCCAGACCGCCAAGCGGGAAGTGTTCTGAATTCTATGAGCAAATATACGTTGGTGCGCATACAGCCTGAAATATTTTGATTGCCTTTATAGAGTAGCTCAATATTCATGGCTGTGGAACAAGTTATGTATGAGAACCTGTACCTTCTCCTATTAACACCTAACAATTTCCTTATGTGCCATTAACTTCTCTCAAATATCACATTGTTAAGCAGTGTTCTTTCCCCATTTACTTTTCAGGTTTGAAGGTCCAGTCTGACGAGTAAATATAGACACTGCAGAAGACATTAGCTGTTTTCTGGGGAAATGTCGAGCTAGTTGCTGGATAACAGTGGGATAGATTGGCTGTAATGGTATTGCTTTGCGCAGGAAATTGAATTTGCAGTTTAATTTCGTTTTTCACATCAATTCAGATTGTTACTCTCCTAACGAGCTTTTGGGAACAACTTAACAGCAGGCGTATATGCCAGCACATCAAAAGTCTTCCATTTGCCCCTTATCGTTGGGGTGCTACGGGCTCTTTCAGTGTTGGATGGACCAGGGCAAAGAGCCTGGCCCTAGAGTACCACCACGCACTGTCTTGCTGTTTGATGAAAGGTGTACAGCTCCCTCATTTGCCTTCCTTGAGAGGATTCTAGGTTTGCAGGTGATTTATGCTTGATGTATTTCCTGCTTACTCATTTGATTGGTCCATATATCACCTCCTTGGTCTGAAACAGGAATTGTTGGGGGCTTTAAGGTATGCTTTGCATGCTATAAATGCTGAATAAAGGCAACACATCATCCAGAGAAATGCCAGTAGATCAGGTGCGCTAGTCTGCAATGCGCACATGTTTGATAGCGCAGATATATTAATCAGAAATTGTTAGTAAATGTTTAAGTTGTTTGTGTGATTAACGAAGAAAAATAATGTGTACGTTTGAAAATCTGCCCACTAAGTGGCTGCCATAATTATATTAAAAGTGACAAAAAATATGTGAAAGGTTGAAAATGCATAATAACAATGTAGTAATGTCATATTGATATATATACCACATGCTTTGTATTATATTGTAGAACTAACTTAGCTGAAGTTGTGACCTAGTTTTGCCAGGCCTTGTGCAGAGGCCGAATATTTACACGCAATGTAGAAAATGCTGATGTGCTGAACTGACCATGAACCACTCATTGTTTAATAAAATCTGCTCTGCTAAAAACCTATGCGTGAACCGATGGACAGGAGATAAGGGAATTCAATTTTGTAACAAGGACTGTGTAAAGCATACTGGATGTACTTTCCCAGGGGACACTGACTGGAGAAGAAAATGCAGCATTTTCGATACCTGACGAGCCGGATGATGAGGACATCGTACAGTGAACCAATCGACATCCTGAGAACTGTGCAATATTAGACTTCATAGATTTGGAAAATTAAGATTATTGGATAGAGTCATAACTGGTAATTAACTGACCAATTAGGAATTGGGGGATAGTCTGGGTGACTTTGATATAATGCTGTGACAGAGGGAAACATTTTCAGACTTTATTCCGAAATTGATGCGATATTGGGGAAGAAGAGATTTGAGATTCTGTTATTGGGCTCATACTCTCTAAGCAGAGAACCTGATGCAATGCTGATCGATTGATGACCTGAAGACGAAGACTGACTTTGTTGCTGATCCATACCGTGGATAGGAAGCTATGACAATGTGACTGAGTTACATTTTGTGCCTTTTCTTTTAAGGTACCAACTGCGCTGTCTAATTAGTTTTTCTCTTAGTCAGATGTTTTTCCAAATTCATGTTCTAAACTGTTTTCTCATGAAGTCCCCCAAGCTAATGCTAATCTGGGTTAGATAAGGTTCCTATTTTAAGACGTTGACATATACAGTGACAAATGATTGACGGACTGATTTGCTGAACTCTGCTACTTAAGTTGACATATTCAACTTTGATTCATACATTGGCTTATGCTGAAGCGTTAGAAGGTATTCTATCACAAGTTTTGATTAGATTAGATTATGTTATTGGTTGATACTAATGAATTAATCTTGATTTGATTGAACAAAGTTTGAATTAACCTCATGACTTAGTATAATGACTAATAGGGAATAACATTTGATAAAATGTATATTGAGTTCTGGTTATTCAAGACTGAATGTCATGGTGTGATGTTATTACTAATGATTATTCATTTGCCCAAGAGTTATTGATTTGTGTATCAATCATTAATGGACATTGGTTACACCATAACTAGGATACTCCATGCGAATCAAAAGGTTCATCGACCTGTACGCGTCCCCTTGTAAGTTTACTTACTATAGACCAGGCATGCCTGTTGTTTTTGGTAGCAGCTTGATGGTTAGTTTCCTTGGAGAACTAGTGTTGTGGTGGCTGATGGTTATGGTAGTAGTTTGAGTTAAGGTCAGTTGGTTATTATTATTGAGATTTGGATTTTATTTTTCATCATGGCAAATGTAGCGAGAATGATGTCACCTTAAGCCCAGAAATGACTTTCCCAGATCCTGGATCCTGGTAGTAGATCTGGGTATGTTCTCGGTATTTTAGTGATAGTATGAAAGTGGTAGATTGCGCTTGGAGAGGCTTATGCAAATCGCAGATGAATTGTGACATATGTGAGGGAAAGTGGGGAGTGTGCATACTCCAGGTAAAAGTTGGTAGGAGTGTGCGTACTCCATAGTATGAGTGTAGGTAAGTCGTCAAACTTCATATGTGTGTGGCGCTTTGTGCTAACAAATTGTCCACGTGGTTGTTGGTGATGTACGGACCCTGTGTGATCTAAGACTCCGGAGTATATTGACAAGTTTAGGAGACACCTGGTTATATGTTGTAATCTACCTGGTTTAGTAGGTTGATCGGGCATGGTCAACAAGTCGGTGTGTAAATTAAGAGAGTAAGAGACATTTTTGACTGAGATTTGGCGAGTCCTATGTGCACCAGGACAGACCCATTGATCAGTTGAGAGTGAAATTTGCAGGTCACATTTTGCTTGCTAATGTGGGAGACTCAGAATGAGGAACAGCTGCATGACTGAAAGGGCCATCAGTGAAAATCTGTAAGGTCTCTGAAGCGATTGTGTTACCTTCTTGTAGTAAGCTAGCAGATTTGTTTTTGGTTTTTGGTTAGTGCTCACAATAATTTGAATTAGTTTTGTGTGAGTCGAAGATTAGGAGAACGAGCTGCAAGACTTTGTCAGCCGCAGTCTGTGAGTGTGACGTCAGAGTGAGCCCCGCTGGGATAGGTTGGTTAGTGAGAAGAGTCGCAAGCGGATTGGCAGCCGTCCACGAGAGACAATTGGTTGAGAAAGCAGGTGTAGGGAATCTTGTAATTTCCTTATGAAAGATGACGTTTTTCAAAGCGTTTAAGAGTGCCATGAAGGGTGATACATACATTAAGGCGACAGTGGGAGAGCTACCCCACGGGAAGATTCTTCAGCTTATATTGTGATGGAGGAGCGAGGAGTTGTGCCATGTCTTTGGTTAAAGCAATGGTGCAAATTGACAGAGAAACAGGGAGCTTTAGCATTTCCAGAACATGGAACGTTTAATTTGAGAATTTTGGATCAGTTACGAATGACATTGTATGAGACAAAACGTCTTCCGAGACCAGCACAGTTTGAGGCATTAGTGGTTTTGGATCTCATAGCGAGACAGCAGCAAGAAATCAAATTGCAGAGAAGAATAAGGAAGGTAGAGAAGTCTCTGGCAGAGGCAAGATTGGATTGGGAACAGAAGAGGTGGAGAACAACAACATTGCAGGATGTTAAGTTGTTTCCTGCTATCAAAGAGGAAGATGAGTCAGAAGGGAAAGAGGAGACTAGCAAAAGTGATAAGAGTTCGTCAGGAAGTAAAAAGAAGAAAAAGGCTTATGTAGAAGAAGAAGACTCAGATGTTGAGGACCTTATTACTCAGGTACTAAGGGACCGACCTCCACCATATGCAGTGCATGAGGGGGGCTCAAGTACTTGTTCTGCTCCAACTGCCCTAGCCCAAGTGTCAGGGACAGCGGAACCAGTGCAAATAGATAATGGACAGGTACAAGGGGCAGTACAGAGTACTCCCAATGCAGTGACTACTTCGGTAGTCCAAGCACAGATGCATCCACCACTGATACAGAGAATTTATCCTGAAATACCAATTCTTGAGACAACTTCAAACTTAGTGGTGCACACACAGAGCAAGTGGTTCCAAGGCTGATGTTAGTTCAGACCGAGCTGACTCCAATTTTGCAGTCTCAGGCACATTGCCAGGGTTTGCCGAAGTTCACACCAATGGCAGGGACCGAGTCAGATGTGGCACCAGTGATGAATCAGAGCATGCAAGTAGCCCTTCCACAAAATGCGTGTGTCAGGGCAGCACCAGATGCAATATCATTGCCAATTACTGTTGGTCCAGCGGTACCATTGTTTGCGCTAAGAAGTAGATTACAGGAGAACAGGTGGAAATGTCACAGAGCCTCATGAGGAGGAGGTCAGAGAGCACGTACAGGTGGTTTAGTCTATGGGACAGACCTTTGATGGATCGAGGTCATTAATGGACCTTAGTCCACTTGTTGCACTTCCAGATGCTGTAAATGGCCCAAGTGGAAAAGCTTGACGCCACAAATTCCAGGTGCAGTGGTACAACAGGTGCTGTTGCTGAATGCAAGTAATGTGTCATTACAGGGATTTGCAGCACAACAGTTAAATGAGTGATTAGACAGTTTGAATACTTCACAAAACACATCCAAGGATGAAGAGCAGATTGATCGCATAAGGCTGGCTACAGAAATAGCTGAACTAGTTGAGGGATCAATGGGAGTGAATAGGTTAGAATCCTATTCTGAAGAAGAACTGAGATACTTGAGTCTGAGAATTACGAGAGAAGTGAGTAGGATACATCAGAAATTGGCAGATTTGGCAGAGACACATGACATAGAAATTGAGAAAACAAAACAAAACATTTGAAAAGGAGTTACAGATTAGATTTCAAGGTAAAGGATTTTGAACACATGAGGTCAGCTGGGATGAAAGCTCATCTAAAAGAACTATTGCAGAGTGCTCAGACTTGGGGAGCATTAGAGAAGTGGGAAGGCAGATGGGCAAAGAAGATGGATAAACAGAAATGAGATTCACAAGAAGGGTCTGAAAGTGCTCAGAAAGAAAAGGACCCAGTAAAAATTCTACCAATGAGGGAAACTATAGGAGGGCAGTTTGTTCATGTTCCTTGGCACAGGAGTGAAATTCTGTCATTCACAAATGATTATCCAGAGCTGAGGGAGAAACTGGTTGAATGGTATCAGCAGACAGATAGATTTGTGAAGCTCTCGTAATGTCTGTGGGAAGACCTGAATACTCTGTTCGAGATAGTGGTTCCAGCTGATATGTGGGTTGAATGCAAGAGAGCCATAGATTGGCCGACAAGTGAACCCAAAAGAGATAGAGTTACAGGTGCGCCATCATCCGAAGTAATGAAACATTATTATAAGGTGATTGAGTTCCTGAAGATGAAAATCTTGCCTAAACATATTGACTGGCAGAGAATTGACAGGACAGTGCAAGAAGTAAAGGAGTCAATACATGCATACTATGAGATATTGTTGAAGGCGTTCAAGGGGTACAGTGGTGTTGGAAAATGGGTTATTAGTAAGGGCAGGTAGGTACCTACACTAAGCAACAGGCCACTAACCTCCACTTAGGTCCAGTTAGGTCTCAATAAATTAAACCCAGCTCAACCCTTGGTAGGCTTGGCAACAAGCAACAAGGCTTAACTTAGGAGACAGATTGTAAAGCATTCAAATATCACAAAACAGTAAATAAATAAAACACAGGAAACAGTTTAAAAATCCAAAACCAATCCAAAAAAAAGTGCCAATCTGGTCATCTGGTTGCACCTCGACCGGGGCAAAGTCAAAGTTTAAGGCCGACCGCGATGGAGCTCGGCTCGCCTACAGCCCGCGGGAGGCCTTGGTCAAAAGTTTACCTTCACACTTAGTCGTTTTTCTGAAGATTTTCTTCAGCGGGACGATACTGCCAGTCCAATCCGACCTCCTGGAACTATTCTCCGGATACCAGAGCCCTCAGTGGAGATTTTTACCTTCGGACTTAGATGTTATTTCGAGGTGAAAATCCTTCGACCGGGGCAAACCTGGATCTTAATCCGACGTCCTTAGAGCCTTCCTCAGATACGCTGGCTGGGAGGTCCCGGTCAACTTCCTACGTTCTGACTTAGTCTCTTTTTTGGAGATTTTCTTCACCGGGACGAACCTGCAAGTCAGACCGGGTCGCGGTTGAGGCAAGCCGGCTAGAGTTGCCGCGGCGGGTCGGTGCCTCTAGGGAGCTTTTTTTCAAAAGTTTTCCAAACTTCTCCAAACTTCTGAATCTTCTTGCAGATGTTCCTTTAAGGTTCTTTTGGGGTCCACAGCTCACCCCAAGGTTCCAGAAGCTCTGAGATGATCCTTGGGGGGGGGGTGGACTACAACTCCTAGAATGCACCTGGCGCAAACTCCTTTTTGGCAGCTGGACAGTGGTCAGCTGGTTAATTTCTTCAGGAGTTGGTGCAGGGGACTCTGGTTAGCAATTTTTCACCTGTAGCAAACAGAGAGTCCCTCCTTGAACCAGTTGAAGCCAGGCAAAGTCCTTCTTGTGGTGAAGCCCAAGTGTGCAGCTGGTGCAGTCCTTCAGAGTGCAGGTTCCAGGTGTAGGCCAGGGGTCCAGCAGGGCAGTCCTTCTTCTCCTTTGGTTCTTCCTTGTTGGAATCTGATGGGGATTTGAGTTGTGGGTGCAGGTCTGCCAGCTTTAGCCTTGCTCCTGGGTGAAAAAAAGGAGGGTCCTGATTCTCCAATCAGATGCAGGGTCCTTCCCCCTGTGATGACCACTTCCTGGGAAGTGTGGCAAAAATCAATCCCTGGAGGCAACATTCCTCAAAAATCCATCATGGCTGAAAGTGATTTTTGGAGGTTACATCTGGCTAAGATCCCCTCCAACAGGCACATCTCTTTGTGTGAAGCCAGACCACTTCCCACCTCATCAAGGCAACCTGGCCAGGCTGCCAGAGGCTGGCCAATCAGAGCACAGCAGCAAAAACAATGCAGGGCTGAAGTTGGGAACTTTTCAGGTAAAGTTTTAAACTCTTTACCTGAACAAGTTATATTAAATCCCACAACTGGAAGTTGTGGGATTTATTATAACAATTAATTTGATACCAAACTCTTGTATCTGTCACTTAAGGGGACTTTTAAAATTAAAATAAAGTCTCCCCATTCTAGCCTATGAAGGCCATTCACTGCTATGAGGGAAAAACAAATGTGGCTGTTTTTACCTCACCAGGACTTATAAGACTATTTTATAAGGTCCCTGCTTATAGTTACATGGCACCCAGCCCTAGGGGCACATAGGGCACACCTTAGTGGTGACTTATATGTAAAGATAATGTAGTTTAAGACTTTGGAACTACTTTTAATTCCAAAGTAGAATTTCCATATAACTTTAATTTAAAAGCAGCCAGCAAGGCAGGCCTGCCTTTAAAATGACACTGGGCACCTCAGCAGTGCACCTATGGGTGCACTACCTATGCCGTGGTCCCTAAACCTACATGCCCTATCATATGCTAGGTACTTATAGGTAGGTTAACTTAGCCAATTATAATTAGCCTAATTTGCATACTGATTTTACACAGAGCACAGGCCCTGGCACTGGTTAGCAGTGCCGAGGGAACCATCAGAGTCAAGAAAACACCAGCAAAAAGTGGAAAAACGGGGCTAAAAGTTCAGGGGCCTCTGCAATCATCCCTGTTCTCTCACAAGTGGTAAGCAAGCGATTGAGCTGAAAGACATGTTGCACTTTGTGTTCAGGTTTGTTAAAGGAAAGAGACCTGAAATAGGTCATATGATTAAGAGTCATTTGATTTTTTGGCAAGAGAAGCCGATTGATGAGGTGTTGCAGTATGTGAAATACTGTAATTATGAAATTGAGTTAAACCAGAAGAAGTTGAAGGAAAAAGCGATGGTGATGCAGATTAAGGCAGCTCAAACAGGAGTACACAGAGCTTTTGTGCAACGGATACCACAGCAACTGGGAACTGTCATGTTCCAGCTGCAGAATAGAGGACGGGGTTGTAGAGTCAATATGAATCGTGGTCCAGATTTGATTACTGTAGTTGTTCAGAATTATATTTAAGGGATGAAGAAGATGTTACCGTGTCATTGTTGTGCCACGCAAGAACTGAGGTCGCACTCCATCTCTCTCTGGTGTGGACGGTAAGCCAAGGCTTGAGAGATTGCAACACCTAAAACCCCGGTCATGGTCTAGCACCATGGAGGACCCCTCGACAGGTACCCACAGACAAACCAGTCCATGCTCCTGACTCTCCAGCAACAAGCGCAAGAATTACAACAGCTATGGAATGAAAATGGGGCCCTACGCCAAGCCTTGACCTCCAGGATCATTGACATTCCCATGGTTTCTGCCTCCACACCCCGTTTTTCGGGGGACCATAATAAGTTATGTGAATTCCTAGATGCCCTCACGGTTTATTTTGCATTTAGACCATCACAATTCACGCAAGACAAAATCAGTGCTCTGTCTGTTCCAGCTTTAGCTTGGGGAAACTCCTTTGGTAACATTGAAGGATTCCCGACAGTCAAATTATCCCATATTCATTGCTGCATTCAAACAAATGCTTGAACGTCCTGGACTCAAAACTTCTGCAGAAGAAGCTTTATGCGACATTCAACAAGGAAGTCAGGACGTATTGCAATACATCACACGATTTAGACAACTGGCGGCGGAATCCTCTTGGGTAGTACGTACCCTTGTCACTCTTTCTCGAAGGGGGCTGAAGGAAGAGATCAAAGACGAACTAGTGCATTCGGCGAAAGTGGAGAATCCTCAGAGTTTGATGGACTTAACTCGAGCCATAGAATATCGTCTTCACGAACACAAAATGGAAAAGAAGAAAAGTCGTATACCATCCTCAGCAAATACTCGTGCACCACCTCATCGTTATGAAGAAACACGTTCTGAAACTAAAGGACCATTGGAAGAAGAACCTATGCAAATTGACATGGCTGGTGGACCCTTATCAGCTAGCGAATGTGAAACCAGACGCAGGAAGGGACTATGGCCCTCATTACAACCCTGGTGGTCGGTGTTAAAGAGACGGTAATAAGGCCAACAGGCCAGCAGTAAAAAAAAAAATTGATCATGACCATGGCGGAAACTGCCAACATTGGCCACAAACCTCCCACCCTGTCCCAGAAAAACACACACTCACTATCCTCACATGCTGGCCTGTCCCCACCCTTGTCTCTTCCATCCACGACACTCCATACAATCTTGTCCCATCCACCATGCACACAGTTCACTCACCTGTTTGTCTGGAGGACCGTAGAGTAACGTGTACTGGGAGGACCCCATCCACCAATTTCTCCAACTCCTCTGCCGTGAAGGCAGGGGCCCTTTCCCCAGACATTGTAGCCATTGTCGCTTCCAGACGCAAGTCACAGCAGCACTTGCAGTGTAGGTCCTCTCCTGTTGAAGGTCAGGTATCAAGTGAGGGAACAGATAGAAAACGGCGGTCATGTTCGCGGCAATGCATAATGTCACCGCCGGCGTACATCGTCATTGGCTCCTGGAACCCGTAGGGTCCAATAATAACCAATGCTGAATTGCGCAGCGGTCTTTGACTGCCTACCGCGATGCTGTACAACGCCAGCGCAGTTACCTCATTTCCCCTTCTCCCTCCTTGCAGGTCAGGATGCTGCCATTTCAGTGGGCCACATGGCAGGCCAACTAACTGCGTCACACCTATTTAGGCTAGGAATACGGACAGACAAAGGCACATAGAGATAATTTCACAATTGTGCTAAACAGCCTTGTGAAATCTATGTGGTGTATGACCCTCTGCTCACCCTTCTCCTCCATAGGGCACGTCCGTTGGGGCAGGTGATGAGATGGTGGCATCCTCCGGTGTACAGACCCCTGGTGGACCTGTCGACAATGGAAGACAGACACATCATTATCACTTACAGACTTGATTGTGCAACAATCCAGGAACTGTGTGTCCAGTTGGAGCCAGACCTGATGTCAGCTATCCACCATCCCACAGGAATCCCCCCTCTAGTACAGGTCCTGTCAGTGCTCCATTTCCTGGCAAGTGGGTCTTTTCAAACAATAGTGGCCATGGCATCAGGGATGTCACAGCCAATGTTCTCTAACATGTTGTCCAGAGTGTTATCTGCCCTGCTGAAACACATGCGCAGCTACATCGTTTTCCCTCAGGTGAAGGATCTGCCCACAGTGAAAGGTGACTTTTATGCCCTGGGACATACCCCCAATATCATTGGTGCCATTGATGGTACACATGTGGCATTTGTCCACCCCCCCACAGGAATGAACAGGTGTACAGAAACCAGAAAAGCTACTATTCAATGAATGTGCAGATGGTGTGTTTGGCAGACCATTACATCTCCCATGTGAATGCCAAGTATCCAGGCTCTGTGCACGACGCTTACATTTTGAGGAATGGCAGCATCCCTTATGTGATGGGGCAACTCCAGAGGAACCGTGTGTGGCTAATAGGTGAGTCCAAGGTCCCCACACAGTTTAAATAGGTGTCTGGGTATGGGAGATTCCCTAATGTTTGGAGGATGTCTAACAGTTGTCCCTCGATATCTGCAGGTGACTCATGTTACCCCAACCTGTCATGGCAACTGACCCCAGTGAGGAATCCCAGGACAAGGGCAGAGGAATGGTACAAAGAGCCACATGGGTGAACTAGGAGGATAATAGAGCGCACCTTCGGCCTCCTGAAGGCCAGATTCCGGTGCCGCCATCTGACAGGTGGATCCCTATACTACTCACCGTAGAAGGTGTACCAGATAATAGCGGCATGCTGTATGTTGCACAACCTGGCTTTGCAATGCCAGGTGCCTTTTCTGCAGGAGGATTGGCCTGATGCTGGTCTTGTGGAAGCTGTGGAAGCTGTGGAGCCTGTGGACAGTGAAGAAGAGGAGGCAGAAGAAGAAGATATAGACAACCGAAACAACATCATCATGCAATACTTCCAGTGAGACACAGGTAAGAGGATGGTACTGCTTCCCACATCTCATACTACTGTAGGACATAGCATAAATCTGCCTTTTTACCTGTGTGTATGGACCCTGACATGTCACTTTGCCTTTCAATTTCACAGATCTGGGTCCCACTTTGTGCCCTCTGCTATGTTTACTGCTGCCCAACAACTGTGTAACATTGGTTTGTGAACATGTACATTGACATTACGACCCTGGCGGATTACTTCCGCCAGGGCCGCGGGACGCGGTGGCACCGCCGACAGGCCGGCGGTGCCCCGCGGGGCATTCTGACCGCGGCGGCTTAGCCGCGGTCAGAGAAGGGAAACCGGCGGTCTCCCGCCGGTTTCCCGCTGCCCCCAAGGAATCCTCCAAGCCGGCGCAGCTTGCTGCGCCGGCTTGGGGATTCCGATTCACCCATCCGACATCCGACTCCCGCCATCCAGTTCCTGGCGGTTCTCCGGGAGGGGGAGTCGCGGGGCCCCTGGGGGCCCCTGCAGTGCCCATGCCAACAGCATGGGCACTGCAGGGGCCCCCGTAAGAGGGCCCCAAAATGTATTTCACTGTCTGCATAGCAGACAGTGAAATACGCGACGGGTGCAGTAGCACCCGTCGCACCTTCCCACTCCGCCGGCTCGATTACAAGCCGGCTTCATGGTGGGAAGGTCGTTTTCCCCTGGGCTGGCGGGCGGCCTTTCGGCGGCCGCCCGCCAGCCCAGGGGAAAACTTGGAATACCCTCCGCGGTCTCTGGACCGCGGAGCGGTATTCCTGACGCGCAACATTGACGGGCGGCATCCGCCGCCCGTCAATGTTGGAATGAGGGCCTATATTTCTGAGAGGTTGCTATTACACATTTGTGAAAGTACACACTGACTCCAGATTGATTTGTGAATCAAGGGTGTTTATTTCTTTGCTAATAAGTGGAGGGTGTGTGCAATGGGCTTGAGTGATGGTGGAGGAATGTCCATGGTAGAGTTCAGTCTCTTGGTCTCACAAGTGCATTGTCCATGGGGGCATAGGAAGGGGAGCAATGGCAGTTTAAGGTGGACAGGGTGACAAAGTGGGACAGAAGGGTGACAATCAGGAGGGTCTTTTTTCCCGGCAGGGGTCTTAGCAATGTTCTCTGTCTTGTTCCTGGATCTCAGCGACAGTTTGCTGGGTGGTTCTCCTTCTGCAGGGGGTAGGGTGCTGGTGGCCTGTTGGTCCTGTGGCGGTGCCTCCTGTCCACTAGCACTGGTGGAGGTGGAGGGCTGTTCATCGTCCAGGCTAGTGTCAGGGGCCCGTTTGTGTGCCACTGTGTCCCTCATGGTGTTGGCCAGGTCTGCCAGCACCCCTGCAATGGTGACTTGGGTGGTGTTAATGGACTTCAAATCCTGCCTGATGCCGAGGTAGTGTTCCTCCTGCAGCCGCTGGGTCTCCTGAAACTTGCCCAGTACCAGGCCCATGGTCTCCTGGGAATGGTGGTATGCTCCCATGATGTTGGAGAGTGCCTTTTGGAGAGTGGGTTCCTTGGGCCTGTCCTCCCCCTGTCGCACATGTGATGGCATGCAGGTGGGGTGGGGGAATATGGTAAAGAGATATGACTTACCAGAGTCCAGTCCTCCTGCCACTCCTGCAAGACTCTCAGGATGCAGTAGTGCCAAGACTTGCTCCTCCCATGTTGTTAGTTGTGAGGGAGGAGGTGGTGGTCCACCGCCAGTCCTCTGTAGAGCAATCTGGTGTCTGGATACCACTGAACGCGCCTTCCCCCGTAGGTCGTTCCACCTCTTCCTGATGTCATCCCGTGTTCTTGGATGCTGTCCCACTGCGTTGACCCTGTTGACTATTCTCCGCCATAGCTCCATCTTCCTAGCAATGGAGGTGCTCTGCACCAGTGATCCGAATAGCTGTGGCTCTACCCAGATAATTTCCTCCACCATGACCCTGAGCTCCTCCTCTGAAAACCTGTGGTGTCTTTGAGGTGCCATAATGTGGTGTTGATGATGTGTGAGGTGCTGTTTGTTGTGCTGTGTGATGTGTTGTGTTGGGGTGTGTTGTTTGAGGTGCGTGGATGTTGTATGAGTGATGGTGTTGTGTTTGCTATTCTCTCTCTTTCAGCTTTTTCAAAAAAATGTCATTATAAGGGTTTGTGGGTAATGTGGGTGTGTGTTTTATAGTGGTGTGAGTGTGTGGGTGTGGTGTGTGTATGTGTCCCAGGTGTGTGTATTTCAAATTGTCCAATGTGGTTGTGTTTTGTAAATGTGTGTGTATTTTGAGTGCGGTGGTGTGTACCGGCAATGGATTACTGCAGTTGAAAGACCGCCACATTGATTCGTGTGTCGTGATAGTGTGGGTGTATTCTTGTTGCCGTGACGTTGTAGGTTTTGGTATCGCCAGTTCATCACTGACCTTTGGTGTGGTGGACTTGTGTGGGCGTCTGTATTGTGGCGGATTCCGAGATGTGGGTCGTAATACCTGTAGCGGATTTCCGCTGCCGCCACACCATGTGGCGGCTTTCAGCATGGCGGTAAGCAGGATTTACCATCAGGGTTGTAATGAGGGCCTATGTCTTTATTGTGGTGCTTCCGGTCACCTAATTCGTGCTTGTCCCATTTGCCCGGCAAGATCCTTGGGAAACACCAGTTCCTGTCCTCTTTGAGAAGGGGGAGGACAGGATATTTTGAGATACCTTCCATCTGCTCTTCCCAGGAAGAAATAGCAGTGCTGTTCCTCCTACCTATCTTCCGTCTATTAGAAGATGGCCGTGAAGAAAAAGCTCTGGCCTTGTTGGATTGTGGGGCCAGTGGAATCTATTTAGATGAAACATGGGCTCTGGAAAGGAAGATCCCTCGGATATCCAAAGATATACCAGAACAAGTCCATACAGTAGATGAATCCCTGTTATCTTCTGGTCCTGTTACTGATACCACCCCTACACTGTGTTTACAATTCGGAATGCATCAGGAATATGTTTCTTTTGATTTGATCTCTTCACCGAATAATGTCATGATTCTAGGTATTCCATGGCTCACCTGGCACAACCCTTACATCAACTGGAAAACCAGGACCGTCTCTCTATCCTCCCACTTATGCCAACAACATTGCTATTCAGCAGGAACCTATTGGTCCCCAAAGAAAATGGTGTCAAAGAAAATAAACTGTTTCATCAACCTCCTTCAAGGAGTACCCAATCATTATTTGGAGTATGCTGATGTTTTAAAAAAACCTGATAAACCTGTACTTCTGCGTCACAAAGAATATGATTGTGCCATTCCTATAAAATCTAATACAGTAGTCCCCTTTGGGAGGATGTATTCTCTTACTGAGCCTGAGAAGAAGATCCTCAAAGAATACCTAGAAGAGAATATAGAGAACGGTCTTATTGTTCCTTCTTCTTCTCCCGCAGCGGCTCCACTCTTTTTTGTGCCCCAGCATAGACTTTCGAGGATTAAATAAAATTACCATAAAAGATCGCTACCCGTTGCCCCTCATCAAGGACATTTTAGAAGCTGTTCGAGGGGCTAAGAGATTTATCAAACTAGATCTTAGGGGAGCCTGCCATCTTCTAAGAATAAGGGAAGGCGATGAATGGAAGACAGCCTTCAGAACCCCTTTTGGCCATTTTGATTATCAGGTGATGCCCTTCGGTCCCTTCGGTCTTACTAATGCTCCCTCTATATTTCAGTTATTTATGGATGCCATTTTTTCTGATCTCTTACACCAAACAGTGGTTGTCTATTTAGATGATATACTTATCTTCTCTACTCATCCTCAACAACACACGAAACATGTGCTCCAAGTCTTAAAAAGACTTAGACAACACCTTCTCTTCTGCAAGCCAGAAAAGTGTGAATTTGATGAGTCTGAAGTAAGATATTTGGGGTACCATATTAACCAAGTAGGAATTGCTATGGATTCAGACAAGGTTCAAGCCATTCTGAATTGTCCATCTCCATCTTCCATCAAAGAAGCTCAGTGTTTTCTAGGTCTGGCCAATTTCCATCATCAATTCATAGCCGATTTCGCCCAGCAGACCAGTCATATAACTCAAACCCGTAAAAAAAAAAAGTATACGGAAAGGTTTTCATTGGACTAAAGACACGGAAACAGCCTTCCAAACGTTAAAACATGCCTTCACTCAAGCTCCTATCTTATGGCATCCAGATACCACCAAAGAATTCATTGTAGTCAGTGACGCCTCAGAAAGAGCCTTAGGGGCTGCTCAGCTCCAAAAATAAAGCGATGATGGGCTAGAATATCCCATATTTTACCTCTCCCACATATTCTCTGACTCTGAACGTAATTACTCCATTTTAGAATGGGAATTGCTCTCCTTAATGACCGCTTGTACTGAATGGAGACATTTTCTTATGGGAATTAAAGAACCTTTTGAGGCTAGAACTGATCACCGAAATCTGCAGTGTCTAAAACTTTCAGTGTCACAATAGCCATCAGGCTCGATGGGCCTTTTTCTTCAGCCAATACGATTTTTACATCACATATATCCCTGGATCCAAAAACATCCTGGCAGATGCTCTATCACGATGCTATCCAGAGTGCAGTGATTCTACCACACAAAACCTCATTGAACCTGATAAGATCATTGGAGTTGTACAATCCTTTCTTGAGGAGGTTCACTCTGAGTATTCCAAACAAGGAGAACCTGAAATTAATAACTTACGTCCATTATTACATAAGGATAAGGAATACTATTTTCATAAGAAAGCCTTGTTCTTACCAACTAAAATAGTCCGAACAGAAGCTCTACCGATGTGCCACGACTCTCCTATTGCAGGTCATCGTGGAATCAAGACCACCCAAGACCTCCTTATGCGCTCCTTTTGGTGGCCTACTCTTAAGTCTGATACTGAAAGCTATGTGACTTCTTGTCCTATCTGTTCTCAAGCAAAGACATCCCATAATAAACCAGTGGGATTGCTCCGTCCCTTACCGGTTCCACCATCTCCATGGCACACAATATCTACTGACTTCATGAGTTCTCTACTTCCTTCAATGGGGAATCGAGTAATAATGGTGACAGTAGATTCATTCACTAAGATGCCACATTTTACTGCCTTAAAAAGTTACCCACAGCCAAAGAACTAGTCAAATCTTCCTTCAAGCAATCTTCCTACTTCATGGACTCTCGCAAGTCATTCTCTCAGACCGTGGTCCTCAATTTATCTCACGATTTTGGAGACAATTCTGTAAAACACTCAAGATCGATGTGACTAATGGTCAAACGGAACAGCTAAATCAAGGACTTGAACAGTATTTACAGAGTTTTTGTAATGCTACACAAAATGACTGGTCCATGTATTTACCTCTTGCCACATTTTCACATAATACTGCATTACATAGTGCTTCAAAAACTTGCCCATTCTTCTGTTCATATGGATACCATCCTAAAGCCTTTCCTAGTGTGCTCAGAGAATCAGTTGCACTTCCTGCCATCACAATGTTTGTTCAACGACCACGCACCATACAACGTGTCCTACAGTTTAATCTTCAAGCCACCAAGATTCAAATGAAAAGAATGGCGGACAAGAGATGTTGTGAGGCCCCATCTTTTAAAATTAATGATAAAGTCTGGCTTTTCTCCAAGTTCTTACCTTTACGGTTAAACCAAAATAAGTTTAGACCCCGGTACTATGGTCCTTTTCTGGTTCTTCAAAAGATCAATCCTGTTTCTGTCTGTCTCCGTCTACCCTGGACTTGGAGAATACAATCAGTATTCCATGTTTCTCAGCTCAAGCCATATATTCCTGATCCATTTCACAGACAGTTCTCCTGTCCTCCTCCTTAATTTGGTTAATAACATGCCAGAATACGAGGTCCAGGAGACTTGTGACTCCCGGTATTTCCGTGGACACCTTCAATATCTAATCCATTAGAATGGCTATCCTATGAGTGAATGCTCCTGGGAGGATGCCACTTTGGTGCGTGCCCCTCTCTGGGTCCATCGTTCATTCCACCTTTTTCCTCTCAAACCTGGGGCCTTTGGGGTGGACCTACTGTTGTGCCGCGTGTCCCCCGGAAGTGCGGCCGGGTCACGGCAGGGGCCGTGGTCCAATTCAAGTACCGTGGGGCGAGCTGTACCCCTTTTTTGTGGCCTTGCGTCGTCCTTGCCGCTGCGGTGGGGACGGGAGCCGGGAATTGCGCAAAATGCACGGCGTGAGGAATTTAGATAGGCCCTTGGGCGTCCCTCCCCCCCACCACAGCCTCTCTCTTACCTGTTTTGTTTTTGGGTTTCCTTCTTTCTTTTCTTTTCTCTTCTTGTGGGAAGCCATCTTATGGCTATCCCATCATACCTTTATCTTCTCTGGTTCCCTGCATGCACCTGTTCCCTTCTTCCTGTGGCATCTTTCCTATCTGTTCTATTACTTTTTCCCAATCCAAGATGGCTGTCTTTCCTTTTCCTGTTTTTTACTTCCTGTTTTGGGATATTTAAGTGCCTTGATTTCTTTTCTCCTTGAGTTGCAACACTGCTCTGTGGTGATTACGCCCCTGCTGGTTTTCTCTTTGATATCCAATTTTTTATCTTGTTTTTTCCTGTTTTTTCCTGTGTTTGGCCTCGTTCAAGACTTTGATTTTTCTTTGTGTCTTCCTTTCTTCCAGGGAGTCCCCATCTGGAGGTTTTTTCCCTTTGGGGTTTTCCCTCAGGGACTCCTTCTGGGAGGTACGGACTGTATTGGCGTATACTGGCAACAGCACCGTGGCTACCGGAATGGGTCACCCCTACCTCGGCCAGAGCCGGACCTGCAAGAACCGAGGTCGCACTCCATCTCCCTCTGGTCTGGACAGTAAGCCAAAGCTTGACAGTCATCTTTGTGGAAACGTGGGTGTTGGAAAATGGGTTATTGGTAAGGGCAGGTAGGTACCTACACCTAGCAACAAGCCAACAACCTCCACTTAGGTACAGTTAGGTCTCAGTAAATTAATCCCCTTGGTAGCTTGGCAACGAGCGTCAAGGCTTATCTTAGGAGACAGTGTGTAAAGCATTCAAATATCACAAAACAGTAATTAAATAAAACACAGGAAACAGTTTAAAAATCCAAAACCAATTTATAAAAATAGTTTATATTTTTATCTTTAAAATGACACAAAAACGAATAAAATCGGATAAAGGGAACTGGAGATATGAATTTTTAAAGAATTATTACTTTTCTAGCGCTTAGAAACAAAAAGCGCCAATCGGGTCATCTGGTTGCACCTCGACCGGGGCAAAGTCAAAGTTTCAGGCCGACCGCGATGGAGCCCTGCTCGGCTACAAGTCGCGGGAGGCCTCGGTTAAAAAGTTAGCTTCTGACTTAGTCTTTATTTTGAAGATTTTCTTCAGCGGGACGAACCTGCCAGTCGAATACGACCTCCTGGAGCCCTTGTCCGGATACACTATGCTGGATTCCTCGGTGGAGATTTTTACCTTCGGACTTAGTCGTTTTTTCGAGGTGAAAATCCTTCGACCGGGGTAAACCTGGATCTTGATCCGACGTCCATTGAGCTCTTCTCGGATACGATGGCTAAGAGGTCCCGGTCAACTTTTTACCTTCGGACTTAGTCTCTTTTTCAGAGATTTTTCTTTACCGGGACGAACCACCAAATCAGGCCGGGTCGCGGTTGAGGCAAGCCGGCTAGAATTTCCGCGGCGGGTCGGTCCCTCTATGGAGCTTTTTTACAAAAATTCTCAAATCTTCTCCAAACTTCTGGGGCTTCACCCAGTTGTTCTTTTAAGGTTCTTTTGGGGTCCACAGCTCACCCCAAGGGTCCAGAAGTTCTGAGATGGTCCTTGGGGGGTGCGGACTATCACTCCCAGAATGCACCTGGCGCAAACTCCTTTTGGTCACTGGACAGTGGTCAGCTGGTCTCTTTCTTCAGGAGTTGGTGCAGGGGACTCTGGATAGCAATTTTTCACCTGTAGCAAACAGGGAGTCCCTCCTTGAACCAGTTGAAGCCAGGCAAAGTCCTTCTTGTGGTGAAGCCCAAGTGTGCAGCTGGTGCAGTCCTTCTGAGTGCAGGTTCCAGGTGCAGGCCAGGGGTCCAGCAGGGCAGTTCTTCTTCTCCTTTAGTTCTTTTCTTGTTGAAATCTGGTGGGGATCTGAGGTGTGGGGGCAGGTCTGCCAGTTTTATCCTTGCTCCTGGGTGAAAAGCAGGGGGGTCCTGGTTCTCCAATCAGGTACAGGGTCGTCCCCCTGTGATGACCACTTCCTGGGAAGTGTGGCAAAAATCCATCCCAAAAGGCAACATTCTCTAAAACTCCAACATGGCTGAATCTGATTTTTGGAGGTTACATCTGGCTGAGCCCACCCACTGGTGTGGCTAAAAATCATAAACACACCCCTCTCCTGCCCTCTCCTAATCTAATCAAGGGGGCACCTAGTTGTCTGGGGTTGCAGGATGTGGGGCTGTTGCTGGGTGCTCCAAATGTCCTTCTCTGCCTTTGAAGACCAGTTTGGCAGCCCTCCCCCTTCCTGCTTCACCATCTGCTGAGGGGAGATTCTCTCCCACAAGCACATTCCTTTGTGTGAAGCCAGGCCACTTCACACCTCATCAACGCAGCTTGGCTAAGCTGCTGCAGGCTGGCCAATCAGAGCACAGCAGCAAAAACAATGCAGGGCTGAAATTGGCAACTTTTTAGGTAAAGTCTAAAACTTTTTACCTGAACAAGTTATATTAAATCCAACAACTGGAAGTTGTGGGATTTATTACAACAATTAATTTGATACCAAATTCTTGGTATGCAACATTTAAAGAGAGTTTAAAATTTAAAATAAAGTCTCCCCATTCTAGCCTATGAAGGCCATTTACTTAAATGAGGGAAAAACGAATTTGGCTGTTTTTACCTCACCAGGGTTTATAAATCTATTTTTATAAAGTCCCTGCTTATAGTTACATGGCACCCAGCCCTAGGGGCACATAGGGCACACCTTAGGGGTGACTTATATGTAAAAATAAGGTAGTTTAAGACTTTGGAACTACTTTTCATTCCAAAGTCGAATTTGCATATAACTTTAATTTAAAAGCAGCCAGCAAGGCATGCCTGCCTTTAAAATGACACTGGGCACCTCAGCAGTGCACCAATGTGTGCACCACCTATGCTGTGGTCCCTAAACCTACATGCCCTACCATATACTAGGGACTTATAGGTAGGTTAACTTAGCCAATTATAATTAGCCTAATTTGCATATCCTTTTTATACAGAGCACAGGCCCTGGGACTGGTTAGCAGTACCCAGGGCACCATCAGAGTCAGGAAAACACCAGCAAAAAGTGGAAAATGGGGGCAAAAAGTTAGGGGGCCTCTGCAATCAGCCCTGTTTTCTCACACAAGCGCCCCCCCCAGCCCACACGCCCAGGAGACTCAGCCCAACCCTGGGAGAGTCTTCCTGGCTTGTTAGGCGAGGAAGACAGTGAAGAAAACTGGCTGTCCCTTTGCAGGGCCTCCTCTGCCTTACATCCTCCTGTCAGGGTCACTCCCTCTGGGTAGTGAAGCCATCCCAACAGTGAAAGGACCCATCTCAAACTGAAACTTCCCTCTAGGGGGGTCTTCCTCCTCTCTCTCTACCAACTTGGGTAGTGAGGTGCCCACCTCCCCTACTCCTAACTTTGCTAGGGCAACACCTAGCTTACCCAAAGAGGTCACCCAACACTTGAGCAACCCCACCATGACCAATAGGGTCAGGGGGCCTACTTTGCTATTGGCCCTGGGGTCTGCCTCCCAGGCCAAGTACAGTGCTGCCAGGAAGGCTAGCACCCAGCAGAGGCTACTGACAGCTGTCAGTACCCAGAACCACACCCTAAGCTCTCCACTGACAGGTGGCTGAGCTGCTTTAGGGGCAATTGTGGGGTCCTGGCACCTCCCTTGCTGTCTAGAGTGGGGGGCTACCACCTCATGTGGCAGACACCCTCCTTCCACTCTGCCTTCTGTCCGTGCAGGGGCAACACCCTGCATCTGGACAGCTGCCTGACTACTCAGGACCTCCTTGGGGTCAGGTGAGGCCTCACCAGTGCCAATTCTGGGCTCCCCCCCTACTGGCGCAGAAGGCCTTTGGCTCCCTGGAACTCTCTTTAATAGTGGCCTACCCTTCCTTTTCTTCTTTCCTTTTCTTGAGGACCCCTGTCTCCTAACTGTAGTGACTGACTCCCCAGGACTTTGGTTTGGGGGGGTGCCCTGGGCGACCGCCCGATCTGGGACCAGACCCACCTCTGGGAGGTCATTGCCCAGGATACAATCTAGGGGGAGGTCAGCACTGACTACCACCCTAAACCAGTCAAGGATACCCTCCCTCTCTAGGGGCACTATGGCTACAGGTTTGGAGGTGACCTCCCCTGTGGCTATCCTGACTTTCCTTGTCTCTCCTGGGACATACATGTCTGGGGTCACTAACCGGTCACTCACTATAGTGTGACTGGCACAGGTGTCCCTCAGGCCAGTGATAGGGATCCCATTCACCTGAATAGGGTGGAAGTGCCTACTTCCACCCTCAGGGATCACCAGCTTACCATCTGGTCCTGTCTCCCAGCTCAATGCTAGGAGGACTTCATCATCTGAGGAGTCCTCCTCCATGGCTACACTGGACAGCCCAGTGCTAACCACCTTCTTTGGACAGGCTGCATCTCCTCTGAAATGACCTGTCTGCTGACAGTCAAAGCAAGCCCTACTGTCCAAGAGCTTTTTTAACCCTGGGTCTCCCTGTCTCTGCTTGTCAGAGTGGGAGTGGGATTTACTCTCCGCCTTCTTAGGGTTCTGGGGTACAGAGGGACTCTCTGTGGTGGGCTTACCACCTCCCTCCTTAGGTTTTTGGGGACCTGACCCCCCCCCTTCTTGGAGTCTCCCCCCTGGGACTTAACCACCCTGGTTCTCAACCACTCATCAGCTGCCTCCCCTAGCTCTCTAGGGTTGGTCTGCTTAGAGTCCACTAGATGCTGGCGTAACCTTTCTTGGGTACAATTGGTCAAGATGTGCTCTCTCATGATCAGATTGTATAACCCCTCATAAGTATTTACTTTGTTACCAATAATCCAGCCCTCTAGTGCCTTAAGTGAGGTGTCTACAAAGTCAACCCAAGGCTGGGTACTGACCTTCTGGATGTTCCTGAACTTCATTCTATACTGCTCTGGGGTCAGACCAAACTTCTTGGTTAAGCACCTCTTCATACTAGGGTACGAATCTGCTTCCTCCCCCCTTAAGGTCAGAAGCCTATCCCTCCCTGATTTGGGGACCAACTCCCACAAAAGGGAACCCCAGTATTGAGGCCTAACCCTTCTCATTTGGAGTGCCCTCTCAAAGGCCTCCAACCATTTGTCTATATCATCCCCCTCTACATAAGCAGGAACCACCCCCTTGGGTAATCTGGGGCAAACTCCCCCACCCATGGACACCTCAACTTCTCTGTCGCTGCCACCATCTCTTTTCTCTTTCTTTGCCCACTTTTTCTTTTCTAGGGCCAGCTTGTCTGCTTCCAAAGCTATGTATGCTAGCTGGGCCTCCAGCTCTCTTTCTCTGATGGATGGGTTCTCTCCTCCTGAAAGGACCCCCTTCCCACCACTAGCTTTGGGTCTGCCCCTAGTGACTATATTTACTGAGACCGTTCTTCCTCATCCTCACTTAGGCTCAGATCCCTTCCCTCCCCTGAGTGGTTAGAGCTAGCATCCTCCCCTTTTTCTCCCTCCTCTGGAGCTTCCTCTGAGTCTACCTCTTGGGCCTCAGCCCATGCTGTCAGCGATTTGATCAGGATTTGCTTCCTGAGATCAGTGGTTGCAGGCAACCCTCTTTCAGTACACAACCCCCTAAGCTGGACTACTGTCAGTGTGGGTAGGCTAGCCAGATCAAGCTCCATGGTTCCCTGGTTTTGTGTCAACAAAAACTTTTTGCAAAAATTGGAAACAAGAATTTAGAAAAATTACAAAAATTCAATAATTGAAATTAATCCAAATTAATAAAAAAAAAAAATTACCAATAAAAAAAAAAAAAATTGCACTAGGACAATTTAAAGGATTTTTAATTTGTTTTACTTAAAACTGTAACGTGATACTGAACACAAGTACAGAATCCCACCGCTGCCACCAAAAATGTTGGAAAATGGGTTATTGGTAAGGGCAGGTAGGTACCTACACCTAGCAACAAGCCACCAACCTCCACTTAGGTACAGTTAGGTCTCAGTAAATTAATCCCAGCTCAACCCTTGGTAGCTTGGCAACGAGCGTCAAGGCTTAACTTAGGAGACAGTGTGTAAAGCATTCAAATATCACAAAACAGTAATTAAATAAAACACAGGAAACAGTTTAAAAATCCAAAACCAATTTATAAAAATAGTTTATATTTTTATCTTTAAAATGACACAAAAACGAATAAAATCGGATAAAGGGAACCGGAGATATGAATTTTTAAAGAATTATTACTTTTCTAGCGCTTAGAAACAAAAAGCGCCAATTGGGTCATCTGGTTGCACCTCGACCGGGGCAAAGTCAAAGTTTCAGGCCGACCGCGATGGAGCCCTGCTCGGCTACAAGTCGCGGGAGGCCTCGGTTAAAAAGTTACCTTCTAACTTAGTCTTTATTTTGAAGATTTTCTTCAGCGGGACGAACCTGCCAGTCGAATCCGACCTCCTGGAGCACTTGTCCGGATACGCGATGCTGGATTACTCAGTGGAGATTTTTACCTTCGGACTTAGTCGTTTTTTCAAGGTGAAAATCCTTCGACCGGGGTAAACCTGGACCTTGATCCGACGTCCATGGAGCCCTTCTCGGATACGATGGCTGGGAGATCCCGGTCAACTTTTTACCTTCGGACTTAGTCTCTTTTTCTGAGATTTTTCTTTAGCGGGACGAACCACCAAATCAGGCCGGGTCGCGGTTGAGGCAAGCCGGCTAGAATTTCTACGGCGGGTAGGTCCCTCTATGGAGCTTTTTTACAAAAATTCTCAAATCTTCTCCAAACTTCTGGGGCTTCACCCAGATGTTCTTTTAAGGTTCTTTTGGGGTCCACAGCTCACCCCAAGGGTCCAGAAGTTCTGAGATGGTCCCTGGGGGGTGAGGACTACCACTCCCAGAATGCAAACTCCTTTTTGGCCACTGGACAGTGGTCAGCTGGTCTCTTTCTTCAGGAGTTGGTGCAGGGGACTCTGGATAGCAATTTTTCACCTGTAGCAAACAGGGAGTCCCTCCTTGAACCAGTTGAAGCCAGGCAAAGTCCTTCTTGCGGTGAAGCCCAAGTGTGCAGCTGGTGCAGTCCTTCTGAGTGCAGGTTCCAGGTGCAGGCCAGGGGTCCAGCAGGGCAGTCCTTCTTCTCCTTTAGTTCTTTTCTTGTTGAAATCTGGTGGGGATCTGAGGTGTGGGGGCAGGTCTGCCAGTTTTATCCTTGCTCCTGGGTGAAAAGCAGGGGGGTCGTGGTTCTCCAATCAGGTACAGGGTCATCCCTCTGTGATGACCACTTCCTGGGAAGTGTGGCAAAAATCCATCCCAAAAGGCAACATTCTCTAAAAATCCAACATGGCTGAATCCAATTTTTGGAGGTTACATCTGGCTGAGCCCACCCACTGGTGTGGCTAAAAATCATAAACACACCCCTCTCCTGCCCTCTCCTAATCTAATCAAGGGGGCACCTAGTTGTCTGGGGTTGCAGGATGTGGGGGTGTTGCTGGGTGCTCCAAATGTCCTTCTCTGCCTTTGAAGACCAGTTTGGCAGCCCTCCCCCTTCCTGCTTCACCATCTGCTGAGGGGAGATTCTCTCCCACAAGCACATTCCTTTGTGTGAAGCCAGGCCACTTCACACCTCATCAAGGCAGCTTGGCTAAGCTGCTGCAGGCTGGCCAATCAGAGCACAGCAGCAAAAACAATGCAGGGCTGAAATTGGCAACTTTTTAGGTAAAGTCTAAAACTTTTTACCTGAACAAGTTATATTAAATCCAACAACTGGAAGTTGTGGGATTTATTACAACAATTAATTTGATACCAAATTCTTGGTATGCAACATTTAAGGAGAGGTTAAAATTTAAAATAAAGTCTCCCCATTCTAGCCTATGAAGGCCATTTACTTCAATGAGGGAAAAACGAATTTGGCTGTTTTTACCTCACCAGGGTTTATAAATCTATTTTTATAAAGTCCCTGCTTATAGTTACATGGCACCCAGCCCTAGGGGCACATAGGGCACACCTTAGGGGTGATTTATATGTAAAAATAAGGTAGTTTAAGACTTTGGAACTACTTTTAATTCCAAAGTCGAATTTGCATATAACTTTAATTTAAAAGCAGCCAGCAAGGCAGGCCTGCCTTTAAAATGACACTGGGCACCTCAGCAGTGCACCAATGTGTGCACCACCTATGCTGTGGTCCCTAAACCTACATGCCCTACCATATACTAGGGACTTATAGGTAGGTTAACTTAGCCAATTATAATTAGCCTAATTTGCATATCCTTTTTATACAGAGCACAGGCCCTGGGCCTGGTTAGCAGTACCCAGGGCACCATCAGAGTCAGGAAAACACCAGCAAAAAGTGGAAAATGGGGGCAAAAAGTTAGGGGGCCTCTGCAATCAGCCCTGTTTTCTCACAGTGGGACACTGGAAATGGGAGTGTCCGATGATGGTGAAGGATGGTGTTGATCAGCAAAGTGGTGATGTCAATACGTTTCAAACTGTAAAAGTCCCTGGAATGAGAGAACTTAATCCGAATTTTCAGAATAGCATGAATCAAGTGCAGAATTTTCAACCCATTCAGCAGGTACAAGTGCCCCGTGCACAAATGACACCGTTGCAACCAGTGCAGCAGCAGGTTCCTATGGTACCTAGACTGCAAATGCAGATACCTTAAGCCTTGATGCTTACTCAGCAGGTCACAAGTCAGAGACAAGACAGAAGTAGTGTCACAGTGCACCAATTCCCATTGCATAGCGAGAATGAAATAAATGACAAGTGGATGTGTGAGAGTTCAGATGAGGAGCCATGTATGCTTGCAGCCCCATTAGAAGTAGATCAACAAGGACCCTTTGTGAAAGGGAAGCTGATGGGTCATAGGGTTTCATTTCTAATGGACACAGGAATTACACGCTCTACAGTAAGAAGTGCAGAAGTTCCGAACTTATCTCTTTTGGGAAGAACAGTTTGGGTTGTGGGGGTAGCAAATAGACAGTTGATATATCTGATCGCAGATCCGGTACAGGTTGAGATTGGCAACTTCCAGGGATTGCACAAGTTTGTAGTCTGTGACTCAAGTCATGTATCCCTCATGCAAGGGATTTATTGTGCAAAACCAGATGTTCGATCAATAGTTCAACTGCTGGGATAGAAGTCCAAATGAATAGTGATCACGAGGAATAACCAACACCTGAAATCGAGAATGAAACCACTAACGAAGAGTACCTGTTGATTCAGTTTTGCCTGATGTTTACTGTGAAAGAATTGCATGCAAACTTGCAGGGAACAGTACAGGAGAATGTGTGGGACCTGACAGGTGAAGAAGTGGGTCTGATCAAGGTAGTGGAGCCGATTAAGATTACTTTGAAGCCGAATGCAGTGTTTCCACAGCTTCCACAGTATAATATGGCATAAGATGTTCTGATGAAAGTGGCACCGATAATTGGAGATTTTCTGAAACAAGGAATTTTGAAAGAAGTGTTGAGCAGTCCATGTAATTCACTGATAATGGGCTTGAAGAAACCTTGTGGGAAAGTACGAATTGTGTGGGACTTGCAAAAAGTGAATGACATGGTGGTCAAGTTGTGTCCCGTAGTGCCAAACCCAGCAGTAATATTGAGTCAAATTCCATGTCATGCAGAATGGTTCACAGTGGTAGATTTGTCACAAGCTATCTTTTCTGTGCCTCTTCATGAGGATAGTCAGTTTCTCTTTAGTTTCAAATTCCTAGACAGAGTCTACAGCTGGTGCAGGCTTCCTCAAGGGTACACGGAGTCACCGTCTCTGTTCAATCAGATTTTGAAAAAGAATCTGGAGTCAGTGGAACTACTGTACCAATTGACTCTGGTGCAGTACATTGATGATTTACTGATTATTTCCAAAACAAGGGACAAGTATAAATATGACTCAATTGCCCTATTGAATCCTTTGGGAAAATTCAGACAGAAGGTGTCACCTTTGAAATTGCAGTATTGTCAAAAGTAATTGAAATATTTGGGACAACAGATTGAGAAAGAGTCAAGGAGAATTTCCAGAGAAAGGATTACAATGATATTGCAGAGATGTCCTCTGACTTCACAGAGAGATGTTTCTGGGAATGGTAGACTATTGTCATTAGTGGATTGCAACTTTTGCTGAAATTGACAAACCATTGAGCAGTTGACACATAAGGATGTTACAGATCCCATTACACTAGATCAGGATCAGATGAAAGCGTTTACTGAGTTGATAGAGAGTTTGTGCAGGGCTCCGGCATTGAGAATGCCTGATGATACGAAGCCATTTACATTGTTTTGTCATGAACGTGATGCTTGTTCTTTGTCTGTCTTAACACAGGTCCCTGGAGGAGCTTATCGCCCAGTAGCCTATTTTTCAACTACCTTGGACCCAGTTGCAGCAGCCATACCAGGTTGTTTGCATGCAGTTGCTGCAGTTGGTCAAAGCCTTTCACAGTGTAAGGGACTAATGATGTTATAACCTCTGACTGTAATGGTACCTCACTCAGTTGAGATTAAATTGACAAGGACGAAAACACAATATTTGAATAGTGCCAGACTGACAAGGTATGAGATGAGCATTTTAGGTGCTCCAAATGTAACATTGAAAAGATGTACAGTGCTGAACCTGGCAACATGACTTCCAAGTGAAACTGTTGAAATTGAAAAAGAAGAGGACATTGAGTATGATTGTTCTGAGGTAACTGAGTTGTACACAAAATCCATACCTGATATCAGAGATATTAGATTGGAAGAAAATGACCAAATTGTTTTTGTCGATGATCCATGTCTCAGAGATGGTACAGGAACATTGAGAGCAGGATATGCTGTGTGCACAATTACAAGTAATCTGGAAGCCTCTTGGTTTCGAGGTGTATATTCTGCACAAGTAGCAGAATTAGTTGCTCTTACTTGAGCATGCCATGTATCTGCTAGATTGAGAGTCAATATCTATACAGATAGCCAATATGGATTTGGAATTGTTCATGATTTTGGTCAATTGTGGTTGCAAAGGAGTTTCCTGAACTCTACTGGTACACCAGTAAGAAATGGCGACAGAATTAAGGAGCTGCTGTATGCAACACAGCTACCTGAAGAAATTGCCATGGGGAAATGCAGTGCACATCTGAAAACGCAGGATTACGTGTCACTGGGAAACGGATATGCAGATCAAGTCACAAGGTTTTGCACATTGAACTGTATATCGTTCAAAGACAAGTGGGAACTGATGTCAGAAGAAGATGATACATGTACAAGTTTTGCATTAAAAGTGATTGATACGTTAGAAGAGTTGAAAACACTACTGAGTAATGTTGACAAAGAAGAGAAACAACTTTGGTCCAAATTAAAATGTGTTCAAAAGCCTGGGTTTCTGAGGAAGGTGAGATGGTCCTGCCAAATAGTTTACTGTCACAAATGGCCAGGTACTACCATGGTCAGGCACACATTGGGAGGGATGCAATGGCTTGTTTGTTCAAAATAGACTGGTTCAATCCCAAGTTTAGGCAGGCAGCAGAGGCAGTATGTCATTTCTGCATAATTTGTCAACAATTAAACGTGGGAAAAGGGACAGTGGTGAATTTGAGCCACATTGGAAGAGCAGGAGGTCCATTCAGCAGAATGCAATTGGATTTCATTTAGATGCCTGCGTGCGGGGGGTTTGAAGTACGTGTTGGTGATTATGTGCATTGTTAGTCACTGGATTGAAGCATACCCCACAAGAAGGAATGACAGTCTCACAGTAGTAAAGTTGTTGCTTAGGGAGTTGATACCACATTTTGGGTTTCCGATCTCTTTAGAATCAGATACGGGAACTCACTTCAACAACGAGGTGATTAAACTCTTGTGTGCAGCACTAAACATTAAGCAGAAGTTGCATTGTAGCTATCGCCCTGAAGCATCAGGACTAGTGGAACAGATAAATGGTACCCCGAAATCAAGAATTGCTAAGATGTGTGCAGCTATGAATCTGAAATGGCGAGATGCATTGCCTATGGTGTTGATGTCGATGAGAAATCCACCTGACAGGAAGTTAGGGCTGTCGCCCCAAGAGGTCCTCATGGGCAGAGCAATGAGATTGCCAGCAGTTCCAGCCAATGCACTTGTGAATATGACAGATGATATGGTGTTGGACTACTGCATGGGTCTGGCTGATGTGGTTCGCTCTTTCTCTCAACAGGTGGAGACCACTACCCTGTCACCCATCCATGATCTAGGGCACAATCTGAGAGCCAGCGACTGGGTCGTTGTCTGAAAACATGTTCACAAGACGTGTTTAGAGTCATGCTGGAGAGGGCCTTACCAGGTGGTCCTAATAACTATGACAGCTGTGAAGTGTGCAGGACTCCCGAAACTGGATTCATCCGTGTCATAGGAAGAAAGTGGCATGTCCACTGGATCATGAAGAAGCGTTGTTGAGAGCACCAACAACAGTGAAACAGGTTGCCGCAACTGATCCAGAAAAATAACCAAGGGAGCCTGAATTTGAACAAGAGCTTGTGGAAGATGGTTCTATTACCCCTGTAAGAGACGAAAGTGAAAAATTACAGGAGGGTGCAGAAGAATCAGTCTCAACGGATACAGCAGGAGAGCCTAGCTCAGCAGGGGTTCTCCCAAAAGCAGACGGTGCTGAAAAGCAGACAGAGCAAGTGCCAGACCAAGATGGAGAAAGGAGTTGAGACGGATCAAAGTCAAAGTGATCCGACTCCATCTGAGCCTGGTGCAGGTCCATCAAGAGAAAACACCATAGAGAAAAAAAAGAAGAGTCCAATTCTGAAAAGGATATTAACAGAAGGATTGAGAAAAGGAGATAATTGGCCTGAATCGAAGTAGAGAAAAGAAAGGAAGTGGTCATAAGTGAAACAGTAGAGGAAGAAATAGATACCATGAGGAAAGAAGAATTGAGTGAAGGAGAACTAAGTGGTGATTGAAAGTTGAAAAGAAAGAGAATAGCAAGTCAACGTTACGCAGGTCCTGAATGGGTGTATGCAACTACTAATGAATGGCAACAAGAGTTTATGTCCTTTTGTTTTGATAGAGAGGTTCCGAGTCAGTATTTTGATGTAACCTGAAGGTGAACAAGGAGCTCAATTGTCAAACCAATCTGAACTACCTTAAAGAGACTATTGAAAATAAACCAGAAGATACATTGATAACCTGATTTAACATATAAAACCGGGATGTGACAAGCTGCTAATCGATTTTGACAAAGGTAAAAAGGTTCCTGAAAGTGAGACTTGACTGTGAGAGAAGAAGTTTTCCTTGTTTTGACTTTTACTGCACTTATATAAGAGTTACTTCTGCTTTCTGATTCTTTACAGATCATGGCTGAGTTGAATACCCAAGTTAGGAATGTGAGGAGCTGTAAATATATGAACATTGGATTGGCAATTATGTGTGGAATCTTGTTTATAGTGGTGATTGTGGGAATCTCTGTTCTTGGTGTGAGAGGAGCTAATCGTACTTCTGCTTTTAAGAGTACTACACTAACAGCTTTAGAGAAGTTTAAGATAGATGAAAAGTATTTGCATGATTATAGTAATGCTCAAGAAGAGCTTTCTACTAATGTTTTCATGATTTCTACCGCTTGTTGAATGAATATGTTGAGACGATGGATGCAATTGATTGTCTTGTGTGTACACAAATTCCTTAATCAATAGAATAAGAAGTTACGTACCACAGTCTTCCACTAATCTACAGAATAAACTGTAGTATGCTACTAACATGATTCTATAATCAAGAGTATATACAGTATTTCCATTCTAACTATGACTTGGTGTTTTGGTTTGTTCCTAATATTAGGTATTTGAATAGAGTAGCTAAACATCATGATATAGTATTGGTTAGAGGATTCTTTGAGCCTACACCAACATTTAGAACTATATATGCGCATAAAAACAATCTCACATGCTTGCTTACACCGTCAGAGAAAAGCTTTATAGGGCATGCTGATGATAGGAGCAAAGCATTAAAAAAAGGCTTAGAGAAAAGGACTTATAAAAATGATTATGCTTACACTGCAATTAAAACCCAAGGAAAATTGGCATTAGATGCATTACATGTAAGTAAGCTTTACATATATAGGCCAAAATCACGCACTGACAATTTATTTGTGGGAACGAGTGAATGTAGGCATGTGTTTTTGTTTCAGAGTAAATGGACCTTTATACTGAATGGTCAGGACCCTGCGATTCCTGGTATCTATTATATTTGTGGGCTTAGTGCTTATTACCGTCTTCCAAGAGGATGGTATGGGACATGTTATTTGGGAATAGTTTTCCCAAAGATTTATCAAATAGATGACTTGAAAAAGTTTCCAAAATTTACTGAAATATATCATAAGCGACAGAGGAGGGAATCCTCTTCTGCAGTTATGGGAGGTATATTTGGTGCGGTGATTCCTTTATTGGGAGTCATCCTGAATTTGATCAAGATACAAAAGATGTCTGCTATTGAGGATAATATGCTCACAAATTTTACAGGGGCAATACTCCTGATAGATACAGAATTAGCCACGGATAGAGCTATGACTCTTCAAAATCGCTTTGCTTTAGACATCCTCCTAGCAAAAGAAGGCAGGGTCTGTAAAATGATTAACTCTAGGCATTGCTGCTCATAGTTCTCTAACAATAGTAAAGAGATAAGAGATTTACTTACTAATCTGCCTAACTCAAGTAAAGATTTGAAGGAACTGAAGGAACCAGGGGTTTGCAAAAAGGATGGAAAAGGATTTGATTCAGTGGGAAATTGGCTTAGTAACATTTGGAATGGGGTATTATAAAAAATCATACAGGGAGTATTAATTGTGATTGCTTGCATATTAGGATTATGGGGTTCAGGTAAACTGTGTCAACAGATTAAATTGAAAATGTTTAAAAATAATCAGAGGAGGGAAGAACGAGACAGAGAAAGAATTTATAGGGAAGATTTGAGAAGAAGACAAAATACCGAAGAGATTGAATTATGAACTGTTAAGGGTAAAAGTAGTGTGAAGACATATTTAGTCATCAGAGGAGGCACTGATAATGCAGATGTATTAATCAGAAATTATTAATAAATGTTTAAGTAGTTTGAGTGATTAACAAAGAAAAATAATGGGTACTTTTGAAAATGTGCCCACAAAGAAGTGGCTGCCATAATTCACGAATTACATTAAAAGTGGCTCAAAATATGTGAAATGTTGAAAATGCATAATAACAATGTAGTAATATGTCATATTGATACATATAATGTATGTTTTGCATTATATTGTAGAGATAATTTAGCCAAAGTTGTGGCCTAGTTTTGCCAGGCCTTTTTGCAGAGGCTGAATATTAACACGCAATGTAGAAAATGCTGACGTGCTGTACCAACCATGAACAGCTCATTGTTTAATAAAATCTGCTCTGCTAAAAACCTATGTGTGAACCGACGGACAGGAGATGAGGGAATAAAATTTTATAACAGGGACTGTGTGAAGCATACTGGATGTACTTTCCCAGGACTCGACCAATGGAGACCCTGACTGGAGAAGAAGATGCAACATTTTCAATATCTGGCGAGACGGAGATCCTGAGAACTGTGCAATTTTAGACTTCATAGATTTGGAAAATTAAGATTATTGTATAGAGTCATAACTGGTGATTAACTGACCAATTAGGAATTGGGGGATAGTCTGTGTGACTTTGATATAATGCCGTGACAGAGGGAAAAAGTTTCAGATTTTATTCCGAAATTAATGCGATACTGCGGAAGAAGAGATTCGAGATTCTGTTATTGGGTTCCTACTCTCTAAGAGGAGAGCATATTGCAATGCTGATCGATTGATGACCTGAAGATGAAAACTGACTTTGTTGCTGTTCCATACCGTGGATAGGTAGCTATGACAATGTGACTGAATTACATTTTGTGCCTTTTCTTTTTAGGTACCAACTGTGCTGTCTAATTAGTTTTTTTCTTAATCAGATGTTTTTCCAAATTCATGTTCTAAACTGTTTTCGCATGGAGTCCCACATGCTAATGCTAATCTGGGTAAGATGAGGTTCCTATTCTAAGACGTTGACATTAACAGTGACAAATGATTGACGGACTGATTTGCTGAACTCTGCTACTTATGTGGACATATTCAACTTTGATTCATATGTTGGCTTATGCTGAAGCATTAGAAGGTATTCTATCACAAGTTTTGATTAGATTGTGTTATTGGTGGTTACTAATGAATTCCTCTTGATTTGATTAAATAAAGTTTGAATTAACCTCATGACTTAGTATTGTAACTAATAGGGAATTAAATTTGATAAAACGTATATTGAGTTGTGGTTATTCATGACTGAATGTCATGGTATGACGTTATTACTAATGATTATTGATTTCCTTAAGAGTTATTGATTTGTGTATCAATTATTGAAAGACATTGGTTACACCATAACTAGGATATACCATGCGAATCAAAGGTTCATCGACCTATACACGTCCCTTTGTACGTTTACTTACTAAGGACCAGGCACGCTTGCACTTTCTAGGTATAGGACTTCAGTACGTTAAGGATTATGGATAAACTAAAGATAAAACTTTGGAAAGGGCAGGAAGAGGAAATGGATTTCACATGGGGTGGAGTGGCTTAAAGGTCTTTGGTATTACTCTTACCTGTCAACCACTTACCTGCACCACTGTGAGTTGTCAATGTTTCCTTCCCCCTCTTATAAGGACCCCATAGTGGCCATTACTCCCTTTCATTTCTCCTCACCAACATGATTGTATAGGAATCCGTCTCATCCAGGCCTCAAATATTGCACCTTAGCACCCCGGTCAGAACTGCAGGCAATCAGCAGCCCACCTACTTTCCTTCATCAACTAGGCACTTGGTCATTCAGTCAAAATAACTTGCATAAAGCTCAGCACGGGTTTCATAGAGTGTGCAAGCTGTACCGGTCCTCCTATGTGTACTTGTGCAAACCATCACAGCATGAGCACACAAATGTCCACATCTGTATGGTACCCCACACACTACTAAAGAAGGTAATGTATCTATGATGCTGCTAAAAAGGATGAGATTTATGGCTGCGTGGACCACTTATGTGAAACCCTACAATACATTCTGACCAAACTTTCCATGGCCTTTTGCACTTACCTTACTTAATAAAAGATGTGCAACTTAAATAAGGACTCTGATTTTCACACAGATGTGCCTTAAATATCAAACTTTTTGTGGATACAACTGGCTGAGCATCACCTGAGATACAAAATGAGCATAATACTTGTTGCTTCAAAATTCTTAAGAAGAGCTTTTGAAATAGCATACTCCACCATGGCTTTGGCAGATCAGTCATCACACCCAAACTGTACTTGACAGTTTGAGAATTCCAATGTGACATTGTGGTGATCCCGGAAAAGACATGCAACCTGTTACCTAAATCTGTCACTACCACAACAAGCTTTTTATGAAAACACAAAAGATTCCCGAAAAGAGGAAATAACCCTGCACTGAACCAATAAAACCCCAAAATAATACATTACCTCTTAAAATGTACCAACATTCCTCCTCAAGAATTGTCACAGGAGTCATCTGCCACCACAACCTGATCTCTCTAGATACACTAGCTCAGAATCTACTCAGGATTCAAGATCAAAATTACAGAAATGATTTGTCAAGATGATATATGGTCACTCACGAAAATAATAACAAAATATCAAAATGTGTGTTTCAAGCTATCTAAAGTCTGCACCACAACCTGCAATATAATAAAAGTGATTTCAGAAAAAAACTGGGTGACAATGTAAATTCACTTTTAAATAACCCAAAGAATGGCATATCTTGCTACTTTCCATAAGACGGCAATATGACCCCATATTAAACAAAATGCATATCTCTTCCAAGACCTGTAGAACAATTCAGTGAAAGGTGTGCTTGTTTCCTGATTGACTAAGACAGACTTATAGCTCTGGTTTGTAGGTGTGAGTATTAATCAGAATACTTAAAGGCATCATAGAAGCAATGTCACACAAACTTTGCCAAACTTTAACATAAATTACCACATGATAAGTGACATTAGAGAAACAGTAAATTAAAAATACAATTCAAATGAACACAATAACTCCAAATCCTCACAAACATAGACTCATTGCTTCCAAGGCTAGTTGATTAGTACTCTGATGTGTCCAAAGAGACTTCCCACATCAACTGAAGCAGTGTGTTGCAGGGCTACCCTTTTGGTGGGATGGTTTCTTGATGTACAGTTCCCCAGAACTGTTCTACATATGGCCGAAAATGTTAAAACAGCTGCTTTCAGAATTCAGGTTCTAGTCCATTTTACCAGGTGTGATATTTAGTCCTCAACTCGACCTGCCAATGAGAGTCTTGCTTCTCTGTTTTCTCAGGGTACAGTATCAACCTGACATAGAGTGAAACCCCTCCTTTGACTCCTCTCATGGCAGCCTTCCCTATTCATGACATACCCTTTTGTTGGGAATAAGTCCATGATGAGATATATTGGTTTTCTTGTGAGTCAAAATCTACAAGCAATAGTCGACTTTGAAATACTGATTGAGCAAATGGGTAACAACTTTGAGATTTGGAGCAAATTAAAACTGTCCATGTGGGGGTGGATGCACACTGCCACAATGGTGAAGGTCTCACGTTTTACATATGTTCTTGGAATGTTGCCAATCCCGGTGTCTAACAAAACACTTTGTCGCATTGGTCAGCATTGCAGAGCTCCACCCCTCGATTATCTAGTATAAAGCACCATGTGGATACCACCACCGGTGTTCTCTGCAATCCACATCTAGAAATACCACATGGAGCAACACCTTTCCCAAATAATGAGGCATATTTACAATCTTTTCACACAGTGCAGCGCCCCAAGCCTTCTTGATACAATTAGTTCCTGTCTTTTCCCCATGTGCTGATGCACAAAGGCCTGTCATGCACCAAGGCAGTAAGGTGCAAGGGTGTTTGTGTTTCAGGGATTACTGTTTTTATGCTGGAAGGAAGACCTTCCTGCACAAAACTAATCACAAGAGGCTTTTTCCTCTTTCTATGTGTCTTGCATTCTGGAGCACACATAAAAAAAGAAGAAAAATTAGGAGAAATAGAGGCTTTTCTCCTCATTGCACTTCCCTTACACCTCCCCTGGGGAGGCGTAGATTTTTAACGCATTCACAAGTTTACAAAACCTTGTAAATCTGGGAATGTGTCAAAATCCCTGTATGTTGCATGGGAACAGCCACTGCAACACCCATGTAATGCCTCTTTGACACAGAGTAGGGCAACACAGTGACTTGCACTGCATTGACTTAATCCATGTCTACAAGGCCATGTAAAGTTTCGCTAAGAGGCTTGGCGTGGCCTTGTAGATATGGGACTGCAGCCTGTGCTGCTGGTGCATCAGAAAAAGTGATGCACCATCAGTGCAAGCCGCTTGTAAATGAAGCCCACCATATCACCTTCATTCTGCCTTAGAATCCCCAACGTGTGTCCTACTGGAAAGTCTTCAACAGAGAGGCGTAATGGGCCCCTTGGTCCTCTACCGTAAACTGAAGAAGGCTACATCAGATTCTAACCGCATTCCTCATGTGACACAAAATATTTGGATTACCAGTCATAAACCCCTGCCGTAACATCCATTTTTGCATTCAAGATGTCCTCTGTGAAATAATTTGGAAATTCATATTTCAGGTAAACTACTGTACTAGCCACTCTGGATTCACTGTGGGATTCATAACTTGGGTTAGGTGCTATCAGAAGGTTCAGTGAAATCTTTTGAAACTTTACAAATGGAATTTCAGTTAAGCAACTCTCAGTTTATGAACCATTTGCAATTGAAAAGATGCATCACTGGCAAAATGAACAACTCATCTTTCACACTGAATATCTCCTCTGTCCATGAAAATTTGGTTAAGTGTGGCAGTATAGGTAACTGTTGGCGCATTGGTCCTTAATAAGTAAACTTACAAGGGGACGCGAATAGGTTGATGAACCTTTTTATTCGAATAGGGTGTTCTTACCATAGCTTTGACACAGAAACAGATATCAACACACAATAATTAATAACCATTAGTCAAATCAATAATAATCAATGGAGTCAGTAAATTTTCACTCATCAGGACTCTTCAGCCATGAATAACCACACCTTTAGGTATAAACTTAGTAACTTTATTCCCTATTTGTTAACAATACTAAGTTATGAATTTTAATCATTAACTCTAATCAAAACAATTTCCATTAACACTTGTTAATCAGCAAGTCACGGAAGAGGTGATCTAATCAAAGCTTGAATCAAAAGACATTCTAAGGCATCAACACAAGACACTAATAAAACCCAATTCAGGAAAACTAAGACATCCATCAAGTTCAGCAAGATAGCCTGTCAACCATTTGTCCCTGTATTTTGTCAGTCATCACACAAGTAACCTCAGCTAACACCAATTAGCATCAGCATGTGGGGCTTCATGCAAAACAATTTAGAACACCAATTTGGAAAACATCTACCTGAGAAATGTATTAAGTCAGCGCAGTTGGTACCTAGGAAGAAAAGGCATAACAATGAAATTCAGTCATTGTCATATCTACCTATCCACAATATGGGTCAACAAGCAGAATCAATCTTTGTCCTCAGGTCATCAGTTGATCAGCGAAACATCAGGGTATCAGTCAGAGAGTATGAGCCCAATGACAGAGTCTCAAATTTCTTCTTCTCTAATTATCACCTCCCAAAATCACAATAAGTCTGAAGTCTTTTCCCTCTGTCACGTTGTTATATCAAAGTTCCCCAAACCATCCCTCAATTTCTAATTAGTCAATTAATCGTACGTTATTACTCTACCCAATAATGTCCCTTTACCAAATTTATGAATTCTAATATTTCACAGTTCACATCGTTGATTTGTCTGCTCTACGATGTTCTCGTCATCCAGCTCGTCAGGTATCAACTTTGTTGCATGTTCGACTCCAGTCAGTGTCTTCATTGTGCGCGTCCTGCGTAAGTACATCTAGCACACATTACACACAAATCGCTACTTTGTGAGAAACATTATCAATTTTTCAACACAATTTCAGCATTTTACTGGGACATACCCCATTTTTATGATTTTTTGGGCTTTCAGCCTCCTTCCAGTCAGTGACAGAAATGGGTGTGAAACAATGCTGGATCCCTGAAACCTAAACATTTCTGACAAGTAGATAAAATTCTGAATTCAGCAATGGGTAACTTGTGTAGATCCTACAAGGGTTTCCTACAGAAAATAACAAATGAAATAAAAAAATATTGAAATTGAGGTAAAAAAAACAGCTTTTTTGTCTATGTTTTACTCTGTAACTTTTTCCGATGTCAGATTTTTTTAAAGCAATATACCGTTGCATCTGCTGGTCTCCTATGGTTGCGGGGATATATAGGGCTTGTAGGTTCATCAAGAACCCTAGGTACCCAGAGACAATAAATGAGATGCACCTTGCAGTGGGTTTTCATTCTATAATGGGTACACAGCAATTCATTTGCTGAAATATAAAGAGTGAAAAATAGGTATCAAGAAGACCTAATTTCCTAAATGGGCACAAGATAAGGTAGTGAGGAGCAGTGGCTATTTGCACATCTCTGAATTCCGGGGTGCCCATATTAGCATGTGAATTACAGGGCATTTCTCAAATAGAAGTCTTTTTTACACACTGTCTTACATTTGGAAGGAAAAAATGTAGAGAAAGACAAGGGGCAATAACACTTGTTCTGCTATTCTATGTTCCCACAAGTCTCCTGATAAAATGGTACCTCACATGTGTGGGTAGGCCTAGTGCCTGCAACAGGAAATGCCCCAAAACACAATGTGGACACCACATTTTTCCAAAGAAAACAGAGGTGTTTTTTGCAAAGTGCCTACCTGTGGATTTTGGCCTCTAGCTCAGCCGGCACCTAGGGACACCTACCAAACCTGTGCAATTTTTAAAACTAGAGACCTAGGGTAATCGAGGATGGGGTGACTTGTGGGGATCTTACCAGGTTCTGTTACCCAGAATCCTTTGCAAACCTCAAAATGTGGCTAAAAAAGCACCTTTTCCTCATCATCATTATCATTAATTCCGCTATATTTCAGTAAAAATATACCATAAAAGCGCAATACAAATAATTAAGAGTAATAGAACACAGAAGCAATATCATTAAAATACAGCATTAAAAAGGCAATGTAAATAAAAATATACCAAAAAGGGAGGCATGTTAAGTTGAATTAATGTACGATAATGCCCAAGTGCATATGGAAACTGCTGAGCGACAATGCAACCCACGTTATATACTACAAATTGTGCATTAAATATAAATATTAGAAGTAATAATTTACAGTCCCCCCTGCAAATAATACGCAACATTAAAATTAACCATTTAAAATTCTATATCTAAAATGCCAGATGGCTTCAAAAAACTTTGCTAAAGAGCATGCCAGTGTCACATTTGGGTCTGAAGTGAAAGTCCTGAGGGCTGTCAAACAGTTCCTAAAGGCCATAGATTTACATAGCAGCAAAATCCAACGAACCCTCTGGTTAGAATACACGGGGCATTGGAAGAGAACATGGGCAACAGATTCACTGATCCCACAGCCCACTGGACATGATTTAGAATGGTTGTCGAACCTAAACAATTTGTGCGTTAAAGTGCATAGGGGAAGAGACCCTAGTCAAAATCTAATATAAAGTGCTCATGCAAATGGAGTAAGTATTGCCTCCATATAATGCTCAAACTCATAGTGGCATTTGTTTGCAAAAAAACTATTGGTCATAGTAGAGGTGGAAACTTCTGCTAATTTGGTTGTTTGGACATTTAGCCATTAGGCATCCTTCACGACCTGAATGGTGTTTTTCGGGAGATGGGAAGGATCTAGCCAATAATTTCCAAACCCAAGATAAGTAAGAGTTTTTTACACATAAGTACACCACCTAATTTTGTTAGTGGCACTAGCACTCACCAAGTTGCTCAGCCAGTCACGATACGGGCTAAAGATATCTAATGACCAGATCCGAATCCAATTTAACAGCGGTCTTAAGGCGGCAATACGTGCAATGGAATAGAGATTTAAGTCCTTCCGAATTGGCAAGGTAGGAGTGCTAATAGGTACTCTTAGCAGCACCATAAGGAAAGAGTTTTCAACTCTTTCTAGATCCTCCAGGTTGCAGTATCCCAAAAGCTCTGCCTCATACAGGACTCCCCCCCCCGCTTGGGTTATGTATATTTCCATGGCGGGGGTGATGGCAAATCTGGGCGATCTAGATGCATATCTCACAATACCACCTGATCTTTGTTTTAAACTCATGGAAGATTTTGACAAATGGGCATGCCATTTATGAGAATCCTCCAATTTGATCCCCAAGTAATCGAAGTTGCTGACTCTTTCCAGTGTAACACCTCCAACTGTATGCATCTCTTCATTTTATGTCTTGTGTCCCCAAATACCATATACTTGGTTTTAGTTGAGTTGATTTCCAAGCCGTGGTCTTTGCAAAAGTCCACAAACTTAATCAGCAAGTTAGAAAGACCAGCGCCCATTTGCGATAGTAACAAGGGGCCATATTTATACTTTTTGACGCAAAACTGCGCTAACGCAGTTTTGCGTCAAAATAATTAGCGCCGGCTAACGCCATTCTGAAGCGCCATGCGGGCGCCGTATTTATTCGATGACGTTAGCAGGCGTTAGCTGGCGGCGCTGCCTGGTGTGCGTGAAAAAAAACGACATACACCAGGCAGCGCCGGCGTAGGGGGATATGGAGCTTGGACGTTAAAAAATGGGGCAAGTCAGGCTGAGGCAAATTTTTCGCCTCAACCCGATTTGCGCCATTTTTTTCGACTCCCAACCCCCATAGAAATGACTCCTGTCTTAGCAAAGACAGGAGTCATGCCCCCTTGCCCAATGGCCATGCCCAGGGGACTTCTGTCCCCAGGGCATGGTCATTGGGCATAGTGGCATGTAGGGGGGCACAAATCAGGCCCCCTTATGCCACAAAAAAAAAAAAAAAAAAAGTACCTACCTGAACTTACCTTAATGTCCCTGGGATGGGTCCCTCCAGCCTTGGGTGTCCTCCTGGGGTGAGCAAGGGTGACAGGGGGGTCCCTGGGGGCATGGGAGGGCACCTCTGGGCTCCTTCCGAGCCCACAGGTCCCTTAACGCCTGCCCTGACCAGGCGCTAAAAAACAGCGCAAAAGCGGCCGTGCGTCATTTTTTTTGACCCGCCCACTCCCGGGCGTGAATTTTGCCCGGGAGTGTAAATACGGCGCACATGCCGCGGAGTCAATTTTTTAGACGGGAACGCCTACCTTGCATCTCATTAACGCAAAGTAGGTGTCCACGCTAAAAAATGACGCAAACTCCATGGACTTTGGCGCTAGACGCGTCTAACGCCAAAGTATAAATATGGAGTTAGTTTTGCGTCGGAATTGCGTAAAAAAAAATGACGCAATTCCGGCGCAAACAGAGTATAAATATGCCCCAAGGTATCTTATGCAAATAGTAGGCATGGAGTCTTTACACCTCCTATTCTGGGAGCATCATTGGTACGATTCAAGAGGTAAGGGATACATGCATTTATAAATAAGAGGAAGAGAGTAGGGGCCAACACACACCCCTGCCTCACCCCTCGACGTATGAGGATCTCCGTTGTTAACTCACCTTTTTGGCCCCCATCGAATTCAGGCATAATTGTAAGAGTACAAGTCTTTCATTATGTTCAGCATGGGACCCGGCACCCCCGCTTTGCTCATTACCTCCCAAAGCTTACAATGTGGAACAAAATCAAAAGCAGACTTCAAGTCTACAAATGCCACAAAGAGCTTCCCTTCATCCACATCAACCATTTTCCATTAATGGTAAGGAAACGAAATGCCTGATCAATTGTGCTTAATTTGTTTCTAAAACCCGCCTGAAGGTGGCTAAGTACTTGGTTGTCTTCAATCCATTCTTTTAGCCTGCTTAATATCTGATGACAAAAGATCTTTCGTAAATTGTCCAGCAGGCCGATGGGTCTATAGTTCCCCGGGATGCCTCTCTCCACTTTTTTATATATGGGGACAATGACTGCACCCTACCAGGACCGAGGGTAAATTTGGTTGCCAAGGCAGCATTTTTAGAGCCTATTGGCATAGAGGCCCCGGTGATTCAGATCCGATTTAAACATGCCTGAAGGAATAACGTCTGGCCCTGAGGCGTTCCCTAATTTTTGGGCCTTGATGGCAAACTGTGTTTCCTTCAGTGTGAAGGGTATCAGAGTCCCCGAGGTCAGATGAGGATGTAGTTGTTCGCCACAATTCACAATGGCACCATCAGGGACAGAATCGTACAGCTCCGCAAAATTACTAGATCAGGTTTCTTGGGGAATGTGACACTCCGGCCTTAGAGCTTGATTACGACCATTTCTGGCCACCAGGGACCAAAAGCGTTTTGAGTCCTTGGTGGCATGAGCTAGTTCTTTCCATGATGTCTCTACCCAAATATTTTTGCTGTACTTAAGTGTGGAAGCATAGTTTCGCCTAGCCAGAAATATCTTGTCTCTATCTTTAGATCTCAATGCTTCTGTCAAGGCTCACTTAGCCTTCCTACATCCTTTGTCAAACCACCTGTGAGTAGTGTGAGCTCCTGGATGAATATTCTCCTGAATAGTTATAGAGAATAGCTCTTTGAGATTGGAAAAAAGATCAAAATGCAAGTTCATGACCTCATATGGAGTATACGAGGAGGGACCAGCAAATAACTGATGGGTGGAGACTAAAGCACACAGTTTGTCCCACAATTTGTGTGAGTTTTTAAAAGACTCCCATCTCACCACGCGCTTATTGGTTGACACCTCCAGAGATTCAGGAACTACATAATCAAAGGGAGGCTCAATACTTAAAAAGAGCTGTCTATCCTATAATACTAGAAGGGGAGCATGATCACTGGTATATAGATTTTCCACTCTCACATCTTTTAAAAGATGCCACATCCTTATATCAATGAGAACAAGGTCCAAGATATTGCTATATGACACTCTAAAAAAAGTTGGTTTAGCAGGGTTGTCAGAGGGAAAACGCCCATTACCTGGATGGAGACCATGCAATAACATAAGATCCACGATCTGAAGAGCCCTATTACCAATTTTAGGGGGCTTCGTCTGGGAGGAGTGGGGGGGATATTCCATATCAGGTCTTCTGGCTGCGTAGCCTCAGAAAAGGCTAGATTGGGCTTGATGGACGCATTAAAGTCCCCTGCTATAATAATGTAGTGCGTTAGATGAAAGTCCGACACAAGAGAATTCAGTGTTGAATAGTGGGGGACAACTGATTAGGAAGGTCTGGTCTATTATAAAGATTGATGCACAAGACAGAAGGAACTTTATTAGACTGAATAGCTATAGCTAGAATGTCGGGGGAATCCATGTATATTTCTCTTGCTCCAGCCACCTCAGTCATTCTTATCCATGTAATGACTCCCCCCGCTGCTCTACCGGCAGAAGATTATTTGGCTTATTTGCAAAAAGAGCAGAACCCCTGTCTGTACACATTATAAGTGGCCCAAGTTTCCTGGAACATACAGATATGAAAGTTATCTATACACAACCCACACACAACATCAACTAGTCTGCTGCGAATTCCAGCCACATTCCAGGACAGGAGGTTCATCGCTGTGGATTCAGTAAGGCGAACGTTTTTGTGGGGATTAGCAAAAAAGTTAGAACCAATGAGGGGCTCCTTGGAATTCACAGTTGCTGTGATGGTGTTAAGAAACAGTGACTTCTTCCTTACGTCCGCGGCTTCAGATATTTGGGGAACGTTAGAAAGAGGTGGGGCCAATAACAGAGGACTATTTCCACCCTTAAAGAATATGAGAGGGTTCAGTCAATCAATGCCAGATGTAATCCCCAAACAATCAGGGTCACATAAGTTCAATTTCTCAGAAGCAAGTGCGGGTTTCTCCATCACGGCTGCACAAGACATTTCTTCATTAAAGGCTGAACACCCAGTGACCTCACTCGGCTTCAAAGGCTTCGGAGCAGGCAAGGAATTTGGCCCCAAGGTGCTGATAACAGGCCAGCTGTCACTAAGAAAGATAGCAGTTCCCTTCTGTGAGTGGTTGCGTGCTTCCATGGAAAGCACACCCTCAACCAGGTGGGTACTGGCAAGTGTGAATTTTATAACGTCCCAGCAGCCTGAATTGCTGCTGAATCGATCAGCCGACAGTATTTCAGAGTGGATGATAGAGCCACATTGCCTAGTATGGCGTACCCAATGTGAGACCCTATTTATGAGTGAGGATTTGTCTTCCCGAGTTTTGGGGGGTTGTGGGGGAACATTACACATGTAAATGGGATGACCATTGTTAGGATTTGTACTGTGGCCATAAGCAATTGTTGAGTCCCACTCCAGCTCCACACGTGGATGATGCCCCGATGACACATTGGCTTCCCCCCAAAAACGTGGGCCATTATCACGTTTGGCTGTAGGAGCTCCGAGGGCATGAACCTGCCTTTTAAGACAACAAGGGCCACTTAAGTTTGGCACAGTCCCAGAGGTAACGGAGTGCTGAGTGTTCAAAGGGGCTACCTCACCCTTGTGAGTGTGGGAAGAATCTCTCCTCAGGTCAATAGATTTGAGTACATTGAGTATTTCAGCCATTAAAGCTTTCAGATCTCCCACTTCCTTTTTCAGACCAATTACCAAAGGAATTAAGTTCTCCTGCGGCAAGGCATTAAGGGATTCAAGCAGATGTTGACTAGAATATCGCGGGGATAAGATGGGGCCATCTTGGGCATGCGTGTGGTCCTGGTGCTCCAAATGAGAGAAACGGTTGGAGCAGGGTGTTCCATGAATAGTCAGGTACCCTAGTGCATCTTCTACGTTTTAGGGAGGTGGAAAGCGAGTTGACGAGCTGGCATTCGTGCTGTTGTCCTGAAATGCCGGCCCCTTCTGGCAAACTTTATTAGATTGGGGGCTACTTTTACAGGGTGGTCTAACAGTAAAAAACGGTGTGAGAGAACCATTATTCAGGCCTTTCCTTGGGTTTTTCTCCTTCTTGTTTAGGATGGATTCCACCTCCTCAATCAATTAGTCAATTTCCTTGACTACGCAGTTTGAAAGCAGGAGTGAGGGTTAGAGAAGCTTGGGTACCTTTGGTTGAGCAGGGCCCATGGCAGTACTTCCTTTAGCCTTTCGCTTCCCCATTTGATACTTGGTTTAACTCCAAAGCAGAAAGAAATACACTGAGCAAGGATAGGCACACAAGGCTTCGTCAGTCTTACCTTAGGGCTCAGAGGGATTGCCCAGCCCGGCCTCCATTGGTCTCCGACGGTCTTCGCCCGGGCGCTCCCCCACGCATCCCGTGCAGCAGGGCTACGCGGCGCTCTTTGAGGCACCCGCGTATCCAGTCCAGCCCCAAGGCAGCAGGCAGGATTCCAGTGACAGCGAGTTCCTCCAGGAGTTTGGCGGCGGCAACACAGCGGGGCAATACGATACGCTTTGAAGTGCCCACGTCTCCAGTCCAGCCCCCAGGCAACAGGCAGGAATCCTGGGACAGGGAGTCCCTCCTGGAGTTTGGCGGTGGCAACACAGCTGGGCTACGCAACACGCTTAGAAGCGCCCGCATCTCCGGTCCAGCCCCCAGGCAGCAGGCAGGAATGCCGGGACAGCAAGTCTATCCAGGAGTTTGGCGGTGGCCTTTTCGTCATATTTTGGTGACAGAAAGTTTTGGAATCTGAGAGGAGCCACACATTTCCTTCTACCCAGCGTTCCCCCAAGTCCCCCAATAAAAATTATAGATCATATTCCTTATATTTGGAAGGAAAAAATGTGTAGAAAGACAAGGGGCAATAACACTTGTTTTGCTATTCTATGTTCCCACAAGTCTCCTGATAAAATGGTAGCTAACATGTGTGGGTAGGCCTAGTGTCCGCGACAGGAAATGCCCCAAAACACAACATGGACACATCACATTTTTCCAAAGAAAATAGAGGAGTTTTTTGCAAAGTGCCTGCCTATGGATTTTGGCCTTTAGCTCAGCTGGTACCTAGGGAAACCTACCAAACCTGTGCATTTTTGAAAACTAGAGACCTAGGGGAATCCAAGATAGGGTGATGTGTGGGGCTCCCATCAGGTTCTGTTACCCAGAATCCTTTGCAAACCTCAAAATTTGGCTTAAAAAAACACTTTTTCCTCACCTTTCGGTGACAGAAAGTTCTGGAATCTGAGATGAGCCACACATTTCTTTCCACCCAGCGTTTCCCCAAGTCTCCCAATAAAAATGATACCTCACTTGTGTGGGTAGGCCTAGTGCCCACATCAGGAAATGCCCCAAAACACAACGTGGACACATCACATTGTTCCACAGAAAACAGAAGTGTTTTTTGCAAAGTGCCTACCTGTGGATTTTGGCCTCTAGCTCAGATGGTACCTAGGGAAACCTACCAAACCTGTGCATTTTTGAAAACTAGAGACCTAGGGGAATCCAAGAAATGGTGATTTTTGGGGCTCTCACCAGGTTCTGTTACCCAGAATCCTTTGCAAACCTCAAAATTTGGCTTAAAAAAACCCTTTTTCCTCACATTTCGGTGACAGAAAGTTCTGGAATCTGAGAGGAGACACGAATTTCCTTCAACCCAGCGTTCCTCCAAGCTTCCCAATAGAAATGGTACCTCACTTGTGTGGGTAGGCCTAGTTCCTGTCTGTGATGTGCCAAACACTAAAATTGTGAAAAGAAACACTCTTAGGTTATGTGAAAAAGACCCCTCACCCACCAACCAAGTTGGAGGCATGCTTCATCATCTTGGTCCCACCTGAAACACCTAGCGTGTCACAAGTGTGCTGCGGCTCCTGATTACAGCGGAACAGGTTTTGTCATTTTTACCACACATATTGGTTGGATTTGGAACGAGGGTGAGTGATAGTTCAGTAGATCAAATTTTATTAACAAGAGATTTCACAAAAGTTAAATGTACTGTTAATAACTGAAAGGCAAAAAAACGGAACCAATGACTCACCGCTCGTGAGCTGTAAAGCTATGTCAAGGCACCAACCTTTTTACAGTCCATTCACACACCTTTCATACATGACAGGCACAAGACCATTAACGCCACGGGCCCAGCACATTACAGCACTCGCATTGACAGACAGTGCCACTCAAAGGCCCATCACATACATACGCCCACATGCCTGATACAGCAGTCACACTAGCTGATGGGAGTGTGTGGACTGACGTTTGGCTGGTTCCACAATCTCTTCCAAAAATACATTGTCCATAAACAAGTAAAAGAAACTGACAGGCAAAACATTTTCCGTATTTACTCTACACCCTGGGAGACCAGTAAATGCAGGTAACTGCGGCTGCTCCATGTTTGGGGCAATCCAGGTGTCAGATCTTCTAATGGGAAACCCTTTAGCCCCAGGCTGCTGTACTCTTGGCACATCAATGTCCTCCTCTAAAACAGGCCCTTCATCTGCACTGAGAGTGGCTTCCTCATCAGAAAAATCCTCTCCGACAGAAAACTCACTGCCAGAATCTCTCACTTCCTCCTCTGCCTCAGATGCAGAGTCAGTCTATTAATCATGGTCAGAAGACGACTCAAAAAGCATGCTGAGCGGTCACTCTGTGGCTAGCCATGATCCTTTCTAACAACAAATGGATTGCCAACAACAACCAGCACTAAAATAAGTAATAAACAACGTGTAGCTTTATCACAAAGAGTTATGTACCAAAAAAATATACCACTCACTTGCCTGAAAAAGCTACTCACCAGCAACTACTCTGCACAGACACAGCAATCACCAATGACATTCCACTAAAAAGAAAAAAGCAAATTAGACATATGACAACACAAATATCATTGTGCTCAAATCTAACGACACTTTCACACACAATCCTGCATTTAGTACACCACCTACAAACATGTCATTCATGCATGTCAACAATACTGGTTTGGAGTAAATTGCTTTTACTTACCTAAAACATACCACTATGCAAACTGCAGGACAACTGCTGCCAAAACCGCAAGGATCCACAGCAAAGAAAGCAAAAGCTTTGAACTAGAACAAAAAGAAGAAATAAACTGTTATTATCACAAATACAAATACTTTGACAGTTGACAAACACCCCGCCACCAAGAACTTAGAAATTGTCCCTGGTGCCTAAGCGGCCTCTGCCCCCCTTGGGGGCAGATGGTCCTAAAACAAATAGGCCGATCTGCCCCCTAGGTGGGCAGAAATTGCCACCAGCTCTGTACCCTGTTTCGGGGGGTGACGCTTGCCAAAGAGGGCGAAAGGGGGCACCTCAGCACAAAACACTAAGGGGAACAAAAAAATAAAAAAATCCATAATGTCTAGGTGGCTTCTGCCCCCTTGGGGGCAGATAGGCCTAAACAAAATAGCTCGATCTGCCCCCAAGGGGAGCAGAAATGGTCATCAGTAATGTGCCCCCCTTTGGGGAGTGACGGTTGCCAAAGGGGCCACCCCCCCACACAAAACACACACACAAACACACACAAGATCCTTGGCGCCTAAGTGGATTCTGCCCCCCCTTGGGTGCAGATGGGCCTAAAAAAATAGGCCAATCTGCCCCCCAGGGGGGCAGAAATGGCCAACAGCTCTGTGCCCCCTTTGGGGGGCAGCCCTTGTCAAAGGGGGTGCCCCCAGCACACAAAACAACATAGGGAACCAAAAAAAGAAAATCTCTGACATCTTGGTGCCTTCTGCCCCCCTTGGGAGCAGATGGGCCTAAATAAAATAAGCCGATCTGCCTCCAAGGTGGGCAGAAATGGCCATCAGTAATGTGCCCCCTTTGGGGGGGGTGACCCTTGCCAAAGGTGCCGCCCACCCGCATAAAACACACACACACACAGGATCCCTGGTGCCTAAGTGGATTCTGACCCCTTGGGGGGAGATGGGCGTAAAAAAAAATTGGTTGATCTGCCCCCAAGGGGGGCAGAAATGGCCAACAGCTCTATGCTGTCTTTCGGGGGCGACCCTTGCCAAAGGTGGTGAAAGGGAGCACCCCCAGCACAAAACAAAAAAAGGGGAACAAAAACAAATCTTGGTGTATTGGTGGTTTCTGCCTAAAAAAATAGGCCCATCTGCCCTCAAGGGGGGCAGAAATGGCCACTACTAATTTTCCCCCCTTTGGGGGTGGAACCCCTGCCCAAGGGGTGCCCCCAAACACACAAAACACACACACACACCACACAATCCCTGGGGCCTCCTGGGTTTCGACCCCCCCCCCCCCGGGGGCGAGCTCAGCCAAAAACATAGCTGATCTAGCCCGGGGGGGCTGAAACATATAAACAAATATTGCCCCTGAGGCAGTGACCCTTGCCTAAGGGGTCGCTGCCCAAAAACAAATTGAAAATGAAATCCCTGGTGGTCTACTGGGTTCTGCCCCCAGGGGGGCCAAAATAGGATTTAAAATTGACCCCCAGGGGAGCGACCCTTGCACAAGGGGTCGCTCCCATAAATAAAACAGAAAGGAAATCCCTGGTGGCTAGCGGGGATTCCTGACCGTGATTGTGGAGCAGGAATCCACTGAAAACAGGCACGGGGGAAAGGAAAAACTCTTTCCTTTCCCCCTGTGCCTGTTTTTCCCCCCAAAACCCCTAAAAGAGAGAAACGTACCTAAAGAAGTCCTCTCCTGCCGACACGCTGGAAGCAAATGGCTTCCAGCTTGTCCTCAGCAGCTTCTGATGAAGGCGCGCTGTGAGCACGCTGACGTCATCAGATTGCAGAGGTGGGGATCGGGGGTGGAAGGGGAAGCAATTCCTCTTCCATCTCCGATTGGGGAGTGTGGGAGGGAGGCCCACTGGGGAGCACTGCACCCGTGGGCCAGGTGCAGGACGAGCTTGTCTCATCTAGGGCACACGGGAACCATGTGCCTGGACGAGACCAGCTCGCACTAGTCGCCTGTGGGGTTAAACTAGTCTGAGCTTCTTGCAGCCTTAAAACGAATGCCAGCATTGGACAAAATAACATTTGGGGATTTGAATTTGGTAGGGTTTTGTATGACTAGTGAAGGTGAACTAACAAAAGTTTAATTTTCTTCATAAGTAATTGTTAGACCTGGCACCCTTAGGGCAGTCTTTCCCTAAGGTCTTTGCCCTTCATCTGCTGTTTTTAGTTGTATCTTTTTGTTGACCTTAGGACTCTGAACACTTTACCACTGTTAACCAGTGTCAACGTGCATGTGCTTCTCCCCTAAACATGGTAACATTGGTGTATCCACAATTGGCATATATAATTTGTTATGTGCTGTTATATTATGTTATCAGGAATATACAGAGTGCACATTCACATTCTCTTGGCGCGGAGGTAGAGAAATCAACAACTGCAGCAAGATGAGCCTAAGCTTGTCTGAACAGCCAAGCTTTTAAGAGTTTCCCCAAACCCACATATTTGGCTGATTATCTAAATTTTGAGGAAAGGTAATCCAAGTGTGGGAGCCCTTACAGAAAAACTGACTTCCCAAGCATCTTCCTTTTACTTTTTGAGACAATTAGTAAGTTCAGCTGAGCTGATCTGAGATGGGGGTAGGAATATAATGATGAATTCTCGAGGACATAAAAGCTGGGCATTTGTTGTGAAGGGCTTTAAAGACAATACAGGTTGTTTGTCAAATCTAATGTGTTTTTAACAATTACCGCCACCCATCCTCCTTCTTCCCCCAGCTGCCTTTTAGTGTTAAGTAAATAAAAATTATCAGGAAGGGCTGCTAAGATGTCTGGCGCATAATCATCTGTCAACCAGGTCTCTGTCATAAGTAAAATATCTGGTGCTTTTAAAATTGATTAAATGAAAAATCTCCAGCTGATACTTGATTATTGACCGTGTAATTGTAAGATGGTGGTTACTCCTCTTGGCAGATTCAGGAACAGACTTGGTAGTAGGCTCCAGAGTGGGCCTGTTGTCACTGGTTAGATTGGTGGTTAAGATCTGGTTAGGCGGGAAGACCATAAGTGATTTCTCATTAAAAGTACCTAATTTATTGAGGTTTAAAAGTATAACTGGTTTAAGTTTCTGAGGTCCTGAGATGAGAAGATCAATTTTCAGGCATAGCAACTGGCCTGAGATGGGCATGGATGGGTACAAACGGGCTCGTCTTTGGCGCTCCTTCGGTGCATCGGTGGTGAGTCTGCACTGCCATGAGAGTTATAGAAGAGCTCTTACAGAATCCACCCACCTACTGATCATTTGGTCTCCCCAACCAGTGAATGCAGAACCAGCATGTCCCCACCTGGAGCAAAGGGAGACAAACAACCGTAGTTAAGAATTATTGTTTTTTTTTTTAAAGCAATCAGGTACACAAGAAAAACACAGAGTAAAGAGTGCAGTTTTAAATATAAAGTGCAATTTTATGACCTAAAACAGCAAACGCGAAGTTTACCCTCTCTACCTGCTCATCTGTGCTGTGGCCAGAGTTATAGAGGTCCTGAGCTCTTACAGACTCCGACCTCCTAGTCGTCAATTGACCCCAACCAATGAATGCACAAGCAGCATGTCCCTACCTAGAGTAAAGCGAGCTGGAGTCAAACAACTGTAGTTAGGAGTTATTGTTTTTTTTTTATTTTGAAAAGCAAACAGGTACACAAGTACAACACAGTGGAAATAATGCAGTTTTAAAAATAAAGTGCAATTGCATGGCTTATCGTAGTTGGACTCTTGCTCCAGGCAAGACTGCTGGTTTAAGGATGTACTTATGTTTGTAGGTGGCTATGCCAATCCTACAACTAAACGCAACTGTCATCCCAACCTTTCCGGCTCACAAGCAGCACATCAAAAAAATAAATAAACAGTCAAAGGTGATTTGTGGCAGCCTTTACGCATGGAATCAAACATGTGACATCTCATGGAGCGTTGTGGTTAAACAGCGATTACCCCTTTCTCACATTAACAACATGTCTCAATCACACACAGGCAATGAAGAAGTTGCAGTAAAGATTCAACAAGGTTTATTTTAGTTAAACTCAATCTGCAATAAGTTGCATGGGCTGCTGTGATAAGAATAATGTACAATGCAAAAACCAGAATACTAAAGAAAAGAGTCATTATTACAAAGACCCCCACCATCTTGCAATATCACGAAATAACATGGAGTGTGTGATATGTCCTAATACCCTAGCATGTAGGCCTAACCCCTACCCTAGAAGAGAGCTTGGTATGTTAAACCTCAATCTGCCAATGCCATGTCCATGAGAAGAACCCCCAACCCTCGTTACCTTGGAATTAGGTCTCTGGCTCAGACTACGTAGGAACACGAAGACTGTTTCAGTGTCAAGGCGATGTGCTGCATCAATAGCAGCGATGGAAGCTGGTCGGAAACCCTCTGACTATCTGATAAAGTGAGGAATATATATACAGATATTCTTGGACCCCTGACGTAGGTTTGTCCCCAAACAATAGATAACAAGGCATGGTTGGGATGGTAATTAGTATAAACAATTCCCTTGAAAGCATGAAGAGGGAAAGTACCTAACGCGAACACCTCCAGTTTGTATTTGTCGCCTGATCTTGACGCCTTAGCGTGGTGGCACTGATAAGGAAAATCAAAACATGCACCTAAGTCAAATCAAGGAAGCCATCTTAAAAGAATTAATTGAATAAATGCGTTAAAACAGAGCAAGCGAAGTAGGGTAAAAGTCACTGGGTGACGGGGCAAGAGTCTGCAAGCCACAGGGTAAGCTAACTCCTGTATCCCATTAAAACAAACTAGGATTCACTACACCCTCCCCCTTGCCGAAGCAAGTATGAAGCCGTATCTGTACGCCACCCAAGGTGAAATAAATCCCAATGTTCAAGTGCTCTGGACTAAATAGCTAAAAGCATAAAAACTAGCTAAAAAAAACTTTTTTTTTTAAATGCGTTAAAAGCAAAAGCTAAAAACATATCAAGAGATATAGGTGGTCATTTCAACCTCGGCTGTCTATTCACAAGACCGCCAAGGGACCGCCATGCAGAAGACCACCAGTGCTGGTGGTTTTCCACCCAGCGAATTATGACTTCTGGCAGCCCTCTGTCTTTTTCCGGATAGAGAGCCGCCAGCAGCCATACTGGCACTCGGCGGGGAAGTGCAGGTTGCTCCACCTCCACGGCCCTGTCAACAGAACACCGCCCACCGAATCACGTTACGTACCACCTTTGGGGTGTGGCAGGAGGGTGGGGGGTGTCGGGGAAGGACTCGGTGAGGGGTGGGATTTGACCCCTATCAGTGCCAGGGAAGGATTTCCCTGGCACTGATAGTGCTTACCGCCATGGATTTCATGGTGGTTCCCAACCCCATGAAATCCATGGCGGTCAGCCGGGTCATGATACCGCCAGCGGTCTTGTGACGGCCACCGGGCTGGAGACCCAAGTCTCCAGCCCAGCGGTCGTCTCCGCCCTGGCGGTCGGTTCGGAGAAGTGGCAGATGACCAAGGCGGTAACCGCCATAGTCATGATTCCATTTTCTTTACCGCCAGCCTGTTGGCAGTAAGACCGCCGCTTCTCCGCCAACCGCCAGGGTTGTAATGAGGGCCATAATGTCGACCATGACTAGCAAGGCAGGCCAAAGTAAGAACAAAAAATGTATACTTTGAATTTAAGTCAAAGCCAATCATCAAATTATTTACAATAGTCATGATCTAGAAGAGCATCTCCGGAGTCACTGAATGGAAAGGACCCCAAGAAGGAGGCCACTGATCAGATGTTAAATTGATCACGGGATAGGCAGATGGGTCCACGGAGCAGTAGTGCCTAGAAGTCTCTTGTGCAGGTTCACCTGCAGTAGTATCAGCCTCCATGGTGTAGCGAGCCAACTCGGTGAGCATGGGAGACTCATAGGAGGCCTCGCAAATCAGCCTTAGTCTTAAGAGGCATGACTGTGAGTGACCCCTCATCAGTGACATCAGCAGTTCTTGGTCCATAGGAGGCACCAGCGTAACAGCAAGGCACACTATCGGCAAGTGTTCGAAGAGGCATCATGTGCAGTGAAAGACTGGTTGCACGCACCATAGGAGTGGTCGGAATGTCAATGACCAATCCCGCTCCAATTCTATCAGCAAGGAAGCATCGAAGATCTGAACCATGCGTTCATGGCACAGTTGAGCTGGTGGCAGCAGCTCCACTGTGTTGTGTAGCTGAAAAGACACAAACACTGCAAATCAGAAGAAATAGCAGCAGTATCCTGCCAATCAATGTCAGAATAATCGGAAAGCCGCCAAACACACTTGAAAAGAGTGAATGGATGGCCAATGGAATGACTCCGAAGACAGTCTGGAAGATGGACACAAATCCAGACCCAACAGCCTTAAAGAAATGTACAATCCCAACTGTGCTCAAGGCGTTAAAAATCCTGAAACCCAATTCTCCAAAATGCTTGGGGAAGTTGGTATGTAACAGGGATTGTATCTCGGCTGGTGATCTCGCAATCTGCAGAGCATACGTCTCTCAGGCTGCTGTCAATGCGACTTGTTTTTGAAACAGTAGCACCTTTTGTCTGCCCAGCTTGTCATAATAAACATTAATAGTATCAATGTGAGGCCTCATTTCTGATACCTCTATCTCTCGTGTGGGGGATAATAAAACATGTCCACAACACGTAACGACCTTAGGGACTGAAATTGCGTAGGCAATTCCTGGTCGCAAACCGCAACAGCTTTGGTCGCTCAGCACCACATAACTTCCATTCGAGAGTACATGAAATATCGGTCGAATCAAAGGCACAGGAGTACCTTCAGAAAATAAGTCAAGTCTGCGACCCCCGCATTGCAAAGGCCGTAAAGGGACACCTGTTTGCAAATCATGGAATGACAGTAGTCTCACATTTGCTTCTGCTAAGAATGACCTCTGTGTTGCCATTCAGACATCTGTAATCAAAGGGCAATTGCCACTCTATTATATTATAGCTATCACCCAGTCACTCGTACCTGCCCACGGCAAGATGTTTCATGCATTTCAAAAAGCAAAAAGTGGAAATGGGCTGATTAATGATGCCATGTAAGAGCCATACTGGTGAAGGACTCTGCAACTGTGAAAGGCAGCTTTTCTAACTTCTCTACATAGAGCATGGTGAAACTTGCTTCCCTTTCAGCCATTGTCTGCTGTTCTTTGGATAAATTAAAAGCAGTGAACAAGTCACTACCTTTAACATATTTCCAATGAATTCGGCCATTTTTCAATGTCCATTTTTCAACATCCAACCTAACTGCATGATGGAACGCAGCTGACTTTCCCCATGATATAAACTGGACATGTCTGTCTGAATGATATCTATTGCAGATGACACTATGGCGGTCATTATGAACATGGCGGTCAAGACCGCCGACTGCCGTGGCGGTGGTGAACAGAATCCAGCTGCTGGCGGCAAATGGAAACTTGCTATATAATGAGCAAAAACCACAACCCCGCCAAACATTCCAACACCACCACTCCCCGCCAGGACCCTGTCAGCGGGAATCACGGCCCACCCCGCCACCGCCAAGCACACACACATCCCGCCCTCCAAATAAAGATGCACAAATCACCTCGGTGGACAGTGGAGGCCGGACGACCATTGGCGGCTGCGACCGCCACAGGCGTCAAGTGGGCCCAACAGCAACCACTGCACACTTTGGCTAGGCTTAGCACCCACACACCTGACACACATCCAGAATACCATAAAACACCCACAGACACACCCCACAATCCCTTGCAAGGAAACCAGGACCAGAAGATGGAGAGCACCAGAGCCAGACAGAGAATGCCAGCAGACAGGACACGCATAGCGACCTACACGGGAGCACCCAAACACTGTCCCGAGTGCCGAGGCCATCCATCACCCTCACCATGTCACCCCCCAAAAATCAATGCTTCACGAAAGGGAGCTTAGGACCATGGTGGATGAGATCCTAAAAGTGGAGCCACAAATATTCGAGGTACAGCACACACCCATCGCCTGGGAAATGGAGCTGTGGCAGACCATCGTCAACAGGGTGAATGCAGTGGGACACCATCCATGAACCAGGGACGACATCCGCAAGAGATGGAATGACCTGCGGGGGAAGGTCCGGGCCATGGCATCCAGGCACCAAGTCGCAGTGCAGAAGACTGGGGGAAGGCCGCCACCAACACCACCTGACTACACCGACTGGGAGGAGAAGGTACTCGCCATCCTGCATCCAGATGGACTCACTGGAGGAATGGACTCGGGTACGTCATCTAAATTTACCCCACATACACCATACATGTAATGCATGGCCCACCCCACGCCACCCACACCCACCTAGACCCACACCCCTCCCAGCCATTACCCACCACATCCACCACCCTGCATCAGCCACAACTCACTACCAGGCCCACATCACTCCCGCTGTGCACAGCTACCCACCCCTTCACGTTCCCACAATGGAATAATAACCCCCACCACAATGTAACACCACCACTGCCACTAGATGCTATGTCCACCTCACAAAGGCACCCCTGATGGCCACTGAAAGGCACACCAGCACTAAATTGTACAGTACTGCCCACCTCAGACCCTCCTGCATATGTAACAAACACTTCCATGTCCCCCAACAGGCACCACCACCCATGCAACACTAATGGGGGGGGAACAGGAGTGCCACAGCATTCCAGGGAGACAGAGGCACATCACAGGACACTTGTGAAGGATCCCTGGACACTGATGAGCAGACAGGCCCCTCACACAGCCCTGGATGCTCACCATGCAGAAACCCCACCCAGGAAAACACTAACACCCAGTCAAGACCAGCAGGCCACGGGAGGCTTGCCCACACCAGTGGACCCAGGGCAAAAACAGGTGGAACACAGCAACAGAGGCCATAGTCTCCCACCCCCAACATGCAGGAAGATGAGGGCCCCAGTGCTAGTGGCACGTCCAGACCTGCTCAGGGGACACAGGCACAGGGGACCAGGTCAAGGTCAAGTGCCCTAGTGGGTCAGGGGGTAGGGCACCGGATAGATGCAGCAGCCCAGGACATCATTGCAGAGGTATTGGGGGCATACCAACATACCCAAGACAGGTTGGCACAGGTTGTAACCACACTGGAGCAAAGTCAGAGGATGCAGCTGGAACACCACCAACAGGCCATGGAGCAGTGGAAAGAACACAATGCCACAATGGCCACCATTGCTGGAGCACTGCTACAGTTGGTCAACAAACCCTCAGACACCCACACCAGACAAGAGGCCCTCACAACAGTCCTTGACAAACAGCAACAGTTGTCCCAACCAGCTGAAACAGCACAGGAAATACCCTCCCAGGAATCACAAGGACCGACCATGTCACCCCAACAGCAGGTGCCCAAACGTAGCCTCAGGCCAAGATATGGCACTGGAAACCTAGCAAAGAACAAGCCCCCTACCAACAATTGACACTGCTGCTACTGCCAAGCAACCAACACACCCATTCACAAACTGCACTTAGCTGAGGGCTAAATGATGAACAGAACTACAAATAAGACCCACCTATAAAATCAAACAGGCCTGCCACCAAGTCGGTTTTGAGGACAACCAACCATAACGACTTCCATCACTGTACATAGCACATTTCACTGTATTCCACCAATATTCAACATATATCACCTGTAACACTGTCCCCTGTCTTCAATGTTGAACAAAGTGGAGTAATGATGCAACAGGCAGGGATAAACTTTATTGTCAAATTGTGCATGTGGCTGGTACAGTGTGTTTCTAAAAAGTCAAGAAGGGAATGCTTATGTTGTCTGTCTGTATCATGCTGAAGAGGTCCATGACTCTCATATCATGACCAATTCCCCCTAGTTGACATGGCACACTTACAGTATCAGTCACTAACCACATATACAGGCTGAAGTCCCAGACAGTTATTGGAAGTACAGTTGCATCAGTTGGTTTTTGGAATTTACGTCTTCCCCTTCCTCATCCTCACCATCACTCTCCTCTCCTCTCTGAGGTAACAGATCAGGACCTATAGCACCCTCCACCTCCGAAAGGGGGATTGAATGTCTCACTGCCACGTTTTGCAGCATGCAGCAGGCCACCACTATCCTACACACCTTATCAGGCCCATAGGCCAGGGAACCCCCAGAGATATGTAGGTACCGAAATCTAGCCTTCAGGAGACCTATAGTACGCTCTGTCACCCTCCTAGTACGTCCGTGGGCCTCATTGTATTTCCTCTCTGCATCCGTCCTGGGATTCCTCACTGGTGTCAGGAGCCAATGCAAGTTTGGATAGCCAGAATCACTTAGAGAAATGGTCAATACAGAGTCATTGGAATGTCCTTAGTCTGACAGGCTGTTTTTCAGCAATGTGTCAGTTAGTGACAGGCACACTTACCTATGATCCACCCTCTGTCCTCTTGGAGTTGTTCCATCTTTTGTGGCACACTACCGTTCCTCAAAACTAATGAATCATGGACTAAACCAGGAAACATGGCATTTACATGGGATATGTACTGGACTGCTGTACATACCAATTAAATGTTCATGGAGTCAAACTTCTTCCTGTTTCTGTACACCTGTTCACTCACTCTTGGGGGGATGATGGGTATGTGGGTTCCATCGATGGCACCAATAACATGGGGAATGTTTGCAAAGGCATAGAAGTCTGACTTGATGGCAGGGAGCTCAGCACTTTGGGGGAATCACACATAGGATTGCAGATGTTGTACAAATGCATTTAGAAATCTTGTAAGTACATGGCTGAACATTGGCTGTGAGAAACCAGCACCCATGCCCGCTGTCACTTGAAAGGAGCCTGTGTCCAGGAAATAGAGTGCGGAGAGCACCTGCACCTCAGTTGGTATGGCATGCTGATTACGATTTCTGGGAGTCAGTGGAGGATCCAGTAATGCACATAGGTCCTGAATAATTGCACACGTGAGTCTGTAAGTGATAATGATCTGACGCTCCACCATGATCCGCATATCCACAATTGGTCTGTACACAGATGGTGCCCTTCCTCGCCACAAGGGTCTGTACCTGTGAGGGGTAGGAACAAGGAGTCATGTGCACACATACACAGGCATATTTGCTAAATACATTCACTGCATTCTTCATAGTAGTGTCTGTACAATAACTGCAACCTGACAGATGTACATTGTCGTCACTGAGAGGGAACGGAGTAAATCATGTGTGATAATATACTCTATGGATGGAGACATATGTGAATCATATGGCTAGTATGCCCAGCATTGTGACTAAATTGAATTTCAAGATGAGTAGGTGATGGCAAAATGTGTGCCCACTGTAGTTCGCCCCTTCGTTGTGGAAGTGACCTAAGACCGCTAGCGGTTGATGTCACAGCGTCCGGCGGTATTTACCGCTGTTCACTCCCTCATTGGAAAACATGGATGCCAATGGGGAATCTTGGCGTATCATGATTGCCGCCGGCGGTGACGTTGCATTCCTCCGCAGAACGTACTTGCGTTCGTCATCGTGTGCTCACTTGATTCCCTGATCTTGAGCGGACAAGTACTCCACTCCGTCTACTGCTGTGGCCTGCCTCTGGCTATGGATGTTCCACATGGTGCATGTCTGGGAGTACTGTTTGTTCTATGTCTAACAATCAGCCAGCTATTGCCATTGTGCAGATGCCTGACATCTGTGTTTCTTCTCTGTGTCTCCCTACTAGGTCAGCGCCCACCAAAATAGGGCACATTGGCATGCCATCGCCAAAGAGGTACGAACCCTAAGGGTCTACAACTGGCGGAGTACCCACTGTCGGAATAGGTGGGAGGACCTGCGGCACTGGGCGCGGAAGATCAGTGAGGCCCAGCTGGGGAAGTCCTCCCAACGTGGTAGGGGTGCCTGTCGGGCACTGACCCCCTTAATGCGAAGTATCCTGGCTGTGGCATACCTAGACCTGGATGGGAGCTTGAAGGCTGCACAGCAGTCACAAGGGGGTGAGTACTCACAGCCCATACTTCAACCTGGAAGGATGAGTGTGTGTGCGATAGGGCTCATGGGGCTTAGAGCAGGGTTTTGACTGGTGTCCAGCTACTGTCTGCTCCACAAAGGGTGTAGGGGTGTCCCTGTCAGGTTTCACCTACCTCAGCTGCAATGCAATGACAGGATATGGGTGTAGGTCAATATACTGCTCAGTAGTCAGGGCCATGGGCCTAGTGCATGGTGCTGCCTGTTGGGTGTGTCTGCTGGGTAGGTGTATGTCTGGCCATTGTGTATCAGCATTCAGCTACTTACAAGTGTCTCTCCTGTTTTGTCTCCCCATCCCTGTTCTCTTTTGTGTGTCTGGTACAGCATCAACATCAGGCGAGGGAGCTGAGGCACCGGCTAGTGGGGAGACAGCGGCCCATGGATCCTTGGAGGCAGAGACAATGGACGCCCAGGGGACCAGTGGGTGGGAGGGCGAGGGGACTTCCAAGGGGAAGGCTACTACCACCGTTGGTAGTGACTCTGAAACCTCCTCCGATGGGGGTCCTCTGGCGGTGGCGGACACTAGTGGACAAATCACGATGTGACATCTTCTGCCACCACCCATACCATCAGTGCCCTCCCTTCTGCTCCCCACCGAGTTGGCCGTGCCCGCCCACCCAGAAAGTTAGGCGCCTCCTTCGCCCCAGGCACCTCCTCCCCTGCCCCAGTCAGCACTGCTGTCCTCGTAGAGGAGGCTATTGACCTCCTGAGAACCATCTCTGTAGGGCAGACAACCATCGTCAATGCCATCCAGGGGCTAGCATCAGAGGTGCAGAAGACTAATGCCTATCTGGATGGCATTCACAGTGCCGGGCCTGCCCTACAGAGATCTTTTCAGACTCTGGCCTCCTCTTGGACCGCAGCCAGTTTCCCTGGACATTCCGTTCCCCCCTCCAACCTCCTCTACCCCTTCCAGCACCCCACTCCCTTCACCCATCCAAGGCACACATTCAGACATGCAGTCAAGCACTTCAACACACATAAAACACACTTCCAAACACAAGCACCACACCTCCCACCACAAGCATTCACACAGCCAACATACGTCCACTTCCCCCAGTGTGCCCGCCTCTTCTGCCTCCCTGTCAGTCCCCTCTACATGCACACCCTCATGCACTGCGCCGTCACTCACTGTTACTGCTCCTCTTCCTGCACTCACCACAATAGCAGACAGCCATACATGCACCCCATACACCACACCTGCACTCACCACCTCCACTGTAGTTGACACATGCAGCACACTCACCCGACTTGCAGACACCCACCCAACATACATCCACACTAGCTGTCTGTCTTCTCCCACTGTGTCCAACCCCACCTCCCATAACACTCAAACGCAGCAAGACACCCACCCATCAGACATCCACCACACCACAGCATACTGAGCAGTCACCGGCACTCACTACATGCACACCTACACCCCATACATCAACTCCCTCTGCCTCCACTCCCACGCCCTCATCCACGCTCACCCCAATTGCTCCCAAGAAACTTTTCCTCTCCTGTGTAGACCTTTTCTAACTCACTGGCCCACCCCGTCTTGTCCCGAAACGTGCCCACCTCCTTGCCCTTTCCGCTCCTTCCACATCGTAGCCCACCCCGGTCCAGCCTTCCTATTCCCGTGCCCCTTCTCCACTTAAGAAGAAGGCCCGCTCTGAGCCTAAGGCATCCAGCTCTGCCCATGCCAAACTGTCCCCACCCCCTTCTAAGGAGAAGCCCACCCCCCTCCAACCTCCTCACGCAAGTCAAAGTCCCACCCCTGTCGTAAATCCCCACCCCCACTCTCCCCTGCCCCCATTCCGTGAGGTGCCCGGATCCCCCTATGGTGCCCTGTTGAGTGGAGTACCCAGCACTTGTGGGAGTCAGGTGTGGCCAGTCGTGGCCAAGGAAAATTGACTTTTTATGGACTGGCCATTGGCCCTGTTTTCATAATTTCGCTTGGTGAGCTTCATAATAAAGTTTCGGTGTGGCCTGTGTTTGGGCTGCACGCAGTTCCACCCTGGTGTTTGTTTATATAATTTATGGCTGTGGTGCTATTGTATGTCCTATGGCCAAGTTGCAGTGGCCTTCGGTCGGATACGTCCCTTTTGGTGTCGGGTGTCTGACTATTGCTGCTGGGTAGGGTTGGGGGGGCTTTGCGGGGTGGGTAGAGTGGGTGGGTATGTAACTTTGCCCTTTCCTCCCATGTTTTGTAGGCTGCGGTACTTACCGTCGTCATCTTCGTCGGCAGTCTCGGTTGTGTAGATATAGGGCAAGGAGCAAGGCTGGCATGATCTGCAGCTCTCTGTCCATGGCTGCCGCTGCACGTTTTGTTGTGCTCCAGTGAGTGTTTCCTTCTATTTGTTTCATTTCTGCCTGGCTTTGGTGGCGGTGGTTCCCGCCCCGGAACTAGCGGCGGAATGGTGGTTCATAAATTGATGGGCAGGTTGGGCCTTTCCGACGGCGTGTGGGTGGCCTCTGCCGTCGTCAGCTGGAATCCTTTACTGGCGGTGGGTGGTGCACGTGATGCATGAGTTTCGTTTGGTTCATTATTTGGAGGTCCAGACCGCTCATCATTTGGCAGTTTCTGCCTCCACAGCCACGGCTGGCGGTGCGGAACGGACCGCCATGTTCATAATGAAGGCCTATCTTTGTCAGTCAATAAATTCTGTTGGACAGTGTATTCATGCCATTATCGACAACAGCTGAAGCCTTTTCTAAGTTTTCCTTATCTATTTGCCTTAAACGTGCAGCAGCTTCTATCTGAGAAAGCTTCCAGATCTTGTTGTACATAGCATATATGAATCTTTTAGAGTGCTGTTTTCTAGGACCTAGAAAAAAGTCCTGCAAGTCTACATTTTCAGAAAGAGTGTTAAGATGTTCCTTGACTGTGTCTAACGTGTTAAACTGTACCCATTTTTGGCAGAGTTTACCCACTCTATGGCCCTCATTACAACCCTGGCGGTCGGTGTTAAAGCAGCCGTAATACCACCAACAGACTGGCAGAAAAGAAACGGAATCACGACCATGGCGGAAACCGCTAACATAGACAGCCACTTTAACACTCCAACCGCCACGGCAGTAGAAACAAACACCGCGGCGGCAACCGCCAACAGACAGGCGCAACACAAGGTTCCGCCCACTGTATTACAACATGCCTATCCTCCACCTTTTCTGGGGCGGTACCAACGACATCAAAAGCACGGCGGAAAGAGGACTTGGAACAGAAACCACTCACCTCTCGACACTCAACGAGGAACCAGGACACCATGGAGCCCGAACTACAGGTCCTGCCCAGGCTGGTCTACCTCCTCTTGTATCAGGAGCAGGAAAGAAGCTGGCGACGACCACGGTGAGTACTGCACCTAGCACACAGGGGAGGGGGGAGGGAAAAGAGAGTGACACACACACGCAACACGCAACACCCCCACCCACCACCCTCACCCACAACACCATACACACAAATACATGCAGCAACATTACATATACACCCCGTCATCCCCTGGAAGAACGCAAGGACAAAAGGAAATGATTGTAACGAGTGTAATCTATTAAATATCAGGTAGGGCAAATTAAAAAATATGTACAACAACTGTACAAGTCTGGATACAGATTAAATCATTGTCCGTGGATCAGTGTCCCAAAATGCATGGGCGAAGCCCACACAAGATACCTGACTCGAAACGGAGAGAACACTGCAGGGGCATCAGATGGAAAATAAACAGGCACCTCAGGTGGAGGGGAGGGGGGGCACCTCAGCCAGATGAACGGACGATGCCACTGCTCCACGAGGGGGCTCCATGCCCACTGCTGTATCCTGGGGAGTGCAAAGCCCAGTCTCTCAAGTCTTTCCAGTGGGTGGTTTGCCCACTGCTGTATCCTGGGGAGTGCAAAGCCACAGTCTCTCAAGTGGATAACAGTCGCCACTGGTTCTGGAGTGGGCATTGTGTCCAGAGTGCTTCATCCTGCCAAGGACTGAGGTAGTGGGTGTGATTCTCCACTGGTTCTGGATTGGGCATTGTGCCCAGAGTGCTTCATCCTGCCAAGGACTGAGGTCGTGGATGTGATTCTCCACTGGTTCTGGAGGGGGATTTGTGCCCAGAGTGCTTCACATGCACTGTGGCAAGTCCCATTCCATCACCTGGGTGTGTGTGCCACGAGATTGCCTGGGAACAGGTAGCATGATATTCCATGGAGGCAGAGACACACTCCACCCTGCTGCGACTTCGCCTGCCACCTGCAGATACAAACAGTGCTGGGAGTCTTGCCTCATGTACGCTGGGCAGGGTCCAGGATGTCTCTTGCAGCCTCGGACGGCTGTCCACTGGGAATGATTGCCATTTCAGCTGTGGTGGCACTGTCTGAACACATCGCGGTGCTGGTGTCGGGGCTTGCGGCGGTGTCTGTGACGGAGGTGCTGGCGGTGGTGCATGTGTCTGCACCTGTTGAGGGACACAGCAGGACGTCTCCTGCAGCCTCGAACGGCTGCCCACTGGGGATGATGCTGGGGACTGTTGCTGAAGCAGCAGACGTGCAGGTGGCGGTGCTGGTGACAGCGCTGGTGACAGTGCTGGTGGCGGTGCAGGTGGCGGTGCCCTGTCCTGACCTTCTCTTCAGCTTGTGTCCCTTCCTCACCTTTTATGTCACTGCTGCTGCCTTGCCGCTGTCCCCTTTTGGCTTGGAGGAGCCCTTGCTTGCTGGTAGGTGCGGCTTCTCCCTCCGGCATGTGGGCACCTTCTTCACCTTGGCAGGTGGCGGAATGGCCTGCTCCTTGGCCTCGCTAGGTGGCACACTGAAAGCCCTGATGGGTGGCGCCCGTGATTAGACTGGAGTTGCTGGGACTACTGTGTCTGAGGATTTGGTGGCTGAGGTGCTGGGCTGGGACCTGGACAGCCTGGCCCTAGGGGAAGTGGGGAGGTGTAAGAAAGAGGCCAAAGTTTGCTACAAAGAGTTTCTTAGAAGCACTGGGACGGGAAGATGAAGGGGGTTTGGGAGTGGAGGAAGAGGTAGTGGTTGTAGGAGGTGTACGTTTGCTGAATTTGGGTGAAGGTGCATGGGCCAGAGGCTGTTGTGAGGTGGATGGCTGTTGGGTGGGTGTGTGCCTGTGTTTGTGTAGTTTGGGAGGAGGGCTCACAGACACACTGGGAGAGGACACAAGGGATGTGTGAATGGTAGTGGGGGTGGTGATTGCACATGAGCGGTGTGTGGTGATGGGCATGTTGGTGAAGGAGGTAATGGCTGATGATGTAGTGCATGCAGGGGTGAGTGGAGACAAGACAGGGAGGGAGGAGGAGGACGTGAGGAGGGGGACACAGTGGAGGAGTGGATGTTGGTGTGTCTGCATGGGGATGGTGTTTGAGTGAGTGCGGGTGGGATTTGTGGTGCTTATGTTTGCCATGTCCACTCTTGTGTGTTGATGAATGTGCATGCTGGTCTGATGGTGTGCTTGGGATAGGCTGAGGTACAGGGGATTGGATCTGAGTGGAGTAAGTTGGAGGGGGAGGCTGGACACAGGGACAATGGCTGCCATCAGTGCTGAGGCCAGAGCCTGAAATGCTCTCTGTTGGGCCGCCTGGCCAGAATGAATGCCATCCAGATATGAATTTGTTTGCCGCAAATGCCTCTCAACACCCTGGATGGCATTCAAAATGGTAGATTGCCCAACAGTGAGGCATCTCAGGAGGTCAATAGCCTCCTCACTGAGGGCAGCAGGGCTGACTGGGGCAGGGCCTGAGGTGCCTGGGGCAAAAGAGATGCCAACCCTCCTGGGTGAGCGGGCACGGGAAACACGCTGAGGGGCTGCTGGGAGGGCAGTGCTGGTAGGGGGGGTGGCGGCTGTACCTGTTGATGCGGTGGGCACAGAGGTGCCCGCCACCGCAAGGGAGCTCCCATCAGAGGAGGAGTCGCTGTCGCAGGTGTATTCTCCTGTCCCCGTAGTGGAGCTCCCCTCGCCCTCTGTCCCACTGGTGCCTTCAGTCTCGTTTCTTTCACCCTCCAGGGCCATGTTGGATGCAGTACCCTCCTGCTCTGGTGCCACTGCTCCTCTGCCAGATGATGCTAATGCATGCAAGAACAGGGTGACAAAACAAAAAGGGGGGTAAAGACAGAAGAGACACATGGTCAATGCATGCAACACCATTACCGTTGGTGGACACAACACATAGGGAGCAGCCCTATGCACTAAGCCATGCACTAGCAGTGCAGGGGAAAAGTACATGCCCAAGGGGGACTCTGTCTAGATCCATTTCTTGCACAGCTGGAACCCATGGGAGCCTGACTAGGTGTAGAGGGCAAATACCACCTTTGGGGTTGGAGTGGGAATGAGCCTGCAAATCAATGGATCTACCTTTGCGCATCTGCCCTGGCTTACGGGAACCCACAGCCCACCACCCCACCCAGACACCTCGTCAAGCGTGCAGAGTCAGCTGAATGAGAGTGTACTCACCCCCTTGTGGCTGCTGTGATGCCCTCAAGCGCCCTTCCAACTCCGGATATGCTACCACCAGGATCCGGTACATCAAGTGAGTCATGGTGTGACGGGCACCCCTTCCACGTTGGGAGGCCATCTCCAGCTGGGCCTCTGCCGTCTTCTTGCTCCAGCGGCAAAGTTCCTCCCATCTTTTCCAGCAGTGGGTGCTCCGTCCACGGTAGTCCCCCAGGGTCCGCACTCCCCTGGCGATGGCACGCCAAATACCCTTCTTCTGGTGGGCCCTGACCTAGGGGAAAAGTGAAGTTAGAATGGATGTTACTCTCCCGTACAGTTCTTCTTACACATTGCCCACAAACTTCCCACTCTGGCCCAGATATACATACACACACCCTCCTTGTAGGAAAGTCCTCCTTTTTGCCCTGTTCACCCCCACACATTTTGGACAGGTACTGGTGGTTACTGACTATTGGCTGAGCCCTGGGTACTGCTTACCAGTCCCAGGGCCTGTGCTCTGTGTGAAGTGGATATGCAAATTAGGCTAATTATAATTGGCTAAGTTAACCTACCTATAAGTCCCTAATATATGGTAGGGCATGTAGGTTTAGGGACCACAGCATAGGTAGTGCACCCATAGGTGCACTGCTGAAGTGCCCAGTGTCATTTTAAAGGCAGACCTGCTTTGCTGGCTGCTTTTAAATTAAAGTTAAATGCAAGATCGACTTTGGAATTAAATTGAGTTCCAAAGTCTTAAACTACCTTATTTTTACATATGTGTGAGGTGCCATGTAACTATAAGCAGGGGCCTTATAAAAATAGTTTTATAAGCCCAGGTGAGGTAAAAACAGCCAAATGTGTTTTTCCCTCATTGTAGTGCATGGCCTTCATAGGCTAGAATGGAGAGACTTTATTTTAATTTTGAAAGTCCCCTTAAATGACAGATACAACGAGTTTGGTATCAAATTAACTGTTATAATAAATCCCACAACTTCCAGTTGTGGGATTTAATACATCTTGTTCAGGTAAAGAGTTTTAAACTTTACCTGAAAAGTTGCCAATTTCAGCCCTGCATTGTTTTTGCTGCTGTGCTGTAATTGGCCAGCCTCTGGAAGTCTAGCCAGGCTGCCTTCATGAGGTGTGAAGTGGCCTGGCTTCACACAAAGAGATGTGCCTGTGGGAGGGAATCTCCCATCAGCAGATGGTGAGGCAGGAAGGGGGAGGGCTGCCAAACTGGTCTTCAAAGGCAGATAAAGACATTTGGAGCAAACCGAGCAACACCCCCACATCCTGCAACCCCAGCCAACTAGGTGCACCCTTGATTAGATTAGGAGAGAGGTGTGTTCATGATTTTTAGCCACACCAGTGGTTGGGCTCAGCCAGATGTAACCTCCAAAAATAATTTTCAGCCATGATGGATTTTTGAAGAATGTTGCCTCCTGGGATTGATTTTTGCCACACTTCCCAGGAAATGGTCATCACAGGGGGAAGGACCCTGCACCTGATTGGAGAATCAGGGCCCCCCTGTTTTTCACCCAGGAGCAGGGATAAAACTGGTAGACCTGCACCCACACCTCAGATTCCAACAAGGAAGAACCAAAGGAGAAGGACTGCCCTGCTGGACCCCTGGCCTGTACCTGGAACCTGCACTCAGGAGGACTGCACCAGCTGCACACTTGGGCTTCACCACAAGAAGGACTTTGCTTGGCTTCAACTGGTTCAAGGAGGGACTCCCTGTTTGCTACAGGTGAAAAATTGCTAACCAGAGTCCCCTGCACCAACTCCTGAAGAAATCAACCAGCTGACCACTGCCCAGTGGCCAAAAAGGAGTTTGCACCAGGTGCATTCTGGGAGTTGTAGTCCACACCCCCAAGGATCATCTCAGAGCTTCTGGACCCTTGGGGTGAGCTGTGGACCCCAAAAGAACCTTAAAAGAGCATCTGGGAGAAGACCCAGAAGTTTGGCGAAGTTTGGAGAACTTTTGAAAAAAAGCTCCATAGAGGGACCGACCCGCTGCGGCAACTCAAGCCGGCTTGCCTCAACCGTGACCCGGCCTCATTTGCGGGTTTGTCCCGGTGAAGAAAATCTCCAAAAAAGAGACTAAGTCCGAATGTAAAAAGTTGACCGGGACCTCCCAGCCAGCGTATCCGAGGAGGGCTCCAAGGACGTCGGATCAAGATCCAGGTTTACCCCGGTCGAAGGATTTTCACCTCGAAAAAATTACTACGTCCGAAGGTAAAAATCTCCACCGAGGATTCCCGCGACACGTATCCGGAGAAGGGTTCCAGGAGGTCGGATTGGACTGGCAGGTTCGTCCCGCTGAAGAAAATCTTCAGAAAAATGACTAAGTACGAAGGTAAACTTTTGACCGAGGCCTATCGCGGCCTGTAGCCGAGCCGGGCTCCATCATGGTCGGCCTTAAACTTTGACTTTGCCCCGGTCGAGGTGCAACCAGATGACCCGATTGGCGCTTTTTGTTTCTAGGCTCTAAAAAACAATAATTCTTTAAAAATTAATATCTCCGGTTCCCCTTATCCGATTTTATTAGTTTTTGTGTCATTTTAAAGATAAGAATATAATCTATTTTCATAAATTGGGTTTGGATTTTTTAACTCTTTCCTGTATTTTATTTAATTACTGTTTTGTGATATTTGAATGCTTTTACGCTTTCTCTTCTAAGTTAAGCCTTGTCGCTCGTTGCCAAGCTACCAAGGGTTGAGCTGGGTTTAATTTACTGAGACCTAACTGGACCTAAGTGGAGGTTAGTGGGCTATTGCTAAGTGTAGGTACCTACCTGCCCTTACCGATAACCCATTTTCCAATACTCCTCACATGCTGGCCTGTCCCTCCCTTCCTCTTCCATCAACGACACTCCATATAATCATGTGCCATCCACCATGCTCACAGTGTACTCACCTGTTTGTCTGCAGGACCGTACAGTTGCGTTTACTGGGGGAGGACCCCATCCACCAGTTTCTCCAACTCCTCTGAAGTGAAGGCAGGGGCCCTTTCCCCAGACACTGTAGCCATTGTCGCTTCCAGACACAGGTCACAGCAGCACTTGCAGCGTAGGTCCTCTCCTGTTGAAGGTCAGGTATCAAGTGAGGGAACTGATAGAAAATAGTGGTCACGTCCGCAGTGGTGCGTACCGTCATGGCCGGCGTACATCGTCATTGGTTCCTGGAACCTATAGGGTCCAATGATAACCAATGCTGAATTGCACTATGGTCTTCAACGCCTCCTGCGACGGTGTACAACGTCAGCGCAGTTACCTCATTTCCCCTTGTCCCACATTACAGGTCAGGCAGCCGCCATTTCAGGGGGCCACATGGCAGGCCAACTAACTGCATCACACCTATTTAGGCCAGGAATACGGACAGACAAAGGCACATAGAGAAAATGTATCATTTTTGTTAAACAGCCTTGTGATACCTAAGTGTTGTATGACCTCTGCTCACCGTTCTCCTCCAGAGGACATGTCTGCTGGGGCAGGTGATGAGATGGGGGCATCCTCCGGTGTACAAACCCCTGGTGGACCTGTCGACAATGGAAGTCAGACACATCATTATGACTTACAGACTTGATTGTGCAACAATCCAGGAACTTGTGCCCAGTTGGAGCCTGACCTGATGTCAGCTATCCGCCATACCACAGGAATACCCACTCTAGTGCAGGTCCTGTCAGTACTCCATTTCCTGGCCAGTGGGTCTTTTCAAACAACAGTTGCCATGGCATCAGGGATGTCCCAGCCAATGTTCTCTAACGTGTTTTCCAGAGTATTGTCTGCCCTGCTGAAACACACGCGCAGCTTAATCGTTTTCCCTCAAGTGGAGGATTTGCCCACAGTAAAAGGTGACTTCTATGCCCTGGGACATATCCCCAACATCATTGGTGCCATTGATGGTGCACATGTGGCATTTGTTCCCTCCCCCACAGGAATGAACTGGTGTACAGAAACTGGAAAAGCTACCATTCTATGAATGTGCAGATGGTGTGTTTGGCAGACCAGTAAATCTCCCATGTGAATGCCAAGTATCCTGGCTCAGTGCATGACGCTTACATTTTGAGGAATTGTAGCATCCCATATGTGATGGGGCAACTCCAGAGGCACTGTGTGTGGCAAATAGATGATCCTAAAGAACACACTCAGTTTCATTTGCTGTCTGGGTATGGGAGATTCATTAATGTTTGGAGTATGTCTAAAAGTTGTCCCTCAATATTTGCAGGTGACTCTGGTTACCCCAACCTGTCATGGCTACTGACTCCAGTGAGGATTCCCAGGACAAGGGCAGAGGAACGCTAAAATGAGGCACATGGGCGAACTAGGAGGATAATAAAGCGCACCTTCGGCCTCCTGAATGCCAGATTCAGGTGCCTCCATCTGACAGGTGGCTCCCTATCCTACTCACCGAAGAAGGTGTGCCAGATCATCATGGCCTGCTGTATGTTGTACAACCTGGCTTTGCGACGGCAGGCTCCTTTCTGCAGGAGGATGGGCCTGATGCTGGTCTTGTGGCAGCTGTGGAGCCTGTGGACAGTGAAGAAGAGAAGGCAGAAGAAGAAGATGTAGACAACCGAAACAACATCATCATGCAATACGTCCAGTGAGACACAGGTTAGAAGATGGAACTGCTTCCCACATCTCATACTTTTGTAGGACCAAGCTTAAGTCTGCCTTTTTACCTTTGTGTATGGACCCTGACTTTTTAAACTTTCTCTATTTCTGAGAGTGTATCTCCTTTCGGAGTTCTCCAGGTGTGGAGAATCTGCTCTCTTATTTCATCTTTCATTAAATTGTTTTTGTTTATCCCATCGCTTCTTAGTATTTTCTTGTTTTTTTTTAGTACCTTCCTTAGGGGTGGTACATTGTATTTCAAGCTGTTTCAATTTGACTCCCAAACTATCCGATCCTATACTAGTAGAGGTGTCAGAACTAACTCTCTGTAGCTCTCTCTCTTGGTCCAAATGTGGAATCTCTCGGAGACGCTGGCATATAGCCAGTGCTACTGATTCCCCTTTAATGTTACTTAATATTATTGAGGAGACAGCGTCAAAGTTACGTATTAATTTTATCCCCACATCTAGGGCTGGTGCAGCCCCATGTTCATTCTGTATTTGTTTTAACACTTCCAGTAAATTGGCAAGTGTCGGGGTACCATGTGTGGTAGTGTATATTGCAGCGAACACTGTACCCCAGATGGCACAGTCATCCACTGAGGGGACCATCCCAAAAGCTAAGCATCTAGTGAGAATTCTATGTTTCTCCTGTGGTCCTGTATGGGGAAACACAGATTCCAGCTGATTTGTTTTCTGGGCTATCCAGAACGGTATTCTCTCCCGTTCTGAGGGTACTTTACCCATAATGGTGTGTACTGTTTGTGGATTAATCCCAGTAGCCAACTGGTATCCAGCAGACGCTGGTGGTGCTGGACGCGTTGGTGTTATATTCAAAGTTCGCATTACGTACTGAACACGTCTTCAGTATAGTGTTACTAATTCAAGATATAAGTTTTGCAGGTCTGCTGCCTGCATATTTTGTATATCTGGGTGCGGTGTGTATGTGGCGAACATAGGCCTTGCTGGTCCATCATTACCTAAGGGACCTAATCTCACCTGTTTTATTACATGTGGTAGGGCGCCATTAAACCAGTTCTGATGTTCTTGATAAGTAATCGGAATCTCAAGATACTGCATGTGTGAAATGTGAATGATCTTCAGTCTTCCTAAGGAAAGGTGACCCAAGAGTAAAATGTTTCTGTTTGGTAAGCTTCAGTAGCTTCCACTATGAATGTAACATCCCCACCCTCATCTGTTAAGCCCTGCGTTACTAGATGTAATGTTAATGCTTGTCTAGCATTCTCAGGAATGTCTATGGCATTATCCATTTTGTAAAATGGGTGAAGAGATAGAACACCAAGTGGGGAGTAAAGTCCTTTTATGAGTTCGAGCTCAAACAATCTACAGCCTAATTAAGTGGTCCCTGTTCAGCTGAGCAGGATCTTCCCCAAGACCACGGACGTCTCCGTTTAATGGTACTTAGGGTACCTGTGGTATGTGAGACGGTGATAATAAGGGTATCCATAAATTAGTGCCTAAACACCATTGTTTGTGGCGCCATGTCGTAGTTGGACACTTGCTCCAATCAAGACCACTGGTTTAAGGATGACAGTACGTATGTTTGTAGGTGACTATGCCAGTCTTACAACAAAATACAACTTTCGTCCCAACCCTTCCGGCTCACAAGCAGCCCCTCACTAAAAAAATCAAAACAGTCAATAGTGATTTGTGGAAGCCTTTACGCATGGACTCAAAAGTGTGACATCTCAGGGAGCATCGTGGTTAAACAGAGATTACCCCTTCCTCACATTAACAAAATGTCTCGATCACACATAGGCAATAAAGAAGATGCAGTAAAGTTTCAACAAGGTTTATTTTAGTAAAACTGCAATCTGCAAAGAGTTGGATGGGATGCATTGATTAGGAAAATAAACAAGGCAAGAATCAAAATAGAAAAGGCAAGAGTCATTAATACAAAGACCCCCACCGTCTTGTAAGATCACGAAATAACATGGAGTGTACGATATGTCCTAATACCCTAGCATGTAGGACTAACCCCTAACCTAGAAGACAGCTAGGTATGTTAAACCTCAATCTGCCAATGTCAAGTCCATGAGAAGAGCCCCCAACCCTCGTTACCTTGGAATGAGGTCTCTGGCTCAGACTCCACAGGAACACGAAGACTGGGTCAGTGTAAAGGCGACGTGCTGCATCGATAGCAGCGATGGCAGCTGGTCAGAATCCCTCTAACTATCTGATAAAGTGAGGAGTATATATACAAATATGCTTGTACCCCTGACGTAGGTTTGTTCCCAAACAATAGATAACAAGGTGTGCTTGGGACTTTAATTGGTATAAACAATTCCCTCGAAAGTGTGAAGAGGGAAAGACCTTAATTCGAACACCTCCAGTTTGTTTGTATTTGTCGCCTGATCTTGACGCCTTAGTGCGGTGGCACTGATAAGGAAAATCAAAACACAGGCCTAAGTCAAAACAAGGCAGCCATCTTAAAATAATTTATTAAATAAATGGCTTAAACAGAGCAAGCTAAGTAGGGTAAAAGTCACTGGGTGACAGGGGCACGAGTCTGCAAGCCACAGGCTAAGCAAACTCCTGTATCCCATAAAAACAAACTAGGATTCAAAACAGGCCAAAGTAACAAGCACAAAGCTTCCTCTTTCTACTCTGTGGCACATCCGCAATGCTGCCAGAGTTATAGTGATCTGGAGCTCTTACAGATTCCAGCCACCTAGTCGTCAATTGGGCCCTCCCCAACCAATGTAGCTGGTTCCCAGCTGCAGCAAAGCAAGCCAAACTACCGTAATTCGGGATTCATATTTTTTCTAAAAACAGTCAGGTACACAAGTAAAACACAGTGCAAATAGTGCAGTTTTGAATGTATAGTGCACTTTTATGGGCAAAATAACAAGCACAAACCTTCCTCTATCTAACTGCGCGTCCGTGCCTCCACTAGGTTTATAGAGTTCCAGAGCTCTTACAGACTCCTCCCACCTAGTTTTCAATTGGTCCTTCGGAACCAATGAATGCCCAGCCAGTGTTTCCCCAGCTGGAGCAAAGCGTGCCAAACAGCCGTGGTTAAAAATTATTGTTTTGTTTTTAAAAGCAGTCAGGTACACACATAAAACAAAGTGCAAATAGTGCAGTTTTAGAAGTAAGGTGCAATGTTATGACCAAAATAACAAGCGCCAAGCTTTCCCTATCTACCTGCATGTCCACACTGCCGCCAGAGTTATATAGGTTTGCAGCTTTTACACACTCCACCTACCTAGTCATCAATTCCCCCAACCAATGAATGCACAACCAGTGCATCCCCAGCTAGAGCAAAGCACACAAACAACAGTAGTTAAGAACTATTTTTTTTTTTTTTAAATCAGTCAGGTACACAAGTGAAACACAGGACAAATCGTGCAGTTTTAAAAGTAAAGTGGAATTTTATGGCCAAAATAACAAGCACGAAGCTTCCTCTATCTACTTGCACGTCCATGCTGTCACCAGGTTTATAAAGTTCCAGAGCTCTTACAGACTCTGTCCACCTAGTCATCATTTGGTCCCAAGCAAACAATGAACGTGCAACCAGTGCTTTCCCAGCTGGACTAAAGTGAGCCACACAACCATATTTAAGAATTATTATGTTTTTTTAAGAGCAATCGGGTACACAAGTAAAACACATTGCAAATAGTGCAGTTTTAAATGTATAGTGCAATTGTATGGGCAAAATAACAAGCACAAAGCTTCCTCTATCTAACTGCGCGTCCGTGCCTCCACCAGGCTTATAGAGTTCCAGAGATCTTACAGACTCCTCCCACCTAGTTTTCAATTGGTCCTTCGGAACCAATGAATGCCCAGCCAGTGTTTCCCCAGCTGGAGCAAAGCGTGCCAAACAGCCGTAGTTAAAAATTATTGTTTTGTTTTTAAAAGCAGTCAGGTACACACGTAAAACAAAGTGCAAATAGTGCAGTTTTAGAAGTAAGGTGCAATGTTATGACCAAAATAACAAGCGCCAAGCTTTTCCGCGCTGGCACCAGAGTTATAGAGGTCTGGAGCTCTTACAGACACTGCCCACCTAGTCGTCAATTGCCCCCCCCCCCCAATAAATGAATGCAGAATCAGGGCGTCCCTAACTGGAGCAAAATGAGACAGAGCCAAACAACCGTAGTTAAAAAATATTGTTTTTTTTTAAAGCAGTCAGGTACACAAGTAAGACACAGTGCAAATAGTGCAGTTGTAAATATAAAGTGCCATTTTATGGCCAAAATAATAAGCATGAAGCTTCCTCTATATACTACCAGCGGGCCTATGCTGCTACCAGAGTTATAGAGGTCTGGAACTCTTAAAGACTCCGCCCACCTAATCGTCAATTGGTCCCCCACAACCAATGAATGCGCAAGCAGTTCGTTCTCAGGTGAAGCAAAGCAAGCCAAACAACTGTAGTTAAGAATTATTGATTTTTTTTAAACGTAGTCAAATACAGAAGTAAAACAGAGTGCAAACAGTGCAGTTTTAAAAGTAAAGTTTAATTTTATGTCCAAAATAACAAGCACAAAGCTTCATCTATCAACCTGCACGTCCACACTCCCGCCAGAGTTATGGAGGTTCGGAGCTCTTACAGAGTCCGCCCAACTAGTCATCAATCCCCAACCAATGAATGCACAACCAGCGCATCACCAGCAGCAGCAAAGCAATCCAAACAACAGTAGTTAAGATTTTTTATTTTATAAACAGTCAGTTATACCAGTGGAACACGGTGCAAAAAGTGAGTTTAAAAAGTAAAGTGCAATCTTATGGCCAAAATAACAAGCATGAAGCTTCCTCTATCTACCTGCACATCTGTGTTGCTGCCAGGGTTATAGAGGGCCAGAGCTGTTACAGACTCCACCAACCTAGTCATCAATTGGTCCCCTCAACTATTAAATGCTCAACCGGTGCATCCCCAGCTGGAGCAAAGCGAGCCAAACAAACGTAGTTAAGAATTAGTGAGTTTCTAAAAAGCAGTCAGGGACACAAGTAAAACCAAATGCAAATAGTGCAGTTTTAAAAGTAAAGTGCAATTTTATGTTTAAAATAACATGCACAAAGCTTCATCTATCTACCTGTACATCCACACTGCCGCCAGAGTTATAGAGGTTTGGAGTTCTTACTGAGTCCGCCCAACTAGTCATCAATCCCGTCAACCAATGAATGTGCAACCAGCGCATCCCTAGCAGGAGCAAGGCAAGCCAAACAACAGTAGTTAAGAATGATTTTTTTTTTAAGCAGTTAGGTTCACAAGTAAAACGCAGTGCAGATAGTGCAGTTTGTAAAGTAAAGTGCAATCGTGTGGTCAAAAAATACAAGCCTGAAGCTTCCTCTATCTAATTTACGATATATTAAATGCTACTAGTGGACCTGCAGCACTGATTCTGCCACCCACTTAAGTAGCCCTGCAAACATGCCTCAGGCCTCACACTCCAGAGCCTGTGTGTGCAGTTTCACTGCCACCTCGACCCAACATTTAAAACCTCTTGCCAAACCTTAAACACCATTTTTCTTACATATAAGAGACACCTAAGGTAGGCCCTAGGTAGCCCAAAGGGCAGGGTGCCATGTAAGTTAAAGGCAGTACATGTACTTTTCAGTTTTGCATGTCCTTGTAATGAAAAACTCCCAAAATCGTTTTAATTACCGCAACACCTGCTACTCCCATAGGCCAGCAATGAGAATTCCTTAATATGCTTTTAAGCTGCAGTTCCTCATGAGAAAGGAGTAGCTGTGTCATGTTTCATATCATTGGAATGGTAATGATAAGTCCTCTTTATTGGTAAAGGCAGATTTATTATTACTATTTTAGAAATGCTCTGAACCCCCTGAAATCAGATCACTGCTGGACTTAGGAAGAACTCTGCTGGAGTAAGGACTGCAGTGCTGTCTGGATTGCCACTCAGCCTGGACTGGTTGTTCCAAGGAACTTCTTCTCTGCATTGACGATTTGCCAGGCTGAGTGCTCATATCTTCCCTGCTGAGGACAGGGGCGGGACCTATCTTGCTGACCAAAGTATCTCCAAGGGCATGTAGCTTGTCCCTTGTTCTTCTGCAGTCTCAGGGACATCAAAGACTGCTTGCAACTATGCTGGTGTTGCTGGACTCTGCCATCTATGAGTCCAACTCTTGCCTGAGGTGCCCCTCTCCAGTCCTGGGCCTCTGAAGCGGGTTCTGTAAATCTAAATCCTGCAAAAATTGATGGATCGCCCTGGGTGCGAGTGAAAAATCAGTGCATTGCCCCTCACTGGTGAACCAGCAGCTACCCAACGACAGTGGATTCACAGACTGTGTGGTCCAATGAAGACGCTCTGTGAGGCCTGATGATGACGCATCGTATTTAGTCCCACAGAGCCCAACGACAACACATTGCTCCGAGTGCAGTAGAAGTATCAACGCATTGTGTCCTCGCCGTCTACTCGCTACTCCATCAAATGTACTGCTTCAGCGGACCATGCATGTCTTCTGTAGCCAGCCTACCCTCCATCGCGATCGCCTTGATTTTGGATTTGCATCGGTACCTCGTGACCTCAAGTAACCTTTTGACTGCTAGTGATTTCAAAGCACTGTTTTCACGTGTAATCATTCAAAAACTCATATCTCAAATTATACTCATTGGATTGTTGTTGTTTTGCTCTTGGTTACTCAGATTAATATTCTCAATTTTTCTAACCTGGTGCAGTCTTTTTTAGGTGTTTTCATTTAGTTACTGTATTTTAAGTGTGTTGTACAAATAATTTACACTTTGCCTCTTAAGTTAAGCCTGACTGCTCTGTGCCAAGCAACCAGAGGGTGATTAGAATTGTGGTCCCTACTTGGACAGACTGCATACCTCTGCCAAATAGAGACCCAATTTCTAGCAGTAACTGTAGCCAAAGCCAAAATATTTAAGACAAAAGATGAATCAAAAGAGTAAGGTGCAATAATTAGTGATGCTCTAGGGTCGTGGAAGAGATTGAAATGTAAATGTGTTACAAGAAGTATTAATAAAATGTCACCTCTTCAATTACATCCCACTTAAGAAATCATGGGGGATTGGTCCCCACATAAATAGAACTACTGTACCTGCCAAGGCATTGTGTTGGCAAGAAGGAATCAGAGTGTTATGAAAGGAGAGATCTCTCAAATTGCACCGCAACTAACATTCACCAACAATGAAGTGGAGAAGAGAAGGAGAAGAGATTTGCATGAATTTAATGAAGAACACAACCACAATAGAGGCAAAAGGTACAATATTATGAATAGAGAGACTGAGTGGTAATATAATTAGGTTCCTGGGCAATCCGCAGCGAGTAAAATCTTGGTTTGGAGTATCCGTTGTGTTAGTTAATTTAAGAACTCAGGGCCTCATTTACATGGCACATGGTGCAGGGTGGAACAACAAATACCTTGCTGCACCCCCTTGTGCCACCGGGAAAAGGCAGAAATGCACTGTCTACAAGATCCAGAGCATTTCTATCCTCCTCCCGCGCTGGTGCACAAATTGCTGCCATGCTGCAAGGGTGCTTGCATTGTGGGGATGATTGTTTTTGTAAGGAAGGGAAACATTTCTGCATAAAAACAATGACAAGAGGTGTTTTCCTCTTCCCATGTGTGATGTTTAATGCAGCGCACATAAAAAGAGGAAAAAACAGGGAGAAATAAAGATATTTCTCCTGTTGCATCACTCTTACGCCACCACTGAGGTGGTGTAGGAATCTGATGCATTCTTAGACTTCTAAATCTGGGAATGCATCAGATTCCTTCGGGTACCATGGGTGATGTGTGGGAACAGCCCAAGCAACATCCATGGAGCGCCTCTTTCATGCAGTGTAATGCATGAAAGGGGTCCACGTTTACAAGGCCATGAAGAGCCATGCACTGTGGGTTTGTGTGGCCTTGTAAATATGGGCTGGCACCCTGCACCACCCGAGTGTAAAAAAAACAAAATGATGCTCCAATGGTGCAGTGTGCTGCTAGGTGTTAGGGCCTCGCAAATGAGGCTCTCTTTTGTTCGCAAATGCATTCTAGGGATGTGTTCCATGTGAATGTTGCAAGAAACTTGACCTCAGGAGTGCCCCTCATTGGGAGAGCTGGTTGTCATTAGTCATTAGATGGAATGCTGTATCGTCTTCCATGGTTGGTTGGTCCTCGGGAGGTCAGTTGACATTAGTTGCAGTGCTTAGTGCAAGAAAGTCACCCTACTAGAGACATCTAGTGTCTGGTTGCTAGCTTGCTTAATCCAGATAGCCAATGTCCAAAATGCCTATGAATTATTAATTTGTTTCAATATGTATATTCAACTGAACTGTAAGGGATTTGGGAAAGAATTACCTAAATTAAATCAGGATCTGCAAACCCTTCGTTGTTGATCCTTCTCGGCTCACTTGGTTTTAGATGAAGATTTCAATCTAAAGATTCCACTGTCTCTTTTCGATAGTTCTTTACAAGATGCCTTGTGTTGCTGTGAGATTCCACCTATGACATCTCTGAGTATGAAATCCACTGATAGAGCTCAGGAGTTAGCATGAGTTCTACCTGGTTTAATTAGTTTGAATGGACGTTTTGTACCTGACAGTCCAACTGTTGCTACATTTAGACAAAGTAAGAAGAAACACTAATCAATTATGTCTTTGATTCAGTAGAACATTTTGGTGTGATGGCAAATGTTCTAAGATATTGAATTGGGGGTGAATGATCACCTTACAATGGAATTGTTGTTTAATCAAACCTTTCATTTTAACCTGGAGCCCTCACGTATTTTACGCCCGTCTACCAACATAGGATAAGGGTGTCAATTACAGAATCCAAGTTGCAGAAAATGTCAAAGACTGTTATTAATGTCGACATAGCAGCTTTCAATGGGTATGGGCTCGAATGGTGTTAAAGGTTGGTTCACAAAGTACAGGCTGTTTTGAAAAATGATAGCCCATAAACAGACCTTTGGGGAAGCTGAAATGTGTTTGGGCTGAGGCAGTGAGGAGGGAAGTAAATAGATTGAAGGGTAAAAAGAGGATGTTTATGAGTGAAATTGGAACGAAATGTATGATGCTATTATTAAGGGTGATGTTAAGCTCTTTTGGCGTTTGGTAAATAAAGAGCAGCCTCTAGTTGAGGGGCATAGGATTTGGAATCAAATTAGATTACTTTTATGGCCGAGCTCAATAAAAATCAGATTATGATGGGAAAAGTAACCTTGTTAACTATCAAGCAGTTAATTCTAACCTATTGCAGAAACGGGATTGATCTCAACGATAATTTCAAATTTGAAATTCTCACTGGGCAAATGTCCACTTGGGCTACCAGCTGTTCTTTAGAAGCAGGGCCACTGGAAATTTTGGACAGTGGAGGGAAAAATATGCAGAGTAAAGTGGCACAATATGTGATAGTATTACTTCATTATTAACTCATTTTTAGGGACGAGCCTGCGTTGCATGCGCTCGCGCATGCGTATCGCAGCAAGACTCTTTTGTATTTAGAAAAGGGCTCGGAGCCCTGTCAACTTCACATCAGCGTTTTTTATTGGTTCGTGGGCTTCCCTAATGAAATCTGCTTGCTTTCATTAGTCGAAGGCACGCATATGTCATGCCTTTTCCGGTGGCTAGCCGTCCTCGAGCGCAGCGACCAAGTACAGAAAACATGCGAGGCTCGCTGTTTTCCATCGGGCTCGTGGACTTTTTTTTCTCTAATTAACGAGCGCGATCTCGCTTGGCATACTTGATTTCACTTTTTCGGGTTATGTACATAAATGTACTTTTGCCCGATAGGTGAAAAGTCGGGTTAAGAGTTTACAACACGATCAGCTCTAACATGAGCAAACACGAGACCCGTTGCATTGTAAATGCTTGTTAGACTTGTTAACACTGTCCGGGCATTTGTTGCACCTCATTAGTATCGGTTTAACATCAAAATATTTCAATAAGCAAAGAAAGATGACCAGTCAACCTTTGGAAAGAGTCTTCCACAATGCAGCAACACGTGCTGCTGTGGTTTTAGAAACTTTTGAACATTTGACCTAGAATCTTTTTTGTTGTTTTATGCAGCAAATGTATAATTATGTGAAAAATGAAGTGGCTGCATATCTCATTTTTTCAGTCGCCTTCTTTATTAGTCTAATCTCTTATTGAGAGAAAATCTATCAAGTCTGATTTTTAAATAGATTACCAAAACGTTGTGCATTCCCTCCTCATGATGAGGTGCAATAATTGAGCCCATGCATAAAAAGGGTTCCCAAAGTAATCCAGGAAATTATTGTTTGATTCCCTTACTGAATGAATCTAAAATGAACACTCAAACTCTTTGTAAACTTCTCCAGTTTTAGGCTTGTGGTAGTGGTAGAATTCCCAAAGAGCAAGGAGGATTTTGATCAAAGTAATCCACAGTTGATCACTGCTTTACACATTGGGATTCTATATGCAGGGCAAAAAGCACAGCAGGTAAACTGTGATGATTTTTTTACTTGAAGGTGGCATTGGATAAAGCGAATCACAGGATCCTATGAGAAAAACTTGCCAGATGGTTCACCCCTAAGGATTTGTTTACCTTTAACTCTATGAAAATTCGGTAACTCTATGAAAATAGCTATGTACAGGTTGATCTAAACGGGCTGGGAAATCTAACAGAAAACATTTTTGTAAACAATGGAATAAGTAAAAGTTGTGTCTTAATTCCCTTAAAGTTTTATTATTTTTATGTCTGATCCCCAAGCCATTGTCCAAACAGTGAATTTGTTTTACCCAAAGATTGGAAAGTTTTAAAAAATACACTTACCTGAACTCTGCTCCGTGCTCCTCTGCTGGATGCAGGCAGGCTCAGGCTCCCAGCACCTGGGAGTCTGTTGCTGGAACGGACAGAGACCTGTGTGCATGTGTTTTTGGCCAGCCCAAGACATCTGACCAAACAAACAAGCGCTCTGAGCTGCTGAGCACTCCCCCTCACACTTGTCACCCGTTCCAAAGAAAAGGATATTAAACATAGTTTATTATCCTTTTCTCTGAAAGGTTTTGCAGCGACGCTCCTCCGCCATCATGGTGGAGCCACCCCTGAGCAAGGCCTGAAGTTAAAAAAGGTGGTGCTGCATCAAATGCAGCACCACTTTTCTTGTGCCACTTAGCGCCTCCCTTCCGCCACCATGCATGCGCCATATTTAATATATATTGCACCATGGCAAGGGGTAGAGCCAATAGTGTAAAAAATGTTGACGCTATTGATGTACTGTGCAGGATTAGCGCCTATGTTTTGCCACTAAACCTGCAGAATACATAGGGGCCCATTGAAAACAATGGTGTGTCCCCTTTTAACACCTGCTCCTTGCAGGCATTAAAAATAGCTGCTAAAAATGGGGCAGTGAAATCTCTTAGATTCCACTGCGCAATTTGTGCGGTCCCCCTAACAGGGGAACGCACCCTCTACATACATTATGCCTGGCACAGGCATAATGTGGCACAAGGGCTTACAAAGGGGCGCAATGCATACATTGCGCCACTTTCTGAATATGGCTTGCCGAATTTGGCCTTGTTGGGCCACATTAGCATCATAGAAAATGACACTAATGTGGCACAAGTAGGTGGTAGGCCCTCTTAAATATGCACCCAAATGCCTTGAGGAGATTTGACCGAAGGTATGGAGGTTTATTCATTGACACACTTAGAAAAGCTATAGCTGGCAAGTTGATTCCCCATGCCCTCATGGGGCAGAATTGCTGGCTTTAGATCAGTGGGTGAATGGGATTCTTGGATGAGTCTTTGTTTAAAGATCTTCTTGATGCTTCCTAAAAAATTAAATAGTGCAGGCAGAGAGGTTGGAGCTCAGTCTTGGCTCCTTGTCTGTGACTGCCAGATCACGTGCTTTGTATTTTATGCACGGTCTTAGACAAGACAATTTTATAAATAAATGATCTTCTATGCTACAGAACGTAATCCAGTCATCAAGGAAAATTTGTGTGGGATTTGACGTATCGGATGTAGATGAACAGATAACTGGGAATCAGCTTTAGATAATCCTCTGCGATAGAGTCAAACTCCATTGAGTAGCAAGTAATAAACCCTACCTCGCTACAAAATGCTCTGTAAGACAATTTTTAGAATATCTTGAAACAGGGGTGTATTTTCCTTACTTGGATCAACTCCTGGAAAAGCGATTATTTTACAGCTCCATATTAGGATAGACCCAGGTCGAGGATTCATAGTTTTAAAAGGAGGGTGTTAGCCAACAATGGTTAATGTATTTGTGATTTGCAAATGAAATATTCTGTAATTCATCTATTGTTAGATAGTCCCCTCTTTTTGGACGAAAGGACAAAGGTCTTCCACTCTTATTTTCAAAATTCCGGATTAAGATCGCTGTATGATACAGACGTCACTTTGTTGACAGTGAAGCAACTGGATTGTGTTATTGCCATTGTGAAGTACACACTGCTTTTTCAAAAGGAGTTTCAAATTGCATTGGTCAAAAATAAATCATTGCACATTTATTTGAACGTTTAATGTAATCATGAATGGAGGTATTTTAATAATATAAATAGTGCATAATTGTTGTAAAGATGGATGTGGGAGTTTGAATAATATATTAACTGTGCCTTTAGTAATTAAGTTGTACGTATTATTGAATTGTTTTATTGATGTAATATAATGCATTTGTATGATTTTGGTGGATGTAGTTGTCCTTTGTACTGTTTTATTTTATTGTCTGTGTTTTTCTAAGATGTTTTTCTTGGAAATTATTGTTTTATTTAAAAAAAGTAAAATTTACTTATGTAAACATATACACCGATCACCAACACCTGCCTCCTAGTTCCTGAGAGACTCTAACACAGGGGTGTACCTATCCGTGGAGCAGCATGTTCAGCGGCACCACGTCACAGGGGCTGATAGCCCCACTGAACAACGATAATTGTTGTATTTTACTATCCAGACATGACAGAGGGGGGTATTTTCCTTGCACAATGGTCCATGGCATACTTGCTACGTCACTGTCCGAAGAGTGATGCATTACTGAATATTTACAAAAAAGAAAAGAAGTTAAATGTACAGCTAACTTTCGCCAATCTGCGTCCAACAGCCTGCAATCTTTCTCATTGACTCCTAACAATATTTTGCAATCCTAAACTTTCATCCCTGCTAGTCAGCTTCCTATCCTTTTTCTAATTCCTCCTATAACATAAGGATATTTTTGGCAGAAACCTTAGGGGTCCACCTGCAGAGAACATTATGCCTCCTTCTATCAAATGAAATGTCATTTTTGCACAAAGCCGTCTCTCTTTCATGTTTTTGTACCCGTATATTGGGCTGTAATAGGCGAGTTCGATCATCCCAGTTGTCACTCGCTTGCTCAGCAGAGACTCAATTCGATGAACACGACCACGGTTTGTCTCTACTGCTGCGGACAGATTGCACATGGAGCAGGCATTCATGTTCGCTCCCTCAGTGCTCAGTTCATCTCCGGCTTATAAACATGGCGTAGCCATTATCTTCTTATCCACCGGCATGAGCTCTCCGTCTTCGAAAAAATAGCTTTCAACAAGGGTTGCTTTTGTGAAATGCCACAGTTCGCATGAGGAAACCAAATGTACAATGAGTGAAAGCTTAAATGGAGCTAACTGAATGTGTGTGCCTGAAGGTTCTTTGTTGTGTACCGAAGTGTTAATACACGGGCACGTGCAGAGAGCCCAATGTACTGACATACACACAAATGAATCCTTATTCACTTCTCAGGAGTCACCTCAAGGTGCACCATTGTTAATTGGATCCGTAACAACAGGGTGATTGTCAGCCCATACTAGCGTTTCCAAAAAATATACTACAGATCTGCCGAATTACCTAGTGCCGTTATGTGCCACATAAGAGCACACTATCCACTTGAACATCTGGTGGAAATACAATATCACAGTCTGTACTGAAAATTCCTTCACACAGGTGGTTTTCCTGCTCGTGGACGGACGCCATCCACTGTTGTAGGTCATTATAGGTTTTGCAACCTTTCCAAGACATGGGAGGCGGTGTAAGAATACCCTGTTTGTATTCCTGAGCTGGGTAAAAGTGTGACTCGGGTAGTGCTGGGTGCAAAGTACTGCCACTTTATTCACTCCATTTCTCTAGCCTCCCCCCTCAAGGGCTACCTCTATGGCTGCTCAGGCTGTAGGCAAGTATGGTCTCAAAGCCCTACCACCAACTCAAGGAACAATACCCTTAAATAGATCTCTGCAGGTTTAATCGCTGAACATGTTTTCAAGGTTGGTAAGTGTCGTACTAATGGTGCAGTGACTTGTAGTTTTATGTATCTTGTAACAGGGCCGAACTGACCATTAAGAAAATCTTTCAATTGACAGAAGGGGTGGGTTGCATTGTAGGCTGTAGAGTGCCCCGCTGCTGGTTCAGGGACGCTTCCCTAAAGGTGTTCCCATTCTTCAGTATCATTTCAACAGGTGAAATTGCAATCCTAAAGCTGTATTTACCAATGCGCATGTGCTTTAAATTCAAATGGACATGAAAACAGAGGCTTTCTCCTTACAGGCACCTGTTCCCAGCTTATGTCCACAATGTGCATGGCCACTCAGAGACACCTAGCTTGGAGTGCTCAAGGGACATCCAACCTAGGCTGCTTTAGGCTTACTTATAAACCACAATTATTGCAAAACAACATTAAACACAACTATTTTTGGGCTAGTCCATGTCTCATCCGATCGATCACAGACAATGCAAGACGGACAATGCAGTTTGAAGTAGAGGAGCACGCTAAGTTTGAGACACATTTATTGCCATAGAAGATAAACAGTTTACAGGTCTCCAAGCGCCCCCATCACATCGCCGCTCCGTCTTCAACCGTCTCCCTCCGCATTTATCTTGCGCCGCCGTCGAGTGCCTAGCAACAGCTTCGCCATCGGGGTACTAGTCGCGAGGCTACACGCGAGGCTACGCGCGCAAGTACAACATTGAGTTTTTTTTTTTCATAAATATTATCACACAACCCACTAAAACAAAAAATAATGGAAGCAAAATGCTAAAGATAAACATCATTGTTGACACAGTTTCCAGAATAGTAACCCATTGCCTCATTGACACAGTTTCCAAGGTAATTTTCGTACTCTATCACTCCTGCGCAACACAAGACCATTGTCTCCACTCTTATTCAGGTCTGATTTTAACACCAAATCTCGCCTGGTCACAACCTGAGGATCCCAGTTCCCCTTCAGTTTAACCACTTTGGATTTGTTCCACCACTTGTTGTCTTGTTACACCATTGGCCGAAATGATTTCTTCCGGAAACCCCTCATTCATAAACACTTCTCTTAACAAAGTCACTAAAGATCTAGCATTAGGCTCCTGTACAAATTTTACATATGGCCATTTCGAGAAATAATCCACCACTACGTATGCATACCGTAGACTGGAATTAAGCGAGTGAAAAGGTCCCACCATATCCACCCCCAATTTTCGCCACGGACCTCCAGGACATGCAAATAGGCATAAGGGGTGGTGTCGCAGTTTTCAAACTCTTGTCAGAATTGGAATATACAGCACAATTTTTTACCAATTGCTCAATTTCACTGTCCATACGTGGCCACCAAAAGCTGTCTCATATTCGTCTTTTGGTCAATGTGGCCCCCAAATGGCCTTCATGTGCCTTCTTCACTATTGAACTCCTCATTTCCTCCGGAGGAATGAGTTTATCATTTCTCAAGAGAATGCCCTCCTCAATTGTAAGTTCATCGGAAATTTTCCAAAATGGCTGAATCGCCATCATCAAATCTCTCTCATATGGCCAGCCTTCAACAATGAACCTCATTACGGCACACAATTTGTTGTCTCCAGCCAACTTCTCCTTCCACTCTGTCTCAGAGCAAACACACACATGGTCAACCTCAACTGTTGCAATCATACAACATTCATCGTCCACAATTTCATCAGTCGTCGGGCTAATCTGACTGGGAAATCTCGACAGATAGTCTGCTCTTATATTCCTTCCACCAGGAATATGCATGACTTCAAAATCATATTGCATCAGCCTAGCTACTAACCTAGCAATCCTAGGTGTACCAGTCTTATCGTTTGTCCCTTTTAAGATTGAAACCAAAGGCTTATGATCTGTTTTTAATACAAAATGCCTCCCCCACACATAGCTTCTGAATTTTTCAATGGCCCACACACAGGGCAACAACTCCTTTTCGATGACGGAGTAATGCACCTCGGGTGCCCTTAATACTCTAGACGCAAAACCAATGGTGTTTTCATCGCTCTCAACAGTTTGAGTCAACACAGCCCCCAATCCAATATTGCTGGCATCAACCGTTAGGCAACATTGGAACCGTTGATCATACAGTTTTAGCACTTTGGCTTGGGTTAACAGGACTTTGATATCCTCAAACGCTTGTTCTCACTCGGCACTCCACTCAAAACTGGTCTTATACTTCAATAAATTTGACAAGACTCTAACCCGACTAGCATACTCCGGTATAAACCAAGAGTAAAACTCACACATGCCTAAAAATGCTTTCACCCCGGCTTTGTCAGTGGGAGGAGGTGCTGCCTTGATGGCATCAATCAAACCAGGTTTCGGGCTAACCCCCTCCTGACTAATCACATGACCCAAATATTCCACAGAGGATTTCATGAACTGGCACTTTTCCCTTCTAAAACGATGCCATGATCCTGGAATTTCTGCAACACCTGTCTGAGGATCTTGTTATGCACCTGTTGATCAGGGGCGTGAATTAGTACATCATCCTGAAAAACCACCACATTGGAAATACCTTTTAACAGTGAACACATAATCCTTTGAAACACTGAGGCTGCAGACACCAGCCCAAAAGGCATACGGCAAAACTGGAAAACACCAAAAGGCGATACAAATGCTGTCAAATAGCTGGAGTCCAGATCCAGTTCCACCTTATGATACGCACTGGCCAAGTCTAACTTCGTAAACATCTTTGCGCCTTTAATGGTAGACAACATTTCTGTTATATTGGGTAAGGGTTGTGAGTCCACCCATATCTCTCTGTTGGGCGCTCTCAGGTCCACACAAATTCTCAACTCTCCATTCTTTTTCTTCGCTACTACCAATGGAGAAAGCTACAAAGAGGACTCAATGGGTTCTATAATCCGCTTGTTCTGTAAACTTTCTAATTCTCTTTCCAGATCTTCTCTCACACTGAAAGGCACAGACCTAATCTTATGTTTGACTGGGGCGGCATTCATTTTCACTTTTATCTTATGTTTAAACCTTTCAGCTTTCCCAATTCACCTGAAAAGACTTTAGGAAACTCGTTGAGGAAATCTTCAATCTCCTCTGTTTCTCTAATCACTGCAACCTGTTCTGATGTACCTGGTCGCAACACCATTCCAAACAAACCCTGATGGAACCAACCTAAAATGTTCTAACCTCTTGCTGCTACATAGATTTTCCCATGTATTCGTCTCCCCCTAAACTTAAGAATATCCTCAAAAAATCCTTGAAGCTCAATCTTCCTCCCTTCATAGGACACTTGAGCCCTGTCCGGTGGCTCAAGAGCTCGCTTTTCCCAATTCTGCTTGAACAAGTTTAGGGTAATCATGGTGATCCTAGCCCCTGAGTCCACAAGCAAATGCAAAGACTTATCTCCCACTCTTATGCACACATACGGATCCACACAGGTGTCCAGATCACCAGACTTAACCACTCCACCATCAACAACTAAAAACATATCCTGAACCTCTCATATGAGGTGCTCTACAGCTTCTTCATTCTCATCCATCACTGTCATGGCAGACTCTCGCTTTCCTCCTTGACACACTTTAGCAAAATGCCCAACTTTGCCACAATTCCTGCATTGGATATTCCATGCGGGGCAACTCTTAAACCCTTTTTGATGAGGCGCATTTCCACATCTAAAACAAACATTCTTTTGTTTAAAAAAAACGTTAGAATTGGCAAACTTAATGTTCTTCTGTCCACTTGCTTTGACTATTGGTCTTTTTTCTTCTCTGTTGATGATGGCGTTAACTCTGCTAGCCGTTGGTAGTTCTATTTCTCTAGAGGACTTGATAGAAGATTCGATGCTCTTTGCAATTCTTATAGTTTCCATCAATGTTGGATTGTCCAACGATAACAATTTCTGTCTGATAGACTTGTCTGTCCCTTGACAAATAAATTGGTCTCTAATGAGTTGATCACCCAGCTCTCCAAACTGACATTCCGCAGCCAGAAGACGCAACGCCGAAATATAAGTGTCAACATCTTCGCCAGAACGTTGTTCTCTCTTAAAAAACTTATGCCTGGCCACCACTAAGCTGGGAGGTGCATCAAACCTGATGCTCATTTTCTTCACAGTTATTTGGTACTCATCCATTTCACCCTCGTCCAATTGTAAGCCCGGTAGGTGCTTAAAAATAGCCATCCCTTCGAGGCCAATGGAATGCAGAAGAAGGTACTTTTTGCATTCTGTTCTGTACCGTGATACCCCTATCGCCCCTAAATACGTCTCAAAGACATCATACCATTGCTTCCAGACTATGGGGGTCATTCTGACCCTGGCGGTAAAAACCGCCAGGGTCAACGACCGCGGGAGCACCGCCAACAGGCTGGCGGTGCTCTACCGCCGCGGTCAGAAACGGAAAACCTGCGGTGTACCGCCGGTTTTCCGCTGCCCTGGGGAATCCAGCTGCGCCGCCATGGGGATTCCGACCCCCATTACCGCCATCCTGTTCCTGGCGGTCGTGGCCGCCAGGAACAGGATGGCGGTAAGGGGTGTTGTGGGGCCCCTGGGGGCCCCTGCAGTGCCCATGCCAATGGCATGGGCACTGCAGGGGCCCCCGTAACAGGGCCCCACCATGATTTTCAGTGTCTGCCATGCAGACACTGAAAATCGCGACGGGTGCAACTGCACCCGTCGCACCCCTTCCACTCCGCTGGCTCCATTCGGAGCCGGCATCCTCATGGAAGGGTGTTTCCCGCTGGGCTGGCGAGCGGCCTTCTGGCGGTCGCCCGCCAGCCCAGCGGGAAACCCAGAATACCCGCAGCGGTCTTTTGACCGCGCAGTGGTATTCTGGCGGTCCCAGCCAGGCCGGCGGCTTCCGCCGCCGGCCGGGGTCAGAATGACCCCCTATATGTGGTTCGCCAGGGCTCTCTAGAAATGGTGGTGGAGGGAGAACCGATTGCATGGTGCACCCAAAAAAAATAATAAAAAAAATCCCTAGAAACAGAAACAAAATCGTAACGCTCTTTGTTGTAAATGTTTTTTTTGTTGAAGATAAACAAATAGTTCAACCAGCCCTTATTGCCTCCTAGATAGTTGCATCATAAATAAATATCTCCTCCAATATGTTGCAAGTGTCCTTTTCACGTCCACTGGGGGTCGAGGTGTTCTTTTCCTTTTTTAATTTTTACATTTTTATTTTTTAATATTTTTAGCGGAAGTGCTACAGAGCTGAACCCTTCTTCAACAATGCCTCACCTTCGTTTGTGTGATGGGTGTAACCTTTCCACATCAAAAACACAAAGAGGTGATTTCCACAGCTAGTTGCAATAACACCGGAGCAGGAAACCCCTCCCACGAGGTGGAGTAAACCGGTTCCTGACAGGAAACGCCTGTCATCTTTGTGTAGGAGGAGATCCACCATTGATCCTGCTGGCACAGAGAAAGACGCTGGAGGCGACGTCGTTAATAGCTGCTTATCTGCTGATGCGTGGGCCCGCTGTGCTCGAAGACTGAACCTCCTCGTCGCCACAATGAAGTAAGCGAGGAGCACAGTAAGTTTGAGACAGATTTATTGCCATAGATGATAAACAGTTTACAGGTCTCCGAATGCCCCCAGGACATCGCCGCTCCGTCTTCAACCATCTTCCTCTGGGTTTATCTTGCGCCGCTGTCGAGCGCCTAGCAACCCCTTTGCCATCGGGGTTCTAGTCGCGAGGCTACGTGCGCAAGTACAACACAGTTCTTCTTAAATGAGGTTTCGCGTCAATATAAAGTCAAACATATATCATCATCCCAAAAGAGAAAAAAGAAGCTTAAAGTTTTTTTCGTGAAAACAATTTGCATCAGAGTTCTGAATGTCAGCCTTGACAACCTTTAACATACATCGTTATGATAATAATAATTACATTAAGACATCAAATATTTTTAGCCAAACAGATATGTTAATGTTGCTGAGTATTCTGAGATTTCAAATTAGCTGGCGATGCCAGGCATAGAAAGAAGCAGAACCATCAAAGCAGGAAAGCATCAGTGCAACTGTAACAAGTGCTTCTGAAAGTACTGATACATCAGGTAAGCAAACTTCTCTTACGGATATTGCCAACAATACCTACCACATCGGCTATGTCTGTTAGACTGTTAAGCAGTCAACCACCACTCATTCAACACCGCAAATGTATGGAGACAGGGAGGGACATATGACATTAGGCAAATGGGGCAGACCATCTAGGCAAAATGTAAAACTGAAACTTTAAAAACTTTCTATAAACATGAAGGAATTTGAAATTGGAGGCTGAAAATTAAGTTGGAATCCTTAGTTTGATTAGTGGGAGCAGTGGAAGTTCATCAAATCAAATATAGAACAAGATGTAACAAAGGTTTTTGCATTCGCAAACAGTACGAATCAGTAAATTTCACAGTTTGTGAATGCAAAATCACCTTTCACGATGTATGAAAGGCATTCGCAGTGCAAATATATGGAATCGCTAAAAATAGTCATTCCTTGCAACTGCAACATGAATTTGCAGGTCACATTCTGAATATCACAAATAGCGACATGAATTTGCGAATCGCATTCTGTGAATCACAAATTGCAACCTGGATTTGCAAATTGCAGAATATGAATCGCAAAATCATGTCGCTATTTGCGATAGGCAGAATGCTAGTCGCAAATTCCGTCTCGCAATGCAATGCATCAACAATTCGCAAATAGCGAATGTTCGCAGAGTGGCCTTTTGCACGTGCAATTTACCACTAAGTAAAATCAGATGGTAAACAGGTGCAAACTACATAAAGAGTCCCAGAATGACTCAGCCTCTTTTCCACAATGGCTGCACTCTACGTGATGGCGAGGAGGATGAGGATCCTGGCAGGTTTGAGGAGAGGGATGAGGAGACAGGAGTGCATTTTTAGAGTGCGCATTACCCTTTCTGACCAGAGGAGGAGATATATGATCAATACAGGTTAAGCTCAGCCATAATAGTTGACCTGATAGTAGATCTGCAACCCATACTGCAGCGCAACACACACAGGACCAATAGCATACCCAACCATGTGCGGGTATTATGCTCCCTTCACCTATTAGCCTCAGGGAACTATCAAGGGGTCATAGCAGCAGCTGGATCGGTCTCACAGAGTGCGCTCTCACAATTTTTTAATGCATTTCTCAATGCCATACTGAGCAAAATTCAACAGGACATAAGATTCCCCAACACCCCACAGGAATTACTACAGACAAAATTTGCTTTCTACCAGATTGCCCAATTTCCACATGTAATAGGCGCCATCGATGGGACACATGTAACTATCTGTTCAGCATCGGCCACAGAGTATGTTTATCATAACCGTAAAAGTACACATTCATTGAACATACAAGTAATTACCAATGCCTCCAACAGTATAACAGATCTCATGGCCAGGTACCCAGGTAGCACACATGACTCCTACATCTTTCGGCACAGTGGAATTTACACAAGACTACTTGCTGGTGAGTTTGGTGAAGGATCCCTATTGGGTAATGTAATAGTTGACAATGTTACATTGATGTATATGTGATGCCACAGATTATAATTACTCATTTTACTCTCCTGTCATTCCAAGAGACTGCGCGGTACGGTCATTCATATTCACGCCCTATCTGAGTCCTGCAATGCCAGCAAAAAGGAGGTATAATTCTGATCACAGGACAACCCGCAGCGTTTTTGAGAGGACCTTTGGCCTGCTGTAGAGCCCCTTCAGATGCATACACAAGAGTGGTGGTGCACTATAATACAACCCTGAAAAAACATGCAAAATCGTGGCTACATGTGCTATGTTGCACAACATTGCTACAATGAGTGGCATATCTGTAGAACCCACCGAGCCGGACTCAGATGAGGATGATGATCCCTTGCCACCCATTCACCCAGCAGGCAGAAGCAGTGCAGCAGAGGGCAGACAAAGACGTGCTGAGATCACGCACAACTATTTCTGATGCAAGTAATGACAATACCATGTCTATTTTATGTATTGTTGTAAGTAGCATCTTTATTGCCCTGACTTCAGGTAAGATATGTGTGATTAGGACATAGCTATGCACTATACACAAACAGGTGCGATTAACAGTGTGATACTATTAGCATCATAGTATAACTGCTTTGCTACATGTTAAGCTAGTCCCCTGTACCCCTCAACATTGCTTCCTACATCCACACACTCCACTTGAGTGCTCAGCGGCCTTGGTGGCACCTCTTGTAGCAGGTTCAAAGACAGTACTGTGTCTGGTACTGTGACGCCTAGGATCCATCACAAGGGCTGTGAGAGTGCTGAGGCTAGAGAGCTCCTCATTATCCCCACCACCCAGTTCGCTGTTTGTAGCACTCCGTGCTGTCTGCATTTTCTCCAAATCATTGGTTATTTGCACCAATCCTCGTGCAACGTCCCGACTGCAATGTGCCCTCTCCACTTCTATGCCCACAGCCCGTCGTGATATCAAGGCAGTTGTGGTAGTGAGTTATTTCACAGATCTGCTGAACCCATCCAACCTGCCCATCAATTGGTGATGGCGCCTGTGGTGGCTGACATGCTCCTGCTGCATCACAGTACAGAGTTCCCTAATGGCGGTTGTCATCTCCTTTGCATTTTCTGCTGCTGTTTGCTGTCCTTCATGCAGCTTGCACATGTTTTCATTACGAGACTCGAACTGCTTGTGCATTGATCCTATGTTTTCATTGAGTGCATCCACCTGCTTGTGCAATGATCCCATGTTGTCATTGTGAGACTCAAACTGCCTGTGCATTGGGCCCATGTTATGAGTGATTAACACCAACTGCCTGTGCATTGACCTCATGTGTTTACATTACAGGCACTTCACTTTCAGCAAGGAAGCCTCAAAGCCTCCAAACAGTGATGATCCCTCACCTTCCTTTGTGCTTTGTCTTCCTGCTTCATGATGCCTCCTGAGGGGAGTGGACTGACGCTGGGGCAGGGACTGCTTTCTGTCAATGCTTCTAGCCTCTAGTGGTGGTGTGGGTACTTCATCTGGCTGTTCATCAGAGTCCAGGTTATACTCAGGGAGATGTAGCACTCTTGCCCTGCGTCTTGTTGGTGCATGTATGAAGGACTCACTGGTGTTTGAGTCGGACTGTAGCTGAGTTTCGCTGTTCCCCACATTTCCACCTTCTGCTGTGTCAGGGCCTGGAACATCTGCAACAACAATGTGCAGTATGTCATTTTTGATTAGTACTCAAATAGTTGCATACTAGTATGAAATGTACACTGGCATAATATCACATAGGTGGTCATTACGACCCTGGCGGACGGTGTTAAAGCGGCGGTAAAACCGCCAACAGGCCGGCGGTAAAAAAATTGGAATTATGACCGTGGCGGAAACCGCCAACAAAGACAGCCACTTTAACACTCAGACCGCCATGGCGGTACAGACAAACAGCGCGGCGGTCACCGCCAACAGACAGGCGAAGGACAATGTACCGCCCACAGTATCACAACCTACCAATCCGCCACCTATTACGGGGCGGATTCACCGCGAATAAAAACATGGCGGAAACAGCCAGTTCAAAGGGAAAACGCTCACCTCTACACACTCCACGAGGAACGGGGGCACCATGGAGCGGAACTCCATATTCTGCCTGCGATAGTCTTCCTGCTCCTATACGAGGATCATCAATGCTGGCGGCGAAGACCACGGTGAGTACTGCACCTACGACATAGGGGAGGGGGGAGACAAAAACACAGGGACACACACAACCAACATCCCAACCCCCACCCCGACCCTCACCCACTACAACACACACACCAATGCATATCTATACATTAAAGTAACAAGAAGAATGCAAATACAAAAGGAAATGAGTTGAACCATTGTAATATATCAAAATACAGTAAGCAAATATATACATATATATATACACATTAAACAAAATATACACCACGATTAGTAGTGCAGGTATTGCACCAGTCATTGTCCGTGGACCACTGGGCCCAAAATGCATGGGCGAGGCCCACACAAGATACCCGATCAAAACGGAGAGAACACAGCAGGGGCATCAGATAGAAATACAACAGGCACCTCAGGGGGAAGGGAATGGGGGGCACCTCAGCCGGATGAGTGCACAACACCAGATCCACGAGGGGGCTCCACTGTACCATCATGGGGAGTGCAAAGCCACAGTCTCTCAAGTCTCTGCAGTGGGTGGGTTGCCCACTGTACTATCCTGGGGAGTGCAAAGCCATAGTCTCTCAAGTCTCTGCAGTGGGTGGGTTGCCCACTGTACCATCCTGGGGAGTGCAGAGCCACAGTCTCTCAAGTGGATGCAAGTCTCCACTGGTTCTGGAGGGGGCTTTGTGCCCAGAGTGCTTCATCCTGCCAAGGACTGAGGAAGTGGATGTATCTCTCCACTGGTTCTGGAGGGGGCTTTGTGCCCAGAGTACTTCATCCTGTGCAGGACAGACGGAGTGGATGCAAGTCTCCACTGGTTCTGGAGGGGGACTGGTGCCCAGAATGCAGCACACACCCCGTGACTGTCCCAGTTGCGTCACAGCCCCTGCCGCAAATGGGCTAGCGGTGCATTCCATGGCGGGCTTTGCCCTGTTCAGCGGTCCCTGGCCTGTTCAGCGGTGCTTGCCAAGGCGGTCCTTCATTGCCCAGCAGGGCTGTGGCTGGCGGTCCTTCATCGGTCAGCTGGGCTGTGGCTTGCGGGGCCCTCCTGGCCAGCTGGGCTGTGGCTGGCGGTGGCCTCCTGGCCAGTGACGATGGGCTGGCCTCCTGGGCAGTGACTCTGGCGGCGGCCTCCTGGCCAGTGACGATGGGCCTGGCCTCCTGGGCAGTGACTCTGGCGGTGGCCTCCTGGGCAGTGACTCTGGCGGTGGCCTCCTGGCCAGTGTCGATGGGGCTGGCCTCCTGGGCAGTGACTCTGGCGGTGGCCTCCTGGCCAGTGACGATGGGGCTGGCCTCCTGGGCAGTGACTTTGGCGGTGGCCTCCTGGCCAGTGACGATGGGGCTGGGGTGGCCTCCTGGGCAGCGGGGATGATGGCGATCTTCTCCGCCGTGCCGCTCCTCCCAGACTTTGGAGATTTCTTCTGCCCCTTCCCCACCTTGGGAGGAGTCACAGCTGAGTCGACACTCCCCTGGGACCCTTGTGAGAGGATTTGCTGGCTGGAGCCTTCCCCCTCTCCCGCCGGGCACTGTCCAACTTCTGGTGCTTCACAGGGGGGGGGGACTGGCTGTGCTGTGGCTCCGTGCTACACTGGCTGTCCTGGTGGCCGGTGCACTCCACATACCTGTAACAACAGGCACCACTGATCCCGGGGATTTTTTGGCTTAGGTGCTAGTACGGGACCTATGACTTAGAGGGGGGGGGTGGTGGGAAATAGGTTAAGGGGGCCAGGAAAAGTTTTTGGGAGACACTGGGACGGGTAGATGGAGGGGGTTTGGGAGTGGAGGAAGAGGTGGTGGTTGTAGGAGGTGTAACTTTTGTCGATTTGGGTGCAGGTGCATGTCTGGCGGCAGTCGTGAGGTGGATGGCTGTTGGGTGGTGGGTGCCTGCGTTTGTGTATCTTCGGAGGGGGCGTCACAGACACACTGGGAGAGGAAACAGGGGACGTGTAAATGGTAGTGGGGTGGTGAGTGCACGCAAGCGGGGTGTGGTGGTGGGTGTGCTGGTGCGGGACGTAGTGGCTGTAGTGGTAGTGCATGCAGGTGTCAGTGTAGACGAGACTGGGAGGGAGGAGGGAGACGAGGAGGAGGGGGACACAGTGGAGGCAGTGGATGTTGGTGTGTCTGTATGTGTGTGATGCTTGCGTGAGTGCCTGTGGGATGTGTGGTGCTTATGTTTGCCTGAGCTTCCCTTGTGTGTTGAGGTGTGTGCAGGCTGGTCTGATGGTGTGCTTGGGATAGGCTGGGGTACAGGGGATTGGATCTGGGTGGAGGAAGTTGGAGGGGGGAGGCTAGATACACAGACACTGGCTGCCATCAGTGCTGAGGCCAGAGTTTGCAGGGTTCGATGAAGGGCAGCCTGACCAGAATGAATGCATTTGTTTGTTGCAATTCCCTTTCTACACCCTGGATGGCATTCAAAATGGTAGACTGTCCAACAGTGAGGGACCTGAGGAGGTCAATGGCCTCCTCACTGAGGGCAGGAGAGGTGACAGGGGGAGGGGCTGAGGTGCCTGGGGCGAAGGCGATGCCCACCCTCCTGGGTGAGCGGGCATGGGGCACACGCTGAGGGGCTGCTGGGAGGGTGGTGCTGGTAGGGGGGGTGGCAGCTGTACCTGTAGAAGTTGGGGGCACAGATTTTGCCGCCACCACAAGAGAGCTCCCATCGGAGGACGAGTCCGTGTCGCTGGTTGCAGATCCTGTGACCGCCGTGGCGCTCCCCTCGCCCTCCGTCCCACTGGTGTATTCTGAGTCCGTGGTGTGGCCCTCCATGGCCATGTGGGATGCAGCTCCCTCGTGCTCCAGTGCCACTGTACCTCCGCCTGATGATGCTGATGCACAAAAGAACAGGGAGACCACAAAAAGGGGATGACGACAGAAGAAAGACAGGTTGAGTGCATGGCTTACCGCTACCGTTGGCGGACAATACAGACACAGCAGGCCCCTGCACTACGTCGTGCTGTTGGGCTCTACAGATGCAATTCCTGGGATATGGCCTACATGGCAATGGTCGACATCTGCACACATAGATGACAAAGGGGCATGAATACCTGCACTTGGCACTCTACAGAGGTGGGGTGGAGTGCCACATGGCCTGCATTACGGAGGGGCCTAGCCTATGGAACTCGCCCTGGCCTAGGGAAACCCACAGCCCTCCTCCCCCACCCAGACACCTTCACTGCGCGCAAAGTCCGCTGACTGATGTTGTACTCACCCCCTTGTGTCTGCTGTGATGCCCTCAAGCGCCCATCCAACTCAGGGTAGGCCACCGCCAGGATCCGAAACATCAGGGGGGTCATGGTTTGGCGGGCACCCCTCCCTTGTTGGGAGGTCATCCCCAGCAGAGCCTCTGCCTTCTTCTTGCTCCAGCGGCAAATGTCCTCCCATCTTTTCCGCCAGTGGGTGCTCCGTCTGTGGTGGACCCCCAGGGTCCGGACGTCCTTGGCGATGGCACGCCAAATATCCTTCTACTGTTGGGCGCTGACCTACATGACATGTACAGGGGAAGAAGAGAAGTCATTACCAACTGCACCGTCTAAGTGAGTGGCCCACATCCCTACCCTTGCCATGTGGCACATGCAATCACAGTCCTTCATGCACTCAGAACTGTGCCCCCTTCATTCTTACAACCAGCCCTCTCCACACAGGCATAGCCCATACAACGTGCTCCCTGTGTACTTACCTGTTGGTCAGGAGGACCATAGAGTAGCGTGTACTGAGGGAGGACCCTGGCCACGAGCTTCTCCAACTCCTGTGCAGTGAAGGCAGGGGCCCTTTCCACAGACGCACGAGCCATTGTCTCTTCCAGACCGAGGTCACAGCAGCACTTGCAGTGTAGGTCCTCTTCTGTCGAAGATCAGGAACTGAGTGATTGAACAGATAGAAAATGGCGGTCACGTCCGCGGCGGTCACGTCCGCTGTGGTGCGTACCATCACCGCCGGCGTACATCGTCATTGGCTCCTGGGACCCATAGGGTCCAATGTTAACCAATGCAGCATTGCGCCGCGGTCTTCGACCGCCTACCGCAACGGTGTACAACGCTAGCGCAGTTACCTCACATCCCATTGTCCCACTTTAGAGGTCAGGCAGCCGCCATTTCAGGGGCCCACATGGCCTAGTTACAAACTGCGTCACACAGACCTAGGCCTTGTCTCACAACACAAATACAGGCCACATTTTGTGTATGAATGGTGTTCTGTGTAGACTGTGGGTACGTACCTCTGAGTTGTTTGACTCTGTGGTCGCTGTTGTCCTTCCTAGGCACCGTCCGCTGGGACCTGTGAGGAGATGGCAGAATTCTCTGGTGTACCGACCCCTGGTGGACCTGTCGACAATGGAGGAAAGACATTTGATAATCACCTCAAGGTTTTACCGTGCCACAATCCAGGAACTGTGTACCCAGTTGGAGCCTGACCTGATGTCAGCAATCCGCCATCCCACAGGGATCCCCCCTCAAGTGCAGGTGCTATCAGTGCTCCATTTCCTTGCAAGTGGGTCACTTCAAACAGCAGTGGCCATGGCATCAGGGATGTCCCAGCCTATGTTTTCCAACGTGTTGTCCAGAGTGTTGTCTGCCCTTCTGAAACACATGCGGAGCTACATCGTTTTCCCTCAGGTGGAGGATTTGCCTACAGTTAAAGGTGACTTCTATGCCCTTGGACATATCCTCAACATCATAGGTGCCATTGATGGGACCCATGTAGCTCTCTTCCCCCCCCACAGGAGTGAACAGGTGTACAGGAACCGGAAGAGTTATCATTCGATGAAAGTACAGATGGTATGTTTGGCAGACCAGTACATCTCCCAGGTAAATGCTATGTTCCGTGGCTCTGTGCATGACGCCTACATCCTGCGGAATAGCAGCATCCCTTATGTGATGGGTCAACTCCAGAGGCACTGAGTGTGGCTATTAGGGGACTCTGGTTACCCCAACCTGTCATGGCTACTGACCCCAGTGAGGAATCCCAGGACCAGGGCAGAGGAACGCTACAATGAGGCCCATGGACGGACTAGGAGGGTGATCGAATGCACCTTCGGCCTCCTGAAGGCCAGGTTCAGGTGCCTCCATATGACAGGTGGTTCCCTATTCTACTCACCAAAGAAGGTGTGCCAGATCATCGTGGCCTGCTGTATGCTTCACAACTTGGCTTTGCGATGACAGGTGCCTTTTCTGCAGGAGAATGGTCTAGATGACGGTGTTGTGGCAGCTGTAGAGCCTGTGGACAGTGATGAGGAGGAAGCAGAGGAAGAAGACATTGACAACAGGGACTCAGTCATCCAGCAATATTTCCAGTGACACACAGGTGAGAAAACATTCCTGCCTACTACAAGTACTTTCACACTTCTACCTCTATCCTGTCTGTCGATTTCAACCAGTATATGGTCACTGAGTTGTACATTTCCCTTACAGTTTCACAGGTGTGGTTTCCAATGTGTGTCATCTGCTTAGATTCCTCATGGACTTGAGATGTGTAACATAGGTATGTTGACATTACATTTGGAAACTCATTTTGTCACTGTGATTGCTAATACACATTTTCGAGATCACAGACTGACTCCAGATTGTTTTGTGCTTCAAGGGTGTTTATTGAAGTGCTAAATATTGGATGGGGGTTGTTAAATGGTGAGGGGTGATGGTGGAGGAATGTCCATGGCAGAGTCCAGTCTATTAGTCTCACAGGTGCATTGCCCATATGGGCATAGGAAGTGGAGCTGGGGCAGTTCCAATATGGACAGGGTTACAAAGTGGGACAGTAGGATGACAATCAGGGTGGTCTCATTTCTTGGCAGAGGTCTTGGCATTGTGCTCTGTCTTGTTCCTGGATCTCAGGGACCGCTTGTGTGGTGGTTCTCCGTCTGCAGGGGGTGGGGTGCTGGTGTGGTGGTCCTGTGGCGGTGCCTCCTGTCCACTAGCGCCGGCGGAGGTGGTGGGCAGTTCATCGTCCATGCTAGTGTCAGGGGCCCCTTGGAGTGCCACAGTGTCCCTCCTGGTGTTAAGTATTTCCTTCAGCACCCCTACGATGGTGCCCAGGGCGGAGCTGAAGGTTCTGAGTTCCTCCCTGAACCCCAAATACTGTTCCTCCTGCGTGCGCTGGGTCTCCTGAAACTTGGCCAGGACCGGTGCCATCGTTTCCTGGCAGTGGTGGTATGCTCCCATGATGGAGGAGAGGGCCTCATCGAGAGTGGGTTCCCTAGGCCTGTCCGCCCCCTGTCGCACCGCAGCCCTCCCAGTTCGCCTGTGTTCCTGTGCCTCCGTCCCTGGACCGTGTGCCCACTGCCACTGCCCCCAGGTCCCTGTTGTTGTTGGGGTGGTGGGTTATCCTGGGTTCCCTGTAGTGGTGGACACACAGCTGATTGACGTGTCCTGGGGACGGAGGTATGGGCCCGCTGGGTGGGTGCTGTGCTGGTGTTACCAGAGGGTGGAAGGTCTGTGGTGGGCTGTGTCGGTGTGAGGGGAACCGACTGTCCAGAGGCCCACAATGGTCCGGGCTGGTCATCTGGATCCAGTTGGACAGAGCTGCTGTCATCACTGTGGGCCTCTTCTGTGGGTGGGGTGGAGATGTCTGGACCCTCCTGTCTGGTGACGTTGGGTAGTGGTCCTGCAGGAGTGTAAAAGCATGATTATTGCATCTGTGTGTGTCATGGTGTGCAATGGGTGGGTGACCGTGTACCTCAGTGCTAGCATTCCTGTGTGGGGGCTTGTGTGACAGTGGTTGAGGGGGGTGTTATGGGTATGTGCAGTGGGCATGCTTTAGTGATGGGTGTCCATGCTTTGTCCATGCTTTGTTTTGTCATGCAAGGCTTGGTGTTGGGATGGGTGGTTTGTGTTATTAGTACATTTGTGAGGAGTTGGAGTGATAGGGGAGGGTCTGTGATAGCATGCAGGTAGGGTGGGGGATATGATAGTTAAGATTTGACTTACCAGAGACCATTCCTCCACCGACTCCTGCGAGGCCCTCAGGATGCAGAATAGCCAAGACCTGCTCCTCCCATGTTGTTAGTTGTGGGGGAGGAGGTGCGGGTCCGCCGCCAGTCCGCTGTACTGCCATATGGTGTCTTGAGACCACGTAACGCACCTTTCCCCGTAGGTCGGTCCAACTCTTCCTGATGTCGTCCCGATTTCTTGAGTGCTGTCCCACTGCGTAGACCCAGTCGACTATTCTTCGCCATAGCTCCATCTTCCTAGCTATGGAGGTGTGCTGCACCTGTGCTCCAAATAGCTGTGGCTCTACCCGGACGATTTCCTCCACCATGACCCTAAGCTCCTCCTCCGAGAACCTGGGGTGTCTTTGCCGTGCCATGGGGTGGTGTAGGTGATGTGTGGGGTGGTGTGTGTGGTACTAAGTGTGGTGATATAAAGTGGTGTGTGGTGTTTTGTGTGTGGCAGTTGTGTGGGTGATGGTGTTGAGTGCCTGCGGCTGCTAGTTTGTTGATGCTGGTGTCTCTCTCTGGCCTTCTCTCTGTAGTGGTGGTCGTTGGGGTTTGTGGGTGATGTGGGTGTGTGTTTTATATTGTTTTGGGTGTGTGGGAGTGGTGTGTGTCTGTGTATCAGGTGTGTGTATTTTAAATTGTCCAATGTGGTGGTGTTTTGGAGATGTGTGTGTATTTTGAGCGCGGCGGTGTGTACCGCCAGTGGAATACCGCAGTTGAAAGACCGCCGCGTGGATTCGTGGGTCGTGATAGCATGGGCGTATTTCTGTTGGCGTGACGGTGGAGGTTTTGTTTTCGCCAGTTTATCACTGACCTTTGGTGTGGCGGACTTGTGTGGGTGTCTGAATTTTGTCGGATTTCGAGATGTGGGTAGTAATAGCTGTGGCGAAATTCCGCGGCCGCGGCGGTGTGTTGGCGGGCTTCTGCACGGCGGTAAGCGACTTTTACCGCCAATGTTGTAATGACCCCCTAAGTCTTTTGTGTTGTTTCTCTATTTGGTTTAACACTATCTTGATATTTAGCTGGTATTTGCACTTTAGGGGTGTGGACTACCACTCCTGTAAGGCATCGTTGTGTTGTATGTAAGATGAGGAATGGACTACTTATCACACTGCATAGTGCGAATAGCTATTTTCTAAGGAGCATTTGTACATGCACATATGGAGAGATACATGATTACTGCCCTTACCTTTGCTGGTGCTGGGTGTGCCTGAGGTGTCAATATCAGTGACACCACTGACAGCTTCAGGAAGCAGTGTCAACTCCACCCTGTCTTCTATTGGTGTGGAACAGTGTTTGGGTGGTGGTCCTCCTCCGGTGCTCTTTGCCTCCTTTAGCCTGCTGGCTACCCTCTCTTTGGCACGAGAACGCATGTTGTACCATCGCTTTCGTATCTCTTTGACGGAGCGCTGCACAACACCCACTGCGCATATTTTAATCTGGATGTCTGACCACAGTTTCCTCTTCTCACTTTCAGGTACCTGTAGTGAGTTCTTCCCAAAAAGTTTGTCATGGTTCCTGACCACCTCCTCTGTGAGCACCTTCAATTAATGCTCACTGAATTTGAGCTTGCTCTTCCTCTCTCCTTTCTCCATCACATTCCCATCAACAGCGATGTACCTGTTTGGTCCTGGCTGGCTCTCAAGGCTGCCTCCCTGGTGCTGGGCTATGTCTCTCTGCCTGCTCCTGTGGGTGGGGCTTCTGGAAAAAGCATGGGCTGACTCACTTCCTGGTTTTGATGCCATAAGGCTGTTCCGGGTTGCTGTTTTTGCAATTTGCGACTTGCAAATACCGATTTGCTATATTTTGTGATTTGGTATTTGCAACTCGCAAATTGCAATTGAGAATTTTAAGAAATCGCTATTACAGGCTCACAGTTTTCATACATCCCATTTTGCATTTCTAAAGTAGCGATTTCTTAAAATTCCCTGTTTAAGAAATGCAAACCGGGAGCTTGACACATCTGGCCCATAGGATGTATGATGGAACAACGCATGCACTAACAACGCATGCCTTTACAATGCGGTAAGTACAATGCATGGTCATTGCCACGCATGCACTTACCGCAAAATGGTTTTATAATATAAACTATTGGCAAGTATAACATGCAATATATATATATATACATATACATATACATATATATATATATATGTATATATATGTATATATATATATATATACACAAATATATATATGTGTGTATATATATATATATATATATATAGATATATATATATATATATACATGTGTAATATATACATATATATATATCGTTTAAAGTACACATTTGGATAAAGTAATAAATTCTCCTGGAGTGCAACGAATCAAATTGCTTTGCAGTGTTTGTTTTGGATATATATATATATATATATATATATATATATATATATATACACACACACACACACCTTTCCATCCAAAAACCCTACCTACCCTAAACCCTACAAATTACCTTACCACCCCAAGACCCATACCTACCCTGAAACCTAAACATCCCTTACAGCCCCCAAACCCATGCCCACCCTAAAAAACGAAACACCCCCTTACCACCCTAAATACCATACCCACCCTAAAACATAAAAATGCCCTTACCACCCCAAAACCCATACCCACCCTAAAACCTAAACACCCCTTACCACCCCAAACTCCATACTCACCCTAAAACCGAAAAATACCCTTACCACCCAAAAAACCCATGCCCACCCTAAAACCTAAAAAAGTCTTTACCACCCCAAAACCCATACCCACCCTAAACCTAAAAATAACCTTACCACCCCAAAACCCATACCCACCCTAAACCCTAAAAATGCCCTTACCACCCCAAAACCCATACCCACCCTAAAAACTAAACCTAAACCATGCCCACCCGAAGACCTAACAAAACCCTTACCACCCCAAAACCCATACCCACCCTAATACCCACACATAACCTTACCAATCCAAAATCCATGCACACCCTCAAACCTAAAAATGCCCTTACCACCCCACAACCTCTACCCACCCTAAAAACTAAACACCCCATTACCACCCCAAAACCCATACCCGCCCTAAAACCTAAAAATAACATTACCACCCCAAAAACCACACCCATCCTAAAACCTAAAAATGCCCTTACCACCTCAAAACTCATACCCACCCTAAAACCTAAAATTAACTTTACCACCCCAAACCCATACCCACCATAAAACCTAAAATTAATCTTACCACCCCAAAACCCATAACCACCCTAAAACCTAAAAATGCCCTTCCCACCCCAAAATTCATACCCACCCTAAAATCTAAAAATAACCTTACCACCCAAAACCCATACCCATCCTAAAACCTAAAAATGCCCTTACCAATTTACCTGTTTAGGACTGCCAGGACCAGCGTGGTGGACTCGTGCAGGAAAGAAATACAAATAAAAATGACCCCGACAGCATGAGAGGAAACTCTCATGAAGCATGGTGAACTCTTAGAAAAGAAAACATTGCCTTCAGAATAACCACTGCAGTGACTACTCCTCTGAAGGCACAAATGCCTTTGCCAGGCCAGTGGAGACCAGAAAAAACACAACGGTTACGGAGATGTTTTAGGTAGGCTCACATTTTAAACGTACAAAACCATAAAAATTCACCTGTTATAGTTCGAGTTATCTAAAATAAATATAACTCAGAACCCTAGGGTAAATGTAACTCGCGCCCCTGCCATGGACAGGATTTTGTAAAACATTTAACTGCAAATATTCATTGACATTATCAATGATGTTTTCAAAGGTGTCATGAGTGCTGTAAATTGTGGGGTAATTAGCAGTGCATGGCGAGGGTGCGAGTTATAGTTGCCTTAGGGCATGAGTTATAGTTACTTGAGATAACTATATACATATATATATATATATAAATATATAAATATATATTTAGACATATATATACACATATATATGTGTCTGTGTGTATATAAGTATATTTTTACATGCCCATAACTTTGTTGTCAGTTGATGAATCTTCACAAAATTTTCCAAAAGCCTTCAATGTTCACTTCAGCTGCTGGAGGGAAACCTTTATGGTGATTATCCGTCAAGCAGGGGCCAAGAAAAAGGGGGGTCTCAAAATGTGTTTTCCCCATGTTTATTCCCATAGACTTTTTGAACATGACTACAGCCTGGAATTCTGGACGGAATTGCACTAAATGTGGCAGAAAGGTAGCCTTTGGTCCAAAAAGCACCCTTTTTGTTATTTGGTGTAAATCTATTCAGTAGTTTTTGAGACATTAAAGAAAAATAAAATTTGTATATATAGGGACGTGAAGGCTTTGCAAACCCTCACGATCTTGTGCTGAGATCTGAATGGCTGCCAACACTTCAGCCAGGAAGTCTTGGCAGCCATCTTGGGTCTCGGCTTCAGCCTGATCACTGAAAAAAGTTTTTTTTTAAATAGAGGCCAGGGAAGGGACACCCTGACCCCTGTGCTTTGGTGCTGGTGTCCCAGAAGGACCCCTCCAGGGCAAAAAAGGATTAAAAAAAAATATCAGTGAGAATAATGGCTCTGGCAAAAAATAAGAAAAGAAAACAATACCGGCTCCCGCGCTTGTTTTGAAAAAAGTCCCCGGGTGGGCCAGGTCCAGGGAGCACACAAGGGCCCCCTACTGAGGCTCTTGGAGCACCAGGGACCACCACCTCCCTGGGGGGCTATTTTTGGAAAAAGGAGGGGAGCTCACAGGACTCCCCTCCTGAGGCTCTATAAACCCTAGGGACCACCACCTCCCGAGGGCTAAATCTCAGTAATCGTGGGGCAGCCCAGACCACCCCCTGAGCCCCAGGGGCCACCTTCTCCCCAGGATTAAGTCACAATAATGGGGGGCCTCCCTGAGCCCCTGGGACCACCAGCTCTCCATGATTAAATAACATTTAATGTGGGGACCAGCAGACCACCCCTGGGACCACCACCTTCCTGGGCCAAATTAGCAGTAATGGGGGGGTCTTGTGGGCCCCTGTGCCCCGAGGTCCACCACCTCCTCGGGGCCAAAATATGTTTTGAAAGTAGAAGGGTGGCCCACTCCCAGGTTATATACGACCCTGTGGCCATCACCTCCTCAGGCCACACCACGAACAACAAGGGTGCAGAGCAAGGCAGCTCCTCTTTCAGGAGCCATATGTAGCCCGGGGGACTGCCCCCCGAAGGCCCAGCTCCTGCTATGTCCCAGGGTACGACCCCAGGACATAGCTGTTTACCCTGACTTGGCAGGAACTTTGATAGCTCCCGTCAAGTCAGAGCAACACAAACTTTGTTCTCAGGAAGCGAGAGCTGTCAAACAGCTGTTGCTTGCTGTGAGCGGATTTTCATCTGTTTCTCTTCCTGCAGAGATGCAGGCAGGGAAACAGATGAAAGGAGGGAGCTGTATGTTTAGCAGCTCCATGTGTGTGAGAGCAATGTGGCTCCCACAAGGAAGAGAGCTGGCTGGGACCACAGGGGCCTTTATTCATATTTCCAAATGTTGACCCTATTCATATGTGTGTGATTTCTCAATTTTCGCTGGGTGGACAGAGGTGTCCCCTAATACATGTTGATGGTATTATGGTAGCCAAACAGCTGCTTATAGATTTCAGTCTCAGGTTCTGGGCTCCACTACAGTTCTCTAGTGATAAGAGTCCCCACTTTGCCTATCATTCTGAATCATGAGGAAAAGTGGAATGTCTCTGCCCTTCGGGTAATCAGCCCTGCGTGAAGAATGAACGTAACAACATCACAAAAAGTGGATTTATTTTCCAATTCACCAGCAAAAGTCTGCACCTTAGCAAGGTGGAAAGGTCCTTATCAAGTTGTGCTCACCTTGAGCATCACAGTGAAGTACTGAATGATCCATGCCTTGAAACAGAGCTACCACTGCAAGTGAAGGATTGAGACTCCAGACTCCAGCACCTCTGCTCCTCACTGCAAGAGAAGGACTGAGCCTCTGGACTCCAGCTCCTCTGCACCTGTTGTGTTCAGCACAGTTGCGACATCTTTTGCTCTGGACCTGCTTCACTGAATCAACATTCACAAGCACCACAAGTAGAGTCTCAACTGCTGTGCCATTTCACTCACATCTTATTCAGAATGCAGCTCTTCATTCTCACTGACACCAGTTCTGACTGCAGAAGTTGGAAGACCTCCTGCATCCAGACTCCACTGTGGGTTTGGACAGCTATATTTGCAGCTAGCCTTATTGTTTGGACTATGGTTTGGTACTGTATTAAAGTTAAAAGTGGTGGTTTCCCTGAAGCAAGGTGCATCATGCCCACTACCCTCATATGAAATCAACATTCTAGCTACTGATAGAATGCTTTCTTACACTTGGTAGAACAGTACCTCCAATATGTTAATTGTTATTCTTGCTGGATTTGCATGCACCTGCTCACTAATGCCCAAGGATGTATGTTTTAGCTCTCTTAGAAGTGATGGGTTACATGTTCACAGATTCTTTCTTAAGGAGGCTATTCACCATTACTTACTGTGTCCAAGGACTGTCCAAGGGCTGTGCTTTGGTAAACATAATAGAAGTATCTAGGTAAGGCAGAGTAAATTACTATTTTGTTTCCAAGGCTATCTGGACACTAATGCTCCAGTTTCTGTTTATTTGAACCTGCCCCTAGGTTTAATGTAGTCTCAAAGAAAACTGGAAGAACAACTAGGAACACACTATGTATGTGTCATAAAAGAGCTTAAGAAACTGGATTGTGTTACCACTACGTGTGTGCAGAGCAGAGGCCCTGTTGGGGTGGGACTACATCCACCAGTGTACTCTGAGAAGGGGCCGGACATGAACTAATAGTGCTAAGACCTCCTGCGATGTGGGACACTGGATTGTGTTGCCACTGCTTGTGTGCAGAGCAGAGGCCCTGCTGGGGTTGGTCTACATCTCCCAGTGTAATCTGGGACCTGAGGACGGGCTGGACATGCATTAATAGTGCTAAGACTTCCTGTGGTGCAGGTCGCTGAATTTTGTGTTGCTGCTGTGTGTGTGCAGAGCAGAGGCCCTGCTGGGGTGGGACTACATCTCCCAGTGTACCCTGAGACCTGAGAAGGGGCTGGATGTGCATTAATAGTGCCAACAATTCCAGAGGGATGCGCCTGGGTGCATACCATGGTGAAGAGTGGGCCAAGAGCGGCCTCATCTTCACCTGTCAGCATCTGGCTACAGCTGGACTGGAACAACCCTTAGATGTTGTCTTTCTGGGACATGCCTATTGGAGGAGGTCTTGGTTGTGGTAAGGAACTTTCACCTAATAACTGTGGGGTGCTTCATGGGCAAGTGCAACGTGGTTGGAGGCCCATTTGCTCCACATAAGCCTATCAGCATAGACACCATGTTAGAGAGGGCAATTGGGGTGGTGTCCAATGAGATTGAATTAGTGGCACGGAGGCTATCGCTGGGGGCAATGGACATCCAGAGAGAGTGAGTGGTATGCACTGAACCAACTTTGGCAGAGGCTGTAGGTAGCATTGTTAATCTGATAGAGGAGGCTGTCCATAGATGGAGAGGGGTTCTATCTGCCTCCAATAACTTATTATTGCTGCATCGCCCTGCATCATCAGAAGTTGAATTGGGTCACGGCGGAATGGTGGATGATGTATCCCCTGCTGATCTGCCTATTAAATGGAAGAAACAAGGACCCCGTTATGGGGGGGGGGGGATTGCAGTTGGTGCAGTTGGCGACAAGTAGGTCCAGCAAAGAGTCAGTCTCTGCCACTTCTGGGGTTTTTGATGTAGAGGAGTTGACTAAAGGGCAAGAATTGGCTATAAAGTCTCACGTGAATCCTATTAGAGCCTGGCTGATTTCCATCGACTCACTTCTGGAGTCTGTACACCAAATGCATTGCCAGACTTTTAAAGGAGGAGCATTAGACCCTGATGCTTCAAGCAAGTTGGCTTTCATGGCTGGGGAGGCACTTTTGATAGGACGGGGGAGAATTTGAGAAACTCACAGTTAGTGACAGTGCTCACTTTGGGTGTTAGGAAACTTTCAATAGAAGAAGGAATTAATGAGGGTGCTACAAACAATTATCTGGCCTTGACCAGCAAGAAAATAACTATCCGGCTACCTAGCATGAGCAGCATTAATCTGTGGCATCTACGCTGGCATTGGCCTCTTGTAACCAGGGAGTGGGGTATGGCGCCGCTTTTAATCATGTTTGTAATCAATCTCAGTCCTTAACACTCAGAATTCATCTTCGCCTGGGCCTGTAGCCCATTCGTGGCTGTTTTGGCAAATGTTCCTCCCCTGGATTTAGGTGTTGAAATATCTACCGATGAACTTATTCATAAAGCTAAGCTAAACATTGGTGTGCCTTTAAGGGAGGTCCTGCCTGTTTGTGATTGTGAGGATATCATCATGGCCAAACGTGGGAGCTGCTTCGGTTCCTGGGTGAAAGTGTTTGAAGGGGATTGTGTTGTATTGAGTTTTAGGCATCCAGCTATTGCTAAGTGTTTGATCTTTTGCAAGTTGGCAGAGGGAGCAAATAGGTCCGTTACCACAGACTTTCCTTTAGGTTTATTTTTACCCTACAATCTGGGAGAAAATGTTAGGTACCAGTAATAATGGCTATCCCACTGGGGGAAAAGTACTTCCTTGTATTGGGGGACCTCTATCACCCCTAGAGCTTAGGAATAGGTATCAGCCACTGGTGAATTGGGAATGTGATGATAGACTTAAAGTGGATCAAGAAGGCCCTTTCCAGAGGGTGGGTAGGCACCAGGCCAAGGGTAAGGATAAACAACCTCCTCTACTTAAAATATGCAGCTGGAATATAGCCGGGCTAGGCACTAAGAGAGAGGATCAAGCCTGGCTAGGGAAAATTAAGGAATTTGATGTTGTGGGTTTACAGGAGACCTGGAAAGGTGTGCATCATTTTTGCTTGGGTGGTTATTGTTCTTATTCTGTGCCAGCAGAGTCTACTATAGCAGGGAGGGCTAAAGGTGTTCTGTTCCTATTGATCGCTTTAGGTTTCAGGTACCCTCCATCCCAGCTCATGCTGGACATGAATAATCTACTAACAGAAAAGTAGACTTTGCACACTTTCCTACCATTTTGTTTTATGATGATCATGAGCACAAATCCCCCACTGAACATTTAGACATTCTACGATCTGCCCTCCAGTCCTTTGAAAAGAAGCATAAAGGTCCTCCTTTTTATTATTTTACTGGGAGATTTTAACTTGCACTTATGCCCCCAGAGCTGTTATGGACCAGTATGCACCTTAGGTGGAGGTCTTGAGAAGGATATTCACTTTGAAAATAAACTTTTCACTTTTAAGGAGAGTATGAGCCCTGTGCCCTTCACTGGGACTAGAAGAGCTGTTTCACAGAAGTGGCAATTGGGGCAGCCATTACAACCATGTCTAAGAACAAGGCCCCTAGGCCTGATGGGGTACCTACTGATTTATTTTACCATATCGGGTTGTGGTCTAAGGTCTCATCTTGAGTATTTTATGCAGCATAGGGAATAGGTCCTCTTCCTTATTGGCAACAGTCGGTTATCATCCCCATGTGCAAGAAAGGAGTGAGGTTGGATCCAAGGTTTTATAGGCTGATCTCACTTATTGACTCATCAGTGAAGATCTTGGGCAGGGTGATTTTGGCCATGTTATCTTTTTAGCTAAAAAGAGGGAAGGTGATCTCTGGTTTCCAGTATGGGTTCAGGGGCCAAGGGGAACTTTTGATCAATGTCTGAACCTGCACTTGATTGTAAGAAAATATACAGTGGCCAAAAAGAGAGCAAATATATCTGGTCTTTGTGGCCATGTCATCGACCTTCGATGGAGTCCACAGAGCTAAACTATGGTCAATGCTAGCCGACATGGGTATGCACTGTAGCCTTGTTAGCTTTTTATGCAATTTACATAAGGATCTAACAGCTGCAGTTATACATAACTAGGATGGTTCAATATCAGCACCCATAAAATATATAAAGGGCTTAGGCAGAGCTGAATTTTGGCCCAGTTACTGTTTACCTTATGTATCAATAACCTGTGTCCAGTTCTATGTACAGCCACTCAGGACATACCTCGAGTTGGGGCGTGGTTAATACCGGCCCCAGTATTTGCAGACAACATGGTTCTATTAGCAAGAACTCTGGCGGGGCTTCAAAGACTCCTGGATTCCTTTATTAATTTTATAGCCTTGTTCATCTTAGATGTAAATTACACAAAGTCTCATATAATGGTGATTGGGAATTCCCCTAAGTCCCATAAGCGTATTTTCTTTAGGAGTCTGGAGGTGATGAGTGTTTCAACCTTCCCATGCTTAGGGGTCATTTTTGATGATAGAGGGTCATGGGCTCCACAAAGAAGGGTAAAAAGAAATCTCTTTGTAAGGTCAGTGGCTGCTCTTTTTGATTTCTCAACAAAGTTGGGGGCCTGACCACCATTGGGAATGACAACATTTTACACAGCCAAATGTTTAGCTATAGCAAGTTATTGAAGTGATTTATGGGGCTATAAGGTCTTTGGGGAAATACAGAAAATCAAAAAAATTTATGTAAGAAGAATTATGTGTCTCCCCCAATCAGTGCTCACTTTTGGAGCACATGAAGAATTTGGCCTGAATTAAATTTACAGACAAGCTGGCTGTGTCTTCTATAGCCAGATGGCTTAAAGTATAGGCAAGTCCTGACCTGGAACTGAATCAGGCTATTAACAGAGACTGTCTCGCCCTCCATAAAGGTCTCTGTATTTCTCATGGTTAAGATATATCAAAAGATTTCTGGAGAAATTGGGCTATCCATTTTTTTTGGAGGTACCTGAGCAAATTAAGAAACAAAGGGGGTCATTAAAACCTCTGCGGTCTTGTAAAAAGACCGCCGAGGCCGCGGGAGACAGAATACCACCATTGCCGGCGGTATTCCTGGCTCCCTATTATGACATTTCCGCTGGCCCAGCGGAAATGTCACATCAACATTGCTGCCTGCTCGTAATAGAGCCAGCGGCAATGCTGATGTGCAGCGGGTGCAGTAGCACCCATCGCGCATTTCACTGCCCGAAATTCGGGCATTGAAATGCGTGACGGGGCTATGCCTGGGGGCCCCTGCACTGCCCATGCCAAGTGCATGGGCAGTGCAGGGGCCCCCAGGGGCACCCCAAGTCCCCTTATCGCCAGCCTTTCAATGGCAGTGTTTACCGCCACAGACAGGCTGGCGGTCGGGGACTCATAATCCACCGCTGCCCTGGGGATAATGACCGCCAGGCGGAATCCTGGCGGGACATTGGAGGGGTCGGCGGTATGGCCGTGGCAATTCGGCCACGTCATAATTGCTGGCGGTACACCGCCAGCCTGTTGGCGGTGTTACCGCCACCTTACCGCCGGCCGCCAGGGTCGTAATGACGCCCAAAATGTTTTCAGCTTACGGCCAGTGCAAAAACAGAGGGAGAAGGAGTCGAGTTGCAGTAAACCCATGATTAGGTCTTATATACTCTTGAAGACAGACACAAGTATGGAGCCCTATCTTCAAGTAGTGAGCTCTCCTCACCACCATTTTTTTACTAACATGTTTCAGACTACGCAGTTTACACTGGCTGATAGTGGAACCTGAAATCCATCATAGTGTGGATGCCCAGAGGCCATGTTCCTGTGATAACGACTCAATGCAGGACACAATGCACCTAATTTTTTTCTGTGAACATTATTGCACTTTAAGAAAGAGTTACATCTTGCCTTTGCTTCAAGGGAGGGTTTTTTTGCAGGTAAAACCTGCTTTTTTTTTTTTTTTTTACAGATGTTGATGTCTCCCACAAACTGTTACAATGTGGCTAGCTTTTAATCAGGAGCACTAAAACCTAGGAGGACACGCTACACTGGTTAAAGTAAAGAGCATGACTGGCAAAATGATATTGGGCGTTTGGCAGAGGGGGTTAATCTGTCCCAAATGAGACGGATATCCCTCCCGACGTATTACAAGTCCATTATATCCTATGGAACTCGTATTACGGCGGGCGGGATATCCGTCACATTTGGGACGGATTAACCCCCTCAGCCAAAGTTGCAATCAGGCCCATTGTGATTATGGAGATAGATAGATAGATAGATAGATAGATAGATAGATAGATAGATAGATAGATAGATAGATAGATAGATGGATAGATGGATAGATAGATAATATAGACATGATAGACTGTGCCAGTTTTGTTTAGCAGTTTTCACTTAAGTATTTTAGTATGTTATCAGCTTAACACAAAATCTAATATTGAAGATCAATGGTTATTTATCTGATTTTTATCCATACATTTTAAATCTGTTTTTATAACATATTATAATTGTATTTTATGATATTAACATGAAGGTTATGATGTTTTTCAGCAAGCTGAACATTGCATTTGGATGTATGTTTTTTAATTGATGCGAATTAATCAAAATTTACCAGATAAACGTAAATGTATACAAGCTTATGAATGGTTATCCACAGATTGGTCTGGATCGTGTGATCCAGTGTATGCAGTCCATGCTATGTCATACTCTTTCTGAAAGCCCCCACCGAATCAGACTGATAAGAGAGTTTTCTGAAACAGTAAGACTTTTTGCGACCCTGTGACCAATGTATAAATAAGCATAGGCAAAGCCAATAGCTCTCACCTTTACAATACCTATTGGCTTTGTGTACACCAGTCTGGATCCTGTTCAGCATGGCAAAGGTTAGTGGTGTGGAGTGTTAGAGTGGAGTGGAGGAGTAGAGTGTCGTAGAGTGGATTTGTCTGAATGGTGTAGATTGGGGTAGGAGGATTTTAGTGTCGTACAGTTGAGTTGAGAGGAGTAGTATTCAGTGGCAGAGAGAGTTGTAAAGTGGAATGAAGTGGGGTGGAGTTGGGTGGAGTGGGTTAGAGTGAATTGAGGTAGTAGGGTGGATTGGATTGGAGTAGAATGGGGTAGATTGAATTGGGGTGGCTTGAGTGGAGTAACTTGGATTGGTGTGGGATGGACTGGATTGGGGTGGAATGGCTTGTGGTGGATTGGATTGGGGTGGGGTAAATTGGATTGGGGTAGGGTGTGTTAGATTGGATTGTAGTGGAATGGTTTGGGGTGGATTGGAGTGCAGTGGGGTGGATAAACTGTAAACTAAACTTTGTACTTGTATAGCGCACTACTCACCCGTTAGGGTCTCAAGGCACTGTATGCATACCGCAGTGGAACCCCTCCTGGCTTTTCCCTGTGAGGTGCCCACTCCTGGGCAACCTCCAAGGTGAAGCCAGGCATCCCAGTGCTGTTAGGGCCATTGTGGAGATTAAGCAAGCTATTGCCCAGAGTTACAGAGTGGGACCCATGAATTAGATTAGGCACCGATGCGAGAATTATCAGGTCAGAGGAAACTGAGCCCAAGATCCGCCGAGGCAGGAATTGAACCCTGGTCCCGGGCCAGATTTCTGCATCAGGGTCTGCCGCTCTAACCATTGAGCCACACTTCTCCACAACTGAACTGAGATAGGGTTGGAGTGGATTATATTGGGTATATTGGAGTGGATTGTGTTGGAGTGGGGTGGAATGGAGTGGGGTAGGCTGGATGGATTGGACTGGTATGCGGTGGACTGAACTGGGATAAGGAGGGCTGGATTGGGGTAGAGTGTGGTGGATTGGAGTGATGTGGATTGAAGTGGGGTAGATTGGAGTGAGTGGAATGGATTGAAATGGGGTGTAGTGGATTGGGGGTGGGGTGGACTGTAGGAGGTGGATTGGGGTGGGGTTGTGTGGATTGGACTTGGATGGACTGGGCTGGGATGGATTGCCATGAGGAGAGGTAGACTAAATTAACATGGAGTGGGTGGACTGCAGTGGGGTGGACTTGAGTTTGGTGTATCAGAGTGGAGTTAGGTGGGTTGGACTGAGTGTGGTGGATTAGGGTGTGATAGGGTGGATTGGATTGAGTGTGGTGGATTTTATTGGGGTGGATTCAATAAGGGTGGGATGGACTTGATTAGGGTGGGTGGATTGAATTGAGTTGGATTGGAGTGTACTGGATTGTGTTGGATTGGACTGTAGTGTGGTGGATTGGATTGGAGTGGGGTGGGGTGGGGTGGACTGGATTGGAGTGGGGTGGATTGATGGAGAGTGGTGTACTGAATTAAAGTGGGGTAGGTTAAGGTGATTTGGAGTGGGTTGGATTCGACTGGAGTAGGGTGGATTAATGTGGACTAGTTTGGACTGAGTGGGGTGAATTAAAATGGGTTGTATTGGAGTAGGGTGGATTGTATTGGAGTGAGGTGGATTGGGTAGCAGAGGACTTAATTGGAGTGGGGTGGATTGGAGTGGAATGGGTTGGACTGAGGTTTAGTGGGTTGGATTGGAGTGGGATGGGCTGAGGTGGGGTGGGTTAGATTGGAGTAGGGTGGATCGGACTGCAGTGGGGTTGACTGGACTGGGGTGAGGTGGGATAGACTTCACTGGGGTGTGGTGCATTGAGGTGAGATGTATTGGTTTGGAGTGGTGTAGATTAGGCTGGGCTGGGTTAGGGTGGATTGGATTGAACTGGGGTCTGGTGGATTGGATTGGAGTTGTGTGGGGTGGACTGGGTTGTAGTGGGGAGGATTGGATTGGGGTGAATTGGGATGAATTGGATTGGAGTGGGATAGAATGTTTTGGATTGGAGTGAGTTGTTTGTCAATGTATTGGGGCCGGTTGGAGTGGGGCAGGTTGAAATGGACTTGAGTGGGGCAGGCTGTTTTGGATTGATGTGGACAGATTGTTTTTGATTGGAATAGGGCATATTGTTTTGGACTGGAGTGGGGAAGATTGGAATGTGACAGATTGGTTTAAATTGGAGTGAGCAGATTGTATTAGGGTGGAGTGGCGTGGATTGGGTTGGTGTGGGATTGATTGGATGGCAGTGGGGTGGTACAGAGTGGGGTGAATTGGAATGCAGTAGGGTGGATTGGATTGGGGTGAGGTGGATTTAATTGGAGTAGGGCATGTGTTGTGGATTGGAGTGGGGAAGATTAGACTGAGGCGGACTTTTTTTGATTGGAGTCGGGCAGACTGGAGTGTGGCACACTGGGGTGGGGAAGAATATTTTGGATTGGAGTAGGGCAGATTCGAGTCCGGTGGATTCAAGTGGGACAGACTGCTTTGGATTGAAGTGGGGCAGGTGGGAGTCTGGCAGATTAGAATGGGTCAGAACGTTTTGGATTGCCGTGGGGCAGATTGTTTTGGATTGCAGTTGGGCAGATTGGAGTGGGGCAGATTGTTTTGGATAGGAGTGAAGCAGATTGCAGTGGGGCAGATTGTTTTGGACTCGTTCAGATTGGAGTGGGGCATATTGTTTTGGATTGGAGTGGGACAGATTGTTTTGACTGGAGTGGGGCAGATTTCTCTAGATTGGAGTGTGGTATATTGTTTTGGATTGGAGTGGGACACATTGGAGTTGGTCATATTGGAGTGGAGCATATCATTTTGGATTGGAGTTGGGTAGAGGGGCAGATTGTTTTCATTGCAGTGGTGCCGATTGATTTGGAGGGGTGCAGATTGTTTTTGATTAGAGAGGCCAACTGGATCGGGGAAAGTTAAATTGGGGTGGGTTTGGAGGAATGAAGTGGGGGGTCGGAGTGGACTGGATTGATGTGGGTTGGATTGGTGTGGGGTAAAGTGGGTTGGTTTGGGGCATGTTTTTGCCAGTCACAAGCCTTCTGTTTTTGTGGCACTAGAAAAGAAAAAGAGCAAAATAATACCTCGATCACATCAGCAGCAGCAGATGGGCACTAATTAAGGTGAATAAATTAGTGCTTGATCCCTTCTCCACAGGAACAGAAATTATGCCAGGCATGCCTTGATGAATTATGCAGCTGTAAACAAGAGGGCCACGAAAACCAACAAATGGTGATCGACAAGTGGGCTCCAAGTCCTTTTCTGAACTCAACAGAGTCTCGCAAGCAAGACACATGATCTAGCGAATACACTTGCAGGCTCGACCCTAAAAAGGATCACCATTCAGGACGTCAAAACTGTTGCCAGAATATAGGCGTAGGACACATACGCACCAGTCACAGCCTTAGGACTTACTGCTGAACTAGAGGCACAAAAACCTGTGATCCTAAAACCTTGACTTGCTCTGGGTTTGGTCTTTGTCACTAAGGGTTGAGTATCTGCATTGCAGATTTGTTGTTCTCATATGCCCAATTTTTGGCTTTGTTAATGGATAGGATACCAAGAATATAGAAATAGTACCTGATGTTTTTATTGTTCCCATTCTTTTATATATCCTCTTAAGAGTTTTTACATGTGCCATTCATCATCTCATCAACAAGAAAGGCATATCCTTATCCTTTCCACTATCACTGAAGAGAATGATAGAGAATGATATCACAGGTTGCACATTTTAATTTAGCATTGAAAAATACAAAAATTGCGTATCAAGAATTTAAAAATAGTGCTTGCTGTTTTAATTGTTCTGATTCTTTTATGTATCCTCATATGAGATTTTTACATGTGCCACTCATCATCTCATCAACAATAAAGGCACATCACTGTCCTTTTCACTAACCAATCCTGAAGACAATGATGGCGCAGGTAGTCAATTTAAATTCACTGTTGAAATGTGCAATGTAGATGACCACATAAATCATGAAGTTATTGGGTTTATGTCAATAAAATTGCAAAAGGGAGGAACTGAGAAAATGTACAAATTTGCTTTGATCTCTGGTAATGACAGATGCCATTTTATTTAATAATGACCACAGCTGTGCAGGCAGCCTCATGCGTGCCTGCAAAAAGCAAGGATTTTACATAACTAGCTTACCGTCTACAAGTTACTTACCTTCTATATTTCCTCCAGGACTTTTGCATTCTTCTCACAAGAAATCCGTGCACCACTAATATCGGAATTTCAGTTTCTGGCAATTCTGTTTAATTCAGTGTCTGAATGTAAATGTTTACAAAAGGCTAATGAAAAGTGGTGCACTGGATGCTGATTGCTAGGAGGAGAAACACTTGATAAGTGTTTTGCAGTATTTCACTTTGCTTATATTTTCTTGTTAAATGTTTTCAGGCTTCAGGTAAGTGTGTGAGCAGTTCCTTTTTTCATTTTTCCACAAAATGGGCCCATTGTCTTTATATATATATATATATATATATATATATATATATATACATATAGAGTTTAGATACCTACATTGTACAGTAGAAATATATTGTCTATACAATATAATGATGAAAATATTGACAATGTACAGGTAGGTTTACTTATTTAAAAGTATTTAAAATATAACTTAAACCTAATTATCATCTCTCTCTCTCTCTCTCTACATCTATATATATATATATATATATATATATATATATATATATTCACTGAAAAATACAAAGGTTACAGGGACTTTATACTTAGGTTCTGAATTTATACCCACAAAACCATAAAAATTCAAGAAACTATAACTTGCACCCTACGGTAACTACAACTTGCACCCTCGCCATGCACAGTTTTCTCATCAATAATTTTATTGCAAATGTTTCAGTAATAATATCAATGATGCCATAGGTGTTGTCATTAACTATTTAATATGTGGAGTAATCAGCTGTGCATGGTGCATGCGCAAGTGATAGTTACCTTAGGGTGCGAGTTATAGTTACTTGAGTTATTAATAACTATAACTGCTGAATTTCTATGTTTTTGTGTGAGAAAATTCAGAGCATAACTGTAATGTCCCTGTAACCTTTGTTTTTGTCAGTGAATTTATATGTTTCTTTAGCAGATGCAGATGTAATGTAAGCAGCGCTGCTCAGCAGGGGTTGGCCGCAGGGCCCTGCCTATAGCCAGGCCCATCGGCCAATCCTCCTGCACGCAACCAAACACAAGCTGCAGTGTGTGTTTTTTTATTTTTTTATTTCTGGAACCGTGGTTCTGGATTTGAGAGTCAAAAAAAAAAAAAGTGGACCATTTATTGCCCATATTTTGCCCACAGGGGTTTCCTAAGGGATCCCACTTATCTGTCCTATGGGGTCAGGATACCTGTATCTTGACCCCTTATGTGTTTTTGTACTCTCCTTTTCCCACCCCCAAGCAGATTCGACAAACAAAATGGCGGACGCAACTTTTCTGTCAGGTTGCGACTAGCCAATCAGGGCCTTGCTTTTCCCCAGGATTCGCGAATCCGAAGACGAATCCACAGAGAATCCACATCCCTATATATCTATATTTTTGGGCCTCAAATTACTTCGAAACTACTTAACGAATTTGCACCAAATCACAAAAGATGTGATCTGCGGAACAGAATCTAGCTTTGTGCCAAATTTGGTGTAATTTAGTTCAATACTAAAAACACAAAAAAGTTAAAACATTCTAAACGCATTTAATAAAGCGCAACAAAAAGGTTAAAAAATAGTACATTTTAAAGAAGCAAAAACATAATTTGAAAAAGGGAATACATTAATGTAATCAATTAAATAATTAAAACATTTCGTTTTCTAATTATCCAATCAATTATCAATTCTAAAAAATCATTACCCAATGTATTAATTAAGAATGCACAACTAATAATCTAACCAATCAACTGGAAAAAATAATAATTTTATTAACTAAAAATGTAACAATTAAATAATGTACCTAATTGTTAATGTAATTAAACAATTGTATGTAGTGAATTGTATAAAAAAGTATTAAAAATGGGAATATATCTTCCCAACCTACTTCACTACAAACGTAACCGCTTGCAAATAATTAGAAACAATATAATGAACTCAAAAACAAGACTTTAAATGTATTACCAAAACAATAAAACTACTAACAAATTAGAGGCAACCCAACCTTCTGTTACCTTTTCAAAGACCCTGCATTCCTTTTTCAAACATGAACAACTCATTTCCTCATTCCTTTCTCTTTTTTGATAATTCTTCAAGCCTTTAAATTTGTACCATATTTGCCAATCATTCTTTCTCTTGTTTCTCATGCCTTCTAGTTGTATGTCCACTTGGCTGCCTACCCCATCTATATCAATGTAATTTTCTTTTCATATTCTCCCATCATTCCATCTCATATCACTTCAGGCCCCTCTTTCCTATCCCTTGATCACCAATCACTTTGTGTTCCTCTTGTCTTATCATTCCATTTCAATCATCATGCACTTTTTATCCTGTTTATATCACCCTCCCACTTTATTTCCCTCTTACCTAACCTTCCATCAATAGCTTTATTTAGATGTTACCTATGAAACCATCTCTATCATCATTCACTCTCTTCTCCCTTTCACATCACTCTTTGATGATGTGTTTTCTTTCTCTCTCTCTTCAATCAATACTCTTCCCTATTTTCTATCACCCTTTAATCCACCACTTTTCTTTACTCTTTTTTAACACACTCACAAATACTGTCACTCTACCATCAATTGTTTCTTTCCCACTTAATCTATCAATATATTGTTAGTGCCTCTATTCCAGGGTGTTCCTCCATAGGGCCCAAGAGAGCCAAATACAGGCCATATTTAAGGGAAAACTTCATAAGGAAAATCTACACAGAGTTATTCGAAATAGCATATTTGCAAAGTAAGAGGCTATAATGCAAATCTGGCATACATGCAGCCTACTGGGAATATGGTTGACTACCTTACCAATACCACTACCACTACCACAACTATTACTTTTATTCAGCATCCCTCTACTTAGTTATCCATTTGTATACTTTTTCTATGCTTCTATCTGTAACAATTTGTATTTCCCCAAGGCATGCCCCCCCTTTGTGTATCCATAGGCATGTCTTTTCTTTTTTCTCTAGTTTTTCTTCTGTCCTTCTGCAATATGCAATACGGTGGTTTTCCCTTCTTCTTTCCCTTCTGTTTTTTTCTTTTAATATTCCTTTGTTCTTTCCTTTTTTCTTCTTTCCATCCCTTTTTCTTGCTTTCTTTCTATTTCTTGCTTTCTATTTCTTCCTCTTTTATTTCCCTTTTTTGCCCGAACCTTCTTTTTATCATCTCGGGATCACCTCCATCCCCACCTCTGTTCCTTCTCTCTGTTCTTTCTTTATTTCCATCTCCTTTAGACTTATGTTTTTTTAATGTTCTCCAATATCCTTTATTCTCAGCTCTACGCTGTGCTCCTCTCAAACAAGAACTTTCAAAGTGTCTTTATCTTTTCCTCTGTCTTTTTCATTTCATCTGTTCCTCTTTCTCTCCCTTTTTGCACTTCAAAATTTTAAATATAAGCATATAACAGAGATATCAACAACAAAATGTGAATGTGTTTATCTTTTGGAAAGCAAATAAATTATGAAATTATCTCATTTCCAAGTACTCCTCTTTATTTATATTTATACGTATCTCTTTTTGCCTAAAATGAGGAACCGCCAAGTACAGCAATAAGTGCAGCAGCAGACGTAGCCCTGTAAACCAACAATACTGTTGAATTTAGAGGATGTTTCTAGAAATTTTTAATAAATGGCAGACTATTGTTATTGCAAGTCTTTTCAAACTCTTCACCCATTAGCTTTTAGCCATGGAAAAGTTACCAAACTTGCACGCATATGTGCAGTATTGCCATCATATGCAATTGTAATGGGGCAGAAAAGAAAATATGTCAAATATACTGATTCTTTTTGGTGCAAAACTGCACTAACGCAGTTTTGCATCAACAAGCTTTGCACAGGTTTGCACCATTCCTGAGCTCCAGCCGGGCACCATATTCACGGAATGTCGCAAAGGGAGGGCTAGCATAAAAAATATATATATGTTAGCATGGTGGGGGTGGCGTTTTGGAAGAAGGGGGTTTCTCACCAAAAAATGACATTAGGCAGGTTAAAGTAAAAAAAACAATGACTCTAACTAGCCAAGCGTCATTTTCTAACGCAAAACCATCCACACCACATGACTCCTGTCTTAGAAAAGACAGGAGTCATGCCAACCACCCCAATGGCCAGCACAGTAGACCAGTGGCCCCTGGGCATGGCCATTGCATCCAGTGCCATGTAGTGGTGCATATTTCAGGGCCTCTATGGCACTTTAAAAAAAAAAAAAGAAAAAAAAAATAAATAAATAAAATACTTGCCTGTACTTAGCTATACTTACCTGGGATGGGGTCCCCCATCCTCCGTTGTCCCTCTGATGTGGGTGGGGGGTGTCCCTAGAGTTCCACCATGGAAATAGGCCCACAGATCCCCTAACTCCTGTTGTGACACAGGCGTTAAATCAAAGCAAGCTTTGCAACATTATTTGATCCCTCCTTTCCAAGTGTGTGATTTTAGCCAGGGGAATAAATATGGCACTAAGGCTCTAGAGTCATTTTTTGATCGGGAACAGATCTCATTGACGCAGGTAGGTTTCCACGTCCAAAAAATGACTCTAACTCCATAACTTTGGTGCTAGACAGGTCTTGCACCAAAGTGTAAACATGGAGTTAGTTTTGCACTGAATTTGCGTTAAAAACAAATGACTCAAATTCGGCGAACAAGTATAAATATGCCCCTAATCATTAGACTTGCTTCTGCTCTATCACATTTATGGTGCTTTCTCAAATTTCCCTGTAGTTGGTTTCCCTTTTTTACCTCTGAACTCTCTATCCATGTCTCATCCACCTCTAGCATTATTTATTTCTCTGTGTCTTCTTCTCAAGAGAATTGCAGCTATCATTAGTGCAGCAGATGTTGTGCCACTGGGGCACAGGGGACTGAGGGCCTATTCAAACCCAATTACGGTTGCCTTTTATTATGCAATTGGGTGTTGAGGCATTTTCCTTGGTTGTATTAGGGAATGTGCTGCTCTTCTGTCTAATTCTTCTCAAAACACAGTCAGGTTGACGCTGCTTAAAATAAATATGTAAATACAGAGTTTTTAGGTCTCATCTACTAGACAGGTTTTACCTGTTTGTATGTCAAAGCCTTTTGTAGGCTATACCAAAGACTTACAGTATGCTTAAACCTTGCCCATTGTGCACCATTGATTGACTTTATTGTCGCTCTCATTAGCTTGCTTCCTATTTAATGGATTACCTTCCTCTTTTTGTGTTATCCCTCCACTGGAGCCCAGCCTATTTGCCATAATTTGATGAGTTGTATTCTTACTTGTATTATCCCAATGCTCACATCAAAGGAACTACTTTTTCTTTTTCTTTCAGAACTCTTATGAAAAGATAGGTGTTTCTAACTCTCTCTTTCTCCTGTGTGGTGCTCCTCCCCAAAAAGGACAACGGGCCAGATGTCTAAAGATCTTGAACTGGTCGCAAATGGCCCATGGGGCACATATGATTGTTTTGCAACCTGAAATGTTTTTGCAAAACAATTGCAATTGCCACCAACTTCAAGTTGGTGGTAACCCATTTGCAAGCAGGAAGGACTCCCCATCGGACCCCTTCCCCTCGGCGAATGGGGGTGCAAACATTTCTTAAGAGCAGGCAGTGGTCCCAGGGGCCAGGGACCACCACCTACTCTTCAAAAACGAAAAGAAAACCTTTCAGTTTTTCTTTTGTAATGCTTTCTGTTTTCAGTCTTTCTTTAAGGAAAATGGGGTTGCATTGCAAAAAAAATGTTTTCTTAAAAAAGTAATCACAGACATGGTCTGTGGACCCCAGCCGTCCACAATCCCTGTGATTGTAACTAGTCAAATGGTTGGAAATTGCAAACTCCCTCTTAAATATTGATGAGGCAGGTTCCTTTGCAACCCACTGCGAAATGCTATCAGTGTAGGCTGCACGGTTGTACATTTTGTATTGCGACTCACAATTTGCGAATCGCAAGAATTCAACATTGCAAGTCGCAATACAAGATGGTAGTACATCTGGCACAGCCTCCCTAGCGGGCTCTGTGTTGCTCCCTCATTCTTCCCCCCAGGCTCTTCTTTGAATTTTCTTTTCTTTTTGCCTCCATTGGCCCAACCTTAAGCGCCTCCAATGCTTCCTTTTCCCACACCTACTGCTCTTTGCTTTATCCAATATATGCCTCTGAAGTACAACTCTGTTGATTCCCAAAACTCTCATGGTCAGTAACTTTAGTTTTCTTAAGCTTCCATTGTCTGCTTGATATCTCTTGTAATCGCAAATACAACTGCATTTTTTAAATCTGTCAATGCAAATGGCATCTGCCATTATGGATTGGTTAGATAAATTAACAAGCATTGACAAAGTCAATAGGTTTCATCTATGAAAGATCTGTTGGCTTTGTCGGTGCTTTATAGTCACGTTGCCCAGCAGTGTGGGCTGCTGGGCATCATGGATTAAAGTAAATGAAAAAAACTCTATGATGCCTTCAGCTTTAGATGCTTCACATTGTTTTTTAATCTGTAATCCATGTTGCACGGCAGTCTGCGCTGCTGTGTAATATGTCAAAGAAAATGCACAACTGGGTCAAGTCTCATGAGGTATGTGTGGGGGGAGGAGGGTGAGAGCAGCAACAATGTACAGTTGGGGCAACCCAAGGCAGGTGAGGGGGAGGGAGCAGCAACAACAGACAGCAGAAGGTGGAGGAAAACATTGTGCTGCAGTGTGTATGCTGCAGAGGCCAAAGATCCCACAAGTTTCCTTGCAAACGAGCCAATTACAAGCATGGAGAAATAACTTCAGTGAATGTTTATCAATCCCACCCTCACTCAGTGTATGTGTGATCCAAGCATCCTATAGCAGTGCAATCTCCCTCAAAGAAGGAGAGGTTCTACTTTGTGACATCCGGCTTACTTTACAGTGTATCCAGAAAACATGATAAATATGTGTGCGTGTTTACACACATTAAACTGCAGTGGACGTCAACAGCGGCAGAAATCTCACCCAGTGTCAAGCACTCACAAAAAAGTGTACAGCTATACACATAGGCCTAACCTTTTTCACTGGCACATAGAGAATTTCATGCGGGTTGGAAGAAAATACATACATCACCAGTAAGCAGATTTAGCGCCATAAACTCAGAAGGAGCATTCAAGAGCTACATATCAAACTAGACTGACAAAACCAATGAGAGTCGTTCTCTTCATTTCCCAAATACAGCGAACTCATGTTGAACTTTTATAGCCCTTAGACACACCTACAAGTAGATATAAACTTGCAATCTCACATATAGGCCCATTTTTCAGAGGGTCTAGTGTCTCCTTGCGGCACATTAGCATCATTTATTTACGCTAATGTGGCCCAAAAAGGCCAAAATCGATGCACCAGATTTACAAAAACTTTGTAACCCCTTGCGCCACATTATGCCTGTGCCATTTTTAGCAGCATTTTCAATGCCTGCACAGAGCAGGTGTTAAAAGGAGGCACACCATTGTTTTCAATGAGCCTCAGTGTGCTTTGCAGGATTAGCGTCATTTTTTACGCTAATCCTGCAAAGTGGCAAACTAGCATAAAACATTTTTGACACTAATTCCCTAACTACCACCATAGTGCTCCATATGTTAAATACAGTGCAAATATGGTGGTGTTAGAGGGGAAGAAGCACCAGATTTCTTATATCTGCCCTAATAGCTCACACACAGAGATACTTTCAACATACAGACACCTGTCACATACATACACTCACCGATTTGCGTAAACAGAGACACAGATGCACACTCAAAGATGAAAGACTTGAACATGCAGGCACACTGCAACACACCTAAACTTAATCACACAGCTCTACACTCATGCATACTTACATAGAGAAGGATGTTCACACATACAAGAAAGTCCCCTTTGTTTAATTACATGCACACGTATGGTAATCCAGATAAACAATAATTACATACATATGTGCATATAAGCAATGTGTGAAACATATATTGAAACATATAATAGGGTATATACAAACATAACTCTTTGCACACACATGTCCTGCACAGACATGTAAATGAGCCCTTAAATAAATTGGGGTGTAACTTGATCAGTACGATTTGGCAGGGGGGGTGTGCTTCAGATTTTTCCACAATCAGACTGTCATTTAGGGCTACATGTACTAAAGGTTGGATTTGCGACTCGCGCAAAACCTTATGTTGAACAGTGTCAATGACACTGTTTGCGATTCGCAAGGGGGGGTCGCAATTAGCGACCCCCTTGGGAATGGCCACCATCACAGGGATGGTGGCCTGCTGGGGACAGCAGACCACCATGTCTGTGACTGCTTTTAAATAAAGCAGTGTTTTTCTTTTTTTTTAATGCAGCCCTTTTTCCTTAAAGAAAAACGAGATGCATTTCAAAATCAAAAATGAAAACATGTTTTTACTTCCATTTACAAAGGAGAAGGGGTCCTGTGGGGACCACTTCCCGTTTGCGAATGGGTTAGCACCAGTGTGACACTAGTGCTAACTGCGATTGTCATTGACATTACTGTCACAGAACAGTCATACATGGGACTGCAACTCGCAATTAGGAAGGGAACACCCCTTTCTAATTGCGACTCGCAATCCCTTTTTGCGATTCAGTAAATAGTTTACCAAATCGCAAAAATAGGTTTGAACATACGAAAGTGCATTTTGCCCGATTCGCTGTTTGCGATGTGCAAAATGCCACATACATGTAGCCCATAATGTTTAAATATATTACACGTATCAATACAACAATGGGCCACCCTAATTCAATTAACATACATGTTATATAGATATCTTTATGTAATTAAATTAAATTAAATTTAGATACCTCTCGAGCCCGTATGTAGATTTTAAAATATCCAGTTTATTGAAATATTTCAATACATTATAAAAATACTTCATACATAGAAATGCACTCAAAATCCCCCTTCACCCAAAAAAGTCTTCCATTTACACCTCATCCAAACTAGACATCCACATACAATAAACTTCACATACTACTTATAATCCAAAACTGAATAGAGAATAGACCAATTGTCCAAAAAATGATTAACTCACACAAATACACTTAAATCCTATATATTCTTGCTAGACTTCCATCTGTTGGAGATAAAGTATAATCAATTTAATAATCCATTGTATTGTATAGGTGTTTGATAAACAATAATTTAAATATCAACCATATAAATTGTAATATTGTGTCTATGCTGATTGGATACGCTGATGCACGTTTCAGTGTATGTTCTTTCAAAGGAACCACCTGCCTCAGGGCACAACAAATTCCAAAGCTTTAAATGGCAATATTTAAAATACTTATAGATGTACACTTCTTCACTCTAATCGACAGGTCTGTGATATCATTCTTAGACGCCTGAAACAACAAAATACATACATATAGGGCTCGTGAGGTTAAATGATACAAAATAACTGTTCATAAACAGATACAGATAGGAAAGTCTGGCTAGTACCCACACCACGTATTGTATTGGGTTGTATTGTAATAGTATTTATATAGCACTTACTACCCCTGACGAGGCGTTGAAGCGCTGTTCGGTGAGTAGCACGCTACTTTGGAACCCAACAAGAATTAGTGATGGATTAGTATCAGGAAATATGAGTATAGTTTTAGTATTATTATGAGCTAATTTGAGCTGCGGATATGAGAGTTTGTTAGTTAGATTGACTGGAGTAATGGAGGGGTGGAGGAGGAAAGATATCCAGAAGTGTTAATTGGGAGTATATCCCTCATTTACTCATCCCAAAGGCTTGGGATGAGTAAAGGGGGATGAAGGAGGGAAGAGTCTGTGGAAGGGTTAGGGAGATCATAGTAGCAGGGTGAGGTAAATGAGGGAGAATTTAGTAGGGTTGTTTAGGAGGTCATGGTAGTAGAGTGAGGTTTGGTGAGTTAGATGTGGAAGCGGAGGGAAGAGCTTAGGCAGAGTTAATTAGGAGATGAAAGTAGTAGAATGGATTTGGGATGAGTCAGAGTGGGAATGGAGGATAGATTGATAGAGACATGACATATGATGATTGGTAGATACATGTGATAAAATGAGAGCAGGGATTCATAGATATCTAGAATAACAACCCACCCAGGAGCCATGCAATGACCCACGAGCATGCCAAGCACAGAACAACATACACACATACATATATATATGTGTGTGTATATATATATATATATATATATATATATATATATTTATATATATATATATATATATATATATATATATATACACATACACACATACACACACACATACATACACAATGAATGTGAGATACATGCACCCCTATATATTTAAAGTGTGCACATCACTACACACTGAGTAGATGATAGAATAGATCACACTCATGTTAGTCCTATACTCTAATTCTTATTAGACGTAATTTCAGTTGTAGTCACAACAAACCTAGTACTATCAATTGCCTACTGAATCTCTTTGGAGCTCTTATTTCTCACAGAGAGCTAGAATTGAAGGATGGAAGCCGCAAAATGACTAGCTGTCGGGTTTCGTTACTAAAAGAAACATATAAGGAACAACTATTATACTGAATCAATCTAATGATGTCATCCTAGATTCCACCGCAGTGCCCATAGTCATCCCCATGGTGAAGGTTCCTCCAGATGTCTTGAACTGTTATGTTCCCACTCTCGGTATAAGTTCCTCAACTCACGATCAAGAATATGTAAACAGAAAATAGAGGATCAGTAAATAATAGCATCATAAACTTCCCACAAACTATAGACATAAAAAGGTGAAACATCACACTCAATAACATCATCATAGTATTGTAGCCTTAAATGTAAAGTGCACCAATTATAGCAAAGAACTTCGAAGATATTATATACTCTTTAACAATCAAAACCTAACTTCGATAAATTGAGGAACAACTGATCGGAATACATTAAAGGACAGCAGGCTAAATTTGGGAGCGACTTTATGTACAAACAACTCACTAACTGCTCTCATATAACAACAATATTCAAAGCCTGTAGACTGAGCCGTCTTCACTGACTATCATTGATCCTACAATCATGTGTAACTCGACTAATATATTTCTTTAAATGATCCGATTAACTTTAACCATAAACTTATATATTACACAACAAGCAGGGTGCATGAGAGTGGTCTTATGAGCAGTGGAAAGGGAGAGGAATTCAGTGTGGTAGGAGTACTAAGAGACAAAACACAATGGGGCATATTTAAGAGCCCCTAAGGCTGCCATAGTATCATTTTTTTTACTCGGAGGCAGCAATAGAGTGGCTTTTTCCTCACACTATATTTACAAATTGCACCATTTTGTAAACCCTTGTGCCACATTATGCCTGTTCCAGGTATAATGCATGCAAGAGGGGCATTCCAGAGCTAGGAGGCCCGCAAAAATAGCGCAGTAACAGATTTCCCTGTGCCATTTTTTGGTGTCATTTTTAATGCCTGCTCAGAGCAGGCGTTAAAATGACGCTCCCATAGAAACCTATAGGCCTCCTTGCACTTTGCTACACTAACGTCAAATTTGGATGCTATTGTGCTCACGACCACTATGGTGCTCTGTATTTTAAATATGTAAATCATTTCACACTTGTATAGTGCACTACTCACCCGTTAGGGTCTCAAGGTGCTGTACGCATACCGCTTTGGAACCCTTCCTATTTCCCTGTGAGGCACCTACTCCTGGGAAAACCCCAGGGTGAAGCCAGGCATCCAAGTGCTGTCAGGGCCATTATGAAGATTAAGCAAACTATTGCCCAAAGTTACAGAGTGGGACCCATTAATTAGATTAAGCACAGAGGCAAGAATTATCTGGTCCAAGGGAATTGAGCCCAAGACCCATGGAGGCAGGAATTGAACCCTGGTCCCGGGCCAGATCTCTACATCAGGGTCTGCTGCGCTTACCATTGTGCCACACTTCTCCAATATGGGGCAACTATGGTGTCTCTAGGTACCGGTAAGCGGGCGCAGAAAAAGTGGCACATCAGCTCTGACACACCACTTTTTCCTAAATCCCGGCCAATATTTTTTAAAATAACCAATACTGTTGAGAACTTTGAAAACACAGACGTAGATTGTGTGTGTTTTTGTCTGTGTCTATTTAAAAAATTCCTGCTGCAATCCGACTGACATCTCACGGTACTCGACTGAGGGCACCTGTACCCAACTAATTATCCGAAAATACATTTATTGGGGGGGGGTGTAACACCCCAAACACCCCCCTCGAAGCCACACCCCCATAAATAACTTGCAAACACTTGTTGAAGACTCTTTGAAACACATACACTTCATGATTCATTCACAGGACGAGAAACAAGCAGCTTAGCAAGGCTTAGAAGCCCCCGGTTCTGAACAAACCCCTCTGTCTTACTCTGAACTTTGAATATGCCTCACCCCTAGGCAGGCCTTACAATGATTTCCTCTGTCATTTGGGGATCGCAGCAGGAGCTTGTTTTTAATTGCGATTCCTTCCTCCCTCCTGGTAAGCCAGTAGTCCCTGCACGTAATGATCAGGTCGACAGCTGCTGCTCCTACGAGCTGTACAATCACACACAGGCACTTCTAGTGCAAACTGCTGCCTTGTAGGAATGGAGTAGGGGTTAAGGAGTGTGGACAGGGGGTCCAGACAGGCGAGTGTGCATGAAAGGCCGGTTGGGCTTTGGAAGTTGGTAACAAACCTGATGTCAGGACTACCCTATTCCTTTACAGCTCGTCACTGCAGAACTGCAGCATTCCAGCAGAGCAATACACAGAGTTGTCATTCAGGACATTGAGTACTTTTGACGCCACTATGCTCAGTTCTGTGCACTGTACATTACCCAGAACTAACTCTATACAAGCAGTGCTCCTAAATACTTGAATAGGCAGGGCAGTGCCAAGGTGATGGGCACACTACTGCACTTGTCCTTTAAGCACATTACAGACACACTAAGACGTTTCTCACATCCCTGCAAATCTTCCCAGAAATGTCCAGTGGAAGAGCTGTAAGGCCAGCTCTGTGCTTGGTGCAGCTTCTGGTCTACCAGTGATGTGCCCTAGCGACTACCGGCCCAGTGTCTGCACCTGCAGATCTGTGCTTGCACTGTGCTCTGTCCTCTCTGCCTGCTATATAGGTCATGGTGGCACCATGCTGACCTGTAGTCTGAAGCACTGGTGATGGCCTGGATCAGGGTTCCTCAGCTCAGAAGAGGTCTGTGCTGGAAGGAGGGAGATTGAGTGACCTAAGAGCGTTTCTGAGACCCTTCTGACAGCACTCCTCCTCTCAATTCTGTCACAGCTTGAGGGTCCACGTTGTGCATGCCAAATGTGCCTCAGGCCGGCTTGTCAGGCCCAGTAGGAGTGCACTGCGAGAATGTAGCCACCCTAGCAGGGCCTCCTGCAGACCGGGACTCAAGCAGCTTTCTTCAGAGAGCAGAGGTGTTCGCTGAGTGCAAGCTCAAGTCTGGTGAGTTGCTTTAGAATGTGTGTGTGTCGGGGAAGGGGTTTGGGCATTCCTGAATGTTATAGGCAGACATGTGCCATGCTTGGACATAGCTGTGTGTCCATGCCCTTTTTGCTGCATTATTTCTGGTGTCCACACCTGAACATACTTGGACAAGGAGTCCCATGCAGCCTCAGAAGACACACGCTGAGCGATAGCACTGGAGGACAACAGAAAAGGGGGTAGGGAGTATAATAAAGAACACAAGATAGAGAGCACCAACGACAGACAGGGGGGAAGGGTGGGGGGCGACAAACAACGCAGGGGAGTGAGACTGACAGCACACAATCTTCTAGAGCGTATCTAAAAGTTAAGGAGAGAGACAGTAAGAAAGTTAAAAAACAAAATACCTGATAGAGCCTGAGGCTAGTGGCAGGACACTGGCCACAGGAAGAAGTACTTAGTCCATGCACCATAGATTGAAGCCAGAGGTGAGGAGGAGGTCCTGAAGAATAAAAAGCAAGAAAACGAGATTGATGTGGGTGACACTCAATGTTACCTAAAGGTAAGTAAAGGGTGTTCTTTCAGCCCCTTTCAAGATTTTCTTTCTTCAGAAGAGATTTTGCAATCACAGTGCAAGTGATGTGCAGGCAAAACCTAAAAAACAGAACCTACGTCATTCACTAGGTGCACATGTTTGGTGACGCATGTGCAGACAACATGCTTGTGTCTAGGGAATGATATGACTATCAGGAGAGGCCACATCATTGCAACTGTTTATTTTTTCTCTTTTTTCCTTTCCTGCATCGGCAAAATAAATTGTTATTTTTGATGATGCTTCACAGCATGAGGAAAAAGCATTGGTAAAGCAATATGTCAAAAAGGCGCGAACTGTTGCTTTTGACAATGCTTGTTTCTCTATGCCCTTTCCTTCGCTGCAGTATCCTTCATTCCTCCTCATCAGGCATTCCAGTCGCCGCTGCAGCTTCTGCTGAGTGCCAGCAAATTCCCCGAGTTTGTAAACATCGGTTTCATAAATTACATTCCCTGGCAACTGTTAAAATGTTTGATATTTCAGTATTTCACTTTGCAACTGCCTTTAATTAGGTTCCTGGTTCCACTGATAAATGCACATTAAATTATTCAATTAAAACATTAGGTAATGCGCTTCTTCGCATAGACAGACACATTAAAAATAAATTAAATATGACAAGCTAGTACATTATCGTTGAGCCGGTTCTTTCTGTCTGGTTGGTTAAGGTGGGTTGAGATTGTACAAATAAGATAATTGTTATAAAACTCTGAATTTTCTTCAATCGAGTTCTTAACTTTTCCATACTTGGTGATCGGCACTTGAGGGTGGGAGAATTACAACATTCTCTTTGCAGCTGCCAGAATTCCTCCGCATTATTCTAGGCAAACTACTTAATTCCGTCTCCCGCACCCTTCCATCATCAGATGTAACCGTTACAGTGTACTTGCATTCAGCAATCCACAAGGCTAGCACCAAACATTGGGTTTAGCCTTATTATGGCAGGAGGTAGTCTTCGTTTCCTGACTGGCAGGGCTCCACATACTTTCATTTTCTAATTCCGATGAAGGCAGATTGCAGGCCATATCTCAGCAATGAGAAGAGTAAGCAGGATGGGACCAAGAGCCCATGAATCACCAGGGTTTACTCGAGATATAACAACCAGAGTTAAGGTGGTAAGGGGTAGAGTAATTTTTCCTTGCATCGTGCCTGCATTGGTCCAAGAACAAAGTTCTTAAATGAACAAGGCAGGCAAAGGCTTTTCTCACCCAAACCAGAACAAAGTTGCAGTATCCAATAGACTCAATCAACACACACTATTGGCTGAAGCAAGAATTCAGACAGGTGGAATTAGTAGTTGTCTAGACAAGAAAATATCTATTGACTACTATTGTTTTATTTCAAAGGTTTCTGGCTAGAGATGAGAGTTGAATTACTGGGGATGGGAGAGGTTGTGTGGGATTTGGAAGGGAACGTAATTTATAGGGGGTTATATAAAAAGTGTTTTTTATAAGGCTCACAAGACAGAGAACAGCTGGGCTAATACTGAGAAAATTAAGACCTACCAAGTTCGTGCCATGATGCAGTCCTAGATAAAATAATGGAAGCAGGATAAGTCTCCTTTTACAACATTGTCCTTTCTCTACCGTGCAATGTCAATCAATACTAGTAATGAAAACAGGAGTAGCTCGGGGCAAGCAGAAGGAGTGGTGGGCGTCTGGAGGAGGGGGAATTAAAATAACATTAAAAATAATTTTCAATAAAACACTTACCTTAACCCCACTCGTCGCTCTGCTCCTCCATCTCCATCGCTGCAGGCACGGGATCCCAGGATGCTGAGCACTCCCCCTCATTGCTTGTCACCCCCGTGGCCCACTCCTTTAAAAAAAACCGATAATAAACTAAGTTTATTATCATGTTCTTTTAACTCCTTCACTAGCAGGCCTTTTCCCCCTCAGGTGCCAGGCACTTTTTGGCTATTTGGGGCAGTTTGCGCTTAGGCCCTCATAATATTTTTGTTCACATAAGCTACCCTGGCCAAATATGCATCCTTCTTTCCCAACATCCTAGGAATTCTAGAGGTACCCAGACGTTGTGGGTTCCCCTGAAGAAGACCAAGAAATTAGCCAAAATACAGCGAAAAGTTTGTTTTTAAAAAAAATATATGGGAAAAAAGGGCTGCAGAAGAAGGCTTGTGGTTTTTTCCTGAAAATGGCATCAACAATGAGTTTGCGGTGCTAAAATCACCACCTTTCCAGCTTTCAGGAACAGGCAGACTTGAATCAGAAAATCACATTTTTAAACACAATTTTGGCATTTTACTGGGACATACTCCATTTTTACTATTTTTTGTGTTTCAGCCTCCTTCCAGTTAGTGACAGAAATGGGTGTGAAACCAATGCTGGATCCTAGAAAGCTAAACATTTTTTAAAAGTAGACAAAATTCTGAAACCAGCAAGGGGTAATTTGTGTAGATCCTACAAGAGTTTCCTACAGAAAATAACAGCTGAATTAGAAAGATATTGAAATTAAGGTAAAAAAACAGCAATTTTTCTCCATGTTTTATCTGTAACTTTTTCCTTTGATGTCAGATTTTTTAAAGCAATATACTGTTACGTCTGCTGGACTCTTCTGGTTGTGGGGATATATAGGGCTTGTAGGGTCACCAAGAACCCTAGGTACCTAGAGCCAATAAATGAGCTGTACCTTGCAATGGGTTTTCATTCTATACCGGATATACAGCAACTAATTTGTTGAAATATAAAGAGTGAAAAATAGGTATCAAGAAAACCTTTGTATTTCCAAACTGGGCACAGGATAGGGTGTTGAGAAGCAGTGGTTATTTTCACATCTCTGAATTCCAGGGTGCCTATACTAGCGTGTGAATTATAGGACATTTCTCAAATAGATGTCTTTTTTACACCCTGTCTTACATTTGGAAGGAAAAATGTAGAGAAAGACAAGGAGCAATAACACTTGTTTTGATATTCTTTGTTCCCCCAAGTCTCCCGATAAAAATGGTACCTCCCTTGCGTGGGTAGGCCTAAAGCTCGCAACAGGAAACACAACATGGACACATCACATTTTTACATTAAAATGTGATGTGTTTTTTGCAAAATGCCTAGCTGTAGAGTTTGGCCTCTAGCTCAGTCGGCACCTAGGGAAACCTACCAAATCTGTGCATTGTTCAAATCTAGACATCTAGGGGAATCCAGAATGGGGTGACTTGTGGGGTTCTCACCAGGTTCTGTTAGCCAGAATCCTTTGCAAACCTACAAATTTGGCTAAAAAAACACGTTTTCCTCACATTTGGGTGACATAAAGTTCTGGAATCTGAGAGGAGCCACAAATTTCCTTCCACCCAGTGTTCCCCCAAGTCTCCGGATATTAATTGTACCTCACTTGTGTGGGTAGGCCTAGCGCCCCTGACAGTAAATGCCCCAAAACACAACGTGGACACATCCCATTTTCCCAAAGAAAAAAGAGCTGTTGTTTGCAAAGTCCCAAGCTCTGGATTTTGGCTTCTAGCTCAGCCGGCACCTAGGGAAACCTACTAAACCTGCGCATCATTGAAAACTAGACACATAGGGGAATCTAAGATGCAGTGACTTGTGTGGCTCTCACCAAGTTCTGTTATCCAGAATCCTTTGCATACCTTAAAAGTTGGCCAAAAAAACACTTTTTCCTCACATTTTGGTGACAGAAAGTTCTGGAATCTGAGAGGAGCCACAAATTTCTTTCCACCCAGCATTCCCTCCAACTCTCCGGACACAAATGGTACCTCACTTGTGTGGGTAGACCTATCCCCGTGACAGGAAATGCCCCAAAACATAACGTGGACACATCACATTTTCCCAAAGAAAACAGCTGTTTTTTGCGTTGTGCCGAGCTGTGGATTTTGGCCTCTAGCTCAGCAAGCACCTAGGGAAACCAACTAAACCTGTCCATTGTTGAAAACTAAACACGTAAGGGAATCTAAAATGGGGTGACTTGTGTGGCTCTCACCAAGTCCTGTTACCCAGAATCCTTTGCATACCTTAAAAGTTGGCCAAAAATTTCGGTGACAGAAAGTTCTGGAATCTGAGAGGAGCCACAAATTTCCTTCCACCCAGCATTCCTCTAAGTCTCCAGATAAAAATGGCACCTCACTTGTGTGGGTAGACTTATCGCCTGCAAAAGGAAATGCCCCAAAACACTATTTGGACACATCAAAATTATCAAATACTAAACTACCTGTTTTTGTGGGGGGGGACCTGCGTTTTTGGTCCTGGGCTCAGCAGCCATATAGGAAAACCTACCACACCCAAACTTTTCTGAAAACTAGACACCCGAGGGAATCCAGGGAGGTGTGACTTGCGTGGATCCCCCAATGTTTTCCTACCAAGAATCCTCAGCAAACCTCAAATTTAGCTAAAAATTCACATTTTCCTGCATTTCTGTGTGGGATCATCTCACCGGGACAAATTGTCTACCATCCAATGTTTCCCTCAGTCTCCCGGTAAAAATGATACCTCACTTGTGTAGGGGGGCCAAGTGTCTGTGACAGGGAAGAGCGAAAAACATGTTGAAATTGAGGAGGAACCAAAGAGGGTCACAAAGGGCAGTTTGAAAAAAAAAAAACATTTTTAGGCTGACAAGTGCAGCAGAATTTTTATCTGTATAGATGAGACAAAGCTGGGTGGTAGGAATTTTGTGGATTCCTACAGATTCCAGAAGGTTCCGTCACAAACATTTGGGAAAAATGTGTAATTTCCAGCAAAGTTGGATGTTTGCAAGGCATTGTTGGTAAGAAAATGGTGCGGGTGCATGTGAAGCGCACCAACCTGGACTCACTCAGATGTTTAGTTTTCAGATTTGTCTAAGTCTTGTGGATTTTTCAACATGCAGCGTCCCAAAGTCCAAAAAGTGCAACCCTCACTATTCCAAGTGGGATGATTTTGAGAGTTAGCCAAACTCTCATGGCCCAAATATAAAACTAAAACCCAAAATTATCAAATGTCCTTTTGATTGCCCTGGGATAAGATGTTTTAGTGTGCGGGAGAGAGCTGAAAGACTATTACCCCCTTCAGTTGTGGTGGGGGCATAACCATGCCCATACTGGTTGGTAGCCACCACCACACAATTTTTTAGTTTTTTTTTATACCGAGGCATCTAGTAGACTTTCAGCCCCCCCCCAGGGTGTGGATCCGGGGTAATTTCCCCATCTGCCCACTGGTGGGCAGAACAACTTTGGCCCCATTTATTTGGGGTGGGGTATGGCCACACCTCCAGTCTCTTCTTTTAAAAATAAATTCTTCCCTTGTCGCTGGTGGGCTTTCTGCCCCCTTTGGGGGCAGAAAGGCCTTCCAAAAATAGGCCGGTCTGCCCCCAAGGGTGGCAGATATGGCCAACAGTAATGTGCTTCCATGGGGAACGATCCTTGCCCAACGGACTGCCTCCAAATCAAATCACACATATGCACACACACCAATTCCTGGTGCCTAAGTGGTTTCTGCCCCCCGGGGGCAGATCGGCCTGATAGAAATAGGCTGATCCGCCGCAAAGGGGAGCAGAATTGGCCTAAAATAAACTTCTTCCCCAGAGGAGTGACCCTTGACTAAGGGGTCGCTACCCTTGTGTGAAATTGGTGCAAAATAAAAAAATCCCCGGAGCCTAGTTGTTTCGGCCTCCAAGTGGGGCAGATCAGCCAAATAAAAATAGGCCGATCTGCCCTCAAAAGGGGCAGAAATGGACTGAAATAAATTTGCCCCCCAGGGGAATGACCCTTGCCCAAGGGTTCGCTCCCCTTGTGTAAAATTGATGCACAACATAAATATCCCTGGTGTCTAGTGGTTTCTGCCCACCTTGGGGCAGATTGGCCTAATAAAAATAGTCCTATCTGCCCTCCAGGGTGGCAGGAATTGCCTAAATACAATTTGTCCCCCAAGGGAGCGACCCTTGCCTAAGGGGTCGCTCCCATACATAAAAACATAAAGTAAACCAAAAATATAGATATACCTGGTGTCCAGGGGTTTCTGCCCCCCAGGGCAAATCGTCCTAATTATAATAGGCCGATCTGCTCCCTGGGGGCAGAAAAGGCCTAAAAATATTTTGCCTCCCCTGGGGAGCGGCCCTTGCCCAAGGGGCAGCTCCTCTTATGAGCAAGTATAAAAACAAATATGTATATTCCCTGGTGTCTAGTGGTTTCTGCCCCCCTTGGGGGCAGATGGCCTAATAAAAATAGTCCAATCAGCCCTCAAGGGTGGCACAAATGGCCTAAATACAATTTGCCACCCAAGTGAGCAACCCTTGCTTAAGGGATCACTCCCCATACATAAAAACATAAAGTAAATTAAAAAATATATATATTCCTTGTGTCTAGAGGTTTCTGCCCCCCCGGGGGCAGATTGGCCTAATTATAATAGGCCAATCTGCCCCCAGGGGGGACAGAAAAGACCTAAAAATATTTTGCACCCCTGGAGAGGGGTCCTCCCCTTATGCGCAAGTGTAAAAAAAAGAAGTTCCCTGGTGTCTAGTGGTTTCAGCCCCCCTTGTGGGCAGATTGGCCTAATAAAAATCTGGGGCAGAAATGGCCTTAAAGTAATTTTGCCCCATGGGGAGTGACCCGTGTCTAATGGGTCATTCCCAACATATAAAAAAAAGAATAAACATGAAAAAATGTATCCCTGGTGTCTCGGGAGTTTCTGCCCACCCGGGGGCAGATAGACCTAATTATATTAGGCTGATCTGCCCCCAGGGGGGCAGAAATGGCCTAAAAATAATTTGACTCCTTGGGGAGAGGCCCTTGCTCAAGGGGCCGCTCCCCTTATGAGTAAGTCCAAAGAAATAAAAATCCCTAGTGTCTAGGGGGCACTTCTGCTGCCCCATGCATCGTGATCGGGCAGCAGAAATGCTTGCAGAGACATGAAAGGAAAGGAAAGGCCTTTCCTTTCATGCCTATGCCTGCCCCCTCCTCCCAAGTAGAAGAGAAATGCTGAGCATTTCTCTTCCGCATCGCACTGGAAGCATGCTTCCAACGCTATGGGAGGTGACCTCTGATGAGGTCAGCACGCGATCACGTGCTGACGTCATCAGACGTCACTGGGGGGGTCAGGGGAGTGGGGGGGAAGGGGAAGACTTTCTCCTTCCATCCCTGCCATGGGGGAAAGGGCGCGGCCCTCGGAGGAGCGCCAGCGCTTCCACCAAGTGCCAGTACCAGGAAGTGATGGTTAAGTCCATGGCGCCTCAGCGCTGCACCACCAGACGTAACCATTATGTCCTTGGCACCCAAGGGGTTAAAGGTTTTGCAACTGCCGGTGGTGGTGGGGAGGAGACGCTCCTCCACATTAATGGAGGAGCTAACCCTGAATGAAAGTGGACGTTATCCTTGTTGGAAATTCTAGAAGGCACCTGGGTTATGTAAGCTAGAAGGAAAAAGGAGTGCTGGGATCCACAAAACATATTTGGGATGCATGGAGGGGTTTGGAGAGCGGGATTTCTCAAGAAAGGTCAATCCACACTTGCGTTTTCAGGGCATCAACTTTCCAAGTGGTTAATATCTGACCCTCACATGTGCGGCATGCATCTCTTCCTGGGTTAGTCATGTGTCTCTCGTGATTCCACAAGACATCTGGACTTGGGGGGGCAGCACCACTGCTTGCAGGTGACTGTCTATCCCACACCAGCTTGGCAACTGTCAACTCAACCCTACAGGCTCACTAGCAGTACCTCATCCAGACACAAAGGGTGAAGGTAACATGTAGCAGTCTACCACAAGACACTCTAGTGACTTCTCAGGAGAGTCATGGTGAGCGGCTCATAGCCTTTTCTCTCATCAGCCATGTGCCACATACACACACACAAGCAAAGAAGGAGATGCAGGATAGTTTTCACTAGATTTATTGACAAGACTGCAATCTACGATAAAATTCTAGGCTACAATAATGAGACATAATAAAATTAGGATTGTGAAAATCAGTGATGTAAGTATGAACAACCCCAGCATATTGCAAGAAACATAAATACATGATTCCCACCTAATGCCTAATCTCTAGCCTATAGGGAGAGCATGGCAGTGCTAGACCAATCAGTCTGCTCTCAGTCTATGAGAGACGCACCCAACCCCGTTACCTTGGCACAAGGGTCTGCACTCAGTCTCCTGATCTGGCTGTAGAGACAAGGCTGAGGTTGAATGCAAGATGGCATTCAACATAGATGGAAATTCCTGTCCGGAAGGACTCCTCTAATGACCCTTGGTCCACATGGTGTTATATAGGTAAACATGTTCTGTTTTGCAAAGTAGGCCTAATGTGAACATGTTCTTAAGTGTTAGATTGTTTATGCAATCTTGTAGCTGCAATACTAAACACTATCTTGTGAGGTTCTCATTCTGTTCTTGTCAAACCTGGGGAAAGGAACACAATGAAAAACTGTCATAGATAACAATGATAATAATGCAATTGTTAAATGACAACATATTAGGAAAATAGAACACTATCGCTGAAATCAGGCTATTCCAAAATGAATAAATTAAAGCAGTGCATTTATTTAGGTAAAAGGGCACAGGCCTCATCTAAGCTGAAATATATGCACCTGAACAAGACTAAAATGGACCCATGACACCCTCCCCATTGTTGGAACAAGAGTGGCAAGTCCAAACCTAAAGCCTAAAAATGCTAAAAACTAACACATATCTAAAACAATAGCTAGAAAAGATAAAAAATGTCTAAGTCAACAAGAAAAGCAGGCTAACAGACAGCCCAAATTAAAAGGCAATTTGATATCATATTTAACAATTTGAAAAATGCCAATGGTAAAATATTAACAATAAATATGATCTCGCAAAAAAATCTCTGATGTCATCAAAGGAGATTGAGGTAAAAAAGGACTGCCCTTCGGTAGGCGATAGGTTGACCAACACGTTATCAGAAGGACCCACGGAGCAGATGTGTGCGGAAGCCTCAGTTGCAGAATGAACGGTGAGGGTGCCCCTCTCCATTGTGCCAGATGTTGTTGAAGCCAACAGATTCACAAGTAGTGGTTCACAAGATGCCTCATGTATCAACCTCAGACCCACTGAGTATGTCCCTGAATGAACCCTCATCAAGAACATCAACAGATCCTTGTCCAAAGAAGGCACAGGCTGCACAGCAAGACACACCTTTAGTGCGCATTCGAACAAGCACCACGTACAATGGAAATCCAGTTGCACACAAGTTAGAACTGATCAGAATGACAATGACCAATTCAGCTCTAGATCCTCAAGCAAGGAATCTCCTAAGTACTACATCATGCGACCATGACACATCTGGGATGGTAGTAGCCCCATTATTCCACTTCACTTTTACAGGGCAGCAACTGTGTATCAAAAATAGCAACTACAATATGCCGCCATCGATGCCAAAGTTATAGGGAATTCACCAAAGACACTCAACAATAGTGAATGTATGGCTGAAGGTCAGTGGCGTAAAGAAACCTACGGGCCCCCCCTGCAAAGTAACAGTAAAGGTGGCACTCTCCCTGATGCCAGTCAGGTGCCTGCCTCCCATGTCCTGTGTACTGTGCTAAGGGGGGCCTCTAAAGTTCGCCCCGCCTAGCCTCAGCGGCTGTGCGGCCCTTTGTTACACCATTGCTGAAGTTATGACTCCAAACACAGTCTGGAAGATGCTGACAAATCTAATACCAACATCCTTAAAGAAATGCACAATCCCTGCAGTATTAAATGCGTTCAAAATTCTGCTCACCAATTCTCCAAAATGATTGGGGAAGTTGGTATTTACTAAGGACAGTATCTCTGCTGATGACCCTGCTAGTTGGAGGTCATAGGTCTCTCTGGTTAATGTCAGAGCCACATGTTTTTGAAACAACAGCATCTTTAGTCTGCTCAGCTTGTCAAAATTTGCATTAGAAGTCACAATGTGCAGCCACAAATCTGCTACTTTTCTCTCGTGTAGCACTTGTTCGCAATTTAGGAAACCAAAATTGCATAGGCTATTCAAGGTTTCATTTCACAGCAACTTTGATCATTCAGCTTAACATAAGTTTTATTAGAAAGTATCTGGAACACTGGACGGATCAAAGAGACGGGAATACCCGTCAGATTGCATGCCAAATTTACGACGGCTGCATTGCAGAGGCCATGCAAGGACACCTGCTTACAAATCAATGAATGACTAACAATAGTCTCACATTCACTTCAGCTAAGAAAGACCTATGTTTCACCGTTCATACACTTGTAATCGAAAGGCAACTCCCACACTTCAGGAATACACCTGTTTCCTAACCCCTCAAATATGCCTACTGTGAAATGTTATGAACATCTTGTTAACCAAAAGGTGGAAATGGGCATATTTATCACTCAATGTACTAACCATACTGCTGAGGGAATTTCTGCCACAGTAAAAGGCAATTTCTCCAGCTTCTGAATGTTAAGCATGATTTAACTAGTTTCTTTTTTAGCCATTATATGGTGTTGTCTGGTCAAATTAAACGTGACAAATAACTCAGTAGAGTTAACATACTGCCAAGGTACGTAGCCACTTTTAAGAACTTGCAATGTCCAACCTAACTGCATGATAGAGCGCAGTTTGCTTTTCCCCTGATGTAAAATGGACATGTCATTCTGAATAATGTCTAGCGGAGAAAACACAATGTTCTTTTTAAGTATAAATTCTGTTGGACAATGTGACTTTACCATTATCAACAATGGCTAAAGCCTTTTTCATGTTTTCTTTATCAATCTGCTTTAACCCCTTCGCTGCCAGGCCTTTTCCCCCTCCTGTGCCGAGCCTTTTTTTGGCTATTTGGAGCAGTTCGCGCTTAGGCCCTCATAACTTTTTGTTCACATAAGCTACCCATGCCAAATTTGCGTCCTTTTTTTCCAACATCCTAGGGATTCTAGAGGTACCCAGACTTTGTGGGTTCCCCAGAAGGAGGCCAAGAAATTAGCCAAAAAACAGTGAACATTTCATTTTTTTTTAAAAAAATGGAAAAATGGGCTGCAGAAGAAGGCTTGTGGTTTTTTCCCTGAAAAGGGCATCAACAAGGGTTTGCGGTGATAAAATCACCAGCTTCCCAGCTTTCAGGAACAGGCAGACTTGAATCAGAAAACCCAATTTTTCAACCCAATTTTGGCATTTTACTGGGACATACCCCATTTTTACGATTTTTTGTGCTTTCAGCCTCCTTCCAGTCAGTGACAGAAATGGGCATGAAACCAACGCTGGATCCCATAAACCGCAACATTTCTGAAAAGTAGACAAAATTCTGAATTCAGCAAGGGGTAATTTGTGTAGATCCTACAAGGGTTTCCTACAGAAAATAGCAACTGAAAAAGAAAAATATTGAAATTGAGGTGAAAAAAACATCAATTTTTCTCTAAGTTTTACTCTGTAACTTTTTCCTGCAATGTCAGAATTTCGAAAGCAATATACCGTTACGTCTGCTGGACTCTTCTGGTTGCGGGGATATACAGGGCTTGTAGGTTCATCAAGAACTCTAGGTACCCAGAGCCAATAAATGACCTGCACCCTGCAGTGGGTTTTCATTCTATGCCGGGTATACAGCAATTCATTTGCTGAAATATAAAGAGTAAAAAATAGCTATCAAGAAAACCTTTGTATTTCCAAAATGGGCACAAGATAAGGTGTTGAGAAGCAGTGGTTATTTGCACATCTCTGAATTCCGGGGTGCCCATACTAGCATGTGAATTACAGGGCATTTCTCAAATAGACGTCTTTTTTACACACTGTCTTACATTTGGAAGGGAAAAATGTAGAGAAAGACAAGGGGCAATAACACTTGTTTTGCTATTCTATGTTCCCCCAAGTCTCCCGATAAAAATGATACCTCACTTGTGTGGGTAGGCCTAGCGCCCGCGACAGGAAACGCCCCAAAGCGCAACGTGGACACATCACAGAAAACAGACCTGTTTTTAGCAAAGTGCCTACCTGTAGATTTTGGCCTCTAGCTCAGCCGCCACCTAGGGAAACCTACCAAACCTGTGCATTTCTGAAAACTAGAGACCTAGGGGAATCCAAGATGGGGTGATTTGTGTGGCTCGGACCAGGTTCTGTTACCCAGAATCCTTTGCAAACCTCAAAATTTGGCTAAAAAAACACATGTTCCTCACATTTCTGTGGCAGAAAGTGCTGGAATCTGAGAGGAGCCACAAATGTCCTTCCACCCAGCGTTCCCCCACGTCTCCCGATAAAAATGATACCTCACTTGTGTGGGTAGGCCTAGCGCCCGCGACAGGAAACGCCCCAAAGCGCAACGTGGACACATCACAGAAAACAGACCTGTTTTTAGCAAAGTGCCTACCTGTAGATTTTGGCCTCTAGCTCAGCCGCCACCTAGGGAAACCTACCAAACCTGTGCATTTCTGAAAACTAGAGACCTAGGGGAATCCAAGGAGGGGTGACTGGCGGGGCTGGGACCAGGTTCTGTTACCCAGAATCCTTTGCAAAGCTCAAAAATTGGCTAAAAAAACACATGTTCCTCACATTTCTGTGGCAGAAAGTTCTGGAATCTGGGAGGAGCCACAAATTTCCTTCCACCCAGTGTTCCCCCAAGTCTCCCGATAAAAATGATACCTCACTTGCGTGGGTAGGCCTAGCGCCCACGACAGGAAACGCCCCAAAGCGCAACGTGGACACCACCAAAATTTTGGAAGAAAACAGAGGTGTTTTTTGCGAAGTGACTACCTGTAGATTTTGGCCTCTAGCTCAGCCGGCACCTAGGTAAACCTACCAAACCTGTACATTTCTGAAAACTAGAGACCTAGGGGAATCCAAGGGGGGTGACTGGCGGGGCTCGGACCAGGTTCTGTTACCCAGAATCCTTTGCAAAGCTCAGAAATTGGCTAAAAAAACACTTGTTCCTCACATTTCTGTGGCAGAAAGTGCTGGAATCTGAGAGGAGCCACAAATGTCCTTCCACCCAGCGTTCCCCCACGTCTCCCGATAAAAATGATACCTCACTTGTGTGGGTAGGCCTAGCGCCCGCGACAGGAAACGCCCCAAAGCGCAACGTGGACACATCACAGAAAACAGACCTGTTTTTAGCAAAGTGCCTACCTGTAGATTTTGGCCTCTAGCTCAGCCGCCACCTAGGGAAACCTACCAAACCTGTGCATTTCTGAAAACTAGAGACCTAGGGGAATCCAAGGATTGGTGACTGGCGGGGCTCGGACCAGGTTCTGTTACCCAGAATCCTTTGCAAAGCTCAAAAATTGGCTAAAAAAACACATGTTCCTCACATTTCTGTGGCAGAAAGTTCTGGAATCTGGGAGGAGCCACAAATTTCCTTCCACCCAGAGTTCCCCCAAGTCTCCCGATAAAAATGATACCTCACTTGCGTGGGTAGGCCTAGCGCCCGCGACAGGAAACGCCCCAAAGCGCAACGTGGACACCACCAAAATTTTGGAAGAAAACAGAGGTGTTTTTTGCGAAGTGACTACCTGTAGATTTTGGCCTCTAGCTCAGCCGGCACCTAGGGAAACCTACCAAACCTGTACATTTCTGAAAACTAGAGACCTAGGGGAATCCAAGGAGGGGTGACTGGCGGGGCTCGGACCAGGTTCTGTTACCCAGAATCCTTTGCAAAGCTCAAAAATTGGCTAAAAAAACACATGTTCCTCACATTTCTGTGGCAGAAAGTTCTGGAATCTGGGAGGAGCCACAAATTTCCTTCCACCCAGCGTTCCCCCAAGTCTCCCGATAAAAATGATACCTCACTTGCGTGGGTAGGCCTAGCGCCCGCGACAGGAAACGCCCCAAAGCGCAACGTGGACACCACCAACATTTTGGAAGAAAACAGAGGTGTTTTTTGCGAAGTGACTACCTGTAGATTTTGGCCTCTAGCTCAGCCGGCACCTAGGGAAATCTACCAAACCTGTACATTTCTGAAAACTAGAGACCTAGGGGAATCCAAGGAGGGGTGACTGGCGGGGCTCGGACCAGGTTCTGTTACCCAGAATCCTTTGCAAAGCTCAAAAATTGGCTAAAAAAACACATGTTCCTCACATTTCTGTGGCAGAAAGTTCTGGAATCCGAGAGGAGCCACAAATTTCCTTCCACCCAGCGTTCCCCCACGTCTCCCGATAAAAATTATACCTCACTTGTGTGGGTAGGCCTAGCGCCCGCGACAGGAAACGCCCCAAAGCGCAACGTGGACACATCACAGAAAACAGACCTGTTTTTAGCAAAGTGCCTACCTGTAGATTTTGGCCTCTAGCTCAGCCGCCACCTAGGGAAACCTACCAAACCTGTGCATTTCTGAAAACTAGAGACCTAGGGGAATCCAAGGAGGGGTGACTGGCGGGGCTCGGACCAGGTTCTGTTACCCAGAATCATTTGCAAAACTCAAAAATTGGCTAAAAAAACACATGTTCCTCACATTTCTGTGGCAGAAAGTTCTGGAATCTGGGAGGAGCCACAAATTTCCTTCCACCCAGCGTTCCCCCAAGTCTCCCGATAAAAATGATACCTCACTTGCGTGGGTAGGCCTAGCGTCCGCGACAGGAAACGCCCCAAAGCGCAACGTGGACACCACCAAAATTTTGGAAGAAAACAGAGGTGTTTTTTGCGAAGTGACTACCTGTAGATTGTGGCCTCTAGCTCAGCCGGCACCAAGGGAAACCTACCAAACCTGTACATTTCTGAAAACTAGAGACCTAGGGGAATCCAAGGAGGGGTGACTGGCGGGGCTCGGACCAGGTTCTGTTACCCAGAATCCTTTGCAAAGCTCAAAAATTGGCTAAAAAAACACATGTTCCTCACATTTCTGTGACAGAAAGTTCTGGAATCCGAGAGGAGCCACAAATTTCCTTCCACCCAGCGTTCCCCCACGTCTCCCGATAAAAATGATACCTCACTTGTGTGGGTAGGCCTAGCGCCCGCGACAGGAAACGCCCCAAAGCGCAATGTGGACACATCACAGAAAACAGACCTGTTTTTAGCAAAGTGCCTACCTGTAGATTTTGGCCTCTAGCTCAGCCGCCACCTAGGGAAACCTACCAAACCTGTGCATTTCTGAAAACTAGAGACCTAGGGGAATCCAAGGAGGGGTGACTGGCGGGGCTCGGACCAGGTTCTGTTACCCAGAATCCTTTGCAAAGCTCAAAAATTGGCTAAAAAAACACATGTTCCTCACTTTTCTGTGGCAGAAAGTTCTGGAATCTGGGAGGAGCCACAAATTCCCTTCCACCCAGTGTTCCCCCAAGTCTCCCGATAAAAATGATACCTCACTTGCGTGGGTAGGCCTAGCGCCCGCGACAGGAAACGCCCCAAAGCGCAACGTGGACACCACCAAAATTTTGGAAGAAAACAGAGGTGTTTTTTGCGAAGTGACTACCTGTAGATTGTGGCCTCTAGCTCAGCCGGCACCTAGGGAAACCTACAAAACCTGTACATTTCTGAAAACTAGAGACCTAGGGGAATCCAAGGAGGGGTGACTGGCGGGGCTCGGACCAGGTTCTGTTACCCAGAATCCTTTGCAAAGCTCAAAAATTGGATAAAAAAACACATGTTCCTCACATTTCTGTGGCAGAAAGTTCTGGAATCCGAGAGGTGCCACAAATTTCCTGCCACCCAGCGTTCCCCCACGTCTCCCGATAAAAATGATACCTCACTTGTGTGGGTAGGCCTAGCGCCCGCGACAGGAAACGCCCCAAAGCGCAACATGGACACATCACAGAAAACAGACCTGTTTTTAGCAAAGTGCCTATCTGTAGATTTTGGCCTCTAGCTCAGCCGCCACCTAGGGAAACCTACCAAACCTGTGCATTTCTGAAAACTAGAGACCTAGGGGAATCCAAGGAGGGGTGACTGGCGGGGCTCGGACCAGGTTCTGTTACCCAGAATCCTTTGCAAAGCTCAAAAATTGGCTAAAAAAATACATGTTCCTCACATTTCTGTGGCAGAAAGTGCTGGAATCTGAGAGGAGCCACAAATGTCCTTCCACCCAGCGTTCCCCCACGTCTCCCGATAAAAATGATACCTCACTTGTGTGGGTAGGCCTAGCGCCCGCGACAGGAAACGCCCCAAAGCGCAACGTGGACACATCACAGAAAACAGACCTGTTTTTAGCAAAGTGCCTACCTGTAGATTTTGGCCTCTAGCTCAGCCGCCACCTAGGGAAACCTACCAAACCTGTGCATTTCTGAAAACTAGAGACCTAGGGGAATCCAATGAGGGGTGACTGGCGGGGCTCGGACCAGGTTCTGTTACCCAGAATCCTTTGCAAAGCTCAAAAATTGGCTAAAAAAACACATGTTCCTCACATTTCTGTGGCAGAAAGTTCTGGAATCTGGGAGGAGCCACAAATTTCCTTCCACCCAGCGTTCCCCCAAGTCTCCCGATAAAAATGATATCTCACTTGCGTGGGTAGGCCTAGCGCCCGCGACAGGAAACGCCCCAAAGCGCAACGTGGACACCACCAAAATGTTTGAAGAAAACAGAGGTGTTTTTTGCGAAGTGACTACCTGTAGATTTTGGCCTCTAGCTCAGCCGGCACCTAGGGAAACCTACAAACCTGTACATTTCTGAAAACTAGAGACCTAGGGGAATCCAAGGAGGGGTGACTGGCGGGGCTCGGACCAGGTTCTGTTACCCAGAATCCTTTGCAAAGCTCAAAAATTGGCTAAAAAAACACATGTTCCTCACATTTCTGTGGCAGAAAGTTCTGGAATCCGAGAGGAGCCACAAATTTCCTTCCACCCAGCGTTCCCCCACGTCTCCCGATAAAAATGATACCTCACTTGTGTGGGTAGGCCTAGCGCCCGCGACAGGAAACGCCCCAAAGCGCAACGTGGACACATCACAGAAAACAGACCTGTTTTTAGCAAAGTGCCTACCTGTAGATTTTGGCCTCTAGCTCAGCCGCCACCTAGGGAAACCTACTAAACCTGTGCATTTCTGAAAACTAGAGACCTAGGGGAATCCAAGGAGGGGTGACTGGCGGGGCTCGGACCAGGTTCTGTTACCCAGAATCCTTTGCAAAGCTCAAAAATTGGCTAAAAAAACACATGTTCCTCACATTTCTGTGGCAGAAAGTTCTGGAATCTGGGAGGAGCCACAAATTTCCTTCCACCCAGCGTTCCCCCAAGTCTCCCGATAAAAATGATACCTCACTTGCGTGGGTAGGCCTAGCGCCCGCGACAGGAAACGCCCCAAAGCGCAACGTGGACACCACCAAAATTTTGGAAGAAAACAGAGGTGTTTTTTGCGAAGTGACTACCTGTAGATTTTGGCCTCTAGCTCAGCCGGCACCTAGGGAAACCTACCAAACCTGTACATTTCTGAAATCTAGAGACCTAGGGGAATCCAAGGAGGGGTGACTGGCGGGGCTCGGACCAGGTTCTGTTACCCAGAATCCTTTGCAAAGCTCAAAAATTGGCTAAAAAAACACATGTTCCTCACATTTCTGTGGCTGAAAGTTCTGGAATCCGAGAGGAGCCACAAATTTCCTTCCACCCAGCGTTCCCCCACGTCTCCCGATAAAAATGATACCTCACTTGTGTGGGTAGGCCTAGCGCCCGCGACAGGAAACGCCCCAAAGCGCAACGTGGACACATCACAGAAAACAGACCTGTTTTTAGCAAAGTGCCTACCTGTAGATTTTGGCCTCTAGCTCAGCCGCCACCTAGGGAAACCTACCAAACCTGTGCATTTCTGAAAACTAGAGACCTAGGGGAATCCAAGGAGGGGTGACTGGCGGGGCTCGGACCAGGTTCTGTTACCCAGAATCCTTTGCAAAGCTCAAAAATTGGCTAAAAAAACACATGTTCCTCACATTTCTGTGGCAGAAAGTTCTGGAATCTGGGAGGAGCCACAAATTTCCTTCCACCCAGCGTTCCCCCAAGTCTCCCGATAAAAATGATACCTCACTTGCGTGGGTAGGCCTAGCGCCCGCGACAGGAAACGCCCCAAAGCGCAACGTGGACACATCACAGAAAACAGACCTGTTTTTAGCAAAGTGCCTACCTGTAGATTTTGGCCTCTAGCTCAGCCGCCACCTAGGGAAACCTACCAAACCTGTGCATTTCTGAAAACTAGGGACCTAGGGGAATCCAATGAGGGGTGACTGGCGGGGCTCGGACCAGGTTCTGTTACCCAGAATCCTTTGCAAAGCTCAAAAATTGGCTAAAAAAACACATGTTCCTCACATTTCTGTGGCAGAAAGTTCTGGAATCTGGGAGGAGCCACAAATTTCCTTCCACCCAGCGTTCCCCCAAGTCTCCCGATAAAAATGATACCTCACTTGCGTGGGTAGGCCTAGCGCCCGCGACAGGAAACGCCCCAAAGCGCAACGTGGACACCACCAAAATGTTTGAAGAAAACAGAGGTGTTTTTTGCGAAGTGACTACCTGTAGATTTTGGCCTCTAGCTCAGCCGGCACCTAGGGAAACCTACAAACCTGTACATTTCTGAAAACTAGAGACCTAGGGGAATCCAAGGAGGGGTGACTGGCGGGGCTCGGACCAGGTTCTGTTACCCAGAATCCTTTGCAAAGCTCAAAAATTGGCTAAAAAAACACATGTTCCTCACATTTCTGTGGCAGAAAGTTCTGGAATCCGAGAGGAGCCACAAATTTCCTTCCACCCAGCGTTCCCCCACGTCTCCCGATAAAAATGATACCTCACTTGTGTGGGTAGGCCTAGCGCCCGCGACAGGAAACGCCCCAAAGCGCAACGTGGACACATCACAGAAAACAGACCTGTTTTTAGCAAAGTGCCTACCTGTAGATTTTGGCCTCTAGCTCAGCCGCCACCTAGGGAAACCTACTAAACCTGTGCATTTCTGAAAACTAGAGACCTAGGGGAATCCAAGGAGGGGTGACTGGCGGGGCTCGGACCAGGTTCTGTTACCCAGAATCCTTTGCAAAGCTCAAAAATTGGCTAAAAAAACACATGTTCCTCACATTTCTGTGGCAGAAAGTTCTGGAATCTGGGAGGAGCCACAAATTTCCTTCCACCCAGCGTTCCCCCAAGTCTCCCGATAAAAATGATACCTCACTTGCGTGGGTAGGCCTAGCGCCCGCGACAGGAAACGCCCCAAAGCGCAACGTGGACACCACCAAAATTTTGGAAGAAAACAGAGGTGTTTTTTGCGAAGTGACTACCTGTAGATTTTGGCCTCTAGCTCAGCCGGCACCTAGGGAAACCTACCAAACCTGTACATTTCTGAAATCTAGAGACCTAGGGGAATCCAAGGAGGGGTGACTGGCGGGGCTCGGACCAGGTTCTGTTACCCAGAATCCTTTGCAAAGCTCAAAAATTGGCTAAAAAAACACATGTTCCTCACATTTCTGTGGCAGAAAGTTCTGGAATCCGAGAGGAGCCACAAATTTCCTTCCACCCAGCGTTCCCCCACGTCTCCCGATAAAAATGATACCTCACTTGTGTGGGTAGGCCTAGCGCCCGCGACAGGAAACGCCCCAAAGCGCAACGTGGACACATCACAGAAAACAGACCTGTTTTTAGCAAAGTGCCTACCTGTAGATTTTGGCCTCTAGCTCAGCCGCCACCTAGGGAAACCTACCAAACCTGTGCATTTCTGAAAACTAGAGACCTAGGGGAATCCAAGGAGGGGTGACTGGCGGGGCTCGGACCAGGTTCTGTTACCCAGAATCCTTTGCAAAGCTCAAAAATTGGCTAAAAAAACACATGTTCCTCACATTTCTGTGGCAGAAAGTTCTGGAATCTGGGAGGAGCCACAAATTTCCTTCCACCCAGCGTTCCCCCAAGTCTCCCGATAAAAATGATACCTCACTTGCGTGGGTAGGCCTAGCGCCCGCGACAGGAAACGCCCCAAAGCGCAACGTGGACACATCACAGAAAACAGACCTGTTTTTAGCAAAGTGCCTACCTGTAGATTTTGGCCTCTAGCTCAGCCGCCACCTAGGGAAACCTACCAAACCTGTGCATTTCTGAAAACTAGGGACCTAGGGGAATCCAATGAGGGGTGACTGGCGGGGCTCGGACCAGGTTCTGTTACCCAGAATCCTTTGCAAAGCTCAAAAATTGGCTAAAAAAACACATGTTCCTCACATTTCTGTGGCAGAAAGTTCTGGAATCTGGGAGGAGCCACAAATTTCCTTCCACCCAGCGTTCCCCCAAGTCTCCCGATAAAAATGATACCTCACTTGCGTGGGTAGGCCTAGCGCCCGCGACAGGAAACGCCCCAAAGCGCAACGTGGACACCACCAAAATGTTTGAAGAAAACAGAGGTGTTTTTTGCGAAGTGACTACCTGTAGATTTTGGCCTCTAGCTCAGCCGGCACCTAGGGAAACCTACAAACCTGTACATTTCTGAAAACTAGAGACCTAGGGGAATCCAAGGAGGGGTGACTGGCGGGGCTCGGACCAGGTTCTGTTACCCAGAATCCTTTGCAAAGCTCAAAAATTGGCTAAAAAAACACATGTTCCTCACATTTCTGTGGCAGAAAGTTCTGGAATCCGAGAGGAGCCACAAATTTCCTTCCACCCAGCGTTCCCCCACGTCTCCCGATAAAAATGATACCTCACTTGTGTGGGTAGGCCTAGCGCCCGCGACAGGAAACGCCCCAAAGCGCAACGTGGACACATCACAGAAAACAGACCTGTTTTTAGCAAAGTGCCTACCTGTAGATTTTGGCCTCTAGCTCAGCCGCCACCTAGGGAAACCTACTAAACCTGTGCATTTCTGAAAACTAGAGACCTAGGGGAATCCAAGGAGGGGTGACTGGCGGGGCTCGGACCAGGTTCTGTTACCCAGAATCCTTTGCAAAGCTCAAAAATTGGCTAAAAAAACACATGTTCCTCACATTTCTGTGGCAGAAAGTTCTGGAATCTGGGAGGAGCCACAAATTTCCTTCCACCCAGCGTTCCCCCAAGTCTCCCGATAAAAATGATACCTCACTTGCGTGGGTAGGCCTAGCGCCCGCGACAGGAAACGCCCCAAAGCGCAACGTGGACACCACCAAAATTTTGGAAGAAAACAGAGGTGTTTTTTGCGAAGTGACTACCTGTAGATTTTGGCCTCTAGCTCAGCCGGCACCTAGGGAAACCTACCAAACCTGTACATTTCTGAAATCTAGAGACCTAGGGGAATCCAAGGAGGGGTGACTGGCGGGGCTCGGACCAGGTTCTGTTACCCAGAATCCTTTGCAAAGCTCAAAAATTGGCTAAAAAAACACATGTTCCTCACATTTCTGTGGCTGAAAGTTCTGGAATCCGAGAGGAGCCACAAATTTCCTTCCACCCAGCGTTCCCCCACGTCTCCCGATAAAAATGATACCTCACTTGTGTGGGTAGGCCTAGCGCCCGCGACAGGAAACGCCCCAAAGCGCAACGTGGACACATCACAGAAAACAGACCTGTTTTTAGCAAAGTGCCTACCTGTAGATTTTGGCCTCTAGCTCAGCCGCCACCTAGGGAAACCTACCAAACCTGTGCATTTCTGAAAACTAGAGACCTAGGGGAATCCAAGGAGGGGTGACTGGCGGGGCTCGGACCAGGTTCTGTTACCCAGAATCCTTTGCAAAGCTCAAAAATTGGCTAAAAAAACACATGTTCCTCACATTTCTGTGGCAGAAAGTTCTGGAATCTGGGAGGAGCCACAAATTTCCTTCCACCCAGCGTTCCCCCAAGTCTCCCGATAAAAATGATACCTCACTTGCGTGGGTAGGCCTAGCGCCCGCGACAGGAAACGCCCCAAAGCGCAACGTGGACACCACCAAAATTTTGGAAGAAAACAGAGGTGTTTTTTGCGAAGTGACTACCTGTAGATTTTGGCCTCTAGCTCAGCCGGCACCTAGGGAAACCTACCAAACCTGTACATTTCTGAAAACTAGAGACCTAGGGGAATCCAAGGAGGGGTGACTGGCGGGGCTCGGACCAGGTTCTGTTACCCAGAATCCTTTGCAAAGCTCAAAAATTGGCTAAAAAAACACATGTTCCTCACATTTCTGTGGCAGAAAGTTCTGGAATCCGAGAGGAGCCACAAATTTCCTTCCACCCAGCGTTCCCCCACGTCTCCCGATAAAAATTATACCTCACTTGTGTGGGTAGGCCTAGCGCCCGCGACAGGAAACGCCCCAAAGCGCAACGTGGACACATCACAGAAAACAGACCTGTTTTTAGCAAAGTGCCTACCTGTAGATTTTGGCCTCTAGCTCAGCCGCCACCTAGGGAAACCTACCAAACCTGTGCATTTCTGAAAACTAGAGACCTAGGGGAATCCAAGGAGGGGTGACTGGCGGGGCTCGGACCAGGTTCTGTTACCCAGAATCATTTGCAAAACTCAAAAATTGGCTAAAAAAACACATGTTCCTCACATTTCTGTGGCAGAAAGTTCTGGAATCTGGGAGGAGCCACAAATTTCCTTCCACCCAGCGTTCCCCCAAGTCTCCCGATAAAAATGATACCTCACTTGCGTGGGTAGGCCTAGCGCCCGCGACAGGAAACGCCCCAAAGCGCAACGTGGACACCACCAAAATTTTGGAAGAAAACAGAGGTGTTTTTTGCGAAGTGACTACCTGTAGATTGTGGCCTCTAGCTCAGCCGGCACCTAGGGAAACCTACCAAACCTGTACATTTCTGAAAACTAGAGACCTAGGGGAATCCAAGGAGGGGTGACTGGCGGGGCTCGGACCAGGTTCTGTTACCCAGAATCCTTTGCAAAGCTCAAAAATTGGATAAAAAAACACATGTTCCTCACATTTCTGTGGCAGAAAGTTCTGGAATCCGAGAGGTGCCACAAATTTCCTGCCACCCAGCGTTCCCCCACGTCTCCCGATAAAAATGATACCTCACTTGTGTGGGTAGGCCTAGCGCCCGCGACAGGAAACGCCCCAAAGCGCAACATGGACACATCACAGAAAACAGACCTGTTTTTAGCAAAGTGCCTATCTGTAGATTTTGGCCTCTAGCTCAGCCGCCACCTAGGGAAACCTACCAAACCTGTGCATTTCTGAAAACTAGAGACCTAGGGGAATCCAAGGAGGGGTGACTGGCGGGGCTCGGACCAGGTTCTGTTACCCAGAATCCTTTGCAAAGCTCAAAAATTGGCTAAAAAAATACATGTTCCTCACATTTCTGTGGCAGAAAGTGCTGGAATCTGAGAGGAGCCACAAATGTCCTTCCACCCAGCGTTCCCCCACGTCTCCCGATACAAATGATACCTCACTTGTGTGGGTAGGCCTAGCGCCCGCGACAGGAAACGCCCCAAAGCGCAACGTGGACACATCACAGAAAACAGACCTGTTTTTAGCAAAGTGCCTACCTGTAGATTTTGGCCTCTAGCTCAGCCGCCACCTAGGGAAACCTACCAAACCTGTGCATTTCTGAAAACTAGAGACCTAGGGGAATCCAATGAGGGGTGACTGGCGGGGCTCGGACCAGGTTCTGTTACCCAGAATCCTTTGCAAAGCTCAAAAATTGGCTAAAAAAACACATGTTCCTCACATTTCTGTGGCAGAAAGTTCTGGAATCTGGGAGGAGCCACAAATTTCCTTCCACCCAGCGTTCCCCCAAGTCTCCCGATAAAAATGATACCTCACTTGCGTGGGTAGGCCTAGCGCCCGCGACAGGAAACGCCCCAAAGCGCAACGTGGACACCACCAAAATTTTTGAAGAAAACAGAGGTGTTTTTTGCGAAGTGACTACCTGTAGATTTTGGCCTCTAGCTCAGCCGGCACCTAGGGAAACCTACAAACCTGTACATTTCTGAAAACTAGAGACCTAGGGGAATCCAAGGAGGGGTGACTGGCGGGGCTCGGACCAGGTTCTGTTACCCAGAATCCTTTGCAAAGCTCAAAAATTGGCTAAAAAAACACATGTTCCTCACATTTCTGTGGCAGAAAGTTCTGGAATCCGAGAGGAGCCACAAATTTCCTTCCACCCAGCGTTCCCCCACGTCTCCCGATAAAAATGATACCTCACTTGTGTGGGTAGGCCTAGCGCCCGCGACAGGAAACGCCCCAAAGCGCAACGTGGACACATCACAGAAAACAGACCTGTTTTTAGCAAAGTGCCTACCTGTAGATTTTGGCCTCTAGCTCAGCCGCCACCTAGGGAAACCTACTAAACCTGTGCATTTCTGAAAACTAGAGACCTAGGGGAATCCAAGGAGGAGTGACTGGCGGGGCTCGGACCAGGTTCTGTTACCCAGAATCCTTTGCAAAGCTCAAAAATTGGCTAAAAAAACACATGTTCCTCACATTTCTGTGGCAGAAAGTTCTGGAATCTGGGAGGAGCCACAAATTTCCTTCCACCCAGCGTTCCCCCAAGTCTCCCGATAAAAATGATACCTCACTTGCGTGGGTAGGCCTAGCGCCCGCGACAGGAAACGCCCCAAAGCGCAACGTGGACACCACCAAAATTTTGGAAGAAAACAGAGGTGTTTTTTGCGAAGTGACTACCTGTAGATTTTGGCCTCTAGCTCAGCCGGCACCTAGGGAAACCTACCAAACCTGTACATTTCTGAAAACTAGAGACCTAGGGGAATCCAAGGAGGGGTGACTGGCGGGGCTCGGACCAGGTTCTGTTACCCAGAATCCTTTGCAAAGCTCAAAAATTGGCTAAAAAAACACATGTTCCTCACATTTCTGTGGCTGAAAGTTCTGGAATCCGAGAGGAGCCACAAATTTCCTTCCACCCAGCGTTCCCCCACGTCTCCCGATAAAAATGATACCTCACTTGTGTGGGTAGGCCTAGCGCCAGCGACAGGAAACGCCCCCAAGCGCAACGTGGACACATCACAGAAAACAGACCTGTTTTTAGCAAAGTGCCTACCTGTAGATTTTGGCCTCTAGCTCAGCCGCCACCTAGGGAAACCTACCAAACCTGTGCATTTCTGAAAACTAGAGACCTAGGGGAATCCAAGGAGGGGTGACTGGCGGGGCTCGGACCAGGTTCTGTTACCCAGAATCCTTTGCAAAGCTCAAAAATTGGCTAAAAAAACACATGTTCCTCACATTTCTGTGGCAGAAAGTTCTGGAATCTGGGAGGAGCCACAAATTTCCTTCCACCCAGCGTTCCCCCAAGTCTCCCGATAAAAATGATACCTCACTTGCGTGGGTAGGCCTAGCGCCCGCGACAGGAAACGCCCCAAAGCGCAACGTGGACACCACCAAAATTTTGGAAGAAAACAGAGGTGTTTTTTGCGAAGTGACTACCTGTAGATTGTGGCCTCTAGCTCAGCCGGCACCTATGGAAACCTACCAAACCTGTACATTTCTGAAAACTAGAGACCTAGGGGAATCCAAGGAGGGGTGACTGGCGGGGCTCGGACCAGGTTCTGTTACCCAGAATCCTTTGCAAAGCTCAAAAATTGGCTAAAAAAACACATGTTCCTCACATTTCTGTGGCAGAAAGTTCTGGAATCCGAGAGGAGCCACAAATTTCCTTCCACCCAGCATTCCCCCACGTCTCCCGATAAAAATGATACCTCACTTGTGTGGGTAGGCCTAGCTCCCGCGACAGGAAACGCCCCAAAGCGCAACGTGGACACATCACAGAAAACAGACCTGTTTTTAGCAAAGTGCCTACCTGTAGATTTTGGCCTCTAGCTCAGCCGCCACCTAGGGAAACCTACCAAACCTGTGCATTTCTGAAAACTAGAGACCTAGGGGAATCCAAGGAGGGGTGACTGGCGGGGCTCGGACCAGGTTCTGTTACCCAGAATCCTTTGCAAAGCTCAAAAATTGGCTAAAAAAACACATGTTCCTCACATTTCTGTGGCAGAAAGTTCTGGAATCTGGGAGGAGCCACAAATTTCCTTCCACCCAGCGTTCCCCCAAGTCTCCCGATAAAAATGATACCTCACTTGCGTGGATAGGCCTAGCGCCCGCGACAGGAAACGCCCCAAAGCACAACGTGGACACCACCAAAATTTTGGAAGAAAACAGAGGTGTTTTTTGCGAAGTGACTACCTGTAGATTGTGGCCTCTAGCTCAGCCGGCACCTAGGGAAACCTACCAAACCTGTACATTTCTGAAAACTAGAGACCTAGGGGAATCCAAGGAGGGGTGACTGGCGGGGCTCGGACCAGGTTCTGTTACCCAGAATCCTTTGCAAAGCTCAAAAATTGGCTAAAAAAACACATGTTCCTCACATTTCTGTGGCAGAAAGTTCTGGAATCCGAGAGGAGCCACAAATTTCCTTCCACCCAGCGTTCCCCCACGTCTCCCGATAAAAATGATACCTCACTTGTGTGGGTAGGCCTAGCGCCCGCGACAGGAAACGCCCCAAAGCGCAACATGGACACATCACAGAAAACAGACCTGTTTTTAGCAAAGTGCCTACCTGTAGATTTTGGCCTCTAGCTCAGCCGCCACCTAGGGAAACCTACCAAACCTGTGCATTTCTGAAAACTAGAGACCTAGGGGAATCCAAGGAGGGGTGACTGGCGGGGCTCGGACCAGGTTCTGTTACCCAGAATCCTTTGCAAAGCTCAAAAATTGGCTAAAAAAACACATGTTCCTCACATTTCTGTGGCAGAAAGTTCTGGAATCCGAGAGGAGCCACAAATTTCCTTCCACCCAGCGTTCCCCCACGTCTCCCGATAAAAATGATACCTCACTTGTGTGGGTAGGCCTAGCGCCCGCGACAGGAAACGCCCCAAAGCGCAACGTGGACACATCACAGAAAACAGACCTGTTTTTAGCAAAGTGCCTACCTGTAGATTTTGGCCTCTAGCTCAGCCGCCACCTAGGGAAACCTACCAAACCTGTGCATTTCTGAAAACTAGAGACCTAGGGGAATCCAAGGAGGGGTGACTGGCGGGGCTCGGACCAGGTTCTGTTACCCAGAATCCTTTGCAAAGCTCAAAAATTGGCTAAAAAAACACATGTTCCTCACATTTCTGTGGCAGAAAGTTCTGGAATCTGGGAGGAGCCACAAATTTCCTTCCACCCAGCGTTCCCCCAAGTCTCCCGATAAAAATGATACCTCACTTGCGTGGGTAGGCCTAGCGCCCGCGACAGGAAACGCCCCAAAGCGCAACGTGGACACCACCAAAATTTTGGAAGAAAACAGAGGTGTTTTTTGCGAAGTGACTACCTGTAGATTGTGGCCTCTAGCTCAGCCGGCACCTAGGGAAACCTACCAAACCTGTACATTTCTGAAAACTAGAGACCTAGGGGAATCCAAGGAGGGGTGACTGGCGGGGCTCGGACCAGGTTCTGTTACCCAGAATCCTTTGCAAAGCTCAAAAATTGGCTAAAAAAACACATGTTCCTCACATTTCTGTGGCAGAAAGTTCTGGAATCCGAGAGGAGCCACAAATTTCCTTCCACCCAGCGTTCCCCCACGTCTCCCGATAAAAATGATACCTCACTTGTGTGGGTAGGCCTAGCGCCCGAGACAGGAAACGCCCCAAAGCGCAACGTGGACACATCACAGAAAACAGACCTGTTTTTAGCAAAGTGCCTACCTGTAGATTTTGGCCTCTAGCTCAGCCGCCACCTAGGGAAACCTACCAAACCTGTGCATTTCTGAAAACTAGAGACCTAGGGGAATCCAAGGAGGGGTGACTGGCGGGGCTCGGACCAGGTTCTGTTACCCAGAATCCTTTGCAAAGCTCAAAAATTGGCTAAAAAAACACATGTTCCTCACATTTCTGTGGCAGAAAGTTCTGGAATCTGGGAGGAGCCACAAATTTCCTTCCACCCAGCGTTCCCCCAAGTCTCCCGATAAAAATGATACCTCACTTGCGTGGGTAGGCCTAGCGCCCGCGACAGGAAACGCCCCAAAGCGCAACGTGGACACCACCAAAATTTTGGAAGAAAACAGAGGTGTTTTTTGCGAAGTGACTACCTGTAGATTGTGGCCTCTAGCTCAGCCGGCACCTAGGGAAACCTACCAAACCTGTACATTTCTGAAAACTAGAGACCTAGGGGAATCCAAGGAGGGGTGACTGGCGGGGCTCGGACCAGGTTCTGTTACCCAGAATCCTTTGCAAAGCTCAAAAATTGGCTAAAAAAACACATGTTCCTCACATTTCTGTGGCAGAAAGTTCTGGAATCCGAGAGGAGCCACAAATTTCCTTCCACCCAGCGTTCCCCCACGTCTCCCGATAAAAATGATACCTCACTTGTGTGGGTAGGCCTAGCGCCCGCGACAGGAAACGCCCCAAAGCGCAACATGGACACATCACAGAAAACAGACCTGTTTTTAGCAAAGTGCCTACCTGTAGATTTTGGCCTCTAGCTCAGCCGCCACCTAGGGAAACCTACCAAACCTGTGCATTTCTGAAAACTAGAGACCTAGGGGAATCCAAGGAGGGGTGACTGGCGGGGCTCGGACCAGGTTCTGTTACCCAGAATCCTTTGCAAAGCTCAAAAATTGGCTAAAAAAACACATGTTCCTCACATTTCTGTGGCAGAAAGTTCTGGAATCTGGGAGGAGCCACAAATTTCCTTCCACCCATCGTTTCCCCAAGTCTCCCGATAAAAATGATGCCTCACTTGCGTGGGTAGGCCTAGCGCCCGCGACAGGAAACGCCCCAAAGCGCAACGTGGACACCACCAAAATTTTGGAAGAAAACAAAGGTGTTTTTTGCGAAGTGACTACCTGTAGATTTTGGCCTCTAGCTCAGCCGGCACCTAGGGAAACCTACCAAACCTGTACATTTCTGAAAACTAGAGACCTAGGGGAATCCAAGGAGGGGTGACTGGCGGGGCTCGGACCAGGTTCTGTTACCCAGAATCCTTTGCAAAGCTCAAAAATTGGCTAAAAAAACACATGTTCCTCACATTTCTGTGGCAGAAAGTTCTGGAATCTGAGAGGAGCCACAAATTTCCTTCCACCCAGCGTTCCCCCACGTCTCCCGATAAAAATTATACCTCACTTGTGTGGGTAGGCCTAGCGCCCGCGACAGGAAACGCCCCAAAGCGCAACGTGGACACATCACAGAAAACAGACCTGTTTTTAGCAAAGTGCCTACCTGTAGATTTTGGCCTGTAGCTCAGCCGCCACCTAGGGAAACCTACCAAACCTGTGCATTTCTGAAAACTAGAGACCTAGGGGAATCCAAGATGGGGTGATTTGTGTGGCTCGGACCAGGTTCTGTTACCCAGAATCCTTTGCAAACCTCAAAATGTGGCTAAAAAAACACATGTTCCTCACATTTCTGTGACAGAAAGTTCTGGAATCTGAGAGGGGCCACAAATTTCCTTCCACCCAGCGTTCCCCCACGTCTCCCGATAAAAATGATACCTCACTTGTGTGGGTAGGCCTAGCGCCCGCGACAGGAAACGCCCCAAAGCGCAGCGTGGACACATCACATTTTTTCATTGAAAACAGTGCCTACCTGTAGTTTTTGGCCTGTAGCTCAGCCAGCACCTAGGGAAACCTACCAAACCTGTGCATTTCTGAAAACTAGAGACCTAGGGGAATCCAAGATGGGTGACTTGAGGGGCTCTGACCAGGTTCTGTTACCCAGAATCCTTTCCAAACCTCAAATTTTGGCTAAAAAAACGCATTTTTCACACATTTCGGTGACAGAAAGTTCTGGAATCTGAGTGGAGCCACAAATTTCCTTCCACCCAGCGTTCCCCCAAGTCTCCCGATAAAAATTATACCTCAGTTGTGTGGGTGGGCCAGGTGCCTCCAACAGAATAAGGCCCAAAACTTGTAGAGATACATGGGATAGTACTGCGAGTTTATAAGGACATATTCTTTTATACATCTTTAGACTGACTCTGCTTTGGGGACCCACATACGTGAGGTGTCATTTTATTTGGGAGACTGAGGGGAACACTGGGGAGTAGGAATTTTGTGCTGGAGTGGTGATCGTACGAAGAAAAGTCAGGAAAATATGCTTTTTTTAAGCACATTTTAAGGTTTACAGAGGAGTCTGGGTAAGAAAATGTTGGGGGATCCACGCAAGCCATTCCTCCCTAGACTCCTTGGGGTGTCTAGTTTTAAAAAATGTCTGGGTTTGGTAGGTTTCCCTAGATGAAGGCCGCACACAGGACCAAAAACATAGGTGCCCTCTCCCCCCCCAAACACAGGTAGTTTTGTAATATATCGTTTTGATGTGCCCACATACGTCCGTGATGTGCCAAACACTAAAATTTTGAAAAGAAACACACTTAGGTTATGTGAAAAAGACCCCTCACCCACCAACCAAGTTGGTGGCATGCTTCATCATCGGGGTCCCACCTGAGGCACCTAGCGTGTCATAGGTGTGCTGCGACGCCTGATTACAGCGGAGCAGGTTTGGTCATTTTTACCACACATACTGGTTGGATTTGGCACGAGGGTGAGTGATGGTTCAGTGGATCAAATTTTACTAACAAGAGCTTTCACAAAAATGAAAAGCACTGTTAGTAACTGAAAGGCAAAAAACTGAACCAATGACTCACAGCTCGTGAGCTGTAAAGCCGCGACAAGGCACCAACCGCTTTACAGTCCATTCACACAACTTTCATACATGACACACACAAGGCCATTCACTCCGCCAGCCACGGGCCCAGCACATTACAACACTCACATCGACAGACAGCGCCACTCAAGGGCCCATCACTTACATACGCCCACATGCCTGATACAACAATCACACCAGCTGATGGGAGTGTGTAGACTGGTGTTTGGCTGGCAGTGTGTTGCAGTAGCCAACATCAAGTCAATATGTACAGTCTCAGCCAAGCCCCACTCCACACACAATGGCATCATATATTTTTTTTTTTTTTAAACAGAGGAACCCCTAACTAAGTAGAAAGAATTACAAAACAACAAACACAAAAGCTCTAACTAACAACATGACAGAAATGCTAACCATGAAACTAAACACATGAAAATACAAAACAGACATGAGTTTACACTCATGGTTGTTCCCAGAAATTCTTCTGGGTGTGGTAATTCTTAAAACAAGCACCGACACACAGCCCAGGCTTTGAAGGACAATCTGGGCAGTACATTCGAGACTCCCTCCGGATACCTCTTCGAAAACACACTCTACATTTCTTAGCTGGAAAGTCTTTTTTGGGTGTGGGAGGAATGTGCTCAGCAAAGTGGCGATCTTTCAATCTAGCCACATCCTCCACCACTGCTTCTCTAGGAACTCTGGCCTGTTCCACCACAATAAGGCTCTCTATCACTGACTCCTGAAATTTCACAAATGTCATCTTTGAGTCTGGAGACCTATCCCTAAACACAATAAAAGCATTGAAGGTTGCTAAGTGGAAGAGGTGAAGTGCTAACTTCTTATACCAAACATAAGACTTACGAATAGCAGTATAAGGTTCCAACCTCTGGTCAACTCTATCTACACCTCCCATGTGCTTATTATAATCTAAAATGCACACAGGTTTGCGCACTTCAGCAACCTGGCCCCAAACAGTCACAGGGGAAGTACTCTCATCATGGATGGTACTTAGCATGTAGACATCCCTCTTGTCTGAAAATTTCAAAGCTAGCAGCTCCTCGTTCCGCAAGGCACAGCACTGTCCCCTCTCAAGTTTTTTACAGACAAGCTCCCTTGGATAGCCTTTCCGGTTAGAACGGATTGTGCCACAAGCAACTGTGTCCACTCTAAACAATTCCTTGAACAACTGCACACCAGTGTAGAAGTTATCTACATACAAATGGTGACCTTTGTTGAACAGTCGTCTACCAAGATCCCACACTATTTTCTCAGTAACTCCAAAAGTGGGAGGACAACCAGGGGGGTCAATATTGGAATCCCTACCAGTGTACACACAGAAACAATACACATATCCTGTCCTACTTTCAGACAGCATATACAATTTAATTCCATATCGTGCCCTTTTGCAAGGAATGTACTGCCTAAAAACCAAACGACCCTTGAAGAGGACCAAAGACTCGTCCACACTTATCTCTTTGCCTGGAACATAGACCTCCGAAAACCGATCTACAAAATGATCAAGGACAGGCCTAATCTTAAAAAGACGGTCAGAATCTGGGTGATCTCGTGGCAAGGCTAATGCATTGTCAACAAAATGCAGCATCCTAAGAAGAAGCAAATACCGATTACGACTCATGGTAGCTGGAAATATAGCTGTTGCCATCAAGGGACTAGTAGACCAATAAGAAGCCAGTGACGGCTTCCTTATCAACCCCATCAAAAAAGTCAAACCCCAAAACTTTTTTAGCTCCTCCAAATTTGTGGGAATCCACTGGGCAGCTCTAGAGTGTGGCCTAAGTCTAGCAGTGTTGTCCCTCAAATGCTGCTCCGCATACAAATTAGTCTGCTCAACAATCTCTTCCAAAAACACATCATCCATGAATAACTCAAAGAAATTGATAGGCATAAAGTTCTCTGTATTGGCGTTACACCCCGGGAGACCAGTAAAGGCAGGCAACTCTGGCTGCTCCATGTTTGGGGCAACCCAGACATCAGGTCTTCTAACGGGAAACCTTTCAGCCCCAGGTTGCTGCACTATTGGCACATCAATGTCCTCCTCTAAAACAGAACCTTCATCTGCACTGAGTGTAGCTTCATCATCAGAAGATTCCCCTCCAACAGAAACATCACTGCCAGAATCTCTGACTTCCTCCTCTGCCTCAGATGCAGAGTCCGTCTCATAGTCATGATCAGACTGTGACTCAAAAAGCATACCAACCACCTGCTGAGTGGTCATCCTGCGGCTAGCCATGATCTCTCCTGCTAAAATTAACTGGACAAATTCACCACCAACAACCAGCACTGTGTAAGGCAAGTAACAAAGTGTAGCTTTGTTAGTAAGAGTTACAAACTCAAAAACTATACCGCTCACTTGCCTGAAAAAGCTTGATTCACCAGCAACTACACAGCAATCACCAATGATATCCCACTAAAAAGAAAGAAAGAAAGGCAAATTAGAAATAAGACAAAACAAATATCATTGTGCACAAACCTAAGGACAATTTCACACACAATCCTGCATTTAGTACACCCCCTACAAACATGTCATTCATGCATGGCAACAATACTCCTTTGGAGTAAATTGTTTTTACTTACCTAAAACATGCAACTGTGCAAACTGCAGGTCAACCACCGCCAAAACCGCAAGGAGCCACAGCAAATAAAGCAAAAGCTTTGAACTAGAACAAAAAGGAGGAAAACATTTTTTATCACAAATGCAAAGACTTCTTCAGTTGACAAACACCCCACCATCAAACATTTTAGAAATTGGTGCCTAAGTGGATTCTGCCATAGGGGCAGATGGGCCTACTAAAAAAATAGGCCTGTCTGCCCCAAGGAAGCCAAAAAATACCTTTAGTACTGTGTCCCCATGGAGAGCGACCCTTGCCAAAGGGGACAGCCCTCAAACAAAAAAAACACACACAACACTATCCCTGGTGCCTAAGTGGCTTCTGCCCCCTTGGGGGCAGGTGGGCCTAAGAAAATAGGCCCATCTGCCCCCAGGGGGTGTAGAAATGGCCAACAGGTCAATGCCCCCCTTGGGGGGGCGCCCCGTGACCAAGGGGACGCCCCCCCCACAAAAATAAACAAATAAAAAAAAATTCCCTGGCGTTCTAGTGGTTTCTGCCCCCCTTGGGGGCAGATCAGCCTAAAAATAATAGGCTGATCTGTCTCCAAGGGGTGCAGAAATGGCCTGGGTACATGTGCCCCCAAAGTGGGGGGCGACCCTTGCCCAAGCCCCCCCCCATCCACTAACACACACACACACACACACACTATCCCTGGTGTCTACGTGGCTTCTGCCCCCCTTGGGGGCAGGTGGTTCTAGAAAAATAGGCCCATCTGCCCCCAGGGGGGGCAGAAATGGCCAACAGGTCAATGCCCCCCTTGGGGGGGCGCCCGTGCCCAAGGGGACGCCCCCACACAAAAATAAACACATAAAAAAAAATCCCTGGCGTTCTAGTGGTTTCTGCCCCCCTTGGGGGCAGATCAGCCTAAAAATAATAGGCTGATCTGTCTCCAAGGGGTGCAGAAATGGCCTGGGTACATGTGCCCCCAAAGTGGGGGGCGACCCTTGCCCAAGCCCCCCCCCATCCACTAACACACACACACACACACACTATCCCTGGTGTCTACGTGGCTTCTGCCCCCCTTGGGGGCAGGTGGGTCTAGAAAAATAGGCCCATCTGCCCCCAGGGGGGGCAGAAATGGCCAACAGGTCAATGCCCCACTTGGGGGGGCGCCCGTGCACAAGGGGACGCCCCCACACAAAAATAAACACATAAAAAAAAATCCCTGGCGTTCTAGTGGTTTCTGCCCCCCTTGGGGGCAGATCAGCCTAAAAATAATAGGCTGATCTGTCTCCAAGGGGTGCAGAAATGGCCTGGGTACATGTGCCCCCAAAGTGGGGGGCGACCCTTGCCCAAGCCCCCCCCCCCATCCACTAACACACACACACACACTATCCCTGGTGTCTACGTGGCTTCTGCCCCCCTTGGGGGCAGGTGGGTCTAGAAAAATAGGCCCATCTGCCCCCAGGGGGGGCAGAAATGGCCAACAGGTCAATGCCCCCCTTGGGGGGGCGCCCCGTGCCCAAGGGGACGCCCCCCCACAAAAATAAACACATAAAAAAACATCCCTGGCGTTCTAGTGGTTTCTGCCCCCCTTGGGGGCAGATCAGCCTAAAAATAATAGACTGATCTGCCCTCAAGGGGGGCAGAAATGGCCCTAAAAGACATGCCCCCCAAAGGGGAGCGACCCTTGCCCAAGGGGGCGCCCCCCCATCCACTACACACACAATCCCTGGTGCCTAAGTGGCTTCTGCCCCCCTTGGGGGCAGATGGACCTAAAAAAAATAGGCCGATTTGCCCCCAAGGGGGGTAGAAAAGGCCAACAGTTCTCTGCCCCCTTGGGGGGGCGCCCCTTGCCCAAGGGGGCACCCCCCCCCCACATAAATACACATAAAAATAAAAAACCCTGGTGATCTAATGTTTTCTGCCCCCCTTGGGGGCAGATCTGGCTAAAAAGTAGCCAATCTGCCCTCAAGGGGGGCAGAAATGGCCCTAAAGGACATGCCCCCCACAGGGGAGCGACCCTTGCCCAAGGGGGCGCCCCCCCATTCACTACACACACAATCCCTGGTGCCTAAGTGGCTTCTGCCCCCCTTGGGCGCAGATGGACCTAAAAAAAATAGGCCGATCTGCCCCCAAGGGGGGCAGAAAAGGCCAACAGTTCTCTGCCCCCTTGGGGGGGGCGCCCCTTGCCCAAGGGGGCACCCCCCCCAACATAAATGCACAGAAAATAAAAATCCCTGGTGATCCAGTGGTTTCTGCCCCCCTTGGGGGCAGATCCGCCTAAAAAGTAGGCCAATCTGCCCCCAAGGGGGGCATAAATGGCCGTAACAAATTGCCCCCACAAGGGGAGCGACCCTTGCCCAAGGGGCCGCTCCCCGCAAACAAGAAACCGTAAAGAACAACAAAAAAAAAAAATCCCTGGTGTCTAGTGGGCATTCCTGCTGCCCGATCGCAATGCGATCGGGCAGCAGGAATGCTCAAAGAGACACCGGGGGAAAGGAAAAGCCTTTCCTTTCCCCCGGTGCCTCTTTAGCCCAAACCCCCCACCCACCGGGAAGAGATTCCAACCTCTTCTCCGTTCGCCGCACAGGAAGCAAATGGCTTCCTGTGCGGCGAAATCCCCATAATGAAGTCAGCGCGCGATCGCGCGCTGACGTCATTATGGGGGGGTGGGGGGGTCGGGGGTGGAAGGGGAAGGGCTTCCCCTTCCATCCCTGACTTTGGGGGGGTGGGGGGAAGCACACAGAGGGAGCGAGAGCGCTCCCTCTGGGCTGTGTGCCGAGGACGTAGTGGTTACGTCCTCGGCACAGCAGCACTGTGCCGCAGGACGTAACCACTACGTCTGCGGCACAGAAGGGGTTAAACACACAGCAGCTTCCATCTGGGAAAACTTTCAGATCTTGTTATATATGGCACACAAAAATTATTCTGAGCGTGGCTATCTAGGATCCAACAAGAACTCTTGTAAGTTGACTTCCTCTGAAAAGAGACTGAGGTGTTCTTTGACTGCCGCTAAAGTGGAAGAATGTAACCATTGTTGGCATAGTTTACCCACACTATATATATTGTAATGATACCAGAATGTTGAGCCGTGACATAGTGAGGGTCCGGCCGGCTGTCTCTGAAACCCCATGTGAAGTTAACACAAAACATGCCTGGCAACCATTTGTGTCTGTTGGCCACAATAACCTCGCACCGGGACGTGAAAGTGAGGAATTAAAGGTACCATTCTGAACCCAAGGAGTTAGCTGTTTTTCAGTGACATTCAAAAGTGCCTGCCAATCCTGAAATTTTGCTGGTGTGGGGATACTGGGTCCGTTCAGTTCTTTTATTTTTGCTAACCAGAAACACGTTGTCTGCTGAACCATGTCATTTTAAAATATAATTTGTAAGGGAACAAGGCATGCTTTAAAGAAAGTTTCCCTACTCTGTTTTCCAAAACTCATAGCTTTCAACAGCAAACTGCAAAACAAAGGAATCAGAATATATTAACTTTCTGTCGGTTAGTAATATTTTGCTCACTTTGGAAGGTGGCAATTTAAAATAATATGGCTCAGCATTTCTGACACCATGCCCAGTAAAGTATGCAAACTTTTCTGTATATGGTTTAGAACTCCCCACTGGTGGAGTCAATCAATGCTTCCACTGTGTTTAATTAAAGACTGATCTTGGAGTACTAGCTCAGTGCAGAAAGTAATGTCCATAATGATGATAACAAAACATTTCCCAATAATTTGCTCTGTTCATATATACATCTCCACTTTCAAATACAGTGTAATACTCAAGCTCGTAAAGCATAGAATCAACTGTATTTATATCTCAGTTTTCGGAAACACCAGTTGTAATAACATCACTCATAGACATTTTAAACACATAAGGAATTTGGATGACCTCAGTAGAACCATATATGTTGAATGGTACTTTATCCCAAACAATCCCATCTAGAATCAAAACTGCTGAAATGTTCACAAAAGACAAGTCTCTTTGAACCTTATTGGAAGAGAAGTAGGGTTTAAAAACTTCATCCACCAGCTCAATGGCAGGGAGTTCAGGAAGATAGTGACCATTTATTAAAAGAAAGAAAACAATGACAAAACCACTCCAAAGCAGAAAGGCAAGCAATGTCAATAGTATCCGCAGCTAATACCATGGATGGATCAAATAATTGTTTTTAAGCCACATCAACAGCTTGCATGAGTTTGATACATTTTCAGTTGCAGAAGAAGATGAGTTTGAAGAACAATCCTTGCTGTTGATTAAATAACCAGGAACAGTCAGTGTAAACAGAAAAGCCAGTGCAGATCTGGTAGATGGACCCATTAGTGGTGGTGGTTCATAATAGACAATGTCATTCGTCTGTGTTGAATTTGAGTAGTAAAGTTCCACATCTTTGATATTTCTTGTCACGGAAGTAGTAACAGGAATTATTAAAAGATTATTTTCCACCCTCCCCATGCTTGAGAAGGCATTGTAGCATTGGTGCTTTCAGAAGCATTATTTACTGCTTTTAGAGGTACATCCTGGTGGGCAGTAAGAGGAGAATGGGAAATACTCAACGGTCCCCGAGGTCTACTGTGCAGGATCGAACACATGGTACAATTTAACATTGTCAATTGAAACAAATCTCTTATCTTTAGAAACAGGCAGCAGAGGTAGAATGACAGTTCTGATACCGTGAATTCACAGGACTGGAACTGGTGCTCTGTAAGATGGGCCAAACTCCTTTTTCACAGCAATCTTTTCTTGAAGTAGATCCCCAACTTTAGGAATCATGCCTGTTGATGTTATTGGCAAATTCTTCATTCCCAAGGTGAGAGCATTGGCCTATGAATTCTCATTTTTAAATCGTTGTAGCTCCTGTAAAACAGCAACACGTTCATTTATGTTGAACGGTGTGTCTGCCGCCATCGCACCAGGGCCATCAAGATCTGGGACATATTATTGGTATCCCAAATAGGACCTCATAAGGGGTGCATCCTCCCAAAGACCTTCTGAGCAGATTACTAGTGTTCTCTGGGCCCCATATAGGTGATTAAGCCAACTACGGCCTGAACCTAATGCTCTTGCTGCAAAGGATTGCTTTATGTCTTGGTTCCTCCACTCCACAATGCTATTACCATCAGGATGATAGGTAGAGGAATAATGCAGCTGAATATATATCATCCCCATGGTGTCCCTGAATGCCTTAGAAGTAAAAGCAGGGCCCTGGTCTGAGTGGGGAGCTGCAACCACATATGTCCTGATAAAGACTTGCAAATCTTTAACAACAATACGAGCGTCAACTGATCATTGTGGCCATACCCACAGGAATCTAGAAAATGAGTCAACAGTGACTAAGATATGTTTGTATGCGCCATCAGGTTGTAAAGGACCACAGTGGTACAGGTTCACACATTGTAATGGTCTGTTTGAAATCAAGAGGTAGGTCTGTGGGGGAGATTAATGGTGGATCCTTTTATTTGGTGGCAAATGTGACAAAAAAGGACATACTGCTTGGTATTTTGATATAGACTGGGCACCAAAAATGTTTTTGCAACAGAGAAATTGAGGCTGCCACACCAACATAGGCAGATGCAGCACCCTCATGGACTGCTTTAAATATCTGAGATTTATTTGGGATCACACGATCTCCCACTGCTGGAATGGTTACAAATGCAATGTTTTGGGCACTAAGATGGTAGGAATATTTTTAAGGGTATACTTTTGGTATAGGGTTGCCATCATCCGAGGCTTTTACAGCAGCCAGTGTCTCATTATCCTATCTCGTATGAGAATGAGTAAGTGCAGCAACAAAAGCCATAGCTACTGCAGAATTGAGAGCGTCACCAATCAAAGTGTTTCCTACAATGTGTACTCCTACACATTGATGGCCCAATGTATGTACTAGATGAGCTTTTGGTAGTCTGTTCTTATCACCAGCTACCCAGCCCAACAAGTTTGGCCTTTTATACATTACGATGTTATCTTTGGAATCTCTGAACCCATTCAAGTGCCAGTGGTGTAGGTAATCATTACAGGACTAAACTCAGTAGCACCAATCATACACAATCAGTGTTGTATGTTCAGGATCCGTATGTTTCAATGCCAACACAAGAGCTTTAAGCTCTGCCAGTTGTGCATTACAGTCCCCTAAGGTCTGTGTAGAGGTATTCAGAGGGTGGAAGATACTATCCCTTATTGTCCCACCTACTACTGCGCAAGTGGCTGAGTATTGATGTTTAGTACCTATAGCTAGTTGTGCTCAAGCATCAGTATAAATGATTGTTCAATATTGTTCAATATTGATCAAGTGGTAGTGTGTTAGTAGGTGCAGGGTTTTCCTGTTCATATTGGAGGAATTCTTGGGTCTGAAGTTATGGTCAAAGATGCCAGCAACATCAGTGGCAGTCTGGGAAGTTGTACATTGAATCTAACATGGAGGTAACTCTTTAGTGTTTGGAAAGCTAGCTCTTGTGACTGCCTCAAGGGCTGGCACCGGGGTAACAACAATAACACATTTTCGTTGTGCAAGTGGACTCTTGTTGAAACAGCCATCTCTACAGCAGTCAAAATGTTCACTCTTGGCGCAAAACGTTGTTCTGCATTAGAATGCAAATGAGATTTGTGTGTTGTGGGTACCATGTCACTATTATTAAATGTGACATAGATGAACTTAATGGCATCAGCAATTATTCTCACAACCAAATCTGTTTTGTTGTTTTGTGTGTGTAAATCTTTTGCTTCTTACATATCCTTTTGCCATTTTCTAAGAATGCACGTGTGTTCTGCTCTTAAGTGGTTGCTTGAAACCTCTGGATGAATTAGATCATAAATAAGTTTTATGCCTGGTGCAGAATCAGGTATGTATGTCCCGCCAAATTTAAAGATACCCAGCAATGATTTTAGCATCTTAATGCTCTCTGGGGTTTTCAATTTAGCGCATTTTTCTAGAAAGTGTGGGCCAAGCTTTTGCCTTCGTCTGATAACTTGTATCCCAAGAATAGGACACTGAGAATGGCAATATTTGTTTTCTTAAAATTGAATTTATAGCTTTGGGGTGACGAATCCTAGCATGATCCTATCCAAACTGTCTAAATGTATATTGAGGTTGTCATCCATGAAATAGATGCCACCCACATAGTACAAAGCCTCGGGGTCAATATCATGTAATATTGATGTTACTCAGGCTGAAAACAACCCTGGGATGTTCTTGTAGCCTTGAGGCAAACCGCAAAAGTGCAACTGAGAGCCAAGTGCCCTGAAGGCACTTAGATCCGACCTTCAGGCGCTAGATTTTGGCAGAAAACCCATTGGAGATATCAACGTTGTTTTGTATGTTTTGCACACTATATTGTTTATTAGTGCTGTGCTGTATGCATCTTGTATTGCATATGTACATGTATGACTGTTCAAAGTCTGTAATCTAACACTAATCTGTATGAATGGTCTGGTTTCGCAACGGGGAATAACGGGTTATTCATTGCAGAGACATAGAATTCTATTACCACCTGGTACTCAGGTTGTGTAAGAATTTCTCTCACTGGAGCTTTTGCTTCATGTTTTATGGGATATTGAGGGTGAGGCTGTGGTGTGGACCTTATTGGTATTACATGGTAAGGGAAATCTTTATCCCTTCCTACGTGGTTACGGTACAGCGTGGAAGCCTGCGCAAAAGCCCAATCAGCAGCATAGGCTTCCTTTACAACATCTAGAAGTAGGACTGAGAAAGAAGGACAAATGGCATCTTCCACTTGTGGGAGCTTGCAGACAAATTCAGGTGGCTAATCCCTTTAGCCAATAATATATCATGATTTATTGTCTAATTTCTCTGAAAAGTAACTTTAATGATGCATTCTTTATCTCCCTCAATTTGGATAGTTACTCACAGATTTACAAGAATCTGGTGCATCAGTATTGATGTGCTAGATTTCTTGCACACACCCCCAGAACCTAATTACACCAGAGGTGCGCCGTATTTACAATACGGGACACCATGGCACACTTTAGGCCAATAGCGTCAAAATGTTTGACGCTATTGTGGCGCTTTGCTCCACTAGTGTCAAAGATTTTGACGCTAGTGGAGCACTGTGCAAGGAGACCCAATGATTTCAATGGGTGTGTCCTCTTAAAGCCTGCTTTGAGCAGGCGTTAAAAATGACACCAAAAATGGTAGAATGAAATTGTGTAGATTTCATTACACCATTTTTGCAGGCCTGCTAATGTCAGAACTTCCCCTTGCATACATTATGCTGGGCGCAGGCATAATATGACACAGTCATAATATGGCACAAGGAGTTGCAAAATGGCACAATGTGCCACTTTGTAAATATGGCGCTGGCCTTCTAGCACCACATTAGCCTAAAAAAATGACATTAGTGTGGCGTTGGAATGGCGCTAGGGGCTCTTAAATATGCCCCTATGTCCTTGTGCATTCTTTTTTAACATCTTTACTTTGAGTTTGAAAAATCATAGGGTTTGAAAGCATATCATACCACACCCAATTTCTTACACGTCCTTTACCACTCACTCCTAATTTTCTCTTTTCCTCCCTCGCCGGTGCTCGCTGACCTTATCTTCTCACGTTTTCTCTCTTTACCAGCCATCCTCTATCTCTGTGTTTCCCCATCTGTCTCATTTTAACTGTTCCTCTCTGACTCCTTCTCTCTGACTCGCTATCTACCTATCTCACTCTTTTTCATCCTTGTCTTTCTCCTCTATCCATTGGTCTAAGGATAACTCCCCTGAAAAATGAGTGGCCCTGTTGATTCCACGTCACATATTTGAACAAATGAAAAGGAGGCCCTTGAGGAAATGTATTGTCTGCACTGCTGGGAATGAGGTGGCCTGTATTACATCACCTTTCTCTTCTGACAGTTTTTCTCTTGCTTTCTGCCTTCTTCCCTCTGTTTCCCCCGCACTTTCCCTGTGCACTCCCTTTTTAGGTCGAGCTTTGCAGCGCACATGCGCTGCTTTCCCGACGTGTTGGTGTGTATCTGGGCTTTTAACAACACCCACCCCTACCACTCGTTCGTGGGCTTGCCCTTCAAAAATCCTTTGATTACATTGGTAAATGGTTTACCTGTGTCCCTCCTTTGAGAGGTTTAGTTACGCCTTGGCCATCGCCCCTGTTACATGGCTAATTACACTTTTGCTGATAAGTTTAACTGCAATGGAACTTCTTTTCCTTTTGTGTATCTCTTCACATTGGTACTCATGGCGGCCGTGGTGCTGTGAATCGGCTCCCTTATGTGAAAGTGTTTAACCTTCAATTTTCAATTTATGTGGCAAGAAAAGTCGGGTTAGAAGTTTAGAACACTAATAGCTCTAACTCGAGCAGATGCGAGACCTATTGCATTGCAAATGCTTTTTTTTTTTTACTTCTTTTTCTTTCCCAGTATCTTCGCTTAAAACTGAAGCTCGCGTGATCATGGCCTGCTTCAGATATGCCCATGTGTACAAGGGGATACTTATTTTTCCTCTATCCCGTGACTGCCCTACCGCCCAGGCATCATTGTTCAAGGCAGAGCGGCTCTAAAATAGGTATGCTATAACAAGTGTTGCATTCATCACCTCAAAGTACAAAAGATTATCTCAAGCCGAGGCGTTGCGCCCCATGAGGCGATGGAGAATACGATGGGCCCTGCATGAAGAGAAGTTTATTGATTTAAAAGTTCTGCCCTTCGTCAGCTGATTCAGTGTCTAAAATTGTTACACCGCATTACTGCAGGGCACCTGCCACCTGGAGACCAGTGTACAATACACTACTAAATAGTGATTGTCTGAGGCAGCCCAAACGTGTGAAAACAAATAAACTGCAAAAATATGTTTGTTTATGTTTTACGCCAGCAAAAACACCCATGCTGTTAAATCCTCGGTGAAGCATTTAGGGAAACTTTTTTTCTGAAAAAAAAAAAAAAAAGACAATATAAGTTTGCAAACTCCGAAGAAATAAAGTTAAGACACATATACTTGTTTTTCTCCAGGCATATGGCTTGTTGGTTACCCCACTGGAGCTCGTGTTATCTAAGCAGTAGAGGAAGGTAGAAACTGGTAAAAAAGAGAGATTCTATCAAGGCAATCACTGCTACTATCCCGAAATCTGCCTCTCCTGTAATTTCATCTACTGCTACAGACCCACTATTCCCTGAATGTATGCATGGATTTTTTATTTTTTTCATTTATGATTTTTGGTGTATCCAATGAAATGTGAAGAATAATGTTCAGTGTATTGAAAAGAGAAAAGGTATTCAAAACTGAGGTGTATATTAATGAGAGGCTTGTGCTGGTGTTACGCCAAAACTGTTGATGCAACAGCGGCGCAAGTAGTACTACTTATTTATAAAATGACGTATTCGCCCAAATGCATTGTTTTTGAAGGGTAAACCAAATATGCTAAGCAGAAATCAAAATATGCAAGATAGACGTTCCCCTGCAAAATCTCACACAAATCTAACAAAGTGATATCTAAGGTTTTAGCAATGTGACACATCGCTTGGATGCAGCCTAAAGCCAGAAATGTGGCAAAAAACCTGTACATCGATATCCTAGGTGCAGGAAATGACACAGTGGCCATGGTATAAAAAACAGAACATCCATAAACTTTTTGGCAAGCTCAATTACTCCATGGAGGTTGTGATCCTGCAGCTCGGAGTGGCAAGGAGACCACCACCACAATGTAGGCAGTAAAGGAGGAGAAAGCAGGTGTTCCAGCAGCAGATCTCACTCATCGACTTCAGGGAGTATGAGGTCATCTAATTCTACAGACTCAGGAGGGAGCCTATCATTGAATTGTTCCACGATTGGGCCAAGTCTTCTGCCACCAACTGCCAGGCCGACTAACATTCCTCTACAGGCTAAACTGATGGCTGTGCTCCACATGCTTGCACCAGGTTCCTTTCAGGTCACAACAGCCAGAGTGGAAGGAATATCACAGGCATCATTTTCTACCTTTTTAACCTTTGTCCTAGAGCCATCATGTGGCTCATACCATAGTGCCTCTTCTTCCCCAAGGCCAACCAACAGCAGCTGGAGACCAAGCAAGGCATCTATGCCTTTGCAGGATTTACTCATGTCATGGGTGCCATGGGTTGCCAACATGTGCAATTGGATCCCCCTGCCGAAACGTTCCACTCGTAGAGGAACCGGAAGCACATCTACTCTATCAACATCCAGGCCATCTTGGACTATCTGTGGATGCTCACCAATGTGTTGGCAAAGTACCGTGGGTGTGCACATGATGCCTACATCTTCCAACACATTATTAATGAGCTCTTGCAGAATGGCCGATATGGGAATGGCCTACTTGTTGGTAAGTAAGTCTGAAGTACACTATTATCAGACATAATAACCATCTCTGTGTCGATTGAGCTAGAAGTAGATTTACAAGAGGAGTTCCTCATACTTGCACCATGCATTGTGGTACATGTGTGATGCAAACCCCTAGGTGAGATATTTGAAGACATGCAAAGCCACTTTGCAATGCAGAACTAAATGCTGTGTTGCATTACTGTGTATAAGAGAGGCGTTCCATAGGCATTGTGTGGGTGCATCCACACAACTCCCATGGTTGATGACGCATGTCATGTATACAAAACATGGTAAACCTGGGAATGCATAAAATAAATATGCCTTCCCAGGTGAAGTAGAACAAGGATAAATGATGTAAGTCATCCAAGTCCCTTCCCCTTCCTATGTTTGCTGTATTTTGTGGCACACATAGATAGAAGAATATGCCTCTAAGGACTGTTTTGTGCAGGAAGGTGCCTCTTCCTGCACTAAAACAATCATGCATGCAACACAGGAGCACTTGAACATAGTGCAAGGGTGCCTGTGTTTGTGCTAGGCAGCCCATTGTGTGCCACTGCAGAATCAAAGGACAGGAATGTACTAGTTGGCTTAAATACTGTGCATTTCTGCCATTTTCCAGGGACAGAGTGCAGCACAGCAAGGTCACTTGCTGTGCTGCACTGTGCCACTTTGCCAAATAACTGACCCGTAGTGTCATGTGCACATAATGAGAACAACTTACTGCAACCTGTAAACAATGATTTCTCATTCACTAATCCTGCAATGGCAGTAGCAAAAGAAAATCTGTGTGTGGTATTGTGTCATATCACACTGTCTGAATGGACTGAACTGCATTATCTGTATTGGTTAACAAATCACAAGACAACTTAATATTAGTACAAAGTGAACATCATGTCTAGATGAGTGTTTCTTCAATGATGCACCTAGTCTCAGTATCAGTTAAACTTCAAATAAATTAAGGGTGTTTGTACTAGCTCTGTGTTTATACATAAGTGTGTTATACATGGCAAAATACCTGTATGTTGACCATAGTTTCGGGAGCAACTGTGGAAGGAGTAGCTGTAAATTCCTTTTGTATCCTGCAATGTAAATGTAGGTCCCACACATGTGTAAAAGCCAATATAGTGTATCAATGTGATACCAACATTACAAAACACCCATAAGTCTCAGCTATACTGAAATTCTAGGTACACAATTATACATACGTATTGTGCCACATTGGCATATGTAACCAATCTGATAGATAAGCAGTATTGTTTTATAAGTAGACCATATTCCCGCCTTATGAATCCATTAATGTTAAACTCACCAACTCAAACACAATGCTGTCAAACATGGCATACACCATTAACTAATATAGAATGGAACGCAACCAGGGCAAGGTATCACAATGTACCAAGGATCCCAGTATCCACATTCTCAAGTTACATTAATGATGACAGAATCAAGGCATTTAAGTACAGAATCCCCTACAAGGTAAACCCATATACATACATGTTAAAAACTAAAGTGTGTCCAGGTCAGTAGTAGAAAGCTAATAGTTTCTACATAAGTATGGAACATATTGCCATACCTATGTGTCCATCAAAGTTCAGCAGAACTTGTCTGACAAAAAGCATTAGCTGAAGGCTGACAACAAAATGTATACCTATCCATGTCACATGCTGCAAATGCAGTACATGTAGGCAGAAAATTCCCATGCCAAAGTAAGTGAACAAATCAAAGGCTGGGCCAATGTTATCTAGGCAAGCAGTGAAATTCAGATGTTTCTAAAGGACATGTATGTGTGAGTGTCAAACAGGTTGGCACTGTCCAAACCTGCCTAGTGCTGAATTTATGATACAAAATCAGATCACAACTTTGTGACTTTGCACATGTAGTGATTGTAGGATGCTGGCCTGGCTTGTAGTGGGTACCAGAGGTACTTACGCCAGGTCCAGTATCCCTTATTAGTGTAGAAGAGGTGTTTCTAGCAGCTTAGACTGCTAGAAGGTAGCTATGGCAAAGCAGCTTAGGCTGAACTAGGAGACATGCAAAGCTCCTAATATACCACTTATATCATATGCACAATACCATAAGAAAACACAATATACAGAGTTACTAAAAATAAAGGTACTTTATTTTTATGACAAAATGCCGAAAGTATCTCAGTGAGTACCCTCAGTAAGAAGGTAAGTACTATACACAAGTTATATGTACACAAACCAAAATTAGGTAAGTAAGAGCAAGAAAAGTAATGCAAACAGTGTAGAATTACAATAAGTTGCAAAAGGAACACATAGGTATAGGGGCAACACAAACCATATACTCCAAAAGTGGAATGCGAACCACGAATGGACCCCAGACCTATGTGAGCTTGTAGAGGGTCGCTGGGACTGTAAGAAAACAGTGAGGGTTAGAAAAATACCCCACCGCAAGACCTGAAACATAGGAGTAAAGTACACCTACTACCCCCAGAGAGCACAGAAGTTGTGATAGGGGGATTTTGCAGGAAGAACAAACACCAGCAGTGCACTGACAACGGATTTCCGGACCTGAGTACCTGTAAGACAAAAGGACCAAGTCCAATAGTCGCGACAGTGTCCAGGGGGGGCAGGAGCCCAGGGAACCCCAGATGAAGGTGCAAGGAAGCTGCCAACAGTTGGAAGAAGCTTGAAGTTCTGCAAGAAAGAAGAGGACTAGGAACTTCTCCTTTGGAAGGCAGATGTACCACGTTGCGATGAAGCTTACAGAGGTGTTCCCACGCAGAAAGACCGCAAACAAGCATTTGCTAGCTGCAAGGGTCGTGGCAACGGCTTTTGGATGCTGCTGAGGACTAGGAAGGACCAGGATGTCGCCTTTTGGAGGAGGAGAAAGAGGGGGCACGCAGCAACTCAGAGAGCCCTCATAGAAGCAGACAGCACCCTCAGAAGTACCCCAACAGGCACTTGGAAGAAGAGTGAACCAGTGTCCAGAGCGAAGTTACAAAAGGGGGTCCCACGGCGTCGGAGGACAACTCAGAAGGTTGTGCACTGCAGGACGGAGTGCTGGGGACCCAGGTTTGGCTGTGCACTAAGGAAATTCGGGAAGAGTGCACAGGAGCCGGAGCAGCTGCAAATCACGTGGTACACAGCTTTGCAGTCTAGCGTGGGGAGGCAAGGACTTACCTCCACCAAACCTGGACTGAAGAGTCACTGGACTGTGGGAGTCACTTGGACAGAGTTGCTGTGTTCCAGGGACCACGCTTGTCAGGATGAGAGGGGACCCAGAAGACCAGTGATGCAGTCTTTTGGTGCCTGCATTAGCAGGGGGAAGATTCCGTCGACCCACGGGAGATTTCTTCGGAGCTTCTGGTGCAGGGTGAAGGCAGGCTACCCCCAGAGCATGCACCACCTGGAAACAGTCGAGAAAGCTGGCAGGATTAGGCGCTACAATGTTGCTGGTAGTCGTCTTGCTACTTTGTTGCGGTTTTGCAGGCGTCCTGGAGCAGTCAGAGGTCGATCCTTTGGTAGAAGGTGAAGAGGGAGATGCAGAGGAACTCTGTTGAGCTCTTGCATTCGTTATCTGAGGAATTCCCCAAAAGCAGAGACCCTAAATAGCCAGAAAAGGAGGTTTGGCTACTAAGGAAGGAGGATTGGCTACCAAGAGAGGTAAGAGCCTATCGGAAGGAGCCTCTGACGTCACCTGCTGGCACTGGCCACTCAGAGCAGTCCAGTGTACCCCTAGCACCTCTGTTTCCAAGATGGCAGAGGTCTGGGACACACTGGAGCTCTTGGCTCCTCCCCTGGGAGGTACTGGTCAGGGGAGTGGTCACTCCCCTTTGACTTTGTCCAGTTTCGCACCAGAGTAGGGCTGGGGGATCCCTGAACCGGTGTAGACTGGCTTATGCAGAGATGGGCACCATCTGTGCCCATCAAAGCATTTCCAGAGGCTGGGGGAGGCTACTCCTCCCCAACCCTTCACACCTATTTCCAAAGGGAGAGGGTGTAACACCCTCTCTCAGAGGAAATCCTTTGTTCTGCCTTCCTGGGCCAGGGCTGCCTGGTCCCCAGGAGGGCAGAAACCTGTCTGAGGGGTTGGCAGCAGCAGCAGCTGCAGTGGAGACCCCGGAAAGGCAGTTTGGCAGTACGCGGGTTGTGTGCTAGAGACCCGGGGGATCACAGAATTGTCCCCCCATTACCAGAATGGTATTGGGGTGACAATTCCATGATCTTAGACATGTTACATGGCCATTTTCGGAGTTACTATTGTGACGCTATACATAGGTAGTGACCTATGTATAGTGCACACGTGTAATGGTGTCCCCGCACTCACAAAGTCCGGGGAATTTGCCTTGAACGATGTGGGGGCACCTTGGCTAGTGCCAGGGTGCTGACACACTAAGTAACTTGGCACCTAACCTTCAATAAGTGAAGGTTAGACATATAGGTGACTTATAAGTTACTTATGTGCAGTGGTAAATGGCTGTGAAATAGCGTGGACGTTATTTCTCACAGGCTGCAGTGGCAGGCCTGTGTAAGAATTGTCAGAGCTCCCTATGGGTGGCAAAATAAATGCTGCAGCCCATAGGGATCTCCTGGAACCCCAATACCCTGGGTACCTCAGTACCATATACAAGGGAATTATATGGGTGTACCAGTATGCCAATGTGAATTGGTAAATTTAGTCACTAACCTGTTAGTGACAAATATGGAAAGCAGAGAGGCATAACCACTGAGGTTCTGGTTAGCAGAGTCCAAGTGAGACAGATAGGCATCACACAGGGAACACATACAGGGCACATACTATGAGCACTGGGGCCCTGCCTGGCAGGGTCCCAGTGACACATGGACTAAAACAACATACATACAGTGAAATATGGGGGTAACATGCCAGGCAAGATGGTACTTTCCTACAATGAGGGCACATAACATAGAGTTTTCCACAACTTTGAGAAATTCCTATCACAGTAATCTACTGTTTGGACATCTAAGTCAGCATTTAGACGTGTCCAAAATGTCAGGACATGGTCAACATTTGCATTGACACAAATAACTGGAAGCAACGTGTCAAACCATGGACAATTATATATATAAGTTCAATACTGTACGAAACATCTATAGGTTATTCAGAATACATAACATACATGGACAGGTATGTGTTAGTAACAACGTGCATAATCATTAACAGCTGTTTTTTCTACTTTTAGCTGACCAAGGATGTGGTCCGCTGGTGTGGGTCATGACCCCATTTATACATAGCCAGACAGAGCCAGAAAGATAGATCAACCAGGCACTGACCAGGACTAGTAATGTGGTAGAAAGGACATTTGGAGTTCTGAAGTTCAAGTTTAAATGCCTGGATATGTCTAGGAAAAGATTGTTACACTACCCCTCCATGGTGTTCAAGATAATTCCGGTGTGTGCAGTTTACACAACATATGTGTTAGAACTAATGCCCCATTGGAATTGGAGCCAGAACAGAGTGACCAAATGGAGGAGGAGGATGACAGTGGTGGAGATATCTACCACACAATGGCTGGTCAGTGGCTACGTAACAATTGTTCACATGATAGACAAACTGCCTGAAATTTCTTAAGTGTTCAACATGAGAATACATGTTTGAACACATTCATTGTGCTATCTTTATGTCACAGTCAATGTAAACGTCATGTCACTCACATCCTCTCAACTAGAAGTAGGCCTGAACATGTACCAATCATCTTGTCAGACCCATTGAGCAACATTGAGACATGGCTCTAAATGTTTAATCAACCACAGAAGCAATGCAATGTGATGCAGTGTACTGCATGTAAGGGACATGCAAGCTTTCTACATATCCACATCTAAACAGCTAATTTCTGTCCTCATGCTCTTGAGCAGAGCAGTGCTGTTCAGCTAGCAGTCTTGCCACATTCTTCAGCAGCAAAGTGAAGTGTATTTCATATGGTACTCAGTTAGAGTTGCACTCAAATCACCCAATATGTCCATACATGAACTTACCTCACATGTCAAGGGTAGTTTACCCCTGCCCTGAGTGTAAAAGTGCATAGTTGAAGGGATTACAAAACTTGTATCATCCCAAAGAGGAAATGGCACTTAAATGTGTGCCATTACACAGGCCTGTGTCATCGAGTGCAGTCTTCCATGGACCCAGAGGGCTACGGTAGTGAGGTCTATAGGCTCACTGACTTATTCAAAAGATCTGTTGCTGTGTGTTACATTCACCCGTACCAAACATCATTAAGATCAAAATATGTATGCATGATAAAACCATGTGCCAAATGCATGTTCCTGTGCAAGACATACAACACATAGGATCCAATGTGGAACAGTGTGCACATGGTGAAAGTGTGTGTGCTGGTAGAGTGTGCTCACCATCAGACACTCTAGCACTGTCCAAAGGGAAAGTAGAACCAAACAGTGTGCTGTGACTGAGTGAGTGTACTACACGTTTTGACGGTTGCATTTGGCCGATACATGTGTACCACAGTATAGATCCCCATATGTCCTTTGACAGTAAACAGACACTTCTCAGGGCTACACAAGTTGACCTTAGTTGGCTCAAAAATATACAAATATATTTGCACTGGCCATTTACCATGGTGTATTGTGCAAGCACCACAAATATTGGGACATACAGGTAGCCCTAAGTGCAGACGTGTATTTGCCATCACATTACATGGAGGACATTGCTTAGCTTTGCACGCGAGGACATGGCTGCATGACAATCACATGAGCAAAATTGGAAATACACATTGTGAATTAAGAAAATCCAGTAAATCTGCAAGCTCTGTGTCACACACACTGTAGTATGGGTGAGCAGCCTGTCTCTGTGCTTCCCTACGTGTGTGTTGCATCCATTACACATCATATGGAAGCATTCCCAATGGATTGAATGAATAAAGAGATTGAGCAGAAGAGGGAATTCAATAGAGTGGGCCATGGGCCCTAGGAGCAATCTTCACATGCACATATGACTGTGGGGGACATTCAGATGAGTATCCTGGTAATGGCAGTGACAACTGGTGTGTGATCAGACAACTCATGATTCCTGTCTTGCTGTGCTCCCATGTTGCATGCTGTTCCCCTGGCTTTGTCAAGAGGAATGCACATGCACTCCTTGAACTTAGACTGACTCCACAGGTCATGTGCCAACCCACGTGTCATGAAGTGACAACTACCCAGATTCACCATCTGGACACTGTCCTCTGTCACTCAGACTTGCCACAAAAGGAATTTATTTTGAAGTTAGTTTCATTACATGACAATAATTACTTTGTTCCCTTCACAATAAAGTGACATTCAAAAGGTCACACCTAAGAAGTTGAAATGTCACATATAAACACATTATGAACACTGAAATGTCACACATAAGCAAACTTAAAACTTGGCAGCTATTATTCCAGGACCAATGAAAGCATGCCCATGGGGTGATTTCCTGCATTTCACAGTCCTCTACAGTAGGACCCACGCATAAGGCCAGTTGCGTGGGTCATAACCCAGCATCTCCCCTGTTGCATGCTGCATTGCACCATTTGCACTGATTGTAAACCATGCATCGACACCAATGTGCGAAAGTCACTGCAGGAGAGCTAATGCTCTGCATGGGCACCACCCATTGGCCATTTCAGTAGTGATGCATCCATAAAAAAGTTGCAAATCTCAGAAATGGGAGGAATACACCCATAAGATGATGCAATGGGTGTGACAGCCTGCAAACTAGGAAATGTAAAAGTTAGTTTCACTTTGTCTTACAGTATGTTAGTTTGTGCTGGATGTTGGAGTGTTTTTGGAAGGTGGCTGGTGAATGAGTATGAATTTTGGTCTTTTCACTGTCTGCTCAGTCCTTGTCTTGTGCTAATTGTGTTTTTGTGTTTTGTTGTTGTAAAATATTTTGTTGTTGTCATTGTTTTGTCAAGTGCTTGTCCATTTAGAGTTTCATTATTTAAGGGGTGTGGGTTATGTTGAGGGGTGTTTGGTGAGGGTTTAGTGGTTATAGGGTGGGTTTGGCAATGTTGTGAAAGGGTGGGGCAAAGAACTTGTTAGAGGGAGAGTTTGGGGGCCTGCTATGGCTGCTGGCCCATTACGTCTGAGGCATAAGGGGGTAGAGCCATCCAGGGCTACCCACTACGGAAAGTAAGGGAGAGTTTGTGTTGGCACATAGCCAGGGTGTTTGGGGTGGAGTGCACCCTCCACCAGCAGAAGCATTGATGGGCTGATGTGGTGTCCTGAGAGGCAGATTTGGTACACCACTTTGGATTGAAGATTGGCGCGTGGTAACTATGTAAGTATGTACCAGCTGCATGTAGTTGTATAATTATCACAGTTTTAAGAAATGTAAACTTGTGAGGGACAGATCATTTATTGTGGTGCTCACACAGATCCTGTGTAAATCTGTGAAATTGGTATTTTACTACTCCAGGGGCCTGTTCAATGCTAGGTGGGTTCATATTTAAAATATTCATGCATGTATTTAGAAACATGGCCTGATTTGTCAAACGTGCGTGCCCAGGCCATGATCCAAATATTTACAAAGCAAGCACAGGTGATGTGTAAGGAGGAATGTAGGGGGTCATTACAACCCTGGTGGACGGTGTTAAAGCGGCGGTAAAACCGCCAACAGGCCAGCGGTAAAAAAATTGGAATTATGACCGTGGCGGAAACCGCCAACAAAGACAGCCACTTTAACACTCCGACCACCACAGCGGTACAGACAAACAGCGCGGCGGTCACCGCCAACAGACAGGCGGAAGACAATGTACCGCCCACAGTATCACAACCTACCAATCCGCCACCTTTTCCGGGGCGGATTCACCGCGGATAAAAAAACACAGCGGAAACAGCCATTTCAAAGGGAAAACGCTCACCTCTACACACTCCACAAGGAACGACGACACCATGGAGCTGGAACTCCATATTCTGCCAGCAATAGTCTTCCTGCTCCTATATGAGGATCATCAACGCCGGCAGCGAAGACCACAGTGAGTACTGCACCTACGGCATAGGGGAGGGGGGAGGCAAAAACACAGGGACACACACAACCAACATCCCAACCCCCACTCGACCCTCACCCACTACAACACACACACCAATGCATATCTATACATTACAGTAACACCCCCCCAACTCCCCCTCGGAAGAATGCAAAGACAAAAGGAAATGAGTTGAACCATTGTAATATCTCAAAATACAGTAAGCAAATATATACATATATATATATATATATATATATATATATATATATATATATATATATACACATTAATCAAAATATACCCCACGATTAGTAGTGCAGGTAATGCACCATTCATTGTCCATGGACCACTGGGCCCAAAAAGCATGGGCGAGGCCCACACAAGATACCTGATCAAAACGGAGAGAACACTGCAGGGGCATCAGATAGAAATACAACAGGCACCTCAGGGGGAAGGGAAGGGGGGCACCTCAGCCGGATGAGTGCACCACGCCAGCTCCACGAGGGGGCTCCATGCCCATTGATGTATCCTAGGGAGTGCAAAGCCACAGTCTCTCAAGTCTCTACAGTGGGTGGTTTGCCCACTGTTCAATACTGGGGAGTGCAAAGCCACAGTCTCTCAAGTCTCTGCAGTGGGTGGGTTGCCCACTGTACCATCCTGGGAAGTGCAAAGCCAAAGTCTCTCAAGTCTCTACAGTGGGTGGTTTGCCCACTGTTCAATCCTGGGGAGTGCAAAGCCACAGTCCCACAAGTCTCTGCAGTGGGTGGGTTGCCCACTGTACCATCCTGGGGAGTG